>NC_136897.1:3583176-4883176 GCF_949152265.1 Phoxinus phoxinus
TGATATATTTTTTTTTTATAGTGTAGTTACTCATCAGTTATCATCATTACTCGTCACAACACTGTCCCGCATTTGTGAGGCAGCAAAGGTTTTAGAGAAACCTCTTCAGGTTCAGGGTATCAGTTATAAATACAATTTTATAGAACGACTCCATTTTAATAATGGCATAGAGAGATGAAAAGTACCCGAGTGGCAATCAGATTTATTGTCTGGTTCATCATCAATTAAATAACTAATATAAAAGAAGAATCATTCTCGTTTTAAAAACGTGGTCTGCCTACATATTTCTGCAAGTATATCTTAGGTAAAAATAAGTAGATTGTAGAAAACACTGGCACATTACAATGCTTTTGGGAAACGCATAACAATATCAATGTCCAAATTTCATCTCTATATGCCAAATGCTTTGGGAAAACAGCCTCATTTCAGTTTAATAATACCTGGAAAATTATCTATCATTCTTCATGTTCACATAATTCATGAATTCATGAATTTGTACATTTGAAGTGTAGCTGTGGCAGAAACGGGGAGGAATAGTTATCCAGTAACTCCACCTCTTGTTTAACGCCCAGCATCTCTCAGTCTCCCACCCCTACAGCATCTCAGCTCTTTAAAAGCAGCGCATGTTGCATTTCTGGGCAATTTGATCTAATTACTGTGTTTAGATACCTGATTTCTCCTGTTCATCCACACTACTACTTCCATTGAATATCAGAGAGAGCTGGACGAGAGAAGAGCATTCACTGAAAACCGGCTTTTCTCAACTGGACGAAGATGGTTTCTTTTCCTTATTTACTAACCATTTTGGTTACCATTCAACTCAGCTTATCTGGCTCCAGCTCCCTTGTGTTAGGCTTGAGGAAGATCTGCTCATTGTGCAATGGGCCCTCGGGGGACCTCAAGGGCCACCGAGCTGAACGTGTATCCGGGGAGGAGATCACATCCATGCTGGCGTTAGATGAACCGTGTGGGGTTTACACACTACCGTGTGCTCAGGGTCTTCGGTGTATCCCTCTTCTCGGCGAGCAAAGCCCGCTTCAGGCTCTGCTTCAGGGACGAGGGGTCTGCAAAAACATCAAAAGCATCATTACTGACACTCCTCCGCCGACAGGTAAGATGGTCTCGTCTCATGGCATCTTTTCTCACGTGGTTTAAAACTGGCTAACCTAAACAAACTAAACCTAAAAGTTGAGCATGTAGATACCAGAATGAACGTTCAATTTTGAGTTGTTCATGTGAAAATGTGCAACAATGATTTATAAGTTATATATATATATAATAAAAAATATAATTATTTTTGCATGTGTTTAAGAGGGAAAAGAAACCAGCAAACTTAATGTAAAAGGCTTATCTGTATACTTTGTATAATGAGCAGGACTTTTAACCGTACTGTAGCCGTACTGTAATCATATTAAAACTATACGTTTTATGTTCCAGACTATCAACCATCAACCACTGATAACAATGAAAAGGTAACATGTCTGCTAATGGCTCTGTAAATTATCTTCTGCATGCATATTAATATACTGTTCATACTGTCTGACTTTGAGTCATAAATGAAAACTTTTGCATTAATCATGTTTTGTTGTTTCATTCTTTAGGGTCCTTGTCGCAAACTGTTAAACACAGTCCTCCAAAGTATTGAGCTCACAATCATTCATTCAATTCAGGACATCTACATCCCCAACTGTGACAGACACGGGTCCTTCAGGAGGAAACAGGTGTGTAGCGAAGAGAAGGTGTTGTAGCGTTGCAAAGCATGTCAGGATTGTTAAAGCAGACGAATAAACGAGTTTTAAACGTAACAAATGTAACATGTTTGCACTGTCCAATCTGAATTGTTACTTCCAATTAATCCGTTTGCCTGTATGTTTTGCCCCATTGCCATGATTGCAAGAATGTAATCTGTTGGAATAATATAGTTTGCTCTTCTTGAAACAGTGTCGCTCCTCGAGGGGAATGCAAAGAGGCCAGTGCTGGTGTGTCGATGACAAGGGATCAAAGATTTCATCCCGTAAAAGAAATGATGGAAGTTTCTCGTGTAACAGTGTCTGAGAATTGTGACAGACATCTGGACCTGAAATGTGTTTAGGAAGGACTGAGAGCGAGCCAGCGAAGGAGATGACACACTGAGAACTCGATGACCGCAAACCTTCACAATCCTTCATCTCCCTCTGGTTGTGACACATATGTTTGCAGCATTATAACAGTCTGAACAGCTGAATTCAAAAGCTTTGTTTTCTTTTAAATTAATAGTTTTGTTATAAATCCTTTTAATCTTATTAAATGCTTGATGGAAAGATATAAAGATGATATACTCCAAGTGAAATTATCTCCCATTAATGTGCTGTATGTCTAGATTGAATAAGAGCAATGCAGTAAGAACAAATTACAGTGGAAATGTATTTTTTCAAATCACTTAATATATTCATGTTGCCTATATATTAACTTCTTATATATTAATATATAATAATAATATTTTGTTACATATATTAACTGTCCTTGACAACTCTCTCTCTATATATATATATATGAATGAATGAATGAAACAATGTAAACTCAGTGTGTGTGTGATTTTAAAGAATGTATACAAATGTTGCTCAAGATATTGTAACACTTTATTTTAATCAACAAAATGTTGAACACAATGCAACTCAGAACATAAAACTATTAACATGCAAGACAAAATGAACACTACCTTTAGACTGCAAGCAAATGTGGTCAAACCTTTCTTATATGTGTTTTTTCTGAGTTTTACGTCCCTCGTTCATCACTGTTCTGCACTGCTGGGGTCACTCCAAATATGTAACATATCGGTAGTTCTTCTGTGAATATTGCAGATAGTTGGGACGGTGTCAGGGGAGGGACTGTGAGGTGTTGCAACTCATTATTTTGGGAAACAGATACAAGCAAAACTTGAGCGAGCGACTGTATTGTAAATAAAAAAACTGCTCTCTTTCTCCTTACTCTCGGCCTCATTATTGCCCGCTCATGAATTCACTATCTTCCACTGCACATTACCACATGTACAGTAAATGGACATGTAAACACGACTTTAATACCCAGTACTAGACCCGGGGATGGAGTGGATTTTTCATTGGTCCAAAGGTTATTCTGAACAAACTCCCTTTCATCCAAACTGACTTTTTCCCCAAGGTTCAGGTCAGGGCAACAATAAAACTCCTAAAGACCTCCAAATGAAGCTTGGTGAGTTTCTGACCATAGCAACAGAAGTGGCTGAACAATTTTTTTTATAAATCTCCACACACTATATGCGAGCCTGGACCACAAAACCAGTCTTATGGGTAATTTTTTTGAAATGTAGATTTATACATCATCTGAAAGCTGAATACTTAAGCTATGTATGTTTTGTTATGATATGACAATATTTGCCCGAGATACAACTATTGTAAATCTGGAATCTGAGGGTGCAAAAAAATTTAAACATTGAGAAAATCTCCTTTAAAGTTGTGCATTTATGTTCACGATTGTGCTGCATTCACTCACAAAAATATATTTTTAATATATTTATGGTAGGAAATTTACTAAATATCTTCATGGAACATAATCTTTACTTAATATTCTAATGATTTTTGCCATAAAAGAAAAATTGGTCATTTTGACCCATACAATGTATTGTTGGCTATTGCCACAGATATACCCGTGCGACTCGAGACTGGGTTTGTGATCCAGGGTCACATATTATACAAAATCGACACAATATTAGCAAATACTATAAAGAAAAAAAAACTTACTTAGTGAAGCAAATTTGGCAGAGATTACAAACTTGGATTTGAGGATTTTCTGCCATCCTTCTCTCAGATCATCTCAAGCTCTGTCAGGTTGGATGGGGGCCATCAGTGGACATCATTTCAAGTGTCTCCACATAGTGTTCGACTGGGGTCCGTTTGACTCATTCACAGAGTTATCCTTAAGCCAGGGGTCTCCAAATCCTTGTAGACTCCGCGTAAACACACCTTCCTGTCATTTTCAAATAACCCTTCGCTTCACACGCGGTCTTGAGAGTTCTGGGTTGGGTTTTCATTAGGGATATCTCTGTATGGTTGGCCTTCTGCAAATGTCTCTCATCTCCAGACATGATCTCTGAAGCTTGACCAGAGTGACCATCCGGTTTTTGCGCGACCAGCTCTAGGAAGAATCCTGGTTCCAGCTTTCTTCCATGTAATAATTATAGAGGTGCTTGGATGCCATAAATGTAACAGAATTTATTTTTCTAGCCTTCCCCAGATCCAGTTGATCATTGTTGTAAACTGTATTGATGAAGGAGAGAGAATCGATTTAATGCAGATGGGTTTTGATAAAGGAAAGGATAAGGCCACAGTTTGGCAAAAGCTTAGTCTTTTGAGGACTTCTGATAGCTGTTAGGAGACTGACACACAAGCAATTTTGCATTTAAAAGACGTCTAATAGCAGTCCAAACACAGCCCAGACGTCTAGGCTAAAACAAGGCCAAATTTGGGCTGTCAGTGTAAATGTATTAGACGTCTAACTATAGCCCAAGAATAGACATCAATTAGATAACATGTCAAAGAAATGAAACTGAACACATTGTAATCACTGTTGATTTTACTTACATGATGGAATATCATATCTCGCAAGTTATTTTGGCAAAAATTACATGTAACCAAATTCAATGTTATTTTGGCTAGAAGTGGGTTACTCGTAGCAGGACTATATTGGGTCTATAGTTAACTGAGACGGTGAAATGACGGCTATTGCTTGCTGGGACGGATGGTGATGATCCCAACAGCAGGACTTTATTTAGCAACGGGTAAGTGAACAGGTAAGTGAACATGTAAGTGAACAGGTAAGTGAACAGGTAAGTGAACATGTAAGTGAACAGGTAAGTGAACAGGTAAGTGAACAGGTAAGTGAACAGGTAAGTAAACAGGTAAGTGAACAGGTAAGTAAACAGGTAAGTGAACAGGTAAGTGAACAGGTAAGTGAACAGTGAACAGGTAAGTGAACAGGTAAGTGAACAGTGAACAGGTAAGTGAACAGGTAAGTGAACAGGTAAGTGAACAGGTAAGTGAACATGTAAGTGAACAGGTAAGTGAACAGGTAAGTGAACAGTGAACAGGTAAGTGAACAGGTAAGTGAACAGTGAACAGGTAAGTGAACAGGTAAGTGAACAGGTAAGTGAACAGGTAAGTGAACAGGTAAGTGAACATGTAAGTGAACAGGTAAGTGAACAGGTAAGTGAACAGGTAAGTGAACATGTAAGTGAACAGGTAAGTGAACAGGTAAGTGAACAGGTAAGTGAACGGGTAAGTGACTGGGTTGGCCGGAGCTGCAGTAAAGGAGTGAGAGAGGTAGTCTGCCTTTACTTGAACAGGAGTTTGAACCTCATACTGTATGTCCACTCGAGGAATTGCTGTGGCGTACACTGATGAAAGGGATAAAAAGTATAGAATGGTTAGTTGTTAGTTGTTCAGGGAAGAAGGAGGCGGGAACCGACGAAAGTTTCACACAACTTTAATCATAAAATAAACAAACACAAATGTAAAGCAGCAGCCCCTCACAGATGACTGCCACACACACATAAACATAACATAACGTAAACGTCCAGGGGTGCGTTTCCCGTACAACTACGTAACTCACTACGTAACTTTTCCTTCAGTACTTAGTCTGGGTTTGCGGTAGCCTGACTTTGTCATACTCATATTCTAGTCAGGGTGTGAGTCTGATACTGCTCCATAGGGCTTTGATAATGAGGCGTGTCTTAACCGAACCAGGAAAAAAAAACCCTCTGCACTCAATTGGATAGACCTACAACCAATCAGAGCAACGCATGTTGAGCGACGCACAGTGGTCAACAGAGCTCAACTGCACGCACGCTGGAAGAAGTAGTAAATTAATAAGTGTAGGCTAAACGATCTTTGCCGTTGTTGTAAAAATTATTTAAGAATTTGCGGAGAACTTACAAGCACGAATTGCATTTTTGAGAGAAATACAAAAGGTGTAACGTTATGTATATACTAACAAGTTCTCCGTTTAGGATTAGATCTCGACAATAAAGCAAATAAATCTTCTCGCATTTGTCGGCCCTGTCTCAACTTTATAACACGGTTGCAACGCGACTCGACTGATTTTATTAGCCTGGCTAACGTCAGACCTCGTCTCATTGAGACGTGGTCTGGGAACCACATGTTCATTTTCTCGTATTTGAGGCGTGGTTTACGAATGCCCGGCGCCGTTTATTGGGCTCTACGAATGTCTATCAAATGCGCCTGTACGTAGCTCATAGCCAATCGTTTCAATTATACCAGATGACGCATGTAGAGCGACAGAAATTCGATGAGGAAGAAGACGATGGGTCATAGATTTGTGTACACGATGGCGTTCAGCGACTATTGCCGTTTGTGAGCACATCACGTCCATTGGTTTTCATTGCGTCCCATCTTCTTAGCCACCATCGGAGCCAGCTGATAAAATAAATTATTTTTTTTCGAATCCCGTAGGAAGGACGGCAAACACATCTTTCCGATCGACAAATGCCTTGATTGCGGTTCTCTGTTTGTCTTTTAAAATGAATGCGCTGTCGATTTCTTTTATAACAGACACGATAGCGGAAACTAAACATCTCAGTTCTCCAGCTGCAGTCGTCTTCATCTTTGTGGAAAACCAATTCAACGCAACCGCTCTTTGATGACGTGGTGATTACGTAACCGCAGATCATCTGTCCATCATCGAATTAAAGCCCGCCCTGGCAATTTGATTGGCTCGGCCTTCTGGGAGCTGAGCATAATTACTCCTCAACGGATCGAGTCCAGACCGAACTTCCCGACCAAAAAATTTTGTGGGCGGGGTTCGGGCCGGCACCCAGGCTAGGTTTGCGGTGTATTCTTGGGTTTTCTCCGGTAAACTTTTTACCGGTCCAATCAGCGAACAGAGGGAGTGCCTGAGAACGATGATGTTGAGGTCGTGTGCTAGTTTGAGTTGAAGTTTCGTCACGACCAAACGTTAGTGATTGGTTATGGCAGATCCAGAGTGGCTCTGGGCAGATCCAAAAGTTAAACTTCAACCGAGTACCTGCCTTGAAAGAAGTTAACGCTTGTCAATGGAGAGAGGCTGTCATAATTCAGGGGCGGAAGCAATATGCAAGTAAACTCTTTATTGTTGGTCAGAAGACACAGCAAAAACACACGGGTGGGCTGGTGGCGCAGGGACTTGATGGTCAGCGTGGAGGTGAAGACAGGTGACGGTGAATCCAGTGAAGTGAACATCCAACACGACGAACACCACAAAAACACCGAACAGGACACGATCAGGAACTGGAACAGGAACTGGAAGAGCTGACGACGACAAAACACTGAGGACACCAAAACCAACGATCTGACAGGGAAAGGAGAGTGCGATGAGTTTATATAGCAGAGATGATTAAAGGTAGCTGATGAGGGGAATGAGATCAGGTGGAGTGCTGATCAACTAAACGAGCAGCCACGCCCACTCACACACACACACAAAACAACAAATACACGAGACACGAAGAAACCAGTGAATTCATGAACCGTGACAGAGGCTAGACTCTCTGTACAAATTAAATGTACACGAGTCTGGTAGGACCAGGCCAGCGCAAACCCTCTTTTGGCGATAAAAACGACTGTCAGGATTTATTAAAAACACGCAGTGAAAAAATATCACTGAAAAGGCATAGACAGGCGTAGACAGATGGATGAACTGCACTCTCACGCTAATGTGCCCTGTTAGTAATTCTGTCCCCTAATCTGCTAAATGCCACTATAAGGCATGGAAATATTATAAAGTTAACATTATGATTTTCTAAACTTTACACGCTACAGAAAGTTTAGGATGTAAAAAAGCATAATAGGACGCCTTTAAATGTGTTGGTAAGCTAAACTCGGCCACTGCAGCAATGGCGAGCACACATTTGACTGTGTCAACACAACTAACCATCTCACCTCAGCACACACACACATGCACAACAATGCATCTTTTGCTCTTTCACCACTGAACTTATCAGGAAAGCTCTTATTATAAAATTGCTTTTGATCTAGGAGGAGCTTTCATTTACAAGAGAAACTGCACGCCTCCGACAGAAATGCTGATCAGGCATGTGACTGTTTTGGATCAAGTTATGACAAGTTTAATTCTCTCAAGCTACTTTGGAGCAGCGGAGTAGTTTATCCTCTACTGTATAGGTTCATTGCAACCGTAAATGTCTCCTGGCATTTCAAGACATTCATCATCACAACTGAGGAGGCAAGTAGTTGTTTTGGTCTAAGATTACCTGGGTTCATTTCTGCAATGATGTCTTCCCCTGGTAAAACACGGGCTATTTCAAGAAGACTTTCACGAACAAAAAGCAAGAAAAAACATTTTGTGCATCAAAAAGTGGAGATATTCTGGGCCAGCGACCCCGTCCTGACTGTGTTTATGTGGGGCATCAATCACACGGTATGTTATACTGACCTTCTTTATTCAGATTTTTTTTTAAACGATCTATTTAGTTTCCTGTAACGCCTGAATATTATATGCCCTATTGCTAAAGTATGATGAATATTGTTTATTTTTGTTGTTGTGTGCTTGGGAGAATGGCTGTCATTAATGCATATAAAAAATAACATAAAACAATTTAAAGAAATCAGTCTTCCTTTAACTTTTACCCTTCCTGCGTTTGACCTTTACAGATAAATGACCTGTTTCAAGTGCATATGCCAGTAATGCTACTTCCAGACGACTTCAAAGCCAACATAAAAATGAAAGTCAACAACCATTTATTCAACAAGTATGGTCTATCGAACACACTCTGCAACAAATACTTTCTGAAGAATAAAACTCAACAGAAAGATTGTTTGACTGACAGATGAATAGCCAATGTCAATTTTAGTACATTTGAATATTTGGACTTTAGGATAAAGTTTGAGAAGACATGATAAGGTTGCATACATATAAATATAAATATACATATACAGATAAAGTGCTAATTTTCACCTCCTATCTGTTCCTTCAGTTTTATCGGAGACAATTATATTTAACTTAAATTCCACTTCTTTTCAAAGAGATACAAGTGATACAAATATTAAAATCTAGAAAAATACTTGTTCTCATTGTCAGAGTTTTAGAATATTTTGTGCATAATGACCTGCACAAAGCTTTTGTAAAACTCATAATCCGCTGTGGAATGAGACAGGGTTGTGTTTTGGTGTTGGTGGGGGTTGCTGGCAAACAGTCCAGACTTGTGACCTCAATGAAATGCGACCTTAGACACAGTTCTTATGATTAAATGCAATCACCACCACAAGTGTCAAGCAAAAAAAAAATATATATATATATAGTTTATTCGTACGCAAATGCATGCACTCAAAGTATTTGCAATTATTCTTGATCTTGACAGTAATGTGAGTGTGGGGTTTCTGCATTGAATATAACTTTAATTAGAATATTAAATGTAATAGAGTAATGAAATAATAGTAATTATTATTATTATTATTACATAGCAGAATGATAATTTTGTCTTTTTTATTTGTAGCAATTTTCACCATTCATGTTGTTTCCTTAAAATAAATTGTGCCTTAATGTCGTGGAGTCCCAGTTAGCCAAAAAATATAAAAAATAGAAAGAAAAAAAATCTACTAATAGTTTAGGTGAAGAGGAAAAACATTAAAGCTCTCCGACTCTAGCATTACAATTAATGCACATCATAAATATTATCCAATTTTGTGTAATAAATCAATTAAGTTTTTAGTATGTTAGTAAAGCAACGTTTGAACTGTAAGAATAATGGTTAAATATATATTAATTCGTATTTCCTTGTTTTAGTTTTTGTTATTTAAGGAACGAGAGTTTATTAAAGGTGCTCTTACACTGTTAAAATCCACTATGTTTATTTATTTATGTTGAAATATTTAGGGAAAACCTCCCTGGACATTTTAAGTTTAAGGAGTACTGCCCACTTGTGTTCCGGAACCTGAGAGAGAGATTTGGAGTTGAACATCAGGATTATCAGGTATGAAATGTCTGTATTTAAGACTGGAAGCATAAAAGGCTGAAAGCTCCCTGTGTCGTTTTTTATAGCATAGTTCTCAAATGTAGGCTATAGTCACAATCATGGTTAAACGTCACAAATGTTCCAGACAATATTTTGCGGTGAGCCTCTCTCTTTTTCATTATTTGCATAGATCAGGTCAGGCCTATTTTACGGAAGAGCACATGTGCTCAACTTCATTTGAATGGTCATCATTTGCTTTTATGTTTGCATGAGGCACTTGCCGTATTCGGCATATGTGTGCTTTAAACCTTTATAATATGCCAATTCTTTACATGACAGTAGAGTTTTATGTCACAATGCACTGCGAGCACCTAGTGGCTCACATGGATCCTACAATTTGCCCATATAGGTCATATTTTATAAATAGCCTCTATTTCAATCCTTAATACCTTAATATATTTTCCTTTCTTCTAATACTTGTATGAAATTATAAAATGTAATTTTTTAAAAATTCCATATAACATGGGATGACCATGGGGGCGTGGTTTGGGGGGGCGTGGTTGATGAGTGGGGGCGTGGTTAAGGGGGGTGAGGGGTTGGGGGTGAATGCATCAAAAAATACTAACAAATGCATTCACAACCTTGCAACTAAGTTATTGTACTTCAATACATAAAGTAATACATCCTTTCCATTCAACGTTTGGCCCGCAACAATAGAATAATATTTTTTTACAAATAGTTTAGCTTTTAACACCTTTTACATGACACTGTTTATTTTCATTGCCATATAGGTTAAAATAAAATTTTAAAAACTATTTCAGTAAAAAACAATTTCAATCCTCCTGATGTTCTCTGCCTATAATTTCCTTTAGTGGGCTTAGGTCGCTAGCACCTTTATATGACACTGACACGTACTCCACCTTTGCAGGTCATGCACGGATCCCGACCGAAACGAAAACTCTGGAATTTTCTCTGTAAATTATCTGTGAATTTACATTTGGGCTTTTTTTTTAACGCTATTAGCTACTTACATCTTATCTCGCAGTTGACCGTAAACTGAAGCGCCGAGTCGCGCTGCTAAAATTCTTTGGACATAAAGTCCGCCTACTTTGATTTGATTGGTCATTTAAAATATTCTGACATTGACGAGCAGTGACAGACCAATGAGGCTGAGATGAACACACACACACACACACACACACACACACACACACAGGCCTCTGTTTTCCGACGTGCTCTCTGCTCTCTGCTGATTGAGGAACGCGCTGATTATAACAAGACGGGGCGAAGCCGAAGCCGGTTTCATATGTTTTGTGTGCAAAGGCAATCGCCAGTCAATTTAATGAACACGCTGAATGGTCCTATGAAAAACAGTGAAAACCAGACATTTTAATGAATTTAAAACAAAAACCCGGACGCCCTGGCTGGACAGTACGTAAAAAGTAGACATGTCCGGGCAAAAGAGGACGTTTGGTCACCCTAATATAACACAAAAAAATATTAAAATATGTTATATAATATAATATTAAATAAATGTTTGGGAGGTGGCACAGTGCCTTACAGCAAGAAGGTCCTCAGTTCAAGTGTTAAGTGAGGTGAGGAGGCCTTTCTGTGTGGAGTTTGCATGTTCTCCTCTTGTCTGCGCTGGTTTTCTCGGGATGCGCTGGTTTCCCACACAATCCAAAAACATGCAGCATTGATGATTTGTGATGGACTGGCCACACCGTCCAGGGTGTTCCCCGCCTGTGGCCTGAGACACTGGGATAGGTTCCTGCGACCGGATGGATGGATGAAGTTATAACCTCAGTGAATTGAAAGCAGACCGCAATCATTTTTATTTATTTTGAACCAAACCAGAAAGAAAGTTTAAACTGAACTAAAACTGAACTAAAGCAAACTGAACTAAAGCTTCTTGTAAGAAAGTTACAAACTGAACTACTTAACTAAAGAAAGTAAAATTCTGAAGAGTAAAGTGACTGTGATAGCGAAGCACCACATGAGCGAGACCAACTACAGTAGGAAATGTTGAGGCCAACTGGGAAATGTTCAAGACAAATCTTCACTATGTAAGTAAAGGTAATGAGGAGTTGGGAAAAACAGATTTAAGCTTGTGCAAATGGTTCTACCAAGTGTGATGGGTCAGTCTATTCCAGTAGGATCAGGGGCATGTCCAGATGGGTGGCATGGGCTGGCCAAAGTCAAGGGAAAAGCCAGATATAGGCCTAGCCTTGGTTTATAGAGGGAAGAAGACAAGGACCGACTGATTAATTATTGATAATACCTAGTTTCAACAAAGTTCCCACATCTGGGCTCACCATCCATGTGCATGTAGGCTTTCTAACGGAAGACTAGACCACTATCATGGACTCATCAGGAGTAGTTTGTCGTCTCTTCACTGACACCAAAGAAACACTGGTCAATCAGCTTCGTCAAAGCCTCACTACATCACTTCACCTTTCCAAACAACTATTCCCGAAGAGTCCCATGGTCTCTTAAGGGATGTTTACACCTGGCCACTTCATGCGTTTTCTCAGATCGGATAGCTCTCTGATTTATCAAAACGATTCCATTTACACTTGGTCACATAAATGTGTTTTCGCAAAAACGGATTTAAATCCGATCTTCAATTCCCTCGCTATATGCAGATTTAATGGAGTGCACGTCACCGAAAGCAACAGTTATGAGCTGCATTTTATTGATCATCAGCTAATTTCAAAATCAAAGACCGCAATAAGAGAGAGCGGCAACAGCCCTGGCAAGATCATTTAGTTTCTTTACTTTTAATGAAGATGATT
This sequence comes from Phoxinus phoxinus, assembly GCF_949152265.1. Classification (NCBI taxonomy): domain Eukaryota; kingdom Metazoa; phylum Chordata; class Actinopteri; order Cypriniformes; family Leuciscidae; genus Phoxinus; species Phoxinus phoxinus. The sequence goes on from NC_136897.1 coordinate 3,595,945, forward strand.
GTGTGTTAAGCGTCTGCGACTTACTTTCACTTTGATTTGCGATAGTTTGCACGTTGGCTTGATGAATAGATGCTCAGCTGCTCATCTGCAGTGATTCGTGATGCAGTAGCGTCGTCATATCTGACTATAACATGACATATAGCCTATAACACGCTCTTACTTGTTTATTTTTTTAGCATTGTTGGGAGGAGTCCAATTTACATATGTGGTTTCAACAACCAGATGCATTTACACTTTCCAGTTTCGTCGGTAATGCGGCCCAGACCTCCTCCTGAAGTGGTTTGAGCAATCGTATATAAATGGGCATTTACACCTGGTCTTTTCACAGAAAACGCATGAAGTGGCCAGGTGTAAACAGCCCCTTAGCGTCATCTGGTTCAGTGGAAGAAAGCGATGTTTTTTACTCCAGTGCTCACTCACTATGGAGAGGCCCACAGATTCCCTACGCAGTGAGCAAAAGTAGCGTTCATCATCTCCCTTCTCCCCAGGTGTGCTTTGAAATGGGCCACCACCACCTCAAACCATGTTATTCTCTGATCATTTTGCCATCCAGAGAACTGTTGCTGCAACCCGATCACACTAAATGCGTCTCTATAGCACGCAGTGTGTTTATCGTGTAATTTATATGCGAAAATTAGTTTTTACGTGCATAGGATACGCATGGGTTGGTTAGGATAGGTTTAGTAGTGGTGTGGGGTGCGTGTGTATTATACGCAATGAAGTGCATATTAAATGCACGAGAAAACTGCATATCATATACACGTAAAAACTCATTTTCGCGTATAAATTGTGCGATAAACACACTGCGTGCTATAGAGATGCATTTACGTGAGAACAGGCTGGTTAACCATAACTTGTCCTTTAACAACAGATAAATCTACTTTCTGAGCCTCTGGTTTGGGAGGAAAGGGACACTACCAGACACACTACGTTCTGAGTCTCCATCCAGAAGTCAAATCTTCATTTTAAGGTGCCTTCTTCATCTGCCTGTTGTGTTCCAGATGGTTAGGACCCTCTCCATGCTCCGGGATATCAGCATCCCATTTGTGTTCAAGGCTTGAAAGGGATTCCGGCTCCTTTCCGACTGCATTGTTACCCAGCACAACCCAGGACCTCAGGACTACCATGTGTGCCATCCTCAGGAAAAGAGGACAGGAGGCTATCTAGCTCCTCAAGGATATTGCCTAGTTTACCTGGTGAATGATAAATGATAAATTTGGCAGGGTTAATAACAGTAATGGCATGCACTATTTAGTCAAAGCCAAAAGGTTTTCACTAGCTGGCAAAGGCTGGGATGAAGTATTTTCACAGATATGAATTTCATTAAGAACAAAACTGTGAAAGTTGCAACATCATTTTTATTGCGAGCAGCGCATATTTTTTCAGTGCCCATGTTATCAAATGAGAGTCTCTATATTGAAAGAGTAATGCTTCACCACAGAGGATTGTGCCCTTAGCAGAGTGCAAATCAAGAAAATCGGGCATTTATCTTAGTCTTTGAACAGGGTTGCTTGACTGTGGGGGTGGACTTCACATCCATCTATTTTCCAAACGGCTTGTCCTAGGGTTGTGGTGATGCTGGATCCTGTCCCAAAGTCTCAGGCCTGGCCAGTCCGTCTCTTATCCAAGCTCTCTTGGACATAGCATACCTGGTGGTTTTGAGCAAGGATGATGATCAAATGAACAATTGTGTGTAGATTAGTTTTAAATAAATAATTTATAAGACAATAATCTGAGGCCCCATCCACACTATACTGCGTTTTCGCTTAGAAACGGAGACCTTTTGCTACGTTTGCACCTCCCGTCCAGACTACAACGGCAAAAACTAAGACCTAAAACGGAGAAGTTTAAAAACGCTCCGACCCCGTTTTGAATCTCCGGAGGGCGTTTTAGTGAAGACGGGTCAAAACGGAGGACTTGACAAACGATGACGCAGAGGCTCACGCTCGGCTCTATGATTGGGTGTCATCAGTCATGGCGTATCCTTCCCTGATTCGTCAGACACCCATCACATGACCCGTCCCCGGGAAGAAAACATACAAAACAGCCTGGACTACGTAACGTTAGTGACTGCAACATGGATAACGAATTACAAGCGTTACTGATGTTGATGTCTTTGCTAGCAGCTGTTGTGCAAATAAATTCTGCATTTTACAATCTTATAACTGCCTACATGCGCCTGTTTACACCGGCACGCGCATGCCCAGTGTTGGTGAGTGGTCACGTGATCCGCGTTTTCAGTCGTTTTAATGTGGACGGAGATCAATTCTAATACGCAGATAAAACGCTGGTGTGGACGGAGATCGTATTCGTTTTAATTCTCCGTTTCTAAACTAAAACGCAGTAGTGTGGATGAGGCCTGAGGTTCAAGTATATGTCATGGTTTGTGTTCTAAAAACTGCATGAATTCATGCTTATCTTTATAATATCCCTTGGCCTTTTACTGGATTCTGCTTACAATATGTACTTTGAAATGCCATATAAAACACACACACACACACACACACACACACACACACACACACACCACCTGTTTCCCTTTATCCCGGACCATTACCGTATGATTTTGTATGGAATGACTTTGATAAGCTGTTATAGAAACTGTTTAGGTCACACCTGCTGGTAAGAGAGATTAAAGTGGAATTTAACAACATTTCCAAATTGCCATGTGTCCTTTCAGGTTTCTCTAACGCGTAGTCCTCCAGTTAAGGAATGCAAGAGTCAGGAAGCGGGATTGTTGCTGACATCATATGACTGCACATTAATTGTCAAGCAAATCTCCAGTGAGGAGGTGGAGGACATGCACAACATCCTTTCAGAATACCACCAGGTATAGAGTACAGTTTCAACTTGTTTAATAACACATACATTTATCCTTTGTAAAATGTAGTCTCCTGATTACACTTAAATTATTAGTTCATTCAAACAAGAGATTCTGCCATTATCTACCATATACAGTACTATGATACATTGAGAAGATCTAGTGAAAGAACTTTTGGTTCACAAATTGGACATTGTTGCTTCTATCATGAGCTATTATGAACTGCTAGCACATGTCAAGTTAAATTGTAGTCTGTTCCTCACACAAAGTTATCGTATTGCTTCAGAAGACATTGCATAAGTCATGTGAACATCTTTTATGGTGCTTGTTTCTCCGACGCACAAGGGGAAGTCACTGTCTATGTGTGCACCAGTATGTAGATGCTTTGTTGAACTGGCTGGTATAGGCTTCCCTGCTGACAAATGCTGGTCCAGGCTGGTTTATGTTGGTTAGAGCTGCTAAAGCTGGTGGACTAGCATAGTCATGCTGGTCTCATGCAATCTCAGCTGGTTTGCTGGTTCATCAGCTCTCCCGCTTATTTTACATTTTAAAATTACTTACACGCTAACTGGTTTTAGAAAAAATAATAAGAAAGATATTTTGTTTTCTGAACAGTGTAATCAAACTTTTGTTTAAAGATGTTTGTACAGGTTTCATTGAGATGTACAGTAGCTTGATTGTTCAACCGACAAGCAACAATCAACTGGACCTAGAAAGGCTCGTTTTATTCCCTTTTCTATCAAACTAAAACATCTACTTTTTCCCCTCAGCACATTGTAACGTGCCATGGTAGCACACTACTTCCCCAATTCCTCGGCATGTGCCGTGTCACTGTGGACAATGAAGACACGTACCTTTTAGTCATGAGGAACATGTTCAGCCACCGACTAACTGTCCACAGAAAATATGACCTCAAGGTAGATCATTTTCTTTCTTTAATCACTGTTTACTATTCAATGAATTTGTTATTGAGCCATAATGGTGAGGAAATAATATATTATGAGTTTAGTATGTTATTCAAAACAATAAGTGCAAAATAAGTAAAGGAAGATCACAATAAAATGTGTGTTATAAAAAAAGTTGTTTTTCACTCAACTTGCATTTTTAAGGCAATCTATTAAATAAGATAGAGCTGTATCATATTTATGTAACAGCAATTTTTTTGTAAGGATCATCAATTATTGACATGTATCTAAATGATCAGGAATATTTCATATTATAGGGCTCGTTGGTTTCTCGAGAAGCAAGTGATAAAGAAAAGGTAAGAGATGCAACCATGTTGAGTTTGTCCAAAACATTTACATTTATGAATCTAAAACATTTTGTTTTTTATAGCCTCCTCAAATTAAAGATTTGTTTTGGTTATTTTTAGAATTGCTTTAGAACAGGTTTTTAAATCCTAAACATTTACACTATGGGCCCTATTTTAACGATCTGAAACGCAAGTGTCAAAGCGCAAAGCGCAAGTAACTTTGTGGGCGGATCCCGGCGCTGTTGCTATTTTCCCGGCGGGATAAATGACTCTTGCGCCTGGCGCAAATCTAAAAGGGGTTGGCAGAGAATGTCTAATAAGGGGAGAAGGTTCACTCTCGCTACACTTCCGGCTTCTGACTGGTTGCAGTTCCACTCTGATTCCACATGAGGGCGCTCACAGGACGAGTGCAGAATGAATGGAGGTCTATGGAGCTATACCCCTCAAAATCCACTTTTCTCAAGATATAATTTTTTGTCTAGTAATTTGAATGTTGTATTCGAAAGGAGATGCAAAGAAATTGCACATTGCTGGGTGTTAGATTTTTTTGAGTCACTTATTTGCTTTAAAAAGTCTTTCAAAATGTCAATGACGTCATACACATCGTACGACCAGAGATACTGCTTTACGGGAATCCTTCAGTCACTGTGGTGTTTTCGCGCTCTGCACTTTCTTTTCTCTCGAGGCATCGCCAACACAGCTGACACAGGTAAACACACAACACAGCTGACACAGGTAAACACACAACACAGCTGACACAGGTAAACACACGTGCTAGAAGAGTTTCTGCTAGAATACATTCTGTTCCCGCTTCGGATGCCATGATGCCATCAAGCGGTATCTCTGGTCGTAACCAGTCCTCACTGACCAATCAGCGTTCATTAGCAGAATGCTAGCGTGTTATGGGCAACAACAACTCAACCTGTAAGAAATCGAAAGGACATAAGTACTCGTTCATTCAATTTTCGATCTATAACCCATGTTGAACTTGCCAAACCTACAATCAAATCTGAGATTTCTCAACGGCAATCGGCTGAAAGGGACAAATTTAGCCGTCTAGCCCCATAGACTCCCATTCATTTTGCACTCGGGCGATCGCCCCCAGTGGAACTCTGGTGGAACTACAACCAAAATTCGGTACAATAGGACTTAATAGGGAGTGAACAGGCTCTCCGTAGACGGGCTCTGGGGTTGGTCTGAAGTAACGTCATTACTCATAGGTGTGGTTTGGGCGTAACGTGAATTAAACCAATCAGAGCGTCCTCTCACATTTCCTTTAAGAGCCGGCGCGCTTGTTCCACGGCGGATCGCTATTATAACGGCGGGTTTGCCAGCGCACGCCAGGAGCGGTTCACAGCCGAGGAGACCGACGCTCTCGTCAGGGCCGTAAAACACAGAGAAGTGACATTGGGGATGATGGGAGAAACCCACCCAAATTAGCTTCGGTTAAACAGCCGTATAATTTGGGTAAATGTGTAGCCTAATCTAGATTTTTTTTTTAATCTAGGTAGATCTTTTTCACATCTTCACGGACACAACAATGATTTCCCTCGTGTGTTAATATTTTTCCTTGTAATAATGTATGATTTGCAAAAATGAAAACTGCTGCGTCTGTTTATAATTATTAGAGAATCAAAGTGGATGCGCGTTAACACGCTACATTATGGCCAAGCACACGCCCTTAAAATACCATATCACTAACGCGCAACGCGCCACTGTCTTTAGACTGTTTTTTTCCTGGTCAGTGGCGCAATTGCTTTCTAAAACTGGAAAATAGCACCAGGGGAGTTTTGCGCCGGAACACGCTCCTCTTTGCGCTGAACCGCCCCCGCGAGCGCAAGTTCATTCCCTAATTTAACGACGTGCGTCTGTGGAGGGAAAAGTCCGCTGCGCAAAATAGGAATGATACATGCGTCGGTGTTCAAAGTCAATTGCGCTGGGTGCAAGATAGGGCCCTATATCTTTTCTTGTTTTCATTCTGATACAAAGGCATTCTTGTATGCTGTTCTTCAAAACTGAAAATTAGTTCTTGAAAATAATTGCTTCAAAATCATTTGCAATCCCAGGTAAAGGAGCTGCCTACCTTCAAGGATGTAGATTTTAGAAACAACATGCAGCGAGTCTACATCAGTGAAGAGGAGAAAGAAAAGCTATTGGATAAACTGAACAGGGATGTAGAGGTGAGACGATTTAATGACAAAATTGACAGAATATTACATTAGGGTCAAATGTAATTTGATTGATTGATTGAGTTTACCCACTGCGAAACCCAGAAGTTTTCTTGGACCCAAACAACCTGGTTTTTGTAACAGCCTCCCTGCAATTAGATCTGAAAAATAAACATTTACCCCCATAGACCCTGGCTCAGGAATCAGGACAGAAGTGATTGAAAGTGGACAAAAGAGACGTTTTAAAACTCCAGGTGTAAACGGGAATGTGTCTCCCTCGTCTATTCGTGATCCGATCGACCGAAACGCTTCGTATTAGGTGTAAACAGGGCCTAATACTGTGTTTGTGTGCAGTTTCTTGTGCGTTTGAAGATCATGGATTACAGTCTGCTGCTGGGCATTCATGATGTCGGGAGGGCAGAGCAAGAAGAAGAGGTAGAAATAAAAGACTCTTTAAGTGAAGAGGAGGAGGATTCAGAGAGTGACCTGTGCCTTACAGCCGTGGGGTCTTTCGGCTCGTCCCCTGAGGGCATCGCGGGGTACATGAGCTCTTACAAACCTCTTGGTCCAGGAGAGTTTGACCCTTATGTTGATGTGTATGCCATCCAGAGCGCAGTTGGTGAGTCACAATGTCAAACTCTACCTGCAAACATTGAAATACATAATGGACAATTAATGCAAATGGAATAAAACTCAAATAAATGGTAAGAGTAGCAAATTTTCTATAATCTTGAACCAATTGAGTAATCTTTTCATGAAGGTAATGGCTTTTGCATTTCTCTTAAAATAATTGTCCATTACTCATTTTGCTCTTACCTAATTTGTCTTTCAGATTCAGATTGTTAACTAAGGTGCAAGTCATTTCAATTTGTTTAAATCACTCCATTTATGAGTCTTGTGTTTGTCTGTCCTTGATCTAGGTGCCCCACACAGAGAAGTGTACTTCATGGGTCTGATAGACATTTTGACCCAGTATGATACCAAGAAGAAAGCAGCCCATGCAGCGAAAACAGTCAAGCATGGAGTAAGTGATATTAATGAATAGACAACTGAGATTTTGCTTTTTACGCATTTATTGTAAAAAAAAAACTAAACTGAGCTGTAAATATTCTAAATCTATCTGTTATTTACACGTTTTTTATTCTGTTTTTTGTTTTTTTTGTTTTTAAAGGCTGGGGCTGAGATCTCTACAGTTCATCCTGAACAATATGCCAAGCGGTTTCGAGAATTCATCGCAAATATTTTTGCCTATTGAGAGCATTTTAAATCTGGAGGACAAAAAGAACATTGATTGAGAGCTAGTGGTTTGAACTATTACCAAATTATTTAATTATTTCAAAATCATTATTTAATTATTAAAATGTTTAGCTTTTACTATATATATATATATAAAAAAAAAGTTTTATGAAATTCTGTTTTAGTGCTCTGATTTACAAGAGAATGTATTTTTTTGCTTTTCAATGGATCCTTTAGTTGTAGGTAAAATAAATTTGTTTTTAAAAAAATAGTTTTTTTTACAACAAAAACCAGACCTGCTATGGTGCATTAATTGGATGACTGTGAAACATAAACATTTAAATAATGTAATCAAAGTGTGAAATTGCTGTTCACGTAACAGTGAATTGAAGGAACGGTTAAAAAAACTCTGTCACGCACACAAGTGAAGATCTGCTGCAAGAAGACGACGGTTCTGACGCCGAACTGTAATGGGCAACGTAGCTCCTATAATGAGACAAACCAGCCGTATGCTTGAGCATGCTGTCTTTTTAGGGTTGTATCTCATGACATCATTGTCACGGCCCACGGGTGGTTGTAGTGAAACGCACATGACGAAGGAGATGAGTAACAAAAGTAGTCTTTAATAAATCCACAACAGAAACACTCAGGAGATAGCAGGAGATACCAGACAGAACTGAACCAAACACAGGATTGTGAGCAAGGATCAAACGTAACAAGTGAGGAAACAGCCAAGGAAACTAACTGAACTAAGGGTACATTTACATAACAATAATGTGCTATAAACTGATACGTTTTTCTTTGTACAGATGACAACATTATCAAAACAATCTGCGAAAACGACTAATAACGCTGTATTATGCATGTCAGACAAGTAGTTGGAGATGTCACTTTGTAAAGAGACACTATGCGCCGGCGCACATACGCATTTTTTTTTTGCTACAGTAAATTTCATCTTCACAAAGCCAGAAACATTCACTGTAATCCCAATTATAGAATGCTCTCCTCTGATATAAAGTACCTTTTTACTTTCTTTACACAAAGGTGAAAACATGTAGCCTATCATCCTTGAGTCTTTTCATGATGATAAAATGTTATATTGTGTTGATAGTTGATTTGTGTAATTCTTAATTCTTTATGATGATGTCCATATGCCCCCCTTATTTCTTACAGTTAACATCTGTATCCTTTCATTTAAAAAAAAAAAAACAGCTTTCTAAACACATAATACACATGTGCGTGACAGGGTGTCATATTAAAAAAGTTGCACTTTGAAACCTGTTTTCAAAGGTTTGTGTTTTCAGGCCACCAAAACGCCATTGTCGTGTAAATGAACGGCCAACTGAAAACAGTGTCGTGTGATAAACAGCCCCTATAAGGCAGGCAAAACAAGAACAGAACAAAGTGAAAACGAAAGCAAAATTTAACATAATCGATACAATCATATCCTGTTTTTGGTTAATTCAGATGTCTGGTTTGTGCTGCATTCATATTTCAGTGAATGTGATGTGTCTAAGTCCGCTTGTTTGATGCGCACACAGGGCCTCATTTATAAAATATGCTTACTATTTTATTCAGAGGCCCAAACTGAGCAAAAATAGCAATTTGGTGCAGTTATTATTTATATGACCAAAAATTTTAATCAATGAGATCTTTATAACAGTATAGCAGACTACTAACATAAAATGCATATACATATCTGTCACAAACTGTCAGTTCAGTTTTCATTTTCATGGACTTTTAGTTTGTTTATTTCCTGTTGTCTTTGTTCATGTTTCCTGCCACTTGTTTGTTGGATATTCCTTTAATCATCACAGCTGTTCATATTTGAGTTCGTTATCATTGTATACTTAAGTTCCTGTGTTTCCTCAGTTCATTGTCAGTTATTGTTTGTGTTGTAGGCCTATGCCTTGTGGATTATTTTGTTTGATTTAGGCCTAATATTAAATACGCTCGTATCAGAAACTTTTAACTTCTTCATCTTTGGACTTTTATAGTTGTGAGATAGATTTATAGAGATAAATTGAGATGTATGCATCATAATAAACAAAATGTTGCGATAAAAATCACAATTTATTAGTTGTTTGCAGTTGTTGTAAATTATTTTATTGGATTTGCAGTCATACATTTTTATTTTTATTAATCAGATGGACAATTAAACATTTGCCTGAACTTTAGCTGCAAGTTTATAAAAAAATAACATTTTAATTTTATTGATGGACAATTAAACATTGACCTGTTACACAAGTTTATTAAAAATTCACATTTTAATTTGACTGTCAGATAAATATTATGTGAAATGAGTGCGTGTTCTGGTAAAGTGCAGATGTAATGTGCAGCAACAGCTCCACCGTAACAAGAATAGCAATGCACAGCGAGACATTTAAGATTATACGAATTTACAAATTAGTCTGCGTTTACATTGGGCGTATTGAGACATGTCATATTTTTGTCCCGTGCTAGTAATCACTGTCAATTGCAATTTCGAGAATGAATTTGCATTTATGTGTAGATGTCACTTCCAAAACTTTCAAAGTATAGCCTACCTTTGCAGCATAAACAATACTTTTATTAAATGGATTCAAAGCGCGAAACAGCGCTCACTTTACAATCGCTAAAAAGCCATTCAAATCAATAAAGTTGTCTACACACACTGCATAATGAATTTTTTACTTACATCATGTCTTTCTTTGTTAATAAGAGGATTCGCGAGAGTGACCAAAACTCGTCATCGAACAAAAACTCAGGCGTTTTGAGCGGTGAGTGGATTCTAACTTAAACACCTCTGATTGGACATTGCGTTCAAGATATCATCAAACATGTCTGTGATTGGCTACATTACTCACCGCTGCGTGTTTTACGCTGTAAATAGGAACATTTCACCTCCAGTGCGCAAACCACTGATCTATGACATACAGATCTTGTTGACATACCAAAAAGATGTAACGAGACCTTAAACTACATTGTTAGGCTTACTTGGGTACTTCTAAACTGGCTCAGATGATGTGAACTTTTTTTTTTTTTTACAGTATGATAATAATAATAAGTAATACACTAACTACACGGAACTGAGGATTCACTGTATACACAAAACAAAACCTACAATAAAAATATACGTTGTACATCAGCAATTATTTAATACTTTTACTATAGATTCAGGAGGATATGATGAGTAATAAACGCATCAGAATGAACTTCTATATCCAGGTTCAGTGATTATTCACATGCATTATTCATGAGGCGATTGTTCACTGTTGGCGCGCGTCCCCGCTGCTGAGCAACAAGATGGCGGCCGCCGCCGGATCAGGTAAATTTACGAAAAACTGCTATTGTTTTAGATTATTTATTTCTTTACTATGCACAGCGAGTGTTGTGATAAGGTAAAACACGTAAAAAGTATACTTTCATTGAAGTAGTCACTCGTGTTGCTGTGTTTTAAGGTCTCAGCATTCATGTGGGTGTGTTTGCACAGCATTAGCCTGTCAAATCCGTGGCATTTGTCGCGTTTAATGTCGATGGAGTTAGTATTTTAGCCCGTTTTAAATAGTTTAAGATTCAGATACATGGTTCTTAATGTATAGGTGTGAAATTACAACAGGTTTTTAACGTAATCTGCCTTTTCTGTTGGTTAGCCATGTAGCTTATTCAACTGCAGCGTCATGATAGGGAAACAACACAATACACGGGCTGTGTCACAAAACCTGCTGAGCCGCCTAGCTAGACTGCAGTTCTGTGTATCAGAGACGCCTTCCGAGTACGTTATTGAACTTCAGTCATGTTTTATAAGTGCTTTCTTGGTTGGCAGCTCGTTAGGTTTAATATGTTTACCAAAGTGCGGTCTAGGTAACGTTAGGCAGCTCGCTAATATGAGGCACGCACAGCCATTGACTTCTGTGATCTTTACTAATAGGGAACCCAACATTGGAAACCTATCACTTCATTACATTTTCCGTTTAAGCACACCATCTAACATCAATTATCTGATAAGCCTATATCATTTTTGTTTAATCTCCATTCAAATGTCAGTTGCTTTGCAGACCTCTGGTTGAAAACCTTTTCTCTATAAGTATCATTTTCTCATTCGTCACTCACACCCCTTAGCTGAGTGGTTTGTAGCACACAATTGACATTATATATATATATCTATATATATATATATACACACACACATGCACATGACATGATACATTTTTTGTCACAGCATATGCATATCCTTGTTATTTTACTCTGTCTTGTTTTTTATTGGGAACTAATAATATGTGTTTGTGTTCAACTGCCATTTACTTTCTCCATAAGGGAATTACATTTTAAAGATAAACCAATAAAGAAAGACTTACTGTGAGCCCCCAAGTTGTTAATCAATGATAAAATTGCAATGATTCGGCAAAAAAAAAAAAAAAAAACCTCCAACAATTAGAGAACCACGTCAAGCTAATTACACCAAAATAACTAGTTTTAGCTCCTCCCACTCCCATGAAGCACTGCGAATGATGAAATAGTCTACCTATGCTTTCAAACTATTTCAATGTTTGTGTGTGTATATATACATATATTGCAATCAATGTAAAACATTGTTCCTAATATACACAATCAATATATCTACATCAATAGTTTTATAGTTCTCTATCATTTTCTATTTGCAGTGCTTCATGAGATTGTGGCCTTTTCTCTTACTAAAGCCACATAAAGTACACAGTATTGTCCCTTTTTTCTGATTTTCAAATAGATTTTGTCTTCAAATCAAAGTTGTGGTTCTGGTTGCTTTGGTTCATCGTAGCTTATAGCTTTTTCACAAGCACTTTTTTTTTTTTAAATCCCTATGGGAAAAATAAATAGGAAACACAGAACGTGTTTTTCCATTCCACTGCTCTACTCTTCTATTGTTTTTCAATGTAACACATACTAGACGGACGTCTTTAACTGCTGCGCTCGCGTCTTTTGCAGCGTCTCGCGCATGACACGGCATTTTAAATACGCGGCGCTCAAGTTTAAACTGTGAAAGTTCAAATTTTAGGGAAAAAAATTCCACTGACTTGCGTCTCGTGTTTTTAACAGCAAGCATTTCAGGCTGAGTACCACCGCTGATCAAATCTACCACCTAGTCCTCACCAATCCTCTAGATATACTAACATTACTAGTTTGCAATCTAATTTAAACCGTAATATCACAACATAAAAGTGCTTAGGACTGCACTTCCTGGTTTCATTATCGGTATCATCGTGCTCAACTGAGTCTTTGTTCTTAATCCAGTGTTTGTTAGTCAAAATCAGGCCATTCTTTAAGCTCACCTTCAGGAAATAAAGCTCACTGACTTTAAGGGTAAACACAACTGTGCTTTACCTTTTGTCATGTGCCTTATGGTTTAATGGCTCTCTGAACAATTGACAGAGAAAAGACCGTATAATTGTGAATTATCTTTTGCATCGGCTGACTTAGAAAACTATTGCCTGGTTTCACAGACAAGATTTAATCTAGTCCCAGACTAAAATGCATGTTTGAGCTGTTTTAACCGAAAGCATTTTGCACTGATATATCTTAAAATATATACCAGTGTCATTGTTTTGTCACCAGTAATGTTTTTTTCTAACCCACGTTTATAAAAGCGACTTGAATGTCCTAATTGAGCTAAAGCCTAATCCTGGTTTAATCTTAATCCCTGTCTGTGAAACCAGGCCCATTTGATATAAAATGCTTTAAAAAGATTAGAAATTACATTTCCAGCCATATGTCAAATATTCTGAGGCATAGAGTTTCTATATCAGCGAGAAGCAGCAGTGTCTGTTTTGAACACTATTCCAGCGGCAGATGTTCATGTGATTGTGTGTGTTTTCACAGGCGTGAAAGTCCCCCGTAACTTTCGGCTGCTGGAGGAGCTCGAGGAGGGTCAGAAGGGTGTTGGAGATGGGACGGTGAGCTGGGGTCTGGAAGACGACGAGGACATGACCCTCACCCGCTGGAGAGGAATGATCATCGGACCCCCGAGGGTCAGTTCTACCAGCTTCCTGGGCTTTATTTCATTCAAATGTTTAGATGCATGAATAAGGCTATCATATTTTTATCATTTCACATCTTCCTACTCAAAAACAAGAGGTCTCGGTTTATTCTATTAGAAAATGCTATGTGCCATGACTCTGAAAAGAACCGAATATGCCAATAACAATATTACTGAGGGAAAGAAAGGCATATACACTTTGATGTAGGGGTGTGTGATATGTGTCATCTATAATAATATCGTAATTGTTGTTTTTTAATAATGTGCCAGCTGACATTATCAAGTATGTCACTTATTTTCTAAAAAGCCAAACACACCTTCAGAGTAGACGAGTGCGTGTGCATTCAGAGCACACACTTTCACTGCGTGATCTAGCCTGTCAGAATGGCCCAAAATTCATGATGCAAAATGCAAGATTGCTGTTTTTCTCGAATAGTAGCATGATTGCAAATGTGTATTGAATTGCTGTATGAATTCAATATCACTAGAATTTAATTTTAAGAAGTGTAATTCATGACCATTTTTAATATGTTCTCTGAAGTCCACTTATAATTTTGTTAAGATTCTTGCATCAAAAGGAGTTGCGATTTAGAGATAAAGGGCCATTTTCTTGCCTGTTTTGTTGACCGTCTGGTTTGAACACTTCGTTTAAATGGGGTGTGTCTCCTTTGTCCTTTTAAGACTTCAATGTAAACGCCCATTCCTATGATTGGGTAACATAATTTCATGTGAAATATGATTTATACATGTGGAATTGTTGAAAGTTCGTTTAAATCATTTCAATTTTCAACAGCCACTTTTTTTCAACATCAGCTTTTTTAATATACGTAATAGCCACAGATGCTGACGTGACATTAAATGCAACTATACTGATACTTAATCTACGTGATATCTCTTGCATTCGATTACAGTATTTTCAATAATCACTCGCATGGCTCAAGAGAAAGAATGAGCGTATCACTTCTACATCACCTTCACTGGCTTCCGGTTTCATCATGTATCGACTTCAAGATACTAACCCTCTCTTACAAAGCACTTCATAACCTTGGTCCTTCATGTCTGTCTGAATGACTTCAACCTTATCTCCCCTGTTCGCTCCTTAAGATCCAGTGCTGGATTGTTAATGACTCCAAAATGTGGTTGAGTCACTATGGGGCCTGGTCTTTAGTGTTAGTGAAGGCTCTTCCTCGAGACATCTGTAAAGCTTCTTTCTTTCAAAAACCTTTTAAAAACACATTTATTCTCTGTATGTTATTCTTCAGCTCTTGGTCCGTGATCTGTAGTTGTTGATTTTTCTTCTTGAAATCTAACTTTGTAAAGTGACCTTGGGTTTTGTAAAAGCGCTATGAAATAAAACATTATTATTTTTATTATTATTATGGTTGCACTTAGTGTACTTTACTAAGAAAGTACTGGATAATATAGTTACCTTATATGGGTTACATAGGTTAAGGTTAGGTTTATGGGTAGGTTCTGGATTGGTAGTTATTCCCCAGTTAATTACTGTAATAAGTACATACATGGGGAACAGGATAAAGTGCTACCATTATTATTATTTTTATTATTATGGCAACTAACTGTGATGTCATTGCTACAACACACACTTCCTAGCATTGCCTCAGGCTCTTGTTCACCCAGACGCATTTCCGGATTAATCTTGGAAATGTTTCTAGGCTGTAAAGTCTTCTAGCGTTCCGCCTCTGGTTTATGTTCACATAAAGGCTTTCTGGCAATCAAATCAAAATTGTGAATGTAGCTTATGTCTGATGTCACGTTTGGCCAATCTTAGACCCGTTCAGACTGCAGGCAAAAGTGGCCCAAACCCGGGGTCAAGTGACCAGGTCAGACTTCTTCAGAAGTAGTGTGAACACTCAAATCTGAAAATTTTCAAATCAGATTTAGACCACTTCCATATGTGATCCTGAATCAGACCCAGGTCTGATTTTTTTTCAATGCGGCCGCAGTGTGAACAACCCAGGCGGATTTGATGCGACTTTTACGTCAATCTACATCGACATTTGTCACAAATTATGCGCCGGTGAGTTAGCCCTAGACACAGTCCGTAAAATTAAAAACTTGACTAGGCCTACAAAATGGAGATCAGTGATGGAGCAAGTCAATGGAGGGAGAGTGAGGTGTTAGACCTGATTAGTATATGGGGAGATACTTCAATTCAGGCAAAACTAGAAGGATCATACCGTAACCGCTCCGTTTAAAAAAAATAGCAAACGAAATGGAAGAACTGGGACACAGGAGAAGATCACTCCTGGCTTCGTCTTCGCATCCACACAGACCTCTGTAGTGAATTTGCAGCCATAACCCCACAAAAGGCTAAAATAGCCAATTTTGCTCTTTCTCTTCCTCCTCCTCCTCCTCAGCACCTGCGCATTAATGTTACGGCTCATTAATGTTATAAATATTTTTAAATAAAAGCGAAAATGCTCACTTCCTCCATAAACTCCCCAACTGTAGTGCAGCTGCGTCTGATGTTATTGTTATTGTTTTTTTACACATGCGGATCAGTTCGAGACCGCAAACAGTTCACACTGGAATCTGATATAGGCCACATTTTAAAAGGTAATGTGAACAGCTGAACAAAAAATCGGATCTGAGAAAAAAAATCAGAATTGTGCGTTAAGACTTGCGGTGTGAACGGGGTCTTATTCTCATATTGATAGCAGTAGTTTATATTTTACAGACCGGGTGTGCAAGTGCATTATTATCAATGTTTTTTTCTATTACATTTTAATATATCCAGTTACATTTAATCATTTAGCAGAAGCAATCAAATACAACTAAAAATAATAATAATTCATGACTTTTAATTGATCCCTGATGAAGGTCGTGAGACCGAAACGTTGCTAATAAAATTTTTTTTTATATTAATTTACAAGTACCGATTGTGTGCGGGAGTTCCTTGTTTGCAGATTTGTCGACCTACCAATTTGGTCTTCTTTTCCTACGCACCTATCACCTGCAGGTGTGCGATGGTGTTTGTTAATTGATTTACTAGGTCTTAAAAAGTTTTCAAATGTACCTTTATAAAACCTGCATAAATCCTGTTATAATAATTATATTTGTTTATTCGTGCAGACTATCTATGAGAACAGGATGTACAGCCTCAGAGTAGAATGTGGACCAAGATATCCAGAAACGCCCCCTTTTGTTCGCTTTGTGACGAAGATCAACTTGAATGGAGTGCATAACTCAAACGGTGTGGTAAGTAAAACCGAGCACTGAATGCTTCAGTTCTTCCTCATCTGCTACTCTTATCATATGCATCTTTATGTCTCAGTGGGACCTTCATAATGAATGTGTTTCATTATTCCTTTATCATATTCTGCAATTCTGAATTGCTAAAAAAATAATTTAGTGATTTTTATTTATTTATTTATTTGAGTTGGACATATCAAAATAAATGGCTAAAAATCCAATAGTTAATTTAGTGTAAAACTGACATTGTCAGTTTATTTCACAAAAAGAATTTAGCATTTGACTAACAAATTCTATATCAATCAAAATATTTGGAATCCAGACACTATACTGATCTCTTTCAAAAACTACAATTATTCTCATTCCATATCAATATTTTATATCTTTAAAAAACGCATTGAGGAAGTTAGACGATTAACAATCACATACAAAAAGAGGGAAAGCTGATTTTCCCAGCATGCTTTGATATGATGGAATTAAGTGTTTTTTGTGTGTTTTTGCTCAAAATCCGTTGGCATTTCTGTTATAACTTGGGTTGAAAGTGGATATGTTGCCATGTTTACCATCGTGGTGAAGAGTAGAGCCTGTGGTTAGAGGTCGAGGACAGGCCAAGAGACATTCGACTTTATAAATGTTGCTTTATATTAGATGTAATACCTATGCATATAAAATTAGTTACATAGAATATAAGCTGGTAAATATTTTATTACAATACAATATATGAACTAGTGTTGTCTAAAAATACAGAAACGATTCCAATACTCCTTTCTGCAGTATCGACACACACCAGCTGCGCTTTCTTGCTCTCCTCTGACAGCTAGTTGATACTGAGCGGCAAACCTTCCTGTCTCTCTTGAAACCAACACGGAAGTGGCTTAAACTGCAATTCATCATCTGGCCACTAGATGATGGAAAAGGGCTGCAAAAGAGAGTCAATCCCATAGATCCACATGTTAAAATGTCCAACTTTACAGAAGAAAAAAATGTTTACAGCCTTATACAAAAAGGGTTTTGGTCTATATAGCTAATTTTGCCCTTCGTGACAACTGTGAGGGGGGTGATTTATTTTTTATAACTCATTTAAATTATATTAAGCCTTAAAGTTATAATTAAGGGTGTGGCCACTTGAGTGACAGGTGGATTGCCCCTGATGTCACTACTAGCCGTTTGTCTGCTGTCTGTTAGCGTCACCTCAGCTAATCCGCCACGCTGCCCATTTTCGTTTATCCGGGAGTGACGCGCAGCCAAGATGGCGACGGCTGGCTCCGCCCACTTTGGACTTCAAAAACGCTCTTCAGAAACCTACGGGTGACGTCGCGGACACTGTCCATATTTATTTTTAGTTTTACTGTCTATGGTTGACGCGCACCCGCCGTCCTCTCATTCACCCGCCTCCTCTCATTCACTCCGGTTAAATGGTGTTGGTGTGACATTGTGCATAATTCTACTAATTTCTGCAGATTTCCCGCTCACATCCGAAGCGCACACACATAATAAAACCGCATCTAACATATAACTGCCAAAATTAGCTAAAATTTATGGTCCAATACAATAAAAATAATGTCACGATGCACATCGTATGCGAATGTCGTGTGCAGCAGAAATGCGGCTTGAACCGCGACGTGATTAAAAGTATCTTTTCCATGTTAATCAGTTTTTTTTCAAGGTATATCGTGACAACACTTATATGAACTAGGGTGTGATTTTACCCCAAAATTCAACATATCTGACGCCAATTCACTTTTCTGTACCCGGATTCCAGTTGTTTCTTTGAATTGCCGCATTGCAAAAAGCTCAGATTTCTAAATGTCTGTAGAGGAGCGCTTCCAGGACTCAAAATGTTTGCTTGAGGTGCTCTTTGGATGGGATAATCATATGTAGCTAAAATTCAGGACACTCCAAGGCACTCACTTTACAAAGATTAAAAAGCCTTTATTGTTATGGCTTGGTCATCTAAAACCTTTAAAACGCATACAAGCCTTCGTCAGGGAGTCTTATAAGCTTTCAAACCACTAAACAGAAACCTCCATTTGGCAGAAGCAAGTTCACAGTTGTAGTATTACACAAAGACCACTAGATGTCCTCCTCGGTGCTTAAAGGATTAGTTCACTTTTAAAAAAACTTTTGCTGGTAATTTACTCACCCCGATGTCATCCAAGATGTCCATGTCTTTCTTTCTTCAGTCGAACAGAAATTAAGGTTTTTGATTAAACATTTCTCCATATAATGGACGTCAATGGGCCCCAAACGTTTCAAGGTCCAGATGACAGTGTCAGCGCCGCTTCAACGGGCTTTAAACGACACCAGACGATGAATACGGCTCTTATCTTGCGAATCGATCGCTCATTTAAAAAAAAAAAAAAAAAGTTTAAGTTTTATAAGCACAAACGCTCGCCTTCCTCTGTTCTGTGATGCGCGTTCGTGAAGTCACGTAATACGCAATTACGTTGAAAAGGTCACGCTTGACGAGTCAGTGTTTACAAATGTGCGGAAGGAGGACCATACACACATATTCAAATGTCTTTGTGTCAGTTTATCATTTAAAATGCCCATTGCGTGTGTGTATCCTGGGTGTTGTAATATTGAAAAGCCTAAAAGAAAATTTTCATCAGAACAGAAATTTTTTATTTTTCATAAAAGCGTGACCTTTCCAACGTAATTGAGTATTACGTGACGTCACGAACGCGCATCACAGAACAGAGGAAGGCGAGCGTTTGTGCTTATAAAACTTAAACTTTTTTATTTATTTTTTAAATGAGCGATCGATTCGCTAGATAAGACCCGTATTCATCGTCTGGTGTCGTTTAAAGCCCTTTGAAGCAGCGCTGACACTGTCATCTGGACCTTGAACCGTTTGGGGCCCATTGACGTCCATTATATGGAGAAATGTTTAATCAAAAACCTTAATTTCTTTTCGACTGAAGAAAGAAAGACATGGACATCTTGGATGACATGGGGGTGAGTAAATTACCAGGAAAAGTTTTTTTTTAAAGTGAACTAATCCTTTAATAGAACAGAATTGTTGCGACTACACATCAAGGTTACATACAATGCATGCATCACTGCAATACATATAAAAGTAAAAAAACTTTTCTTGTTGAATCTATTAGTACAGTCGATCGCACCGCTCTACCCTATTGGTTTGTGTTCATTTACACTGAACACCAGTGCTGTCACTCAGTGGGCGTAACCGCTGTGACCCCGCCTACTGTGATGTCATGCGCCTCTGTAGATAATAGGCTTGTTTGAGATGCGCCGCGCCTGAAGTGCAGTCGAGAGTAGGCGGCTGCAGTGAGGACAGGAGTGAAAAAAGAGCAGGCAAGCCGGACAGCTTTCTCTTCTCGCAGTGGTTCATGTGAGATCATTCACGCTCGTGCACGGTGTTGCTAATAAACTGGATGTAATTTAAGTTCTGTTGCTTTTATATGAAAATAAATATAATGAACAAGACACCCAAAGCACACCCAAAGCATGTTTATATATGTTATATTTTTTTATAAAAATGACATAATCACATAATGCATGTAGAGATCGCACTGTCGACAGAGAGTTTGGGAATATTCACACATAATTTATACACATAAAAACACGAAATGAGAGTTTTAAATTCAAACATTTTAAAAGTGAACAATACATCACGGTTGTTTAAACCAATGAGCATTAAGCTGTGTCGTCAGCAAGTCGTTTCCCATCATGCTTTTGATCAGCGCAGTCGGTGGAGAGCAACTGCAGAATCCGACACGTGCGCCTTGTGATCGCGAGAGTGTTTGACATCCGTCAGCATGACATCAGAGCCAGGCGGACCGCACTCGGACACTTTTCTAACCGGCATGCATCTCGCGCTGATCACCGGTGATCGGTTCTGCGCAGATTTTGCTCGTCTCAAACAAGCATATTATTATGCAACTACAGAGGACAGCTAATATTAACTTTTGATTACTACTGTGCTCATTAATTACCAGTGTTGGGAACGTTACTTTAAAAAAGTAATTAGTTATAGTTACTCACTACTTGTTCCAAAAAGTAACTTGAGTTAGTAACTGAGGATATTCAATTTAATGAATCAATCAATATTACTATTGATTAGCATTACCAAACATGGACGTTTTATTATTATTTTAATTTAATACTGTGAAGCTGCTTTGATACACTCTGTATTGTGAAAAGCGCTATACAAATATTCTTGACTTGACTTGACTTAACTGAATTACTCTATAATAAAAGTAACTCGTTACCAGGGAAAGTAACTATTTGCGTTACTGTTAAAAAAAAAAGTTGCTATAATCCAAATAATTTTTGTGAGCAGTTTTCACAAGTCAGTTGAAATGAGTAGAACAGACGTGTGTTTGTACATAACTTTCGATATTTATTGCACGTCGACAGACAGCAAGAGGTTTATCCTGCACTTCAAGTATTATCTTTGTAAGAAAAGTAAACAGTTACACCATATAAAGTGCATAACTCTAGCAAATTAAATGAAACTCTCTCAACCTGAGACAACTGGTCAAGAAAACAACCTGGCGAACTAGCATCTGTGGTGGAGGTTAGAGGTCGACCGATTAATCGGTCGGACGATTAATCGGCCGATTTTTTGCATTTTTTAACATAATCGGCATCGGCCAATATCCACCTATATCAAGCCGATTATTAGGCAGGCGCACACGTGTACGACGCACGCTGCCCCTAGAGTCATTATCCAGCAGAGTGAGCAGACCGCAGACCTTCAGCTTCCAGTGCCTAAAGAAAACGGTAAGGATTCCATTCTTATAACTCCTTTATATTTAATTAAAAACTTTTCATGTTACTGCCAACTTTGAGAAAAAACATGAATAGGCGACATGACGTTCGGCTACTTTGGATATTGATAGCGTAGTTGAGGTTGCATTATCACAGCAGAAGGGTTGCTATCATGTCACAATAAGTAAGCAAGAAATTTGCAATTGCAGACAGTACATTTGACTTATTTTTTCTGTTTGTGTGTCTTATATTTGAGAGGGTTGTCACTCAATGCAGAGAAATAAGTAATAAAAAAGAGACCAACGCGCACTATAAGCTAGTGAAGGACTGGCTTTGCTTTGCTAGCGTCGTCGCGGCACTGGTGCCTTAACGACCGTTATCTACTGGACCGAATATCAACACGGATTTCTTTGCTTCATTTCGGTGCTACTGTTATGCATTTGTTTCTCTTGGATGCTCTGAAAACGGACGTTAGAACAGAAACACCGCGTCGCTGCATGTGACGCTAGTCAGCAGCTAACTTTAGCATACCGTTAGCTGGATTAAACACGGTAAAAATGCTGGCCAAACAGTGTAATGTTGTGTGACTGTATCTCACTGTAGAGGCGCGGGAGCGTACGAGAAGTCAAAGAGTGTTTACTTATATTTTTGTGTGTGTGAGAGAGAGAGAGAGAGAGAGAGAGAGAGAGAGAGAGAGAGAGAGAGAGAGAGAGGGGGGCGTGGGAGCGATCGAGAAGTCGCAGAGTGTTTACTTATATGTGTGTGTGTGTGTGTGTGTGTGAGGCGCGGACGCGATCGAACAGTGGAAACATACAATTTACTAGTACGTTATTGCTACTACTATATTATTAAACAATTCCGTTTCCCCCCCTTTTTTGCGATAATTGTGTTATGTCCATTTAGCTTTGTCCATAAAACAAAACAAATAAACCATAAATACATGTTTCAGGACAGTTTTTGGGAAGAGGATAGAAATGTTTTTAGTCTTGTATTACTTACAATGCACTGAATTATTAGCTGTATAGATTTATATATCTATAAAATGACTTGAAGATGATGTCAAGATACTATACAAAAAATATTAACATAACCTTTTATTTTTCCCCTTTTTTAGTCATTACAGTCTGATGGCTGAAAAGAAAACCACCCCCATGGCAGCGCTTCACCCAGCCAAGTTTATTTGACAGCTTATTTTCTTCTTACCTGTTTCGTTTATTTAATATATTTGTTATACATTATTTATACAATGTTTTTACATTATACATTTTTAATTTAAGTGTACAAGTTCAGATTGGTGTGTTCAATAAATGTTTTTGTTGAGAAATTTTGTCTATCTTAGTAATTATTTGTGTACTTAAATTATATCTTTCAAATAGAGGTTAAAAACAAGCACATATCGGCCAAATATCGGCCAAAATAAATCGGCAGCATTAATCGGCCATCGGCCGACCTGGATTTTAAAAAATCGGCATCGGCATCGGCCTGAAAAAACTCATATCGGTCGACCTCTAGTGGAGGTATCGGTGTTTTTTGCCACTAGCTTTGTAGATGCGAGTGTCAATGTGAGATGCTTCATTAAATTAGAGTTGCTTACAACGGATGTCGACAAAGTCTTCGCTCCTGGACATAATGTACACATTACATGCACGTTCTTGCCTTTGACCACAATGAATTTGAAGTAGTGCTTATATCTCCACCAACTTTTCATCGGATTGCTCCTGACTCGCCATCTCTGCTGCTCCGTCAAATCTGTTTAGCGGTTGTGTGTGTGTGTGTGTGTGTGTGTGTGGCGCCTGGCGCGTGTGCTGGCATGTGTGTAAAAACACTGGCTCTGATTGGCTACCATGAAACATGACTCTGCCTTAGCCAATCATAATCACTTACATCGTTATTAACCCACCTCCTCACTAGCTGTGAGCCGGAGTGCGTTCGGAATCGGATTACACAGTTTATTCAATCAATGTATATAACGCACCGCATTTAACATCTAGTAACGTTAACGGCGTTAAGTTAGATTACCCCGTTACTGAAAAAATAACGTCGTTACCTAACGTTCTTTTAAACGGCGTTATTCCAAACACTAATGTTAGAAACTTTCTAGTTGGAAAAACTGCCACTTCTAGAAATGTCCAGGGCTCTATGAAGTGATTCTGCTTTATTTCTCCCCCCCAAATTCTGTCTCTGTTTTTTGTGCTGGTTAATGCATTGTGTAAATGTCTCTGGTTGGCTTAGGTTGATATGCGAGCTGTGTCCTCACTGGCCAAGTGGCAGAACTCCTACAGCATCCGTGTGGTCCTGCAGGAGCTGCGACGACTCATGATGTGCAAAGAGAACATGAAGCTGCCGCAGCCTCCCGAAGGACAGATCTACAGCAACTGAGTCGTCGTCTCTACCTTCATCAGAACACATTCACACACGCAAGGCTGAGCATTCCTCCTCTTTTTCTTTTTCTTTTTTTTTTCTGGACTCATGAGATTTCCTCCCAGTCCCTGACCACTCCCCATGAGCTGCAGCAACCAATGAGCAGTCCCGCCTCGGGAGCTCCCATTGGACAGAATCCATGGATGTAGTGGTGTGCACAGCAGAATACTGTACATCATTCTAATCTTTCTTTTTTTAAATGTTTATTTGTTATACATGCAAATTGTAAAAATAACAAATGATCTTATTGAGTGTAATCTGTGTGCCCTCATTTGAGAATAGTTCTGCAAGTGAAAATGAATTTGTGCGATCATGTAACATGCCGTGTGGTGGGAATATTAAGATTTTCTTTTCTTTCTTTTTTTCTTTTCTTCTTTTTCTAGTGATGATAGCATCTGCAGTCTTGCCTGTTTAATCAGAGGTTTCTGGCCTGACCGGTTAAAGTTTCATCTTGATCGGTGTCTCATTACTTTCTTCCTTCAGGCTTTCAGCTTTAGGTCACTTCATGGGTTTATTAAACGTTTGTGCAAAATGACAACAGAAGCTCAATGGTAGAAAATGTCTAACAACATCAAAGATGAAGTGTGCAATTTGTATTTGACGATAAATTCTGTCCTAGCTTCATATGCCGAGAAAAAGGCGTTTGTAGGTTGATGGCTGTTTTTTTTTTTTTACACATTATTTTGATGCTGCATAGAGTACACACTTCAACTTTAACATGATTCGTTCCATTGAGCTGTTGAGAGCGTTGACACCATGAATACTATGAATAAATTTTGTGTTCAATATGTTATAGAAAAATTAGAAAAGTTGTGAATTAAGATAAATTACACTGGGATTTAAAGAGAAGAAGAAAAATCAACAACTTGATTACCATTCAATCATGACGGAACAGTCTATAACAAAAACCCACACACTGTTGCTACATGTTGCTTCACCTTCAGCTGTGATAAATAAGTTTACACACCCCTTGCAGAATCTGCTAAATTTTAATAATTAAAAAAATATCCTAAAAATTGCATTTTGATTATTTGGTACTGCTCTAAATAAGCCATTTCCAGACCTGATGTTTATAGTCTGCAAAACTGAATTTACACAAATGACCCACTTCAAAAGTCTTGGAAAGTGTGTGTGTGAAAGCATCACGCTACATTAAAGGGATAGCTCACCCAAAATGAAAATTGTCATCATTTACTCGGCCTCACGTTGTATGAGTTTCTTTCTTCTGCTGGACACAAAAGAAGATATTGTGGATGAAAAATACAATGGAAGTCAATGGGGACCAGCAACAGTTTGCTTCACAACATTCTTCAAATATCGTTTGTGTTCAGCAGAAGAAACTCATATAGATTTTGAATAACTTGAGCGTGAGTAAATGATGATAATTTTTATATTTGGATGAACTTTTAAGTGCCAGGGGGAACTGCATACTGAAGTTTTAAAAGCGTTCAGTGCTACAGATATTTGAACAGGCCTTATGTAATATAGGACTGCCACGTAAGTTACATGTTTTCCAGAGGACAAAATCATTTACACATCATTCTCACCCCGACTCTTTTTAATGCGCATCATATTGTCTTCTCGAGTCGCTGAATTGTGTGAAAACTGTATCTCAATCATTTATAGCCACTGGTGGAAAAGGGCTGAAGTATGCGGATGATGCTGGAAAACCAAAGAGTGGAGCTGGAGGATCTTTCTGAAGAACAGTGAGCAGGACAAGCAAGAGACTCATGAACAACTATTAAAAACATAGACAGTGGTCGATCATACTCAGTATTAAGCATAGACCTAAAGCATTTGTATTTTTGAACTAGTTAATTTAAGTAAATTCTGTTATTTTGTCTTGTGGACCGCATCTAGTGTGTGTGAAACAGCCTATTCAGTGCAAGGTAACGTCTATATAAACTTGTGGATTGTCCTCACTGCTGAAAGTGTTCAGAAAGCAGACCTTCCCTGGATCACTCTTCCGCACTGAATGAGTGACCACATTAGATCAAGACTTTGTAAACTCAAGGCATTATAAAACATTGCACACAGAAGACATCAGACTGATTGGGCCACCATTTTAATTTCAAAATAAGTAAAAAAAAAGTTGACTAATGTACGCCAGAATTCACAATGTATTATAATCAGTGTTGGGGAAAGTTACTTTTAAAAGTAATGCATTACAATATTGCGTGACTCCTTTAAAAAGTAACTAATTGCATTTAGTTGCTTTTTTAGAAATGTAATGGGCTACTTTACTTTTGTGTTACTTTTTCCCACCTGGGCTGGGCTTGTTTTTTTATAACACAAAAGTTCTATTTTTGGGCAAATGTAAAGACTCGTTCACACCAAAAGTGAAATAATAATCCTCAGGCTGAAGGAAATGTGTACAGTAGAGGAAAGCACACAAGCAAACCTTTCTATCAATCTATCTATAGTCATTTCTGCTTATTTAACGGAATCATCGAAGGTCAGAAGCAAGTACATTGGTCAATAAAGTGAGACTAAATGCCTAAAAAATTATGTTTTATTTAACATATTTAGTTATTGGAGGTTTGCATAGTATTCTGATTCTGCATTTCACTGATTTTATTCATTTTGAGGAATATTTAAAAAAAAATTGTGCAAGTGAGATGAGTAAATGCTCACATTTAGTCTAGAACTACAATAAACATCATGTTCACACACTTGTAATGCATTTCCCCCAACACTGATTATAATCAACTGTGTGTGTGTGCGTGCGTGCGTGCGTGCGTGCGTGCGTGCGTGCGTGCGCGTGTGTGTGTGCATGATAGGAAAACAGAGAGAGAGAGAGAAACCCTGGTTCATGACAAACTTCTCGTCAAAAGTTTGGAGACATTAAGGGTTTTTTATGTCTTTGAAAGTCTTATGCTCACCAAGGCTGCATTAATTTGATCAAAAATACAGTAATACTGTGAAATAATATTACAATTTAAATGAACTGGTTTCTGTTGTAATATATTTCAAAATGTAATTTATTCCTGTGATCAAAGCTGATGCAAAATTTTTGCATCTTTACTCCAGTCTTAAGTGTCATCCTTCAGAGCTCATAAGAACGTTTCTTATTATTATCAATGTTGAAAACATGTGCATCTCAATAAATTAGAATGTCATGGAAAAGGTGAAACTAATATATTATATAGACTCATTACATGCAAAGTGAGATATTTATTTCAAGCCTTTATTTGTTTTTGATGATTATGGCTTACAGCTTATGAAAACCATTATTCAAAATCTCAGAAAATTATAATATTACATGAAATCAATCCAAAAAAAGGGATTTTAAATACAGAAATATTGGCCCTCTGAAAAGTATAATCATGCATATGTACTCAGTACTTGGTCACTTTTGCATGAATTACTGCCTCAATGCAGGTCCCAGAGTCTGGAGGAGGAATGGAGAGATGAGATGCAACATTTGCTCTCATCAGAAAAGAGGACTTTGGTCCACTGTGCTTTATTAAGTTTGTACTAAGTATATTTTAGTTGTATTAAATTGTAGTAAAGCATAACTTTAAGTGTATTTAGTGTACTAAATTGGACTAACTTCAAGTATACTCAGTATACTAAGTAAGGTTATGCCTGTGTAGGGATCATAGACTGTAAAAAAAGGAGCCATCAGTGGGCAGGAGCCATCACTACTTACATGCATGCTTGATTAGTGATGTTAAAGTGAACTTTATGTGTTACAAGTACATTAAAAATGCATTACGAGCGTCTTCGAAACATATAAGCAATAGACCATAAGTGTATTTATATATTTTCGCCTTTTATTAGGATAGGACAGACAGTAGCTAGACATGAAGTGCGTTTAGATGGGAAGTCCGGTTCTTTTCCGCGAACCGGTTCTTTCGGACAGTTCGTTTCAATGAACCGGTTCAAAAAACCAGTTCACCAGTTCTTTTACGTCCTCCAATTTGACTTTGCTTTATTTTTTTTAAAGATGTTTTCTTTGGTTTGTTTGACTATCTAAAAGAGAAAACAGGACAATATTACATAATTAATTTGTGTTTCCTTCTAGCTAAATTTCACATAGGCTACATAAGCAAAACTTTACTGGCTCTAAACCTCTCTTTTCTCAAAGATGATCTAAAGACAAATACATCGAAACTAAAGCTCTGTTAATCCCAAAGCATTGAAAACTGTATCTCTATATCATCCTTTTTGTCATCTTAAGGTAAATGCATTGTTCTTTTTTTTTTTTTTTGTCACCCTGGCAACTTATTTGTGTCTGTATCTTTTTCTTTTCCATGTTTATCTGTATTGATTAAAAAGTGAGTGAGTCATCGAGTCATTAATAAAACGATTCGTTCAGTAACTAAACTTAAACTGCGTTGCTCATTACTCATTACGTATTAATGTTGCTTATTACGAGTCAGTAATGTAAAGTTGTTCACTGTGATATATACCCTGTTTGGAAGTTTCTTTGCACCACAGAATTGTATATGAATTGTCCCTGCTTGCTTCACATCGGGGAATAAACCGTTGTGAGCGGAAACTGGCGAGCCATTTGCCCATATAAGGACCGAGCTTGTGAATCAAGGAACGAACGGAGTGGTAGAATTGTGCCATAGACCGTATATAAGATGGACACAGCGACCCCATAGACTGCAACGGAGAAAAGTGAAGCCCATTTGAAGCGTAGACAGTATATAAACTGGACACAGCGACCCCATAGGTTTCAACGGAGAAAAATGAAGTCAATTAGAAGCACTCACTTCCTGATGGCCGGGCGAACTGCGCAGACTCAAACTGAGCTTGACGACGTAGATGTGACGTGAGCAACCTGTAGGTCTTCTAGTAGCTGTGCCGAGAGAAGTCTAGCCAATGGCGGCGCCCGGGGATGCTTCAGTTTCCGGGGGATAGATTACCCCCAGAGCCCGTCTACGGAGAGCCTGTTCACTCCCTATTAAGTCCTATTGTACCGAATTTTGGTTGTAGTTCCACCAGAGTTCCACTGGGGGCGATCACCCCCGAGTGTAAAATGAATGGGAGTCTATGGGGCTAGACGGCTAAATTTGTCCCTTTCAGCCGATTGCCGTTGAGAAATCTCAGATTTGATTGTAGGTTTGGCAAGTTCAACATGGGTTATAGGTCGAAAATTGAATGAACGAGTACTTATGTCCTTTCGATTTCTTACAGGTTGAGTTGTTGTTGCCCATAACACGCTAGCATTCTGCTAATGATCGCTGATTGGTCAGTGAAGGACTGGTTATGACCAGAGATACCGCTTGATGGCATCGTGGTATCTGAAGCGGGAACAAAATGTATTCTAGCAGAAACTCTTCTAGCACGTGTGTTTACCTGTGTCAGCTGTGCTGGCGATGCCTCGAGAGAAAAGAAAGTGCAGAGCGCGAAAGCACCACAGTGACTGAAGGATTGCCGTAAAGCAGTATCTCTGGTCGTACGATGTGTATGACGTCATTGACATTTTGAAAGACTTTTTAAAGCAAATAAGTGACTCTAAAAAATCTAACACCCAGCAATGTGCAATTTCTTTGCATCTCCTTTCGAATACAACATTCAAATTACTAGACAAAAAATTATATCTTGAGAAAAGTGGATTTTGAGGGGTATAGCTCCATAGACCTCCATTCATTCTGCACTCGTCCTGTGAGCGCCCTCATATGGAATCAGAGTGGAACTGCAACCAGTCAGAAGCCGGAAGTGTAGCGAGAGTGAACCTTCTCCCCTTATT
Organism: Phoxinus phoxinus; assembly: GCF_949152265.1. Lineage (NCBI taxonomy): Eukaryota > Metazoa > Chordata > Actinopteri > Cypriniformes > Leuciscidae > Phoxinus > Phoxinus phoxinus. Next base: position 3,625,489 of record NC_136897.1, read on the forward strand.
AGACATTCTCTGTTACCCCCTTGATTTGAAACACTTACTTCCTGATCGCCAGGCGAACTGCGCAGGCTCAAACTGAGCTTGGTGACGTGAGCAACGTGTCTGACCGTTTGCAGTCTTCTAGTAGCTGTGCCGAGAGAAATCTGAATCATTCCCTTCCGAATCTCGCAGAGACGGAGAGCGTGAGTATTAGCTGTCCATGAGCTAGCAGCGGGAGCAACTTTATCACTCTCTATGGGTTTCTCCCTTGACTTTATCAGACTTTATGCCTCCACGTCCCCCCGATTGCTTGCGAGCTTCTCCGCCGGTCTATACGGTAATTCCTCTACAGTGCGACAGAGAGTCGCGTGATTATGACGCAACCGTTAGTTTATTTTTTACAAAAACTGCTTCTACGGGGCCATAACGTAAGATACAAGGTAATGGAGCCTTTTATACATTGTCGTGTTTCTTTAGAAATAAATAATGGACAAATGGAGTCTTTGGACGCCTTAGATGTAAAGTTATTCGCTGTCAAAGTGACGCCAAAATGAATGGGAGTCAATGGGATGCTAACAGCAGGTGAAGTTCTGCTACAATGGCGGCGCCCGCGGAGGCTTCAGTTTCCGGCGGATGGATTACCCCCTTGGATTGTGCACACGTCTTCTGAATTCAACTGTGTTGATCTGAGATACATTGTGGAAGAAGGATCTCGTGAAAGCAGCATTCGAGCTGGAACTGAGAATTAGTGTGTGTAAATATATATATATCAAAAAAGGGTAATCTGAATTATATTGAGACTGCTATTTAAGCAGTAAATTTTAATCTGTGATTTTATTTTCTCTACTGATATTTTTTCCTTTCAAATTCTATTGTATTTTATTTCATTTAATTTTGGTTTCATATACAGTATATATATATATTAATTTTTTTTCATTTGGAGAACGAGGAAGAAAGAGTATTCTTAAAGGGTTTTCATTTGGAAAGAATTGTATTTGAATTTAAAACGTTTACTTAACATTAAATAAGCCAATTAGAAACAAATTGAATAAATAGGTAAACAAATAAATTATATACATATATTAATAGAATAAGGGTCAATTAAATTTATTAGCTTGAAACTAATTAGGTCATGGAAAAAAGAGAGAAAACGGTAATAATTATAAACTAACAAGGAATTATAAATTAGGGTTAAAATAAGGTTACATTTATTTGTTCCACGGCAAATCCTTGCTGTTCTCCTGGTCATTATTTATTTATTTTATTTTCTTTCCCTCCTGTGTGATGTGATGTTTTAAATTTCACTGCTTAATTATTTAAATTCCTTAAATACATCATACATAAAGGTGCTCTAAGCGATCTCGGTTGGCGTAATCTCTTGTTGATGTTTGAATTATTATTGAACAAAATGGAGGCTAGCTAGACCCTCCCTCCTCCTCATCCACGCAATAACCCCCCCAAACCCCACGTCATTCTTGTGGGTTATTGGCTGGAGCAGTTTGTTATGTTTCGTGCTGCGGGTCGCTCTGTTTATTGCTCAGTTTGTTTTTGGTGCTGTTTGTGGAGCTTGGGCTCTCTGCAGAGACCGCGTTTTTTTACAGTGTGTTCAGGGGACAGGCAGCTAGCGGATAGTGAGGAGATGTTTGCGGTGTATGAAAAAATTTTTGGCCTAAAAAAAAAAAAAAAAAAACGCACGAAATCGCTTAGAGCACCTTTAATTTTCTAATGCAATGAGTGTTTGTCACAAATTCTTTCTCTCCTTGCTGTTGACAGTCTCTTGAGCGAGTCTGGTCTTCTGGTCACTGGTCCAAATCTTGAAGCGGTGCACTTCACGCTCATTTGCATATTTCGCTGTTTGTAAGTGAGGGTTGCATTGCCAGGTTACAAGTGGGTATTTGAAAATTGAGCCTTTATTCATTTTTTTCCACCAGGGCGTTTTAGGCTTTGGATTTTTTTATCAATCCTTTTTTTAATTTTAGGTCATTTTAAGTAAAAGGAAAACAAGTGGGTATTTGAAAATTGAGCCTTTATTCATTTTTTTCCACCAGGGGCTTTTTCGGGCGTTTTAGGCTTTGGATTTATTGATCAAGCCTTTGAAGCTCTGCTAGTAAACGGTCATAGGCCTCTTCTTCCTGGAGAGAAAGACAAAAGGGGGGTTACCAATGATATTAAAGTTTACACATTATCCATTCATAGCCTATCTGGAGTCGTTTACTTGCGCCTCCCTGAGCCTCCGTTCAGCATCTTCCATCTTTAGTTTGTTCACCTCCACTTCTAATTCTAGAAGTTGTACCGTCATCTTTACCTCCTGACAACAGATCACACAAGCATTACACTCGTTTAAACTGGAACAGCTCAAATGTGATATTTTTCTGCTTCTTCATACTCACCTTCATCTGAATGTCCAGTTCTTTCAGCCTACGAGTAACTCTCCTCCTATCCTCAATCACTTCCTTCTAAAATATGAACAATCTCTGTTGGGCTTGACGCTTACTTTTCTCTGCATTAAAAACTTTGGGGTGCAATGCACATTTTTTAAATGTGTTTTATCTTAGGGGATAAGGAGACATTATATGAGAATAGTAGGCTACGCAAAGTTTTTAAATAACGTTAATAGCTCATTGGTTGTCCCATTTTAGTTTAAACTTTATATAGCCTATAGACATGTGACAGTATCAAATTTAATTTAACGAAAATTGCTGAAGCTTTTATCATGGTAGGCTACGTTCTCAGAGAGAAAAAAAGGATAAAGTTCCAACATTCATTACAATTCCGACAAAAGCGTGTCTGATGTGTTCAGCGATTAGGATATAAAGCTTACCAAATGTTTATCATAAACTAGTGCTAATACCTAAAATCTGCCCGACCTGTGGCCAGAAACCGCTACTGATACTTACTCTCGTTTTCATCCGACAGAAACCCATTTTTTCTTCTGCAAAGAAAACAAAAACAATATCGGTCACTTGATATGATTCAAATAATGTTGTTGAGTGAATAATTGTAGTCTATTATTTTACAATAAACATTGTTATAGCATTATTCAGCCATATGACACACAAGTCTTTTGGAGAACTATTTTTTAATGGCAAATTCCATGTTCACAGATGTAAATTTTCCTGTAAAAAACAAACGAACCCTGTTTTACACAGACTATAAAAAAATATGGACGTCACCCGTAGTAGGTTTCTGAAGAGCATTTTTGAAGCCTAAATTTCTTTTACTTGTATAATTTATTTTAATTTGCACTATATTTTCTTTTCTATTTTTGTTGTAATGTTGAATTTTGAATATTGTCTTTTGTTGTTGTTTTTTTTTTTTTCATTTTAATATAATGTTTTTACACATGTTAATTTCTGAAATGTTGATGGGGCGGCGCCCCCTATGGACAAGCCGCCACTGCGAGTATTTTTATAGTAGGCTTATGAAACAACACCATCATTAAAATAAAGTATGATACTCTTCACTGCACAGACAGGCTAAACATTATTGAACAATATTCTTTCAATAAAAATGTATTGACATCTCAAGCTTGATTAGAAAGAAAGCAGGACACTAGCAACCTTAAGCATACAGTTAAAGTTATGTAAGCTTCCCACATTTCCAATATTTTACAATATATCATGATCATCGTGAGGCAGGTGTTTTATCTGTATTTTGTATTGTGAATGGACTCATCGGTGGGAATGCTCATTGTCCACTGTATTAACCTGCTGTCACTTTGCCTCTGTCCAGGGACTACAGATGAAAATTAGCTTGTAGCTATTTCTGGTCTGTGCAACACATTTGTTGTGCAATGTCCCTGTCAAATAAATAAATAAAAAATCGTGTTATAATAATTAGATAGATAACTGTGTCTTTAGTGTATGTCTGTTATCATCTAGCCCAGGCTACCTCAAGGATGGGCAGCATTTCATGTATGTAAAATATGTATTTAAAAACAAAATACTATTTTGTATTTTAAAGCCTTTGGCAAAAAACTAATTTAATGTGTTCACACAGTAGGCTCTTTTTTTTTTACCGTTTCTTTGTTTTTGGTTTGAAAGGACAAACGAAAATAAGGTGGTTTCTCGTTATTTAGTTCAAACGAAAAAAACAAACTATCAAAACGTACACGGACCAGAAACTCTTCTAGCTCGTGTGTTTACCTGTGTCAGCTGTGTTGTGTGTTTACCTGCGTCAGCTGTGTTGTGTGTTTACCTGCGTCAGCTGTGTTGTGTGTTTACCTGCGTCAGCTGTGTTGTGTGTTTACCTGCGTCAGCTGTGTGTTGTCGTCGATGCCTCGAGAGAAAAGAAAGTGCAGAGCGCGAAAACACCAAAGTGACTGAAGGATTGCCGTAAAGCAGTATCTCTGGTCGTACGATATCTATGACGTCGTTGACATTTTGAAAGACTTTTTAAAGCAAATAAGTGACTCTAAAAAATCTAACACCCAGCAATGTGCAATTTATTTGCATCTCCTTTCGAATACAACATTCAAATTACTAGACAAAAAATTATATCTTGAGAAAAGTGGATTTTTAGCATATACTGTCTATGATTTTTAGGGGTATAGCTCCATAGACCTCCATTCATTCTGCACTCGTCCTGTGAGCGCCCTCATGTGGAATCAGAGTGGAACCAAAGAACGTATATTGACAAGAAGTGAAAGCCAATAGAACGTTCCATTGCAACACCAGCGCCCAGCAGCAGCCCTACGTTTCCGCCATTTTGGGGTGAAAGCGACTCGGCAGTCCACTACTAGTGATGTGTCGTTCGCGAAGGAGCCGGCTCTAAGAGCCGATTCTTTGAAAAGAGCCGGACTTCCCATCACTATCCACTAGCTTCTTGCTGTCGCTATGGCAATATCAGCTGCTTTATATATATAAAAAGTACATTAAAGATCAAATCCTAACTGAATGATGACAACATATAATAACATACAATCACTAGACTAGTGATCATCAAATGCCGTTTAACAGTTTATTTCACAGACTTAGACAAGTCTTCTTTTCCCCACAAAACCTTCAGTTTGGTTTGACATTCTTTGAAGTTCAAGTATTAGCATTTCAAACACTGAATTAATACCAATATATAATTTGCATGCCATAAAGGCCAAATTTACCTGTCAGGGTCTTTGGGAAACCGATGAAAGGCAAGATTTGTACTGCACTGATAGTTTTTGCAGTTTATTGCCGAGCACTGCTTTCTTTTATTCCACTTGGACTTCGTTGTCATTCTGTTTGTTTATGTGTAACTGTTACGGTAACTGTTATCTGTGCTGTTGTCCAGTAACTCCAGTTGGAATCTTCACCCCAAAATGGCGGCCGCGCCACCTAGTGGCTGTTACCCAGAAAGCATCAGAGTTTCGCCTCTTGTTCTTCTATACTCTTTGGTGGAACTGCAACCAGTTCAGAAGCCGGAAGTGTAGTGAGAGTGAACCTTCTCCTCTTATTAGACATTCTCTGGTATCGGATTGAGGACGTGTTCTAACCCTTACAAACATGCCAAAGAGTATTTTTAGGCTATAGTATGAAACAACACCATCATTAAAATAAAGTATGATACTCTTCACTGCACAGACAGGCTAAACATTATTGGACAATATTCTCTCAATAAAAATGTATTGTCATCTCAAGCTTGATTAGAAAGAAAGCAGGACACTACCAACCTTAAGCATACAGTTTAAGTTATGTAAGCTTCCCACATTTCCAATATTTTACAATATATCATGATCATCGTGTTATATTAGATAGATAACTGCTGGGCTGTCTTTAGTGTATGTCTGTTATCATCTAGCCCAGGCTACCTCAAGGATGGGCAGTATTTCAGAAACATGTATGTAAAATATGTATTTAAAAACAAAATACTATTTTGTATTTTAAAGCCTTTGGCAAAAAAACTAATTTAATTTGTATTTAAAAAAAAATTGTTCACACAGTATTTTGTATTTTTATTTTAAATACATTTCCATTATGCCCATCTCTGCCTGCCATCATCATCCATATCTTGCTGTATGGGAATATCGTGAATTACGGATGATGCTATCGAAAGCTAAATCAGGCTAGTTGTATGGCTGGACAGAAAAGTGCACTCAATTGTTTTGTGCTGCTATTTTGTATTGAAATCTATGGGAAGTCTGGTTTGTTTTCCCGTAAAAAGGGGCGGTTACGAAATTGACAGTTAAGTTCCCGGATGTGCCAGTTGTATGAGCCTTAGTCCCACCCCTCCGCTTCCGGCTCATGGGACCTTATTTCGGAAAAAATATGTATGGTAGTCAATGGCGAGAGACAACTTATCTTTTCATTGCGTTTGAACTGTGCCCTGAATTACACATATGATGTTTGTCAATTTAAAAGATAATTGTGAACGTCAAGAAAGTCGCAGTTTGTCATAAAACAGAAGAGTAACATTTAGTTTTATGTGAAAATCGCTCAATGAACTAAATCTCTCGTCTCGCACTATACGTCACCGTTGCTCGTGTGTGTGCAGTCTGGTACAACACACTCAGGCATCACGGCGTAACCTTACGACTATAACGTAAGACTATAGAAAACATGACAGACGTTAGCTTCAGTAAAGTTAGCTTCAGTAAAGTTAGCTTCAGTAAAGTTAGCTTCATTTATTGAGTGAAAAGGTATGACGTCACATACAATATTTTTCCGAAATAAGGTCCCATGGTGGGATAAGTGTATAAGTATCATTATGGTTTTTATGACGTACATTTTACCAGTTGTTACCTACAGTTTAATACAAACATTATGGTCATCAACCAGTGGTTGATGTTTCAAACATAAACATAAATATATATTTATTCTTAATATAAACATGATATATTTATATATATATGAGCCCCCTTGGATCGGCCACCAAAACAGACAAAACGCTGTTCTGAATGTGTGAAAGACGCAGAGCGCTCCAGATAGATTCTCAGTGCTCTGACAGGGCAGAGGAGATTAACCTCCCCATCCTCGGCAGAAGGGCCAATAATGTGATAACCTGAGCTCTGAGCGGCGTTGAGAGCACTTTGGGTACATAACCATGCCTGGGCTTGAGGGGGGCTTTTGAGTCCCCTATACCAAACTCCAAACAGGAGAGCAGTCTTTAGCGAGAGAGGTTAAAGGTCAACCGACTGGAGCAGTTCAAAGGGCGGACCCCTCAGAGCCCGCAGGACCGTGGATAGGTCCCAGGGAGGCACAGACGGAGGTCTGGAGGGGTTAATTCTCCTAGCCCCTTTCAGAAACCGTACCACCAGTTCGTTTCTTCCCAGTGATTGGCCAGCTACCAGAGCAATAGCTGCCACATACACTTTGAGTGTGGACGGGGAACGGCCCGCATCCAACAGCTCCTGTAGGAAGGAGAGCACCACAGGTACCTCACATGACTCTGGGTCAAAACGACTTTTCAGCTGGAAAAACCCGACCATTTTAAAGCATACAGGCGCAGAGTAGACGGGGCCCTGGCTTCAGAGATAGTGTTTAAGACCTTCACCGGACGGTCCCTGGGTACCCGTTTAGGGGCCATACATGGAGGGCCCATAAGTCGGGTCGGGGATGCCATATTGTCCCGTTCGCCTGAGAGAGGAGGTTTTTCCGCATTGGAACAGGCCACGGGACTGTGTCTGACAGCTGCACCAGCTCCGGGAACCACGTCTGGATTTCCACAGAGGGGCCACCAGAAGGACTGGGCATCCGCTCTCCCTGACCCGTTTGATGACTTGTGGATAAAATATATATTTTTTAATAAAGTGCAAATAAATACACTTTTAAAAAATAAACTAAATTTTCACTTCAAGAACATTTAGAAGATACTAAAGTACAATTATTTTAAAGTGTGTTAAAAGTTGTATTGTGAAAATAGGTAAAAGCATGATGCTAATAAACTTTTTATATATTTTAAGATAGTACAATTTTTGTTAGAATATTTGCAATGCACTATTGAAAAAGGGAATATATTTCAAATACAATAATGTATACTTTTCAATAGAGTAACATTAAAAATAAGAAATTTTTATTTTTCAGAATTTTTGAATTATTTTTGAAAGAATCATGACTTCTGAAAATTCAGCTAACCTTAATGTTCCCAAACTTTGATTATAAAACCTTGTGCTATGTGCCAAAAACCAGGGTGCAATGACTTTTAGACATAAATGCAATGGCGATTTTTCAGTATGCACGTCGTGCACGTATGAGATTAAAGATTTACATTAATGTGTCGGATGCTTTTATCCAAAGAAGTTTACATTTCGTTCAAGGTATCTACACTACTTTTTAAAATCAGTTTGTATTCCTTGGAATCGAACTATTGGTGCTGCTAGCGCCATGCTCGCGTGTTATGAGAAAATAATATTTGTATGTTCTGTTAGTCTAGGTCAGTCAGCATTGCATTTGTCTGTTGTGTTTGTGCGTGCGCTCTCAAAGCCCAGCAGCTCTCAAACAGCCATGTTGAGTCTCCGAGACAGAAATGACTCAATATCCCAATGAAATAAGGATATTTATCCCCACGACGGGCTGAAGACTAGTAGTGCTGGGATGGAAGCCGGCAGTTACTCATGGATTGTGCAGGGAAAACGTTTCAGGTTACGTATGTAACCCTGGTTCCCTGAGAGGGAACGAGACGCTGCGTTGAGACGCGGTGGGAACGCCTTGCGTGATTGCGTCGTGAAGCACGTGTATAATCAGTCCAATGGAAACGGGAGACGTCATGGGCGGGTGACGTCACTGACCAGGAAGCTATAAAGTACTCCCGCGATCAGAAAACACTAGCTTTGAAAAACCCTGAAGCAAGATGATCACAGGTATGCAGGGAGTATGGCAAAGCAATGCAGTGTCTCGTTCCCTCTCAGGGAACCAGGGTTACATACATAACCTGAGACGTTCCCTTTCAAGGGAACTCGAGCTGCGTTGAGACGCGGTGGGAACCCTATACCCACGACGCCATATGACAAAATGCCTGTTGTGTATGAAGACTGTGCGCATACTACGAAACAAGCACTACAGATATCCTGAAGTCCCAGGGGTGGCGTCTAGGTCCAAATCATAAAAACGAACAAATGTATGCGGTGAGGACCAGCCTGCCGCATTACAAACTCCTGAAATTAAAGCCTTGGAGGCCGCCATACTCCTGGTAGAGTGGGCCCGGACAGCCAAAGGTGAAGGCTGACCAGCCGCCTCATAAGCAAGTAAAATAGCTTCGACTATCCACTTGCTCATTATCTGCTTGGAAGCAGGGCACCCCTTTCTGGGTGACCCGAAACAGACAAATAACTGATCAGACTTACGCCACAGGGCAGCTCTGTGAACGTAGGAATCCAACGCCCGAACAGGGCACAGCAGATTTAGCTTTTCCTGATCTGGTGTAGTAAACGGTGGAGGACAAAAGGCCTGCAGAATGATTGGACCCGAAACATTAGTGGGGACCTTAGGGATGTACCCCGGCCTAGGGTGAAGAAATGCTTTCACCCTGCCCGGAGCGAAATCCAGGCACGACGGAGCAACCGACAGAGCTTGTAAATCTCCAATTCTCTTAATAGAAGAAATGGCGATGAGAAATAAAGTTTTTAGAGTGAGGAACTTCTCTGAAACCTCTTCAATAGGCTCGAAGGGAGCTAAAGCCAGGCCTTCCAATACCACGGCCAAATCCCAAGGCGGTGCTCTAGTGCGCAGTGCAGGCCTAAGCCTCAGTGTGCCACGGAGAAAACGAACAATGAGAGGATCTCTCCCCAAAGATAAACCACCCAGAGGAGAGTGATAGGCAGAAATAGCCGCCACATACACCTTCAAGGTGGAGGGGGACAATCCATCAGAGAAACGTTGTTGCAGAAAATCGAGTACTGAACCAACAGGGCAGATAACAGGATTAAAATTGCGTTCTACACACCATGTAGAGAATAGTTTCCATTTTAGTGCATACAGTCTTCTCATGGAGGGAGCTCTAGACTGGAGTATAGTCTCGACGACCTCAGTCGAAAGACCAGATTCTAAGAGCAAGCCCAAAGTTTCCACAACTCCAGATGAGGGTGATAAACGGTGCCCCCTGCTTGGGACAGAAGGTCCCTCCTGACCGGAATCTCCATCGGAGAGCTGTCTAGAAGGGACACTAGGTCCGAGAACCAAACTCGGGCCGGCCAGTACGGGGCTACTAATAATAGATGAGCCCCTTCCCGGCGAACCCTCTCTAGAACTCCCGGAAGCAGAGATATCGGAGGAAAGGCGTACAGGTGTAGCCTCGGCCAAGGACCGGTACCAAGGACCCCTAGAAATGTGGGTGGACGAGAACCAAACTGAATTCTGTAACCTTCTTCTATTGTACGCAGGACCCAACAAGATATATTTGGCAGTAGTTTCCACGCTGCCAGAAATTCTACTAAGGGTACTAGTCTCTCGAGACTGGCCTCTGGATTTAGTTGAACAGTCACTTTGGTGCCCTGAAATGGCGAACCGGCAGGGAACAACCGAACTGGCAGCGCTGCGACTCCCCTCAGAAAGTCGCCCCCCAGAGGGCACGAGGAGAAACGATTCCTCGAAACCGTTCCTCCCCGGAGGGGACCACCCTCCGAAGCCTGATAGCCTTGGCGTCAGGACTTCTTCTTAGTCGAAGTACGCTTAGAGACGATGACAGTCCTCAGATCTTGCCTGCCTCTAACCGGCTTCATCTGCGACCGCCACCCAGGTCCCCCAGCGTGTGGAGGAGCCCGAGAGGCGACGCTCTTCTTTTGATGCACTCTGTGCTGTGAGGAGCTTGTAGACGCCCGAGACGGCTCCCGTTGCCCAGCAGTCTCAGGGACATTAGATCGGCGAGGAAGAAACCTCTGGAACGCCGCTGATTGTTTTTTCGTCTCTTGGAATCTATCGACGACCGAATTCACTGCGTCGCCGAATAGACCCAAGGGCGAAAGCGGAGCGTCCAGAAGAACAGACCTATCTCTATCTTTTAAATCAGCTAGATTAAGCCATAAATGACGTTCCGTGGCCACCATAGCTGCCATAGTCCGACCAACCGATTTCGCCGTCTCTTTGGTGGCCCGGAGAGATAAATCTGTTGCGCGACGCAGTTCTCAAATTGCGTCAGCGCTGACTTCCTCACATTCACCTATGTCCCTAAGCAGATCAGCCTGGTATGCTTGCAGTATAGACATAGTGTGCAAGCACGCCGCAGCCTGACCTGCTGCCGAATATGCTTTACCCACCAGCGCTGATGTTGATTTTAATGGCTTGGTGGGTAACGCCGGGGCTTTAAATGATGACGCTGACTCAGGAGAGAGATAGCTCGCAAGCGTCTCTTCAACCTGAGGCATTGTCATATAACCTGCGTCTTTAATCCCCATGACATTACTATAGTTCGAAGTTTGGGGATTAAAAACACGAAATGAAACCAGTTTATTCCACGATTTCGACACCTCAGTGTGGAGATCGGGAAAAAACGGCAATCCCCGGCGAGGAGGTAGTGCTCTAGATGGTAAAAATCTCTCATCTAATAAACTCTTTTTATTACACACATCATGATCTTCAGCTGGCCATTCAATATTTAGTTTAGCAACAGCACGAGATAAAACCTCCACAAGCTCCTCATCTACAAGTGTATGATATGGCGTGTTTTCATGTTCACTTGTGACAACACTAACAGCGTCCGGTTCCTCGGCACTGGATAGCTGCAATATTGGTGCCTCATCGCGGGAGAAGAAACCGCAGCGCGTGCTTCTCCCTGCGGTAAGGCACTGGAGCTAACAGGTGAGGGCAGAGATAGGGCGAGGCCCGTCTCAAACCCCGCTGTTAGATCCATTTGCGATCCCCAAGACGAGCGCCGCCGCTGTGCCTCAGCAACAGCGGGACCCGCGCCCCGGGGAGCGCGCACCGAGCCGTCCTCCTCAAAGAACGCCCGGCGAGAGCGGAGCGTCCTCACGGACAGCTTCTCGCAATGCTCACAGTCAGCCCCCTCGAGGACTAACTGTGACGTCTCCCGTTTCCATTGGACTGATTATGCACGTGCTTCACGACGCAATCACGCAAGGCGTTACCACCGCGTCTCAACACAGCTCGAGTTCACTTGAAAGGGAACTCATCACACATTTATTACACTGTGCTTCAGATATGTTTGTATCACTGCTATGATCATTGAGTTTTTGATGCGTAATATCTCTTAACCACTGAATCATATGCCATTTCTCTTATTTAGAAATAGCTTAATAATATTATGGCAAGCCGGTTTAACATCTAATCAGTTGCAGAATGTGAATTCAAGTAAATATATTTCAATGAAAAAAATTATATACATTTTCTCTAGTTAAAATGCTACGTAATGTTTGCTAAAACGTAAAAATTGTAATGCAATTAGTAAAAACTTAAATTGTAATGCAACAAGCGCTAGTCAAGTCAAGTCAATTTATTTATAGAGCACAACATAAACACAACATTTGTTGATCCAAAGTGCTTTACAGACGGTCAATCTTATATATTGTAAAAAAAAAAAAGAAAAAAAAAACATTTCTATAACATAGTCTCCTCATCCCAAGGACCATCCGGTGGCTCATCGTCCCTGCGCCGACAGCACACGTACTCTCCGGCCTCCTCTCATTACTGTCTCCAGGAGGCGCCCTCGTTCACCAGCACCCCCAGCCTATACACCTACCCCACTCCCGCATCCCACATGGAGCACCTCCTGCTTGTCCAGGGCTCCTCCCCCTCCATTCATGCCCCGCCCACCAGTCACTATGCAGCCAGTCTTATCCCAAAGGACTCCATTGGAGGTGTGGTCCACAGACTCTCCGGCCACTACCAGCAACATTGCCCCGCTCACCCTTATGTGACCACGAGCACCAGCAGCACCACTAGAGGAAGCGGGGCGTACAACAGCTATCAGCTCAGTCCCCGGAGGGTCCCTCAGTACCCCTACATATGAGACGCACAGACCACGTCTTACCTTTTTATGACCGACAGACCTGCCGTCATCTGCTGCAACTGTTTTTAGCTATCCTATATTTATGTTTTAGAACGTTGTTAATATTTAGAAATATAATATTTGCATTTTGAGAAATCCAGTGTCTGGTTAGGTAAGTTTATTTTCTTAGCTCAAGGAACGCTGATGTGTTTTTAATTCGCAAGCAATAGCGGAATAATGCCGACATAAAGGAACGGGATCGTGATGGTGTAATATTGTCTGTCCAACTAAAATCCTTACACTAATCCTTGACTTGTTTTATACTCTATTTTGATTCGGTGTCGTGTTTTTGTTGTCGTAGGATCTCTTTGGATTTTAAATTATGTTTCATTGTGAAGCTGACTGGTTCTAAACCAGTTTTCTGGGAGGTCAACAAGTGGATGGAAAGAGAGAGAGAAAAAATTATGTTCCCTGGTCGTATTGTTATTTGAGTAGCTCTTTATGTGATTCAAATCAAAGTCCTTGTAGAATCATAGTGTATGTTGTGAGGAATATAAATGGATAAGGAGTAACATCAACTTCCTGTTTTTATTATGCTAAAATTCTTTAATCATGCCAGTGCTCATGATTTCTCCATGGAGAAACTAGTGTTAGGATATTTAGCAGAAGAGATGGGATGTCAAAGCCAATGAAGATGTGATGCTACTTTGGAAACTATAATCACACACCAACAAGTGGTTTTCTGACATTGTGTTTGTTTGTTTGTTTGTTTGTTTTTTTTTGGGGGGGGGGGGGGGGTTGTGTTTTTTTTGCAGCATTTATGAGTAGTCTGCTTTTAAAACTAGAGTACACCAAAAATGTTGCTGACCCTTGACCTCTGTTTGTGGTCTTAGTGATGGACGGCTGATGTGATATTTGAAATTCTGCTCAAAGTGACACCGTGACTGACCTCTATGGTCCTTGTTCTGGTCTCAATAACATGACGTGCCTTGACATTCTCCCGAACATGTTTGGCTGTGTTTTTGAGTTCAGAGAACATTTAGCATCAACCAAGAAAGTACTGTACACATTTTGTAATGTCGAACAATGACAGAAAAAAACACCTCTATTGTAATCCCATCAAATAAACAAACATCAATTCAGTTCTCAATTCTCTGGACTCTTTAGATCAATAATTATCAAAAAAAAAGTTTAACTTTTGCATTTTTCGTATGGCTATAACAGGGTCATTTCGAAAATGGGCGTTTCAAAATACACTCAAAAGCCTATAAATCAGATTTCTTTCGCCTTCTCGTTCCCGAAATATAAGTGAGAAACCAAATTTCCATTCATTTATTCACTTCAACTGTAAGATGAGGCTGTAATAACACTGTTGTCCGCTAGAGAGAGCAGCAGGATTATATTTGTAATCTTTTTATCAGCTTTCAGCATTGGCTAATAAACAAATTCTTAAAGCTATATATTTGTTATTATAATGGACGTGTAATATGTGTGTAAGCATGCATAATGGAGTTAACATGGAAAAACTGGTAAAAATCAAGACTTGTAAAATGAAAGTGAGCCAATAAGTGGTCTTCTACTGCCCTCTGCTGGACATTCTACTTATTAATAGTCTTTTCACTTGTGCTTTTGCATTCATATATTTTAGACACAAAAAATTACTTATATAACAATTACTATTATAACACAATCATATTTTGTCAGTTTATCACTTCATTTGTTCTGACGCTTCACATAATTGCTAGAAACGTGGTAAATCATAGTAATAAATAAGGTAAATCATGCTAGAATCCTGGTAAATCATTCTATGTGGTATATCATGGTAAATCATCCTGTAACATGGTAAATCAAGGTAAACTAAGATCAATCATGGTAAACTATGGTAAATCATACTAGAATCATCTTAAATCATACTAGAATGTGTTCAATGGTTGTAAACCATGCTAGAACAGGGTAAATCATGGTGAAATACTAGAACTTGGTATATCATGGTAAACTATGGTAAATCATGCTAGATTCATGGTAAATCATACTGGAACATGGTAAATCATGAAAAATCACACTAAAATGTGGTATATCATGGTAAATCATGCTAAAACATGGCCTTTTCCATCTATGATGTCAGTGGTTAAATGCTTGCTAAATAAAACTTAATGTCTTTTGATGCTTTTGTGCTTAAAGGCCTTAACTGCTTGAACACCGATAAATAAAGCTTGCAGCTTTTTTTTATTATTATTTTTTTTATAATTTTGTATATAAATGTAGACAACAAAGTGCATTTGACTGAGACGATCTGAATAATACAATACAGACAGTATGGAATAATAGACGTTACATTTGAACAGATTAGCCTATTTAGGCTACTGATCCATACAACAACAAAATATTTAATTTATAGCCTAGTATTAATAATGCTTACACGGTTATTAGTTACACTGATTTGAAGGGGCGGGGCTACATAAGGTCTGTTAATGTAATCATATGTTTTGGCATTTTTTGAAAGTTTAAATCACGCCAGCAGAAAGTTTGTTGTAACTTGTTGTTAGTCTAACGTTAGCCTACGAAGATGAGTTTCGATCGAAACATGGCTTTCCAAAAAGGAATGGAATTGTAAGTATACTTTATACATTATGTATTACTTATTACAGCCTAAACCGTTTTTGTGGGAAGCAAGTATTAATTTAATGTGTCGTCGTTATAACAGCTGAGATTCGGTTTCAGAGATTAACGTTAACGGATGCGTTTCAAGCTATTTCCACTGAACTCTATTGGTAAAAACTGTCACTGGGACGGTAAACTTTAAAATTGTTCTAATATAGGCCTACCATTTAGGTACCAACATGTACCTTTTGAGGTATAAACTCTTTAGGTACAACGGTGTAGGCCTAACCGTTACCCTTTTTAAAGTGAACCACGCTTGTGTTTTGTAGCTAACATTAGGTTACCTTTTTTCTGAGAGCGTTAACGTTATCATTGTTTAAAAAAAAAAAAACTTTAGCAATTAACATTATCATTCATAAATGTGAAACCATCAAATCCCTATATAAAGTAAGACTATCAATAATTACTAAAAACAGTTTAAAGCAGAACAAAAAACGTGTGTAGTGTAGCTATATCCTTTCAGATGATGCACAATGTGTAACGTCTGTCTGTCAGACTGTTGGAAGTCTGCCCGGATGAAGAATAGGAAAGACAGTGCAAACGGACTGGTAGTTCTTTTATAGATGTCCTCTCAGTTAAGCACACTCTTCACATACATGTCAAAGAGCGAATGTTAGCTAACAAGGAAAATAAAACACTCTGAAACACGCTACAAATCAAAGTGGAAGTAACAGTTAAACACAGTAAAATAAAATAGCAGTCAGCAAGCGGTCATCTTCCTCTTTGCGCGAGCATCCTCACTCTCACTGTGCGTGCGCGCTCACATAAGAACAGCGCGCATACAATAACGTAAGCCATAGAAGTCATATCAACATTTATGTCATGAACACTACTTATTAACACTTGGTGGCAGTTACAGATGCTACATTTTCTAAATGTCAAAATCATTTGTTAACAAACAAGTATTCATTACTTTTATGAGCTCATTGTTTCTGCATTCAATTATTACATTGTTTAAATTAGGCTAATACATATTTCGCTGACTGATTTAGTACATTTCTGGAATGCATAACTTAGACAGTTACCTCTGATAACAGATCACTCTAATTGTAATGTGGCATTTTCTGCTTTAAAACGATGTGTATTGTGAAAAGCACTATACAAATAAATGTGAATTGAATTGAATACTATCCCCTTATTAAGCCAAAAAACACTGAAAAGTAAGTGTCAAGCCCTCCGAGTGAATTGAGTGTACTCAGAGATTGATCATATTTTTAGATATAGGAAGGATTTGGGTGTGGATCTGCCAGATGAGAGGACAATCGCAATGCGGCTTTCAGATGTGCATGAGGACGCTGAGAGTGAGACCAGGGCAATGGATGCTCTGGAAAAGGTGGTAGTATAAAACATATATATATATATATTCACATTTTGGCTGTTCCAGTTTAAATGAGTGTAAAGTGCTCTATCTTGTGTGTGCTGTTGTCAGGAGTTGGATATGAGGGAAGAACGTCTAAAAGAAAGAGAGAAGAAGGTAGAAATAAAAGAGGAAAAAATCAAGAGAGCAAAGGCGGCGCATGAGGAGAAGTTGCAAGTAAGGCGACATTCTGAAACAACTCCATAGATAATGAATGTGTAAACGGACTTCAATATCATCAGTAACCCCCTTTTTGTCTTTCTCTCCAGGAAAATGAGGCCATTGACCGTCACTTACAAGCAGCAGCGTCTGACCAAGCACAGACTCGTATTTATGAACAAAACATAAGAAAGCTACAAGCAGAATATGATGCCTTCATGGAGAAGAAGAAAGAATGGGAGAAGAGAGAGGCAAAAAAGGTAGTCATAGTATTATACTAATAATAGGCTAATAGTCCCACCTTACAATTAGAAGAGCCAATCACATCGCAAGTTTGGCTTGGTCTTATTTGATGTGCGGTTCAATTTTCAGTTTTCTGAACGATTAGGCAGAAAATATCTGCATAAAGTTATTGATTTATATATTTTTTTATATTTAAAGACAAGGTGCATTTCTTGGAATTTTACATTATCCCCGTTTTTATATCTAAAGTACTCTATACTAATGTTCCCATCTTTCTCTCTCTTTCCCCCTTATTTAATGCCATTTGAACTGAAGAACACTTTAAAAAGTCAACGTCAGGCAGTGCAGTCTTTGCACAAGAAAATGCGAGAAGAGATGGCCGGGATGAGGGAAGCGCAGGAGCAGGAAAAACAGAAGTTAATAGAGGAATATGAGCAAGTCAAACTTGAATACCTGCAGGCACAAAGCCAACTGGTTCAGCAAAGGGAATTGCTTACGAGCTTATGTGCCGAAATAGAAAAATTGGTAAATACACAAAAACACACACTGATGTCACTGTGGTACATATGTCTTCTGTACAGTTCTGTCTCATAAGATTACAGACTATTCATGTGTTCTACAGAAACTACAACATGACGAAGCGCAAGCCGAGGAGCTCCCGGATTCTCAGATGGCGGCCGGGATCCAGAAAATTTTTGACAGGCTCACAGATCGTCATGAGAGTGCGTCCCACATTACAGACCCCATCCAGCAGTTGGACATGGTAAATATAAATGCTCAAATACTTCTGCCATTCTCGAAGGAATCTGTATTTGTTGTTGATATGATTTTTAAAATGAAAATGAGGTACAGTAAAGATTTAAAGATGTTTTTGGTCAATCATTTTCTTTTCTTTTGTAATTTTCCCAACCAGATTGGGGGCTTTCATCGGCTTGCATCGGCAGCTGCCTTTCAAAATTCTGGCAATGCGAGTCGAACCAAGACGAAGGCCAACAAGAGCAAGAAGTGCTTAAGAAAAAATAAAAAATAAAAAAAATCATCATTGACCCGTTTTTGGATCGTGCACTGGGGTGTGAGGGACAGCAGGGATACTGTTTGGACATTAAAAGATGATCAAATAAAAGTTTTCCTGGGGGTGATTTTTATTCAAACTACCATTTTTTTAAACATTTGTTATAAAGTGCACATTAAAACATTAGTTAGCCTGAAAGTTTTTCTCGAAGAATAAGAGTAAACACAAAAGTAGGGCTGCATAAGTTTTAGTTCGAATTCCCTCACCACTCAAAACTAGTTTTTGCCCAGTGCTGAGATCTGCACACTCAAATCCTCTCGTTATAATTTAACTTGTAAAAAAAACAAATGTAGGCTAAATAATATATTTATTGAGTTATATAACTTTATGAGACCGCAATTAATTAAAGGGGCGGGTGATGAACTGAGAAATCAAATTTTCCTTGACATTTTGACATAATAATAGAGCTAATAATATCTTTATAAAACATTTCTATAATATCAATGAAATTATTGCCAAAACCAAAAACTTTCAGTGAATGGAGTAAGAAGCCGTGTTCGATGGTGTCAAAGGCTTTACAAAAATCTAACAACACAATAAGAGCCCCTGAATCAATTTGATCAGAATAGTCCAGAAGGTCAATTATAAGGCGAATGTTATTACTAATGTGTCTATTTTTCATGAAACCTGTTTGAGTCTCATTAATGATTTTATTTCATCCGGACTTTAATCTTTTTGCATATACTAGTGCAAACAATTTATAGTCTGTATTTAATAAAGTGATAGTCTCCAATTATCTATATTATGGGCATCTTTATCTGGTTTAGGAATCAGGGAAATTAATCCTTGTTTCATAGTTGTGACCAAATCCTTTTTTTAATATACATTCATTGAACAGTAAGAAAGGGGGATCTTCCAATACCTTCCAAAGGTGTTGGTCAAATTCAACTGGGTTGGTTTCTGACGTGCGCTCGGTGCGAAGCTATCTGGACGTGTGTGTGTGGCGCGCGTATATCATATTAATTTGAAACAGGAACCCAGAATATTTGTCACAAGCATTGATTAAAACAACGATGACAATAATCACATGAAAAAACAAACAAAAAAAACACTTAAATTCTAGACCAGGCAGTGGTTCGTTTGAACCACCCGAACACCCCCTGCCTACGGGCTTTGGGGGAGTAAGATTTAAAAAAGAAAGGAATCAATATTTTTATTAAATGTATTAAAGTGACAGTAAATACATAATGTTACAACATATTTATATTTTAAATAAATTATGTTCTTTTGAAATTACAATTCATCATAAAATCCTGAAAAAAAATGTAACCATGGTTTCCACAACAATATTAGCCTAAGCCTCAAAAACGTTTTCAGCATTGATGATAATGAGAACCATTGTTAATAACTAAGCATTTGAGCAGCAAATCAACATATTAGTATGATTACTGGGGTAATATGGTGCTGAAAATTCAGCTTTGACCACAGTTAAAAGGCTATTTTAAATGTATATAAATATTTCATAATATTACTGTTTTACTGTATTTTTGATCGATTAAATGCATTATGTTGAGACTTCTTTAATAATAATAATAATAATAAAAAGGAATAATTTAATAAATTAAAACTCATGTGATAATGATATAAATAATGATAACTGTCATTATTTACTCACCCTCAAGTTGTTTCAAACCTGTATTAATTTCTTCCTTCTGCTGAACACAAAATATATTTTGGAGAATGCCGGTAACCAGACAATTGATGGACATCATTGACTTCAATGGTAGGAAAGGGAAAAAAGTAAGTCAATGGGGTCCATCCACTGTCTGGTTACCGATATTCTTCAAAACATCTTCTTTTTGTGTTCAGCAGAAGAAATAAATTCATACAGGTTTGAAACAACTTGAGGGTGAGTAAATAATGAATGACAGAATTTAAATTTTTAAGTGAACTAATCATTTTTTTTATATTCCAAATTTTGACCACCAGTGTGTATTTGAAAACAAAAATAATGATTGTTTTACTTTTAATTAGGGCTGTCAAAAGATTAATCGTGATTAATCAAATCCAAAATAAAAGTTTGTGTTTACATAATATATGTGTGTGTACTGTGTATAATTATTTATATATATATAAAAACACACACAATCATGTATATATTTTGTTATATTTATATATAAAATATTTATAAATTATATCAATGTATATACAGTATATAAATGCAAATATTTCTTAAATATATACATGAATGTGTGTGTATTTATACATAATAATTATACACAGTACACACACATATATTATGCAAACACAAACTTTTATTTTGGATGCGATTAATCACGATTAATCTTTCGACAGCCCTATTTTTAATGTAAGGTTAGGTAAGGCTTCAAATAGCAAAAACAAATTTGTATTTCTCTCCAGTTCGGTTGATGGCGGTAAAGCACCGAACAGCCACTGTCAACAGCCAATACCAGTCAAGAAGAAAAACCAAACTGTGGTGGCAGATCTCAGGTCAGCCGCTCAGCCACAATTATCCAGTGTGTGTGTGCACGTCATCAGTTCATGTACGCGCGTGTGTGTGTGTGTGTGTGCGGTGCGTTTAAAGAAAACGGTATGTATGTTCTCGGAACGCGTTCAAATATACGTGTGATGCGGTGCGATTATTGTATACACACCATGTTGGATTTTCTTGTTCGCTTGTGTTTTGTGTTTTCTGGCATTCAGAGATTTATCCCAACTATCCAAGTTTGCGGTGAAATCTAATTGTGTGAAATAACCTGTATTTATTTGACTTTTTTTATTAATTTGTTTTCGTAGATGGGGATGGAAAGACATTTTCACGTGGTTATTTTCTGTGCATTGATCTCTTTGCACCTAATGTTGGTACAAGGAGCCAGACAAGACATCAAATGTGGAGGTATTTCCACCTTCCTCAACCTTTGCACGAGCACATTAATATATTATTATACTTAGGCAGCCATTGTGGGTTGATTGCAATAAATCTTGCGCTGTTGCATACCTTCATAATTGCATCTTTGAAATGTTTTAAGGATTATTTCTGAAATGCATCCTGCTTATTCCCCCCCCCCCCCCCCCCCCCCCCAGCATGCAGGGCATTAGTTGATGAAATGGACTGGGCCATATCCCAAGTAGATCCCAAGAAAATGATCCAGACGGGATCGTTTAGGATTAATCCTGATGGCAGTCAGTCAGTAAGAGAGGTGACATATTTTGGTTTCATAATGACACTGGCTCTTAGATGTTGTTGTTTTTTTACACCAACTTTGAGATTTCCATCCTCATGTATTTGTTTTAATGTCCTCAGGTTCCCTTTTCTCGTTCTGAGGGTCATCTTCTTGAACTGATGGAAGAGGTTTGTGAGAAGATGAATGATTACGGAGAACGTGTTGACCCTGTCACCAATCGAAAGACGTACGGGAGACACGCGTCCCGTGACGGCACTGCCATGGACCTTTCTGGTGTGGCCTTTGACTCCAGAGTCACCTCCAGCTTAAAGTTTGCCGTAAGATCCATTCTTTCATTTATTCACGCTCACGCATTAATTTTTAGGTAAGACAAGACAAACCTTAAAGGGATAGTTCACCCAAAAATGTATATTATCCCATAATGAACTCACCCTAAAGCCATCCTAGGTGTTTATGACTTTCTTCTTTTAGCCAAACACAATGAGAGAGAAAATGTCCTGGCTCTTCCTAGCTTTATAATGTGAGTGAATGGTACCTTAGATTTTTCAAGCCCAAAAAAGTGCATCCATCCATCATAACAGTAATCCATATGACTCCAGGGGTTATTAAAGGCCTTCTGAAGCAAAGTGATGCGTTTGTGTAAGAAAAATATCCATATTTATAACTTAATAAACTATAATCACTGGCGTTTCTTCACAGTGTGAAACGATCGTCGAGCAGCATGAGGATGAACTTATTGAATTCTTTTCTCACGAGACTGACAACGTTAAAGACAAGCTCTGCAGTAAGAGGACAGGTAAGGCTGAAAATATGGATACATGATTCAGTATTCTTTCATTTCAAACCTTTATATGAAATTCACATTCATCCCCCCCGCATCTCTTTTACCTGTTACCTGGGACACCCTCTATTTTCAAGTAAATTTAAAGGGATAGTTCACCCAAAAATGAAAATTCTGCCAGGAGTTACTCACCCTCACCACCCAAGACTGTCATCTTTTTAATGAAATTTGAGTGATTTCTGTCCGTTCACATGATAACGATGTACTATAAATGGAAACGTTTTTCCTTTTGTGTTTTTGAAAAGTTTCACGTACAGACGACAACATCGTCAAAGCGATTCCCGTACACACGGATTTGCGAAAACCACTAAAATCGCTGTATTCTGCTGCCAGGCCAGTAGATGGCGATGTGACTTTGAAACTACGCGTCTTTGTAGTTGGAAAAACTTGGACTTTGAAACCTGTTTTTTTTTTAATACCTGAAACCTGAAATTAGATATCCTAGATGACGTACGCGGCCGACAAATGTGACCTCCGTAGGACACAGAGATAGATCAGCGAACATGAACAGAAGCTCAACTGTACTTGCTTGATGCATGAGGTTCATTCTCATGTTATGCTGGGTACACACCAAAAGATAATCGGGCTGATTTTGGGCCGATTTCCCCTCTTCCGACAATCCTAGCTATGTCCCGATTATCTTGATGGTTCTACAGATTATTTTATCAGATTTTGCCTGGGTGTGAAGTGTGTCCGAACCTGCTCGGAAGAACGTCAGAGGCGCCCCGATCGCGAATCGTAAATATTAAACATGTTGAATATTTACGATCAGAAATCCTGATGTGTGTGGGGGGGGGGGGACCCCGAGGACAAACCCGCGCACGCTCTGGAGATTATCACGTGAAACGAAACTATATCCAATCAGAAAGCGAGATGACACGGTCACACACACACACACACACACACACACACTTGCAGGAAGCTGAGTGTTAAGGGTTCAGTGAGGTTCTTTAGAGGAATTAAAGAGACAATAAATCCAATAAAGAATGAATATCTTTCTGTATAAAAGGTTCTAATGCTGCGTACAATGTTTTTTTCCCCCCCGTGAATTTTCTGTGAAAATCATTCCAAACACTATCATCGCAATTTCTTCCTGCCATTCTTATTCTGAAGTCTCGCAATATTTCCTGTGTTCACAGTCGAGACTCTGGTTGTAAATCTGTGTGTGTGTGTGTGTGCTGTCTTTGTCACATCATGGCACGCCACACACTATAGGAGCAAACCGGTTAAATCTAGGATTTTTTGTCCTCATGTTTGTGGTCTATCATATTTTGAAAATCTTATAAGATGTAAAAAATATTTTGGTGTGTACCCAGCGTTACGCGGCACGTTTGAGCTTCTGTTCATGTTTGCTGATCAAGTGAACAAGAGCCTAAATGAAATCTCTTCATCATATAAAGCGATTGTGTCTCTTCAGAAGACTTGAATTAAAACTGCTCGATTCATATGCATTTGATTTATTATATGATCTCTTTATGAATGTTTTGAAGAGTCAGAGTTTTGGGTTAATAGACTTTCAATGGAGGTGCAGATTTTTTTTTTTTTCAGTTCCAAAGACGAATGGGTTGGGAATGAAATGAGGGTTAGTAAATAATGACAGAATTTCCATGTTTAGTTAAATTATCCCTTTAATAAAATGTGTACAATATCGTGTAACATATTGAAAAGGACATCTTGATCATCCCGTTTGCATTTTGCACTTATGTGATAGTTTGTAACTCTTCCCACAGATCTTTGTGACCACGCTCTGAAGATCCCGCACGACGAGTTATGAGCCGAGCAGCTTCCCCAGTGTGTTCACCTGATAACCTTCAGCAAACACACTGATTCTCTTAGTTGTTGAGGACACTGAACATGCTGAGATCTACATTATGGGATGTACTTGACCCTATGGGTTAACTGTTGACCTGTTCAACTGTATTAATGGCGTTACCATCAAAACTGTTCATTGTCATTTATTAAAGCTGACTTTCTATAGATGAAATGAGATCTCTTTATGAGTCTCTCCAATGGTATACTTTTATATTTAACACTATTTGGATGCACTTAGTTTTTAGTTTAGGAGATACTTTGCAGTATATTTATTATGAGTACAGATGGAGGGTTTCTTTCTTCAGGTCACAAATCTGAGCAGATTACTAGTTATTAAGTCTAAAACTATAGGCTGCCATCACTTTATATGGAGAAATATTATGCGGTTTATTATCTTTTGTGTTTTTATTTGTTTTCTACCCAAATATAATTTGATTGTTAGTTTCTTCTGTATCAACATTTGTTGTTTGTATCCATTCTGCTATGTGGATACCACCATGTTATATATATATATATATATATATATATATATATATATATATATATATATATATATATATAAATAATTTTTTAAATAATTCAGAAATCCATATGGTCACATGTGAATAATTAGAACAATTGTGTGTTTTTTTAAGCTCCCAATTTATTGTTACACTAGTATGGAGCCATTGTGTTTTAATATTTAGGTCTCTTAATATTATAATAAAAGAGATAAAATCTATATATTTTCCTAAAGCTTGGTGAGGTTTTAATCACAATGTGTTTTGCAACCCTGGAATTCTTGAGCCGAATTTTGCTTCGTTTTTAGGGGTGAAACTTCCAGCATTAAGATGTATGACACAAGAACAGCAAAGAAATATACAACTGTACTTGCTACTAAATGTGGTCCTACCTCGGGAGGGTGAAAAATTAAAATTGTATTTTACAATATCTTTTAATAAATATTAATTTATTGGTGAGTGTCAAAATGCTAATATCAATAAATCAAATCATTGCAGGAAAAATTGTGCTTGTAAATCAGCTTCCATGTTTTATTTTATTTTTGTATTATTTATTTTTTAAGGACAGTGCACTTTGGTTAACATTTCTATAAATGTGCCAATATCCGCCAATAGGCTCATTTCCAACTGTAGTCCTTGTTAAAAAGACCATAAAACATGAACATTTACAAACATAAATACAGAAAAACCTGTACAGACAAAAAGTTCAAAGAAAAAGAAAATATAGGACAGACCTTCTGGCAGCGGGCATCGTGAATAAAAAAATAAAAAAAATATTATTAATACTTTTAAATTACAATAAATTAATAAAAAATGTTCACATTTCTTGACCGTTCAAAAGCCAAGCCTTTAAACGGCGAGTAAAGATTTGTATTTCAAATGGCAAATGGAATTGAGGTTCTTTACAATAATAAAACCTTAAATCTTTTTATAAACTGACCTTCAACAAAACAGAGATGGCCAAAGTACAGTAAGAACTACAATAATATAAAAGAAAAGTATACACCCAGAGGTATGGGAATCATAATGTATAGTTATCCATCCACGGTAATGTTGACAAAAGTAAAAATAGGTAATCTTTGTTTAGAAATACATTATGTTTTATCTTTTATCTTGAAAATGTGATTTGAAGGGAACTCACGTGATGTAATACCTCTGTTCTACCGCAGGTGGCGCTGTAAACCAGCAGCTTCATGTTACGGCAGTGTGAGTTTAACAACTAGACGAGTGGTCGGATCCGCTCACTGTTCGCCGTTCAAAGCAAACTATATTTCCTTCATACACGTGTATTTACAGATTCCTAATGAATAAACTCCGACCTGACTAATCTGAGGAGATGGGAATATTAAACATAGAGGAGCAGGTAAGTGTTTTTCGCTTTAGTTGTCTTCAGCAGCATGGCCAGGACATGTTTAGTTTGTTTTGTGGCATTGTTTCAGTTTGATTTTTAATATACTTACTCCGGTGATAAAGACAGCTAGATAAAAACTGTCTCTGTAAAACTAGTTATATCAATCTGCTCTCCTAATAGTGGCCTTTTTATTCTGTCGAGTGAAAACCCACATGACGTCAACAGTATGATCTGTAATAATTTAGCCAAAAACTGTGGCCAAAATGTTTACCTTTTTTTAATAATCCACAATTTTCTCAAGAATAAGTTGGATTTAAACCAATAATGATGTGCACAGATAACTCATTTATATAAAGAGGCCTACTTCAGTATTTCATAGTCAATTTCATGGTGACTAAAAATGACAATAAACCTGACTTTGAATATGAAAAAGATGACGCTTAACCATTTGGACCATGTATTCATAATAATTTCCTTTCCAAACTTCACTAATACTTCTAACTCATCCCTCTCTCCATAGTCGCTCCTGGTCCAGGCAGTTTTCAGCCAGAATGCTGAAATGGTGGAATTTTTGTTGGAACAAATGGAAGAAGTGGATGAACTGGTATATGGGTTTTGTCTTATGATATTTGAAGAAACATCCTGATTCTGACAAATTCTGATTACTCCTTTTACATGTTTGTAAGAATGCATAATTGCACCTGATGACTAGAATGCTGAAATATTGCATATTAAAATGATAGAGCGAGCACACATTTTTGTTGGTAATAAAACTATTAGTTGTTTCAGGACCAAGAGTGCCGCACTGCCCTTCATGCTGCAGCGTATGTGGGTGGAGTTCATATCATGGAGATCCTCATCAGTTCAGGTGCAAATCAGCTTATTAAAATCATTTCTGAAGGATCATGTGACACTGAAGACTGGAGTAATGATGCTAAAAAAAAAATCAGCTTTGATCACAGGAATAAAGTACATTTTACAATATATTCACATAGAAAACTGTTATTTTAAAGTCCCCCTGTAGTCAACAATTGTATCCCATAAAACTCATATTTGATCACCCAAATTACATATTTAAATGTTTTTTTCTTGGAAATTTTTTTGCTTCATGGCTTAAAATAGCTTGAATGTAACTCAACACCCTTGCCTCATTTAGTATACGTGGTTCTATGAATATGCAAATGAGCCCCGCCTTCACTCACTCACTCAGCTCAGAGATCCACTGGTTGACGATCACATGTTGATCTGATTGGTTACAAGGTAGTTTGTGACGTTAGAAACACCAGCGATTTCTAACCGTGTTTTTGAGACTGTCTTTGGTTCACTGCAGTGAGAAAATACTCCTTAAAATAAATAATTTGCACATGGTTTGTCTTAAAACAAATGAAACACTTAAAAGCTTGATTTTCACCACTCTGGGACTTTAAATTGTAATAATATTTTTACAATGTTACTGTAATTGTAAGCCTTGGTGACAAGTTGAGACATTTGATGAGTGTAGGGATGGGACGATTACCGGTTTCACGATAAACCACGATAAAATGTACTGACGGTTAGTATTATCGTCTAAAATTTTATTATCATTAAAACCGTGTTTTATTATCACGATTTTAATAACTCACTGTAAATCCTGCCCAGCCAGCAACAGTCTGACGCAGGTGCAGCGCGCCTTTTTTTTTTTTATTCGAGAAGGAATGGCGGATGGCAGTGAATTTTCAGCCTTTTAAGAGGACCAAATCTGAGGTGTGGTCATATTTAGGCTTTTACAAAAGTCCTGAAGGAAACTTAATCGAGGATGGTCTGCAGAACAAAAAGTCACTGCAATATAAACACTTAAAATCTGCCGAGTCGTCTTGTGTGACCAGCACCCACTGTTGTATAGCGAAAGCAAGGCAAGTTAACTTTGACCTCAATACCAAAACTACGTCTGTGAAATAATTAGGTGCAAAATGTTGTTTTGAGTTAAAATATTTTATCTCACTCACTTGAAATAAACGTGAAGCTTCCGCGAAAAAAAGTTTGCAGCAAGTGGCTTTGAACCAAAGACGAACAAACAAGTTCAACTACTATTAGTATTAAGAGTGACATTTAATGTATAGATTCATTGTAAGTTACACTTATTAGACCGATTTTTTTTTAAACACATAATTATGGGGACATATTGAATTGAGATTAATGTTTCAAATCTTATCCGTTTATAAATCGATTTCGTTCAGCGTACAAAACAATCGTCCAGACAAGATGATCACAACAATATTATTCAAACAATATATTTGAATGAAAGGAGAGCGTGCGTCCGTTGATGCATGGATGTGCGCTGTTATAATGCGTTGCTATGACGATCACAGGATAGAATCTTGCTTAAAAAAGTGCATAGAGCTGCTTGTTTTATTTGTTTGTTGATTTTCAAATATAGAAACTTGTTGAAATGTTTTCAGTGTGAGCATCAGTTATTTTTAAACGCTTTCATCTCGTTTTAACAAAACCGTGATAATATTGATAATCACGATAATTTTGGTCACTATAATCGTGATATGAAATTTTCATACCGTCCCATCCCTAGATGAGTGGTGTATATATTGTGATTGAAGTTAACTTTAAAGGGATAGTTCACTTAAAAATGAAAATTGTCATCATTTACTCACCATCAAGGTGGTCCAAACCTGTATGAGTTTCTTTCTTCTGGCTGAACACAAGAGAAGATATTTTGAAGAATGTCCGTAACAGTTGCTGTAGCCTATTGACTTCCATAGTAGGAAAAAAAAATACTACGCAAATCAATGATGTCCATCAACTGTCTGGTTACCGACATTCTTCAAAATATCTTCCTTTGTGTTCAGCAAAAGAAAGAAACTCATACCGGTTTGAAACAACTTGAGGTGACAGAATCTTAATTTTTAAGTGAGCTATCCCTTTAAACTTAATAGAACATGATATATATATATATTTTGTCTTTGATGGCCTGTGATCTTGTGTTTTAGGTGCTAATGTTAATGCTAAAGACCAGGAGTGGTTGACCCCTCTGCATCGGGCCGCTGCCTCACAGAACGAAGTATGAGAGGACTTCAAAACATCATCTTGCTGTTCATTGTGTTTGCTTCTCTCATGCTGTGCTGTTGTGATGCAGGGCTCTGTTGTGCTTCTGCTGAGGAAGGGAGCAGAAGTGAACGCGCCGGACAGGTTCTGTCAGACGCCACTACATGTAGCTGCAGCCAACAGAGCCACGGAGTGTGTGGATGCTCTGCTTCCCCACATCGGCTGTATGAACGCGGCCGATCGGTTTGGGAGAACGGCTTTACATCACGCCGTCCACAGTGGACATGCAGAGGTGACACTGAATCTCGAGGACGAATCATTGAGGATTTATATGAAACTCTGTCTACGTCTACATTAATCAGGAGGATACATTTAAAAATTGTATTTTCTTTTCCAAATGCTCTCCGTCCACACTAGCGTTTTCCAAAAGTTTCTCGTTCACACTGAAAGTCACCATGAAAAAACATTTTTTTTTAATGCGGTATTTATTCTAAATGATTTATCTGTGCACATCATAATTTTTTATTTTTATTCATGCGCACTCGTAATCTTGAATCAGAATAACTTCCCCTCCCTCTTGCAGCATCTCTTCTCTTCTCTGATGACGATGGCGGGGCAACCTGTCACTCACATGAGATCCACCAATAGCAATCCAATAGAGACGGAGCGTAACGCGCCATAATCTGAAGACCACGCCCACCGGGGGGGAAAACAATCCAACCGTCTCCATTGACTTTGCATTGCGAGAGGCTCCTCCTGGTCATTTCTTGCTTCTAACTAAAGACAGCAAAATGCCTAAAAGCTGCTGTGTGACGACGTGTACAGCAAACAAGCTAAGAAACCCAGAAATACGTTTTTAGAAGCTGTCGACCCCAAAAAACGAGTGTTTAAGGACTTAAAAGTGGAGACAGGCTGGAACAAATGGGTAAATTGTGGGATCCTGACACTCAGTATGCACTAAACACAGTTATACGTGTGCAGTAAGTTAAACATTTGTTCACTGGTGAGTCAAATATCCTAATGTCAGCTTTCTATATTATATTTCTGTAAGATGAGCGATCCTGTGTTGCCGATTACGTTCTCCTCCAGCGGGCGTACGTTAGTTCTCTAACTCAACTGCCTGTGTCCACTTTTAAGTCCTTAAACACTTGTTTTTTGGGGTCGACAGCTTATAAAAACTTTTTTTAGCTTGTTTGCTGCACACCTCGTCACACAGCAGCTTTTAGGCATTTTTCTGTCTTTAGTTGGAAGCAAGAAATGACCTGGAGTCAGCCCCTCGCAATGCAAAGTCAATGGAGACGGTTGGATTGTCCCCCCCCGGTGTGGGCGTGGCCTAAATACGCTCTGTCTCTATCAATTCCCCATGGACAAAATCAAGCCCCGCCCTACATTTGTTCTTGTTCGGCCTTGGATATGCATACAATAGGGAAGAAAAGACGATCACAACTTCCGTTTCATACCGACTTTAAACATCGGAAAACACTCAAATCTTACTGCGCATGTGTAAAACGTAATCGGATGATACCGAGAGAGCTGCCATTATAAAGTTCTCACTTTATTCTTTTGGCACGATCACTTTATTAGCAAAATATCTCTGCTGGTGGCCGAACGTGAAGTCCAGAGAGGACATTTGTGTGACCCTATTACGAGTTTGATTAAAACATCAAAATATGAGGAAAATATTTTATATTTGCTACATATTTTAAATTTGAGGGAAGAACACAACACTAAACTTGGTTAAAGTATTTATCAGACAAAATTGTTTGGCAAAAACTGCATAGAAAAGAACAAAAAGCTCACGAGTAAAATCATACAGTATATTGACTATAATTGACATAATCAATTATTACTATTTTGTTGGTTCTCTTTTGTTTTTTGCATGTTCGTAATTTCTTTGTATGACAGCCAAAAATTATTTGACATTTCATTGCATTATTATCACAAATACAACAATTGGCACAAGCACAACTACGCAATATGCTTACAAAATCTTTAGCAAATTTGTTATAATATTTGAATAAAGGGTGAAGATGTAAATTGTCCTAGGCCGGAAATCACTTTTGGCCACCACTGTATTGTATACAGTCCTCATGTTTTGACACAGGACGGCAATTGTGAGAAACATTTCTGTAATCTTGCAGGAATGTATCATAAAGATTGTAGAAAGTAACATTTAGCATCACTAAAAGTAAGTAGCAGGCTCAACCATGCCAATATAGTAATAGATAGTACAATTAGCATTATCGTTTTCGAATCCCTCCATCCACACTGCAATGTGATTCCACTTTAGAGAGTCCTCATAAAAAGATCAGCACAAAAACAGCGTCTCACTGTGGACAGAAGGCGTATTTCACATATATCCGGATTCATGCAGACGTAGCCTTCTATAGCTCTTAAAGTCCCCCTGTGGTGAAAATCCAGCTTTTAATCTTGTTTATATGTGTATGTGGTGTTTTTAATATGCTTTAAGACAAACCATGTGTAAATTCATAAGTCAACACCATAGAGACAGAGCGTATTTAGGCCACGGCCACACCAGGGGCCGAAAACAATCCAACCGTCTCCATTGACTCTGCATTGCGAGAGGCTCCTCCAGGTCATTTCTTGCTTCTAACTAAAGACAGAAAAATGCCTAAAAGCTGCTGTGTGACGAGGTGTACAGCAAACAAGCTAAGAAACCCAGAAATAAGTTTTTATAAGCTGTCGACCCCAAAAAACAAGTGTTTAAGGACTTAAAAGTGGAGACAGGGAGTTGAGAGAGAGCGTAACGTGTCTCATTACTCTGAGAACTAGCGTACGCCCGCTGGAGGAGAATGTAATCGGCAACACAGGATCGCTCATCTTACAGAAATATAATATATAAAACTGACATTTGGATATTTGACTCACCAGTGACCAAATGTTTAACTTACTGCACACGTAACTGTGTTTAGTGCATACTGAGTGTCAGGATCCCACAATTTACCCATTCGTTCCAGCCTGTGTCCACTTTTAAGTCCTTAAACGCTCGTTTTTTGGGGCGACAGCTTCTAAAAACTTATTTCTGGGTTTCTTAGCTTGTTTGCTGTACACCTCGTCACACATTTTTCTGTCTTTTGTTAGAAGCAAGAAATGACCAGGAGGAGCCTCTCGCAATGCAAAGTCAATGGAGACGGTTGGATTGTTTACGGCCCCTGGTGTGGGCGTGGTCTTCAGATTATGACGCGTTACGCTCCGTCTCTATTGCTGAGTATTTTCTCTATAGTCTCAAAAACATGGTTTGAAATCGCTGGTGTTTCTGACGTCACAAACTAACCAATCAGATCAACGTGTGATCGTCAACGAGTGCATCTCTGAGCTGAGTGAGTGGAGGAGGGGCTAATTTGCATATTCATAGAACCGCGTATACTAAATGAGGCAAGGGTGTCGAGTTACATTCAAGATATTTTAAAGCATGAAGAATTTTTTTCAAAGAAAAAAAACATTTAAAATATGTAATTTGGGTGATCATAGGTGAGTTTTAAGGGATACAATTATTGACTACAGGGGGACTTTAAACATTATTGATGAGGTTTGGATGTTATGTAATACTTTTCTTAAAAACTAATCAACAATGTCCTTAGACAGTGACTATGCTTCTAGACAAAGGGGCCAACCTGAGTGCCAGAGACATAAAGGACAGGCAGCCCATCCATCTGGCTGCTCATCAAGGTATCTGGTCCTCTGAAGAAGCATGTGTATTCATGTAGTGCTCAGAATAGTGTGTTATCTTACAGAGACTGCTTGTGTCTGCCGATCAGGGCATCTGGAGGTGGTGGAGCTCTTAGTAGCGCTCAGTGCTGATGTGTCCTGCAGGGATAAGCAGGGATTTACACCTCTACATGCAGCGGCTCTTAGTGGACACACTGAAGTGGTCAAACACCTCCTGAAACATGGAGCACAGGTGAGGAATCATATCTAGACATTAGTGAGCATTTCTGCATGTGATCCCTACTAGTTTTGTCTGAAGACATATAAAAAATATATATATATTTTGAACTTCTACTCGCACTTTAGATAATTTGCTTCTCTCAATAAAGTATTTTTTTTAAATTATATTTTATTTTTAAAATGACATTCATATTTTCAATGCTTTTAACTTCCATAGCAGGAAGTTAAATTGATTGGATGGGGGTGGAACATGTTAGGTTAATGATATTATTTGTCAATTATGTTTTCTGCCCATGTAGTTTTAAAGGGCCCTTATTGTGCTTTTTGTGATGTTACCTTTCATGAGGTGTTTAATATACTGTAGATGTTTATGGCCTGCAAAGTTTCAAAGTGCAGATAAATTGTGCAGATTAACTCAAAAGAAAAGTGATTCTGATCTGAATCGAGTCGTCAGTAATTCCAGTCTCACTTCCTGCTGAATCCATAGATATCATATAATAAAGGCTAGATGTCTCGTCCGCGCTGCTGGCCAATGGAGGTTGACGTCCGCACACGGTGGCCATCTTGCCACAGTCAGCTCGCTCACTCGTAACATTGTTTTAATGGTGCATGAACTTTCTGAATTACCATAACTTGCTAAATTTTCTACCGATTTTCAAACGGGTTGGTTTGTTATAAACGTCAGATGTAGTTACGACACTGCGTATTTATGAATAATTATTTATAGAATTAATATATTTCAACATGTTCAAGCATCCAGAATTATAGCCACGTTAATAACGTTTGTAAGAAACCAAATCATTTGTAAATCCGTCAAGATTTCAGCGAGATAAGAGTATTTGTGTTCGTGCAGATCACTCACCTTACAGAAAGCTTCCCTGTGACAAGATGGCCACCGGGTGATGCCGTTCAAGACTCCGCCGTAAGACATCTTGCCTTTATTAGGTATATCTATGGCTGAATCTGCGTAGGTTTGTAATAGATTTGCATAATGCCAGTCTATGTTCTTCATTGGCTGCCGTGAACAACGTCTACTTTGACCCTCAAACACAGTAGTGTATCTGAGACTGGAAGAGTTTGGTTCGTGTTGTTCATGTGAAGATGCTGTTTTCTGCTGACAAAGCAAATCCACTTTGATGAGATTGATACGGTAAAACCGACGCCATCGTTACTGTTCGTATCACTGAGTATCAAGAGCTGAGAAAGATCCGGAGCTGAAATTCAGATATGATAATGAGCGTTTGGTTTCTGACACAGTCGACCAATCAGAGAAGAGCAGCTCTCAGAAAGGCGGGGTTTAGAGAGACTGAATCATTGATCGAACCGTTTCAGACACTGAGAGAAAAGAGCTGATGCTGCGGTGGATATCACGAGGAAATTAAAGTGTTTTTGAGCTAAACTAAATTGAATCAAATTTGATTTGAGTTCTCTCTCATTTGGTGTGTTAGATTGATGAAGCAGATGGTTCTGGAAACAGTGCTCTCCACATGGTTTGTTATGCTGGGGAAGAGGTTATTGCAAGTCAGCTGGTTAACTGTGGTGCCAATGTTAACCATTCGAACACCCGAGGCTGCACAGCGCTTCATCTGTCTGCCGTCTCCAGCGACGGAGCCCTGTGTCTGGAGCTGCTGGTCAATAACGGGGCGGACCTTAACATTACGGTCAGGACACATGAACCCAAAAACGGCAGATGGATATTACAGTTTGTTTTTTTCTCTGACCTTTCTTGTTTTGATTTCAGAATAAAGATGGGAAGAGTCCTTTGCATATGGCCGCCACTCAAGGACACTTCACTCGTTCCCAGATACTCATTCAGAATGGTAAAGCCAAGCTCAAACCATAAACTTTAAGACTGTAAAGTCAGCATGAAGTTATTTTCTTCCCTAATGTGACGTATATTCAAGTGAAACGCTTCTGTAACAAAAATGTAGGGCGGGGCTTGATTTTGTCTGTGAGGAATTGATTGGATGGTTATGGTTTGTGATTGGTGGATCTCATGTGAGTGACAATTTGCCCCGCCCTGAACATCAGATAAAGGAGATGCTGCAAGAGGGAGCGGAAGTTATTCTGATTCAAGATTATGAGGCACATTAATAAAAATTATGTTCACAGATAAATCATTTATCATAAATACTGCAATATTCCATAAAAAAATAGGAATTTTGATTGGTGAATTTTAAGGTACGTATTGTTACTTTTTAAGCCGTTCTGATACCGTGTTGGCTTTTTGTATATATATTTTTCTGTCTGGAAAAAGGCACATGATCAACATGTATACTCAAAACAAAGCAAATGCTAAGGAACTAATAGCACCAAAAAACACAGCATACGCTGGCTTTCAACAAGGTTTTCAATGGTATCTCTTATACTTACAAATATTAATGTACATAATAATAGTCACAAAGAAAGCAGATTTTGTCAACATTTACTCTGGTGCTTTTTGGTCCATGTCTGTTTGCTTTTAGACCATTTATATGCTAGTACAGATCAGCAGTATATGCATTTACAATTCAGTCATTCTCCTCTTTAGCCTGGGAAAACCCAGACCACTCTCAGTTGTAACTGAGTAAGGGTCTGGCAAAGCTCCATAGACAATTCATTTCCACAGGGGCGTCACCAACGGACGTCGGATAGATCTAAAACCAATCAGAGCGATGAATGACATGACGTATGCAGAGCGACGAAACATCTCGAGACTCTCAGCAATTCTCTGTTTGTGTTAACGAAAATGACCATTTTAAATCGCTTGAAACAGACGCGATAGCTGATTCGAACGAGTGATGTTGTGATGTTCCACGGCGGCATCCATCTCTGTAATGCACAAAATCTGCGTCAGTCACCGTCTCTGCTCTGTCGTCATCGTGTAAAGCCCGCCCCAACGTTTCTGATTGGTGCCGCGATTTCGACGGATTGGAAATGGGTTTCAATGGGCTCTTTGCCAGACCCACTTGCAGAGCAAATCTAAATTTGCCGGAAGTGGTCTGGGTTTTCCCAGGCTATCTCCTCTTGGAAAACAGACCAGAAATGTTGAGCATGTGTCTTGCTTTCAGGTAGTGCTGGGTATCGATTCAAATTTCAAGAATCGATTCGATTCCGATTCTCAAGATCTTGAATCGATTATCATTATTCGATTCGATTCGATTCGATCTGATCCAATCTTATATTTTTAAAATCAAAAGTTTTTATTGTTCATGAACAATCAAGTTTTTGTATTAAATAACATTCACAAACATACATTAATGTTGTAAAAATGTATTGTTCACTCAATGTATTGATGTTAGATAAGGCATTAATGTTAATGAATGGTATCTTAATGTAGTGTTACCAACTAAACAGGAGATAAAACGTGTTTTATTTGACTTGACTGTCCTTTTATTTAATCCAAAACTGCGTTCATATTTAAAAGGCCTTTTAAACTAGATACAACCGCACACGATACCACTTTAGGGGCTGTTCACATATCGCGTTTTATGCGCGTGCAAATTCAGTGAGAAGCACTTCAATGCATCTCAACAGGTCATGTGACAAAAACCAGCGGCCTTTCCGTAACAACATGGAAAGCTCGGCCGAACAGCTGATCATAGCTGTACAGGGCGGCTTTTTATTTCTCATCTCAATGAATATATCTAGTAGTAAAGCTAATGCAAGGGCTAGAAATCAATACATTATTTGATGATACTTCCTCGTCATCATGGAGAGCGCAGTTTGCACCGCGAACTCCTCTCCACAAGCGCGTGCTTTCCCTTTGCGTCTGTCGTTGCTATGCAACCATGAACAGAGGCGCGCTTAGAAAACGAATTTGCACGCGCAAAAAACGCGCTATGAACGGCTCTTTCCTCCTCTCTTGTCAACTAGTGGATTCAGAGAAACCGCATTAGCAGCGCCGCCGGTCGCCATGTCTCAGTGTGTTTATGGGGAAAATGTAGGCCTGTTATTAAATCGATTCTCTGAGTTACGGATCGATCTTTAGAAATTAATATGAAAATCGATTCAGAATTGGTGAATCGATTTTTTCAACACAGCACTACTTTCAGGGGAATGTCAAAAAATGTGTCCAAAATGGGAACGTCCCTTACCCTTATTATACCACCTCAGTTTGTGCTGCTGAAAAGCAACAGAAAACAGACCATCATGCTTTCTGGCCTGTAGTTTATTTGTGACAAACTTAACAGTGGTCTTTGTAGGATGTAGAATGATCAATCTTGTAAAATAATTCTTGTTTTTCTGTTGTAGGTGCTGAGGTGGAGTGTGTTGATAAATGTGGTAATACTCCTCTTCACGCTGCTGCTAAACATGGTCACGAGTTGCTCCTCGGTTTACTCTTGAATAACGGTGCAGATGTGGCCAGGTGTGTCTTCACAAACCATTTAAACACACAGACTACTCGAGTAAAACAGACATATCTCATGGGTTATCCTGTGAATAACCAAGCACAGCTGGTGCAGTTCACAACTCAAATACAGACCAAAATTAGATGCATCACGGCTGGAGTAGTTTTAAAGGAACAAGGCGACTTTTTGGGACTTTAGCTTATTCACCGTATCCCCCAGAGTTAGATAAGTCCATACATACCCTTCTCATCTCCGTGCGTGCCGTAACTCTGTCTGACGCACCCACTGCTAGGCTAGCTTAGCACAAAGACTGGAAGTAAACAGCTCCAGCTAGCATACTGCTCCCAATAAGTGACAAAATAACGCCAACATTTTCCTATTTACATGTTGTGATGTGTATAGTCACAGCGTGTGGCTGAAAAGTTTAACATTGAAATTAAAGGTGCCCTAGAATGTGAAATTGAATTTAACTTGCCATAGTTAAATAACAATAGTTTAGTACATGGACATGACATACAGTGAGTTTCAAACACCATTGTTTTCTCCTTCTTGTTTAAATCTCGTTTTTGAAAAACACCCCTGAAAAACGGGCGAATCTCCACATAACACCTACTGTGACGTAACCGATGGGATCATTAATATGTACGCCTCCAAAATTTGCATAAGCCAAGCCCTTTCAGAGATACGGTGCTACACAGAACTGCGCTGCGCAGGTGAAGCACACACGCACACAGACACACACACACACAAGCACGCACGCACGAACGAACGAACGAACGCACGCACATACACACACACACGCACTCACACACGTGACTGTTAAGTTCGTACTGAAAATAATGAATAAACTTACCACTCCGAAACGTCCATTTGCATTCTACAAACAACCGCTTGTTCCTCAAACTCTGCATCGTCGTCTGAAACCGGCTCAAACATATACGGTTGTACACCGAGTCTCTCCATTTGCACGTCGGACCTGTTTGCTGTGACTCTCTGAGCTCTTGTAATGAGCCCGCAGTGAAAGAGCCAATCAGAGCAGAACTCCTCATTACTATTCATGACCCTTCCAAATAAGGTAAAAACAGACCATTTCATTCTAGGGCCAATTTATAGGGTTGGAAATTGACCTGTAAAACCTTTTCTGGACATTTTAAATGGCTTTTTAAGCCACATACCCTCTATGTAGATATCAGGGACAAAATTAAAATATTATTTCAACACATTCTAGGGCACCTTTAAAACAACGGCAGCGTACAGTCCATGGAGCAATGGCCTTGTTGAAAGGCACAATATGACCCTAACTGAAATTTTGCTGAAACTGAAGAGGGACAACAACTGTGACTGGAAGACAGCTCTAGATTGGGCACTAATGGCACAGAACTTTGCATGTTTATAGTCCCTACCAGTTAGTGTTTGGGCAGAACCCAAATCTTCCCTCAGTCCTCACCGATAAACCTCCAGCTCTGGAAACAAGTATGAGTAGTTGGATAGCTAAACAAATCACCACACTACATGCAATGAGAACAGCATTCACAGAAGCCGAATGCTCAGAGAGAATTAGAAGAGCCCTTCGAAAGCAACTGCGGCCCGTTGATGACAGATTTGAAACTGCGTCATTGACAGACGTTGAGATGGACATGCTAAAATCAAAGAATGGTCAAATATTGTGGGTCGCCAGGCAAAGTCGACCAGACATAATATATGACATATCCATGTTGGCATCTAACACAAAGCATGCTACCGTTCAGACCCTGCATTGTGCAAATAAACTTATCAGAAAACTGAAATCAGAAGAGGTCATTTTGAGGTTCCAGTACTTAGGGCAGGGATAGGCAACTCCGGTCCTGGAGGGCCACTGTCCTGCAGAGTTTAGCTCCAACCCTAATTAAACACCTGAACAAGGCAATCAATGTTTTCAGATTACTAGATAAATACAGGCAGGTGAGTTGTTATCAGGGCTGAAGCTAAACTCTGCAGGACAGTGGCCCTCCAGGACTGGAGATGCCTATCCCTGAAAAAAGGGGAGATTGTTAAGTTATGTTTCTTTTACTGCGCATGTGTGAAGAGCGCCTTTTAATGGGTTAGCGTGTTTTTCTTTTTGAGTTGTTCAGTCTGGCATCCGATGAGAGGAAGAGCGGCTGTGTTGAACGTGATGGAACAATAAAGAGTTTATTGTCTGATAACAGTTGTAGTTATTGAGTTAACACTGAAGAGACGGGCACGTTCACAGAAAATCTGGTGCGCACGCACTGACGAGCACGGACTCGATGGGAGGGTGCTTGCGGTAGTGGGGGAGGGGGAAAAATACAAAAAAAGTATTTTTTTGTCCCCTCAATATGCCAGACTTGCCGACTGCAGCTTTAAATCGTCCAGCTCAGTTCAGTTCTCATCCAATAGTGTCAGTGCAGTCAAATCAATAATATTGTTGAACATTAAGTGTCCCCAACTAAGCCAGAGCACAAATGTGATGGTTGGAATCATGTCATACCTTCAGGTTATCTTGAGAATGTTTAAAAAAATATGTATATGCTAATTGTAATTATGCTTTTACAATAATTGTACAGGCGAGGCATTAATGGGATGACTCCATTGCACTTGGCGGTGTTTTACGGATTTTCAGACTGTTGTCGAAAGTTACTCTCCTCAGGTAATAAGACATGCACAGTGTCTAGTAGGGAACATTTACATTATTAATTTAGTGGATTCTTGAATGAAAAATTATGCAAATGCTTAATCATTATCCCATTGCCTTGACATTAAACCAGATGTATGTCAACCGTCTAGTATTGAATGTCTGTCTAACAAACATTTACTGTCTGCAGGGTTTGACATAAACACACTGGACAGCCTGGGACGGACATGTTTGCATATTGCTGCTTCAGGCGGGTACGCTAAACCGTTGCCATTTATGTGTTTTTCATAGTTTGTATGTCGTAATATTTTAATATAGTATTTTGGTATTCACCCCTTTCTCAATTTGTTTACTGACAGAAATGTTGAATGTCTTAAATTGCTGCTGGACAGTGGTGCTGATTTGAGTAAAAAGGACAACTTTGGAAGGTAAAAATCTTTATTTGTCAATAATAATAATTATGTTTTACATTCACATTGTGAATATTGTGTATATATTCACAAGTATGAGACCACTAGTGAAAATGCTTCTGTTAATTATACCATTACAAATTATATTTTGTAATTGCTACATGCACTGAAATTGGCATGTTCAAAACCTGATGATTGGCTTTATCCCAGCATGATTTAAGGATATTTCAGAGTTATCATATACTTCAGAGTTATTATATATATACTTGTATGCTTCCCTCCCTCATATCCCCCTGAGACGAGAGATTTATGTATTTTTTTGTCTGTAAAAAAATCCTCTGATGACGCAAAAAACTTCATTTTGCATCATCGGGGGCTTTTTTGGCCAGAGGCTAAAGACTACAGCCAGTAGAAGGCGCTAGATCCACATGTTTTCAACCCGCCTCACAGATCTCACTCACAGAATGTACAAATAGTGTCAGCCATCTTTTATTGGACGTTAAGCTAACAGGCTCTTGTTTTGTGGAGAAAGCTGAGTAGTAGGGGTTACCATCCTCTTTTTAAAGGACAAGTTCGGTATTTTACACTTAAAGCCCTATTTACAGATCGTATCTGATGAAATAGAACGGTTAAGTTTAAAATTTGGACACATGTTCCAGTCCCGAGAATTTTGGGTTTATTTCGCTTCCCCCCCACCCCCACACAATGGTTGTCTATGGCCACTGGAAGATTCCTTCCTAAAACACATTAAACTTTCGTTTACAAAGACGTGAAACTCACCGAGTGGTCAGGGGTGTTCACTGATACGGGCCCAAAAAAAAACGCTGAAAAAGATGCATTCCAACAGGTTTTATCGTAGTTTTTGTCCAACTGCATTGATTGTATTGAATGTGCTGTGAGAGGTACGATATTCCTCCGCCGCTTCTTCTTCTGCTTCTTCTGTGTATTAAATGAAATGCCAGCGGTTTGCTTGCAATCGGCAAAGGTGCATTATCGCCACCAACTGGTGTCTATTATTCAAGCTCTCAACGGAAGAATCTGGGTGTGACGCGTTTGGCAAAATAGGTCCACAAACGCTAAATAAAACTAAAATTCTCGGGACAGGAGCATGTGTCCAAATTTTAATCTTATCCGTTCTATTTCATCAGATACGGTCTGTAAACAGGGCTTTAAGTGTAAAATACCGAACTTGTCCTTTAAGTTAAAATTTTAACCAATACTTATAGAGCCTTGCATGATCAAGCTCCCTCTTATATCCAGAAAATACTGCATGTATACTCCTCTGGTCGCTCTTTGAGGTCTACTGGCCAAGACCTTTTAACTGTTCCTAGAACACGTTTTAAAACAAGAGGTGATCGAGCTTTCTGTGTGGTGGCTCCAAGGCTCTGGAACTCTCTTCCATTAGCTTTGAGAGCTTTGGACTCTGTGGAAACTTTTAAAAAACTCCTTAAGACATCTTTTTAGACAAGCATTTAGCTAGCAATATAGTTTTGTATGTTTTGTGTACTCAGGGCCGGATTAAGAGTTCAGAGGCCCCTGGGCACAATTACTTGTAGGACCCCCAAGCATTGAAGAAAGTCATTAAATGATATGAAATATGAAAATAACACACAACATAGACTTCACTGTATAAATTGTACATTGATTCTTATTAAAGCTACTATTAAAGTTCTCAGTCAAGAGTGAGGGGTTTGCTCTTTGTATTTTGTTGTTTTATTATTTAAATTTTTAATTGTCATCATTTAGCCTACTCTCTCAAGCCGTTTCAAACCCAAATAAGTCTCCCTCTTCTGTTGAAAATAAAAGTTATTTGGAAGAATGTGGGTAACCAAACAGTTGATGTACCCCAGTGACTTCCATAATAGTTTTTTTCCTACTATGGTCAGTGGGGACCAGCAACCGGCCGGTTAGCCACACTC
Organism: Phoxinus phoxinus; assembly: GCF_949152265.1. NCBI lineage: Eukaryota > Metazoa > Chordata > Actinopteri > Cypriniformes > Leuciscidae > Phoxinus > Phoxinus phoxinus. The sequence goes on from NC_136897.1 coordinate 3,667,696, forward strand.
CTCAAAATATCTTCTTTTGTGTTCAGCACAAGAAAGAAATTAATAGCCTACATGTATGGAACAACATTAGAGTGAGTGAGTAAATAATGACATCTTTTTTATTTTGGGGTAACTATCCCTTTAAGGACAAGCGGATGCATGTTTACTATTAGGGCTACTTAAGATCTGCCCGCGACGAGTCTTATATACACGCATTTGACAAGCAGATTTTTTTCTTATTTTTTTCTACTGTTCTTTCACTTTAGACATAACCAACTTTGTTTATGTAAACATTGTGTGTATTTGACAGTATTAGAGCAATAAGACTCGAAAGATAACTTAGTCCAGTAACCAGGCGCTGTTAGACAGGCTTTTAGTGCATGTTGCGCGTCGGCGGGTATAAGTTAACGTTATTGCGCTCAGAAAAGCGCCCGTTAGAACAGCACATCAGCAGCGAATGACATGTTTAACCGGCAAGGCTTTAAAGCACATGGAAATAATTAATTTTTATAAACTACAGTGTCCCGTTCCTCTGCATTTCATGTGAATATAGGCTACGTCGCGCTGTATGTTGAGACGGAGGCGCCAGAACGGCAAACTGATAGAATGCACGATCCTACGATATTTCTTCAAAAGCAGATCGTGGAGACATTTTAATCATAATATTTGACATAATATTTGACGGTGCCCAGGGCCCCTCAGATGTCCTGGGCCCCTGGGCAATTGCCCAGTTGCCCTAATGGTTAATCCGGCCCTGTGTGTACTTATGTGTATATGTATATTTGTATGTTATGTGTATATCTGTTATGTGTATATTTTAATTCTGTGAAGCACTTTGTGACTCTTTTGTCTGTGAAAAGTGCTATAGAAATAAAGATTACTTACTTACTTACTTTTTCCCGGACATGTCCGGCCGTCGAGATCGTCCAAAATGTCCGTGATTCGGCTTTTGCTTTCTGCAGTCGCCATTCATTGTTTACACGCACACCTTTTGTTTCAATCTAACTGAATTCATTCCGATCGGTGAATCTGAATGTAGTGTTTACATGAACGCTAAACAAGTGACCGGTTGATGTGTGTTTTAACATTGCTAAGAATATTCCCGCTCCTCCGTGAGCGATACGAGACCGGTGCGTCTCACAGGTGCCGCTCATCAGTAATCACGCCACCGGCCTCGCGCCGTTCTCCCGCGGCCGCCAGCCTCGTCCCGCTCGCCGCAGTAAACATGATGAACGGCGACTGTAGAACGCAAAAGCCATTTTTGGGCGATCTCGAAATCGAGGGCAGACTTGTCCAAGTCAAGATTGCGAAATTTATCATTTAATTCTTTGCAGGACTCCATTGCACTACACCTCAGTGAATGGCTCATATCTGTGTACAGTGGCTCTGGTGAAAGCTGGAGCCGAAGTTAATGAACTGGATGTGAATGGATGCAGTCCTCTGCACTACGCAGCTGCTGCCCAAACCTCACACAGGTATAACACTGCCAGACCAGTGCATTTTTTCACTTTTTGTTATGTGGCCTTGCAGTCTTATGCTAAAATGCTTACATTTTTGTCACATTAATCTATACTCCATACTGTCACCATTATGTTCAGTTTGTTTAGTTATCATGGACTTTAAGTTTGCATTCACCAGTTTCTGTCTCCCTTTGTTCATTTTCCTGCCACTCCTTGGTTGTCATGGTTTCTGTCAGTTCTTTTGTATCAGCTGTGTATCATTAATTACCTTGTTTGAGTTCCTATTTAAAGGTGCCCTAGAATGTGAAATTGAATTTAACTTGCCATAGTTAAATAACAATAGTTTAGTACATGGACATGACATACAGTGAGTTTCAAACACCATTGTTTTCTCCTTCTTGTTTAAATCTCGTTTTTGAAAAACACCCCTGAAAAACGGGCGAATCTCCACATAACACCTACTGTGACGTAACCGATGGGATCATTAATATGTATGCATCCAAAATTTGCATAAGCCAAGCCCTTTCAGAGATACGGTGCTACACAGAACTGCGCTGCGCAGGTGAAGCACGCACACAGACACACACACGCACGCACGAACGAACGAATGCACATACACACACGTGACTGTTAAGTTCGTACTGAAAATAATGAATAAACGTACCACTCCGAAACGTCCATTTGCATTCTACAAACAACCGCTTGTTCCTCAAACTCTGCATCGTCGTCTGAAACCGGCTCAAACATATATGGTTGTACACCGAGTCTCTCCATTTGCACGTCGGACCTGTTTGCTGTGACTCTCTGAGCTCTTGTAATGAGCCCGCAGTGAAAGAGCCAATCAGAGCAGAACTCCTCATTACTATTCATGACCCTTCCAAATAAGGTAAAAACAGACCATTTCATTCTAGGGCCAATTTATAGGGTTGGAAATTGACCTGTAAAACCTTTTCTGGACATTTTAAATGGCTTTTTAAGCCACATACCCTCTATGTAGATATCAGGGACAAAATTAAAATATTATTTCAACACATTCTAGGGCACCTTTAAGGGAATGTTTACACGTCAACGATATGCTTAAAACTGTGAAGTTTTTCCTTTGAGTTTTCCGCATACAAACGACACCATTGTCAAAACGATTCCCATTTACACGGATCCGCGAAAAGGACAAAAAATGCTGTAATCTGCAGTCAGGCCATTAGATGGTGATGAAACACTATGTATTGAACAAGTACCGTATTTTCCGGACTATAAGTCGCACTTTTTTTCATAGTTTGGCTGGTCCTGCGACTTATAGTCAGGTGCGACTTATATATAATCAAATAATCAAAATTAATTCATACTGACTGAGATGAACCAAGAGAAAACATTACCGTCTACAGCCGCGAGAGGGCGCTCTAGTTAGCGGAGTTGTTCAGAAGCGACACCGAGGAAGAACTCAATGGATTCAGTGTTGTGGAATGAGATCGGGAGCTTGGTGAACTTGCTTACCGGTAACTTGTTGGACTCGCTGGCTAATGTTAATTTAGCCTATTCAGCCTCCCAGGTATATGTTCTTTATGCGATTGTGTCGCTGAATAACTGTTAATATGTGACGTTAACATACCGGACGCCTATTCAGCCTGTTGTTCTGTGTGCTATTGTGGAGCTGAATATCTTGCCTTTCCAGATTATAAGTCTGTTCTTGGTTTTGGATTTTGTGAAATAAATATCTAAATAAATGCGACTTATACTCCGGGGCGACTTATAGTCCGGAAAATACGGTAATACACATACACCTTGTCATCATTTTCAGAGATTTGCGTTTTTGTTGTTTACATGGAGTCTTGTTTACAAAAACTTGCGCTATGAAACCCGTTTTCGGCCATCCACAACGCCGTTGTCATGTAAATGAACGTATTCGAGTTATGTATACCAATAGCAATTTATATTTATTTATTCGACTAATTTCAGACATGACTTGCCTTTGTTTTCTCCCAGTAGATTTGAGCAGAACTGTCCTGACAAAGAACCCAGCAGTGATGGTGATGAGGAGGCTCTGTGGTAAAGCACCCGTTTGGATTTGAAACTAAAACGACTGGCTGTAAATAAGCTTAATACTACCTGACCCTTTATGTGTTGTGTTTGTACAGGTGTTTGGAGTTTCTTTTGCATAGCGGTGCTGATCCAACGCTGCGTGACAGTAAAGACTTCAGTCCAGTCCACTACGCAGCGGCCCGTGGCGACAAACACAACCTAAAATTGGTAAATCACAAATGTTAAGAAAACCAAAAGATTTGCCAATATCATGTCATATATTATGGGACATGTGAGTAGAATCTGTATTTCAGTTGGACTAAGTTTCGAAACAACTGATTTATATTACTTGTATCAGAATATATATACAAACAACTGAATTCTATTCATATACATTATGAGTAATATCATTCAGTTGTTTATATTTGTACACATAAGCTATTGAATGGCATTGCATTATATAACAAATAAACTAAACATGCATTTAGATAATAGATATCAATTTTCGTTTCATGCCGACTTTGAAGAAAACAGCATTTATTTTAAATAAATATGGCGCAAACACATTTCTATGGCTTCACATGGCGGACCATTTCACAAAAAGAAATTTGCTAGGTTTGAAATGATAAAAATAGATATGGTGTTAAAATGTTGAAAGTAAACAAGTATTGTTTCTTTAAATAAAAAAAATATTGAGATACATTGTTGTCAAACTTGAGAACTGACTGGCTTGACTTGGTTTGGCATTTTAAAGTTATTCCTAAGAAAATCTCATTGCTGGTGTCACTTTATTTACTATTTTGTTATATAATGCATTAACATTCACAAATAGTCAATTAAGCACCCAAAATACTTTTTGAGGAAATGTTGTGGTACCTTATACTGTATGTAGAATAGCGGTTAAACTTTATTTTAAAGGAGAACTCCGGTCAATTTTAACATTGAGCTCAATTTTTTGTAAATTTGGAGTGCTGTCAATACAGAGAACAACGACTCAAATCGGTGTTGCCTACACAGTGTTATCCTCTTTTTAAAATTTGCACCCTATTGACTTGAATGGGGTCTAATTTTAAACCTGCTTTTATTTCTCTTATCATCCTTGATGTGTCATACAAGTGCCCAGCAGCCATGTTGAGTGATTCCTTCAGAGTGAACACGAGCGCACATACCTGTATTTACATCCTGTTTTCGGTCGAAGTCCAAAGTAGTCGATTTTCGAGTTCACGCGCATAGGTTTAGTCATAGACATCATATAGATAGACGCCCTATCGACCGCTACTGCCTACTAGCGCGGTCGAGCCGTGGGGCCGCCATCTTAAACCGGTCACCCGCTCCACTCAGTGTCATCTGTATGGCAGGAGCAATGAGCTGTCAGCGCATTTAATTAATCATAACTCACTGAATACCGAACGCGGGGTTTTTTTCTGCAAATGTCATTCATGTAGCTATGATACAGGACACATGGTTCGGCATATTTTAATATTCATAGTTGGCTTAACAGTAATATAATATTCTGATATAAGATATAAAGTGACCAGACGTCCAAAATCAAAATATGTGATGTAGGATATAAGATATTTTATAAATCACACACTATAAATATGATAAAGAAGCAGAAACAGATAGTTGCAGTTTAAATAAGTTGAAGAAACAATAATGATTTGTGACACACACACACACACACACTTACTCTCTCTCTCACACTCACACACACACACACACACACACTCGATTTGCGCATCGCCGTCATGTGTGTATTACACAGGTAAGTTAACGTTATTACATACATTGCTTCCTGATATCACGTGCGCAAACACAAATAACCTATATTTATATATGCTTATACTACAGGGCCGTTGAATGCTTGTATCTGATAACCGAGAAACTCTTGTAATTATTACTTTACCCAACCTCTCCATCCCGAGTGATGCAGTAAACATAGCCTAGCTAACGTTAGCTGGCTACGATTTCTGTACAGTAATATCAAAGATCCTTGCTCCTTCTCAATTATCTGGTAATATTCTATTCACAAAATAAAACCAATAGTACGGTAATGTTAAAATTTACTTGTGAAAAGTAATCGCGGGCCCTATTTGCGATGGTCCGCCGATTAGAACAGGAAAATGCTCCACAGTGATCTGGAATCTGACTGCTGCTAAGCAACGAAACTAGGAGTACGACCGGTTTAAGATGGCGGCCGTATTTCTCAGTGCCCAGCGGCCAATAGGGCATCTAGTCTCTATATAATATCTATGGGTTTAGTTACCTATGATCATGCGCGTGAACTCGACAATCGACTACTTTGGACTTCGACCGAAAACAGGATGTAAATACAGGTCTGTGCGCTGGGTGAATTAAAATCATTTTTATGAATATCTTTCACATCTACTGCTGTCAGATTCACTCGTGTTCAATCTGAAGGAATCACTCAACATGGCTGGGCACTTGTAATGACACATCAAGGATGATAAGAGAAATAAAAGCAGGTTTAAAATTAGACCCCATTGAAGTCAACAGGGTGCAAATTTTAAAAAGAGGATAACACGGTGTAGGCAACACCGATTTTTGTCATTGTTCTCTGTATTGACAGCACTCCAAATTTACTAAAAATTGAGCTCAATGTTAAAATTGACCGGAGTTCTCCTTTAAGGTGTCATTGTTACAGTGTAATTATTTAAGTACTGAGTAATATTAATTAACAACATATAGGGTTAGGGTTTGTTTGAGGGTTAGTTGCATGTAATTATGCATAATTTACTGTTATTATTGCATAAAGTACATGTAACATTTGTAACAAGGACACTGTAAAATAAAGTGTTACCGAATAGCCCACTCTTTACTTTTATCTTGTTATGTCACTTTGAGTGAACTAGTATTGTATATTTCTTTTCATTAGCTAATAGAAATGTCTTTCAAATGTGTGGAAGATCTGGAGAGTTGCATTCCTGTAAGCCCTTTACACTTAGCGGTGAGTATCTCTGAGAACTGAAATTCATATACCAGTAACTGCTACTATGTCTGAAAAAATTATCCCCATTGCCTGTTAAGTTATGAATTTTGCCCTGGTCAATTGTTTCTGTCAGGCGTATAACGGTCACACTGAAGCTCTTCAGGTGCTCTCTGAAACACTGGTGAACGTAGACTTGCAAGATTCGAGGGGTCATACGGCTGTGTATTTGGCGGCTCTGAGAGGTCACGACCCCTGTGTGGAGCTGCTGCTGCTTCAGGGCGCCTCATACGCCATCAGGGAGCACATCCACAGGTGGACACCCCTACACGCTTCAGGTGTGTACGTATATTAACATGTGAAGAATTTAAGTTGATTTAGGCCTAAGTAATTGCTGTGGTGGGATGGTTCAAACTATAAATTTGTACAAAAAAAAAACATTAAGAAAGGAATAATTGATAACGGACCGTTAAATTATTAGAAAAATAATGGACACTTGAGGTGGTAATGCGGCAACAAAGAGAAACGGAGTTACACCTCGGGTGTGCATTATTTTTCTATTAATTAAACGGCCCGGAGTCAATTAGTCTGCTTATACTTTGGTTACCTCACCTCAAAACATTGTTCAGATGATGTATTTCATTCTCACACATCTCATCCCAAGCGTCCGTTGCTAATTCCAAAACATAATTTTAGAGCTAGTAACGAAGGCTTGAGCCACTGATAGCAGACAAATGTAGTTATTAATGCAGTTATTAGAGAGAAAGAGAGAGAGAAGCGTGTCTCTCAACTGTGTTCGGCAACAGTGTCATGTAGCTTTTAAGTTGCTAAACTATTTTACTGATAAAATGGTCATAGCAGCGCTGAAAACACGCGAGTGTGTGTCTGTACTGTATGTCCGTACTGTATATGTGCGTTTGAGTGTGTGAGAGAGAAGATATGTGCTTTTCCATAATAACTAATAAATGCATAATACAACGTCAATTTGTCGTTTTTATCCTATTTTTTACAATACTTATTTGCTCGGTCAGTGTCGTTGTGTGTTTTGGTTCTATAGGCTGTAAAGACCTTTGAAATAACTCAAATCATTTGGCGAAGTGATATGAAAGGACAGTGGCCCTCCCAGGACCGAAGTTGCCTATCCCTGCCTTAGAGCGTTCGTCAACCAATCAGATTCAAGCATTCAACAGCCCTGTAGTAACTACATGTATAACTACATTTAATCTATTGATTTATTTTCATAGCTGCCAATGGCCAAACTGACTGCCTGCTCATGCTGTTGAAAACTGCTGAAAAAAATGACATAATTGACGTCATGGACATACATGGACAGTAAGTGCCATTTCTACATTCATGTCAATGATATAGCATTTACATGTTTAAAATTCAGCACAGAGTCTGTCAAGGCTGTTAACAAGTTCAATAGAAAATTGCCTAAATAGTTCTGTATATCAGCGGCCTCTTTCTCACTGTACCCCATTTAATGCAGCCATGTTTCGGTGAAAACAAAAAGCACAGCAGTCTCTAAATTCACGCTGTGTTTCCATGCGAAGCCTGAGAAAGTCCACAACTTGAACTGTGGCACCACCAGAAGGTCAACATTTTTACCTCAGCAGTTCATTTGCCACGTATTTCTGCTAAAACAGCTCCGAGTGTTAGTGGGTTGATTCATCTTCCTCAGCCATTGCTCCTCTTCCTCTTCAAGACCACAGTTCAGTGTTATTTTCATAGACTCAGTCTTTCTAGTGATGCGCTTGAAAGGCTTTTGCTGGTCTGTCTTGAGGAACTTGTCACAGTGTCAAACTCTGGCGTGTTCCTCTCAATAAGAATGGGTTAGAGTTAGGTTTTGGGGTAAGGGTTGGGTTAGAGTTACTGGTACAGTTAACAATGTAACTACAAATGTTAAAGGGCCCCTATTATGCTATTTTAAAGTTTCCTAATGTTGTTTTGGAGTCTCCTACAACAGGTTTACATGCATCAAAGGTCAAAAAATGACCTTTCAGTTTTTCATAATATACATCACCAGATTTTAAATTATTCTCAAGCCAGATGTAGGGCTGCACGATTAATCGTATTTTAATCGCGATAACGATATCTGCCTCTCTCGATTCATTTTAAATAATCGTCGCGATATTTGCCTACTCATTATTTATCATGAAAACGCTTTTTTTGTTGTTGTTGACATTTGCGTCAAGTCAACACTAGCGTTGAAGTTTGTAGTTGCCAGATGTAAAAAGCTTAAATCCCCCCAAAAGAGCTTTTCTCTTACATGTTCTGCCTGGTGTTTTGCTTAATCTGTGCAATCTGGCAACCCTGCGCACTGATGATCTGAAAACAAACATGCACTGGAGTTTAGCGATCTCCACAGCGATATTCTGCTCACATGAAATTGTCATACAGCCGGTATAGTACTTCACAAACCACTTGTGATGTGATGTTTGTGTGACTAAATCTGCCAATCAAACCTTCTGCGATTTATTTGGGAAAAATCCAAACGTGGATCTCCACCTTATTGTTTGGGATTATGTTTGCAGAATAAAATGAACAATACCTTAGAATTATTGGAAATAATGAGGAATTTCACTGTTCTGTCTTTTGAAGTTTAAGGTTTTACCAGTTTTCGTGATGTGAATCAGTTAAAAACGACAGCCAGTGACAGTTTTCAGTGTCTATCAACAAGTAGGCTATCGTTATTTGCAGTATGAATTTGCTGAGCGATCTGGTTCTGTAGTTTGTCTCATTTGCAACCGTATTGCAACCGTATTGTCTCTTGATCTAATGTAAAGACACATCAGAAAGCGCTCATCAAAACCATGTATTTTGTATTGACTGAAAAAAGAAAGAAAAAAGAAAGGTATTGACTTGCCACCTACAGGCCTTTTAGGTGAAGTGTAGGTTGGTAAAGAACGCGCGAAATGGCCGTTAGGCCTATTAGATTACCACTTTTGATAATTTTGCAATTTATATACAAGTCTCTTCTCTTTCTCTGTAATTCCTCAAATGAGAATAATCGTGATTCATTATCGTGATTATAATTTTGAGCAAAATAATCGTGATTATCAGTTTTACCATTATCGTGCAGTCAGCCAGATGAATTAATCTCTCTAAATCCCTCCTTTCTGCGAGCTACTCTGCTCTGATTGGCCAGACAGCTCAGTTTGTTGTGATTGGTTTACCGCGTACAGCACGCGCCTCAAACAAAAACTCCCATTGCCATAACAACAGCTCTGCCTGTCCTGTATGGGATCAAATTCCCGCCAAATATATAGCGGTCACGTATAAAAAAATAATAAGCGTGAATCAAAAATTTTAAAACACATGTAAAAATATATTGCATAAACTGAAAAAAAAAAAAAAAGCAAAATGATCAGAAAAGCAAACAACGTGGTCACGGATCAAAATATAATAAGCGTGAATCAAGAAATAACAAGCATGAATAAAAACTTTAAACACATTAAAAGTTATTTTGCACAAAACTTAAACTTATGGTCATGCTTTCTTAAAAAGTATGTTTTCTTTGGTTTTATTACTGTGTACTTTGTGCTTTCTTGCATTTTCTGCTCATATTTTACTCTTTTGTACGCTTGTGCTGTTTTTCTCTTCGCTCTTCTTTCTATGTTCTGCGCTTGCTTTCCCAAATGTTGCAGTTCGAGTTTCATGTAAATTAGGGCGGGCTTAAGCGTCACCATTGGTCCACTAGTTCTAGATTGATAGCTACTCCTCTAGCCAATCAATCGAAGAGGGGAGTTGACGTCACACCAATGCGACTCGTGGCTACTGATGCTTACTTGTTATATATACAGGAGAAGACGACCAGCATCAACTCAGTTGGCAAAAACATTTCCGTGGCAGGACACCTTTAAAAACTGCATGTGTGCCTGCAACTCAACCTGTTGCCGGTATATACGTATACCTGGCAATATGGTAGCCTATCGTTAACTTCATCATCCTAATGACGACCTGTTACAGTTGCCTGTCTGATGATCCATCATTCACCTCTAATGCACTGGACCTGGCACCGCGAGCGTCGATCTTTTCCGAGCAGTAACTTGCCACCATCTCCTGGCCGTTTTACTTTCATATTTAATCAATAACAAGGATGGGTAATGTCGGTCCTGGGTGCAGAGTTTAGCTCCTCCAACCCTAATCAAACACACCTGAACCAGCTAATCATCGTCTGTAGGATATTTAAGACAGGTGAGGTTTTTAATCGGAGTTGACGCTACTCTGCAGGACAGCGGCACTCTAGAAACAACGTTACCTATCGCTGATGGAGATGTTGCTGTATTCAAATTTTAAGCTATATTTAAAACATTAATCCTAAATTAATATGCAATTATGTAGCTATGTAAGTAAACACAGTACGTTTGTAATAAATCACTGTATTAAATTCAACTGGTTTCTGTATATCTTCTCTGTAACAAAATCATTTTCAATAATCTGGTCAAATTTGGCGAGGTTAATAAAAAAAGGTAGGCAATGCGTAGCGGTGACAGGTCAAAGTCCTAAAGTCTTCAGACAATGGCCGTTTTAGTTTTTGCAACGAATTGTAATGTTTCATAACTGCAGGATGTTTTACTTACAGCAGCCTTGACATCATGAGCCAAGTAATATTGTTTAACACCAATTAGTGTGCACATTAACATTCTCATGTATCTCAAAAAAGATGAATTTAATTATTTATGTCCAGAGTTCAGATAGCTTTAGCTGTCTTCCCCTGGAAGCAGTGCTTCTTTGTTGTTATATTTACTCAGAATGAAGTGCATCACGGGCGCGCACCACCCACTGAAGTGTGCGGTGACTTAATCACGCTGGTATGCCAAGCGAAAATAATTAATTTAATAAATGCACATAACAAAGCACAAATAAGAAAGTGAACAGTATATAAAAGTATTAGGAAAATAACATTTTAGTATATTATAATGGAATTGAAGAAATTGTACAAACATAAACAGCTTGTACTCCTACATAAGCATCAGTAGCCACGAGTCGCATTGGTGTGACGTCAACTCCCCTCTTCGATTGATTGGCTAGAGGAGTAGCTGTCAATCTAGAACTAGTGGACCAATGGTGACGCTTAAGCCCGCTCTAATTTACATGAAACTCGAACTGCAACATTTGGGAAAGCAAGCGCAGAACATAGAAAGAAGAGCGAAGAGAAAAACAGCACAAGCGTACAAAAGAGTAAAATATGAGCAGAAAATGCAAGAAAGCACAAAGTACACAGTAATAAAACCAAGGAAAACATACTTTTTAAGAAAGCATGACCATAAGTTTAAGTTTTGTGCAAAATAACTTTTAATGTGTTTAAAGTTTTTATTCATGCTTGTTATTTCTTGATTCACGCTTATTATATTTTGATCCGTGACCACGTTTGCTATTCTGATCATTTTGCTTTTTTTTTTTTCAGTTTATGCAATATATTTTTACATGTGTTTTTAAATTTTTGATTCACGCTTATTATTTTTTTATACGTGACCGCTATATATTTGGCGGGAATTTGATCCCATAGTCCTGAGGCTTCCAACACCCTAAACTAAACACAGTAACATAACAATGATGTTGATTTTACCATATCAATCCGAGCGCGAGTCCGATGATGAATACATTGGAAGAACTAGTTATTCAGCCCGAGCCTCCATCGCAAGGACAACTGGAGCAGGGCGTTTCTCAGTGATGCACTAACTCAGTTTGAGGTACTTTATAAGATGTTGCAACTGTAATTCCTCAGCATCAGCATTAACAAGTGCATGTCCCATCAACCGATTATTTTACTTGTACTAATTTATTTACCGAGTGTTTTTCTAATATATTGCGGTGAACACGTGGAAACTGTATCAACAGTGCATACATTAGCCGAGCTCTAGCGTGAATGACTGATGTTGGTAAAACAAATCTTGCTCCATGCTTAATCTTTCCTCGAAGTAGTGAGAGCGACAGACAATCTGCATTAATAGACACAGTTATAGGTAATAGTGGCCCACAGCTGATTTCAGTTAGACAGTAATAATGTGAGTTAGCCAGTTAGCAGGAGACCTACACAATATAAAACTCAAAACTAAGTATTTTGAACTCCATCTTTCAAGAGCGAGCGGTTTGTGAATCCTGCATTGAACTCCCTGAGATTTGAGAAGCTGTCGTCAGTAAAATAAACTGTCTTTACCTTCACACTGTAGAGCACAGCGTCTCCTCGACATGATGCTGTCCAGTGTCCACAGGAATCAGCTGCCGGTTTGAGGTTTAAGTTTCCCTGGTGTCTGTGCGCGCAATAAGTGGGCGGGCTAATGTTTCGTCTTGACGTCACGACGAAACGGCTTATGACTCGTTTGAAAAACAATTCATTTCATTGACTAAGTCGACTCTTACTTTTGAAAGACAATAACTTATATACGGTGCACTTTCAGATTTAAAACTTTGCAGGATGTTTTCATTCACTTAGAGCTATATTACACACTACATGAAAGGTCATTTTCAAAAATCCCTAATAGGGGGCCTTTAATTAAATGCAAGTACTTTAACCCTTTATGGTACGGAGTTGCCATATGGCAACAATTAATTTCTACTCATTTCTTTGTTATTCAGAAAAAAATACAACATTTTGCACTATGGGAATTAAAAGGGCAGGCCTTTAGGTAGCCAATGATGTGCTGTTTTTAAGTCACATGATATTTAAATGTCCCTCCAAAACTCTCTTTCTCTCTCCAAAGACACCTGTGCAGTGTGAAGTGCTCCAGAAATTGATCTATTAACGATTTCTAAACATCTCTTCTTAAGGGGGATTTTTTTGCAGCATTTTCGATATTTTTATTTACAAATCAACTTTGTCTAACATAGTTTTACTGTAAATTGAGAAAATATCCATGTTGCCATATGTCAACAACGCTGTACCACAGTGGAATTGCAGTAATGTATTTCCCCATTGGGATTTTTTATAGATAGTAGCATCAACAATATGATTGCAGTTATTTATTTGTTTAGTGTTTATTGTAGTATAGTTGTATTTATCTATAAATAACTAAATTATGTCTTTTTTTCAGAAAATTAATACAGTATTTTACAGAAAGGCCAATAGGAAGAGTGCAGAGTTAGCTCTTCCATGTAATGAGAGTAAGGACGAGTTAGGCGAATTTATTTTTGGTTTGCATAAGTTCCAAGTATAAAAATCTATCAATTTCTAAAAGAAATATGCATTTAAATAAAAGAAAATCACAATTGTTTAACCATTTTCCATTGTGGTACAGCATTGCCATAAAGCAAGTACTTTTTTTGATTTGTTTAAAGGGCACCTATTATGGAATTTTGAAATGTACCTTTCATGTAGTGTGTAACATAGATCTAAGTGAACAAAAACATCCTGCAAAGTTTGAAATATGAAAGTGTACCGTATATAAAGTTATTGTCTTTCAAAAGTAAGAGTCGACTCAGAGTCATTTTTATGAATCGTTAGAAGACCGAAGCTTTTTCTCTGACTAGATGACGTCAACTTGTCAAGTTATTTGAATACGATACGCCCACTTATTGCGCTCCAAGGCCAGGGAAAACTCGAAAACATCATGGCGACGAGACGCTGTGTTCTGAAGTGCGACTCAAGTGAAGTCAGCATTTGAAGACTAAGTGGCTACAATTCATATATACAACTATACCACAGAAGTTTAGTCCGAGCCTTGTGCTTTGTTCGCGCCATTTTGAAGACGATTGCTTAACTTAAATGCAATCAAACTTGGATTCGCGAGAATATTATCGCGATAATATATGATATTGAAGGAAGGTTCATTTCTAAGTGTATTTGCATCAGCTTCCTCCTCCGTATCACAACCTGTAAGTGTTATTAATAATTATTGCTTTTATGTTTTATGTATCATGCTTAATAATTATTTTGTTTGTTGTGTAAGCACCGTTTAGCTTCTAGGTCTTCAATGACAATTGTATTGAGATATGTGAAGTGTTTGTCGTTGTTTTCGGAGTTGTCTTAAAGAATAGAGTAATACCTCGTAGTAACGTAACTGCATTTTTTGTTTTTTGTAAAAACGTTATGTTTATGCATCGGGCTAATGCAAACAAAGACTGATTGTGCTTTTACAATATGAACTCTGGGCTATGCTCGCTAACATAACATTAAATTATTTATCTTATTTTTAGTTTTTTACTACAAACTACAAAGCAGTGGACTATAATCATTATTATCACATTATTATAACACAATTTAATTGATAAAAGCATCATTGTACTTCGTGTTAAACAATAAGTATTATCTCTGTAAACACTGCTGGGTCATCTGACCAATCAACGCAGATTAGCGTCGCGCAAAGGCGGGGTTTGGAAAAATGAGTCGTTGAACGATTCATTTGGGAGTCGGTGAGCAAATCAGGTAAAAATAAATGCATATTATACGACAACTAAAGTGTTTTTTGTCATTGCATGCATGTAAAACTGTTGTTGGGGACTCCCAAAACAACATTAGGAACATTTTAAATGTCATAATAGGTGCCCTTTAAAGCTATTTCTTGGAACAAAATGCATACCATAGAGGGTTACATGTAATTACAATGTATGTACAAAATAAGTAAAGTGTGTCATATGGTTAAGTACCCAAATTACAATTACAGTGCTGTAAATACTGCATTGCACGTTCAAACTCATTCTTCTCTATGATGACAAAGTTCAGTAATATGCCTTATCAGAATGTGGTGGGAATTTAGACGCATTAATATGTTATATTGTTTCCCCCCATCTTTCTCTTTCTCTCTCTGTTTCCTTTTTTGCATTGTTTAAAGTATTGCTATTGTAAGCATAGTTTGGTGGTATCTGTAGGACTCCACTGATGTTGGCAACACTGGGCGGTCACATTGACTGTGTCCACATGCTGCTTGAGAGAGGAAGTAAACCAGACACTGGAGACAGAAGAAGCCGCACTACTGCTTTACATCGCGCAGTAAGTTTATGTACTGTGTGTATGTATGTATGCATGCATGTGTTTGGTTTGAGTATCTGAGAGTATCAGAAAAAGCGCTATATAAATGTAACAAATGATTATTATTATATTTACACATTATCAGGCTGGAATTTGGCAATATCATGTGTTCTTGATTTTGTTTTTGGGCTCTACTAGAACAGGTTTTCATGCTTGAATGTTAAATTTTGCACAAATTTGATATTGTTGCAGCTCGTCTCTTCCCAGTGTGTCACTAACGCTCTAGGGTGCATTTCCCATTTAACGACATATGACTAACTACCATAGTACGATGCATCGTTGAAGAAATCAATAAGCTAGTCACGACTGTTTGCTGAAGCCATACTGTCGTTCAACCACGCTGGTTAATGTAGTCACAAATGGTGGAGTAATAACTTATGAATCTGTTTGAGTTCGATTTAATGGCAGATTTATGCTATAAATTATGGACATGGCATCTGAGGAATAATAATAAAGATTTTCAGTTGTTTTGCTTTATTTCCAGCCTCAATCATAGGCTGGTTCTCTAAAAGACGTAAATTACATTTTTATATTTTTGAAATGAAAGAAATAGGTTGTACTGAATGTCAGCTTGCTTATTTTGCTCAAGATAAGGATTTAAGTCCACGTCATGCAAACGAGAGCTGGTCGAGAGCTGTCGTTCCAAACACACAAGTTTGCGATGCTGTTTGCTAATGTTCGTTAGAACTCTGGTTTCGGGAAACACCGACTTGTTGAACTGCAGTATGCTGATAACGGCAGAACTTGCGACCATAGTTGGCAAACGTTTCTTTTGGGAAACGCACCCCTATCTCTATGAAGCCCCTCCTTCTGAAAAGCACACTGTGCTGTGATTGGTCGGCTGGAGCAGTGTGCTGTGATTGGTCGGCTGGAGCAGTGTGCTCTGATTGGTCGGCTGGAGCAGTGTGCTGTGATTGGTCGGCTGGAGCAGTGTGTTGTGATTGGTCAAGCACTTCAAGCGTGTTTGGGAAATGTCCCGTCCCTTTCCATAACCCCTACTTTCATCACTCTACTAACTAACTCAACCAGGCCCCGCCCCTTTATTCTCCACCGTAAAGCTCCAGTCCGCTTGAGCAAGTACGTATCCAGCCAGTGTTCAAAACTGCTTGCCTTAGCTCGATTCAAAACGATAAGCTTGTAATAATGTTTTTAATTCCAGTGGTACTGGTGGATTTCCACGAGCATTCAAGAAATGTCTTTCCATCATTACGTCACATCTGTACACATAAAGAAGAGTCTCAGCTAGTCACATCTGTACACATAAAGAAGAGTCTCGGCTAGTCACATCTGTACACATAAAGAAGAGTCTCGGCTAGTCACATCTGTACACATAAAGAAGAGTCTCGGCTAGTCACATCTGTACACATAAAGAAGAGTCTCGGCTAGTCACATCTGTACACATAAAGAAGAGTCTCGGCTAGTCACATCTGTACACATAAAGAAGAGTCTCGGCTAGTCACATCTGTACACATAAAGAAGAGTCTCGGCTAGTCACATCTGTACACATAAAGAAGAGTCTCGGCTAGTCACATCTGTACACATAAAGAAGAGTCTCGGCTAGTCACATCTGTACACATAAAGAAGAGTCTCGGCTAGTCACATCTGTACACATAAAGAAGAGTCTCGGCTAGTCACATCTGTACACATAAAGAAGAGTCTCGGCTAGTCACATCTGTACACATAAAGAAGAGTCTCGGCTAGTCACATCTGTACACATAAAGAAGAGTCTCGGCTCGTCACATCTGTACACTTAAAGAAGAGTCTCGGCCCGTCACATCTGTACACATAAAGAAGAGTCTCGGCTAGTCACATCTGTACACATAAAGAAGAGTCTCGGCTAGTCACATCTGTACGCATAAAGAAGAGTCTCGGCTAGTCACATCTGTACACATAAAGAAGAGTCTCGGCTAGTCACATCTGTACACATGAAGAAGAGTCTCGGCTAGTCACATCTGTACACATGAAGAAGAGTCTCGGCTAGTCACATCTGTACACATAAAGAAGAGTCTCGGCTAGTCACATCTGTACACATAAAGAAGAGTCTCGGCTAGTCACATCTGTACACATAAAGAAGAGTCTCGGCTAGTCACATCTGTACACATAAAGAAGAGTCTCGGCTAGTCACATCTGTACACATAAAGAAGAGTCTCGGCTAGTCACATCTGTCCACATAAAGAAGAGTCTTGGCTAGTCACATCTGTACACTTAAAGAAGAGTCTCGGCTAGTCACATCTGTACACTTAAAGAAGAGTCTCGGCTAGTCACATCTGTCCACATAAAGAAGAGTCTCGGCTAGTCACATCTGTACACTTAAAGAAGAGTCTCGGCTAGTCACATCTGTACACATAAAGAAGAGTCTCGGCTAGTCACATCTGTACACATAAAGAAGAGTCTCGGCTAGTCACATCTGTACACATAAAGAAGAGTCTCAGCTAGTCACATCTGTACACATAAAGAAGAGTCTCAGCTAGTCACATCTGTACACATAAAGAAGAGTCTCAGCTAGTCACATCTGTACACATAAAGAAGAGTCTCAGCTAGTCACATCTGTACACATAAAGAAGAGTCTCAGCTAGTCACATCTGTACACATAAAGAAGAGTCTCAGCTAGTCACATCTGTACACATAAAGAAGAGTCTCAGCTAGTCACATCTGTACACATAAAGAAGAGTCTCAGCTAGTCACATCTGTACACATAAAGAAGAGTCTCAGCTAGTCACATCTGTACACATAAAGAAGAGTCTCAGCTAGTCACATCTGTACACATAAAGAAGAGTCTCGGCTAGTCACATCTGTCCACATAAAGAAGAGTCTCAGCTAGTCACATCTGTCCACATAAAGAAGAGTCTCAGCTAGTCACATCTGTACACATAAAGAAGAGTCTCAGCTAGTCACATCTGTACACATAAAGAAGAGTCTCAGCTAGTCACATCTGTCCACATAAAGAAGAGTCTCGGCTAGTCACATCTGTACACATAAAGAAGAGTCTCGGCTAGTCACATCTGTCCACATAAAGAAGAGTCTCAGCTAGTCACATCTGTACACATAAAGAAGAGTCTCAGCTAGTCACATCTGTACACATAAAGAAGAGTCTCGGCTAGTCACATCTGTACACATAAAGAAGAGTCTCGGCTAGTCACATCTGTCCACATAAAGAAGAGTCTCGGCTAGTCACATCTGTCCACATAAAGAAGAGTCTCAGCTAGTCACATCTGTACACATAAAGAAGAGTCTCGGCTAGTCACATCTGTACACATAAAGAAGAGTCTCGGCTAGTCACATCTGTACACATAAAGAAGAGTCTCGGCTAGTCACATCTGTCCACATAAAGAAGAGTCTCGGCTAGTCACATCTGTACACATAAAGAAGAGTCTCGGCTAGTCACATCTGTCCACATAAAGAAGAGTCTCGGCTAGTCACATCTGTACACATAAAGAAGAGTCTCGGCTAGTCACATCTGTACACACAAAGAAGAGTCTCGGCTAGTCACATCTGTCCACATAAAGAAGAGTCTCGGCTAGTCACATCTGTACACATAAAGAAGAGTCTCGGCTAGTCACATCTGTCCACATAAAGAAGAGTCTTGGCTAGTCACATCTGTCCACATAAAGAAGAGTCTCAGCTAGTCACATCTGTACACATAAAGAAGAGTCTCGGCTAGTCACATCTGTACACATAAAGAAGAGTCTCGGCTAGTCACATCTGTACACATAAAGAAGAGTCTCGGCTAGTCACATCTGTACACATAAAGAAGAGTCTCGGCTAGTCACATCTGTACACATAAAGAAGAGTCTCGGCTAGTCACATCTGTCCACATAAAGAAGAGTCTCGGCTAGTCACATCTGTACACATAAAGAAGAGTCTCGGCTAGTCACATCTGTACACATAAAGAAGAGTCTCGGCTAGTCACATCTGTACACATAAAGAAGAGTCTCGGCTAGTCACATCTGTCCACATAAAGAAGAGTCTCGGCTAGTCACATCTGTACACATAAAGAAGAGTCTCGGCTAGTCACATCTGTACACATAAAGAAGAGTCTCGGCTAGTCACATCTGTCCACATAAAGAAGAGTCTCGGCTCGTCACATCTGTCCACATAAAGAAGAGTCTCGGCTCGTCACATCTGTACACATAAAGAAGAGTCTCGGCTAGTCACATCTGTACACATAAAGAAGAGTCTCGGCTAGTCACATCTGTCCACATAAAGAAGAGTCTCGGCTAGTCACATCTGTCCACATAAAGAAGAGTCTCGGCTAGTCACATCTGTACACATAAAGAAGAGTCTCGGCTAGTCACATCTGTACACATAAAGAAGAGTCTCAGCTAGTCACATCTGTACACATAAAGAAGAGTCTCGGCTAGTCACATCTGTCCACATAAAGAAGAGTCTCGGCTCGTCACATCTGTACACATAAAGAAGAGTCTCGGCTCGTCACATCTGTACACATAAAGAAGAGTCTCGGCTAGTCACATCTGTACACATAAAGAAGAGTCTCGGCTCGTCACATCTGTACACATAAAGAAGAGTCTCGGCTAGTCACATCTGTACACATAAAGAAGAGTCTCGGCTAGTCACATCTGTACACATAAAGAAGAGTCTCGGCTCGTCACATCTGTACACATAAAAAAGTCTCAGCTAGTCACATCTGTACACATAAAGAAGAGTCTCGGCTAGTCACATCTGTACACATAAAGAAGAGTCTCGGCTCGTCACATCTGTACACATAAAGAAGAGTCTCGGCTAGTCACATCTGTACACATAAAGAAGAGTCTCGGCTAGTCACATCTGTACACATAAAGAAGAGTCTCGGCTCGTCACATCTGTACACATAAAAAAGTCTCAGCTAGTCACATCTGTACACATAAAAAAGTCTCAGCTAGTCACATCTGTACACATAAAAAAGTCTCGGCTCGTCACATCTGTACACATAAAGAAGAGTCTCGGCTAGTCACATCTGTACACATAAAGAAGAGTCTCGGCTAGTCACATCTGTACACATAAAGAAGAGTCTCGGCTCGTCACATCTGTACACATAAAGAAGAGTCTCGGCTAGTCACATCTGTCCACATAAAGAAGAGTCTCGGCTCGTCACATCTGTACACATAAAGAAGAGTCTCGGCTAGTCACATCTGTACACATAAAGAAGAGTCTCGGCTAGTCACATCTGTCCACATAAAGAAGAGTCTCGGCTCGTCACATCTGTACACATAGAGAAGAGTCTCGGCTAGTCACATCTGTACACATAAAGAAGAGTCTCGGCTCGTCACATCTGTCCACATAAAGAAGAGTCTCGGCTCGTCACATCTGTCCACATAAAGAAGAGTCTCGGCTAGTCACATCTGTACACATAAAGAAGAGTCTCGGCTAGTCACATCTGTACACATAAAGAAGAGTCTCGGCTAGTCACATCTGTACACATAAAGAAGAGTCTCGGCTAGTCACATCTGTACACATAAAGAAGAGTCTCGGCTAGTCACATCTGTACACATAAAGAAGAGTCTCGGCTAGTCACATCTGTACACATAAAGAAGAGTCTCGGCTAGTAGGCTATGAGTGTGAGGATGCTGGAGTTGGAGATTTATAGCCTTTTCTCACAGCACTTCATATAATTAAACTTATCAATTTGATGGCGGATCCAGAAAGGTTCAAACGACAATCATCAGTGACAACTGGAGATTCACCCGATGTAAAATGTAAAAGACTTCGGACTTCAGAGTGGCTACAGAAAAATAGAGACTGCAACCGGCCCATGCGAAAACAAGAATACATATCGGAAGGGCATTAAATGTAGTCACGCAATGCTGATGTTGTGAACATTAACAATTTGAAAACAAAGTATAATTTGCACGGTTTGACGTGATATGATAACCGATCAGATTTATTCAGCACGATTTACTGCAATGCTTTTTTCCCTTAGTTGGTCAGAACAAAAGTGGATGTTACTTACTTGTTCAGATTAAATTTTTACTGGTGATGTTGGTCATACTTCCAAAAAGTATAATCTGTGATTGCGAATGCCAGTATCCACACCGGCGGCGACTGACAGCCGCACATTCTCCTCAAAACATTGTGTTCATCCGCGCTGTGCCGTGCCGAGGCACAACCCACGTAAAGCTGATTATTCCACAAATAACTGCAATTGCAGATTTTGTACAGAGATGGCGACAAAGAGGAAAAACTGCGGACTGCAGCTTTAATTATTTAAATGAGGAATATATATTGTGACGTGTTCGTTCCCAGAAGAAAACCCAAGACTACAATGAAGTTCAGAAACAGTGACACTAGCTATGTTTCCATCCACACGTTTTTATCCGAATTAAGTGATATCGAATGAGAAATGCCTTATGGAAACAGTAAAATTCGATTGAATATCGAGTCAAATGAAATGCGTTCGGTCTCATCGGATTTTATCTTGATCGATATACGGCTTATGCGATAAACGCTGATGGAAACATTATTTGCCGAATAAATAATGAATCCATTTTGTCTAGCAAATCTTTGTCCGCAAATGTTGGCTTGAATGTTGTGCGATTCAGTGTGAAAATGAATGGAAACCCCTTAAAATGTCTCAAATCAATTCGATATACCAATTTGATTGCAAAACAGCATGTGACGTCATTACGCACAGGTTTTTACCGTATTCGCTTTAAAGCCGTTGGATGGAAACACACTTTCACCAGCTTTATTCGCATTAGAGTTTTTTTTTACCGAACTTCAGATAATTCGATTGACAAGTGGATGGAAACTTAGCTACTGATATAGAGTATAACTCCGGCTGGAAGGACATTGGAGCAACATTAAAGGCGTATTTCACATATATCTGGATTCATGCAGACGTAGCCTTCTATATCTCTTAAAGTCCCCCTGTGGTGAAAATCCAGCTTTTAAAGGTCCTGTTCTTTGTGATCCCATTTTTTTTTACTTTAGCTAGTGTGTAATGTTGCTGCTAGAGCATAAATAATACCTGTAAAATTATAAAGCTCAAAGTTCAATGCCAAGCGAGATATTTGATTTAACAGAAGTCCCCTTTCAAAGCCTACAGCGAACGGCCAGTTCGGACTACATCCTCTACTTCCTGCTTTAATGACATCACTAGAACAGTTTTTTGACTAACCTCCGCACACAGGAATACACAAAAAAAGGGGGCGTGGTCTTGTTGCGCTCCTACAGAGAAGAGGAAGAGTTGCGTTTGTAGAGAGTGTTTGTCGCCATGTCATCGAGACGCTGTTATTTTCATCCCGGAGTCAAATCACCTTTGTTTGGCCATGTTAACAATAACACTGAGCGCATACGTCTCCACGTTACGGTAAGAGGCGCGACCTTTCCAGGCAACGTGCGCTAAACTGCTGTCCAATCACAACACAGGGTTCCTTGTGCCTTGTGCCAGCGGTTCATTGGCACAATCAGAACTCGTTACGCATTTCTGAAGGAGGGACTTCATAGAACAAGGAAGTCATCAGCCCGTTTTAGGACAGTGAAAACAGCGGTATACAAAAGTACATTTTGTGAAAAATACTGTTTTTTTACACGTGAAACATGAACACATGTTATATTGCACACTGTAAACACAACCAAAGCTTCAAAAACACAGGAAAAACGGGACCTTTTAAAGGGATAGTTCACTTTAAAATGAAAATTCTGTCATTTCCTCACCCTCAAGTTGTTTCAAACCTGTATTAATTTCTTTCTTCTGCTGAACACAAAGTAAGATATTTTGAAGAATGTCAGTAACCAAACAGTTAACTGGTCCCATTGACTTCCATAGTAGGAACAAATATATACTGTGGAAGTCAATGGGACCTGGTAAACTGTTTTGTTACTGACATTCTTCAAAATATCTTACTTTGTGTTCAGCAGAAGAAATAAATTCATACCGGTTTGAAACAACTTGAGGGTGAGTAAATGATGACATAATTTTAATTTTAAAGTGAACTATCCCTTTAAGAGGTGTTGGCAGAGCACCTGATTCTGCAAAAGGAATCATATTTCTTGGTCTTTACACAGCCCTGCAAACCAATCATTGCAACTAACTAATCCTACGAGATACCCTTTCCATTTTAACAGCCCTTCTGTTTCACATTTGGCAAACATACATTGCGGGTTGAAATCATCTCCGAAATTAGCTTAGCTGGACACTTGGGCTTAAATGTGGTGAAGATGTCAGCAGAGCTAAGCTCTATAGTGAGGACGGTTCAACACATGTGGCCTAATTATAGGAGTCCCTATAGGCTCCCTTTACACCTGTGTTTTCCGTGATCGGATTTACGATCGAATCTCACTTGAGATTCACACAGTAAGTGACTGTGAACTGCGGTGAACAGATCACTTAAAGCCCATTCAGAGGAGGTCTGGGAGGGATTTAATGAAGGTACATTTGCAGTGCCGTTTCGTTACACAGATTCAGCTGTGAGGTTTTATTCTGTGAGGTTTAACACTGTGCTTCTGTAATTTACACACCTGCTTCAATCCACAATATCTGATTATCAATCAAATTATTTCACCTGGAATCTTGTTTCTCACATTTCTCTTTCCACACAGAGCAACTTTTTAAATTCATAAATATATGAGTAAAAAAATAAAATAAATCACAATCATTTTGTTCCATTAAAATGTGTTTTTCCTTGTTGCTTGAATTCACAGCAGAAGCAGTTTTGTTTTTTGGACAGAATTTGTAGGGCGGGACTTGATTTTGTCCATGAGGAATTGATTGGATGACTCTCTAACCCAGAATGCATGTGGTTACTGAGCGGACAGCTGTCACTGAGGGTTATGTTACACTTTGGTTCACACTTGGGGGTAAAATAATTTTTTTTTATTCATGCCTTAGGACATATTTTAACGTGTGTGTGTGTGTGTGTGTGTGCAAATGTTCATTACGTGTGAAATGCTCACTTTAGATGGCAGCTCAAATAACTTTTGCATTAATTATGGGCACAATTTGGAGTTTCTTTTAGTGCTAAACTGAACAAAAAAAATTCACTCAGAAATTATTTAACAAGTAAAACATACTCCAATTGTCTTTATTTTGTTTTCAACTTAAAAAAATATATATATATTTTTTTGTAGTGTAGTACAAAATGAAACTAGGAATACCAAAAACTGATTATGCAGTGCGAGTAAAGCGAACTGAATTTCAGTGTCCTCTGTGTGTTTCAGGCAGTAGTTGGGAATGAAGAGTGTGTGTCCGCATTGCTGGTGCACGGAGCCTTCGCTCTGTGCCGGGACGTTCATGGCAGAAGCCCTTTGCATTTGGCTTCCTCTTGTGGTCATGCAGGACTATTGCGGCCCTTACTGGATGCAGCGTCACTTTCAGACCCGCTTGACTCTCTGCTAGACTACAGTGCCTACACACCCACTCACTGCGCTGCTTACCATGGTAAATAACCCATTCTATAACCTTGCTAGGGGTCTCCAACACGTCGCTCGCAAGCTACCGTTTTTCGGTGGTGGAAATCCATTTAGCTAATAAAACTTCTTTGTCGTTGTGGAGAGCGCAGTGCATGGTTGCATAGCAACGACAGACGCCACGGGAAAATCGGGAAAATTTTACTATTAATAATAAAAGATAAGCTAAATTGGCATAAACTGCCATTGTAAATGTCAGTAGATTATCTTTTTTGACTCATTATTTTTATAAAAATGATTTAAAGGCTAAAATATGTGAGGTTTATCTTTTTATAAAACCTTTTTGTCACAACATTATTTGAACTTGTACATGTTAGTAGATAACATGTTGCAACAAGACACTCCTTTAAAATCTGGCCATCATTTTTAATGTTATTATTTTAATGTTTATGTAAACAAAAAGTGCACATTGATGCTAATTTTATTTGTTATTTGTTTTCTACATAAAACTTGGTGAATTGTGCAGTATTAGTACTTTTTTAACAGGATTCTGTGATAAACATGATAATTTTGGTCACAATAATCATGAAATGAAATTTTCATGCCATTTCATCTCTAGTTATAATAAACTACAATCAACTATAATTATGTGTTTTTACAATATAATATGCAAAGTGCAATTTTCTATCATTTCTATAAGTTATTTTCTCTGACATTTAAGGGTGACATATATAGGCCTACAAAGGCTCTTTTATGTCTAAAACAGTTTGGATAGTTGTTAATATGAGAGTTATGAGAAATTAAGATATTTAAGTATTGTATTACATGAGTAGCTCTCGGCCACTTTCATTTTTAAAAAGTAGCTCTCAAATGAAAAAAGGTTGGAGACCTGTGGAGAAACATCAGTTGAGATTTATATCAATGAATGACAAATCTTTCATTTTCTACCTCAAATTAAAGTTGGCATGAAACGGAATGTGCTATTGTCTTTTCTTTCCTATTGTGACGTATACGCAAGTGAACAAATGTAGGGCGGGGCTTGATTTTGTCTGTGAGGAATTGATTGGATGGTTGTGGTTTGCCATTGGTGGATCTCATGTGAGTGACAGGTTGCTCCGCCCTCATCATCAGAGAAGAGAAGAGATGCTGCAAGAGGGAGGGGAAGTTATGAATTTTAAAATAACAATAATGCTGTGCACGGATAAATCATTAATCATAATTACGGCAATATTCCATAAAAAACAAGAATTGTCTAATTTGATTTCATGTAAAAGTTTTTTTTAACACACAGGGCACAATGACTGTCTCGAAGTTTTACTTGAATATAGACCATCAAGCTTCCAGGAAGGAAATGCCTTTACACCACTGCACTGTGCACTGTGAGTGAACCTCTCCTGTCTCCATCTTTAAAATGTTTCTGTACAAAACACACATTTTTCATGACGAGAACATTTCCTGTTTCTTCCTCCACAGAATCACTGGTCACGATGGTGCCGCTCAACTGCTTGTTGAAACTATAGGAACAAAGATCATGAACCTCAGAGATGCCAAAGGAAGGTGTGTGTGTGTGTGTGTGTGTGTGTGTGTGTGTGTGTGTGTGTGTGTGTGTGTGTGTGTGTGTGTGTGTGTGTGTGTGTGTGTGTGTGTGTGTGTGTGTGTGTGTGTGTGTGTGTGTGTGTGTGTGTGTGTGTGTGTGTGTGTGTGTGTGTGTGTGTGTGTGTGTGTGTGTGTGTGTGTGTGTGTGTGTGTGTGTGTGTGTGTGTGTGTGTGTGTGTGTGTGTGTGTGTGTGTGTGTGTGTGTGTGTGTGTGTGTGTGTGTGTGTGTGTGTGTGTGTGTGTGTGTGTGTGTGTGTGTGTGTGTGTGTGTGTGTGTGCCCACTTAAAAAATATTTAAGTATATAGTTAGAGAGTGAAACAGAGAAACTTGAATGGTTTACATTAGGTCACCAACCACTTCGGATAAACGAGGGTTTCTTTCTATTATGTGATAAAACTGTTGAAATTGTGAAGACTTTTAAGTATTAAGGAATCATGATTGACTGTAAATTGAACTTCGCTGATAATGTGGCTCTATTTGTAAGAAAGCAAATCAAAGGCTATTTTTGCTAATGAATTCGAATTTTGTGAGTAAAGCTGTGTTGCAAAGAGTTTATAATTGAAAGTGTTTTAGAGTATAATGTAACTGTGTGGTTTGGACGAGTTACTTCTGCGAATAAAGTTAACTTAGAACTACAAGAGTAGCAGGAAAAATGATAGGATTAAAGCAAAAGTCAGTTGCTCAGTTATACCAAATTGCTGTTCAGAGAAAAGCCTTGATTATAACAAGAGACACAACACACCCCTTGAATCATGTTTTTGAATTATTACCATCACGTCGTCGTTACAGAACACCAAAAGCAATTACAGCAATATATAAACAAACTTTCGTACCAAATGCAGTAAGTCTTTTGAATAAGAGGTAAGAATGTGAATATATTTGAATCTTGTCATTGTGGATGTTGTGTTTTGTTAATTGTTTTGTGATTGTATGGCGAGACCAAAGATCAATTTTCAGCTTAGGCTGAAC
The DNA here is from genome assembly GCF_949152265.1 of Phoxinus phoxinus. Taxonomy (NCBI): domain Eukaryota; kingdom Metazoa; phylum Chordata; class Actinopteri; order Cypriniformes; family Leuciscidae; genus Phoxinus; species Phoxinus phoxinus. The sequence continues at coordinate 3,694,980 of NC_136897.1, forward strand.
AATAAAGTACTACTACTACTACTATCATGAGAATTATTATTATAATTTTTTTAATAAAATAGGGGAACTTTAATATTCTCAGTGTATTTTGTCTACAGGACTCCACTACATGCATCTGCACATGCAGGAAATATGGCGGCACTGCATCTGGCGCTGACCTGCGGTTCAGATGTGAACTCAGTCGATCACACCGGGCGCTCTGCATTAATGGTTGCTGCTGAAAATGGGCATTCGTCTGCTGTCGGTTTGTATTGTTTTTATTGTCTAGTGCTTTCGACTAACGTGTGTAGAGTGGTTGTGTGTTCCATTGATTTTAAAAGATGTTATCTTCTTTAGTAGTCTTATTGATCTGCTCAAACCTTATTTGGTTCTAGACATCTTGCTTCATCAGACCAGAGCGAACCTCTCACTGCTGGACATCAACAGGAACTCGGCACTTCACATGGCCTGTAGAAGAGTAATGTGCCCTAGCATAGGGTCCTATATTACACAACATGTTCTGATTATCAGTGGCTACGTTTACATGCAACTAAATAATCCGTTAGTAATCGGATTGACAGCTGAATTGGGCTGAAAAGCCTTCATGTAAGCGTTAATTGACCGGATTGAGCTCGATCCGAATGAAATTTCGATCGGACTGAAAGGTGTTTTATTCCTAGAGGAGTCAAAAGTATTCACATTCATTATTCAAGTAGAAGTATAGATACTAGGGTTTGAAAAGACTTCAGTAGAAGTTGAAGTATCAACTCAAGCTTTTTACTCAAGTAAAAGTGTAAAGGTACTGGTTTCAAAACTACTTAAAGTATAAAAGTAAAAGTAATTTAAAGGGGTCATGACATGAGAAACCAAATTTGCCTTGATCTTTTGGTATATAAGAGGTCTTTGTACCATTAAAACGTCCTGCAAGTTTCATAGCTTAAGACGTCCTCCCCATTATAAACGAATCATTTATTTAATCAAGCTCTAAATACAGCTCGTTCTGGATCCATGGTAAGAAGTGACGTCATGGTACGAAGTGACGTACCAGCGTTTGCATATGACCGCCTCCAGCAGAAGACAACTACGCTCATTTCGTATCATTGTCGCGCCCGCGCGCCGCGCGCCTCACAAGTGTTCAGTCGACGGACAGCGAGTGGGTCTGTGTACAGGGAAATTACGACGCCGCAGATGTGCTGTTCCTGGCTGTGAACAAACAACATCTTTGAATACGCTGCGAAAGATCCAGTCGTCAGGGAAAAATGGATGCACTTTATCTTTTGCGGACGTCCCAGTCACGGCAGTGTTAGTTTAAGCGTTTGTTCTATACATTTGAAGGATGACTGTTTTGAGAACAAATCCCAAAATGATGCTGGCTTTGCCAGAAAACTGTTGCTCAAAGATAAGTCCGTGCCGACTATTCTGGGCTCAACAACGACGACGCAAACTGTAAGTAATGTGTTTAAAACTTTAAACTACTTTTTAAATACGCTGAATCCGCAAATGTTCTGGCTGGGGGCGTTAATAATTGATGCATAGGCACTGACGTTAGCCAATCATAACAGTGGGCGTTAACACTGAACTCTTAAAGGGGAAACACCCCAAAACAGACTGTTTGAATCAGAGGATGAGAAACAGGGTGTGATAAGGTCATAAATCACTACATTTTAAACGTTTTTTGTAAAAAAAACTATAGTAATACTATAATTGCACCTAAGGGAACATAATAATAAAATAAAAAAAACCATGTCATGACCCCTTTAAGGAAAAAAATGCCATTAAGGACAAAAGCTTAGGCCGCGCCACAGGGGCCTATAGTGCACTACCCCACCTCCTCAAAAAACATTTTTTTAAAGGCTGTAATGACTATAATGTTATATTAAAGAACCATAGACCTTAGTCTGATTATAAGCTGTTTTCCAAAAAAATTAAATAATAATTCGGATATCGGATATTGCCATCTTTGTGGGGATATTTTGACCCAAAAATGTATAGGGTTGCACACACACACACACACACACACGTTATGTTTGCCACTTATCCCGCGATTGTCATACAGTATATTGTAAAAACGTCTGTCCCCAAATCAATATTTGACGTGATTTGCCCCGTATTCTTGAGCAGAAAACTGTTGATTTCTCCCTCGCTTACCGCATCTCTAGGTTTCCTTCGGAGGAGTTTTGGCGCTTCGCAGTTACACAACCAAATGTAACTACAGCCTCTCACAAGTTAGAAAGAAAACACAAAGCCAATCAGTTTAGCGATGTGTGTTCAGGAGGCGGGACTCCGATCTAGGCTATTAACATGTGTGTTATTGGTAATTTTTTTGAACGATGACAAGCCGAAATGAAATAGGAGTAACGAGGCTATTTTTAAAATGTAAGGAGTAGAAAGTACAGATAATTGTGTGAAAGTAAAAAGGAGTAGAAGTAAAAAGTCGGCTGAAAAATAATTACTCCAGTAAAGTATAGATACCCAAAATTTCTACTTAAGGTAACGAACTATTTGTACTTCGTTACTTGACACCTCTGTTTATTCCTTTTCTAATCCGATCGAGAGAACATGTAAACACTTGATCGGATTGAAAACCGAAACTGAAAGGACATATAAACGCGCACATTAACCCGATCACATGTTTAGCGTTCATGTAAACACTACATTCAGATTCATCAATCAAATTGCAAAACAAAAGTTGTGCATGTAAACATAGCCGATGATCATCATGTGTTTAACTCAACAGGGTCATGAAATGTGTGCTCTGCTCATTCTGGCTGAGATTGACGACCCCTCGCTCATCAATGCCACAAATAGTGCACTTCAAACGTGAGCATTCCTCTATTATAAGTGTGTGTGTGTGTGTTGATTGTTTGGTTGTTTTCACAGTTGAAGTTTTTCTATCTACACACCACTAGGCCTCTGCATATTGCAGCGAGAAATGGTCTCGCCACCGTGGTGGAGGTTCTGCTTACTCGCGGTGCAGCGCTTCTGGCCCTCGATGAAGATGGTGAGTTCCTCCATTTCCTCCAAATATCTTCTTATTTTGAAATCTGTTTTATAAGGTTAGCAAAAAAACACTTTATGATTCTTACATTAAGGCGAGACACTACAGGTGAATAGGGTACATTTTGTAACTAGCAGATATCACCATAAAACTTTACCAGTTGATTACCTGCATTAAGATGAGAAAAAAAATGTATTACAAGTTTTCTGTAATTTCATGTTTAAATATGCAAATTAGGCAATATCTAAGTAAATATGCGCTAATTTGCATATAATTTAAAAAAACTAAATCTGAGTATTGGATAAAGCCAGGTTCAAAATGATTTTTTCATTGTGTTCACATATTAGATGGGGAAAAAAATGACAGAGGGATTTATGGATATCTACTTTCTGACTTTGGATATCTACTTTGGATATCTATATTCTGTAAATCAGAATATACTGTCAATAGCCTTAAAGGCTTTTTATTTTTTTTTTTTTATTATTATGTTCCCTTAGGTGCAAATATAGTATTACTATAGTTTTTTTTACAAAAAACTTTTAAAATGTAGTGATTTATGACCTTTTCCCACCCTGTTTCTCATCCTCTGATTCAAACAGTCTGTTTTGGGGGTGTTTCCCCTTTAAGAGTTCAGTGTTAACGCACACTGCTATGATTGGCTAACGTCAGTGCCTATGCATCAATTATTAATGCCCCCAGCCAGAACATTTGCGGATTCGGCGCAACTGTTTAAAAGCGGGTGATGCATGCGAAGCGATGGCTCTTGCAATGATAAAACTTTATATGTTTGAGCCGGAATCAGAGGAAATTAAACCATCACCACAACAACGAAGACTGGATCAGCCCGTGTCCACATGGAAAGTGAAACTATTTTGAATTAATAAAAAAATTGTAACCCGAGACACTTGAAACGGATTATTGTTGCATAATTATCCTATAGCTTAATTTGCTATCAGATTAACATTTATTTATAGCCTGGGTTTCCCCATACTGCCTTTGCGCAGCGCGATTTTATTCACGCTGAAAGGCAGTCTGGATACCATGGACCAGATTTTCGCCTCATCTAGGGAACCAATCACAGAACGGGGAGGGAGCAGCAAGACGATCTATGCGACACAACTAAGCAGTTTGTTTATATCCATATATATCTTCGACCCTCATGTTTATCTTGCACAAACGGCAATAATCGCTGAACGTCATTGTTTACACAAAAATATCTTACCCATCGTCTTCTTCCTTGTCTAATTTCTGTCGCTCTACATACATCATCTGGTATAATGGAAACGATTGGCTATGAGCTACGTACAGGCGCATTTGATAGACATTCTTAGCACCCAATAAACGCCGCCGGGCATTCGTAAACCACGCCTCAAATACGAGAAAATGCGCATGTGGTTCCCAGACCCAAGTCTCAACGAGAATTGGGTCTGGCGTTAGCCAGGCTAATTTATTTAACTAATTTCAATGAAATGATAGGGTGTACCACGGACAGAAATGCATGCACAGGCCATCTTTGAAGATGCAGCATTGATAAGGCAACATTTTAAATTTTCTATCACATGTAGGCCTACTAGAAAGGCGACATATTTTCAAGATTCTCTTATACAAATGTGTTTATATTAGCCATGATAAAATGTAAGTTTGCGTCGTCGTTGTTGAGCCCAGAATAGTCGGCACGGACTTATCTTTGAGCAACAGTTTTCTGGCAAAGCCAGCATCATATTGGGATTTTTTCTCAAAACAGTCATCCTTCAAATGTATAGAACAAACGCTTAAACTAACACTGCCGTGACTGGGACGTCCGCAAAAAATAAAGTGCATCTAATTTTCCCTGACGACTGGATCTTTCGCAGCGTATTCAAAGATGTTGTTTGTCCACAGCCAGGAACAGCACATCTGCGGCATCGTAATTTCCCTGTACACAGACCCACTCACTGTCCGTCCACTGAACACTTGTGAGGCGCGCTGCGCGACAATGATACGAAATGAGAGTAGTTGTTTTGCGCTTAAAGCGTAGTTGTCTTCTGCTGGAGGCGGTCATTATGCAAACGCTGGTACGTCACTTCGTACCGTGACGTCACTTCTTACCATGGATCCAGAACGAGCTGTATTTAGAGCTTGATTAAATAAATGATTCGTTTATAATGGGGAGGACGTCTTAAGCTATGAAACTTGCAGGACGTTTTAATGGTACAAAGACCTCTTATATACCAAAAGATCAAGGCAAATTTGGTTTCTCATGTCATGACCCCTTTAAATATATTTTCGCCATGTTTTTTGGAATAAAATGTTATATAAATCAGGCTAGGAATAATATATTTACAAATCCCTCTGTAAATGTCTTCATAATATAACTAGGTACAAGACTGGAAGGTGTGGTGTATATATATAGGTGCGACTGAAGTGGAGATTTCAGACTTGGAGAATGAGAGAAAATAAATTGAGAGAACGGGCTTTAAAGATTTATCATCAGCCAATGAGATTGCGCATTCAGCCCTTTTACTTTCACGATTGGTTGCTGATAAAAAGGAAATGACCATATTTGGGTCCGACAGCATTGTACAGCAGAGAGAGTTTTCTAACAGTGTGTGTGCAGACAGAGATCGCGGAGCAGCGTGTTGAACGCCAACTTCTGTTGAATTTATGAGAAATCTACAGACGCAAACAAAGTGCAGTAAAATAAAGACCTAAATGTGTATTTCTGACTTTTTTTTAGCACAAGTCTGAAAGAAGACATGTTATTGAAGACAAATAGCCCAAAATCTCAAAACTGACCTGTGAAAAAACCCTGATGTTTTTGCCTGCCGTGTCTCGCCTTAAATATGTCAATAATTGACATGCTAGGATAACTTATCCTTACACAATAGTTGTTTGAGAAGTATTTGCACACATTAATTGTGCCATGTTTTTAGGTCATACTCCAGCGTTGGCATGCGCTCCAAATAAAGATGTGGCGGACTGCTTGGCTCTCATCATTTCCACTATGAAGCCTTTTTCTGCTGGCACCAGCTGTGGCGTCAGTCTGATGAAGCACTGTGGCATCGCTGTATCCCATCAGCCCTTGTCCAACATACAACTGATTACAGAGGAACCGTAGGACTGAGTGAACACCAAACACCAAACTATATGCCTTTAACAAACTGCACCGCTCCTTCCTATCCAGACAGGAGGTATTGGGATGTACTGTCTATTATACAACGCTAATGTTTTAGCATCATGCAGTATATACAGTAACATATTCATTTGTAGTGCAATAAATCTTTAACAAATGCCACCATTCCATTATATGCTGAATTCCTCCTTAATAACCAGCCATAGAAAGTCACTTCTATTATCAGAGTACAACATCTGCTTCTGTTTTAGCATCATATAGTATACATGTATTCATTTGTGGTTGCATGTGTGGGTACTATAAATATTACAATTGTTACAGTGCCATCCCTTTTATCTTAGCCTATTACTAAGATTTCCCAGCTTTCTTTGGACACTTTTTACGCCTTTCTAAAGTGTGAAAAATGAATTAAAAATAACAATAGTTAGCCACCCTACAAACATGCCCCACAAAACACCATCACGTCAAAATAAAAGTCTCTCACTCACAGATTATGTATAATTGTCATCCTAGTTTACAGGCATAAAACTGTAATTCATAAGACCTTTAGCACTTCAATTACCTAAACAATACAAACTTAAATTAACTAAATTATCACTGTTGCCATTCATGTTTTAGCGGTAACACACAAAATATTTGTCAAGTTTGCACTGTGCTTTTATTTATTTATTTCAATCATCATTTATTGTCAGTAAACAGTTCTAGTAGACTTCATCATCTGATACTGCTAACTACAGTAGATTAGCACAAGATGTTTTTTTGTTAAAGAATAAATAAAGTATTCTGATATAGAAGTGTCTGATCTGAATTCTGATCGAAACATAATTATTTGCAATATTTGATTGCTTGCATGTCATAAGAAACTACTTTGTTTTTTTATATATATCAGCATATCTCCAAGTTATTTACTGATCTGATTTGGCACATTCATTTTAATAGCTCATCTTAGTGAAATTCAATAGATTTGTCACAAACAACTGAACAAAAGTTGAACCAATGTTCATAAGTCTTCTTTTAATACTAAATATAAACTGGAAATGCAGCACAGTTGTATGTTAATCATGTGATCAATAACCATAGGGGTATTACAGAACTGATCATTCCAGTCCTGGTTACTGGATTGGTCAAAACTGCGTTGTAGCCATTAAAATAAAATCACAAAATATGAATAGGTATGATGCAGAACACGTTCACTATATGACTGAGCAGCCCAGCTGATGTAACCATTTCATATAAGCAAAAAGGCTCTCAATTCTGTGCTGTATTATGAATATAAACTTGGTCATTGACTATATTGACCTTGTTACTTACAGTAAATACTGCATGGAGGTTGAAGTTCTTATCTAGTCATCACATGGTTTGGGGTTCAAACCAGGGGCATGTGGCAGAAATCATGATGATTAATAATATTTTTATAAATTTATAAATGTACAAGTTTCCAGGTCAAAGACATTGGAAATCTATGAGGTGAAATTCCTTATTGAGCAGATTCCCAGTGATTTTAGCCACATTTCGCAGAGCAAAGGTAAATGTGAACGTGCCTATTACACGAATATTGAGAGCATTAATGAGCAAACCAGAATTTTTTTGTATGTTTATATTAAAACTGTCACAAAAATGTCTGTTTTTGTGTTCTTTTTTTTTTACATTGCTTCAAATATATAACTACAATAATACAGTGACATACGGGGCGAGCCCCCAAGGGGACATGGTGATGAAAAAGAGATGCGAGAAAAAACTGTTTTTGCTTCCAAATCTTTTGCGAGAGACTTTTTATATTTAAAATATTTAAAAAATATGAATTAATGAGCATTACGTCATGAAAGGGGGGATGAGCTGTGAGAAGTTACGGCAGTCTGACCCAGAAATGTGAGTTCCTCCATATACCACTCACCAGAAACCGCATTCACTGTATGGCTTGTGTCTGCAACCTATTTATTTACCTTTATTTTACCAGGAAATAATCCTATTGAGATTCAGAATCTCTTTTTCAAGGGAGTCCTGGCCAAGACAGCAGAATAATAGTTCCATATTAAAAATACATATACAAACATTTAACAAAAAAATACATTTAGCCAATTTAACATAATCTCAACATAATCACCAGCAGCGCTCAGTAACAGCACATGTGCATTTAGTTCTCAAATAGTCCTTTATCCTCATTTTAAATTGTGTCATTGTCTGTAAATAGTCAAATTTTAGCTGATTCTGCAATTAATACCAGGAAAAAGGTGCAAAAAATTTAAAGTTACTTTCACTGAAGACAGTTCGCGTTCATGGGATATCATAGATGATTTGCCCATATGATCGAAGATTACATTTCCTGGTAGTGACTTTAAGAGTGAGAAAGAGCATAAGTAAGGAGGCAGTTTACAAATAATGGCCTTAAAAAGAAAAATATAGCAGTGCTCCAGCCTGCGATTGTGCAGAGATGGCCAACACACACTCTCATACAAGCTACAATGATGAGTACGGAAACTGGATTTAGTTAGAACAAACTATGCCAGGGGACAACACCTTAAAGAAAAGAAGATTATAGATCAAGAGCTAATGTGAATGTGCTTTCAAGAGCCAGCTGGGACCATGAGAAGATTGCCATTATTTGTTGTGGAGACAGTAACAAAACTTAATTTATATGAGGAACATGTATAGAAGTGTTGATTTTGAACTAATATATCTAACATAGTTTAACTCCTGAAGGTCGTTAGACATGGTGGTGGCTAAAGATGAAGACCGCTTTTGTAGATTCAAGGAAAAGTCTGGATAACAAAGGTGAATCTGATGAAAAGATGATAGAGAACATGGGACGAGCTTTAAGTTGATTGTTCATCAACCTCTGTCTGGTAGTAATTACTTTTGTCCTTTATGATGTGGATTATGTGGAATTATTTTCTGGATCAGTGTAAGTATTTATGTAAATTGGAATTGTGGAGTTGTTGATCACCGTCCATCATGGGTTGAAATAAAAGATGTTGTTATAGATTTGACGGCAACAACAAAGTGACACATTGGCCAAGTCAATATCAAATTATCCAGAGAGCCATTTATGATTATTGCGAACAAAGGAGGAGAATGTTTGACAAAGTCTGTACAGCACGACCTGATAAAAACAATTGATGACTTTAAAAATGCTTGTAGAGGACTGATTTAAGAGACCAAACAACAGGCCTGGAAAGCAGGATACGCCGTGAGACTCAGGGCCATTGCCCTTCAAATACTTTGATAAGATGAAGATGAGATTGTGGCTTAAAGCGAGGAATGTAATATTTTGTTTCAGAAGCAGAGAAAGATGTCTGAATGACAATGTTTGGGTTAGTGTTGATGTCTAACTTTATCCAAACACGGACTCTTATTCCGGCTGTACTGAAGCCGGAGCGGTTTGACCAATCAGATGAAAGGGGCGTTTCAGCACCGCCCACATGTGCGAATTAAATATCAAAGCCATAAACCGATTTGTAAACCAAAAAAGAAAATTGAGAAATCGAGCCGAAATCTAATTTTCCGTTTATTAAACTAAACGAATAAACGAACCGTGTTTTCATTTCTCGTTATTCCATTCCAAATAGGAAATGAAATGATCAGATGATACGCAGACCTTGCAGTCGCAAGGAAAGGAAGGTTTTGAAGGAAATATCTATAATAATAATGTTTGTAAGTGAATGGATAAATACAGGTTGATGTAAAATTACAGACAATGACTATAACAAATGTGAGTTGCAATATATATAAAAATTATGTTTATTTGAAAACGCATGTCATTTCTGGGAAAGATGTCTTAAGCTGGGCTAGAATTAAAAGATGGTAGATTAAGTCTTATGAAAATGTAGTGTACCTGCGCCATTAGTCCATCCATTCCTCCACTTCGACTCATTCAGGCTGATTTGCTGAGCGATTGTGAATTTGATGGATTATCATTATCACATTAGCCACTATAGAGGCATTGCTTCTCACATGACTTTCCTGTATTTCGCCTTCTCTCCTCACAGTCATGCCATTGAACTGGAAACTCAATGTGAATGAAATGGGCTCAAAATAGGTTCTCAATCAGTGTTGCCAAGTCTGCGGTTTTCCCACAGGATTTGGCTACTTTTAAGTTGTTGTTTTTGTTTTATTCCGTCGGTTGAAAAAGTTTTAATGGTTGCATGTTCATAATGGTTTAGGAGTTGTTACAGCTTCTGTTTATTTGGCTTTTCTGGTTCAAAAGCCTGTGTAACTGACAACAATTACAATGGTAAGCACAATATACTGCACATGAAGTTAAAATGGGTCTCATGGAGTGAAACTTCTGATTTAGGAATCCAAGCAGCTCCCAGATCAAATCATGATCACATAGTTTTCAATTTCTGGCTGGAATTTTTTTTTTGCTTGCTAAAAAATGTCGTGTTCCTAAACACCTACTTTTCTTACTCATCCTGGGACGCTCATCTAATTTTTAGGTTTGTCCAATATTTTTTTTAATAATAATAAGATTTATTTATATAGCGCCTTTCAAGTATCCAAGGACACTTACAAGAAAATACAGAAGTACAAGCAAAGTATTGTACAGCAATCAATCAAATAAACATACAGCATGGCAGATAATGACTCAACAAATATTTAAATATCAGAAAGGGGAACCAATCAGTTGCAAAACTATGTGAATAAATTAGTTTTTAGTTGTCTGTAGCGATGAGACAAATGAGATTCTGAATGCCCAAAAGTTGACAGTTTGAACTTTTGTAAAACAAGCAGGTTGTCTGAACTAGATCTAAGAGTATGAGCAGGAGCGTAAGGCTGAATAAAGTCTTGAAGGTGAGGGTAGATATGAAGGTGCTAAACCATGACAGGCCTTATAAAGACAGACAATTAGTTTGAACTGAACGCAATAGGGAGCCAGTGTAGTTGGTGAAGGAGTGATGTGATCGAGGGCACAAGCAGCAGTTTTGTAGCATTTGCAGGCGATTAAGGGCTTTAGCTGGAAGGCCACTAAATTACAATCTGGCCAAGAGGAAGCATATAAATTAAAAATAGTAGTGGACCAAGAACCGAACCTTGAGGTACACCACGGGAGATCGTGAATGAGCGAGATTTGTGTTTGTTAATTCAAATTAATTGTCTATCCGAGAGATGTGAAGTTAACCTCTGAAGACTGATGTCCAGTGTCAGAGACCAGGAGAAGGTCATTTACCTCTCTTAAAGGAAATAGGCTTTTTTCCAACTCCCCTAGAGTTAAACAGTTGAGTTTTACCGTTTTCGAATCGATTCAGTCGATCTCCGGGTCTGGTAGCACTTTTAGCATAGCTTAGCATAGATCATTGAGGAAACTTCCAACGTGACGGGCACTAAGTTTGTAATATCATTGCGCTGCTGGTACGGCAGTTCCTTGATTATTACGCAGGAATGAGAGTATAGTTCCTAGTCATATTGGCCTAGAAAATCGCAACTTTTAATTTTCTGTCGGTCTTACACGACGTAACTACAGAAGAGTCAAGTTTTAAATAGGAAAAATATCAAAACTTATTGGTCATTTTTTTGAGAGAGATGCTAACGGTCTAATCAGATTCAATGATCTATGCTAAGCTATGCTAAAAGTGCTACCGCCAGACCCGGAGATCGGCTGAATGGATTCGAAAACGGTAAAACTCAACAGTTTAAAACTCGGGGAGTTGGAAAATGAGCCTATTTCCAAAAAAAGTGGAGTGTTCCTTTAAAAGAGCAGCCTCTGGACCAGACTGAAACGGTTCATGCAGGTTATGTTTATCCAAAGCCCCTTTCACACAGCGTGTTGATCCCTGGAAATGGCCAGAGTGCCTTCTGTGAACGCAAACACGTCCCGGGATTGATGCCGGGATCGATCCCGGGTTGGGGACCTAGTAACATTACCGGTATCAGTCCCGGAACCAAGGGGGTAATCCATTCGCCGGAAACCGAAGCTTCCCCGGGGGCCGCCATTGGCTAGCAAGCCATCCCCTGCTGTTAGCATTCCATTGACTCCCATTCATTTTGGCTATTGCCAATAGTGCTAATGCTCACGCTCTCCGTCTCTGCGAGATTCGGAAGGGAATGATTCAATTTCTCTCGGCACAGCTACTAGAAGACTGACAGCTGTCAGACAGGCTCAAGTCACATCTACATCCTCAAGCTCAGTTTGAGCCTGCGCAGTACGCCTGGTGATCAGGAAGTGAGTGCTTCTAATTGACTTTTCTCCGTTGAAACCTATGGGGTCGCTGTGTCCAGTTTATATACCGTCTATGCCCGGAACGCGCTCTGTGTGCACAAAAGCCGTAATCAATGCCGTAAGGTGTGTGTCGAAGCTGGGATCGTTCGCCAGCTAGTGAAACGGTACGTAAGGCGCTAGTTTATGATCGAATCAGAAAAAAAAAATGCACTAGCGAGAACTTAAGCAATAAGCAAACTTAAGATGCTGGAGACATTACATGTCACATCGATGTCACGTGTCTTTACGGGTTGTGTGTGAACGCCCGCACAGATTCCAGAAAATTACTGGCATTGTGAATGAACCAAAATCAAACAATCCCGGGTCACATTATCCATGTATTTTCCCGAATCTCTGTGTGAAAGGGGCTCAAGTGAGACTGCAATTGTGTGACAACCACCTTTTAAGTACTTTAGCTAGAAAAGGAAGATTTGATATTGGTCTAAAGTTACTCAGGTCTATGTTATAAAGACCTGGTTTCTTACTGTACTGGAGTGATAGCAGCTATTTTTAAACCAAGCTGAACACAACCAGAAGCAAGGGATCCGTTTAGGTAAAATGAGAGTAGGCAAGAAGTTTTTGAGTAAATGAGTTGGAATTGGGTCATGTTGACAGGAAGAGGAGTTAGATGTAGTAATCAAATGTATTAGAAGATGATGGTTTGTTAATCTCTGAGAAAATAGTCCTGGGTTTACACTTTGCTTCATTAACACTGAAAGGTAGGTAGAGCGTGTGAATAAGCAATAGCAAGTCGTTCAATACGCCTACCCTTAGCTTTCATTGCTCTAAGTTCAGGGGTGAATCATGGGGAGGAATGATTTGAGGGGACAGTTCTTGTTTTTAATGGGGCAAGTTTCTCCAAGGCATTAGATATAGCGTCATTTATATATTGAAATAATCTCATCGGGACGAGAGAGAATGGCAGAGAGGAAGCAACAATAACAGTAGAGAATTTATCATTTTAATTTATAGACGTGCAATTTTTAAAAGTTCTTAGGAAACCTGAAAAAAAAAAAATTCTAGTCTTAGAGGGCACAATAACTTACAAATCTTTACAATTGTCCTCACTTTATCCACATTTTCCATCCGCTTGGAACCTGCTTTTTGATGCTTGTTTTTGGCTTTGTTTACCTACTAAGACATTTTAGCTGACAAAATTGCCATTTTAAAAATTACTGAATAAGATCAATGTTGAAACTTATAATCAAAAGTTGACTAACAATCGGAAGTTGGGCTAAAAACTATAATAGTTTAGTGTGTCCATTCTGAGACGGTGAAACAAGTTGAACAAACTTGTTCACTAATTTAGAAATACATCATAAAATATGTGACTTTACAAGACTGGACAATCTATAGAGTTAAACCAACATACATGAAAGCATGAAGTTCAAAGTTTATCAATACATGTCTTCAGATGAGACATGACAAATAGCTGCTCGCCAAAACCATTTTGAAATGATTATGTTGCTCCATTATTAAAGGAAATCATCTTTTGACTGTTCGCCGCGTCTCCTTGCCGTTGCTGACAGAAGTTCCCCCCACGCCAGGACTTGGTGTCGACCGGTTCCCATTCCCACCACTCGCTCGTCCCGCCGGCTGTGGATTAGTGGAGTTTGCAGAGCTTGGAGAATTCACCCCATTTCCATTGGGAGTGTCATTACCTTCAGAGAGTAAAAAGTCAAGTATTCAAATATTGAATACATTACATGAAAATTTGGTAACATTTTAGTTTAGGGTCCAATTCTCACTATTAACTAGTTGCTTATTACTACTAGCATGCATATTCCTAGGACATTGGCTGTTTATTAGTACTTATAAAGCACACAATAATGCCTTATTCTGCATGACCATATTCTATATCCCTTAATAACACAATACTTAAACTTTACAATAGGTCTGTAAACGATCAATCACGATTAATCGAATCCAAAATAAAAGTTTGTGTTTACATAATATGTGTGTGTTGTGTATAATTATTTTGTATATATAAATACACACACATGCATATATTTGAGAAATATTTGCATTTATATACTGCATATACATTTTTATATGATTTATATTATATATAAATAGAACTATTTTATATATAAATAACAAATTTTTCTTAAATATATACATGCATGTGTGTGTATTTATATATACTAAATAATTATACACAACACACACATATATTATGTAAACACAAACTTTTATTTTGGATGCGATTAATCGTTTACAGCCCTACTTTACAACTACCTTACTAACTTTTAAGCAATATTTAATTAGGAGTTTATTGAGGCAAAAGTCGTAGTTAGTAGTTAATACTGATAATTGGACCCAACTAGGATCCCTAAATGTGCTTTAATTCTTAAAAAAATCAAGCTAGTGGTTCACTGCAAAACTATATACACACTATATAATTATACCTGCATTGGCTCCAGTGCTGCTGTTCAGGTTGCTCTGGTCATTCAGTCCCTGACAGGTAACAAGAAGAAAGTCAATTACCATGACCAGTGGTTAATTGTTTTTTTGTTTTTAATAGTAAATAGGTTTATTTTTTAAAAGGCCATATGATGCTTTTTAACGTTTTCCTTTTCCTTGTAAGGTGTGGGGCATCATTGACTTCCACAGTATTTTCTTTTTTCAATTGTGCCCCACAAATGTTTACATTCTTCAAAGTAATGTATACAGGTTTGCAAGAACTTGAGGGTGAGTAAAAGATGACAGCATTTTCATTTTTGGGTGAACGAACATCACTTTAATTCTATCTAACAGAGAACACTGAGGCCTAAAACCCCTCGACCGAAGTCTAGAAGATATTACTTCTGCAAATGTCTGTGTCACAGTGTGAAATATTAGCATAATGTCCGCCCAAAGGCATACGCAAAGAAAGAAGGCGAGGTTTCAGTGAATTGAAGTGTTAAGATGCGAAAGCAAAAGCGCTTTCAGAAGTTCATCAGAGGTTGAGATTTACTTGTAAAGCTGTTCCAGAGCAATACAACACAAAGGTTTGCTTGTGCACAGTGGACCGCTTTCTGAACCTCAAAGTCGTACTCTTGTCGTGCTTGCCAGTTCTGATTGATCGTCTTGATCATCCGCATTTTCAGAACTGATACGGTAACACTGACACCATTTTTATTAACTGCGTTCATAATCGATTTAGAAGCCATGGAAGCTGAAGCTCGCGATTATGGTATTTTACCAATGCTACTTTTTTCTATATATCCCAATAATTTGTTAACAAACATGTATTCATTACTTCAATGAGCTCATTGTTTGTGCCTTAAATTAATACATTATTAGATAACTGTGATTTGTAGATGTACATTTCTGAAATGCATAACTTGGACACAGTCACCTCTGATAACAGATCGCTCGAAATTGTAATGTGGACTGTAAAGCTGCTTTGAAGCTGTATGTATTGTGAAAAGCGCTATACAAATAAATGTGAATTGAATTGAACGGTCAGGGGCATTACATTTCCGACACTTGCTTCTGATGTTTGACCGATCACAATGCACTGGGTCAGCTGGCCAATCACAGAGACCTTTTTGGAAAACAATCAGTTAATTTCAGACAGACTGGGAACAGAATTGCTGCAAAAATGTGTTTTTTAACATTAAAGCATGTTAACCCATTCTAGTACACCCAATAAACAAAATAATGTACTTTAAACAGCATCATATGTCCTCTTTATGATAGAAATCCACAGAAATAAATCTAGAAGACGTACCGTTTTATTCATCTGGGACAGATATTCTGGATTTGGCTCACTAAAGTTTGGCACCTCAGAATACACCATGCAGAATCTGGATACAAACACAATATTCACAGTGATATATAACTATACAGCCATTGCAAAAATATTAGGGGTGTCACAATATATCCCAATTCAAAAATGCAACAATATGTATCGTGGATAGTGACAATATGTATTGTGTGTAGTTAGTGTTAGTGTCAGTACTGCATTAAACTACTATATATAATGTTGAATATAATGTATAATAATGCAATGGGGGAATATTTGTCCTGATAATGCCAAATGTCTGATGTTACCAGTAAAAAGTGGCCTATATATTAAATATATTTCAAATCTAGTCAGTGACAGAGTGCAAGCATATTCGTCTAAAATATTTCTGTATTTTCAGAATCATGAATATTGTTATTCTGATGTCTCTATTGTCCTGTGCTTTAGGTTTCCAGCACCAAGTCCAAATCTTGGAGTATCGCAATAATATCATATCGTATCATTACACCCCTAATAAATATGAATGATTGAATAAAATGAAATGATTGATGATTAAAACTTACTCTCCAATCTTCTGCAGTTCACCTCCTCTTCCAGTGTACAGTGTCAAACAGCCTTTAAAAACTGAGGCGTAACTGCAGCAAAACACAAATATAGACAGTTCTGTAGACTGTAAAACACTCACGCTGGTATATGAAGAGTGACCTTTTACTGTAAAATCAAGTATTTTGCACTATAATTGACTGTTCGTTTGAGGTAGAGCAACTGTCTTTTGAGCAAAGTCAGCATGTTAAAATGTCTGGACAAAAGAAGAAGACTTTCTAGTGCATCACTGATATTAAACCTTTGATCTCACCCTTTGGTAAGTCTGATGATGTCACCAGCCTGAATGAGTCCACCGACTTCATCCCAGACCGATATGCTGATGCTGCCCGTCTTGTCGGCCACTTTACACGTGCGCACCTCATGACCGTCTTTGGTCTTCGTCACTCGTCCTTCAAGAAGAGAAGTTCAGATACTTTAGACTATTATTATAGCTGATAAATATGTATTATAGAAGGTCTGAGCGGTGTGTGTCGTAATAAACAACTGTTGGGGTTAAAGTAATAAAACACACTCCACGGACCCTGTGTTTCATGTTCTTGTTTGTGGAAATTCATGAGCATACAATATCAAAGGTCCAATAAAGAGAAGGGCCTTTGCCTTCAGTTTATGTTATTGCAACCTCATAATTGAAATAGGGTAAAGCCATATTTTAATATATGAGGTACCTTATTTTAATATATTTTATATTATCAATCAATCAATCAAATCAAAATTTATTTATAGAGCACTTTAAAATCCAAAGTGGACACAAAGTGCTGTACGGTAAAACAATAAATTAATACATAAAAGCCCTAAGTACAAAGCTCACACGACCTATAAAATATAATTAAAAACAATAACAAACCATACAATGAACCAATACCATCAATATCACCAAAACATGAATTGTCAATTTCAGTTATCAAATTATAAATTATATTTTAACTTAAAAATTTTATCGCAAAATTAGTGCTGCCATAAATAATGGCCCATTTCAAAAATCGCCACAACCTTAATTTCTTCTTAACAGCTCGTAATCATAGAGAAGCATTGATGTAATATTATTTTTGTAAAGTTTCTAGCATTTCAGGAAAAAAATATGAAATATTTACCATCTGAATAACATTGTTTTTTCTATTTATTACAGTACAGCTATAATCTGTATTGCATAACGTATTATGGACACTCAGCTGTTGCTTTGGTGTCAGTTAACTTACTAAAAAAAGTAAGTTTTGGAAACAGTCAAGTGTGTCAACTTTTATATGACCGTATTTTGAATATGATAATAACACCGCACTAAAACCAGTATTGTTGGCAACTGTTTGATCAATTGTTTGTGGTTTTCCTGATATGTTAATGATGACATGTGAAAGGTTAACGCAGAGTTAAATGATTATGTCTTGTTTAGTTCTCAGCATGTGTGTGTTGTTTGGACACCTGTTTCCAGCACGATGAAGATGACATTGAGATTCTTGAGTCCAGGTTTAATGTCCTTCACATGAGTCTCTGTGCTCATGATCAGTCTGCTTCTGCTCAAATCCTGCAAAACCTGATGCACAAACATGCCAGTGATGCATTTTACACACAGTATTTCAAATCACATGCAAGACAATTATAATGAAAGATGCATGCATGCAAACAACTTTTTGGCAAACTAACTGTGATGAAAAGCATGCACGTGCGAGACTGACAGCTGATCAACAATATTAAACAAACCAGGAAACTACTGAAAACACTCACTGGTTAGCATTGAGCTACGGCTGCACGGACTGTTTTAAAGCTAGCCTACTGTTTCTCGTCATCTGCGACGCTTTGTGTGAACAATCCGGAAAAGGCTCGCGGCTCGTAATATGAATAAAGACGCTGAATGTTCTGACAGCTGTCAATCATCACAGTTAATCTGGATATTCAACTACCGTTTACAGTAGTTGACGTATTTTTTTTTTGTAAACGTCATGACGCAGTGATTTCCATACGTAATGACGTAGTCACCCGCACGTATTTATCCGACCTGCACAGAACAGAACAGGAAAGTTGAATTATCTGGAATAGTTAAATGAAAATGGGTCAAAATTATGTGAAATTTTCTACGTAATCCGGGACACAGCTGGTTTGTCCTTTTTGTAAACTATATGTAATGCGCATGCGTGTTAATCCACGTAATATAGATAATTATTTTGAATTTGACGCGTTGAAGGGTGTGATTTAATCCCATACATTTCTTATCCGAGATAATTTTCGACTTTTTAAAGGTAAGATTCATTCAAATAAATGTGTTGGATGCCTTTTAAAATAGTTGTTATATGAATTCCCACACTGTCACATAATAAAGAGACTTTTAGAATTAGAATTCTAATTAGAGCTGTCATTAGTAACGAACGTCGCGGAATTAACCGAATTCTTAGTTTGTTTGTTTTTTGTGGGCTGAATTTGAGATTAGATTAGCATTTGTTCAGCACTCAATGTTCACCTAACTCTAACAAAATGTGTACGATAATAAATGCGTGTTTATTTGATTGTTTTGGTCCTCTACCGAGGCTGAACAGTAACCTTCAGTAGCTCATAATCACTCATTTGTGGAAATAATGATAGTTTTTCAGCACTATTATCAAACACCTTTTTGATAAATAAACATGCACCTGGTTTCTAATTAGGGCACATTTATCTAATTTCTACAGTATCTTTATAGCTATATGTACACCCATATATTCATCATGCATTTTAACCTCTCTCTCCGTCCTCAATTCTCAGGTTAAGAGTGACGTAGGACAAACAAAATGGCCACAGAATCTGATTTAGTAAATGAGATTAACCCTGTTGACTTCATTCAGCTGCTGGAGTATTTAGAATGTAAGTGTCTTTCATGGACATTACGGGACTCTCCTTTATTTCCTTTATTGACTCACAATTTACAGAATAATAACAACCCTAGTGAAAAAAAAATCTATACTGTAGTACAAACCATTAACATATTGATTGATATTTACTGACAAATCGCTTGACACTTTATTTAGAGTACTTGTTTATTGTACAATGCACATTTCTTAATATTAAGTCTAAAATGTGTTTTAATATCACTATTAGTAAAGATAGTATAATCTCTGTATGATATCTTTAAATGCATTGCAAGATGTGTACCTAAAGT
This sequence comes from Phoxinus phoxinus, assembly GCF_949152265.1. NCBI lineage: Eukaryota > Metazoa > Chordata > Actinopteri > Cypriniformes > Leuciscidae > Phoxinus > Phoxinus phoxinus. The sequence continues at coordinate 3,714,725 of NC_136897.1, forward strand.
ATAAAAAGCACAATCAAATATACTTAAGTATTTTTTTAGTTGGACTATTTCCAGATAACTAAAGTGCATTAAGTACAAAATTAGTTGTTCCAATTTAGCAGATTTTTAAGTATATCAATTTAGTATACTAAAAGAACAATTGGCAGGATATTTATATTAAGAACATAAATATACAAATCTATTTGTAGTATAATTAGCATAAAATAAATGTTTTTCAAATTAATTTTGGTATATTTATTTTTCACTAGGGAAGATAAATCATGGAAAAGAATATTATAAGTTAAATGTCTGACAAAAGGTTTTAATTTACAAATCTTTTTGTTGTTGTTTTGTTTTAAACGTCTTAGATAGCAGATTAAAGGCGAAAGATGCGATGAAGGATTTTCATGCCGGTGGAAAGCTGGTCCATCACAGGTTTGGAGATGTAAGCTGAACACTTTCTACTGTAGTTCATTTCTCCATACAGTAAATGATGGTATCATCTCAGTTTCAAAAATGATGTGTAAAATGTGAAGGTGACTTTTTGATGTTTTGGTTACATTTATAACTTAGAAACTGTGTTCATGGGATAGTTCAGCCAAAAATAATCACAAAAATTAAATAAAACTGAAACTATGTCATTATTAAAGGGTTAGTTCACCCAAAAATGAAAATTCTGTCATTAATTACTCACCATCATGTCGTTCCAAACCCGTAAGACTTGCGTTTATCTTCAGAACACAATTGAAGATATTTTTGATGTAATCTGAGAGATTTCTGTTCCTCCATTGACAGCTACGCAACTACCACTTTAACACTTCAAAAAGTTCATAAAGAGATCGTAAAACTAATCCAGTATGAATTGACCGTTCGCAAAGACCCGCCCCCCTTAGTTACTGTTGCTATGTCTGACAAGCTACGCCGCTCTCACACACACACCATGTTCTCACGCAGTGAAAAATACACATCGCGGAGCAGAGAGACCCTGACAACACACTGACAGACAGGACAGACCAGCTTACTTTTTCGGTTACTTTTGATATTAAACATATCAAAACAAAGTCTCACCTTTCAAATTTGGTCATTGTTAAAAAGAAATGTAAACAATAAATTCAGTTTTGTGTCTCTTTAATGTGTGTGACAGATCGCTGTAGAGCCTCAGTTAAAGCCGCTCGTGAACCGATCATCTCTTCCTTCTAGTTCATTTATAGCATCAAATAAACATGAATGAACATCAGAAGGAATGTTGTTTTAACCGCGGAGAGACGTCAGTACACTCCGCTTCTCAAGTTCAAATCCTCCCATGTTAATCTACTAACTCTCCTGACTGCTTTGTTGGACAAAATGGCGGATGGCGAAGTATGATTGGTCAGATCACCTGTCAATCAAGCTCCCTGCAAAGGGTCAATTGAGCAGTTTAGTCCAAAAATTCTGAAGAGACACAATCGCTTTATATGATGAACAGGTATATGATCAAACTGTTAGGTTATGGCTTATTAGTTAGTAGAGTAAGTTGACATGTAGTTGTAAAGTTACTTTGTTTGTAAGGCCTGCTCAATCGGTCCAACGACAGTTTCCGATAACTAACCGTTACTGACATGAGCGTGTGTTATCGTATGGTATATAACCTTATGGTGTTATGGACTTAACCCAATCTAATCAATCATTTCAGAGTAAGTCAGAATGAATCCAAATGTAACAATGTATTATTAGTCAGGTAAATGTATCATGCCAATTACATAATCCATTCAAAGATAATCAATACAATAACATCAAATGCTCAGAGATAAAGAGTAAAAGATGTCTGAACTCATTACAAATCGCCCCGAGCCTCTGAAGACATTTCTTTATATACTCAGACCAATGTGAGGAATGAACTTCCAATAGGAATTTGCATTGACTAGAGTTAGACACAGCAGGGGACCGAGGAGCAGGAGGTAGTTTGGAGGAAGGACCCTGGGAAAAGTGCACGCCCAATAAGCAAAGGGTCTCTAAACCCTTATTACCATTTGGTTTACTTCTGTGGAGATGAGACCAGTCCCACTGAGACATTTTAAATGATACCAAACATGACTGTTAATTTAATTATATTGACATAGAACATTATAATTTTGATATAATCTTTCTAAGTGAAGAGAAGAACGTGTAAAGGGAAAGAAGTGGGGGGAGAAGGAACAAATGTTAAAGAAGGACAGGAGTCAAGTCAAGTCAAGTCAGGTCATCTTCTTTTATAGAGCGCTTTAACAATGTAGATTGTTTCAAAGTGGCTTTACAGAGATAAACGGATAATTTAAGGTAACAGAGATTGTTTTGGCTTTATAGAGGTTCTTAAATAAAGATATTTTCCAGCTAAAGTTAGTTTTGATTGATTCACTTCCGTCGCAACGATCATTAGTTATTAAATTAGAGGCCGCTAAGACGACACAGCTCTCTCTACAGAGACTTTAAACGCGAACCTGTGAGAAACGCTGATGGCGCTCACGTGCGCATCAAGAATGAATTATATAGTTATGCGCATTTGAATATATGTGCGCAGGTTTGTAATTCCCTACAAACCAAGCCTTAACAATTTACTTGTCTGGCCTTAAAATTTTTAGACAGAATTTTATCACTTCGTGGGAGATACGCAAAACCGAAATTATCCCGACAACGCTTTGCGGTGAGGAGACAAATGTGGTGTCCATATCTTAGGACTCAAACTTTCTGAGGATCTGTTTGTCTTACATAGTTAATATAATTTCTGTTGAGGAGCATCAAAATAAAGCGTCAGCAGATATCAAGTAGATCATCTATTAATACTCTAATGACTGCTAGTTGACATGTAGTTGCACAGTTACTTAAGTTTCTAAAGTGGACCATTGAAATAAATGCATTTTTATCACATTCTCTCTGCGTTCTCCCCACGGAAGCACATAGATGCAACAGGATTTTCTCTATTCCTCAAGAACTATCTTGAGGTTGATGATTTTCCAGCTGATCTCTGCCAGCGGCTCTACTGGTATTTCCAAAGATCTGAGCGGTCTGGTCCTGACACCAGTCCTCACAGCAGAGACGGTGAGCTGCTGATTCATTTAGCAGAACTTCAGTAAGCCTTTCAAAACACACTTGTCTGTTGTCTTTCCAACCTGTTCGCATATAACCATGTGAGAGATCAAACACATTGTTTATGTGTTAAATGCACAAGATGAAATGAATGTTTTTAGAGGTTTAATGATAGTATTAATCTAAACTACCATATCAAATAAAGAGTAGAGGCCTCTGATTTAGGCCTACATTATTTTACTTCATATGCACTTTTTAATATTTGCAATGAATGCAATCACTGACAGTGCAATTTTAAATTGTAAAAAGTGAAAAACAATATTACAACATAGTATTTTCCATTTAAAATTTACAATATATAATCAGAATTGCTTTGTGCAGTAGAGTCCAGGACTAACATTAAATTGCACAAGTACATAATGATTTTTTTGTGGGTTTTCACTGCAAAACAACACACAAATGCCACAAATATCAACAGTTTTTTAAAAGGTGCAAGAATATAGTAATTTTGAGCTGTCAATAATCAGAAATCCTGGTGGGACTGTTAAAGGCTGTATAATAAAATGTAACTAACCACACACTAATGTATTAACTTTAGCTGTAAAGTATTAACGGTAAGTATTAAAACGCACAATGGCTATTACTGGCTCTTACTATAGAATTGTATTGATATTCAGCTTTATTTGTTCTGCTCTGTCAGGTGGTGTCTCTCTTAAAGCTGTGTTGTGTTACTTTTCCATACTGGAGGATGGAAATCCACGAGACAAACTAGAGTGTAAGACATGCATCGAATTTATAGTGATCTCTTGCAGATAACATCACTAATACTATGCACTAATACCATATAAAGTGCGGAATGGGTTTGATAATTTGTGATTTAAACTTGCCATTTGTTTTTAAGTGTAATTAAATGCAGTGCATATGGAAAGTACTTATTAATCATATGATACTTGTTTGGCAGACACCTTCAAACTGTATGATAAAGATGACAATGGACTTCTTGATAGCAAGGTAACAACGGGAGATTTTGATATTTCCTTTATGTAATGCCACCCTCTTGTCTTGAGTATGATGTGGTATGATGTATGCTTAGGTTAAAATTAGCCTTTGTCCAGTGATGTCCTCTTAAAATAAATTATAATGTTTATTTAATTCTTGTTTTCTGTGTGTTTTTGTTGAATAGGAAGTTGACAAAATTGTTACACAGATGATGCAAGCTGCCGAATACCTCGGATGGGATGTGACAGAACTAAAGCCAGTAAGTTCATAATTACAAATAACTCTTTCAGAAAGTATAATGGCATTGGAGAAATTACATTTGCTTTTTGTAAGTTAGTATGGAAGCGTGTTTCTGCCACAGGATAAAAAACATTTAAAAAGTAATAGTGACTTTTTATCCCACAATTCAGACTTTTTTCTTGCAAAGTGAGTTTATATCTTGCAAATCTGAGAAATATAGAGATATAAAGAGATACGAATTCGCAATTCTGACTTTATTTCTCACAATTCCACGTTTATTAATTGCAATTCAGATTTTTTTTTCTCACAATTGCAAGAAAAAAAGTTTGAATTGTGAGATTAAAAGTCAGAAACAAGCTTCCATAAGTTAGTGATAGAAGTGGCCTGGCAAATATATTTTTAACATCACAGATTTTCTGCTTTTAAAGGGCCACTGAACTAGGGGTGTTCGATTCCAGGCTTTTTTAAGTCGACTCTGACTCCCGACTAAATAATACAAGATGGCAGTCGTTAGTTAAACACTTCTTTCATTTATTTTTCCCCCCAACACAAAGCCTTTAATTCCCCTTACTAACACAACACACTTGCAACACACTAGCGTGATTGTCCAATTTAGTGATGACTCGATGAGTGCTACCTAGCTGTTGCTGATACCTAGTTTTTACAGCAGGAAAAGTCACGAAAAACAGCAGAGGTCAAATATTTAACTCTTTAATTCATCTTATTATAATGATCAGGTGATGGCGCTAAACGCACATCAGGGTTGGTCTGCAGTTCCTCTTCTGAGCCGCTGTTTGCACACATTAAATGACAGAAAGTGAGTCAGTTCAGTGACCTCTAGACTGTTTTGTAGTACTTCTTCAAAATGAAAATCCGTACTCGTTCAGGTCAAAGGTGAGGTTAGTAGCCCTACATATAAGCCTCAACATTTCCTAGCGAGGCTTTATACTGTAACCATAGATGGGTAAGTTTGCTTTTTCCAAGCCTAGAACTAATACATGACCGTATATTTTAGGCTTGTTATGAAGATACAAGTACATTGTTCCTTTTTCTAGGAACTTCAAGACATGCTGAAAGCCATAGACGTGGACAGCAGTGGCACTGTAACCCATCGAGAGTGGATACAAGGGGGTTTGAACAACATTCCTCTACTGGTTCTGCTTGGATTAAAGGTAGACAACCTTTGTCAGAATGTACAGGTAAAACTCGAAACATTTTAATATCGTGCTAAAGTAATTCAACTTAACAGGTGAAACTAATAAATTATATAGACTCATTACATGCAAAGTGAGATATTTCAAGCCTTTATTTGATGATTATGGCTTATAGCTTATGAAAACCTTTTCACAATATTCTAATTTTGAATTTGTTTTGTTTTATAAGCTGTAATTATAACAAATAAAGGCTTGAAATATCTCACTTTGCATGTAATGAGTCTATATAATATATTAGTTTCACCTTTTAAGTTGAATTACTGAAATAAATTAACTTTTGCACGATATTAAAATTTTTCGAGTTTCACCTGTATATGTAATAATCATGCAATGAGATCAGGAATGTCACATGGTGTGGAATTGATTACATTCGATGTTTTTAACACTATCTACACAGGTAGCTGAAAAGGACGGCCAGCATGTCTGGCGACTGAAGAACTTCAACAGGCCCACATATTGCTTTGTCTGTCAGAAGATGATGTTGGGTCTGCGAAAACAGGGCTTGTCTTGCAATTGTGAGTTTATCAATGATAACCTTTTTTAATTCATGGGCGAGCTTTAGACCTGTTCTTGTCTCTTTAAACATACATTTAGGGCCAGATTTACTAAACAGGGTAAATTAGCGTGAGAGCGCAATCCCATAAAAGCTCCGATCTACTGACGATGCACAAATGAAAGAACACAGACGCAGCCGAATCATTTCCATAATGAGCAACACAATCTACTAGGGGTGGTTAATCTGTCTGATTTCCCGATTCGATTCGATTACGATTATTGAAGTCCCGATTCGATTACAGTCGATTTTCGATTATTAACGATTCTCGATTCTGGATTATTGATTTTCCATTTCACAACAGTAAATTCACTTCAGTAAAAATCACAACAATAACAAATTATAACAAACTTCAACATATTCTGAATCTCTATTAACATAAAATACGGATGTCCACGCATCACACGTTACAGCTATCCTACCCGCTTTCTTCAGTGATTCCATGACTTCGGTTTTGGTCTTGTTGTAGAGTGTGGGGATCGCTGTGTCTGTAAAATATCTCCGAGATGGGACGTTGTATCTCGGCTCCAAAGTGTGCAACATAGCGCGAAAGCCCTGGTGCTCAACGACTGGATGCAAATCCTTGGCAATAAAAGTTGCGATTGATTGTGTAATGCGCTTTGCCCTTTCCGAGCCGGGTGGAAGCTTTGACAATATTGTTTCCACGCTTCAGAGTTCCGTCTTTTGCGTTCCGTCAATATTACGTTATTATCGATTTTCAAAAAAAAAAAAAATTTGTGAATCGATTCAGAATCGTCCACGTCCGAATCGCGATGCATCTAAGAATCGATTTTTTTCCCCACCCCTACAATCTACCTAGAGCAGTGCAAATTAGCGTCTGGTTAAAAACATGCTTTTTTACACGGTAAATAATGGCGCAAACACCAGTCAATTGACGAGCGCAAACTTTAGTAAATCACCTTACATTATTCATTCAAATACTCTCCTCCCATAAATATTGCATCTGAAAGGGAAACTCCTCCTTCAAATGAATATGCAATAAGCTGTTAGTAAATCTGGCCCTCAGTGTTCAGTGGATAGATGCTCAAATACCCTTGTGAAAAAGAAGTGTGCTTAACTGTATTGAATGTAGTGTATGTCAGATTTTTCAAGTATATTTTAAAAAACTGTACTCGCAGATAATATAATATTAATAAAATAAAAGGCCACTTATGTTTACTGAGAGAGAATTTAACTTTTATGACTGTTTATTAATCATTTAAGTACACTTTAAAAAGTGTACTTTGTAATAATCTTTGTCACACTGCATTTTGTCACATTTTAAAGTACATTTTAAATCATTGTTTTAATATTTTGTCGATTTTTTTTTTAATACTGTTATTCAGTATTACATTTTAAATTAACATATTTTAAATGTACTAAACTGCAACTTCATTAAAAATGTGTGAATTAAAAAAATTAAATAGATGACATTCAAGTTAAATTATGACATCCGTGTATATTTTAGTCAACCACAAATGCTTGTCAGTAAATTCAGCAGTAAATTTTAATTTCTTAATTTCCATATCTCAAAGACAATAGAAGACCTGTCATACATCAGTTGTCCTACTTGTCCTACTTAAGTTGGTCAAAAAACACTTTCAAGTTCAACTAAATGAATTTAAAATGTAAGGTAACAATTTAAACTAAACTACGTTTTTATTTAATTCCAAATAACATGCAATTAAATGTCCATTACATTCGGGTCATGTTTAAGTATATTATGTCTTTAAGGACGCTGTACTTCTTTTTCCTATGGGTACTCTAAATCAGGGGCTTTCAAAGTGAGGGGCCGCAGCAAGTTGGAAGGAAAATTTTTTTTTTTTGTATATTATTATGAGAATTGTTATGAAATAGCATTATAATAATTTGTTGCATAGCGTAACCTATCTGAACATTATACTTTTAATGCTAATCTTTTAGAGATTAGGCGACCGGCCAATCAGTCTGTCATGCCGATTTTATGCCGGTCAAATGCACTCGGGCGCTGCATAATTAACATCACGCAACATCAGCATCACACGTGCACACGGAACACACATGTAGGAACACATTTTTGATGGACAAAATAAATATGATTTCACACAAAAAGTGCCTAAAATGCACATTATTTGCATGTCTAGTGTGTTTTAACAAGTACTGGAGTATGTCAGAAAAGAAAATGAAGACTCTATATATCATGAAATTTACCCATTTAAACTTGTTTTTATTACAGTTTTTTACGATCGCTATGATAGTTTTTTCAATATATTTAACAATTTTCCTAAACTCTTAACGCACCAACACACCTAAAATACACAATTGGCAAAACGGTTAATTTCATGCTCAAAATCACACATTGTAAACTAAACTCCAAAAATAATTTTCAAAATACAATAATACACTAACACAATACACTATATCTAACAAAACACTGCAAACATGTTTCAAAATCATATAATTATTCAAAACACTAACACATGTTCTCTTCCAACAGGAACATTTAGTCAATCATAACACAATGAAAAAAAGAACAGTAACATCAGCTGAAATTACAGAAACTGCATTATGTTATGTGTCAGGTCTGCTAATAGACAGTATATTGTATTGATCATATATTGTGTTTTGCACTGTAGCTTCTTTTGAAGCCTCTCTACATATTTGTTTTGTTGGGTTTAGTAAATGCATGCATTTTGTTTCTTTTGCTGCAGAAATTCAATACAAAAAATGAATGACCATCTCAGAGTAGCTTTATGTACAGTTTATGAAAAAAAAAAAAAAGACAGACAGAAAAAGACAAAAACGTTATTTGCTAAAGGACATTACTGCAAGATATACCTCTCCATTTTCTTTCTTTCTTTCTTTCTTTCTTTCTTTCTTTCTTTCTTTCTTTCTTTCTTTCTTTCTTTCTTTCTTTCTTTCTTTCTTTGTGTTGCTCTATATTGTTCCTTTTCCACACAAGATCAGCCCAAAGAGTCCTCTTTTATAACATATGGTCATGCGATTGAAAGAACCTCAACACCTGAGTGTGCTTCCTAGATGGGAATCAGCTGTAATTTATATATTTGCATAACTTCAATACGCTGTTTCTCAGTAGCAATGGAATAAAATACAGGGAATATTTTTGTTTCAATTCACAATATGAACAGCTGTTCACTTTGACTTTATCCTATATAAGTTATGTTTAGAACATGATGTTATCTGCTCTGACATACAGTGTGAAAGCATTTGTAAATTTGGCAGTAAAATTACATTGTTTTGGTATTGGTTGAGCTTGTGTGTAAAAGAAGTTCAAGCATTTTAAATTTGTGTTAACTGTATGCATTTTGTGTCAAAGCGACAAGAAATGCGGAATCGGCTAAAATCTGTATCGGCCTAGAAAAATTTAATCGGTGCATCTCTATAATCTTTCTGATTGGCTGGTATCAAACACCATCACATAATCTGATGTTCACAGATGTTTTATTTATTTATTTCTACATTTGTCGATGGGTTCAATAACACATCCTGCAAAGGGGGGGCCTTGGCCAGAACCTCGTGGTATTTAGGGGGCCTTGTCATGGAAAAATTTGGGAACCCCTGCTCTAAATAACACTGAATATGTACAGCCTTAAATATTCAGAATATGTTCACCCTGATTTCTAGCGTCTTTGTAAATGCCCTTGCCTGTGGCTATGTTGTAATGTAATGACATTGTCAGTTTCCCCTCTTCTTTCATTGATTTCTAGTTTGCAAGTACACCGTCCACAGCAGCTGTGCCAACAAAAACCACACACCATGCGTCAGGACCTTTGTCAGGTCCAAAACAGAGATAGGGGTGAGAGATGATTAATTTACCATTGATTTACCATTACATTGTGTTCTGCTTAAACTTGCTATTAATTATGTGTTAAATTGAGTTAACTCAAGTTAATGCTTGGCCTGAATGGCTGTTTTCCCCCTTCGCCAGTGTTCAGTTCATGACTGGATCAGTGCTGACTGTGAGTCCAACAAATGTGAGATTTGCCACAAAAAGATCAAGATACTCACTGGAAAGAGCTGTGCATGGTGTCACCGCATGGTGAGCGCTGACTTCTTTATCCACATACATTTACATTTAATTGTTTAGCAGGTCTTTTATCCAAAGCGACTTACAATACAAGCAATCAAACCAACAATAGGGCAACAATATGCATTATGCAAGTGTTGTGACAAGTCCCAGTTAGTCTAGCACAGTACAATTATCATTATTAATAATAATATATACAATAATACGAACATGTCACAATATTTCTAATTTTAATTATTGATACTCAGAATAAAGGGGCGGGGCCTGGTTGAGTTAGTAGTGTGTTAAACTGGTGGTTATGGTAAGGGGCGGGACATTGCCCAAACACGCTCGAAACACTCAACCAATCACAACACACTGCCCCAGTCGACCAATCAGAGCACAGTGTGCTTTTCAAAAGGAGGGGCTTCATAGAGACAGGAACTAAACAGAGCGTCCACATGAGGGCGCTCACAGGACGAGTGCAGAATGGGGCTATACCCCTCAAAATCCACTTTTCTCAGGATATAATTTTTTGTCTAGTAATTTGAATGTTGTACTCGAAAGGAGATGCAAAAAATTACACATTGAGTCACTTATTTGCTTTAAAAAGTTTAAAAAAAATAGTTTAAATTAAAAAAAGTTTTAAAATGTCAATGACGTCATACACATCCTACGAGCAGAGATACTGCTTTACGGCAATCCTTCAGTCACTTTGGTGCTTTCGCGCTCTGCACTTTCTTTTCTCTCGAGGCATCAACAACACAGCGGACACAGGTAAACACACAACACAGCGGACACAGGTAAACACACAACACAGCGGACACAGGTAAACACACAACACAGCTGACACAGGTAAACACTACACAGCGGACACAGGTAAACACACAACACAGATAAACACACAACACAGCGGACACAGGTAAACACACAACACAGCGGACACAGGTAAACACACAACACAGCTGACACAGGTAAACACTACACAGCGGACACAGGTAAACACACAACACAGATAAACACACAACACAGCGGACACAGGTAAACACACAACACAGATAAACGCACAACACAGCGGACACAGGTAAACACACAACACAGCGGACACAGGTAAACACACAACACAGCGGACACAGGTAAACACACAACACAGCTGACACAGGTAAACAAACAACACAGCGGACACAGGTAAACACACAACACAGCGGACACAGGTAAACACACAACACAGCAGACACGGGTAAACACACAACACAGCGGACACAGGTAAACACACAACACAGCGGACACAGGTAAACACACAACACAGCGGACACAGGTAAACACACAACACAGCGGACACAGGTAAACACACAACACAGCGGACACAGGTAAACACACAACACAGCAGGACACAGGTAAACACACAACACAGCGGACACAGGTAAACACACAACACAGCAGACACAGGTAAACACACAACACAGCGGACACAGGTAAACACACAACACAGCGGACACAGGTGAACACACAACACATCAGACACAGGTAAACAGACAACACAGCGAACACAGGTAAACACACAACACAGCGGACACAGGTAAACGCACAACACAGCGGACACAGGTAAACACAACACAGCGGACACAGGTAAACACACAACACAGCGGACACAGGTAAACACACAACACAGCGGACACAGGTAAACACACAACACAGCGGACACAGGTAAACACACAACACAGCGGACACAGGTAAACACACAACACAGCGGACACAGGTAAACACACAACACAGCGGACACAGGTAAACGCACAACACAGCGGACACAGGTAAACACACAACACAGCTGACACAGGTAAACACACAACACAGCGGACACAGGTGAACACACAACACATCGGACACAGGTAAACAGACAACACAGCGGACACAGGTAAACACACAACACAGCAGGACACAGGTAAACACACAACACAGCTGACACAGGTAAACACACAACACAGCTGACACAGGTAAACACACAACACAGCGGACACAGGTGAACACACAACACATCGGACACAGGTGAACACACAACACAGCAGGACACAGGTAAACACACAACACAGCTGACACAGGTGAACACACAACACATCGGACACAGGTGAACACACAACACAGCGGACACAGGTAAACACACAACACAGCGGACACAGGTAAACACACAACACAGCGGACACAGGTAAACACACAACACAGCGGACACAGGTAAACACACAACACAGCGGACACAGGTGAACACACAACACATCAGACACAGGTAAACACACAACACAGCTGACACAGGTAAACACACAACACAGCGGACACAGGTGAACACACAACACATCGGACACAGGTGAACACACAACACAGCGGACACAGGTGAACACACAACACATCAGACACAGGTAAACAGACAACACAGCGGACACAGGTGAACACACAACACAGCGGACACAGGTGAACACACAACACATCAGACACAGGTAAACACACAACACAGCGGACACAGGTAAACACACAACACAGCGGACACAGGTAAACACACAACACAGCGGACACAGGTAAACACACAACACAGCGGACACAGGTAAACACACAACACAGCGGACACAGGTAAACACACAACACAGCGGACACAGGTAAACACAACACAGCGGACACAGGTAAACACACAACACAGCGGACACAGGTAAACACAACACAGCGGACACAGGTAAACACACAACACAGCGGACACAGGTAAACACACAACACAGCGGACACAGGTAAACACACAACACAGCGGACACAGGTAAACACACAACACAGCGGACACAGGTAAACACACAACACAGCGGACACAGGTAAACACACAACACAGCTGACACAGGTAAACACACAACACAGCTGACACAGGTGAACACACAACACAGCGGACACAGGTGAACACACAACACATCGGACACAGGTAAACAGACAACACAGCGGACACAGGTAAACACACAACACAGCGGACAGAGGTAAACACACAACACAGCGGACACAGGTAAACACACAACACAGCGGACACAGGTAAACACACAACACAGCCGACACAGGTAAACACACAACACAGCGGACACAGGTAAACACACAACACAGCGGACACAGGTAAACACACAACACAGCGGACACAGGTAAACACACAACACAGCGGACACAGGTAAACACACAACACAGCGGACACAGGTAAACACACAACACAGCGGACACAGGTAAACATACGTGCTAGAAGAGTTTCTGCTAGAAGACATTCTGGTCCTGCTTCGGATGCCATGATGCCATCAAGCGGTATCTCTGGTCGTAATCAGTCATTCACTGACCAATCAGCGTTCATTAGCAGAATGCTAGCGTGTTGTGGGCAACAACAACTCAACGTGTAAGAAATCGAGAGGACATAAGTACTCGTTCATTCAACTTTCGACCTATAACCCATGTTGAACTTGCAAAACCTACAATCAAATCTGAGATTTCTCAACGGCAATCGGGTGAAAGAGACACATTTAGCCGTCTAGCTCCATAGACTCTTATTCATTTTGCACTCGGGCGATCGCCCCCAGTGGAACTCTGGTGGAACTACAACCAGAATTCGGTACAATAAGACTTAATAGGGAGTGGGCAGGCTCTCCGTAGACGGGCTCTGGCGTTACTGACAGACTGGGAAGAGAGGAGCCGCAACAATTGGAGAATATGAGAAAAATCATGAAAACCTGTTCTAGTAGAGACCAAAACAACATCAAGACTTTGAAAAAGGGCATAATATGACTTATTTAATTTATTTAGCTGGATGTTTTATTTAGACAGATCTGTTCCTGTATATGCTAATGTTTTCCATCTTTGCTGCTGCTGATGAACGTAGCGCCACAGTGAGTGTGTTCCTCTGGGCCCGTCGCACTGTGACTGTGAGCGACTACAGCATCACATCCTTCCACCGTGGGCCATATGTGCTGTAAGCAAGAGCTAGAACTATACAAAAACACTATTTAGTGTTGTTGCTATATAAGGCACTTTGGCTAGATTTATTATAGCATTTTATATACAATAAGTATAACTTTTGTTTCTCTCATTATCAATTATAGATGGATCAAACAGACTCTATTTCGGGGAGCAGTCTGGGAGAAAAATACCTGGTAAACATGAACTCAGATGGACACTTTTTGCAGGTAAGCAATTCTACATTTAAACCAATATTGACTCCACATATTGTAATTAAATATGTTTGTGATACAGAATGTTTGATTAAATGTATGTATGTGCTTTCTCTATAACTCATATCTTTATGAAGATATTTCCTGTGAAGGACACACTCCCTCTCTTGGTGTTTGTAAATCCAAAGAGTGGCGGAAAACAAGGAAAGAGGTTATATTCTGATTTTAATGTAAAATATTATGCATCTATTATGCTGTATCGGATTTTCAGATTTGCATAATGCCAGTCTATGTTCTTCGTTGGCTGCCGTGAACAACGTCTACTTTGTCCCTCAAACACTGTAGTTTATCTGAGACTGGAAGAGTTTGGTTCGTGTTGTTCATGTGGAGAAGACGCTGTGATTGATACGGTAAAACCAGCACTATCGTTACTGTTCGTATCACTGAGTATCAAGAGCTGAGGAAGATTCAGATATGGTAATGAGCTAATAACATGGTCGACCAATCACAACAGACTGGGTAATCTGACCAATCAGAGCAGAGCAGCTCTCAGAAAGGCGGGGTTTAGAGAAACTGAATCCTTGATCAAACCGTTTCAGACACTGAGAGAAAAGAGCTGACTCTGCGGTGGATATTATAAGAAAATTAAAGTGTTTTTTTTTTTTACCTTTGATGCATGTCAACCTATTGTAGGAGACTCTAGCATAGCATTGTAATATGACTTTTTGAAGAACTATTTGTTAAAACAATTACTGCTGGCTGTTTTGTCTCCTAAAATGGTTGACCAAAACACTTTTTTTTACATTTACCTAATAAGCACATTTAAAATGACTTGCTTAATGACATTATCTGGTTTGTTGCAGGGTGTTGAGAAAGTTTCAGTACCTCCTGAACCCACGACAGGTTTACAGTCTTGACAATGGAGGACCAAATCCAGGGTACGTTTTTATAAACAGAGCAGACTAACACACCATTACAAAGCCACAAATGTGTGTGTGTCTATTCGTTTCAGGCTCCAGCTCTTTCAAAATCTTCATAAATACAGAATCCTGGTCTGTGGAGGAGACGGCACTGTCGGCTGGATTTTAGATGCTATTGGTGAGAAACATAAACTCGTGCACAAATCCAAAGATTTGTCATAGTATGCACACAATTTTATTTAATCACATAGTATTTTGTTACTCAGTTGTTTTCCCAGCTGTTTTTATTGTAATGTATTAAGAATATAGTGTCACTCTCCAGCCATTGAATTTAAGAAGACACATAAATACATAATGCAATCAAAATTACACTGTCTAGTTACTATGTATTTTTTCCCTCAGATAAAGCTGATATGGTGATTCGCCCTCCAGTTGCAGTTCTTCCTCTGGGAACTGGGAATGATCTGGCTCGGTGTCTGCACTGGGGAGGAGGTGTGTCTCCATGACGACTGCATCATTCAGTAGAGATATTTACACTCGCTCACTTCACGCTGCTGATGGATGATGTATGTACAGGAGATGAAGGCAGTTTAACGTTACTGTGAGCGAGTTGCTCATTCATCATATGCTCTGATATGTTGACATCACATGACAACCTCAGGGCTCTCAAGTCTCACGCATTGGGCGTGAGACACACGCATTTCAACCCCTGCACACACTCACACGCCACACCTTGTGTTTCTCACGCTGAGGAGTGAGGGATAATTTGTCCCGCTATACAATTAATGGACGAGGCGCAGGCAAACGGAGGGAAGTTCTCTGCCGAGTTCATAGCATCTATCTCGAGTTATACAGAGTTAAATGTCAGCTTCCAGCCAATCAGAAATTAGAATGTGTTGTTTCCGGGTAAATTACGTGTTCCCGCTCCAAGCACGTTCGTTACTAGGCAACACGCGCAGTCGCGCACATACGGAGTGGAAGTTGGAAGAGGTATGAATCTGATGACTGCGGTTTGCGGTAGGAACCTCTTTATTTAAAACATTTTTTTTTATGATTCCTGGACGAAATCTCTTGCCTGTGATCAAAGACAGTGAGCGCTGATGTTGAGGACTATAGCCAAATTCATGCAAAATTATTTTTGATGCAGTCAAAACTCTCCAACTGCTTAATTTAAAGTGGTCATCGGATGCAAAATTCACTTTTATATGGTGTTTGCATATAAATGTGTCTTTGCAGTGTGTGGACACAAACACCATACAATGAAAAAATCCACTCACTTTTTTTTAATCCTCAAAAAGCCAAAAAGTTGTTGCTCATTATCATTTAAAGAGACATGCACCGAAACGAGTCGCTGTGAACAGAGCTGTTTTTGAGGAGGAAAAAGGGTGTTTTACACAACCATTGAGGAATTTTAACCAAAGTAACTTATGTTACAAACTTTACATGAAGAACCCTAAGAATTATACCAATTTGTGGAAAATGGGCATCCGATGACCCCTTTAAAGGTGACCGTTTGAGCAGATTTGGCAGACTGTCTACGATTGCCAAAATGGTTTTAATTTGCATTTGTGCTGGTCAATTAGGAACAATTGGCAAAATTGAACTGCTAGCAAAAATTTAAGCGAATTTGGTGGGGCCGCTGATGCAAATTTGGGTGGCTCCTCCCCTAACAGATCTCACTCCAAACTTTTGATAAAACTTGAGAGCCCTGCAACCTGTCATGCAATTAACTTGAGTTCTTACTAATAATAATGACAATAATAACACGGTTATATTTAATAGCTAATTTTAGCCAGTGCTATGTGCATACAAATATATGTAAAAAACAGTCAAACCAAACAATATAACAAGAAACACTACACTATATATAAACTACAGACAAAAGAGAGCCTAAAGCCTTGTTTATACTTTGGCCTGGCTAAATGTTACTGCTTGTTTCAGAACATTTAGAGAACATTCAAAAGTCATATTCCCATAATATTTGCAGAATGACAAAGTTGAGAACGTTCAGATATCTAAGAAAACTTTTTAAATCATTAAAAAAAACTGATTGTTTTGAACATTAAGAGAACATTCAGAAATAACGTTTTAATAACTTAATGGGAACATTTGCAGAACGTTCTTAGAATATATTTTTGTTAGCTGGGAACAAGTATAACATTTAAAAAAACAGATAAACGTCCAAAAAAAAAAAAAAAACATTCCATGAAAAAAATATAAATGTTTCTGTGCTAATATTTTGAGAACATTATTAAAGACAAGATAACTTCTATTAAAGGGGAACTGTCGCCAAAATTGAACCTAGGCTCTTTTTGTTCATCTACCCGAGTCAAACTTTCGTGTAAAAGCATAATTATAATGGAATCGCCACTTTTAAGATTGACCGTATTTTCGTTTTAGGTCAAAATGTCTTTTGAATGGGAGTGCATGGGGCACGTATATGATAGCATCAAAATCGCTATTTTTAAAACACTAATGCGGCTCGACACAACATGAAACTGTGCTGGAAGTGTCACCAGCGGCTCTACACATGAACTCCAGCATTGACTACAGTGTTTGTGTGCACAAAGTTTACTAAAAAGAAAGATTTTGTACGACTCACTTTATCTAACTTTAACACAGTTAGTGTTTCCGGTGGCTGGAATTTTGTCAGTCAAAAGTAGTCGATCTCCGAATGCAACGTAACATGAGGAGAGTAAAGATGGAAAGCTCCTAAAGCTTAGTTCCATATAAATTACAAGTGTCGAAGTTATCATGCTTTTCATTGGAATTACAAGTTCATGACATTTCCTCATATGGAGTCAGTTCATTACGCTGCATTCGGAGATCGTCTACTTTTGACTGAAAAAAATTCCAGCCACCGGAAACACTAACTGATAAAGTGAGTCGTACAAAACCATTCTTTAGTGTTTTAAAAATATTGATTTTGATGCTATCATATACGTGCCCCATGCACTCCCATTCAAAAGGCATTTTGAGCTAAAACGGAAATACGGTCAATCTTAAAAGTGGCGTTTCCATTCTAATTATGCTTTTACACGAATGTTTGACTCTGGTAGATTAACAAAAAGAGCCTAGGTTGCAATTTGGCGACAGTTACCCTTTAATGTTACTGGAAGAAAGTTTGTTCATAACTTGCCAGAGCGTGGACAAAGTTTTGAGAACGTTCCCTGTTAGCCGGGATAGTGACGAACAGATCGCCATATTCAATCCACAAGACCGTTTGAGAGCAAGGGTGAAGATAAAATGCTCATACAAGCGGTCACTGAGGTCGGCACAAATGAGTGTTTGAAACGGTTCGGCTTTGAATCGTCTGCCTGAAGCTAGGAGCCTGTATTCAAGGCATGTGGTGTTCTTTTGTGTGTTGGATTAAACAGGATATGAAGGCAGTGATCTGACAGAAATCCTTAAGCAGATTGAGGAGAGCACATTAGTGCTGATGGATCGCTGGAGTTTGCGAGTCATTCAAGCTGATGTGGCGGACGAGGGCGACCCAGTGCCCAATGACATCATCAACAACTATTTCTCCATCGGTGTGGTGAGCGCCAAGAGTCTGGACTAGGGGTGTCACAATATATCGTGTCACAATATATATCGTAATACAAAAATGCAACTATATGTATCGTGGATAGTGACAATCTGTATTGTTCACCCAAAATAAATATTACTGCGTGAGAAAAAATTCAAGTTTTTGAGTCAGTACTACATTAAACTACTATATAAAGTTGAATATTATGTATAATAATGCGATGTGGGAATATTAGGGGTCCTGATAATGCCAATTGTCTCATGTTACCTGTAAAACGTGGCCGACATTATTTTAAATATGTAGTCAGTGACCGAGTGCAAGCATATTCGTCTAAAATAATTCTGTATTTTCAGCTTCTGAATCATGAATATTGTTATTCTGGTGTCTCTATTGTCCTGCATTGGGTTTCCAGGACTAAGTCCAAACCTATTAATTTACACCCACAATGTAAAATAAAATGTAGCATTTTAATTTTAAAGGAGAACTCCCTTCAATTTTAACATTGAGCTCAATTTTTAGTAGATGTGAAAGATATGAATAAAAATGATGTTAATTCAACAAGCGCACATACCTGTATTTAGTTCCTGTTTTCGGTCGAAGTCCAAAGTAGTCGATTGTCGAGTTCACGCGTATAGGTTTAGTTACCTATGATCACGCGCGTGAACTCGACAATCGACTACTTTGGACTTCGACCGAAAACAGGAACTAAATACAGGTATGTGCGCTTGTTGAATTAACATCATTTTTATTCATATCTTTCACATCTACTGCAGTCAGATTCACCGTGTTCACTCTGAAGGAATCACTCAACATGGCTGGGCACTTGTATGACACATCAAGGATGATAAGAGAAATAAAAGCAGGTTTAAAATTAGACCCCATTCAAGTCAATAGGGTGCAAATTTTAAAAAGAGGATAACACAGTGTAGGCAACACCGATTTTTGTCGTTGTTCTCTGTATTGACAGCACTCCAAATTTACAAAAAATTGAAGTCAATGTTAAAATTGACCGGAGTTCTCCTTTAACCTTTTACCATGTGTCTTGGAGTGTCGCAATAATATCGCATTGTGAGTTCAGTATCGCGATATATATCAAATCGTGACATGAGGGTATCGTCACACCCCTAGTCTGGACTGAACGTTTTATTTTCCTCTTGACAAATGGTGCAGCTGTGAAGACAGATTTCAAATCACTCGGCTCTTTGAATGATGCATGTGTATTTCTGTAATTGGCAGCTATATTGTATTTGTGTCAGTAATTTTCCAGCGTGATGTTCCCTCAACAGGACGCATCTATAGCTCACCAGTTTCATGTGATGAGAGAGAAGGATCCACAGAAGTTCAACAGCAGGTCAGGATCTGAAATGTGTGCAGTCACTACGTTGTGCTGTGTTTTTTAAACCGTTTATTACTTGGTTCAGTTCTACATTTTTCTATGTTATGCCCTGAAAGAGCCAGAAATAAGCTGTGGTATTTTCAACTCGCAACATCTGAGACCGTTTCAGCTTCCTGCAGGAACCTCAAGGAATGTCTCAGCATCGAGGTAAATGTTGTGGGAAATCCTCTAGCTAATTTAGTGTTCCGGGTCAAAAATGACCCGTCTTTTAAATTGCTTGTAAATCTCTCATTATGCTATATTATCACCAAATACTGGATTCAATCTTTTATCAACTTGTTTTCTTTCAATTAAGTAGCCTTGTTTATCTGAGCTCGTGTTTGAGTGAAAAAGGTCACTCAAAAATGTGTTCACCAAATACATTTTGCCTACGATCAGTCAGCTCGAAATACAAAACTTGCTAATTGAAAGAAAACAAGCTGATGAAAACTGAATCCAATATTTGGCAATAAAATAGCATAATTAGATATATATATATATAAAAAAAAAGATTGCTGGTCATTTAAAAAAGGTTGAGAAAAAACAAACAACCAAAAAAATTATAAATGATCAAAATATTTTGGGAAGTTGTTAGACCATCTGTGAGCAAAGTCAGTCAGTATTAGTCAAATGCAATTACATTAACTAGCATTTTCGGGAAAAAGAATATCCTCTCCGTGTCTATTTTATATTTGAGCTAGTTGCACTTTTTTGTCCAGTAAATAGGCACATATCATAGTCTACAAAAAGCTATTAAATGTTTTCAGCATTATTGCCAATGAAAAACAAGCTGGTTTAACACCCCTTTTTTTTGCAGGACTTGTTTTCACACAATATGGGGTATTTTTCTGTTTCAGTGAACCTCCCATCAAATGACATATTAGAGCTTATTTAAATTTTTTTCTTTTTCTAAACTAATACAGCTAAAACAATTCTGAAAAACAGAATGATTCACAAAACAACATGTAAATTAGGCATTTTATTCAAATTATTCTGGTCTACAAGGATAGTAATTAATGAATTGTAGAAAGGTACGACTTTAAACAACTGTGACAATCCTGGCATGTATGCATAAATACTCAGTTTAATATATCTCGCTGCCACTGAGGCGTTTCAAAATGAGTTTGATAAATCTCTGTCCCTGTAGTGTTGTGGCGTTCCTGTCGACCTGAGCAGACTCTCATTGGAGGGTGTTGCTGTCCTGAACATTCCCAGCATGCACGGCGGTTCAAACTTGTGGGGAGAATCAAAGAGTGTTGAGAAGCTAAAGAAGTGGCAAGAGGTCACTGTTGATCCTGATGCTCTTGAGATGTGCTCACAGGGTAAGCACATGCTTATTACAATAAAAAAAAGATACAAAATCACTTTCAAATCACTTAAAGTGCCCCTATTATGCTATTTTAAAGATTCATAATTTTGTTTAAGAGTCTCTTACAATAATTCTACATGCGAAAAACAGTTTAAATTTCTCATGATATCCACCGCAGCGTCAGCTCTTTTCTCTCAGTGTCTGAAACGGGTCGATCAGGGATTCAGTTTCTCTAAACCCCGCCTCTCTGAGAGCTGCTCTGCTCTGATTGGTCAGATAACTCAGTCTGCTGTGATTGGTCGACCGTGTCAGAAACCAAACACTCATCATCATATCTGAATTTCAGCTCCGGATCTTCCTCAGCTCTTGATACTCAGTGATACGAACAGTAACGATGGCGTCGGTTTTACCGTATCAATCTCATCAAAGTGGATTTGCTTTGTCAGCAGAAAACAGCGTCTTCTCCACATGAACAACACGAACCAAACTCTTCCAGTCTCAGATAAACTACTGTGTTTGAGGGTCAAAGTAGACGTTGTTCACGGCAGCCAATGAAGAACATAGACTGGCATTATGCAAATCTGTTACAAACCTACGCAGATTCATCAGGAAGTGAGACTGGAGTTACTGACGACTCGATTCAGTTCAGAATCACTTCTGTCTTTCAGGAGACAACAACTTTATTTATCAGCACTTTCATCTTTGAAAATGTTCAGAAACGGCTCTATTACACACTCCATTACACACACACTTTGTAATAAACAAAAAAGCATAAAAGGGGCACTTTAACAGATTATTTTCTTAGTACCTAAATATTTGTATTCTTTGACAAATTTACCATTATTAGACTGTATACATAAATTATATAGATGTTTTTATGCTTACATGTATCCATTTGTCAGTCATTTTTTATTAAAAATCAATGTAGCTGAATATGCTGGTATAAGTAGGAAAAGTTGTTCAAATATCTAGGTTATTTATGTTGACAGTACTACAGGTCTTAATATTATTTCTTGTCAAATGATTTCTTAATTTTTCCATATATTTTATAAAATTTTCACAATTTAAATCAACTGTTTTACGGGACAAAGAACGTATACATCAACATTTCAATATACAACATTCCCAAATGAAACAAAACATTCAAAAATTAAATCATCAGGAATGTTATTCTATCGAAAGTTCTTTCTATAAGACTGGTTGTGAAATAAATGAACTAATGTGACTTGAACTGAAAAGGAAAGGCGTTTCAAAGCAAGTTATTACATTTTCGAGTAAGAATAAACAGAAAAACATTTTTCTTGGAAATAACATGAACCAATCAGTTCATATTTAAGATTAGGAATGTGTATTAATAAAGTCAATAAAATATTTCATGGTTGTGTTTGTCGATGATGCCCTTCTTGGCAAAATCATCAGTTTTGACATCGTCTTCCACACTAAATGCTGTTTATGCTTGTAGACATGAATGATAAACTCCTAGAGGTTGTTGGGTTGGAGAGTGTGGTGGAAATGGGTCAGATTTACACAGGCCTGAAGAGTAAAGCACACCGCCTGGTTCAGGCTGCTCACGTCACTATCAGGTGAGGAACCAGATCATATTTCATAAGGGGCCCTAGCATACACCCGGCGCAATGCTAGATTCAGCCCGACGCAGTTATCATTTTCACGTCCTGCGCCACGTTGATTAAATAGCAAATGCACTTCCGCCCATTTGTGCGCCCATGGGCTGCTGGTCTGAAAACGAGGTGTGTGTTCAGGCACGCGTTGCTATTTTGAGGCAACAGAAATAAGACTTCGTCATTGACCAACTGAAACCTGGTCTAAAGTCAATGGCGCAAATAAAAAAAATGGCGCAAATTTTAATTTAGTTATTTAAAGAGCGCGTTAGTAATGTGCACCTATAGGCGGGTCCACAACGTGCGCACACTCTGCTTATTACACACACAGGGACACACAGCAGCACACAAACATGTCAAATATTTAAAATAAAAGGATTACAATGTAAAATATTATTATTGTGTACATAAAGATATGGAGGAATCCGGCTTGCCCCGCAGATGGTCTGCATGCGCACTTTTACCTCGTGCACGAGCAGATCCGTTTGCGCTCTGGAGACGCGTTCTGATTTAACTTTATTGTCCTTAAATGCCATTCTTCATGTAGACAGCAGTATACATACACATATAGCAACACAACACACACACACAACAACAATGTGACAGAACAACAGAAGCGTTCAGTCTTTCCACTATCAAATTCCGTCATGTAAATAATGACTCTGCCATGGCGCGAGTGCAACTGGCATTTAAAGGGAATGGGAGATGAGACTCTGATTGGTTTAAAGCATGTAAATCCCCAAACACACCCATTACTAATTAAAGGGGTCATGACATGTTTTTTTTTTATTTTTTTATTATGTTCCCTTAGATGCAATTATAGTATTACTATAGTTTTTTTTACATTTTTTTTTAAAAATGTAGTGATTAATGACCTTTTCCCACCCTGTTTCTCATCCTCTGATTCAAACAGTCTGTTCTGGGGGTGTTTCCCCTTTAAGAGTTCAGTGTTAACGCCCACTGTTATGATTGGCTAACGTCAGTGCCTACATCAATTATTAACGCCCCCAGCCAGAACATTTGCGGATTCTGCGTATTTAAAAAGTAGTTTAAAGTTTTAAATACATTACTTACAGTTTACGTCGTCGTTGTTGAGCCCAGAATAGTCGGCACGGACTTATCTTTGAGCAACAGTTTTCTGGCAAAGCCAGCATCATTTTGGGATTTGTTCTCAAAACAGTCATCCTTCAAATGTATAGAACAAACGCTTAAACTAACACTGCCGTGACTGGGACGTCCGCAAAAGATAAAGTGCATCCATTTTTCCCTGACGACTGGATCTTTCGCAGCGTATTCAAAGATGTTGTTTGTCCACAGCCAGGAACAGCACATCTGCGGCATCGTAATTTCCCTGTACACAGACCCACTCGCTGTCCGTCGACTGAACACTTGTGAGGCGCGCAGCGCGACAACGATACGAAATGAGCGTAGTTGTTTTGCGCTTAAAGCGTAGTTGTCTTGTGCTGGAGGCGGTCATTATGCAAACGCTGGTACGTCACTTCGTACCGTGACGTCACTTCGTACCATGGATCCAGAACGAGCTGTATTTAGAGCTTGATTAAATAAATGATTCGTTTATAATGGGGAGGACGTCTTAAGCTATGAAACTTGCAGGACGTTTTAATGGTACAAAGACCTCTTATATACCAAAAGATCAAGGCAAATTTGGTTTCTCATGTCATGACCCCTTTAAGAGAATAGGGACAACCCTGCTTTTAGACCACATTTTCCCCATCGGTACACTAGCAAAAGTGGATTCGGACACACCCTCAGTGAACTTGCGCCCTGCGCTTTAGACCATGCACTTAGATTGTTAAAATAGGGCCCTAAATGTGTTTTACCAGATACTGAACATTTTACCACCCGTTTGAATAAGCAAGTGAAACTGAAATAAACCAGTTCAAGTTATATGAATATTATTAACAACATATCTTTCCCGTAGAACGTATAAAACTCTGCCCATGCAGATTGATGGAGAGCCGTGGATGCAGCCTCCATGTACGGTAAGTGTGTGTGCTCCTCAGATGACTATAAAGATACATGATGATCTGTCAAGGCTATCAAGGTTCATATAGAGTCGGTGTTAGTTTGTTTACGGCCATTTCTCATTCATTGAATGGTTTCATTATGCATCAGTTGTTTGATGGTATGGATGTTGCTGCCATTTAACAGCATAACATTATTTATATTGTTATATTATTTATATGTGCTTCCTAAATAACATCAATATTTTCTGTCTGTCTGTAGATTCACATCACACACAAAAATCAGGCTAATATGTTGATGGCTCCTGATAAAACACTGGGATGCTTCCTCAAGTGAAACCGAAGCTTGAAGATCATATCACTGAAGATAAAAATGTGAATATTTTAGAGCATTATACTATAATATTTATATATTGAAAAAAATTATTCCCTTCATTACTATAGGCTTGTGTTCAGCTTTAGTGCTAATTTGGTTGGCACATTAATTATGTATTTTCCGTTAGTTAAGAATACTAAGTATATTACAGAAATAATGCTAGTGTATATCTTTCAAAATGGGATTTTGTGATTGATTTTGGTAATGCTTCACAACAAGGCTGTATTATGCAAGCAACGATTTCCTATCATGCTTTTTTTTCTTTTCTTTTTCTTGGGCTTTTTTACAGGCTTCGTGTATTGTTCTCTTCTAAAATGTTTGATTTTGAAACTCTGGTGTCATGTTTTTAGGTGAGTAAGTTACAGTATGTGTGAACATTTCCAAACTCTGACTGTATTGTCTCTCTATGGGTTATGTGATGTAAAATACACGTCTGCATTAAAGTAAAAACAGATGGAAACACATCTTTCAGGTGGAATTAAATAACATATTCATAAATTCAAATTTATTTTATTGTGATCCATGAGTGTGAACACTTGTGCAGTGTAAGCAATGATGTATACATCAAATGTAAGTTTTGAAGTTAGCAAGAGAAGGGCATAAAGTTGGCTATAGCCGTGACCGTGGCACTGCCACAGTACTTTTTAGGTTTTTAGACAGTCATGATGTAATGTAGCCATTCAGTTTTGAGTCGTTTGCACAATTTCACCACTGGATATCAGTAAAGCTGCACAGAAACCTCAACACGAGAACATCATTTCAAATCTGACCTGTTCTGTCCAACTCTCTTTTTTCCACCCAGTCGCTTTTGGTATTTAGTCTTCAAATTCATCAAGTTATGAAGGTTCTGTTACATAATTAATTTGAAAAAAAAAAAATCAATATTTACATTTTATGAAGGGGAAATTAGGGTTTTCACAAGTACAATATAATATTCATATTCAGTAAGTAGTCAAAAATCTGCCTCTTGGACGTTAAAGCGGGATATACACTATTTTTTTTAGTGAAACTTGGCTTGTCTTTCCAAAATAATTGATCTTTAATAAAGTGTGACAACTTCATCTTAAGAGCATCATTTATATAGGCTACATTATTTCATATATGTAAATTTACTTACATTTACTTAAATTTAGCCAGATGACCCAGTTTTAAATTCATTCACAATATGCACACATTCACTCTTAATCCTATGCCTATGTGTTTCTTATATAGCTTTCATTTATTTCATATAGCCGTGGAGGAAATCATTTTAATAACATAAAACAGAAACATTCTCTTGTGAAACATTGTCTCTCTCATTCATATTTTATTATTCAGACACGTAGATTAATAATATTCATTCGCTTATTAGACGGTGGGCTGAGGGTCCGTATCTGCTTTACTTTTCGAAATGAATGATCCCCATTAAGGATGTAGTATTTTTTTATTTCCAGAATTATACATGAAAAAAACAGTAGATACAAATGTTTCACATATAATGTTCTTAATGATTCCAAAGCATCATAAGATGTAAGGAACATTAAAGTCACAATCATATCAAAGATATTACAGAACATTCGATTTACATATTAAGGAAAAAAAGAAAAGAAAGGAGATATACGCATGTATAATTAATGTAAGTACGGTAAGAGGAATTTAATTCTTTGTAGATGTCCATAGTTCTGGTTGCTTTGCGGTTTGAAAGTCCTTGCAGTGTTTCAAAGTAAATCTTCATGTCGGCCTTACAATGGTAGATGTTGGGTATCCTTTCAGACCATTTACATTTATGTATGTAAAACTTACCAAGTACTAAGATAAGATTTTACATAAAAACGTGACTCTTGTCCATATCTTTTTTGTCATAATAAAAAAAAAAATCCCTTTTCCATGAGAATTTGAATTCCACTTAACATATTAAATAAATATTCCTCATCAATCCAAAATAATTTCACATACATACATTCAAAGAAAATATGTAAAATAGTTTCAGTATCCTTTTTACAAAATACACAGGATTCAGAAATGTCATTTCTATATCTTTTTAGGAACTGGTTTGTTGGATAAATTGTATGTATAATTTTAAAGTATATTTCATAAACTTTATTATTAATACAGTATTTGTTATTATAAGTCCAAATCAATCTCCAATTAATATTTTCAAAATGTTCATTCAAAAAAGATTTATTTCGAGGTGTTGCAGGGCAATGAATCAGGCATCTGAAGGATTTGTTATTACATTTACTATCTTTGATATCAACACCGTTTAACAAAACCTGTGTTTTAAACATTGATTGCTTATGAGGTTTGGAGGATGTGTTCTTCTAGTTAGCTTTTCAGAGCCCGTCTCCCATTCAGCAAACCAGTAAGGCCTGTTAGGTAGACGTCACGAAGCCTAATTAATATTAATGATGTTTGGTCACGTGACGGATCTCCCGTCCCACCTGTCATTCCAGAACTCAAACACAGGCGCATCTGATGTCTACATGAATTTCTGCCATCATGATATGTTAATTTCTGTTTTTATTGGTTTAGTTATTATTCTGAAATGATTCGCAGATTACTTTAACAGGAGATCAGTGGCATTGCGTCTCTTGAAGACTCTTGATTTTGTTGTTAAGCTATGAGTGCTGTGCTGACCAGTTGGGTAAGTTGATTTGTTGCTTTTTATGTATAGGCGGCATATATTCAATTAGTTTCGGTTGGTAATATAATGAATGTTCATGAATCAAAGGAATTTAATTCATGTGTAGGCTAATGAAAGCAGGACAGGTCAAGAAAATCCGTTTCTTACGCTCGCGCTTAACTGGATTAGTCTTATTATTGTTTCTTCTGACAGTCATTGGCGCGCGACACTGGGTCAGTTCGGTTACGTCACGGCTATTACATTCACATTATAAAAACGTTATTTCTCTGAACATTAAAAATATCCAGTTTATTCAATGTTTTAAAAACGTTTTTGTTTTTTTCTTGGTTATACGAATGTTAAGGGAACATTCAATTGTATAATTTTGTAACGTAAACATGGGCATAGATAGCCTACTTTCAAATGTTTTCATAACATTCTGAAACAAACTGTTAAATTTAAAACAATGTTACACGAACTAAACTGTTACAAGTAAAAAGTTCAATGAACAATGTATAAAAAACGTTTTTGTGCTAAAGTTTTGAGAATATTAGGCTCTAACTTTAAACGAACATTCTAGTAACGTGACCGGAAGAACGTTTGCTCATTACTTTGAGAACCTTGTCAGTGCGTTCCCTGAAGTCCTGAGAACGTTTCCTGTTCGCTGGACACATTTTCTTCTATTGTGTGGAATAGTTAATGGTTGTTTTGTGATTTGCGTCGATCAGTTGCACGTTCAGATTGCTCTGTTACTGATAGCCTGGCTACTTAATAATGCGCATTAGATATTACACACATAATATGTTATTTTAGACTGTTACTGTACTGCAGTTAAATAATATTACAGACAGTTGAATTCTTGAGAATAATATTAAAGACATGATGATTAACTATACATAATATTATTAAACAGTCCTCAATTCTTGAGAATATCATTACCACACATTATTTTTACACACAGATGGTGCTGTGTTGTGCACATGACTTCTCAAGGTGACAGTAGTATTAAGTTGTTTATAACAGACTGAGCTCATATGAGATCATATCTCACATCAGCGGTTTCAAATCTTAGTGTCTAATTAATAAACAGTGTTAAACCTCCTGCTGAAGTCTTAATAACATTAACTTCTTAATATTAGCGTCCATCAATTCCATATCCTGTGTGCAAGTGTTGTCAAGGCCAATCAAATTCAAGTATCTCTCTTTATATCTACATAGCAGGCTGCTTTGTAATCAGTTAATGACAGGTATTGATGTATGAACAAACGTGTTGTGTACATATTTGTTCATACTGTATATCAAAACTGTTCCAGTACAAATTAGTTTGAAAATTACTAATTTTCTGTGACATATCAGAATCTTTTGATGGTGATCGCTGACACTCACTGAAAATAGGAATATAGATTGCAAACACTAAGTCATCCTATTAGTATTGGATTGATTAGCTGATTAAATAATTATTTAAGTATAGTCTGATGTTGTTTGTTGTCTCAGGGAGCTGGCCAGTTGAATTGCACTTTCATATGTATTCATATTAATTTTCATATGTTCTTTCTATAACACATTCATGGTCTCTTTGGACTGTCGACAAACAATAATTAAACATTTACTTTAACGGTTAACGTTGCCTTTGTATGCACAGTATGGCTGACTTGAATTATCTATGGCTTTTTTCTCTTTTTTGCAGGTTTCTTGCCTTTGCAACTGTGCAGCATGTCTGAGGTGTCGATGTTGCCCACAGATCAAGAACTCCATCGTGACCCGAATCATGTATGCCTTCATCCTTCTGCTCGGCACCATCATTGCCTGTGTGATGTTGTCACCTGGTGTTGAACAACAACTTAAAAGAGTAAGAGTGAAGCATTAGTAGGTTTAGAAATAATCAAATAACTCAAGTAATGTACACCAATAAACTGACAAGGGCTCATTTCAATAGTGAATTTATTAACCAGACACTCAACAAGAGTTTAGTCTCTTATATAATGAGATAAAAGAGGATAAACAAACAAATATTGTTTGTAGTTGATTTGACAATAAAAAGTTGAAGAACTTCTATTATGCTTTTTTATGTTTTTCTTTAGTGTGTTGTTAGCTTGAAAAAGTCCCTCCAGCGGGAGTTGTTCTCAGTGTCACTGTTTCTGAACTCAGAAACGCCTCCATTGTAGTCTCGAGTTTTAAACACGTCACAATATTCCTCATTTAAATAATTAATACGCAGAATAAAGGGGCGGGGCCTGATTGAGTTAGTTAGTAGTGTGTTAAACTGGCGGTTATGGTAAGGGGCGGGACATTTCTCAAACACACTCGAAGCGCTCAACCAATCACAGCACACTGATCCAGCCGACCAATCAGAGCACAGTGTGCTTTTCAGAAGGAGGGGCTTCATAGAGACAGGAACTAAACAGAGGTGCGTTTCCTGTACAACTACGTAACTCGCTACTTAACTATAGTACGATGCATAGTTGAAGAAATCAACTAGCTGTTTTCCGAAACCGTATTGTCGTAAAATAGTCGTTCAACCGCTGGTTAATGATGTCACACGATGATGATGTAAGAGGTGGAGTAATAACTACTTTTAATTAATTTGTTTGAGATCGAATTAATGCCAGATTTATGCTATAAATTATGGACATGGGCATCTGAGGACTATTTCAATTTTTTTTCATTCAATCATACAGGTGCTGGTCATAAAATTAGAATATCATCAAAAAGTTGATTTATTTCAAGAATTCAACTTAACAGGTGAAACTAATATATTATATAGACTCATTACATGCAAAGTGAGATATTACAAGCCTTTATTTGTTATGATTTAGATGATTATTACTTACAGCTTATGAAACCCACAAAATCAAAATCCCAGAACATTAGAATATTACATGAAATCACACAGTAATTACACAGTAATATGGTCATTGAACCAGGTTTTGGTTCTTTTGGCAGTGTGGGCCGGTGCAAGTCCTGCTGGGAAATGAAGGAAGCATGAAGTGCTCTGAACATGTCCTGGTGGACGGCTGCGCTGACTCTGGATTTAATAAAGCACAGTGGACCAAAGTCCTCTTTTCTGATGAGAGCAAATTTTGCATCTCGTTTGGAAACCAAGGTCCCAGAGTCTGGAGGAAGAGAGGAGAGACACACAATCCAAGATGCTTGAAGTCCAGTGTGAAGTTTCCACTGTCTGTGTTGGTTTGGGGAGCCATGTCATCGTCTGGAGTTGCAAATGAGATGCAAAATTTGCTCTCATCAGAAAAGAGGACACTGTGCCTTATTAAATCCAGAGTCAGCGCAGCCGTCCACCAGGACATTTCCAGAGCACTTCATGCTTCCTTCAGCAGACAAACTTTATGGAGATGCTGACTTCATTTCCCAGCAGGACTTGCACCGGCCCACACTGCCAAAAGAACCACAACCTGGTTCAATGACCCTGGGATTACTGTGTAATTACTGTGTGATTTCATGTTATATTCTAATTTTCTGGGATTTTGATTTTGTGGGTTTCATAAGCTGTAAGTAATAATCATCAAAATTATAACAAATAAAGGCTTGAAATATCTCACTTTGCATGTAATGAGTCTATATAATATATTAGTTTCACCTGTTAAGTTGAATTCTTGAAATAAATCAACTTTTTGATGATATTCAAATTTTATGACCAGTACCTGTATTTTTCAATCATATTTTTCAGATTCAATCATATCGTTCTTGCGTACTAGACTAGAGCACATGCGCACTATTCAAAAATGACGCTTTAAATCTCTTCTTGACAAACTAAAAGATGTAAATAACATTTGTATGTATCTGAAATAAAAACACAGATTGTACTGAATGCCAGCTTGCTTATTTGGCTCAAGATCAGGATTTATTGAGTCCACACGTCATGAAAACAAGAAACTGTTCCTAACCGCAGGTCGAGAGCTGTCGTGCCAAACACACAACTTTGCGATGCTGTTCGCGAATGTTTGCTGGAAATATGGTTTCGGGAAAAACAGACTCTTTGAACTGCTGATAACGAAGGAACTTGCGTATATAGTTGGCTCACGATGCTTTTGGGAAACACACCCCAGAGTGTGACTGGGGAGAGAAGCTGCAACACTGGAGAACATGGGGAAATAATGAAAAATCAAGCATGAAAACCTATTTTAGTAGAGCCCAAAAACAAAAGTTAAGACTTTGAACGGGGGCATAACACGGCCTCTTTAAGACAAAAATACTAACTTCATCATTTCATGTCTTCATTCTTAGATCCCTGGTTTTTGTAATGGAGGAACAGGCTCCAATATACCGGGAATTGAGGCCAATGTCCAATGTGAGATTTTTGTTGGTTACAAGGCGGTGTACCGGGTTTGCTGTGGCATGAGCTTCTTCTTTCTCACCTTCTCTCTGCTCATGATCAACGTGAAGAACAGCCGAGGTCCCAGAGCTGAAATCCACAATGGGTTAGTCCAGCGAAATATGGACCCAAATTACAACTGTCCATTTCCTGATTATAAACTAGAATTTCCAATACATGTAATCCACAGTTTGCAGCTTTAATACTAGCATTTTGCCATGCTAAAGCTATTGAGATGTATCTGAACACTTCTCTATATTTCATCAGGTTCTGGTTTTTCAAGATTGCAGTCATGATTGCCGTCACTGTTAGTGCCTTTTATATTCCAGACGAGCCTTTTACCCGAAGTAAGAATGCAACTCATTTTCATAAATCGGATCAAATTGGTTGTAAAATGGCTAATTTATACACAGCTATAATAAACATAATGAATATCTTGAATACAATGTCCGTGTTGATATATGGCATTAAATAATATCAGATATCACTGCAATAGGCTGTAGTAGAAGTCACCCTTGTTTCTGTGAGTCCTACAGTCTATAAAAACAAAGCATAATATTATAAGAAGAAAGAAAAAAAAGCTCAGCCTATCAGATAATTTACAGTTGAATCTTTGCCAGCGATGAGATTACATGTTAATTATTAGGAAATCATTAGTTTTGATGTTGACCTTTTGCTATTCAGCCAAAAATATTCATTGTCATCAATACTCACCCTTATGTCAAAAGACAAACCATTAAAAATTTATAAATGATATTATTTGGGCGATGATTTTCTGTTTATTATTATTAATAAATGTAACTAATTATTGAGTATTGGCATATTTCATAACATTGCTGTTGCTTAGATTTTAATGTCATTCCTAACAGCATCCCTGTGGTAAAAACAGTGTAATGCATCACATCTTACGTATTGATTATTGTTTACTGTTTAGTTTAGTTGAATGGCCAAAGGCTGAACATGCTTTTTGCATGTTTTTCGAGGCCTTCATAACTCATATTTATGCCCAGCTCATTCGGGGTGTGTGTTTATTTCTGTCTCTTTTGTTAGTGTGGTTTATTGTGGGAACCTGTGGAGCGTTTTGCTTTATTCTGATTCAACTGGTTTTGCTTATTGACTTTGCCCACTCGTGGAATGAGTCCTGGGTTGAGAAAATGGAAAAAGAAAACACAAAGAGGTGGTATATAGGTGGGTAAATATGATACACATGTGTAGATTTTTATTCTACATGGCTGCATATTTTGTGAGTTTGAGTAATTGTATGCCCCTTGCTTCTAGCCTTGCTGTCGGTAACAGGACTGAACTATATTCTGTCCTTCACGGCTGCCGTTCTCTGCTACAACATCTACACTCGGCCCGAGGGATGCGTGCTCAACAAGTTCTTCATCACCTTTAACATGTCAATATGTGTCACAGCTTCAGCTCTGTCTGTACTGCCCAGAATTCAGGTAGTTACCGTTAAAAATGCATGTTTACAAAAAATTTTTTACTAGTCTGTATAAATGTGTGCCATACAGTTTTCCCTTGTAATTACATCTATATTTTAAGTTCATTGTTTTTTTTCTGATGATTTATGTAATTTAATTGTGTGTGTGATTCTAGGATTACCAGCCCAGATCTGGTCTTCTCCAGTCGTCGATTATGACTTTGTACACCATGTACCTTACCTGGTCAGCCATGACCAATGAACCAGGTTAGCAGCTTCACAAGCGGTTTTTATAGGCTACTTCATTTTTTAGGAATCGTTTAAAATATTGGTGTCGGGGACGCCGTGAGCCTAGAGACCATAGTGCACACGGTGAGTTTTGCATCTTAAATGTGTGTGATATATATTTATACTACAGCGCCGTTGAATGCTTGAATCTGATTGGTTCACTAACGTTCTATGGTGTGCAATTATTTTCAGGGAACCGCACGGCTAAAGTAGTTCCGGCAGGTCTTGACCTCATTACAGTTCCATATCACTTTGCGTAGTTAACGTAATAACGGAAAATAGGATACAATTCATAACAAGAAAAACCATGCAGCCCCATGCGCTCGATCTGCAATTTTCAATGTCTAACTTCACAATCAATGGAAACATGCAGTTTAATTTTAATAAATGAAGTATAGTCCTATATATAATCAATAGAAAATTAAACTGATAGTCCTTCTGCACGGGTTTTAGTAATTATTGCAGATAATATAACAAATAAATAATTATTGATAGGCCTATACTTGTTAAAAGGGCTTTGTGTTTCATTTATTAGGCTAGTCTACTGTCACTAATAGAAAAAAAGAATGAACGAATTAATTAAAACGAATTGAATTAATAAATAAATAATAACATTGACGCACATGCTTCTCTCTCTCATAACTGCATTAATAACTGCATAAAGCCGGGGACACACTTACTGTAAGGCCGGTTATGAATGCAATTTGATACTTATGATGACTGATCATGCACACGTTTTCAGCGCGTTCAGTCTGTGTTCACAGCGGTGTTTAAAATCTGCTGCGTTCACAGTCAGAGAATGTTTAGTCGTTAAGTGTGTCCAGCATTACTCTGCTATCAGCGCCTCAAACCTCCGTTACTAACTCTAAAATGACGTTTAGGAATTAGCAACGGAAGTTTAGATGCGCAAGGAATTAGTCCTACATACAAGAGCGTTTTAATGACAAAAACTTTACAAACATCTTGAAATACATCATCTGAACAATATTTCGAGGTGTGGTAACTGTAGTATAAGCGGAATAATTGACGGCAGGCCGTTGAATTATTAGAAAAATAATGCACACCCGAGGTGTAACTTCGCTTCGCGTCGTGACCGCATTACCACCTCGGGTGTGCATTATTTTTCTAATAATTCAACGGCCTGCCGTCAATTATTCCTTATGTGCTCATAAAAGATTGTTAAGTTTGTTGAGGATTGGACCAGGAAACAGTATTCATGATAATACATGATATTCACGACCTAACAAGCGGATAAGCTTGACAAAACTTGTTTCAGTTTATTTCCAATGCTAGGTATGTCAAGGTCTTGTCAGTTTTGATTTGTGTCCATCCCTCACCTCCAGACCGCACATGCAACCCGAATCTGTTCAGCATCTTCCAGCAGATCACGTCGTCCACAGTCGCCCCGCTGGAGATTGAGAACCACACTGCCGTCATCATCATCGACAACGAGGAAACTGTGCCGTCGGCCCCATACCTGCGCTGGTGGGACGGCCAAAGCATCGTCGGACTGGCCATTTTTGTTCTCTGCATTTTGTATTCAAGGTACATTGTTGTTGTTTTTTGGATTTATACAGTCATGGACAAACATTTTTGCACCCTTGCACTTTTTTCCCTAATAATTACCAATTTTCCCTAAAAAATTTATTGAAATAAAGTATTTGGTCACCACTATTCTTTATTTCACTGTTAAGGCGAGACACTACAGGTGAATAGGGTACGATTTTAAAGTAATAGATATCACCATGAAACTTCCTCAGTTGATTACTTACACAAGTTCATAAAAAAATGTATTACAAGTTTTTTGAAATTTGTATGTTTAATTATGCAAATTAGGCATTATCTAATTAAATATGCGCAATTTTGCATATATTTTCGGTGGAAAGATCTGAACATATGATAAAACCAGGTAATAAACAAATTAGTTTATTAACGAATCCCTCTGAATATATCTTCAGAATACTGCTAAGTGTATAACTGGAAAGTTTGATGTTTGTACTGGAGAATGACAAAAAAATAATTTTGAGAAAAGGGCATTTAAAGATTTGTAATGTAAAATTCATACTTTCAACTATTTACTGACACAATATCTCATCAAATCATTAGCAACAACAATACAAACCACCTAAATCACATCAAAACTTATAAACACAGCATTTATGGCCTTCAACTGAACAGAAAAACAGTCAAAAACTCACATCTATTTATTTATCTCTCACATCTAGTCAGAGCACGTCACGTTTTGTTGAATTTCTGAGAAATCTACAGACGCAAATAGACAAAGTGTAGTAAAATAAAAACCTAAATGAGTATTTTGGACTTTTTTATAAGACATGTTATTAAAGACAAATAGCCCAAAATCTCAAAATTGACCAGTGAAAAAAACCCAAGGCCTGCCGTGTCTCGCCTTAAAGTCACCTTGAAACAGAAATCGGGAGTCTTTTTTTCTAAGTATGTCCAAGTAAAGCAGCCTCTGGAACAAGAACAAATGTGGGCGGGGCTTGATTGTGTCTGTGAGGAATTGATTGGATGGTTGTGGCTTGCTATTGGTGGATCACATGTGAGTGACAGGTTGCCCCGCCCTCACACCACTAAACACATCATCAGAGAAGTCACCATGAAATCACAATTCTTATTTTTTATGGACTATAGCAGATTCATCTGTGCACATCATTATTATTTTAACTTTATCTTGAATCAGAATAACTTCCGCTCCCTTTTGCAGCAACGTCTCTTCTCTGATGACGAGGGCGGAGCAACCTGTCACTCACATGAGATCCACCAATAGCAAACCACAACCATCCAATCAATTCCTCTCAGACAAAATCAAGCCCCGTCCACATTTGTTCTTGTTCCAGAAGCTGTTTGTCCAAGCTTTTGACTGGTAGTTTATATAAACAGATTAACAAATATGCTTGAATACCTTAAAGATTTAGTTCACTTCAGAATAAAAAATTCCTGGTAATTTACTCACCCCCTCGTCATCCAATATCTTTGTCTTTCTTCAGTCGAAAAGAAATGAAGGTTTTTGAGGAAAACATTCCAGGATTTTTCTCCATAATTTCTTTTCGACTGAAGAAAGAACTGAAGTGAACTAATCCTTTAATACTCCCTAATATCACAACATAAGCATCCAGATGGGCCATATTAGAGTTGTAATGCTTATGTCATAAAGAGCCTAAATTGTTTTGTTTTTTTCTTGGCAGTATACGCTCTTCCAATACCAGTCAAGTTAATAAACTGACCTTAGCAGCGAAGGACACCAGCGTCGTGGATGACAGCGGCTCAGGAAGTGCTGAGATGGAAAAGGCTTCAACACCATTACATGTGGAGGACAACGAAAGAGACACTGTTCAGTACAGCTACGCTTTCTTTCACTTCATGCTGTTCCTGGCGTCTCTTTACATCATGATGACCCTCACCAACTGGTACAGGTGTGTGTGACGGCAGTGCAACAAGATTTACTGAAACACACACACACACACGTTTCATATACCGTATTTTCTGGACTATAAGTCGCTCCGGAGTATAAGTCGCATCAGTCAAAAAATGCGCCACGAAGAGGAAAAAACGCGCCACGAAGAGGAAAAAACATAAGTCGCATTTATTTAGATATTTATTTCCCAAAATCCAAGACCAAGAACAGACTTATAATCTGGAAAGGGAAGTTATTCAGCTCCACAACAGCACACAGAACAACAGCTGAATAGGTGTCCGGTATGTTAACATCACACATTAACAGTTATTCAGCTCCACAACAGCGTAAAGAACATATACCTGGGAGGCTGAATAGGCTAAACTAACATTAGCTAGCGAGTCCAACAAGTTACCGGTAAGCAAGTTCACCAAGCTCCCGATCTCATTCCACAACACTTGCTGCGTCCCAATTCGCATACTATCCGTCCTAAATAGTATTCGAAAGTAGGATTAGTACGTCCCAAATCGTAGTATGTTGAAATAAGTGTTCCAAAGATACACGGATGGTCTACTATTTCCGGTCAGAATCCGAAGTGCAGATCGATGCGCACGCTAACGGCT
Organism: Phoxinus phoxinus; assembly: GCF_949152265.1. Classification (NCBI taxonomy): domain Eukaryota; kingdom Metazoa; phylum Chordata; class Actinopteri; order Cypriniformes; family Leuciscidae; genus Phoxinus; species Phoxinus phoxinus. The sequence goes on from NC_136897.1 coordinate 3,752,727, forward strand.
AATATTACCAACAACGCCATCGCGCGTTGGACGAGGATTCGGTTAGAACTACAAACACGAGTGAAAAGTGTTAAAAAACTACAGCCATGGAGGACGCGCAAGTCCGGCGGTTATGTAGAGAGGGGGTTTGAGTGATTAATTATCAGTATCTTACCTGACGAAAATGTATTTATTCAATGTTGTCTACATTATATTGCATCTGCAGCAGCTTGTGAACTTTTGTAAAGATACGTATAGCCATTAATTTTTAAATCCATCATTATATTCAAATTGCAAACACATTATTAGTCTCCGAATGGAAGACCCGTGACTGGCAGATCAACATGCGACTACATTTCTCTCCGAAACGGTAGGAAATTAAATAAGATTGAATGGAGGATTTTAACTGTGACGAGATGATTGACAGGGCAGTTTACTGACAGGATGCACGCGACAGATCTGTCCGTTAAAAATGAAGAAGTTGTGTCCCAAAGCTTGCCTTCTCTTTTGCTACACACTCAAAAGTATGTACTTTTTCTTCACAAAAAGAGTACATACTTTTAGGGCGTAGTATAAGTAGGCTTCTTCCTCGGTGTCGCTTCTGAACAACTCCGCTAACTAGAGCGCCCTCTCGCGGCTGTAGACGGTAATGTTTTCTCTTGGTTCATCTCAGTCAGTATGAATTAATTTTGATATATAAGTCGCACCTGACTATAAGTCGCAGGACCAGCAAAACTATGAAAAAAAAGTGCGACTTATAGTCCGGAAAATACGGTAGTTCTATTTTGTAAAACCATTGTTAAAGGATAATTCCGGTATTTAACACCTTGAGTCTATATTGTAGTTTGTTTTGGATGAACAAGAGTGGTGGACAACATTTTTTTGACAATGGTTCCTCTCTCGAGTTTTTGACTATAAAAGAATTGGCCATGGACCCATTTAACATTGGAGTCAATGGGCATGTCCGAAAATGTCATTAAAACAGCCTTTAACATTAGTTTTCAAAACTGTGCAACTCACAGAGTGATTAGTGATGTTAGTTGATGTTCCAGAAACAAAAAGTGTTGCGAAATACAGTTTCTGTCGTGTTTTATTCGTCATTTTGTAAAATCCCATTGAATTCTGTTGAAGGACTGAGTGCTCGTTAATATAAATGCGCTACCGGAAACGGAAAGGGGGCTGTTTACATTTGGTCGATGTAGTCTTTTTGCTCGCTTCCGTTTCTCATAAGGCTAGCGAGCAGAGCAACTGTGCTCCGGGAGAGTAAGCGAAATAAACAAACAAAACCTTCATTATTTCTAACCATATTGAAAGACGTGACCACTGACCAGTGCAATATGAAGTTGAACTCGACTGTCAACGTGAGTGTCCCGCGAGACATAAACATCGGTTATCGCCATCAAGTGGTCGGGAGTGTGCTAACGCTTCAGATTAAAATATTGAGCGGAAGTTACACGGTTGTGAAGTGTCTGAAAAAATAGTTCCACTATAGCAAAATAAACGGATTGGAATCATATATTGCGACGATATATTGTTTATAATCATCAACGAACATCACTAACCACTCGGTGAGTTTAACAGTTTTGTAAACGAACATTATTGGCTGTTTTAATGACATTTTCGGACATGCCCATTGACTCCAATGTTAAATGGGTCCATGGCCAATTCTATTATAGTCAAAAACTCGAGAGAGGAACCATTGTCAATTGTGAACCATTGTTAAATACCGGAATTATCCTTTAACCGAGTGATAATTGATTTTATTGTCACCCCAGTCCTGATGCAGACTACAGCATGACGAGCAAGTGGCCAGCAGTGTGGGTGAAAATCTCCTCCAGTTGGGTCTGTCTCACATTATACACCTGGACTCTGGTTGCTCCTATGATTCTCACCAACAGAGACTTCACATAGAGGCATTTCTGCAGCAATGTCCTGCAACCTTAATGCCATTATGAAAATATTTCTGTCATGACAACTCTCTGAGTGTTTAGCATGGCAATGTATCTGACAATGTTAACATGTTTGGTCTTGGAGGTGTAGATCTGCTGCTGTTGTAGAGCAAGTTCAGGACTTGCTACTGCTAATACACACACGACACACTGCTGTGAGCAAGTAAGACATGCCGCGCTGATGCTGTACATTACCGCGTACATGAATCACCCGTAGCAGATCTATACAGGTGGAGCTGGGGAAGGTGGAGGGTTTCTGAAAGCGCACTGCAACTTCTACAGCAAATGATGACCAAGTATTTGAATGTTGAGCAGCGAGCTCATTGGCTGCTGATACAGCAGGAACCAATCAGCTGTGCCCTATAGAGAATGATGTGATTGCAAGCAGATTGAGTTAAGGACCCATCAGCCTGCGCCATCTAGAGTTTCATGACAGAACGTCTTTATTTGTTTTTATACGTTTAATTTATGGATGTTTTAAGGTATTAGTTTTAATGTTTTGAAGGATTTTGTTTTTGGACCATTTTGCCTATTAACCTTAGCATGTGTTCAGGATGTTCTTTGTGCTATGGAAGGTTGTGTCTGTACGCAATAAAAAATAAAATGGGTAATTGCGATGACATCTTTTCTCACAATTGCAAATAAAGTCAGAATTGTGAGATGTAAACTCTCAATTTTGAGAAAATGTCAGAATTGTGAGATTACTTTTTTTCTTCACAGAACTGCGAGTTTATACCTCGCAATATGTACTTTATAACTTGTTAATATTTCAAATGACTTCCAATTGCGAGGGAAAAAAAGCCAGAATTGTGTTTTTTATATCTTGCCGTTCTGACTTTATAATTTGCAATTGTAAAAGACTTTATAAATCTTACAATTCTAAGAAAAAAATATGAATTTGTGAGATATAAAATGGTATTTCTGCCTGCGATGTAAATTCGCAATCGCGAGAAAAATTCAGAATTGTGAGATAAAAAGTCGCAATTACATATTTATTTTTTCCATCTGCGCTTACTATAGTTTTCACAAAAACATTTTTATTATGGCGAATTTGTATTTATTTACCATTTAGTATCTGTTATTTCTATTGGTCAGGCTAAATGGACTGCTCTTTTTATTTTTGTATCTTTTACTGCATGTTTTGTACAGAAACTGCTAAATTTTCTTTGAGAATGCAAATATGTTTTGTATATGAATAATCTTTTTTGTACAACAAGGAGAATTCTTGTATTATAAGTACAATGTATTAGTGTATTAACATTAGTATATTTAACAGTGTATTTCCAATGATCTATTTGAAATATATATTTTTAGATTTAGAGATTAATTAAATAGAAAATTAGTGATCATGTACAGTGTGTGCTTCTCATTATCAACAAGTAGACGGAGATGATGAACATTTGTCACGTTTTTATACCAAAAACAGCATGTTATTGATTTCAACACACAGAACAGAAGTTAAATTTGAATCCAGTTCTTTATTGGTTAAATTTACACACGTTGAGAAGCTGATTTACTATTTTGTATTTTTAGTAGGGTTTAAAATATTCAGCTGTGATTTTTTGGCAAATTATTGCATTATATTATTATTTATATTTATCACTACTACTGTAAGAAAAACATGACCAATCTTTGACCAACATCTCTTATAAACACATTTTCAAAAAATAATCAAAGGCTTTCCATGTGTAAATGTAGGTTTCTTCATTTAAAGGTCTATTTATGAATCAAGAACATTATATTTGTTGTCACCTTTACATTTATATGAACTTTACATTTCCTACAGCAAACTACTTATTAATAATAAGCTTCTAAAAAAAAAAAAAAAACTTGTGCGGCACCTAAATATATTTCATCCGACCATAGACCGCTTCCGTCCCCTCAACCGAACCTCGTCCAGCTTCTTGATGACCGCAGAGGACTTTTTGGATGAAGCCGAGTAACTTTTCAGAAGTCTCTCAAACAAAGTCTCTGTTTTGGGGTGAGTGCTGAGAAACGCTTTCTCCAACACATACAGGTCCACTCCTTTATCTTCCGGCAGAGCAGAAATGTAACTCAAGCCGAAGTCGATCAGGACCAGGTGAATATGCTGGTGCTCAGCTCCGGGGACCAGAAGCATGTTGGAGGTCGTGAGATCCCCGTGGATGACGTCTTCGTCGTGCATCTGAGCCAGGACTTCACCGATCTTCTCCACTAGAGCCTGGAGGTGCTGTGGGGTTTGTGCTGATGCAATGTGGTCTCTTACTGACACGGAGTGGACGATATCCTCCAGGAAAATGCAGTGAGTGGTGTAGTCAACAAAATACACAACAGGCGCGTTGATACCTGGAACAGAGGAAACCAACAAGTCGATCAGAGTAGATTTAATTATTGTCTATCGCATCTTCTTGTGTTTAACTGGTGAAATATGCACATTTTTCTTTTTTTTGTTGCATTTTGACACTTTATTACAGCGTTTTTTTAGATGGTCCTCACTGCAGAACACAAAATCCAGGGGGAGGAGTTGAATCCAGATCCAACTCCTCCCACCTTACATATACCTAAACCCAGAGCCATAGAGAGAAAGAGTTGCGACAGTCTTTGATGTCGCCGCTATCGCTGTCACGTGGTTTATGTAAGCCCCAATAGTTCCAAAACATACGCTGGCTGTCATGTTCTTCTATGGGAGACTGCCTTTGCATACGTTACTACTAAGTACACTTAGTGTACACATCATTTTCATTTTGCAAGTATACAGTTATTTAAACACTATAAGAGTTGTTGATGTGAATATGCGCATGCTCAGTTCCTGCAGCATTTACAGCTGTAGATTGAAACGGGAATAAGTGTTGTAACCGCTTGAGGATCTGGTGCCCTATATAGTGCACTGACCTGCTCTCCTGGATCTAGTGCCCTATCTAGTGCACTGACCTGCTCTCCTGGATCTAGTGCCCTATCTAGTGCACTGACCTGCTCTCCTGGATCTAGTGCCCTATCTAGTGCACTGACCTGCTCTCCTGGATCTAGTGCCCTATCTAGTGCACTCACTGACCTGCTCTCTTGGATCTGATGCCCTATCTAGTGCACTGACCTGCTCTCCTGGATCTAGTGCCCTATCTAGTGCACTCACTGACCTGCTCTCTTGGATCTGATGCCCTATCTAGTGCACTCACTGACCTGCTCTCTTGGATCTGATGCCCTATCTAGTGCACTGACCTGCTCTCCTGGATCTAGTGCCCTATCTAGTGCACTCACTGACCTGCTCTCCTGGATCTAGTGCCCTATCTAGTGCACTGACCTGCTCTCCTGGATCTAGTGCCCTATCTAGTGCACTCACTGACCTGCTCTCTTGGATCTGATGCCCTATCTAGTGCACTGACCTGCTCTCCTGGATCTAGTGCCCTATCTAGTGCACTCACTGACCTGCTCTCTTGGATCTGATGCCCTATCTAGTGCACTCACTGACCTGCTCTCTTGGATCTGATGCCCTATCTAGTGCACTGACCTGCTCTCCTGGATCTAGTGCCCTATCTAGTGCACTCACTGACCTGCTCTCCTGGATCTAGTGCCCTATCTAGTGCACTCACTGACCTGCTCTCCTGGATCTGGTGCCCTATCTAGTGCACTCACTGACCTGCTCTCTTGGATCTGATGCCCTATCTAGTGCACTGACCTGCTCTCCTGGATCTAGTGCCCTATCTAGTGCACTCACTGACCTGCTCTCCTGGATCTGGTGCCCTATCTAGTGCACTCACTGACCTGCTCTCCTGGATCTAGTGCCCTATCTAGTGCACTGACCTGCTCTCCTGGATCTAGTGCCCTATCTAGTGCACTGACCTGCTCTCCTGGATCTAGTGCCCTATCTAGTGCACTGACCTGCTCTCCTGGATCTAGTGCCCTATCTAGTGCACTCACTGACCTGCTCTCCTGGATCTGGTGCTCTGTCTAGTGCAATCACATGCTCTCCTGGATCTAGTGCCCCTATCTAGTGCACTCACTGACCTGCTCTCCTGGATCTGGTGCCCTATCTAGTGCACTCACTGACCTGCTCTCCTGGATCTGGTGCCCTATCTAGTGCACTCACTGACCTGCTCTCCTGGATCTAGTGCCCTATCTAGTGCACTCACTGACCTGCTCTCTTGGATCTGATGCCCTATCTAGTGCACTGACCTGCTCTCCTGGATCTGGTGCTCTGTCTAGTGCAATCACCTGCTCTCCTGGATCTAGTACATTGACCTGCTCTCCTGGATCTGGTGCTCAGTCTAGTGCAATCACATGCTCTCCTGGATCTAGTGCCCCTATCTAGTGCACTCACTGACCTGCTCTCCTGGATCTGGTGCCCTATCTAGTGCACTCACTGACCTGCTCTCCTGGATCTGGTGCCCTATCTAGTGCACTCACTGACCTGCTCTCCTGGATCTGGTGCCCTATCTAGTGCACTCACTGACCTGCTCTCCTGGATCTAGTGCCCCTATCTAGTGCACTCACTGACCTGCTCTCCTGGATCTGGTGCCCTATCTAGTGCACTCACTGACCTGCTCTCTTGGATCTGATGCCCTATCTAGTGCACTGACCTGCTCTCCTGGATCTGGTGCTCTGTCTAGTGCACTCACCTGCTCTCCTGCAGCGCAGTATGGATCGCACCTCCTGCGTTGTTCTGCGGCGCGTCAGTTTCTCATCGACTTCAGGATGGCGATATAATTTTGTGAATCTCTCTTTAATAACCACGGGCCGCCCCAAAAACGTAGCTCGATAGACACGGGCTTCTGCGCCTTGTTTAATCAGCTGTGCCTCTTTTAAATACGCCGGAACACACGCTTTTAGTGAGTTTGACTGAGCCATGTTCAAAAATAGTCCATGCACTCATGCGCGCTCCCTCTCTCTGCTTCCGGAAATACACGCGGCTGCTTCTTCTTCTCCTTCTTTTACAGGGCACACGACACAAGCGCACACCGCCACCTACCCTTGTGACTTGGGAACGCTTGGGAACGCCACTTTAGATATAAATAATATACACATACATTTGATTATATTATGTTGCATTATTTGATAGGCTTATATTATATTATACATTATATATGTACTATATTATGTTACATTACATTTTACATTATAGGCTATATTATGTATTATATTATGTATTATATTATACTATATTATATTACAGTCGATTATATAAATTATTGTATTATATTACATTACATTTTACATTATAGGCTATATTATTTATTATATATACTATATTATGTTACAGTATATTGTATAAATTATTATATTACATTACATTTTACATTATAGGCTATTATGTATTATATTATACTATATTATATTACAGTATATTATATAGATTATTATATTACATTTGACATTATAGGCTATATTATGTATTATGTATTATATTATACTCTATATTATATTACAGTAAATTATATCAATTATTATATTACATTTTACATTATAGGCTATATGATTTATTATATTATACTATATTATATTACAGTATATTATATCAATTATTGTATTACATTATATATTATATTATATTTTACATTATAGGCTATATTATGTATTATATTATAATATATTATATTACAGTATATTATATAAATTATTATATTACATTATATGCTATATTATTTATTATATTATACTCTATATTATATTACAGTATATTATATAAATTATTATATTACATTACATTTTACATTATATGCTATATTATTTATTATATTATACTCTATATTATATTACAGTATATTATATAAATTATTATATTACATTTTACATTATAGGCTATATTCTGTATTATATTATGCTATATTATATTACAGTATATTATATAAATTATTATATTACATTTTACATTATAGGCTATATTCTGTATTATATTATGCTATATTATATTACAGTATATTATATAAGTTATTATATTATATTACATTTTACATTATAGGCTATTATGTATTATATTATACTATATTATATTACAGTATATTATATAAGTTATTATATTACATTACATTTTACATTATAGGCTATTATGTATTATATTATACTATATTATATTACAGTATTTATATTACATTACATTTTACATTATAGGCTATATTATTTATTATATTATACTATATTATATCACAGTATATTATATACATTATTATTACATTGCATGATATATAATGAGGTGTTGGCCAACATGAGTGTGTTGGTGTGTGTTGGTGTGTGAGCGTCTTCTGTCGCGAGGCTCTTTGAGTGTGTGAGGAAGAGTTCCTCCTGCCACGTCGCCTCGACTTCCTCGGACGCACAGACTTCAGGGAAAGAAAGACGCTTTCGTGAACTTTCCAACGCAGAAAGCAGATGAACACCCGATGCAGAAGCAACAGTGGCGGTCCCACGTTAAACAGAGACAACGTGAACCGCGTAAATCACGGGATAAACATCTCGCCTGAGGGATGTTACCGGGAAGAGGTGAGAGGAGGAATAGCGGGAGCTGCTTTTGTGTTGTCTAATAATAACTGTTGGAAGCGTCGAAGCTTTATTGTTATGCGTGTGTTATGAAAAAACATCTCGCATATGTAATTCTAACTCCATTTGACACGCAGCGGCTTGCTTCATAAAACTTTACAGAGCCATGGTGGACTCCACAGGCTTTGAGTTTCGAAGTTGTTTGAGAACAAGACTCCTGTTATAAACATCAGCTGCGGTTATTTATAGCTAATTAAGAGATCGCATCTAATTAAATCAATAGCGCCATCACGAGAGTTGTCATGGTGACAGCGTTCTGAATAATTAGATCAGATCCGAGATTCTCCTTCGAAACTCACAGTTCTCATGTTTTTGTTTTGGAAATAGGTTCTGTTCCCGAACGAGACAGACTCGTTGCGTTTTTGATGAACCAGCATCTTTAAATTCGGATAGAAATGGGTAAGTGTCAGACCCATTCAATGTTTGTTCTTAGTTTTATTACGTCATTTTAAAAGTAAAATAAAAATGTAGCATATAATTGATTATGGGTATCTCTATAGCAACAAATATGACAGATTTCTATTATGAGTTATATTCTTTTGGAGTGTTTGAAACCTGCTGGAAATAGTTATTAAGAGTGACATGCATTAACTACACAAAACATATTCTTTTTATAATTATTATACTTTTTTTTTTTTTTATAAATCATTGTTGAAGATCTTATGTTTTCTATTTATTTTAATTTAAGATGAAATGAGACTTTCTGACTTTTTCCCCCTTTTAAACCATTTGTAAATAAATGTGGTTTTAAGTTGACGGGATGATCTACTCACACTATATTTGAGTTAGACTGGTATCTGGACTGGTATAGCTGCCTTTTTAACACATTTATTGTGAGTTTATTGTGAATTTACAGTAAAAAAAAAATGGCAGCTTGTGGTTGCCAGAATTTTACTGCAAAAAATACGGTATCAACATTTTAAGTTTTACACCTTGAACTTAAATTTACAGTGAAAAAACACATTTTATTAACTTTATAATGTTAATATACCAACTTAGTACTGAAGTACTCAAATCTGTGTATAGCCACCATAAAAACACAGTAATAAGAAAACCACATGCAGAATCAAAGCTCATCGCAAGTAGCTTTTCCATATGCTGAAGTAAATACTTATGTATAGTCATACACACAAATACAAAACACTATTATCATAACACACGAATCTAAAGTAATGCAATAAAGATTAATTTAACAGCACAAGATGTACCATAAAAGCCAAATGTATGAAAGGTTGTTTCCATCGTGGAATAAAACAATTTAAAAGGTAATTGCGACTTTTTATCTCGCAATTGCGAGTTTATATCTTGCCTAGTTAATGACTTGTTCTTTTTTACTTCCAAAAACTGTAAATGTAACAGTATTTTACTGTAAAATGACATGAAATGCTGGGAAAAAAGTCAGAATTGTAAGATAAAAAGTTGCAATTACCTTTTTATTTGTTATTCTGAGGTGGAAACGAGCTTCCATACTAATAACTGATAAGAAAAAAGTAAAAGAATCTGAAGTGTCATGTGGGGAATTCTGGGAATGTCAATTTACGGGTTTCATTGTAAATTAAAAGATGACTTGTTCTTTTTCACTTCCAAAAACTGTAAATGTAACAGTATTTTACTGTAAAATCACATGAAATCTTGCATTAGATGATCTATGGCGGTCTTTCACCGTGTATATAAAAGAACTTGCACTAACCAATTTTTACTGTAGTATTCTTACAGTCTTTTACCATTTAAATTATGATAATTCTTTATTTTAAACACAACTTATTTTGAGCAGATCAGATTCTCAGAACACCAAGAAAAGTCCAGGGGTCTCATTTATAAAACTGTGCGTAGGATCCTTACTAGAAGTGTGTGTGCGCCCGAAAGCCAAAAATGGCGTGCGCAAAAAAATATTCAGACTTATAAACGCGTGCGTACGCCAGAACCTGCGCAGAATTCACTTTATAAAGATTGTGCGCAAACGCATCTCCTCCCCGAAATCACCATATATGGAGCTTACAACACCTCGTTTTACTATGCATATCCTCGCATATCATTTACATATGATTATTCATCCACGTGATAACATGTTTAACGGTACAAGAGATTAGGAAAATATGAAATACGGATGTGCCGTCACATTACATTAATAAAAATAATTTAGTAGCCTATTGCCTTGATTTTGAATAAATAAATAAAATAGTGTAAAATATATTTCAGAGAAAGGTTTTCTCAATCTTCTCCACTGGCCAAATAGTATTTCTAATTGATTTATATTTTTAATGGAAACAGATCGACCTTGTTGTGCATTATATTTGCACAATCTGCTATTATCATGATAAGCAATTATCTCTGTAGCTAAAACATTAAAACACAGCATGCCAAAGGAAAAGTGTTCAAAAGCATTGCATCCACGACAAATATTTATAGGCTATTTATTGAATATATATATATTTTTTTTACTTTTCACTGAAAATTTCAGTAAATTTCATGTAGTTTAAGTGTTTAACTCCATTAATGAGATTGATCTAATTGTTTATATCAGAAGTAAAACAGTTTAAATCATTATTATATTTAAACTGTTATTGTGAACATGCACTGTATTTATGATTAGGACTCATGATGAAGATTTACAGTTTTACTTCATCTGCCGTCAGATATGCGTCAGTTTCACTAAACGGCCCAACGCGCTCGCTGGCGCGGACATTTAAGATGTGGATATTTGCTTCAAGTGATAGGCTTGGTGAGTGAAATTATATTTGTATTATCTTTCTAATTTTCTTTAGATTTTCTGTCTAAAAGTGACCAAAAAGACATTTAACTCCAGCTCACCATCGGTGTCGCCAAACTGCTCCATCTCCAAAACGTTCGTACGCATGGGTCAGAGTTTGCGCACATTTTCCGATTTATGTTTTTATAAATCACAACTCATGCGTCGGAAGTGGCGTACGCCTCTTTCAGGGCCGGTTTTGTGCGTACGCAACGGTTATAAATGAGGCCCCTGGGTTTCCCTCTATGACCGGTTCATCCCAGCTGCAAACAAAGTTAATTTCCGTCGTATTTCTGTCGCATTTTCTCTTCTCTAGGTTGTTCTGTCCTGGCGCTCACCATCATTGCATCCACTCTTGGCGGCCTAGTGTTCGGATATGAGCTGGGAATAATATCCGGCGCTCTTCCGCAGCTCCAAGCTCACTTCTCTCTGGGATGTGTCCAGCTGGAAGCGGTGGTTAGCGCTCTTCTGATCGGATCACTGTTAGCGTCTGTGATTGGTGGATGGCTGATTGACCGTCATGGCAGAAGAACGTCCATTTTACTGAGTAATCTCCTCATTCTGGGAGGCACCATTATCCTAACGGCAAGCATGTCGTTTTCAGCACTGCTGGTTGGACGGGCCGTCACTGGGTTTGCAATGAGCATTTCGTCCATGAGCTGCTGCATCTTTGTCTCTGAGATGGTCGCTCCCAATCGTAGAGGGTTGATGGTGAGCCTGTATGAAGTTGGAATAACTGTTGGGATCTTGTTGGCTTATGCAATCAACTACATCTTATCCGGTGTCCATGCAGGATGGAGGTACATGTTTGGATTTGCTATTGTACCATCTCTTATGCAGTTGGTGTCCATTAGGTTTCTACCTCAGCAAACCGCTGTAGGCCTCATAGCAGAAGATGATTGGGAAACACCAAATCGCCAGCAAGCTGAAGATGTGAAGTATAGTGTCTTTGACCTTTTCAAAACCAAAGACAACATGCGCAGAAGGACTGCCATCGGCCTCGGGCTGGTCCTCGGTCAACAATTCACAGGCCAGCCGAACGTCCTCTTCTACGCCTCCACCATCCTCTTCTCAGTTGGGTTCCAGAGCAACGCATCTGCAGTTCTTGCGTCGGTGGGTCTGGGTTTGGTAAAAGTCATTGCTACTCTACTGGCAATGGTTTGTTCAGACAAGGTTGGCCGAAGATCACTTCTGATTGGTGGATGCGCAGTGCTGGCTGTAGGATTGATACTCACTGGTTTCTTGTGTGGACAGTCAGTCATTGACACTACAAAACAATGCACTTCATTAGAGCCGCATGAAAATCTGACCTCACTAGCGGAAAATCATGAAAACGTGGGCAAAACCTCTGGGGATCAAAGCACTCCATCTACTGGAAATGAAACGCACGATGCTTATGGACATTCAAATATTTTATGGCACTCAGAGGATATGTATAAGTGGATCATTTTCATCTGCATGATGGCAGTTGTGAGTGCTTTCTCAGTGAGCTTTGGACCAAGTAAGTTGCCTTTGAGTTTACGTTTACTGTAGTTGGGTCATTGCATGTCAAATCAAACAAATTTTGGAAAATTTCCCGGCCCAAATTTTTTATTTTGTTAATATTTTAATTTTCTGAAGAAAGACAAACATAAATATTGATGAAAGCCAAAATATTAAATGTCACAGATGTAAATTTACTGAGTAATTCACTATTTTGTAGAGGTATTTGCATACAGCTGATACTTTTTTATTTTAAAGAGGAATAGTGAAAAAAAAAACTAGAAATGTACAGTACTGGTCAAAAGTTTGGAAATTATTATTATTTTTAATGTGTTTGAAAGAAGTCTCTTTTGCTCATCAAGCCTGCATTTATTTGATCAAAAATACAGAAAAAAACTGTAATATTGTGAAATATTATTACAATTTAAAATAATGGTTTTCTATTTCAATATACTTTAAAATATAATTTATTTCTGTGATGCAAAGCGGAATTAAAATTTTCAATAATGCTTTAATTGCATGAAACTTCATATGTGGTTCACAGTGACGTGGCTTGTGCTCAGTGAAATATTTCCAAAGGAAGTCAGAGGAAGAGCCTATTCATTCATCAACTGCTTCAATGTGGGGGCCAACCTCATAGTTACCTTTTCTTTCTTGAGTATAATAGGTATGCACAACAACAAAGACCAAACATACGAAAAATAAAATGCATATGTAAATTATTTAGATAATTTCCCCATGATTTTCATGTTTTCCTCAGATGTGATAGGTCTGTCTGGAATATTCTTTGTGTATGGAGTGATTGGAGTGGCAGCTGTTGTATTCATCTACCTTGTACTGCCAGAGACCAAAGGAAAATCTCTTCACAAAATTGACAGAGAGCTCTCTCAGACACGGTAAGAAAACATGTTTGAAATATGTGTCTATAAATGAGTGGTCGAATATTTGGCATTTTGTAAATATCGGCATCGGCCAATAGAGAATGCGAACCTACGTGACGCTGCGTTGCATTTCGGGAAGCGATATTTTTTTTCGATACCTATATTTGATTATATATTATATATTCGATATACATATATTTTTCTATATTTATATTTTTCGCCTCTGATTGGCTAGAAGGGCTCTCCTCTGATTGGTTATTTGATTTGGCCGTGAAGCGTCATCTCACGTTCATGGCAGGCTGTCGGCTAGTCTATTCTAGTCATCTTTACATGTGGTTGTTATTGATTGAAATATGTGTGTGATGGGTAGGGCGGTACCTTCCCCTACCATCCTGGGAAAAAAAATATTGCTTTCGGGAAGGCACCGCCATCTTTGCAGGATACGCTATCCGTTGCCATGGTTTCTTCAACAGTGAGACCGAGAGAAATCCCAGGTGAAAAATACGTAGTATTAAATGTATTAAAAATATATTTGAAATTCAAATAGTATGTTTATAATACATTTGTATTTCTAACATACTTATTTAAAGTGAATTTAAAATACATTGAATTGCATTTTAATATATTCATAAAAAATATACTAGAAGTGCATTGGTAATAAATAAATACTTAATTACACTTTTAATAAATATGCTAAACACAAGCATACTTTTAATATATTTCTAAACAGTATACTAGTAGTACATTGGTAATAAATATATGCTTAATTATACTTTTAGTGAAGTTTTAGTGTATTTAAAGAAAACATGCTTATGTTGCTCTTACTTAAAGTAGCCTACATTTTACGTGTACTTTGTGGAAGAACATAGCAAAATGCCTCACATCTCCTTCAAAATGTAACACTGCATTCAAAATGCCATAAACACAGAATGAAGAATGAAGCATTCGCATCAAATGGCAAACACTTCTTTCATGATATACATTTTTGGATATGTAAACACTGTTGTTCTAAATCTAAAACTCTTTGGTCTTTCATAGACTTATATCTACATTTCAATACAATGTTCTACAGTGACAGTAATCTGCTGAGAGCGGTACAAGTACACTGTAAACACACATGCAATGTAGAAACAGAAGATATTTATCAGGCCAAACATTACTGTATACAGTAGCATACAACAAAACCATACACACATGTAAACCAAAAGTGTATTCTTTAGAATACAGTAAAGAACACAATTGTGTGTGTGTGTGGGGTCTCTGTCCATTATTGGCATCCATTGTTCAAAACAGGTAATCTGACCTTTGACCTATTTATAGGCCTATACTACAGTAAAGCAGTGATTGGTTAGTGATCAGCAATTACTGTAGTGTTTGCACATTTGAGGAGTGTGTGTGTGACCTGGTGAATAAGTGTAGCATTTTGATCGGTTGTGTTTAGAAAAGGAAAGCAAGTCACTTCCTGTTAGATGTTTGTGTTTTAGGTCGAGAATTGTGTGTAGTGTTTTGAAAAAAGAGTCAAAGGCTGAGAAATAGTTTACGGTTTTGGAGATTTGGTGTGTAGTTTTGCACCTTGAGTGAGAGGTTAAAAAATCGTGTGACATTAAAAGATTTTGTGTGTAAGCAGTTGGACAAAACTGTAATACTCTGCTAGTCAACTAGAGTTGTTTAATTTGTTATAGATATAATATCTGGACCACAAAATGTTTCAAAAAGTCACTTTTTTCAATGACGTACGACTCGCATTGACAGAATGCACAGTAGGTGCAAATGCACGTATCAGATTCATAGCAGATTTATTTCCACATATGAATGATGCCAGAAACCTCGAGTATGACTGAGTTTACGACTTTTACAGGTTTGTGGGTTTGTAAGTCTCGCAGCCAGCCGACTTCTTCATAGGCTTCTAATGACTGAACGCTTCTGAACTCTTGCATCTTGTAGGCACTGATACCATAACCCAGGTAATTGACTATATCCGGGTGTGTGAAAGGTGCTAGTGCTTCTGGGTCTTTCGTCCATTCTGTAGCTGGCAGGTCGTACGGGTCCATGCTGTTGATGTCAAGCAGTTTCTCTAAATAGCGCTGCCTGGCGTTGTTTTTTATTCTCTCTTTATAAAACCACTTTACTTTCGCTTCCTCCTTCTCCATTTACTCCCAAGAAACTGCGCCGTATCGCCAAATGCAAACAAATATCAAGCTGCTCTCTCTCTCTGCCGCTATTTCTCTCGGTCTCACTGTTTAAGAAACCATGGCAACAGATAGCGTATCCTGCAAAGATGGCGGCGCCTTCCCGAAATGCAACGCGGAGTGAAACGCGTGACGTCACATTCGCATTCTCTATACGTTTTTCTGTTTGGCCAAGGTGTCGGAAGTGAGACTTTTATTTTGACGGCTTGCCGGACTTTTATTTTGACGGCGCTGAGAACGCCAGTGCCTGAGCACACCGTGCTTATCCTCTCTGTTTATTAGTTCAGTCTTATATGTTATTAGATATAACTGTTACAAAGAAAGTAAACGGTATACGAAAAAGTAGGGCTGGAAACGATTAATCGAATCCAAAATAAAAGTTTGTGTTTACATAATATATGTGTGTGTATTGTGTATAATTATTTTGTATATATAAATACACACACATGCATGTATATATTTGAGAAATATTTGCATTTATATACTGCATATATATTTTTATATGATTTTTATTATGGATAGATAAAATATGATTTTATTTAAGTAAAATATAACTATTTTATATATAAATAACACATTTTTCTTAAATATATACATGCATGTGTGTGTATTTATATACAAAATAATTATACACAATACACACACATATATTATGTAAACACAAACTTTTATTTTGGATTCGATTAATCGTTTACAGCCCTACGAAAAAGTATTATAGTCTTGAAAAACTGGAATAGTGATGGACTCTGGACTTGTGCGTGATGCGATTCAGCATTATTTAAAATCCTATCAATGCAATACTCCAAATATGTTATTTCTTTTAGATTTTTTCACAAAGAGGAAGTCTGCAATATTTTCCAAAGAAGGCATTTCTCTCCAGGTTATCAGAGAGTTCAGTTGACGAGTACAACAACATGACTTGAGATGGAAAGTTATAAAATTCCTCTGATGACGTCAATATGGATCATTCTGTTCACTGGATGATATTAATGTTACATTTACATGTATTGCTCCACGTTTTAATAATAATGAATAGCTTTATCATTTGTAGCATTTGTACTCTGGTTTATATGTTAGCAATTAGTGTTAAATCTTTATGAAATCACTGTACTTTTATAATTAATTTTAAATAAAGATAAATTACCCCACATGGCTCTTATTTTAATGCATTCATAGTTTGTGCAATTTTTATGTTGTGTAGAGGATAGGGCTGAAAGTTTAAAGAACACAATAAAATGAAATATTTAAGATTTAAACACTGATTATGTATAATGATATGAGGAACTGTGCACATTTACAGAGGGACATCTAGCCTACTTTAATATTTGATGTATTTTTGTTTTGACAATAAATCTACTTTTTGAAATTCATATTCACTTTATATATGCAGTTCAAATAAAAATCAAATGTGACACGCTTCAAAGAGTGTTCACATGATGGAATTGCCCCTATTGATTTTTACATTTTAAATATTGATTTTAAGTGTTTTACCTGTATTTTGAATTAGGCTTTGCATTGTTTTAGGAATTAGAAATGTCCATAAACTTAACAGATAATGTTCAAGCAGAAATTTTTAGTGTAAAAAAGTTTAAAAAAAAATCAAAGTTTCCTCTCTAATTAAATATAACATCTGTATGTCAACACAACATTTTAGTATGAAACCACTTAAAGGGTTAGTTAACCAAAAAGTAACATTCTTTCGTCATTTACTCGCACTAAAGTCGTTCCCGTATGAGATTCTTGCTCTGCTGAACACAAAAGAAGATATTTTGAAGAATGTCGTGGGGCGCCAGTGACTTCCATAGTACGGAGAGAAGCACCGTCAAATGAAGCGAGCACAAAGACTGGATGAGCAGGGATTCTTTATTACTGGATTGTGGCATAGGGAAGTTATGCATTGCTGTATTTATACAAAAATAAAATATGCCATGGCATTGCCATTTTCCACAGTGAGAGGAGCTGAAGACACTACGTTGTGTTGAGTAAACGCGACTGATGTGACCTGATGTGAGCTACAGTAAACAGCACCAAACTACGAGCACAGCTGTATAACGCCAGTATCATTCACACGCGAGAGGATCTGAGGATCTGCTGACAGAAATACTGCGCTACAGCGCGCTTCACTGGATGCTCCCTTTTTTAAGTAAAAGCTAAGCTTTTTAATGGCACGAGTCACGACAATGTATGTAATATCACATGTTTCTCTTTTTGAGGATAAGCTCTCAAACAGCCTGCGCACCTCTGCCTGAGCTAAATGCATTAAAGGGATAGTTCACCCAAAAATGAAAATTAGCCCATGATTTACTCACCCTCAAGTCATCCTAGGTGTAAGTTCAATTCTGTTCTGGACAGATGCACTTTTATGATGGATAGATGCACTTTTATGATGGATAGATGCACTTTTATGATGGATAGATGCACTTTTATGATGGATAGATGCACTTTTATGATGGATAGAAGCACTTTTATGATGGATAGAAGCACTTTTATGATGGATAGATGCACTTTTATGATGGATAGATGCACTTTTATGATGGATAGATGCACTTTTATGATGGATAGATGCACATTTATGATGGATAGATGCACATTTATGATGGATAGATGCACTTTTATGATGGATAGATGCATATTTATGATGGATAGATGCACTTTTATGATGGATAGAAGCACTTTTATGATGGATAGAAGCACTTTTATTATGGATAGATGCACTTTTATGATGGATAGATGCACTTTTATGATGGATAGATGCACTTTTATGATGGACAGATGCACTTTTATGATGGATAGATGCACTTTTATGATGGATAGATGCACTTTTATGATGGATAGATGCACTTTTATGATGGATAGATGCACATTTATGATGGATAGAAGCACTTTTATGATGGATAGATGCACATTTATGATGGATAGATGCACTTTTATGATTGATAGATGCACATTTATGATGGATAGATGCACTTTTATGATGGATAGATGCACATTTATGATGGATAGATGCACTTTTATGATGGATAGATGCACTTTTATGATGGATAGATGCACTTTTATGATGGATAGATGCACTTTTATGATGGATAGATGCACTTTTATGATGGATAGATGCACATTTATGATGGATAGAAGTACTTTTATGATGGATAGATGCACTTTTATGATGGATAGATGCACTTTTATGATGGATAGATGCACTTTTATGATGGATAGATGCACATTTATGATGGACAGAAGCACTCCAAAACAGAAACGGCCATTCACTGCCATTATAAAGCTTGGAAGAGCCAGGACATTTTTTATATAACTCTTGTATTAATCTGAAAGAACTTAACAAGAATGTCATACACACCTAGGATGACTTGAGGGTGAGTAAATCATTGGCTAATTTTCATTTTTGGATGAACTATCCCTTTAAAGTGAACGTCTCATGATGAAGTGCATTCAGTTTCAGGTGAACTCATGCTGCTGTGAGTGGGGGGGGGTGATGAAGAGCTCTATATAACAGTCCCAGGATCAGTCAGGGTGTGTGTGTGTGTGTGTGTGTGTGTGTGTGTGTGTGTGTGTGTGTGTGTGTGTGTGTGTGTGTGTGTGTGTGTGTGTGTGTGTGTGTGTGTGCGGACGTCACTGAGCGGCTCCTGTGGCTGCAGGCACTGAAGTGTTGAGGCCGCTGGGGGCCATGAGGATGGGAGAGCCGGTCAGGGGCCCGAGAGCTGTGGAGGCCGGAAGAGCCGCGATTCCTGATCAAACAGAGAAGAAAAGAGGAATCTCAAACTCTCCAGTGACACCAGCTGTACTGAGAGCTTTCTTCACATTTTAGACATCCCTAGTGAAAAATAAATATACTAAAATACATTTATTTTATGCTAAGTATACTACAAATACATTTATATTTATGTACTTAATATAAATATCCTGCAATTGTACTTTTAGTATGCTAAATTCATATACTTAAAGTCTGCTAAATTTGACCAACTCATTTTGTACTTAATGCACTAGTTATAGTGCTAAGGTCCAGTTAGCATGGACCTTTTCACAGACTGTGAAGACACATTTTAACGGTCATCAGCATCATAAATCCTGCTTTATTTTTTTTTGATTTTCGTAAAATAAAAATAACTGTGTGGAGTTAATTGACCTGTTATCATCGTGGCAGTGCTCACTGCGGTGTTCGCTGTCGGCACATTCGTGGATCCTGCCATGCGAGACTGGTCTTTCACAACAGGGACTAAAGCAAGATGTTAGAATTAATCAAAATAATCTATTTATATGTTCTCTTGATAGTAATTAAATAGCTCAATTCATGCAGTACTGTAATAATTGAGACGCTCTCACAGAAGTATGCATGATCCATGGCCTCTCTCGCAGTCAGTCTGGTCTGATGGTCGTAACGCAACAGCTTGTCCAGAAAGTCAAGAGCTTCAGGACTGACCAAGTGTTGGTTTTCACTGTGAACGAACCGCTCCCATCGCTTACGGGAATGTCTAACGTGAAGCAGATGTAAATCAGATTCAAATAATTGAAAGAAGGCCATGCTAACGCTGGCAGGTTGTGAATGAAAGGGGCGTAGCGACGGCTCACCTTCCCAGGATGTCATTAAATCGAGGCTCCAGCTCAATGTTGTATTTATCAATGCAATCATAAAGATCTTCTGTTCCAAGAACTTTGGCAATTCTCACCAGCTTTGAAGAAATGGGAACATACAGGAACACTGTAATTAATTCAGTCGATTACAATGATTACAAGAAGATTTCCAAAAGTAATGACCAACCACTGTATCCGTTTATATTACAGTGCTCATGTTACAGAGTATAGAGCATCACAGTCCCGCCCACAGCCGGTGCCGGAAGTAAGAATTCAATACAATTTCTCCATTGACAGTTGGGGTATAAGCCATAAAAACGTAACCATACATGGTAGACTTAAAACCAGCTACGGCTGTACTAAGCGATTGTATATGCTCATATAAACGGCAAAAGTTCATGGGGCACTAACCTTGATTTGAGATAAATGCCTTTTATTCGCGATGTCTTGGATAAGTACTTCATTATCCACAATCCTGAACAATCCCACAATCCCACAGTGATGCATCTGATTGGTGGAAGTCGTGTAAACCCCGCGAAGCTCCATGAAAAAACAGAGCGTTGCCATGGAAGCAGGATTCTAACCGTAGAGACGTAACGGACTGTTTTCTTTAGCGGAAGCCATATAAATCGTTTTTAAATCAATAAATTCCTTTTTAAATTAATATTTTGTGTCAAATTATTGCGGAGGGGTCTTGAATAAGCCTGAAGGGAGTTGTATTCGCTATAACAACCGCCTCGCTATACATTATCCCGCTTATTACATGGCTACCTATCAAATAAATCAATAATTTGACACAAAATATTAATTACATTATCCCTTACTTATCGTTCACTTTAGCTAGGCTACTGTAGCCTTCATATGGTATGAGTCATATCAAGCATTTTATGATGCCGCTGTCAAAACAATATTTAGCCTAGGCATACCTCATCATGCATTTACTGAACATTTGTGTAATAATTCATGGCAAGTTAATAAACTGAATATGATGGTCCAAGAGCAGACCATGCACCGGTCATGCATCAGACCGGTGGCGTTGTGCACTTTCTGGTTTGCCGACCATCACTTTTTAATTTTCACTTGTTGTGGAAAATACATTAAATGTTATTACAATTAAGGATGAACTATAACTTCATGAAAATGAGCATGGACCTCAACCTGTCCTGTCAGCAGAGTGTCCTGTGTCATAAAGGGCTTTGAAATAAACACACAAACTACACACTGACTGAACACACACGTGTTGACGACTGAGACTGAGCGGTGATTTGCAGTCAGGTAACGTTACAAAGCACTGCACCATGTTGCTAACGTTATCGGTAACCGCTTTCACACACGCACACAATATAAAATACACGATGATAAATATAAAATGCAATACACAATACCTATATAAAACACTATTATTTTTATTTACACGATTACTACTGAAATAACTGCTATTAACTACACATTTACTATATAAAATTCACTCAAAAGGCTCTTTCGCGGTTGGCTTCAGTCGACTTCAGTGAGGCGCGGTGGTTTATGGGATGAGTAGTTCCTTCGCTCGGAAATAAAAATATGTACACAGTCTTGTACCTTTGCCTTTTTTTGGATTTTCTCTTCATATTTTCACTCAAAATGATATGTTGTATGCTTATGAGTTCAGCCGTAGCTGGTTATCCTCAGACATGCTCTAAAACTTTAGATATGGATTTTTCCAAAAGTCAATGGAAGAAATTAATGGGAAATTTACTTCCGGCACCAGAGCTCTCTCGGGCTGTGGGCAGGACTGTGATGCTCTATTTAGAGGTTCTTACATTTACATATTGTTATTGCTCCTCGGATTATATGAATTAATAACAGTTACAATATGTGCATAACAACAAAGACACTGTATCAGTATGAGATTATTCTTCTGAGTATGATATTACTCAAAACTGGAATTCACAACACAACCTATGGAAATCGGAACAGATTTTCAAACACTAGGTATCATACACTTGCCGACTTTGCAAATGTTTACGGAGAAAAACTGGGCATCATACTTGAACATGCTAACCCATGGATCATTCTAAACAAGTAATCCTGGGTTATCTTGCTTCATGGTTCACATTGCTAATAATTTAAAGGGCACCTATTATGGAATTTTGAAATTTACCTTTCATGTAGTGTGTAACATAGATCTAAGTGAACAAAAACATCCTGCAAAGTTTGAAATATGAAAGTGCACCGTATATAAAGTTATTGTCTTTCAAAAGTGAGAGTCGACTCTGAGTCATTTTTATGAATCGTTAGAAGACCGAAGCTTTTTCTTTGACTAGATGACGTCAACTTGTCAAGTTATTTGAATACGATACGCCCACTTATTGCGCTCCAAGGCCAGCAGGGAAATATCATGGCGACGAGACACTGTGTTCTGAAGTGCGGCTCAAAATTAAACTTTTTTCATCTGCCCAAGGAGGAGCATTTGAAGACTAAGTGGCTACAATTCACTATACCACAGAAGTGTAGTCCGAGCCTTGTGCTTTGTTCGCGTCATTTTGAAGACGATTGCTTTTTAAATGCAATCAAACTTGGATTAACGAGCTGGCTGATATTGAAGGAAGGTTCAGTTCCAAGTGTATTTGCATCAGCTTCCTCCTCCGTATCACAACCTGTAAGTGTTATTAATAATTTTTGCTTTTATATTTTATGTAGCATGCTTAATAATTATTTTGTTTGTTGTGTAAGCACCGTTTAGCTTCTAGGTCTTCAATGACAATTGTATTGAGATATGTGAAGTGTTTGTCGTTGTTTTCGGAGTTGTCTAAAGAATAGAGTAATACCTCGTAGTAACGTAACTGCATTTTTTTTTTTGTAAAAACGTTATGTTTATGCATCGGGCTAATGCAAACAAAGACTGATTGTGCTTTTACAATATGAACTCTGGGCTATGCTCGCTAACATAACATTAAATTCTTTATCTTATTTTTCGTTTTTTACTACAAACTATAAAGCAGTGGACTATAATCATTATTATAATACAATTTAATTGATAAAAGCATCATTGCACTCCGTGTTAAAAATAAGTATTATCTCTGTAAACACTGCTGGGCCATCTGACCAATCAACGCAGATTAGCGTCGCGCAGAGGAGGGGTTTGAAAAACGAGTCGTTGAACGATTCATTTGGGAGTCGGTGAGCAAATCAGGTAAAAATAAATGCATATTATACGAAAACAAAAGTGTTTTTTGTCATTGCATGCATGTAAAACTGTTGTTGGGGACTCCCACAACAACATTAGGAACATTTTAAATGTCATAATAGGTGCCCTTTAAAGGAACACGCCGACTTTTTGGGACTTTAACTTATTCATCGTATCCCCCAGAGTTAGAAAAGTCCATACATACACTTTTCATCTCCGTGTACGCCGTAACTCTGTCTGACGCACCCACCGCTAGCCTAGCTTAGCACAAAGACTGGAGGTAAATGGCTCCAACTAGCATACATATATAGTTCCCAGTATGTATACGGTTAGAAGATGGCTGTGTCTCATGTGACCTTGTTATTTGTACACGCTGTGACTATACAAATCACAACATGTAAATAGGAAAATGTTGGCGTTATTTTGTCACTTATTGGGAGCAGTATGCTAGCTGGAGCCATTTACCTCCAGTCTTTGTGCTAAGCTAGGCTAGCGGTGGGTGCGTCAGACAGAGTTACGGTTCGCACGGAGATGAGAAGGGTATGTATGTACTTATCTAACTCTGGGGGATACGGTGGATAAGCTAAAGTCCCCAAAAGTCGGCATGTTCCTTTAACCGTGGTTAATAGCCTGTCCCGATTTTGGCGAGATAGATGTATTTCTGGGTCAACATTTTTTGTGGGTCAACATCACGCCACCAGTGCTGTGATTGAGTTTAATTCAGCTGTCACTTGAACTACCCATCTATCGAGTCCCTGATGATATTCACCTGGTCATAGTTATCATGTCCATGGAAAAATGGCTCCTTTCTAAAGATCATACTGGCCAGCATACAGCCAAGACTCCACATATCAAGACTGTAGTCATACATCTGAAATAACAGAAGAGAAGTGTTTTTAGGTTTCTAAAAGCTGCCTTTGTTTGACTGCAATTTTTATAGAGCTTTATTTCACTTTTTTTTGGCCGAGCTCAGCAAACAGGAGAGTGGTTGGGTAACCATCCTCAGAAGATAAACTGTTTTAAAGTGTTGAAAGTCTTTGCATGGCGGTGACTAATTAACACCAGAGCTTTCTGATCAATAGATGCCCTTAGTAAAAACCATTCCAAACTGTGCCAGATAGTATTGTGTCGAAAATTATTACATAAAGGTGAAACTAACAACACAATTCAACACGTTTTCCTCAGTTGGACAATGTTATAGGCACATATGGTAATTAGTCTGACCTGGTAATCTATCAGTAGTTCTGGGCCTTTGAAGTAGCGCGAGGCGACTCTGATGTTGTACTCCTGTCCTGGGTGATAGAATTCAGCCAGTCCCCAGTCAATAAGACGCAACTGAAACACCACAGCATTCAATGGTCATTTGAAATCTATCTTCTATCTTCTATCTATCTATCTATCTATCTATCTATCTATCTATCTATCCGTCCGTATATCTATCTATCTGTCATCTATCTATCTATCCATCCATCCATCCATCCATCCATCCATCCATCCGTCCGTATATCTATGTATCTGTCATCTATCTATCTATCCATCCATCCATCCATCCATCTATCTATCTATCCGTCCGTCCGTATATCTATCTATCTGTCATCTATCTATCTATCTATCTATCTATCTGTCCGTATATCTATCTATCTGTCATCTATCTATCTATCTATCTATCTATCTGTCCGTATATCTATCTATCTGTCATCTATCTATCCATCCATCCATCCATCCATCCATCCATCCATCTATCTATCTATCCGTCCGTCCGTATATCTATCTATCTGTCATCTATCTATCTATCTATCTATCCGTCCGTCCGTATATCTATCTATCTGTCATCTATCTATCTATCTATCTATCTATCTATCTATCTATCTGTCCGTATATCTATCTATCTGTCATCTATCTATCCATCCATCCATCCATTCATCCATCTATCTATCTATCTATCCGTCCGTCCGTATATCTATCTATCTGTCATCTATCTATCCATCCATCCGTGTGAGGGATTTCATTGGACATAGAAATGAAAAATCTTTTACAATTTAATGGGGGTACAATGTTTACATGGTACAATTTCTGGTAAGCTCCGGTTTTGTATTGTATTGGATCTGGAGAGATTCTGTATGGAGGAATGAAGGATCTGGAGAGATTCTGTATGGAGGAATGGAGGATCTGGAGAGATTCTGTATGGAGGAATGGAGGATCTGGAGAGATTCTGTATGGAGGAGTGGAGGATCTGGAGAGATTCTGTATGGAGGAATGAAGGATCTGGAGAGATTCTGTATGGAGGAGTGGAGGATCTGGAGAGATTCTGTATGGAGGAATGGAGGATCTGGAGAGATTCTGTATGGAGGAATGGAGGATCTGGAGAGATTCTGTATGGAGGAATGAAGGATCTGGAGAGATTCTGTATGGAGGAATAGAGGATCTGGAGAGATTCTGTATGGAGGAATGAAGGATCTGGAGAGATTCTGTATGGAGGAATAGAGGATCTGGAGAGATTCTGTATGGAGGAATGGAGGATCTGGAGAGATTCTGTATGGAGGAATGAAGGATCTGGAGAGATTCTGTATGGAGGAATGGAGGATCTGGAGAGATTCTGTATGGAGGAATGAAGGATCTGGAGAGATTCTGTATGGAGGAATGAAGGATCTGGAGAGATTCTGTATGGAGGAGTGGAGGATCTGGAGAGATTTTGTATGGAGGAATGGAGGATCTGGAGAGATTCTGTATGGAGGAATGGAGGATCTGGAGAGATTCTGTATGGAGGAATGGAGGATCTGGAGAGATTCTGTGTGGAGGAATGGTCTCTGATCTCTTGTCAGGTGTTCTCCAAACTCATCCGGCATTATAGGAGCTGTTCTCTTGGAAAAAGGAGGTTAGAAACATATTTAATAAAAGGGGGCAAATAATTGTTCCCAACGTGTTTTAGAGAAAAACATTTATTTCATAATGTGACTTTCCCCCCACTTTCAATTCTTTTACTTCAATGAAAGGTTAAATTTGTGCTAATTGTTTTAATAAAATATCAAAAGGATTAACAATGCAGATTAATTTTTTACAGCCATCTTTGATCATATTTACCAAGGTGGCAAATACTTCTGACCAGCACTGTATATTCAACTTTTGTTATCTTGTACTTTAATTGTTTCTAATGTAACTCCAAAAATCAATGGTGTTGTCGTATCTTATCTGAATATGCATATTATAAACCAATGCTGTGTTGACATGGTTTATTTGAAAAGTCAACATCAGTTACCTTTCTGTGCTCATGATCAATCATGATGTTGTGTGGTTTGACATCTCTGTGCATAATACCCATACTGTGACAGAAATCCAACGCCTAGAGACACACAAACATGACCTGATCATATTAACACCGCCAAAGCTGTTTAAGGAATCAAAATTACACACAGGAAAGACAATACAAAAACAATATAGCACTTGTGGTGGTATCTCTCACCTTTAGGATCTCAAACATGTAGAAGCGAATGTCATAGTCTGTCAGCGTCTGGTACAGTTGCTGATAAAAACAAGCAAAAAATGAACTAGTTACATAGGGGTTGTGCTGTCGTAGATTAGTAATAAAATATTGAGATTTACCTTAAAGTCTGTGTTGTTCACGTGTTCAAAAACTAAGGCAGGTGTCCTGGACTGCAATGTGTAAACGGGGTTTATTTGCTTAAGTAACATCACAACAAAGAAGTAAATACTCAAAAGTCGGTATAGTATAATTTGATTGTTGTTTTTGTATTAGGAATATCACACACAAGCAAGCGTTCTGAACACTGACCACAGGGTCTTTGACGATGTCGAGGAGAGAGATGATATTTGGACCTCCTCGAAGGTTCTCAAGAATCGTTATTTCACGCTTTATCTTCTTCTTCTTCACAGGCTAAAAAAAAGAGAATTATCAGCGATCACAATCAAATAAACATCGACATCAAGTACGTGTCGTCATCACGTCATAGCATTAAAAAAAAGAGAGAAAAGTCGCTTTATACGTGTATCCTTTTGACACCTTAGTCTGTGTGCTTTTTATATTGAGGTGAGGAGTAACAATATGTATATTACAGTTTTTCTCAGTCGCTTTTGTGCATTTCTCACATCACTATTTACATTTGCACAACAGTTAATGCAGTTCTCAAAACAATTAGTACAAACTGCAAAACCTAGTTGATAACCTGCAAAAGCGTGTCTCTTGCTCAAAATGGATCGCTCATTCCTCAAAAGCAAGTATTCATGTCAATGAAAGTGTCAGTGTCATCAAGATGAAAAGTCTTGACACCATTGCTTATGAACAAGATAGTCAAATGGCTTTGTCATGTTTTCATTATGACAGTTTACTCTGTAAATGTTTTCCAATGCAAACAAGTCAGATATTGGTGACACTACCTGAAAATGCTCAAGACGGCACTATATACTATTTGCACAGCCATTTGAAAAATACAGTAAAGTTACACATTCCTGTATTTAGTGAGGTAACTACAAGACACTGAATGTTTCACATTTTTACTGCATATGCTCTTTGCAATTCTAATTTGTTCACAGCATTGTGCAAAAGAAAAAATACAACCTTATTTACAACAAACATAAACTCCCTTTGGGTAGAGCTGTGCACAACTGTAAACAATATTGCAATACATGTTGGAACTGAACATACAACATACATAGTACTGTAATCATTCATGCACATCCAGACGTTCCTCTCTGTCTGGCCACATAATTTCATCTACATCACAGCGAATATCATCTCTTGCAATGCAATCCAAAACAGCAGCATGCTTGCTCAGATGGTCTCCAGTTAGACCCCTCTCATTCTCAGGGATTATGTCCCTGTAAAGAGTGTCTAACAAAGTCAGCAGATGTTGTGTGTTGTATGGAGCAAGACGGGGGATATGTAATTTACACACCTGTTCTCCCGACGAAATGTTTGAATAATTGAATTTACAGTGGTTCTCCCAACATTTGGCTGCACCCTTCGACCAGCCTCAGCCGTTGTGAGGCCGTGATTGACAACATGATCCACAATTGTAGCCCTGATTTCATCAGGGATCCGCCTATGTACTTGGCCTCTTCTTCCCCTTCCCCTTCCCCTTCCCCTTCCCCTTCCCCGTCCTGCACCCGCACCCTCACCCCTCTTCCACGAGGCTGGCCTTCCTTTTCTGTGTCACAGTATTGTAGAAATGGTACACACTATGTCCTGCTTGATTCATATATGCTTGTAAAGTGGGGGTTTATGGGATTCAGCTCTGACAGTGATTGAATTGAATTGAATTGAATTGAACAACTTTATTAATCCCGATAGGGAAACTGCTTTGCCACCAACAGTATAGCCATCAAACATAGTACACAACTAACAGACAAATAAATAAATAAATAATTCTGCATTAGGAGACCGATAGACCCTGATTATGAGACACAATTTGAAGAAAGATTCAATTTCACAGCTTCACAAACAAACATTATAAAAGACTAGAATAATTACAATAACAATTAACAGTGTTGGTTGAAGTATCTGACCGCTGCGGGAACAAAAGACCTTCTCATGCGCTCACTAGAGCACCGAGGCATGACCAATCGATCGCTAAAAGAGCTTCTGAGTCCTTCAAACAAGTTGTGTAGTGGATGGCCTTCAAAAAGCAGGACAATTTTTAATTTCGAACTAATCCTCTTCTCCACAGTAACCTCCAATACATCTGGGTTAAGACCAATAACTGAACCAGCTCTCTTGATCAGCTTATTTATCCTATTTTTGTCTTCAACAGATATATTGCCCCCCCAGCAAAGTACAGCATAAAAAAGAACACTAGCTAAAATCCCTTGATAAAAAACATTTTGTAGAGAAGTGGCTTATCATTGGTTGCAACTACAGTAATGCTTCACACACCCCTTCGCATCAGTGAAAGTTGAGATTCACCTAAGATAAATTGTTCAATTTAGGAGACATTTTCAGGGAAAAAAAAGATAAATTTTTTTTTGTAAAATTTGCTTGACAGATTTTGACAACTAGTTCAACATTTTTGTATGTAATGACTCAAGCAATGAAAGGAGGACTATTAGTTTTATATGGAATGACTATTATTCAGCATTCACAAGTATAGTTAATTTATAGTTAATAACATGACATAAGCAAATGATAATGTTAGACAACAGCAGAGAGTTGTATGAAAGCAATTGATGCATGTCCAAAAGCATTTGCAATTTGTTGGAAGGAATGAGAAACTGCTACTATGATGTGCACAAATGACTAAATGTTGTGGAGGTTGAACTAACTATTGTGCAAATGTAAATAGTGATGTGAGAAATGCACCAAAGCAACTGAGAAAAACTGTAACAAATGATAACTGGACACCAATATGCCACATTAATATCTGAGAAAAGCGTGGTTTCAAAAGCCTCATGTTTATACTTGCATCATCCATTTTTGTTAACCACAGAATCTGGAGGAATTGTTCTTACTTTTAGTATCTTCACCACTACTTTCTCATTGTTGGTAATGTTGATTGCTTCAAACACTTCACTGTACTTTCCTCTGCCCAGCTTGCGGACCAGCTGAAAATCATCTTGATTGCTGCACGGGAAATATATAAAAAAAAAAAAATTCAAGGTCATTAAATTTATTTGAACATAACTAATATATGAAAATAAAGAGATTCTGAGATCAAAACTAAAGCCAAAAGAGCTCTTCTAAAAGCAAAATGGTTTCAGCTGAGCAGGAAACCACAGAATCAATCATTTAATCACTGAACTGAAAAGGAAAAGCTAAACGTGTGCCGAGCCGCGGATAACGCGTTTATATGCAATATGGACAAGGAGGAACATTATATTGTGCGTGTGTCTAAATGGAATTGAGGTATAAAACAGTTATTATATAAAAATGAAATGTATACAAGTGTGTGCACCAATTGAGAGTAAAAATCTGCATTGTTGAGTATATGAGATGGTGTCAATAACCAGTTGGCCTATAATATTTTTTTGAATTCTAGCAATGCAATGTTGTGAGAACATGAAAAAACGTGAACGAAGCTCAGGCCAGTCAATAAAGTTTAAGCCTTGCCAACTGAAATATTCAAGCGCAAGATGACGCGAAAGAGAATTTGTTCGTTCCTTACCGTGTGGGAAGTTTTCTGTGCGCAAACATCCGAAGCACGCACCCAGAAATCTGCGTCTCACACCGTGTCCTAACTACACGCGACGCCGTGACACGTGATAAAATGTTTTTTTTCCATGTTAATCAGAGTTTTTGTCCTAACCAGCCGCGACGGCGACACGCGGCGATTCTATTTTCGAAACGGTTTCTATTTTTCTGCGACGTCGCGCTGGGACAACAAACACAAAGGCAAGGATAATCTCAGGCGCTGTTTATGTGCTTTATTTAATGTTAAAAGCGTGTCATGTGACTTTGAATATCATTTAGTGCTCCAGCTTTGTAGCTGTAAAAGCAACAATGGATAATTCACCTCAGATCTTGAAATTAAACAAATGGAAACAAGAATGTTCAAACTGTAAAGAAATACATTTATTATTTGACAAAGATTGTTTTAGTAACTCAGCAGCCTATGTATTTAAATACTGTTAAATGGTGTAATATTTGTGAATTTGATTATGCAACTACTTCTTGCGAGTGCCGTCAGGATTACTCTCTGGTGCCGTGCACTCGCCGCGAGACTCCGCCCGCACACTGTTCTGATTGGCTGTGCGTTTTGATTGATATGTACGCATCTCGCAGTCGCGTCGCGTCTAGTGTGAACAGACAAATTATTTGTCGCTGGATCTTATCGCATCGCGTCTGGTTAGGACACGGTGTCAGACAGCACGTGGACACTGAAGTCTGAACTCTTTCACGTCTTCTTGCGCTTGAAAATGCCCGTATTGGCTGGTATCCTCTCAAACATCGTCAGTTATGTCTTAAGTGAACATAAACAGTTGAGAAAGAAAATGCATATGTGACAGAATCCATGCATTCGGTCTTAAAGTGACAGCAGCCTAATATAAACCTGCTGCTGTCTGTCATTAATCAAACAACAAAAGACAAAGAAATATCACTCACCGCTCTTGACTGAATAACTTTTGCAATTCTAATAAGGATTAATCCATGTTTAATTCATACAGTGAAGACTATGCATTTTTACATTTGATTGCTTTATCAAATTTCTGTACCTAAAAATGTTGGTGTCATAACTGCCTCTTTTTGCAAAAACAGTTTAAAAATATTCATGGCCGGTAAATTTTCTTAAGTCACCGGCCATTATTTAATAATAACTTAGTAATTATGTTATTTAAGTAATACATACCCCCACTCAATAAGATGAGATTCATAGTCCCAGTATTCTCTGGGCCGGTGTGTGTTCACCTCAGTGTAGACTCTGGCGCGACTCGGCACAGGTCCTGACATGACACACAGTTTGACACTGCGTTTGCTATGCTATGGGAAAACACAAGCAGTCTTGCTGAAGGCCGCAGAAGATGGAAGCACCTCTGGATGGCTGTGGGAGAAACATAAATAAAGTGGGAAATCTGTGACTTTGTTAGGATGATACTATTTAAGATAATTCACTAAATATACAGTATAAATGATAACGAATCATGATCACCATGAAGAGTTTGAGATATTTGAAACTAGTTTGAGAACTTAAAAAAACAAAAAAAAACAAAGCAACAGTTCTCCTGTATGACTTTCTTTTTGTAGGACATAAATTATAATCATTAAAAGTGTTTAGTTACCAACATTCCTCAAAATGTCAGTTTTTTTGTGTTCTGCAGAAGAAAGAAAGTCAAACAGCTTTGAATGACATGAGGGTGAGTAAATAAGGACGAAATTTTCATTTCTGGGTGAACTAGTATGTGCTTTAGTGCTGAATATCTTGTGTGACTGTGGTTTGCATCATCAAAAATCCTTTGTCAGAATACCATGTAGTAAATCCCCCTTTTCATAATCAATCAGTTTGCAATTAGATTTGCATTTCCTGAAGGATATACCAGCACTTTGCAAGGAAGCCAAAGAAAAGTTTTTTTAAATAAAGAAAAGGAGACCCAGCTGACGTCATCAGCTACAGCAGACTGGTTCAGTTTAATACATTAAAATGAGCTAAAGTAACATCATTTTGGAACATCTTGTCACAACTTAATTTTATCGTGTTCAATCCACTTAATTAATTTAAAACGGAAGTTTACATTTGTGTTGGACCTACATGAGTTTTTGTTGTAGTTGACATTAGATAACTAAGGGGGCAGTGGATCTGTAGTTCCCATCATGTTTTGCAAGGGAATGAAGTGTTATTTTATGTGTTTTTCAGTAAAGGGAAAGACACATTAGTGATTCAGTTATGTTGTTGATTTAGAAGAGTTTCTGTAATGTTTTTGAATTTTATGGTGCTGAAGAGTGGTGGTGTTTCAAAGTTTGAACAGGAACAATTGTGATTTGATTTACTTTGTTCAAATATTCGTATGTTTTGCTCAAAATGATGTTTGGCGCTTGTTGCATTACAATTTACGTTTTTACTAATTGCATTACGTTTTAGCAAACATTACGTAGCATTTTAACTAGAGAAAATGTATATTATTTTTTTCATTTAAATATATTTACTTGAATTCACATTCTGCAACTGATTAGATGTTAAACCGGCTTGCCATAATATTATTAAGCTATTTCTAAATAAGAGAAATGGCATATGATTCAGTGGTTAAGAGATATTACGCATCAAAAACTCAATGATCATGTCATAGCAGTGATACAAACACATATCTGAAGCACAGTGTAATAAATGTGTGATGAGTTTTCCCTGCACAATCCATGAGTAACTGCCGGCTCCCATCCCAGCACTACTAGTCTTCTTCACTATAGCATTACACAAACGCATTTACCTGTTCGATGATCGCAGTGCTGCTGGTGCACTTATGTCCAGCCCGTCGTGGGGATAAATATCCTTATTTCATTGGGATATTGAGTCATTTCTGTCTCGGAGACTCAACATGGCTGTTTGAGAGCTGCTGGGCTTTGAGAGCGCACGCGCCAAACACAACAGACAAATGCAATGCTGACTGACCTAGACTAACAGAACATACAAATATTATTTTCTCATAACACGCGAGCATGGCGCTAGCAGCACCAATAGTTCGATTCCAAGGAATACAAACTGATTAAAAAAAGTAGTGTAGATACCTTAAACGAAATGTAAACTTCTTTGGATAAAAGCATCCGACACATTAATGTAAATCTTTAATCTCATACGTGCACGACGTGTATACTGAAAAATCGCCATTGCATTTATGTCTAAAAGTCATTGCACCCTGGTTTTTGGCACATAGCACAAGGTTTTATAATCAAAGTTTGGAAACATTAAGGTTAGCTTAGTTTTCAGAAGTCATGATTTTTTCAGAAATCGTTCTAAAATTCTGAAAAATAAAAATGTCTTTTTTTATAATCTTATTTTTAATGTTACTCTATTGAAAAGTATACATTATTGTATTTGAAATATATTCCCTTTTTCAATAGTACATTGCAAATATTCTAACATAAAATGTACTATCTTTAAATATATAAAAAGTTTATTAGCATCATGCTTTTACCTATTTTCACAAAACAACTTTTAACACACTTTAAAATAATTGTACTTTAGTATCTTCTAAATGTTCTTGAAGTGAAAATACAGACTATAAATTGTTTGCACCAGTAAATGCAAAAATATTAAAATCCGGATGAAATAAAATCATTAATGAGACTCAAACAGGTTTCATGAAAAATAGACACATTAGTAATAACATTCACCTTATAATTGACCTTCTGGACTATTCTGATCAAATTGATTCAGGGGCTCTTATTGTGTTGTTAGATTTTTGTAAAGCCTTTGACACCATCGAACACGGCTTCTTTCTTTCTTTTGTGAACATATTTTTTATTTTACATGTACAATACAGGATTTTCATAAAAAGAAAGAAAAAACACACCCTCCCTAATCAACAAGAGAGCCATAAAGGTATATTCACACCCAAAAAAACAAAAAACAAAAAAACTAGATCACATTATTAGTATTACTCAAGAGTCATTCCATTCTGTTCTAGAAAATGAAGGAAGGAGTCCCAGATCCTGTAAAATATGTGATTTTTTTGTTTGATTGAGTAAGTCAGTCTTTCCATTGCTATACAAGAAGACAATTCTTTGATCCAGAGTGACAAAGATGGACAACAAGTACTTTTCCAGTGTATGGCAATCAGGCGTTTCGCTTGCAATAAACACAGATTTATAAGCTTCTGTTCATGTATTTTTAAAGATAAGGCAGGTGGAAGTAGACCAAGAATACAGATTTTGGGGCAAACAGGGATTTCTTTAGCAATAATTTTAGATAATACACCGATTACTTCTTTCCAAAAGGATTGTAAGTGCTCACATTGCCAGATGCAATGAAATAATGTTCCTTTATGAGTTGTTCATTTTCCACAGATATCTGGGATATTTGGATTGAATCTATTCAACTTTTCAGGAGTTATAAATGTACTCAAATCCAACAGTTCAACATCCCTATAAAACCTCTATCGATGGATTTAGATATTTGGGAATCAAAGTTACTCCACGGGTGGAGGATCTGATTGCATCCAACTACACTCCCCTGATATCTCAAGTAAATGAAAGTTTAAATAGATTGATGTCTCTTCCTCTAACCCTTCCTTTTGCAATAGCAGGCCCCAAATTATGGAATAGCCTACCATCATCAATCAGAACAGTATCGTCATTTGCCTCTTTTAAACTGAAGCTTAAAAACCACTTTCTTAATGTGGATACTTAACACACTCTTTAAATCTTAACCGTCTCTCTTCTCTTCTTTGTAATGTACTATTTATTCTACTGCTCGTATACTGCATTATCTGTTTTTGCAATTTTATTATACTGTATTATCCCTGTTTCGATTATTCTGTCTTGTTCAGCACTTTGGTCAACCATGGGTTGTTTTTAAATGTGCTCTACAAATAAATAATGAAATGAAATGAAATGAAATTGCCAGGGGTTCCAAGGCCATTACAAATAATAACGGCGAGAGTGGACCGCCTTGACGAGTCCCACGATATAAATTAAAAGGTTTGGAAGTTAAATTATTTGTAATGACCTCTGCTGTCGGGCTATGATATAAAATCTTTACCCACTGGCAAAAGTTATGACCGCATCCAAACCGTTTGAGTACATCAAATAAATAAGACCATTCGACTCCGTCAAATGCTTTTTCTGCATCTAATGACAAAATACATGTGTCTGTAGAGCCATTCTTCTCATAAACAATATTAAGTACTCGCCTGATATTATGGAAGGCCTGTCTATTTCGGACAAAACCATTTTGGTCAATTCCTATTATGGAAGGCATGTTATCCTCTAACCGAAGGGCTAAAACCTTTGCTATAATTTTGGCATCAGAATTCATTAAAGAAATCGGTCTATATGATTGACATCTGTCTTGGGGCTTGTCGGGTTTGGGGATGAGTGTTATTAAAGCTTCTCTAAGAGAAGGGGGAAGGCAGCCCTCGAGTAAAGACTCTTTATACATTTCTAATAGAGGAATCACTAATTTATCCTTAAAGGCTTTATATATATCTATTGATATCCCATCAGGGCCGGCTGTTTTACCACTTTTCATCTTCATTATAGCATTTAACACTTCTAGACTAGTTAAGAGTTCATCCATTCACTGAAAGTTTTTGGTTTTGGCAATAATTTCATTGATATTATAGAAATGTTTTATAAAGATATTAATAGCTCTATTATTATGTCAAAATGTCTAGGAAAATTTGATTTCTCAGTTCATCACCCGCCCCTTTAATTAATTGCGGTCTCATAAAGTTCTGACTGTACAATACATATATTATTAAGCCTACATTTGTTTTTTTTACAAGTTAAATTATAACGAGAGGATTTGAGTGTGCCGATCTCAGCACTGGGCAAAAACTAGTTTTGAGTGGTGAGGGAATTCGAACTAAAACTTATGCAGCCCTACTTTTGTGTTTACTCTTATTCTTCGAGAAAAACTTTCAGGCTAACTAATGTTTTAATGTGCACTTTATAACAAATGTTTAAAAAAATGTTAGTTTGAATAAAAATCACCCCCAGGAAAACTTTTATTTGATCATCTTTTAATGTCCAAACAGTATCCCTGCTGTCCCTCACACCCCAGTGCACGATCCAAAAACGGCTCAATGATGATTTTTTTTATTTTTTCTTAAACACTTCTTGCTCTTGTTGGCCTTCGTCTTGGTTCGACTCGCATTGTCAGAATTTTGAAAGGCAGCTGCCGATGCAAGCCGATGAAAGCCCCCAATCTGGTTGGGAAAATTACAAAAGAAAAGAAAATGATTGACCAAAAACATCTTTAAATCTTTACTGTACCTCATTTTCATTTTAAAAATCATATCAACAAATACAGATTCCTTCGAGAATGGCAGAAGTATTTGAGCATTTATATTTACCATGTCCAACTGCTGGATGGGGTCTGTAATGTGGGACACACTCTCATGACCACCTGTGAGCCTGTCGAATATCGTCTGTATCCCGGCCGCCATCTGAGAATCCCGGAGCTCCTCGGCTTGCGCTTCGTCATGTTGTAGATCCTGTAGAACACATGAATAGTCTGTAATCTTATGAGACAGAACTGTACAGAAGACATATGTACCACAGTGACATCAGTGTGTGTTTTTGTGTATAAATGTATGTGTGTGTTTGTGTGTATTTACCAATTTTTCTGTTTCGAAACATAAGCTCGTAAGCAATTCCCTTTGCTGAACCAGTTGGCTTTGTGACTGCAGGTATTCAAGTTTGACTTGCTGATATTCCTCTAATAATTTCTGTTTTTCCTGCTCCTGCGCTTCCCTCATCCCGGCCATCTCTTCTCGGATTTCCTTGTGCAAAGACTGCACTGCCTGACGTTGACTTTTTAAAGTGTTCTTCAGTTCAAATGGCATTAAATAAGGGGAAAGAGAGAGAAAGATGGGAACATTAGTATAGAGTACTTTAGATATAAAAACGGGGATAATGTACAATTCCAAGAAATGCACCTTGTCTTTAAACATAAAAAAATATATAAATCAATAACTTTATGCAGATATTTTCTGCCTAATCGTTCAGAAAACTGAAAATTGAACCACACATCAAATAAGACCAAGCCAAACTTGCGATGTGATTGGCTCTTCTAATTGTAAGGTGGGACTATTAGCCTATTATTAGTATAATACTATGACTACCCTTTTTTGCCTCTCTCTTCTCCCATTCTTTTTTCTTCTCCATGAGGGCATCATATTCTGCTTGTAGCTTTCTTATGTTTTGTTCATAAATACGAGTCTGTGCTTGTGCAGACGCTTCTGCTTGTAAGTCACGGTCAATGGCCTCATTTTCCTGGAGAGAAAGACAAAAAGGGGGTTACTGATGATATTGAAGTCCGTTTACACATTCATTATCTATGGAGTTGTTTCAGAATGTCGCCTTACTTGCAACTTCTCCTCATGCGCCGCCTTTGCTCTCTTGATTTTTTCCTCTTTTATTTCTACCTTCTTCTCTCTTTCTTTTAGACGTTCTTCCCTCATATCCAACTCCTGACAACAGCACACACAAGATAGAGCACTTTACACTCACTTAAACTGGACAGCCAAAATGTGAATATATATATATGTTTTATACTACCACCTTTTCCAGAGCATCCATTGCCCTGGTCTCACTCTCAGCGTCCTCATATACATCTGAAAGCCGCATTGCGATTGTCCTCTCATCTGGCAGATCCACACCCAAATCCTTCCTATATCTGAAAATATGATCAATCTCTGAGTACACTCAATTCACTCGGAGGGCTTGACACTTACTTTTCAGTGTTTTTTGGCTTAATAAGGGGATAGTATTCAATTCACATTCATTTGTATAGTGCTTTTCACAATACACATCGTTTTAAAGCAGAAAATGCCACATTACAATTAGAGTGATCTGTTATCAGAGGTAACTGTCTAAGTTATGCATTCCAGAAATGTACTAAATCAGTCAGCGAAATATGTATTAGCCTAATTTAAACAATGTAATCATTTAATGCAGAAACAATGAGCTCATACAACTGTTAACAAATGATTTTGACATTTAGAAAATGTAGCGTCTGTAACGGCCACCAAGTGTTAATAAGTAGTGTTCATGACATAAATGTTGATATGACTTCTATGGCTTACGTTATTGTATGCGCGCTGTTCTTATGTGAGCGCGCACGCACAGTGAGAGTGAGAGTGAGGATGCACGCGCAAAGAGGAAGATGACCGCTTGCTGACTGCCATTTTATTTTACTGTGTTTAACTGTTACTTCCACTTTGATTTGTAGCGTGTTTCAGAGTGTTTTATTTTCCTTGTTAGCTAACATTCGCTCTTTGACATGTATGTGAAGAGTGTGCTTAACTGAGAGGACATCTATAAAAGACTCGTTGAACTACCAGTCCGTTTGCACTGTCTTTCCTATTCTTCATCCGGACAGACTTCAAACAGTCTGACAGACAGACGTTACACATTGTGCATCATCTGAAAGGATATAGCTACACTACACACGTTTTTTGTTCTGCTTTAAACTGTTTTTAGTAATTATTGATAGTCTTACTTTATATAGGCATTTGATGGTTTCACATTTTTTGAATGATAACGTTAATTGCTAAAGTTTTTTATTTATTTAACAATGATAACGTTAACGCTCTCAGAAAAAAGGTAACCTAATGTTAGCTACAAAACACAAGCGTGGTTCACTTTAAAAAGGGTAACGGTTAGGCCTACACCGTTGTACCTAATGAGTTTGTACCTCAAAAGGTAGGCTACATGTTGGTACCTAAATGGTAGGCCTAACGTTACATATTAAACCATTTTAAAGTTTACCGTCCCAGTGACAGTTTTTACCAATAGAGTTCAGTGGAAATAGCTTGAAACGCATCCGTTAACGTTAATCTCTGAAACCGAATCTCAGCTGTTATAACGACGACACATTAAATTAATACTTGCTTCCCACAAAAACGGTTTAGGCTGTAATAAGTAATACATAATGTATAAAGTATACTTACAATTCCATTCCTTTTTTGAAAGCCATGTTTCGATCGAAACTCATCTTCGTAGGCTAACGTTAGACTAACAACAAGTTACAACAAACTTTCTGCTGGCGTGATTTAAACTTTCAAAAAATGCCAAAACATATGATTACATTAACAGACCTTATGTAGCCCCGCCCCTTCAAATCAGTGTAACTAATAACCGTGTAAGCATTATTAATACTAGGCTATAAATTAAATATTTTGTTGTTGTATGGATCAGTAGCCTAAATAGGCTAATCTGTTCAAATGTAACGTCTATTATTCCATACTGTCTGTATTGTATTATTCAGATCGTCTCAGTCAAATGCACTTTGTTGTCTACATTTATATACAAAATTATATATAAAAAAAAAAATTAAAAAAAAAAAAGCTGCAAGCTTTATTTATCGGTGTTCAAGCAGTTAAGGCCTTTAAGCACAAAAGCATCAAAAGACATTAAGTTTTATTTAGTAAGCATTTAACCACTGACATCATAGATGGAAAAGACCATGTTCCAGTATGATTTACCATGATATAGGCTACCACATTTTAGTGTGATTTTTCATGATTTACCATGTTCCAGTATGATTTACCATGATATAGGCTACCACATTTTAGTGTGATTTTTCATGATTTACCATGTTCCAGTATGATTTACCATGAATCTAGCATGATTTACCATAGTTTACCATGATATACCAAGTTCTAGTATGATTCACCATGATTTACCCTGTTCTAGCGTGGTTTACAACAATTGAACACATTCTAGTATGATTTAATATGATTCTAGTATGATTTACCATAGTTTACCATGATTGATCTTAGTTTACCTTGATTTACCATGTTACAGGATGATTTACCATGATATACCGAATGATTTACCTTATTTACTATGATTTACCACGTTTCTAGCAATTATGTGAAGCGTCAGAACAAATGAAGTGATAAACTGACAAAATATGATTGTGTTATAATAGTAATTGTTATACAAGGAATTTTTTAGTGTCTAAAATATATGAATGCAAAAGCACAAGTGAAAAGACTATTAATAAGTAGAATGTCCAGCAGAGGGCAGTAGAAGAACACTTATTGGCTCACTTTCATTTTACAAGTCTTGATTTTTACCAGTTTTTCCATGTTAACTCCATTATGCATGCTTACACACATATTACACGTCCATTATAATAACACATATATAGCTTTAAGCATTTGTTTATTAGCCAATGCTGAAAGCTGATAAAAAGATTACAAATATAATCCTGCTGCTCTCTCTAGTGGACAGCAGTGTTATTACAGCCTCATCTTACAGTTGAAGTGAATGAATGAATTGAAATTTGGTTTCTCACTTATATTTCGGGAACGAGAAGGCGAAAGAAATCTGATTTATAGGCTTTTGAGTGTATTTTGAAACGCCCATTTTCGAAATGACCCTGTTATAGCCATACGAAAAATGCAAAAGTTAAACTTTTTTTTGATAATTATTGATCTAAAGAGTCCAGAGAATTGAGGACAGTCAGTTTCAGTTAGAGGAAAAACCTTTTCGTTTTTAGTACATCGTATTGTGTAAAAGTACCAAGTATGTAACAAGATATAGGTTGTTGTTGTTGTTGTTGTTGTTTTTTTACAGTGTAGCATTACACAAGCTAACAACTGAAAAAAAAAAACAGTTCCCAGAAAATACTTTTCACAATTTGTTAACCTTGATAGCTGCCTGCTGTAATAGTAAAAACGTAGTAAAAGTTTTCGAGAGAGTTCAACATGTAACACTAGTCACAACTCGAGCTGCGCTAGAGGGAGATATGGGTTGGGAGCCTTGTATGGTGAAACAAAAGGTGGAAGTAATAAGATTGTGGAATCGTTTTATAAAATTACCTGAAGATAGACTTACTCGGAAAGTTTTTGATTGGGATAAAGCTCACAATTATCCTTGGTCAATGGAGGTTCTTGGAATACTTTCATCAGTAAAAGCACAG
Source organism: Phoxinus phoxinus (assembly GCF_949152265.1). Taxonomy (NCBI): domain Eukaryota; kingdom Metazoa; phylum Chordata; class Actinopteri; order Cypriniformes; family Leuciscidae; genus Phoxinus; species Phoxinus phoxinus. Next base: position 3,794,239 of record NC_136897.1, read on the forward strand.
TATATATTTACAAATACTTTACGAGGTGATATATCTCAGGTCAGGCAGCTGTTGTTTAATTCTTATAAAGAGCAATGGCAATGGCAGCAGGTGTTAAATAAGCCAAAATTGAGAAGTTATGTTCACTTTAAAAATGATTACTCCACTGAGCCTTATGTCAAATGTTGGTTAACTAGATTACAGAGGTCTTTGTGTGCCCAGCTTAGAGCTGGGGTGTTGCCCTTGCAGATCGAGGTGGGGCGCTACAAGGGTGTCCCAGAAGAGGACAGATTATGTGTTTTGTGTGATTTAATGGTTGTTGAGGATGAATGGCATTTTTTGTTTTTTTGCCCGTTATATCATGATTTTAGAACGGGTATGTTTGAGAGAATTCAATATAAAAAGCCTGATTTGTTTTGGATGACGGATGGGGATATGTTGAATTGGCTTTTTGAAAATGAAATCTATAGTCTGGCTAGATATGTGGAAAAAGCGTGGAAACTTAGGCAAAGAAATTTATATCCTGACCTAAATTGACGGTGTCTTGTCTTGTTTTGTTTGTTTATATTGTGAAAATGATGGTAATGTATTGTGTATGATGTTCATCTTTCTATGTTCTTTGTTTCATGGTCATCTTTGTGTATTATTTTTTGTTTTATGTCATTAGTGTCTTTTAAGCCTATTTGGGCTGGGCATGTAAGTGCAAGACACTTTAATAAAAAATAATAATAATAATAATAACTAGCTATTTCATCAGCCAATCACAGCAGTGTGCGTTTACACTGAAGTCACACAGACACGCCCCTTAAAACAGAGCGTTCAAATCAGAGGCTAAAATCAGGCTAGGAAAAATGCCTTTATTTTATTTTTAAATTATATAAAAAAATTAAGCCTATATCTATAAAAAAAAGGTATATTTATTATTCGACCTCATAGCAAATTTATCAAATTACAATTAAATCACGCATAGCCTATGCTTTCCTGCGGTTTGTGAACATAACCACTTTAATAACAAGCGTGTAGGTTGTTGATAGGCTACGCGTAACTTTTTATTTCATGATATTCTATTCTAAAAATGTGTTTTTAAGGAGGAATCGCAACTAGCATTATCCCTGACCGCACATCCCTGCCTATGGTTCCCCCTCCCGTTCCCGACTATGACTGTGCACTGTGTCTGTGTGCACTTGTGAACGATGCTCTTACTGTGCATTGCATGTTCCGGGAAAACTTAAATTAGTCGGTGTCGGTCACGGCGCCTTTTGATTCCGGTTTAAATTATTAAATCATTTAAATAATCCGGCAATTATTTATTTACAAATTAAGAAACCTATATTGTATTTTTGTGTAGCCTAGACACATATTAATATGCATCTTTATTCTTTATTCCTCTCATGGACTTCTTGCGGAAACCATAAACACAACACACAAGTCATTAAAATGTTTAAATCAAAACAATAAGCGGCACCGACGCGCTGCTGCGTGACGTCATCGGAATGCATTCTATTCGACACGTCACTGTGCTGGAGGCTTCAGAGCTGTTCCCACTGAAAACTCACTTTGACTCCTTCTTGCCTTCTCCTTCTTGTAGTGTTGATTTTGACGATTTTTGCATCAGTCTACAGCTTTTGATCAGTGTGCAATTTTGAATCTGCTAAGTTGTTAGTGTAGGCTACGCTTTTTGTTCAGTGTCCAGTTTTATAACCGTTTTGATCTGTGTTCATTTCCAGATCTGTGTACAAGTATAGGCTACAGTTGAATTGCACATCACAGCGTTCCGATCTGTGTACGGTTTCTGATCATTCAATTTTATTTGATTGTAGGATTTTGGATCAGAAAATGTATTGCAATACATTTCGCAAGCTCAGGCCCCTGACATCTGTCAGTCCTGTTCAGACTGTACAACCTGTGTGTGCTTCAGACATGCCTAGACTGAGACCACAACCACCGCCTCAAAGACACCCAGAAGGCATTGCGACGATGAGGGTAAGGAGGCTATCATAGTATTGAATGTGTTTTTTCATCCATCATCGGTTACTATTAATATTAAGCTTGCATTCATATGTTGGGCATAGTATTAAGGTGTTTTCTTATTATTATTTATCATCAACAGGAGCTCGCTCGCCAGAACAGAATTGTTCTCAAAGAAAAGTCCACGATCTCCAGCCGACCGCAGTCTGTCGAGCTTCCTCCTATCTTTGGCTTTTCCCGTGCCAGAGGTGAGCTAGTCCAGCAATCTGACACCGGTTTGCTACATTTGAATTCAAAACATATCACTTGAATATGAATTAAAATAAGTTCCTTCATAAGAACCATATTAACATGATATAAATGTGATGTTTTATAACTTACAGGACTGTGTCCACACCCACCAGCTCAGAGGACGATGTCTAGCAGTTTAGCTGAATACGGCATCAGGGCTGATCAACGCAGGGCTGAGCTTTTGAGACAAATTCGCTATAAAGTAAGTGAATTTTGTATATTCTGGGTTGTTCCAGTTCAAATTAATATAATATTTTGAAATATGAAATATCTACTGCTCATAAATTGTGTGGATTAGGTTTTTCATTTGTGTGTAGCATCTGTACTCTTCTAACCTTTCTCTCTTTTTCTTTCTCAGTGTTTCCATAGACAGGATAAAAAAGAAGCCCTTTGTATTCGGGCCCAACGGATATCTCAGAAGGAAAGGGCCATGTCTGAGAGAGAGCTGAAGGCAGACAATGATTGGTCCTTTTTTATGGCCAATCTTAAACCCTTAGATGTCCAGAAAGCACAAGAGGCCAAACAAGCGTAATTACTTTTCCATCATTGTTAAAAGTTGGTTTGTAAAAAATAATCCAGTTTAATTTTACATAGCTCTGTTTGCCAGACACTGATTTTCATTTCGTCATGTTTCAGGGCTCGGGATGCGAACAGGACAATGCTAAAAACAGAAAAACAAGATGCAGCTCTTGAAAGGTCAGCACAATAGCACTGACATGCCAATGTGCACAATTGATGTTTTTCTATTGTTGCATATCCCAGATACTGGAGATACTGCTTCTGATAACATTATTCATATCCATCTCTGTAACTGTAATCTCTTTCAGAAAAGTCCTAGAAATAAAAAGAGAATGTGAAGAGATGGCTTTTACTGAACCTAAAGAGGACAGCGACCTTGAGGAGACGTGCCGTGAGGAGACGTGCCGTACTGAGCTGATGAAGGAACTTTCACCAACTTTGATGTGGGAATTTATGTACTATGTGGAAGAAATTCATGAAGAGAAAAAGATCATTAAGGATAAAAGGGAAAAGATGTAAGTTTCGCACAATGATAGGTTTGATTTCTTCACACTTCCTGATCTGTGAGAACCGATGACAGTGTTTTGACCCTGTTTTTGCTTTGTGTGTTTTTGTGCAGAAATGAGGAGGGATACCGCAGTAAAGAGTTGGTGGAGAAGATGGCTCTCCTCATTGAACTAAAGCAAGAGGAACTAAACAAACCAAAGTACTCAGTGAGGAGCAGCAAGCCGGACAACACCGCTAGAAAAGCGAACGTAAGTGCACAGCGTGTCCCATCTAAAGCCATCACAGCATCACACACATCCAAATGTAATAAAAGACTGTACGGCTGATCTGTCACATGTGATCTCATCATTCTGCTTTTGTCTCAACAGTTCAGACAGTGGTGTGAGAAGATGGCGGCCGTTTACACGGAGTGCTTTAAGTGTTTCTTCAGCCCTTATTTTCCATTTGTAATTCTGTCAGAATTTGATGACTGGAGTTTAGACTTGCTGGAAGACATGCCACCAGAAACACTCAGCAAACTACGAAACCAGTTTTTCAAAGACAATGCTATGTGGTAAGATATAAAAAATACATGTCTTTATGACACAAAGCGATAAAGCTACAGTGATGATCATCAGTGGCTATTCTAATTCTATGGTTGAGTGACCTCTTGATAATCTCACTCTTGTGTTCTCTCTTTCACAGTGGCAAGGAACAGAACCAGGCTCAGATGGAAGCACTGCGAGAGGAACGGAGGCAGAAAAGGCTGGAGAGAGCTCTTGCTCCTCCAGTGAAAACGGTAAGTGGCACAAATAACCAGTGTTGGGAATAACGGCGCTATAAATAAACGGCGTTACTAACGGCGTTATATTTTTCAGTAACGAGTAATCTAACTAATTACTCCATTACAACGCAGTTACCGTTACTGACAAAAAAATGCGCCGTTACTATAATTGAGTTCACTGAAGTAGTTTTTGAATAGTTTTTCATCTGCAACGTTTTAATTAGTTTACATGGTTATAATATAACATAACCTGCAGGGAACGTTCCCAGAAAACATCTTTGATTGACCAGTTGTGAAGACGTGCGGCAAACACGACTAGAATTTGGCTTAAATAACCTCTGATGATGACGTTCTCTGTAGGTTATGAAAATCAAACCCCAAAATATTATATTTTATTATTATTATTATTTATGTTTTTACATTGTTCATTATTATATTGAGAACACTTTTAGTTAAACTGTTTACTTTTGTGAGGAAGAAAATACTTCAAGGCTATTGGCCTACAGTGTGTCTACTAGTTGTCAAGGTTTTATCATGTTAATTTGCACTACAAAGAGTGTATGTGTATGTATATTTTTTACTACTATTTATTTATTTTTGGTATATTTGATATATATATATATTTTTTTTTTGGCCGTGAAATATAGTCGTGAAATATTATAAGTTCTAAAAATCATCTATTGTGTTTTGTTGTTTCACTATAGAATTGATAATATTTTAATATTTAATGTTTCTCACATTGTCCCACAGCAACATTAAACTAGCGTAGATTAGTGTACAATGTTTTATAATAATGATTTGTTCTATTTAGTGACCATTTCATTAATTTAACATATTTAATATTGGGGGTATCCAACCTATTTCACATATTTTAAAAAAAAATTATCTAAGTAACGCAATAGTTACTTTCCCTGGTAATTAGTTACTTTTGTAATGATATAGCCTAACTCAGTTACTTTTTGTGAGAAGTAACTAGTAACTATAACTAGGCTAATTACTTTTTTTAAGTAACTTACCCACTGCAAATAACCAACACAACATCCCCTGTACTTTCTCTGTCTTTCTCATCAAATATTGTAATATGGATCAATAGTGTGATGCTGACTTAAAAATCTCTATTGCAGAACGGAAAAAAGCTGATGCCACGCAGCCCGCCTCCAAAAAAGGCTGTAAAGAAAGAGGAACCAGTGGAAACCGAGAACCAGGAGTAGGGTAAAATATACATCGTATCCTTGAGGACCTCGGACTTCCTCCACTGCCTTCTCCAGGCTCCACGCGCACGGTAAATGACTTCCGCGAGAGGATAACAGATCTACACGCGAGGAAACGGGAACTCGCTAGCTCATTCAAACCCTGCGCACGCGCATGACATCTCCTCTGCACGCAATACAAGCCCTCGCGCGCGCGCATGATCATTCCCTACGCTCTCGCGCTTGATCTTCTCTCGCCTGCTGTTTTTGCTCGCTCTAACACTTTTATTTTTGGCAGTCGAGGGAGTGGGACTTACTGTTTTAATGACCTCAAATGTCATTGGTTACTTCCCCCTTTCTGGAAGTCAGTTGTGATTAGACACCTGTCCAATGACCCGTTATTTACTTGACTTGAGACATCACAGAATTAGTTTTATTTATTGTGGTTTATTTATTGTGGTTTATTAATGTGTAATGTGATTTAATGCATTGTTAATATAGTAACAGATATAATACAAATGAACAAATGATAAAACTCGGGTTGCTGAATATTCGATCTCTCACATCAAACGCACATTGATATGATTACAGACCATAACCTAGATGTGCTGTGTTTGACAGAAACCTGGCTAAAACCAAACATTTACATTACTTTAAACGAGTCCACCCCCCAAGATTACGGTTATAAACATAAAACATGAAGGCAAAGGGGGAAGTGTTGCTTTAATTTATATAGTAACATTTTCAGAATTACTAAGAAGTCTAGTTTAAAATATAATTTTTTGAAGTGTTGGTGCTTAATGTAACAATATCTAGTGTAAATGATAAATCATGTTTGAGATTTGTACTGGCTACTGTATACAGGCCACCAGGGTACCATACGGACTTCATCAAAGAATTTGCATATTTTCTATATCAGAATTAGTATTGGCTGCAGAAAAAATAGTATCCTCACAACTGTGTTCCTTTCTAGAAAGAAATTATATCTGCAAGGATTTTCAGTCCGGATTTAGACCGTACCATAGTACAGAGACAGCTCTCGTTAGAGTCACAAATGATTTGCTCTTATCATCCGATCGTGGTTGTATCTCTCTATTAGTGCTACTCGATCTTAGTGCTGCATTTGATACCATTGACCACAACATCCTTTTAAATAGACTCGAACATTATGTTGGCATTAGTGGAATTGCACTAGCATGGTTTAAATCTTACTTATCTGACCGTTATCAGTTTGTAGCAGTAAATGAAGAGATGTCTTATTAATCACAAGTTCAGAATGGCGTACCACAAGGCTCAGTACTAGGACCGCTGCTGTTCACTCTGTACATGCTACCATTAGGAGATATCATTAGGAAACATGGACTTAGCTTTCACTGTTATCCCGATGATACTCAGCTGTATATTTCTTCAAAACCTAACGAAACCTACCAATTCACAAAATTAACAGAATGCATAGCTGTATATGCATAAGCATAGCTATAAAAAATTGGATGACCAGTAATTTCCAACTACTAAATTCTGAAAAAACAGAGATTCTAATTATTGGACAAAAAACTTCCACACGTAATAACCTAGAGTACTGTCTAACACTTGATGGCTGCTCTGTTAAGTCTTCGTCGTCGGTTAGGAACCTGGGTGTGCTCTTTGATACCAACCTTTCATTTGAAAGTCACGTGTCTAGCATCTGTAAAACTGCATTTTTCCATCTTAAAAATATATCTAAATTACGTCATATGCTCTCAAAGAATAATGCAGAACAATTAGTTGATGCGTTTATGACCTCAAGGCTAGATTATTGTAATGCTCTACTGGGTGGTTGCCCTGCACGCTTAATAAACAAACTACAGCTAGTTCAAAACGCAGCAGATCGAGTTCTAACCAGAATCAGGAAGTATGACCATATTAGCCCTGTTCTGTCAAGACTGCATTGGCTCCCTATTTAACATTATATTCATTTTTAAATATTGCTGATTACTTAAGTTACAAAGCAATAAATGGTTTAGCGCCGCAGTACTTGAGCGAGCTCTTAACGCACTATAGTCCTTCATGTCTATTGCGATTTTTAAAATCCGGCCAGTTGATAATACCTAGAATATCAAAATCGACTGCTGGCGGTAGATCCTTTTCCTATTTAGCACAAAAACTTTGGAACAGTCTCCACCATTGTCCGGGAAGCAGACACACTCTGTCAGTTCAAAGCTAGATTAAAAACACATCTCTTTGACCTAGCATTCACATAATACATTATAAACTTCTATAACTCAATGTTAGGCTGCATAGATTAGATCAGCTGGAACTGGGAACACTTCCCATAAATCCTGATGTACTCCTTACATCATAAGAATGTGAGCGCGGGAGCACGTGAGCGCCATCAGCGTTTCTCACGGGTTCACGTTTGAAGTCTGTGTAGAGAGAACGGTGTCGGGGTAAATTTGCAATGCTAATAACCATGGAGATGTCTGTAACAGTCTGTAAATATCTCGTAACAACACAATGCAATCACTAGTAGACTTCCTGTTATTAAAGTATCTGGTAAGAAACGGTTCTATATTAACAATGCATTAAATCACATTACACATTACCCTTTTAACTGTCACCCCCCTTTTTGAGAATGGACATTAAAATGCACTATTCAAACTTAAATGGTTGTAATTCAAGAATGCTTTGGAATATAGACCTGGTCTTGTTTTAAAGAAAACACTCAGCAGATTATTGCTGAAAAAAATTAAAGTATGAAAAAGTTATGGAAGATTAAATGTACAGTAAATCATATATACAGTACTTAATATTTTTTCTTTTATATAAAATATATAGTTAACTAAATATTTTTTACTATAAAATGACTATAAAATCAAAGCCATATATCTAACCAAGTTGTGTTCCAAATTTGAAGTTGATATCACAAAAATTTAAGTTCCCATGAGATTTTGTTTAGGCGTAATACCAAAAAAAGCCACCGGGTGATATACTTTCCATTGAATTTAATTGTATGCATTCTGCTAAAACAAATGTATAAATTTCTGTCCAAATATCACTTCTGTCACAAAATATGGAACCTTGAAACTCAGACCTTACTGACAATATGTGTTTTGTCAAGATTAGAAAAGGGTTTTGATCATAAATTATAAAACATGATGATGCCCAAAAGGGGAGGAACCAGATAAAATTATTTAGAGTACCGTTTCTATGGTAACGTAACGGTTTTCACAGGATGAATTCTGAGTTCGTAAGCTTTCAAATGATACCTAATTTATGATAACTACTAAAATATGTGATGTAATAAAAAAAATGCTAGTATATTATAGATAATATTATATTTTAGAGGATAATATATATGTTATACTTTTTAGAGAATAATATTTAATAATTTTTTATTGACAAATACTAGATTATATGTTTTATTGTGAACTTTTAGCATGAAAACCAAAGTTTCAATTGTTAAAAGTGGGTGCATCTATTTTTTGTGGCAAAGGTCAGATTTTTTGAGGCGCACTCTTGTCATAAATTTATATATTACTGTTCCTACATAATTTGTAACAAAAAATAGTGCTAAAATATCTATTTAGGAGTCTTACTGTGCGTTCACACCGCCTGCCGCGTCTAGTTTGACGCTTGAACATTTTGAATGCATTCGCGCGTCCAAAGCGAAATACACGCGCGTAAAAAGCAAGCGTTTGGAGCGAAATTGACGCGTGTTCGAGGCGAAATCCGCTTCTTCTGGGAGAGGCAAGTGCTGCGGGAAATTTAAAAATACTACTGTTATTGTGTCACGAAATGTAGTTTTAAGAGTTGTTCAGTCGAGAATGTAGTTGTGTAAAGCTCAAATCTGTGGTTTGTTTATAAAGATAGCGCCTATTTAAAAAATTTGATCTGACGTTTCGGAGTTGTTGAGATCCAGGCGATCACCGGGAGCTCAGCGCTCATGTAACCCGCTGGAGCAGCCTCACCTCGGCTAGTCCTCCTGACGTCTGCCGCTGGTAAACCAGAAAGGTTTAAATTCACAATCTATAGCTTCGGCTCTATTATATGAAACATATAAGTTAAAATACATTAATGACTTGTTATAACGTAGGTCAAACGACTTCTTTAATTAACGTTATGTGAGTTTTTCTTCATCTCATTCAGAAATGTAGCCTATGACTGCAAGTGTTCAGTATCGTGTCACATTCATAGTTAACATCTGAACAATGTCATTCCTTCTTTCACGCGGGCATTTAGTCATTACAAAATAATTTATTAAGGCCAAACATAAGTTATTGAGGCCAAACATTTAAAATAACATCGGGCCTTCCCCCGTTTATCACGTCACTTCACCACGTGACCGCAGCAAGCAGGCTCCGATTGGTTAACGCGGCGCGAATTGACGCAGAAGTTCAGATTTTTCAACTCGGGCGGCAGACGCGAATTCGCGTCAAACGCGTGAATGAACAAAAAGCACTATAAAATCATTCGCGCGTAACGCGCCAGACGCTCAATTCGCGCCGTTCGCGCATCGTATTCGCCGCACTCTACGCCTCATTCGCGCCGCAGGATTTTTTTACGCGAGTAACGCTTCTTTGCATTGACTTAACATTGAAATCACTCGCGCCTGACGCGCAATTCGCGTCCGGTGTGAACGCACCATTAACATTGAAATCACTCGCGCCTGACACGCTATTCGCGTCCGGTGTGAACGCACCATTAGACCTTTCCAACGATATATAGTTTGTCATGATTAGATTAGATTTTAATAGTAATATAGTGAAGTTAAGTGATGTCTCAAGTCAAGTGAATTACGGGTCATTGGACAGGCGTCTAATCACAATTGACTTCTGGAAAAGGGGAAGTAACCAATGACATTTGAGGTTATTGAAACAGTAAGTCCCGCCCCCTCGACTGCCAAAAATAAAAGTGTTAGAGGGAGCAAAACAGCAGGCGAGAGAAGATCAAGCGCGAGAGCGTAGGGAATGATCATGCGCGCGCGAGGGCTTGTATTGCGTGCAGAGGAGATGTCATGCGCGTGCGCAGGGTTTGAATGAGCTAGCGAGTTCCCGTTTCCTCGCGTGTAGATCTGTTATCCTCTCGCGTAAGTCATTTACCGCGCGCGTCAGCAGCTGTGTCCCAATGTGAAAGCTGCATCATTCGAAGGCCGCGGACTTCAAATTATGCAGCTTATGCGTCCTTTGAATATAGCCTTCGTAGGTGTTCCCGATTACCACTCCAGGCGCCAAGCAACGGTGCGAGAGTACAGCCATCCTGATAATTCATTTGATATAATTGAGTAAACAGCTATGGAGCCAGAATTGGCTATTGTCATTTTTATGTTTTAGATTTTACTGGAGGACATGGTGAGGATGTTTCAGGTCTTGTACTTTCGGTGTAGCCGAAGGTTCAAATGTTCATTTATATCTTACTTTGATGCGATTTTGTAGGCTAGTGTATTCTTTTTATTATGCACATAAATGGACCATGGTAAATATATTTACACAGGTGTTCAACCCTATTTGAATATAAAACCCAGTTGAATATAAAAAAGTCCAGTGCTAATAGGCTTGTTTGAGATTAGCAAAATCTGCGCAGACGATCACCACGAGATGCATGCCGGTTAGAAAAGTGTCCGAGTGCGGTCCGCCTGGCTCTGATGTCATGCTGACGTATGTCAAAACACTCTCGCGAGCGCAAGGCGCACGTGTCGGATTCTGCAGTCGCGCGCAGTTGCTCTCCACCATAGGCAGTATATAAGATGGCCACAGCGACCCCATAGATTTCAACGGAGAAAAGTGAAAGGTTCTATCCATGATTTCAGTCATAAATTAGTAGTGATATTGGTAGTATCACTGCTAATTTATTGTTCATCTGTTATAATGGCGAATATATCGGATGTGTGTCTACCTCTGAGTGCAGGTGAGGACACGTTTGAGCTGCATTCGGTGCGGCTGGAGCTGGAGTCCGTGGAGAAGCAGATCCGTGATCTGCTGGGGAGGCAGGCCGAGCTGGAGACCGACGATCAGCGCTTGAAGCATCACGCGCCGATCCTCACAAGTCAGTGGTTAGTAACTTTTCGACTCTACGCCGTGTATTTCTCTGCACAGGACCCGAGCATCCCTGGTTTCATTCACTCTGGCACCAACACAGCACCATGGACCCTGGATGATTCCACAGCGGAAGACACGAGCCAGGACCAGAGCAAGGACCTCTCCGCCCCTCCCGGTCTTCGAGATCTCCACCCGGAACCGCTTCTCTCCTCTTCGCGAGACGGAACGCGACGACGCTGTGATCATCGGCAGTTCCATCGTCCGGCATGTCCGCGCTACCTCAGGTAAAGGTATGGTGCGCACTCACTGCTTTCCTGGTGCTCGTGTTCTCGATGTTGCTGCGCAGGTCCCCGAGATCCTGAACGGTGACGAGCGCGTCGGAGCTGTCGTGCTGCACGCGGGGGTGAACGACATCAGGCTGCGGCAGACGGAGGTTCTGAAGAGGGACTACAGGAGCCTGATCGAGACGGTACGCAGAACATCGCCTGAAGCAAAGATCGTCGTGTCTGGACCGCTTCCCACGTACCGACAAGGACAAGAAAGGTTCAGTAGATTGTTTGCACTAAATGAATGGTTAATGTCATGGTGTAATGAACAGAGACTGCTCTTTGTAAATAATTGGAATCTGTTCTGGGAGCGACCAAGGCTCTACCGTGCTGATGGCCTGCACCCCAGCAGAATCGGAGCGGCTGTTCTGTCGGACAACATCTCCAAGACGTTACGCACCATATGACTAGTAAGTCAAAGTCCAAATCACATTCTTTGCTGTCCCAAATTAAGTGATATAAGTACCAGTGTAGAACACTATATAGAAACTGTGTCTATTCCTCGTTTAGTGAGGCCAAACAATAAATCTACTGCAGGATCTAAGAAAAATCTAATTGTGATTAAACCAGAAAATCTCAATATTAGTGAACAAAAACAATGTCTAAAGCTAGGTCTTCTAAACATTAGATCGCTTACACCTAAGGCGGTTATTGTAAATGAAATGGTCACAGATAATAGCTTCGATGTACTCTGCCTTACTGAAACCTGGCTTAAATCTAATGATTATTTTGGTCTTAATGAGTCCACTCCACCAGGATACTGTTATAAGCATGAGCCCCGTCTGATTGGTCGTGGCGGCGGTGTTGCAACAATCTATAGAGATATTCCAACGCATTCTCATCCTAGGGCGTCATATACTGACACTTGTGACAAAACGTCTACATCCAACGCACATGGCACCCTTTAGCGTCAATATGACACGCACAGTTATGGTTGGGTTTAGGTCTGGGGTAGTGTTAGGGTTAGACCGCTAGGAGGCGCCATCTGGCCCATTTCTATCTGCGTCTCATATTGACGCTAAAGGGTGCCATGTGCGTTGGATGTAGACGTTTTGTCAAAGCGTCAGTATATGACGCCTTGGGATGAGATCGGGCTGGATATTCTTAATGTTACTCAGAAAACAGGTCACAGGTTTAATTCGTTTGAAGTACTTGTGCTAAATGTGACGCTTTTAGTTGTAAGAAAGAAATCCCTATTATCTCTAACCTTGGCTACTGTATCTAGACCTCCAGGGCCCTATGCGATTTCCTAAAAGAGTTTGCAGATTTTCTCTCAGATCTATTAGTCAATGTCGATAAGGCAATAATTGTTGGAGATTTTAACATACACGTTGAATAACACAAATGATGCGTTAGGGGCTGCGTTCACAGATTTACTAAACTCCTTTGGGGTCAAGCAAAACGTTAGTGGTCCCACTCATCGTCTTAATCATACTCTAGATTTAATTATATCATATGGAACCGATCCAACCGATATAGATATTATACCGCAAAGTGATGATGTCACTGATCATTACATGGTAACTTGCATACTACGTACGGCTGAAATGTGTCATGTTGCGTCGCGTTATCGACCAGGCAGAACAATCCTTCCAACCACTGTAGATAGATTCTTGAATAGCTTACCTGATCTATCTCAGCTCCTCAGTGAACCCAAACTGACAGGTGAACTAGAGGAAATGACTAGCAGTATGAGCACCATTCTCTCTAGTACATTAGAAATTGTTGCACCAATTAGATTAAAAAAGGTTAGAGAGAAAACTAAAGCACCATGGTACAACAGTGCTACGCATGTTATCAAGAGAGAAACTCGTAACTTAGAGCGAAAATGGAAACAAACTAACTTAGAGGTCTTTAGAATCGAGTGGAAAGACAGTATGTCACGTTATAAAAAGGCTCTAAAAGCAGCCAGGGCTGAGCATCTCCGCAAACTAATAGAAAATAACCAAAATAATCCAAGGTTTTTATTTAACACTGTGGCTAGACTAACAAATAAACAGACGTCACCTGACCAAAATATCCCGTTACATCTTAGTAGTAATGATTTCATGAATTTCTTCACTGAGAAAATAGAAAGCATCAGAAACACAATTGTAAATGTACAATCTTTGACAGCGTCTTATGATTCAGCCTCAATTATCGCCCCACAAGAACAACTACAGCGCTTTACAACTATAGGACAGGAAGAGCTAAATAAACTTATCACTGCATCTAAACCAACAACATGTTTATTAGATCCAATACCCACTAAACTACTGAAAGAAGTGTTACCTGTAGTGGAAGAGCCTCTACTCAATATTATTAACTAATAATATGAGATAGTCTCTATCTTTAGGTCACGTTCCAAAAATGTTCAAGCTGGCAGTTATAAAACCTCTTATTAAGAAACCACAATTAGATCCAAATAACCTAGCAAATTACAGACCCATTTCAAATCTTCCATTTATGTCTAAAATTCTAGAAAAAGTTGTGTCCGCTCAACTGTGCTCTTTCTTGCAAGAAAACGATATCAATGAAAAATTTTAGTCAGGATTCAGGCCGCACCATAGCACAGAAACTGCACTCGTTAAAATTACAAATGATTTACTTTTAGCTTCTGACCAAGGCTGTATCTCAATACTAGTTTTACTCGATCTTAGTGCTGCGTTCAACACTATAGATCATAAAATACTCTTAGATCGACTTCAAAATTACACTGGTGTTCAGGGACAGGCATTAAGCTGGTTTAGATCGTACCTATCAGACCGTTACCAATTTGTCCATTTAAATGGGGAAAAATCAAAGATAACATCAGTAAATTGTGGAGTGCCGCAAGGATTTGTATTAGGCCCTCTGCTATTCTCAATTTATATGCTGCCACTTGGTAATATTATAAGAAAACATGGAATAAGTTTCCACTGTTATGCTGATGACACTCAATTATATATTTCATCACGACCAGATGATAACACTAAATTATCTAAAATGACAGAGTGTGTTAAAGATATAAAATATTGGATGACGTGTAATTTTCTTCTACTAAATTCAGATAAAACGGAGGTATTACTGATTGGTCCAAAAAACTGCCCACAAAACCTCTTACAATACAACCTTAATCTAGATGGACGTCCTGTTACTTTATCCTCTACAGTAAAAGATCTGGGTGTTATACTAGACCGCAACTTGTCTTTTGAAATTCATATTTTAAATGTCATAAGAACAGTCTTTTTCCACCTTAGAAACATTGCTAAGCTACGTAACATGCTATCAGTTTCTGATGCAGAAAAGTTAGTTCATGCATTCATGACCTCGAGACTAGATTACTGTAATGCTCTATTAGCTCGTTGTCCTGCATCCTCAGTAAACAAGCTACAGTTAGTCCAAAATGCAGCCGCTAGAGTTCTTACTAGGTCAAGAAAATATGATCATATAACACCAATTTTATCATCTCTACACTGGTTACCTATTAAGTTCATCAAGAAGTTCATCATTAAGAATCTCCCATCAATTACAAAGTATTGCTACTGACCTATAAAGCCCTAAATGGTTTAGCTCCTGTGTATTTAAGAGATCTTCTATCGCCCTACAATCCATCGCGCTCTTTAAGATCACTAAATTCGAGGCTTCTGGTCGTACCTAGGATAACTAAGTCCACTAAAGGAGGGAGGGCGTTTTCACATCTAGCTCCTAAACTCTGGAATAGCCTTCCTGATATTGTCCGAGGCTCAGACTCGCTCTCCCAGTTTAAAACTAGATTAAAGACGCATCTCTTTAGCCAAGCATTCACATAATGCATCTCATACCTTTTATACTACAGTTAATCAGATCAAATGCATTCATATTATGAACAGCAGCTACGCTAATTATTTCCCATCTGCCCTTTTTTGTTGTTATCTCGGGACGCCTGTCCCGAGATAACTCAAATAGAGTTCGTCAGCTCCAGATATGTATCCAGCCTCTCATGGAGACTTCAGATGCCCCAACGCCTGTGAAGAGACGACTCGACGCCTGTGAAGAGACGACCCAACGCTGGCGATATTTTATGCCCTAAATTTATGATTACCTAACTGTTTATTTTTGTATGTACATTTCTGAAATGCATTTTCTGTAAAGCTGCTTTGAAACAATATGTATTGTGAAAAGCGCTATACAAATAAATTTGAATTGAATAAGTAAATCTAAATCTTCGACTTGTCAATTAGACCCTCTACTAACTTCTTTCGTGAAAGCTTGTTTACCAGCCTTTTTGCCGTTGATTACTAAAATTGTTCACGCTTTACTTAGTTCTGGTTTTGTATCTCCATCTCCTAAATCTGCTATTATTACACCCATATTTAAGAAACCAGGGGGTGGTCCATTAAATTTTTTACATTTTCGACCAATTTCAAATTTACCATTTATCTCTAAGGTAGTGGAAAAGTGTATTGCAACTCAAATTCATGAACATCTCTACAATAATAACTTGTATGAACAATTCCAATCTGGTTTTCGTCCCCAACACAGTATTGAGACTGCTCTTGTCAGAATAACTAATGATCTACTGTTGGCAGCTGACTCCGGGCTTCTAACCATACTTGTCCTTCTTGACTTGAGCGCTGCCTTTGATACTGTCTCACATAAGATACTTCTTGACAGGTTTGCTTCTATTGGTATTACTGGCACTGCTCTGTCTTGGTTTAGGTCATATTTATCTGGACGCAGTCAGCGTATTCAATTAAAAGGCTTTAGTTCAAAAGTATCGACAGTCACCACTGGTGTTCCCCAGGGTTCTGTTTTGGGCCCGCTTCTTTTCATTATCTATATGCTCCCTCTTGGTTATATTTTAAGGAAATATGGTATTAATTTTCACTGTTATGCGGATGACACCCAACTTTACCTGTCTGCTAAACCCACCGGTTCTTTTCCTCCGCCGTCTGGAAAGCTGACGCGCATAGGATTGTGGGTAATTTGAGAGCACGAAGGATACACATATGCATCCTTTCCTGTATATGGGATATTTTCCAAATGACGCGCCCAATATTCTCCAAGGATTCCGAGGATCCTCGACATTGAAACAGTCCTTCGACGGATGTCGATGACATAGCATCCTCGAAATTCTGGCTTCCGAGGATCCTTCCTTGATATTGAGAAACGGCAGGTGTTACACCGTGTCCTAACCAGATGCGATGCGATAAATTCCTGCGACAAATAATTTGTCTGTCCACACTAGACACGACGCGACTGTGAGATGCATAAAAATCAATCAACACCCACAGCCAATCAGAACAGCGTGTGGGCGGGCGGCTATATTATGCTACTTGGACCCAATAATTTCTCAACATTCCTAGGAACCAAGTTTAATTGCAATAAAGAAAGTAGTATTTGGGTGTAATAAAACTTGGAAAAAAAAACACATTAAAACTCTAATGTAGTTCAAACTGGGTGGAAATACTGCCTTCGTGGCACTCTTTTCGGTCCTCCAAAACTAGGGTCCTGGAAATGCGTTCCTGGGACTGCGGTTCTCCAACTCGGTAGGTGGCGCTGTCACAAAAAAACTAGGGTCCTAGAAATGCGGTCCTCCAACTGCGGTCCTGAAAGTGCGGCCTCCGGGACTGCAGACGGATAATATTGAAATGCACAGCACCAGAGAATCTTGTCATCGCAAGAAAATGGATAAGTAGTTACATAATCAATTTCACAAATATTACACCATTTAAAATGTATTCAAATACATAGGTTACTGAGTTTCTAAAACAATCTTTGTCAAATAATAGGCCTACACTAGTTTCTTCACAGTTTGAACGTTCTTGTTTCCATTTGTTTCATTTCAAGATCTGAGGTGAATTATTGCTTTTACAGCTACAAAGCTGGAGCACTAAACGATATTCAAAGTCACATTACTCGCTTTTAACATTAAATAAAGCACATAAACCTACCTGAGATTATCATTCCCACACTTTCTGTTTGTTGTTCCAGCGCAAAGTCGTAGAAAAATAGAAACCGTTTCTAAAATAGAATCATCGCGTGTCGCTTACTTCAGCAATGTTACAAAATGTAACATGAAGTATATTTGTGTAATTTAATATTTAATTATTGCAGGTATTGCATTTCACTTTTTTATTAATTTTGACAAAAAAAATGTTTGCAAGTGAGAGAGTAATTGCATGTTCACATTTATTCTAAAACTACAATACCCATCAAGTTTTACACAAAAAGAGAGGTGTCAAAAAAGGTACTTGAAAAAGTAATAGAATTTATAAATCTGAATTCATAGAATTTATAAATCTGATTACGTTTGTTACTTGTAACCCCCAACACTGAGCATAGAATAATGTATGTCTAATCTAAATAATCTAAATAATGTGCTTTACGTGCATCTAAAATTAACCGGTTCCTTGCCAGTCAATGTCATTAGCTGTGTTTAAATGGACTCTAATTATTCAAATGTAATCTGGATAGTAGCACGGTCAGAATAAAAAAAAAAAGTGAATCAGAATGAATTGGCCAAATTCCATTAAAATTTTATTAGGATTGTAACGGGTGGTTTAAAGCTTTTGTAATCTGATCAAAAGGATGGAACTGGAAAGTTCTGCGCATGTGCGATGACATCGAAATGACGTATGATGCGTGGAACGAGCTAAAATTGTTGTTGAATAAAGTGACAGAAATGACTGTGGTCATTATAATTTTTTCCTTCCACTCATCATCTGTGAAGTGGAGAATGACAACGTCACACCAGTCCTTGTTTCGGATTCTCGACCACAGACGCCTTGTTTTTGGCGCGGGAAGGGATGTTTTTACTGCTTGATAAATATAAGTAGCACTGCACAATGATTCATGTGCTCGTCGTCTCTATGTAGGAGAATAGTTTCTGTGCCAACAGCGAGGAAACTCTATATTCGTGCGGTATGCTCGTCAAAAAATCTATTCCAATTTTAAGCTTGTGACACGTAAATCACCCCGATCAATTTATTTAATAACAAGTGACCACACTTAAGGATTCAAGGTGTGTGCACACTACAAGCGACAAAGCGACACGTTACCATTCATTTCATTGGGGAGCGGGCGTTTTCCGGCGACATGCGCGATCGTAGCCGTTGGCGACCTGATGGGGCGTGTCTGGCGACGCGACAAAGTTGAGATGTGTTTAACTTTATGCAAATGAAGAGCGACTTTCGGCAGTAGCAGAGAATGTCTAATAAGGGGAGAAGGTTCACTCTCGCTACACTTCCGGCTTCTGACTGGTTGCAGTTCCACCCTGATTCCATATTAGGGCGCTCACAGGACGAGTGCAGAATGAATGGAGGTCTATGGCTATACCCCTCAAAATCCACTTTTCTCAAGATATAATTTTTTGTCTAGTAATTTGAATGTTGTTTTCGAAAGGAGATGCAAAGAAATTGCACATTGCTGGGTGTTAGATTTTTTAGAGTCACTTATTTGCTTTAAAAAGTCTTTCAAAATGTCAATGACGTCATACACATCGTACGACCAGAGATACTGCTTTACGGCAATCCTTCAGGCACTGTGGTGCTTTCGCGCTCTGCACTTTATTTTCTCTCGAGGCATCGCCAGCACAGCTGACACAGGTAAACACACGTGCTAGAAGAGTTTCTGCTAGAATACATTCTGTTCCCGCTTCGGATGCCATGATGCCATCAAGCGGTATCTCTGGTCGTAACCAGTCCTTCACTGACCAATCAGCGTTCATTAGCAGAATGCTAGCGTGTTATGGGCAACAACAACTCAACCTGTAAGAAATCGAAAGGACATAAGTACTCGTTCATTCAATTTTCGACCTATAACCCATGTTGAACTTGCAAAACCTACAATCAAATCTGAGATTTCTCAACGGCAATCGGCTGAAAGGGACAAATTTAGCCGTCTAGCCCCATAGACTCCCATTCATTTTGCACTCATGGGCGATCGCCTCCAGTGGAACTCTGGTGGAACTACAACCAAAATTCGGTACAATAGGACTTAATAGGGAGTGAACAGGCTCTCCGTAGACGGGCTCTGGCAGTAGTATATTCCTGCACAACCGGAGGCTGCAGTTTTAGGACCGCAGTTTTAGGACCCTAGTTTTTTGTGACAGCGCCACCTACCGAACTGGATGATATAGCGGCGGCTGCTGTTTCAGGACCGCTTTTCTAGGATCCAGGTGGTTTAGTTTGTACATAGTATCAAGATCCACCTTGATCCTAAGTCTCATTAGAAAATATATATATGTTTTAACAAATAAGATTATGGAATAGAATAGCTCCTGCAGCAGGTGGATTAGAGCAAGTAGCATCAAGCTACACGATACAATTTAAAAGATAATATTAAACTTTTACTTAAAGCTCACTTTAAACCACCATCGAGTAAGATAGGATATTTGTACCATATTCCGGTCGCGGTTTAAAATGGTTTTAAGTCATAAAAAGATTTTGAAATATGGTATAATACAGCAATTTATATGCAACTAATGGCTACACCTTGCTTGGCAATACTGTAAACATTCTTAATTCATATGAAAATACCCAAAATTGCACGAAAATCACACACAAACCACATATACTCGAAATCGTGCATTTATTAGCTTCTTGTTTCAGGTGAAGAGATGTGTCTTCTTAGCTTTGTTATCACGGATAACAGGACCGCGTCATGCAGAAGGGCAGGATTATTGTCACGTTGAACCACGTGAGATGATTGACAGCTGTACAGCGAATGAGACTTGCGTACATTACTGACGCAAATCAGGAAGAGGAGACCCAGATCTCTCTGTGTTCGCTGTTTGAGTTTTATCATAAACACTATCGAGTCTTAAATCTTTCTAATGATGCTCAGTTTGTCCAGATAAAATAAGTAAGAGTGTGATGTTTTAACGAGTAATGAATGTTGAACAACAATCTGTTGTGATTAACAATGTGATCTGTTATCTTTGCCGCGAAAGGGGTTAAATTTGTGTTTTTGGTAATCCAGTTCTGTAGGTGGCGCTGTCACAATAAACTAGGGTCCTAAAACTGCGGTCCTAAAACTGGGGTCCTGAAACTGCAGCCTCCCGTTGTGCAGGAATACCCTTCTCACTTTCGGGAGCGACTACCAATAGGAGTGAAGTCAGTGGAGCGCGCGTGATCATCCGTCACTCTCTGACAGAGGCTATGGCATTATTTTCCTGTCAAATGTCGAGAGCACATTATTGTAGCGCGAAAGTACATTAATATAATGCGCGAGCGCGAATCTCTCTGCTCCTGCGCGGAATATAATGCGCGAGCGCGAATCTCTCTGCTCGCGCGCGGAATATAATGCGCGAGCGCGAATCTCTCTGCTCGCGCGCGGAATATAATGCGCGAGCGCGAATCTCTCTGCTCGCGCGCGGAATATAATGCGCGAGCGCGAATCTCTCTGCTCGAGCGCGGAATGGGAATATAATGTACCGAGCACGAATGCTCTCAGATAAGAATTTTCTCTGGGCTCGCTCAGAGAATATGCCTGCACTTAAAACCTGTTCAGTGCCATCGCGAATCTCTCCTCTTCGTGACCCGTGCGTTCGCGCATGCCTAAGTACTCTTCTCTTCCATTTCTTTCTCTTTGCTCTTGGCATAAACGCTGTCAAAACGGCAACAACCAATCAGAAATAGGCTTCAACGACTGACCAATGAAAACGCGACATCGTACATGGAATCTTATTGGTTGATATTGAACCGCAGTTCAATCAAGACGAGCCGAGATGGATCCGCCGAATCGACGAGTTTTATTTGTTTTGATGTTGAATATGTCAAATGTATCTTAGAAATGTCTGGGAAGAGGGCGATTGGATTATTTTACATAGGCCTATAAATGACTGTCAACCACATTGTTCACACTACAGGTGCCATGCCCATTGAAAGTGAGATATTTGAGCATTATATTCCGCGCGCGAGCGAGCAGAGATATTCGCGCTCGCGCATTATATTAATGTACTTTCGCGCTACAATAATGCGCTCTCGACATTTGACAGGAAAATAACGTCATAGGCAACCAGTTGCGGGAACGCCCACTAGCGACCTTACCGTCAGCCACGGGCGACAAAGTCGCTTGTAGTGTGCACGCACCTTCAGCGAGTGCATCCGGTCTACAGGAATTCCTGTCCAGCAGTAGTTCACGCCTGGAGCGGAAGGAGGAACAGATGGTGGCCACGGGCCGCGCGGTACAGGCCTTGGTAACACAGGTGTGTCCAAGCTCACCAACCAACTCCAACAACTGAGAGCCCCCACTGCAAACACCGGCCATCAGCATGAGCTGCGCCTACCCACACCTGAAGTCTACACGGGTGAGCCGAACTACTGCAGAGCATTTTTAACTAAATGTTCTTTATTCCTTTCTCTCCAGCCACCGACCTTTTCCACTGAACAGTCTAAGGTCGCTTTGGTCATGACGTTACTGTCTGGGCGCGCGGCTCAATGGGGAACGGCGGTGTGGGATAATCAACATCCTTGCTGCTCCTCATTCCGAGCACTCTCTGAGGAGATGAGGCGGGTCCATGATCGCGAGGTGGCCCGCGTGCTCGCCAACCTTCGCCAAGGCAACTGACCCGTCTCAGACTATTCCATCGAGTTCCGGACTTTGGCGGCCGATAGGGCTGCACGATTATGGCCAAAATGATAATCACGATTATTTTTTATCAATATTAAGATCACGATTAATTATCACGGTTATTTGTTGATTTGAACCAAAATAAATGTTATTGTCACATAGGCAAATTATAACTGGTTTCACATCCATATTGTGCTACATTTCCTGCTAATGTACAAATATGTGCATCAAAATAAAATGGGTCCTCTTATTCACCAAAATTCAGTGCACCTCCTAATAAATAATTTATTTTTATTTTATATTGTATTTATATTTTATATAAATTGTATTTATAATTAATATTAGGATAGACTAGAGATATTTTCTTCTGTTATAATTATTATAACCTATTAATACATTTCTTGGTTAAATTCTAATGTAGAATGCGGTCTGTTATTTCTTGATAACACACCGCTGCTAAGAGGCTATGACACACCGTTGCCATGAAAAACAGAGCGTTGACATGGACACGGTGTTCTTCAACGGAAGCAATACAGTCGTTTTTAAATCAATAAACTCCTTTTTAAATTAATATTTTGTGTCAAATTATTGATTTATTTGGTAGGTAGCCATGTAAGCGGGATCCCGATGTTGGGATCCCGATGCCAGTGGGACATGTTCCTGCATGGGTTGGGTGACCGCATTCAGAAGGAGATCTTCACATTGGAACTTCCCACAAGTCTCAACGGACTGATTGAGTTGGCCTTGAGCGTGGACGTGCGCCTACAGCGTCGGGACCAACATGTACGTCAGACTCTGGGTCCTGAAACCTCTGAGTATTCTACTGCCAGTGTCAGCAATGCAGTCAGCCCCACATTGGATCACAAACCCATGCAGGTGGGTAGAGCTTGGCTTTCCCAGGGAGAGAGAAGAGCTGAGGGCGAAAGGATTTTGCCTTTATTGTGGTGGAACTGGACACTTTCTGGTGAACTGTCCAGTAAAATACCAAGCCCGGCAGAGGTTACTGTCTGTGGAAGAATCCTCATCTTTTACTCTCCTCCCTGTAAGACTGCAATGGGCAAACGGAGTTCACCACTGCCAGGCCCTGCTGGATTCAGGAGCAGAAGGTCATTTATGGATTATATCTTGACACAACACCTCCAGATTACCTTAATTCCACTCACCCACCAGATCTCTGTCAATGCACTGAACGGACAAGAACTTCCTGCCATTACTCTCACCACCAGTCTGGTCACCTTCGTTACATCTGGGAATCACACGGAGGTGTTGTCGGTCCTGCTCACTGAATCTCCGTCGGCTTCCATAGTCCTGGGCCACCCCTGGTTGATTCAGCACAACCCCGGGATTGACTAGGGCCACGGTTCCATCTCAGCCTGGAGCGATCAGTGTTATGCCTTCTGTCTTGCGTCTGCCTGTTCCTCAGTGGCTTGTTCTTTGTTACAGGATGAGCCAGTGAATCTGTCTAACGTGCCTGAGGAGTACCTCCATCTGAAGGAAGGTCCCGGGCTGCTTCTCTTCCTCTGCATCGTCCCTATGACTGTGCTCTAGATCTAGTACCAGATATTTCTCCGCCCAAGGTCAAGTTATAATCGCTTTCTGCTCCAGAAAAGGAGGCCATGGAGAAACTATATTTGTTTAGCACTTTGTTTATAGTGTTCAGTTTCACTATTTATAAATACCAATAATAAATACTAATGTTTATTCAAATCAACTCACTGTATGTTGTTTGTTGTCAGTGAAACTGCTCTGAAAGAACAGATTATATATGGTTTTGCTTAAATTCCCCAGATTATTCCCCAGGCCGTGAGGGCCCTGAACTCAAAACACCCCGCCATCTTCTGAAACCTCATGCAAACCCCTCCTCTTGAAAACATACCAGATACCTCACAAACTATGCACTAGACACTTTACACACACTGTTGCGTATGCATAAAAAGACTCAGCAATCTATTTATGTTCACATGCTCTTGCACGTTAAATCATTCTGTATTGTTCCTTAACCAGCTGCTTGACTAATTAATGTTTCTATTGCACATTCACAGTATGATGTGAAGCATTTGTTTAGTCTGTATTCTACTTCACTGTTGTATGTCTGTATTAATTTTTATGTAGCGCCGTGGTCCTGCGAGGCACGACATTTCGTTCCACTAGATGTCCCCACATTTAGCGGAATGACAATAAATTGAACTTGACTTGACTTGACTTGACTTATGCCAAGCGGTTTAGACTTGTATTCATGCCCAGGATATGAATTCTTGACATCAACAATTACATTTTAATTAGCCTAGTTAAAATCGGTTAAAATGCTAATTCTTGATTTCTTAGTTAAAATTCAGTACACATATCCGCAATCCATTTATTACAAAATAAAAAATATATAGCCTATTAATAATTTCTTTGTTAGGCTATAGTAAAAATATAAATTCCTGATATCAAGAACTCAATTCTCACTATTGAAATGTTAATTCTTGGTATCTGTAAATGTATTACAACTTGGGCTGTCAAGCGAGTAATTTTTTTAAATCTAATTAATTACATGATGTGGCGATTAAGTCATCTAATTAAACGCAAATTAATCGCACATCATAGGCTATTTGGCGGCGAAATTACCCCCAAAAGATTAGTTTAACCCATTATTGTGTAATCAACAAATAAAGCATTACAAAAAGTAACTTCAGAAAAAAAAATTTGGGCTGACCTATACATTTCATGTTTTTTTTTTTGTTTTTTTATTATTATTAATATGGAAATATATAAAAAAATGTTTTAATGAAATTAGTGAAATCATTTAAAATTCACATATTTTATATAATTGTGATGTGATAAATTAAAACAGCTTAATATGATTTACGTCTTTAAAAATTTGTACTTTAATGTTTTATAAAATATTAAGATGTTGCGGACATGAAACCAATGATGTAAACGTAATCATCCCTTCCAGTAGGAGGCGCAGGTCGTCAACATGAATGTCTGAGCATTTCCCTGTGCTGCCTGTGAACGGGAAGTGCAGTGTGTGTGTGTGTGTGTGTGTGTATTTTGAGCTGACTGCTGAGATGGAGAAATAATGACTCTTCCACACTTTCCAGTTTAATCTGACCTTTTTAGTCGTTGCGGTAGATCTGTGCGTTTGCTGTGTGTAGATATTGTTTGGAGGGGCAGAAGAAGGACAGATGTGACATCTCCAGCACATCAGCTTCTACTGCAAACAAAACAGCCTCTCATAAAGATGCACAGGAGGAGCCATAAACACAGTAAATGATCACTTTGGCTGAAATCCACCAGGTAATTTGCATTGATGGGTGATCAATCTTTAGTGGTTCTATGTGCACTATGGGATCTATGAGGTTTATATGGTTTTCTAATCTGTTTCCACAAAATAACATATTCTTTGTTGTTTATGTAGTTGACATGCTATTCTTAATTCAAAACGGTAATGATTATTTTATGCTCATTATCTTATTAGTTAGGGAGAGATCTACAGTTGAGTTTAGCATTACTGCATGAATAAATCAAGGCCAACTTAAATTAACTACTGGTGTAAAAAAAAATAGGTGTAAAAAACAATATTTTCATGTTTCATGTTCAGCATGAAAATTCATATGTTTTTTTTTCCATGTGTTATTTGTCTGTTTAGATGTGAATACGGTAGACAGGCTGAATGAACATTCAGATTTACTCTCTGATCGGTGGCGCTTATTGAAAAGAATATAGGATAGTTCACTTTGAAATTAAATTTTGTTATGTTTTAGCATTATATGACTGACGGTTTGACCTAAAAATATCAAAATTGAAATTACTGCGGAGACGAAGACACCTACATCTTGGATGCACTTCAGGTAAGCTAAAACATACCAACATTTAATTTCAAAGTGAACTATCCCTTTAACAGCCCTTCATTCAAGTGAAAATGTTTATCGCACTGAACATTCATCTTGCTGTGAACAGGCCTTTGTTGCACATATTTTAGGTAAGGCTTGTTTTCAAAAGTGATACGATTTCCTTCTGTTCCTCAGTGACATCATGAATTTGGTCCGTCTTGTGTGTCGCCATAAGACAGCCCTGGCACTCTGTGTCCTCTTCCTATTTGCCGTCGTCCTTTTGTTCCTCGCCAAATGTACGTCTGAGACGCTGAAGCCGGCTGAGTCCCCAGGG
This sequence comes from Phoxinus phoxinus, assembly GCF_949152265.1. NCBI lineage: Eukaryota > Metazoa > Chordata > Actinopteri > Cypriniformes > Leuciscidae > Phoxinus > Phoxinus phoxinus. Next base: position 3,820,463 of record NC_136897.1, read on the forward strand.
GTGGCGCCGCGGGCCGAGTCCCGCCAGAAGCAGCCGGCAGGGCCTCCCCGTGCCAGAGAGCTCTCGGCATTCCTGGTCGTCCTCATCACCACGGGGCCAAAGTACACCGAGCGTCGCAGTATTATCCGGAGCACCTGGCTGACCAAGCAGGATCCCGAAGTGCTCTACTGGTTTGTCATTGGCACAGAGGGTTTACCTGCCGAAGACCTCCAGAACATCGGAACCGAGCAGGTCCGTCACCATGACCTCCTCTTGCTCCCTGACCTCAGAGATTCCTACGAGAACCTCACGCAGAAACTGCTGCACATGTACTCGTGGTTGGACCAAAACGTGGACTTTAAGTTCGTTCTGAAGGCCGACGACGACACCTTTGCCCGCTTGGATCTCCTCAAAGAGGAGCTGAAGACCAAGGAGCCCAGTCGCCTCTACTGGGGCTTCTTCTCTGGACGCGGGAGAGTGAAGACGGCCGGGAAATGGAAAGAAAGTACTTGGGATCTGTGCGACTACTACTTACCGTATGCTCTGGGTGGGGGGTATGTGCTCTCCGCCGACCTCGTGCACTACGTTCATCTCAATGTGGGCTTTCTAAAGATCTGGCAGAGCGAGGACGTGTCCTTGGGTGCGTGGTTGGCCCCCGTGGACGTGAAGCGGCTTCACGATCCACGCTTCGACACGGAGTACAAGTCGCGCGGATGCAGCAATAAGTACCTGGTCACACACAAGCAGAGTTTAGAGGACATGTTGGAGAAACATCAGACACTACAGCAGGATGGGCACCTGTGCAAAGAGGAGGTCAAACTGAGGCTGTCCTATGTTTACGACTGGAGCGTCCCACCTTCCCAGTGTTGCCAGCGGAAGGATGGCATCCCCTGACTCTGACACCCGTGATCTTTTTTCCACTTGCTATTTATTTATTTATTTATAAATGATCAATGTCGACCTGAAACCGGTTACTTAACCTTTTAAAAAACGGCTTTTGAAATGAGAAGTATGGGTGAGGGTACAGAAAGCTGCTCTTCTGGAAGTCAATCAGTAAATGAGATGGTCTTCTGGACAGAGCCTGGGAAGTGATCAGATGTTTTCTGCTGTATTCTCTCCGTACACCTTCTGTACTTGATGTCCACTGATACAATTTTCCATTTGTAATCCTGAGAAGTTTAGAGTGTATATGTTGTAATAAATCGACATAGGAAATGTGAACCAGACAAACAGTTTATTAACAGGAAAGAAACTTGAAGATAAATGAACCTAAAGTATTTTTTCTGTTTGTGATAAAGAACCTGAGATGGTGTTTTGCTCACAAATTTGCCATATGATGATGATAAAGCTGTCTTGAGGACTTGGCTGCCATGGTTTGGCAGTATTATTAGTATTTTATGTGATGTGACTGAGTTGTAAATAATGTACCTCAAATTTTATTAAACATTTATTTGTTCTGTTCTTACACCACATCTACCGCCTTGTATGAAGTTTTTATATATATTAAAAATATATATATATTAAAAAAACACTGTTATGCAGCCCCATATAGCTACAAACATTAGGATGCAGTCACATCACCTTTGAATGGCGAAATCCCGAAATGAAGTGAATGGCAGTGAATAATTTGTTACATTTATATAGCGCTTTTTCTGGGACCTCAAAGCGCTTCACATATGAAGCGACGCAACCGATGCTGGTAGGTCACATGACAATGACAACATGGCGGATGTAGTACGTCCAGATTACATTCATACTATACACAAATACTATACAATTGGCTTTATGCCCAGCTGCACTACTTCCTGAACTTCAGCCAGCTCCTTTGTTTCCTGTCTGCCATTATTGGACAAACTGATTAATCCAGGTGTGTCTGATTATTGATACTGAGGTCAGACACACCTGGATTAATCCGGCCCTCGATGGTTCAATCCCAGAGATATGGAGATCTTAATGCGGCTCCATGAATAAATTGGTCAATTGTACACATTTTCAGTGGTTAAAAACCAAACGTGGGTCACTTTGCATTCAGCTGATACTTTTTTTATTTTGAAGAGGAATATCTGAAGAACAAATAATTTTAAAACTAGAAATGTATCTTTTGTTTTTCTATCAACACAATAGAAAATACCCTACCTGTCAGAGTGCCATAAATATTATTTTTCCAAAGTTGTCAAGCCTGTAACTCTAAAAGTATGAAATATAGATTAATATCCACAAAATTAACACGACTTTGTTGCTTAGAAAAATTAAGCTGTGATCATATAGCGAATCAAATCTGTTCAGCAGAGATTCACAGATCCAAAGGTCCACATGAACAATTTTACCTTGACAGAAGTTGTCTTATTACTAATACACATTGTAACTGTGGCACTGGCATTAGGATGGACACACGCAAATAAAACAATAGGAAGGCTGAGTATGCCAGACAACAGCTGAACGCACCTTACGGTCCCTTCCTCGTGCCAACAGCATGTCACTGAGAAGACCCTGCCAGGATCTGCAGGGTGCCATTAGAGAAACGCGCGTGTGTGTGTGTGCGTGTGTGTGTGTGTGTGTGTCACTGTGTCTATCAGGTGCATTTCAAAGGAAGATCACATTAAAGTCTTTAAATCAGTTGAGGATATGCACCATCTGAAGACTTTCCTCAGTGAATCCTGTTTAAATCATCAGCAGACACACTTGACATGGTCTGTTTTATTAACGATTATGAAGGCAACTGCTCTTTTCACAATTTTGCTGCATTTTTGCAATGAATTTATTTAAAATAAAACCTTATAAAATATATATATATATTATGATCTTATTGTTTTATCAACGTTTATTCTAATCATTATTAATCATAATTATTATTAATAATAAAAGGTATTGTATATAAAGTATACAATTCTGTATATCTGTATATAAATTCTGTATGAATGATGTTAATAATAATAAAGCTAAAAAAGTATGTATACTATACAATTACAGAACATTATATATAAAATATTGTCATTATTATTATGTAAAAAAAAATATATGTAGGCCTATATTTTTTATGTAATGTTTTTTTTAATGTATAACATTATACATCAAATTATAATAATACATATACAAGATACATTTTTAAAACATTATATACGAATATATATATATATATTTTATTACACTATTACTGTAATAATCACACACACAAAAAGAGAGAGAGATAGAAGCTTTTAATCTGTATGTCGATTTCCCATAATTCCGTTCCGTGGTACCGGAAGCGTTCGGGAAGCCTGTCTATGGTCGATGCGGAACTGATGAAGACAGTAAATAAAAAAGCTTTGGCAACTTGCGCTTCATCTCAACACGGGATTTAAAAGCTGCAAAAATGACAAACGGTATGTTAATAAACTCGTGTTATGAGGTGAACTGTCTGGTGCTCTTTTATACGTCAGAGAGCGATGAATGCTGTCAGTCAGCTGAGCTGTGTGTGTGTGTATGTATGTGTGTGTGTGTGTGTGTGTGTGTGTGTGTGTGGACGTGGCTCTTCTAGGGCCGCTGCTAGTTTACTGCAAGCTTTTATTAAGTCACGAGCCAGATATCTTAATGCCGTCTAAATCAAAATGCTTTTATGAACATTAGTTATCGTTGAACGGAACCAAGTGTCATGCTAATAGACTGTTAGCTAGCAAGCTGAGCTCAACTTTAACAGCTTTAGTCATACAGCAGGCGTAATGTTCTCTGTGTGAACATCATGTCATTACATTTAGATCTCAATAGCTGTCAAATTTTCACATACGCATTCTGCTGTTAAAATATCAGCCCTCAAATACTAATTTGTTTGACTGAAACTCACTTTGCAAGTATAACTACAAAAATTCTGCATTAAACGCAATGTTGAGGATCCCCGTTTACACTCTGCATAACAGAATTATAATTTTTCTTACCTTGAAAAATGGGAATATGTTTGAACATTTGTTAGTAGATTCGATTTTTTAATGATAGTAGAATAGCAGTTAATGTAGCCTATTATAAATATTAAAAATAAAAACAAAGAACTATAATGTATTTCATTTATTAATCACTATTAGTTAACTCTTTTTATATATTTTTTATTTTTTAATGTAAAAAATATGTATGTGATGACCCAGGAGCCTATTCTATTAGTTTCTCTATTATATTATTATTATTTGCTTCTAGTAACAAGGTCTAGCTAATGTAAAAGTCCATTAAAAACATTTATTTTTGAAATGTTCGTGACGGAGGGTTTGTTGTTGTGGTGTTTGTTTTCACAGTGTACTCTTTCGACGGCATTCTTGCATTCGGACTTCTCTTCATTTGCACGTGTGCGTACCTGAAGAAGGTCCCGCGTCTCAACGGCTGGCTCTTGTCTGAGAAGAAAGGTGTCTGGGGAGTATTTTACAAAGGTACGTGATGTGTAGGACCTGCAACTGAAGATAATCTGAACTCCTGCAGTGATACTCAGTGATATTTCTCTCTGTTTTCTCTGTAGCTGCGGTGATCGGCACACGGCTTCACGTCGCTGTGGCGGCGTCCTGTTTGTTCATGGCTTTTTACCTGATTTTTCTGAAATGACCTGGATAAATCTGTCTCTTGGACACTGGACTATGGAAAGCCGATAGAAATGCAGTGCTGGCAGATATCGCCGACGCACAGAGACCCGACTCCACCTGCAGCTTAACACTGGTTCAGGACCTGCTTTCCATTTTTGTAAATGTTTAACTTAAAGATTGGAGAACTCATTTGTAGATCAGGGTGAAGCGGTTATTTGGAAATGGAGCGCCTACTTAGGGATTCAAACTTCACATCTTTTTGTTGTGTTGTTCTCTCAAACATGCACATGTTTTGCTTGGGCTTATGGGGTTACAGTAAAGAAGGTAGAAACAATGTTATCTTGTACAATTATTGAATATACGTTTTAAAAAAAAAACTATTTTAGGTTTTTTGTTGTCATACCTGGCTTTACTCAAGTTATCCCAAATGTGTATAAAGACCTATTGTTTGCAGCATGAAAAAAAATGACCTAAAACAGTTTTCAATGTTTCACGTTAAAGTGGGCAAATTGAACAGGAAGCATAAAAGTCATTTAGTTTAGTAATTGTAATGTACTGGCTCATAAAAAAACAAACATATAACATTAGTTTTTGATATTACATATGTGCCTAGATACTTTACTTATATATGTAAATATATATATCATGTAAAAGCATTCACGCCATGTCGTAATTACCGTAGTCTCGAGATGACAACACGTAGCCATTCACGTCCTCAGACTGAGAATTATGCATTTCTATATCAACTCCTAAATTAATCTACAGCGGTCACATGGTACATGTAGGAGCTCTTAGAAAAGTCCCCTCTTGCTAGATGTTACTACGAGGAAGTAAACGCTTCGGAATGACCCACACCATGTGATTGCTTTCTGAGGATGTGTCTGTGGTTCGGTTTGATAAATACACAGCTAAATGGACTTATATAAAGATAAACCACAGTGAACATAGACATAGAACTGACTTTTTCTGAACGGACATGCAATGGCAAAATAAAATACACTACAATTTAAATCTTTAACATTCATAAGGGTTTCAGTCTTATCCTTCCTGTTTAGTTACCATATAATTTATCTTAGGAAATATAACTTTTTCAAATATTATGTTAAGAATGAAGACTTTCTGTAACATAGCCGCAGAATGCTAACCTTTTTTCTCGTGTTGGTGCAATTTTGTCTATTACGCAGCACAAAAGTTTAAATGGCAAGATGTTCTTTTGTATTTATGCATTCAGTTGTGTGCCCTAAATCCATTCCTATCATCATTTCTTCATGCACAAAAGTCAACAATTGAACTAGCCTCTTTCGGCCTGTAAATGTACATAATTATCCTCTAAAACTGCTCTATACAAAATTATAGTTGTTGGGTGTTCATATTTGTAAACATGTGGAACATAATACATAATTGATATAAAACCCTATGCAACACAATAGTAATATGTGTGAAGAGATTTTTCTTATATCACATATAGCCTATGACATAGACGATTATTCAGAATATCTGCCAATACCAATAGTTTGATCATCTTAAAGGAATAGTTCAAATCCCTGACAAATTCTGTCATTCATTTCTCACCCTAATGTCGTTCCAAACCCGTAAGACTTTCGTTCATCTTCAGAACACAAATGAAGATCTTTAAAAAGTTTATATAGAGAGATTGTAAAACTAATCCATACGAATTGAGCGATTTACTCCAAAGTTTCTGAAGATACTCAATCGCTTTATATGATGACCAGATTGAATTTAGGCTTAAATTTACATAAACATTAATCAATTAACATAAAAATGAGCTCAACCGAAACTGCTTGACGCACAAGAACAAATCTCACGGGTTTGGAACGACAGGAGGGTGAAAAATTAATGATATAATTTTTATTTTTGGGTGAAATATCACTTTGAAGGACAAAATTCACTCCCAACTAATGCTTTGATACATTACTATAATATTAGAGGTTCAAATTAACAACACAGCTATTATATTCAACTGATATTTATTTTCAGAAATAATAATTACACAAATAAAACCTAAATATTTGTACAACTTATAAGGTTTTCATTAACACTTTTCTTCATTGCAAATGTATTATATATAGCCTAATTTACAGTAAAAATGCTCCTCTTTAGTGTTTTCATAGCGAACTAACGAACTGTGAACATTGGATAACTTTCCTGAGGTAAATGAAACATTAAGTGCCAACTTTCCTTGGTTGAAACACTGATTGAGCGATTACATGAGAATGATACATTTCTGTAAGTTGTAGGCTACTGTACCTATCAACACACTTTAAATGTTCACACAAAACGTGTTAAAATAGTCATAGCACAAAAAACGTGTCAAGAATTAATATCCTTTTTGAGAGTAGCCTATAGTATCACAGATAAGCGTTGGAAGGTCTGATATTCTGATGATTTTGTTTGAATGATTCCTAATTAAAGATTAACGCATCTTATTCTGAAATAAATAGTGAATGACAGTAACCTCCGAAGCATTTTGTATTTGCAGCTGCTTGTTTCGACAGGCTTTCGTTTGCATGTACACGTGTTTGACCAGCAGATGTCCTCAGCGTTCAGTGTTTCGAATATTCTTTTTTCACTGAATCATTTTTACACGTGATTGAATTGATTCTAAGATTCAGAAATGTACGTTTCTCCGTTCACTTACCTAGTGATTCAAATAAAGTTGTAGAATGATGATTAGTCCAGTCATTTTAAGCCAAAATGGGGGTCAACCTAGAACAAATTGCAACAGTAGCAAACTCAACTGATTTTGTATCCCCAATATATGTCCTGAGTAAGGAAAAAAGCCCCGAAGAAACCATTAGGGGAAAGTTTCGAAAAAGATACGGCTATTCATTATATTTCTCACGTGAATAGGGTAACATTTTTAACCTTTAGATATCTCCATGAAAATTGATTACTTACATCAAGACAAACAAAAAATGTATTACAAGTTTTTTTTAATTGTTTGTTAACATGGCCAAATGGTGCATAATCTAATTACGTATGTGCTAATTTGCATTAATACACAACAGATCTAAACATTGGATATAGCCAGGTGAAAATGTCTTAGAATCTTGTTGACATATACCAGTAAGACTATAGAGGCAAACAAATGTCACTCACCATAAGGGGCAGAGATTCAGTCATTCATTCAAGGTCCACCACTCAACTGTCAATCAACTGTCACTAAGCTGTCACTCAGGTAAGATTTCCTTTTGTTTCTCCTACATGGATTAATTTGATTGTTTGATCCAGCCACATTTTATTTTACCTACCCTTTGTCTTCTGAATTCTCCTTACCCTTGTCTCCTGTTCTTCCCTCAGACTCATCTCCCAGAAACAGTCCCACAGACCCAGCCCCAAACCCCATGTCTGCAATAATAATGAATAAAGGCTGCTTTAAAGTACTTCTTATGTATTCATGCTCATGGGTAGCCTAAATGGGTTCCATTCAGACCTTATGTCAACAAGATTCAACAAGACATTTTCACCTGGCTAAACCCAATGTTTAGATCTGTTGTGGTATTTATGCAAATGAGCACGTAATTAGATTATGCACCATTTGCCCAAACAATTAAAAAAACTTGTGATACATTTTTTTGTCCTGATGTAGCCTAAGTAGCTAATCAACTCAGTAATTTTTCATGGTGATATCTAAAGGTTAAACTTTTACCATATTCACGTGAGAAAAATAATGAATAGGCGTATATGACTAGGCTATATTTGGGTCTTTTTCGAAACTTTCCCCTAATGTGTTTCTTCGGGGCTTTTTCCCCCATTACTTAGGACATATTGGGGATACAAAATCAGTTGAGTTTGCTTCTGCTGCAATTTGTCCTACCTTTTTTTCCACAAAATGAGTGGACTAGATCGTTTAGTAGTTGTTGTTCTTTTAATGTGACGCCATGTGGTAACTGTTACTATTCTCACCGATTTTCATGGATGACCAAATCATACCGTGTGTGATGTTCTCCGAACTCCCGTTTTACTATCACTTTAACTTTACTATTGCTATTTTATCTATTTGCCATTATTATTAGACAACTATTTGAAACATTGTCTTTCAAAATGTTTGTATTGCCAATAAATATTTTTGTTTTAATGACGACACGGTTAGAATTTTAATCTGGACAAGTATGAAAACAACGCATTTAATCGTTAACTGCTGTTTTAAACTGGTATCCGAAAACTATAACATATTTCAATGTCCACTAGGAAAGAAAAAGATAAAAACATATTTTATATTTATTAATATTATTGCTAGGGAAGTTTCATAAACTGGCTCCAAGCCTATTAGATCGATTGATGTATTTTGCTGAATTGCTTGATAAGCCTACCTACTTATATATATATATATATATAAAACATATATTTTCATAAGGTTCTCGTTCTCGCGAGGTTTGGGGCGAAGTCCCGAGAGTTTCCCTCATGCAGTGACGTCAAGCGTATTCGTCAGAGGAGAACCTGTAACAGAAAAAAAAAAAAATCCGCACCAGAAATCTCACGCTTTGCCACCCAGCAACTCCTCAAGGATCAGAGTTGGAGTTTGTGCACGATCTTCAGCGCCAGTGCATTTGACTGATGTCCTCTGATGCACGAGGACAGCTCTGTGAACGCGGAGCTCGCGCTTTTGTTTAGTTAACGTTAGTTTTTTTGTTTATATCAGAGCACTGAGATCAGGAGAGCAGCAGAAGTTTCCACTCCTCTACAGGAATGTCCCAGAAGGAGAGACCGATTTTCTATCGACAGGAGCTCAATAAGACCATATGGGAGATGCCGGAGCGGTACCAGGGTTTATCGCCCGTGGGTTCTGGAGCTTATGGATCCGTATGGTAAATATCTATACTGGAGAATAACGTCGTGCGTAAAGCTCTTGCATAACCAGATCTGGCCGCTCGGGCCTCGCGTTTGATCCACATTGTGTGTTTTCTAGGTCTGTTTGTGGAGAGTCATGTTGCAGCACTGCAAGTTGAGCCAGAAAACACTCTTTGCAAACCGAGAACGTGAACGGGCTTGCACTCTTAATACGATTGCATTGCATTGGATTTTTAATTTTTTTGCTTTGCTGCGCAGAAGTCACTGTCGGGTGTCAAATGGCGTATGTTCAGTGTGTATTTATATATATTGAACATAATGCATGTGTGAGATACGTACTGGTCAGTATTATTTGGCTTTCCTCAATGCACTTTAAAGCAACATGCATTTTAACATCAAATTTTGATGTTAAATACACAATTTTATATATAATTGTTTTATAATCTTTATTAAATTTAATGCAATTACATCAGAAGTAACAGTAATTAAATTACAGAAAAAGATAGAGTAATCCCTTTAATATTTCTAAGGAAAAGTAATTAATTAATTACACCCGACACTGGTTTTATTAGTTATTATCGAATATGTAATATAAAAGGGCAATCATACATACAAGTAATATACAATACAATATTATTACTATTTTTAATAAATAATATAAATAAATGCACATATAATAATGTAAATAATAGTTAGTTATCATTGTTCAAAATCAATAAAAATAATTAAAATGTATTTATAACTAATTAAATGTAATTGTAATTAACTAATAAAAATAATCTTTAATAAAAATATAATTTTTAAATAAGTAATATAAATGAATAACATTATAATCTAAATAATAAAGTAATAATTTGTTACTATTGTGTAAAAAACGTAATTAAAACTATTTGATGTACAAAAATAATTAATAATATATATATATATATATATATATATATATATATATATATATATTAATATATTTATCTATAATAAATATATATTAAAAAGTTAAAATAGTTTATTATTGAGTAAAAAAGTAGTAAAATAATACAAATTTAAACACAATTAAAACTCAATTGTTTATATAAGTTATCGCACATTTAATATAAAGTAAATCATACATTAAAATCATTTAAATAAATGACGTGAATTAATTTGAATATAATTAAATGTATATATTAGGGATGCACAATATATCAGCCGATATATTAAAGTCGATAAATAATGGATTATTTCCTTCAGCTGAGACACTTCAGATGCGCACTGTTCGACGTGATGGTTTTGAAATTGCTTGAAATATGATTGGAATCACTTCAAAAAAGAAAAATATGTGTAACATGTGTGCATCGCAAGTCATATAGGGTACATACAATTATAATGATTCTAATTGTGTGCTTTGGGACATGGCTTTTAATGGAGAGACTTTTGTTTTTGTAATCAGGCTCTCAAAAATAATTTAAAAAATCTGGATTTAGATTAAAATATAATTCATTATCGTATATCGGTGCATCCCTAATATATGTATGTGTATATATATATATATACTCTTCGTGCGAGAAATTTAGGTGTAGCCAAAAATTGTAATGTTTCAGTGCATGTGAAGTGAAGGAGTCTGGCCATGAGGACAGCATGATGTCAGTCTCGGCTCTGACTCATAAGTCCAGGATTAGGTGGTCGTCTCACCGCTGATCTGGGTTAGTCACGCTCGCGACGACTCCTGTTAGAAACCTGTGCTGAATATTACATCATTACTCGAGGACTCTATTAGTGCTTTTCCTTCAGGTTCCAGATTTTACATTAGACATCAAGTGACTCGTGAAACCTCTGCTGGAAAAGCATCGTATCGGCGTGTGTGTTGGGCTGATGAATAAGAGTAAACCGTTTGCCATGTGGCTCGGGGGGGTTTCAGGAAGGAAAAGCCAGCATTGCTCGAGCCACAGGTCTGGAGGACGGTCTCTTTCTTTTTCCTGGACAGTCCCTAATAATGTGGGTGGATCCTGTCCTAGCGGTGTCCTCTGTCAGGGATATATATAGCGCTCCATTGTGTGTGTTCCCAGGACGCTTCAGTCTGGTAAATCAAGCCGTTCAGGACAGGTCTGTTCAACGCCAATCATTCCTGCTCGAAGCCGCAACACTCCTGCCACGTGTTTCTGGGCATACAGGAAGCTCTCTGTCTGTCAGGCTGAATATAAAGACACTTCTCATAATAACCCCGTCACGAGAGTCAGCATGAAACCGAAGTCGCAATAATCGTTTCTTCTCTATTGTGACGTATACGAGTGAAACTGCTTCTCCAACAAGAACAGGTTTAGTTGTTAAACACGATTAATTAAAAAATGGGGTAACATTCTCACAATAAGGTTCATTAGTTAACATTAGTTAATGTATGAACTAACAATGAGCTATACTTGTGTTATTAGTTAATCTTTGTTCATGTTAGTTTATTAAAATCATATTGTTAACATTAGTTAATGGATTAGTAAATGTTGAAACGAACTAAGATTAATAAATGCTGTAGTAGTATTGCTCATTCTTAGTTCATGTTAACTAAGGTAGTTAAAGGATAATTCCGGTATTTAACACCTTGAGTCTATATTGTAGTTTGTTTTGGATGAACAAGAGTGGTAGACAACATTTTTTTGACAATGTTTCCTCTCTCGAGTTTTTGACTATAAAATAATTGGCCATGGACCCATTTAACATTGGAGTCAATGGGCATGTCCGAAAATGTCATTAAAACAGCCAATAATGTTCGTTTACAAAACTGTTAAACTCACTGAGTGGTTAGTGGTGTTAGTTGATGTTCCAGAAACAAAAAGTGTTGCGAAATTCAGTTTCTGTCGTGTTTTATTCGTCATTTTGTAAAATCCCATTGAATTCTGTTGAAGGACTGAGTGCTCGTTAATATAAATGCGCTACCGGAAACGGAAAGGGGGCTGTTTACATTTGGTCGAAGTAGTCTTTTTGCTCGCTTCCGTTTCTCATAAGGCTAGCGAGCAGAGCAACTGTGCTCCGGGAGAGTAAGCCAAATAAACAAACAAAACCTTCATTATTTCTAACCATATTGAAAGACGTGACCACTGACCAGTGCAATATGAAGTTGAACTCGACTGTGACCGTGAGTGTCCCGCGAGACATAAACATTGGTTATCGCCATCAAGTGGTCGGGAGTGTGCTAACGCTTCAGATTCAAATATTGAGCGGAAGTTACACGGTTGTGAAGTGTCTGAAAAAATAGTTCCACTATAGCAAAATAAACGGATTGGAATCATATATTGCGACGATATAGTGTTTATAATCATCAACGAACACCACTAACCACTCGGTGAGTTGCACAGTTTTGTAAACGAACATTATTGGCAATTTTAATGACATTTTCGGACATGCCCATTGACTCCAATGTTAAATGGGTCCATGGACAATTCTTTTATAGTAAAAAACTCGAGAGAGGAACCATTGTCAAAAAAATGTTGTCCACCACTCGTTCATCCAAAACAAACTACAATATAGACTCAAAGTGTTAAATACCGGAATTATCCTTTAACTAATGTTAAGTAATGAACCTTATTCAATGAACCTATTCATTAGCCGCTATAAGTAAATAACTAGAAGAATAACAAAGTGCAGTTAACAATAAAACTATTTGCACTACAAACACGTGTTTATAATTAAGAAATACCAGTTTGCAATATTAAGTAAGCAGCATAATGAGGATCTGGGCTGCATTTCCCAAAAGCATTGTAAGCCTAAGTTGATCGTATTGAATCTGCCAGCAATGGTCTCTCTCCACGGTTAACTTAGGCCTACAATGCTTTTGGGAAACACAGCCTTGTTTTGTACAGCTAAAAATAACTGGAAGTGGATGACACCGGAAGCCTCGCACATTCAATTTACAAAGTGCCTTTTACATAAAAAATACGGTGGATATTAAGTTATTGATAAAAGTCTATTCAGAGACTATAAATGTTTTTAAGTTTTTTCTTCCGGATCCCAACTGTTGCTCACTGTACATCATGCCACCCGCCCAATCAAATTTGAGAACGGGATATACAGGTTACCAATGTAATGTTGTTCAGTGGACATTTATTGTTCGAGGTGTGTTTTGTTGGAACACCAGTGGAATTTCTAATCTGGGATTTCATGAAATTCCAGGTTGTGAACGTTTGCAAACGTCCCGCATTGTTGAGGTCACACAAGTCTTGTTGATTGAAAGAATCTGGAAGGTCTGGATTCTGACTGGAGAACTCTGGGAGTTTCTCTTGGAGTGGCTGAATCAAAGGGAAAATCCATGCGTTTAAAAAAAGAAAGAAATTTGAGTGAAGAACAGTGTTGTTTATCATCCAAGTGCATCTGTGGAGAACATGAAGTACGACAGCTGAGCAAAAGTGTGTTTGTTCAGTCGTTCAGTCAGAGCTGTGTGTGATCTGGTGCAGGAACGCAGCGGTTGAGGCTTCATTGGAAACTCCTTTGGTCTACTTCCGTCCTGTTTTTCTTGCCCTGGCACTATTTCTTCATGATCTAGACAAGGTTGAACTAAAGACACAGCGGTCTCCCTTGCTACTGTGTTAAAGGCACAATCCTGGTTCAATATGTAAAATAGTTTTGCTTCATTCATGAAAATAACAAGTTTACAGAGTCAGACTCCCTTTGAAAATGCCTTTTAAATGTTTTTTTTCTTCTTTAAAAAAAAAAAAGGTATTAAACCATTTTTTGGTATTTTTGATGGTATTAAAAATTAACATTGATATGGCCGCATATACACTGTAAATAAGTATAATAAGGGTTTTTTGGTGATTGATTTTTGAATCAATATGTGAAACTGAGTTAGATTTAAAGTCGTAATGAAACCGATATTGCTATAATCTTTATCTTTATTGTGACTACAGGGGTGCGTGATATATATTGTCTAAGATAATATTGTTTAAACAATGTGTTATTATATTGAGTATGTCCCTCACTTTACAAAAACACACATAGAGCGCACGCATACACTACCTGATGTATTAAAATGCATTTAGAAACTCCCCAATATTCAAGATAACGGGGCAAAAATACCTCTGTATGTCTTTTTATATTTATATAATTTAATATAGGTAATCAATATACCACGAAGAGTGCCGTTTTTTTTCTCCAAAATATCAGCATGATTAATGTGATATTGATTTTGTACAACAGTTCAATAAACAAGAAGTTCATTTGAAAGGGGACCTATTATGCCCCTTTTCACAAGATGTAGTATCTTCCAGGCGTCCCCAGAATGTGTCTGTGAAGTTTAAACTCAAAATACCTCACAGATAATTTATTATACATGGTGTAAATGATATTTGAGTGGAAGGAAAAAAGGTAAAACAAGCTTTTTTTTGTGCATGTACCTTTAAATGCAAATTCGCCTTTGGCTAAGCCACGCCCTAGAATGTAGATTGACCAATCACAGCGCAGCCAAGAACGAGCTCCGACAGAGGCTCCGACACTTTTTCACGGCGCTCCATTGACTTCAACGCAGGAGGCTCATATTTTTGGTCTCGGCAGGCTATTACGTCGTCGTTTTATAAAAAATATGGTTAAACGTTGTGCCTGGGGCATTTGTAACACAGATACGCGTTTCCCAGAGAGGTTGGAAGGGGGTGTCCGTTTTTTCCCCTTCCCAAAACCGAAGTTAAATACTGACAAGTGTCGTCTTTGGATTAAACTGTGTGGACGTCCTCTCAGTCAGCGAAACCCCTCAAGGATCAACAAGCACACTTTTGTGCTCTAAGATACATTTAGCTTTTAACCTTACTGTGAAGTTATACTAGTTAGACAGTTTTATGCTGGTTTAGGTCATGATTTCGGTTCTCTGCCCTAATTGGTGATACGCTAGCACACGCTGCTAATAAATACAGCTTTATACTCGCGTAGTCCGTTTGCTTTGTAAATAATAACGATTATAGAAGTGAATAGAGACCTACCCAGCTCTGCATGACAGTGTTTCTCCTGATATTGTTAGTCACAGCCTCCGTCTCGATTAGGATATGCGGTGGGTCATGTTTTGACTGTGACCGTTATGCTTTTGCCTGTATTTGGATGCCTTGTTGTTGCTCGCGTTTCACCGTATGTCTTGAATAAAGCCTTCAAACGCATACTGCAGACACTTTTGCCTACTTCTATCGGACACTTTATTTGCTGCTTTATAAAAGTTTGATAAAATTTCAGCAGGAAGAGCTGTCACAGCATAAGCCATGTTGATACCAAACCAGAGCCCAGATGAAGTTGTCGGAGGTAGCAACAGTAACTAAGGGGGGCGGGGCTTAGCCAAAGGTCAATTAGCTGCTGTTTCCCGCTGCTTTCCAGAAGAGGGCGGAGCCTGTACAATTCGTGCCTCAGAGACACTTTGCCAAAAACTAAAACATCTGTTTGGTTTTGATGATCATTGCAGTTCTTCATCATGAAAGTTTATTATCAACATGCGTTTTAAAGCCACATGAGTCTGAACTTCTGATATATGGTTTTCTGAGCCGCTGCATGCGCACAGTAAACCCCAGAGTGTGTGATACAGATATTTGTAAATAGCATGTTAAAGTTGTCACTTTTTGAGGGTTTGCTAAAACGCACCGTTTTGTGCCTGGCCCTTTAAATGCAAATGAGCTGCACAGAGGGCGGGGTTTCAAGAGCTCGCGTGTGTTAGCAGCTACGATTACCTCACGCAGACACACACTAAAATGACAGAAACTGTTCTGTCTTTAATGTTAAAACTGAGTCAGACAAAGATGGAGAGACTCAAGAAGAAGTGACAACATGTAGAAGCAACAGGACGTCTCTGAATGGTTAGTTGATGAATTGATGTTGCTGATGTGGAGTTAACTATCTTCAATTAGCATATTCTGTCATGATAATCTATAAGTCGCTCGTATAGGAACTGTTGTGAGATGCACACAGAGTGACTTTCTATTGCATGTGAAAAGATGGATGCTAAAGTTTGAGCTGACTCACAAATGTGCTCGACTACAACAACTCTTCCTCTTCTCAACATGCCCGGGGGCGGGGCTTATGTACATTTTAGGGTTGGTGATGTCACTAACCCGGGAGGAATGTCGTGTAGTTCCAACCAGCCGTTTGTTGTAATCCTTTTCTTTAAAAGCAAATATCTTCCTTTGCTTTGAACTTTGAGCGTCGTAACTTTGCAGATGTTGTTTATGATCAAAAAGCAACATTACACACTAACTACAGTTAGAAAAGTGAAATCATACTTTACCACCCCTTAAAACTAAGTTCTCTTTCTGAGTTTTCTCTTCTGTTATTGCGCTTAAACTGAAATACACAAGGTTATGTCAAAAAAAAATGTTCACAAACTCAGTCGGTTATGTCTGTGTGAACATAAACATTATTGATAAAAGCCCAGAAAACTTCTGATGATCTATGAATGTTTATAGGCTCTTTTTGAGTTAATAATACAGAGGAAAACCTGAGGCTCTAAATGCTAATCTCTGTGTCCAGTACGAGCTACATCAGCGTGTCCTGGTTTGATAGAGAAATGGGACTTTTCCTGTGCTCTGTGGTGGTTTCCCATGTTTCACAATCAGCACTGAGTCATTGGCTCGACTCTCTTTACTAGATCTTTCTTTTGGATTAGACCCAGCATGCATGTAGAAAACCAGTCCTGTACCGGTGTGCTGTCTTCTGTTTCTGCAGATATCACCGGCTAACTACCTAATGTCTGTAGCTGTGTGTTCTCAGTGTGTGTGTGTAAGTAGATATCTCCCATGAACACCACACCCATCATCAGCGTGCGCAGTGGAGACTTCAGCTAGATCCCTCGTCCAGCTAGTTTGAGTCACGCACTGGATGTTACACGTTATGTAAGAGTCTAGAAGAGAAACATTAGTACAAGACTCAACTATAAAGCTGTATGGATTTTGACCTCACTGTTGGCATTGTGTGTCTGTCAAAACTGTAGCATGTCTGAGCGTGATTTATCTTAGGAAGTCATTTCAATACTTTTGCGTCACAAAGATTTGCATGTGTTCCTGTGTGGCCACACATTTTTCCAAGGGTGTGATCTGATGGTACAATGTGTCCATTGCATGCAAAAAAAAAAAAATAGTTATACTAGTTTTAAATGTTTTAATGTATTTCTGTATCAAATAACTGCAGCCTTAGTGAACAAACATAAAATATATATATATATATCAGTGATGCGCGGGTCAATGTATAAACAACCCGCACCCGACCGACGTTTTCAACTAACCCGCCCGCAACTCGGACCGCAAAAAAAAAGAAAGAAAATATTGTACCCGACCGGCTTCCTGACCCGCGTTTTTTTAAAGTAGCTATACACGGGTTTCTGTGCAACGTCATCACATAGATGCGCGCGCATCTAAGAGGCAGAAAGCAACAGTCTTTACGGCTATATCTAGCAGAAGCAGAGATGACGCGGAGCTGTTGTGCTGTAAACTAACCTAAATGCATAGGGTATGTCAGGTTTTTATGATTCGCAAACTTAGTTGGACAATTTCATACTAGTCAACTAACTAACGTTTTACATAATGTTATATTAATATGCAAATGAAACACAAGCAAACAGATCCAACTCTGAAATTGCAGTTTATTATTGAGTCAACAAGAATTTACAAACAATGCGAAATCTACGTTAATTACAATGTTCTTTTACAGAACTCGGCATAACATATAGCGGTCTTGCCTCTAGGATGCGCGCGCATCCGGTATTGTTTGTATACAAGAAACCTGTATATAGTAAATGCTCATCGCGTCATGGGCCATAGACGGAGGAACTAGGGGTGCGCATTTTTCTGAATGCTGTATGATATCGCCTAGTGTTTTGTAATAAAGGCTTGATTTATTCATTTATTTCGTTTCATTTTCTTAACAATTAAGATGCTGCATGTTTATCCAGTCTAACCGAAGTGTGCGTCTCTCCCCGGACTTTCCCAACAAACCCCCCCCCGCCCCCTCACAGCAAATAGCCTACATAAAACTGACATTACTGAGCTACTGTATATGCGTTTAAAAGTAGCCTATTAAAATGGCACAATGGCATTGCTCAGTTCAACGCGTTGGGAAATCGGGCATTTTGTCCCGCGTCAGCTTTTATTCAAAAGTTAATAACGCGCTCAACATTCAGGTAAATAAGGATTTCCCGCTGTCATCTCTGACTGAGCTCGTGCGTCATCCTCGCGCAGTTATTCAGCCAATAAAGTGTAGACCTATGTATTTCATAGAACATTATTGTGTCTAGTAGCTACTATATAAATTACAAAGGTTTAATTGGCATCTTTATTTCAAACGACCCGACCGACCGCGACCCGAATATCATTACAAATATTTTTGGATGACTCGTAACCGCGGCTCATTTTGGATCAACCCGCGCATCACTGATATATATATATATATATAGCCATATATATGTGTATTAGTGTTATTTAGTTTTTGTAATATTTTGAATTAGCTTTTATTTTTATATATTTTTAGTTTTCATAATTATGTGCTTTTGTCATTTTATTAGTCTAAAAAATATATTTAATAAGGTTTAGTTTATTTTTATTTCAGTTTGAGTCTCCACCCCCCCGCCCCCCCCCCCCCCCCCCCCCCCCCCTGATAATTTCAGTGCTTCTACTTAAATATATTTCTGTTTATTGCCATAGCATAATTTTTTTTATTTTCCCAAATAATATTTTATTTCAATTAACCGGAGTGTTTTTAATAGTTTTAGTTAACCATAATAAACCTTGTGTGTAATATGCATACAAATGTTTCATATTAGAATGATTTCTGAAGGATCATGTGACCCTGAAGACTGGAGTAATCATGCTGAAAATTCACATTTGCATCACAGAAATAAATGGTTTAAAAAAAATCAAATAGAAAACAGTTATTTTAAATTGTAGTAATATTTCACAATATATATTTTTTTTTTATCAAATAAATGCAGTGCACCCTTAGTGAGCATAAGAGGCTTTTCCCCAAAAAGTTTTCCAAACTTTTGACCGGCAGTGTGATTAATTTTAGTGCATGTTTGTTGTACTGTAAATCGTTTTTCTTTCCATTGTGGTGTCTTGTGGGTTTGTGTGTGACAGTGTGTTATTATTTGTCTGGGTGGCAGACGCTTTGGCGAGGTGTGTTCTTTGGAGAATGGTAATAGTGCAAGAAACTCGGCTCCTTCCATCTGCCAAATGGGCCTACTTGCACTTCCTGGAAAGCCTGTTGGCTCTCTGACCGCAGAAGCCTGAGCCGCCACGGTCACTGCTCTTCCATTGTTCCAACGCTTATGTGGAAAACGGAATTGGGGCCGGAGGCTGTTTGGTATGATGACTGTTTCTTAGCCATGCTTTGTGAATTGAGCTGTAGATGATTGGTTGAAATTGAAAATAAGAATTACATATACATGAATATTCTTATATTTGAGATATTTATCAAAATATGCATAACCATTACCAGATTATGCCTATATTATGATTTCTAGATCATTAGAAAGTTGGTATATGGCCTGTATTAATCATATTTTTACGTAGTGGTTGATCAATATAGGTTTTTTGATGACAAATGCCAATTATCTTAGAGAGCCGGATGGAAACGGTGAGATTCACTGGAGGACTCTAGTTGGGAAGATTTAATTATCCTAGATTCATTTAAAAAGAAAATCTTGCTGTAAACGATTAATCGTGATTAATCGCATCCAAAATAAAAGTTTGTGTTTACATAATAAATGTGCGTGTACTACTGTGTATAATTATTTATATATAAATACACACACGTTCATGTATACATTTAAGAAAATGTGTTATTTATATATAAAATATTTATAATTGATCTAATAAATTATATATAAATCTATATACAGTATATACATGCAAATATTTCTTATATATATATATACAAGCATGTGTGTATTTTTTTTTAATATATATATAAAAATAATGATACACTGTACACACACATTTATTAGGCTATGTAAACACAAACTTTTATTTTGGATCCGATTAATCGTTTACAGCCCTAATCTATAATAACATTAAACATAGGGGTGGGTGATATAACCAAAATCTTATATCACAATATGAGTCGTTTTATTTCATGATAACGATATATATCGCAATAGTTAATTTTGCTTTAAATACGTTTTTTTATGATAATCCACATGTTTGATACCATTGAAATCTCACAATTCTCATCACCAATTTCACTATCAAAAAAAAAAAAAACTACTTGCCTAAGTAAAAAAAAAAAAAACTCAAGCTTACTGAAGACTAGTAAACAGTCAGTGATAAAAAAAGAAACAAATATATATTTACAAGTAATAGTACAAAACTACAATAGAATAAAGACCTATATGAAAACTTTGAGCACTAAATAAGAAACACAACATAAATTGTATAAGTAATTTAATACAAAAAAACACTGCATAGTGTTCCCTGTGTAAAGACCGACTACACTGATCTAATAAACTGATACACATGCACTTTCTCTCTCAACGGTTTACATTCACTTAAAGGGGTCATGAATTGAGAAATCCAATTTTCCTTGATCTTTTGACACATAACAGGTCATTGTACTAAAAAAGTATTTTGTAAGTTTCAGAACTCAAAACTTTCTCATTAGTCCAAAAACAGCTTTTATTGAAACCAAGCTGAGAAAACGACCCGTTTCAGATTTTGTCCCATTATCACGTCATAGTGCGACGAACGGCCGTCTCCGCAGAAGATCAACGCCTACTTCTACACCATTGCCTCTTAAGGTTTAGGTCGTTAGTGGGATGTCCCACTACTGGTAACGTTTATGAGTGACATTCACGGATGTCATTCCATTGTTGTTGACAGACAGTGAATCAGTTTTCTTGTTGGGTTGCTAATACGGTACATTTATTCTCTGCATCTGATCATTTATACGGTTTTATTTGATGTCATACATGTAACACATTTTCAACACAAATGCTTTAATAGTTCATTTTACAGTTTTAAACCTATTTGGAATCCCCACAATCTCAGATACACTTTCCCCAGCATCATTTTTCTTAAATATGACCCTGTACGTGGACAGAGGCAAATCATATAAAATTGGAAAATTGCTAATAGCAAGCATCAGTCTTTCCACCATCTTTTCCCGCCACTGCAGTAGCAGTTTAAGGCTAATAAGGCTTTCCAAAGAAAGCACATTCTGTGTTGTCAAATCTAGATGCTTGTAAAAAGTCACGTTTCTTGAGGAGGGAGGTATATGAGAATCTAATTTGCATATGATAATTCTTACTCTTGCTGTATGAAACATCACTTTTATTATGGTAACGGCGCATTTATTCCAGCTTTTTAGGAATGTTCTTGTTTCTTTCCTACAATATCACCGCTTGTGAAACTAAACTAGGAGTCTCCGGTAATCTTGTGGCCTGCGATGTTGATCGAATCCATAACATGGTGTTCCTTTTTTCCACAGCTCCGCGTTGGACGTAAAGACAGGCTTGAGGGTCGCAGTCAAGAAGCTGTCCCGGCCCTTCCAGTCCATCATCCACGCCAAGCGCACATACAGAGAACTGCGGCTGCTGAAACACATGAAACACGAGAATGTAAGAAAGAAAGACTTGTTTTTTTGTTTTTTTCACCTTCGTATACAGTATGAATCCTCTTTTGACAGGATTGTGGTGACTGTGTTTCTAAAGATCTCACAGAACTCATGATCCGTGATTTCCTCTCCTTCCACTTTCATGTCTATTAAGCAACCTCAGATGCTCTGCCAGCACAGATCCCAGTGGGGGATTCATCTGTGCGTTATGAAACTCTATTGATTATTGTCTGAGAGCTAATGAGGGCGTGGGGAGAGATTATGCACTATTACTGCATAGTGTGCTGCGTTCCCTGCAAGATCATGAATGCATAATGTGTAATATTTTGCTTTTGAAAACAGTTTTGTGACAGATCTCTGTAATTCTTTGTTCAAAGGTCAAAAGTGCACTTAAGATCTGCTGGTTTTCAGCAGGCATGCAGTAGTTTCTATGCGATTTTCTTATTTATCGCCTGCTTTTGTCAAGGCACTCATGTTTTTGCATAGAAAAAAAAAAACACCCTTCATTTTTTTGCCTTCTGGCCAGAGTCCGCGAATCTGTGCTGCCTCTGTTTGAGCGTGGGTGAAACTCTATGCTGGATCACAGCCACCTACTCGCTCTCTATTCCTCTCTCTCTCCCTCCACTTTCCTTCATGCACGCACTTTCAGGTTTCCTGGCGTTGTCTCTGTCTCACAGATGTTAATGTTTAATAACCCTCAAATCCCTGAACAGAACGGCTCTTCAAACATCAATCACCCTTTTTCATATTGAAACCAGTGGCAACAACTGGCACGCGAGTTTTTGTTCTTGCTCGATTTTCTTTGTGTAGGGCGAAATATCATCTGTAAACCTATTAACACTACCTTTCGCAATATAGGCTAAGTACGGTAACATAAAATACTGTACTGGCGCGAACTATCTGCCCACTTATTACAGACTAACAACATATTCTCATTAAATCTGACTGAATCCAGATGATTAAAAGTCATTTATTTTGACACTTTGGAGATTTGGGTACCGTTCCATGTAAATCAGTTTTTTTATTGATCTATTTTTGTTATGAAAAGTAGCAACCTACACATTTAGAAGCTATAGCTACCACAATTGTAATATAAATCTGTATTGAAAAATATATTTCATTAACAGATTATCTATTATAAATTCTACAAGTTAGTCAAAATTTACCCCAATAGATGCAATAAAACTTCATGAGTTTGATAGGTCATGAGTAGTTAAAAAGCTTTCTAATTTATGTTGGCGCAAGATGTTTTCTCCTCTTTTCATCCGTCTTTGTAATTTCTGTGGCTGTTTTAGATCGTGTTTGACTTTCTGCTGACACAGACACCAGCAGGTTTATAAGCTTCAAGACTGAATGCAGGATCCGATATACTGTCACACATGTGTTTTCTTTCTCAACTGTGTACGTTCACTTAAGACATAAATGACTGTTTACAAGGATATTTTGACCTAATTCGGTGTGTGTTTGTCCGTTAAAGTGTAAGAAGGTGCGAAAGAGAACAGCCCAGCACAGAAAACAATGCTCGAGTGCCGAATTGAGTTCTCTCCCGCGTCTTCTTGTGCTTAAATGGTTTAAAACCACATTAAAATGAGCTCACAGGAATCAATAAGCGGACGTTTTTTTTTCTTTTTTTTAACTCTATTCATGATGATCAAGTTTGTAATTAATTCTCAGTGACACACTCCTTAAACGTAAATATTTTTAAAGCCTTCTTGAGCATCAAATCAGCATATTAGAATGATTTCTGAAAGATCATGTGACACTGAAGACTGGAGTAATGATGCTGAAAATTCAGCTTTGATCACATGAATAAATCACATTTTAAAGTAGCCTATATTCAAATAGTAAAGTTATTTTAAATTGTAATATTTAAAAAATAATATGTTAACCGTATTTTTGATCAAATAAATGCAGCCTTGGTGAGCAGAAGAAACCGTTATTATACCTACCTCAAACTTTTGAACAATTGTGTAATTAATAGTCGTCATTTTGCCTGAAACACTGACAGCCAACGATGGCCAAGGTACATGAATGTTACCATGGGCAGAAGTGCATCAACAGTTTAACCAGTATAAAATGTACCTTCTCCTCCTCCTGCAGAGAGAGAGAGAGAGAGAGAGAGAGAGAGAGCGAGAGAGAGAGCGAGAGAGATAAAGGTGATGCCCACACAAAATATAAATGAGTCTAACAGAGGATGTTCACAAGTGGAAGCAACAGCTCTCACTCGGTGTGCCGTTTCCTCTGAGGAGAACCGCAAGCTTACCAACAGCAGAAAACAACT
Source organism: Phoxinus phoxinus (assembly GCF_949152265.1). Taxonomy (NCBI): domain Eukaryota; kingdom Metazoa; phylum Chordata; class Actinopteri; order Cypriniformes; family Leuciscidae; genus Phoxinus; species Phoxinus phoxinus. The sequence goes on from NC_136897.1 coordinate 3,844,601, forward strand.
TCAGTCATGACAGATGATGAAGTGCAGCTTATTTACTTGTATAATGTGTTTACAGTACAGTCTGTTCAGTATGTGCACTCAGCTGAAGTGCACACTCGTGGGATATAGAGCAAAAACACTTCTTTAAATGATTTGACCTTAATCTTGTAATGTTGCTGTGATCCAGACTAATGGTCTCTGACTCTTGTCCTTGTTGCAGGTAATTGGTCTTCTAGATGTTTTCTCGCCCGCTACCAGCCTAGAAGAATTCAATGACGTGTGAGTATTTGGTTCATTTCTAGACGATTAATGAGTTCATGTGAACCTTTTTCGTCCTATCAGGCACATTTCGGGCCACCTTGCACTTGCCATCACGCCACTTCTGCAAAAAAATGTTCATGAAACATAGCAGGCTCTTCACAATATAGTTGTCAACTTATCCTACTTCATCCCTGCATCCAGAACGCTCAGTTTATCGACTCTTTGCTTGTTTGTAAGTTGATAGGGCATGTTCTGTGTGGCATTATGGGTTGCAGGTCTGTGGATTCTGAGAAAAAGAATAACGTATGGCACACTTCAGTAGTTACTCGGGCGTAGTTGTGTGCGGTCCCATATAATTATTGGATGTGTAGGTGTCTCCTTCACAACCCTGCATTGCTCAATAAAAGCTTAATTAGATGTAGCGTGTGTCGAAGGTCCTGTTCAATCAGGAAGCGTTCAAGCACCTTGCATCCAGTTGTCAAAGTGATAACCAGAAAGCAGCCGCGCTTGCTTCCCGTCGAGCTCTGCTCCGGGAGAGGGAAAGAACATCGTGGCTGTGCACGTGTTGGGAATATCCGTAGTTACCATGGCAACAGGCTTCATCTGCTCGGCATAATTTCCTCGTGGCACACAGGCAATAACCTGCAAACTGTTATTGCCTCATATAGCTGCCTCTCGAAATAATCATAACACAAACAATAGAATAATCGCTCATCCCAGGGAATTATAGATAAAAATTGATTGCCTTGGCATATGAGATGTCGTAATTATGACATTTTGGCCAATTAATTGTCATACTAATAATTATTGTGTGTCACTTGCTTTGTAAGCTTAATGCACTCGTATACCTTTGTAAATATGTATAATCTTGGGGTAGAATATAATGATTAATTATCATTAATTATTAATACAAATATATTATGAATAATAATGATTATTATTGTATATATTACAGTACATGCTTTAAATGGGTTTCATTTGATTGATTTCAGTTCACTTTTCACTCATGCTGATATTCTCTGGCGCTCAACCATTATATGATAATTAGAGATACACCGATCAGTGATGCGCGGGTCAATGTATAAACAACCCGCACCCGACCGACGTTTTCAACTAACCCGCCCGCAACTCGGACCGCAAAAAAAAGAAAGAAAATATTGTACCCGACCGGCTTCCTGACCCGCGTTTTTTAAAAGTAGCCATAGTAAATGCTCACCGTAGCGGCATGGCCATAGACGGAGGAACTAGGGGTGCGCATTTTTCTGAATGCTGTATGATATCGCCTAGTGTTTTATAATAAAGGCTTGATTTATTCATTTACTTCGTTTCATTTTCTTAACAATTAAGATGCTGCATGTGTTTATCCAGTCTAACCGAAGTGTGCGTCTCTACCCCGACTTTCCCAACAAAAATCCCCCCCGCCCCCTCTCAGAAAATACATAAAACTGACATTACTGAGCTATATGCGTTTAAAATGTTAAAACTATTAAGACTATTAAAATGGCACAATGGCATTGCTCAGTTCAACGTGTTGGGAAATCGGGCATTTTGTCCTGCGTCAGCTTTTATTCAAAAGTTAATAACGCGCTCAACATTCAAAAGGTAAATAAGGATTTCCCACTTTTATCTGCAGACTGAGCTTGTGCGTCATCCTCGCGCAGTTATTCAGCCAATAAAGTGTAGACCTATGTATTTCATAGAACATTGTGTCTAGTACTATATAAATTACAAAGGTTAATTCTTTATTTCAAACGACCCGACCGACCGCGACCCGAATATCATTAAAAAATATTTTTGGATGACTCGTGACCGCGGGTGACCGCTCATTTTGGATCAACCCGCGCATCACTGACACCGATGTATCTGCCAACAATCGGTATCGGCTGATAAAAGCAATTATTTTCACTATTGGCCATCGGCCAGAAGCGCACCGCAGCCAATGATCAGTGCCAATTATATCCTGTCAATCAAAAGGGTGCGGTAAAACATGACCGACTGTAAATTAGTGTTGTCACGATACCAAAATTATGACTTCGATACGATACCAGACTAAAATACCTCGATACCGATACTGAATCGATACCATGGGTGCTTTTTGGTGCTTCAAAAACTCAATCTCTACTCAATGCCATTACAAAGCTGGGAAGAAGCAGAATATGATTTAATATAACTCGACTGTGTTCGACTGAAATAAAAAAAAGTTGTATACACTTAGAATAGCTTGAGGGCGAGTGAATTATGGGATCATTTTCATTTTTGGGTGAACTGTTCCTTTAAGGCTGCTCTGTGCTTGCACAAAATTGTGTAAAGACATAATGCAGCATGAAAGCCAGATTGAAAGCCAGATTAAATCCTGCCAGTTTTATATTCTGTGTAAATGCATTTGTGCCACCTCTGAGTAGCTTTAAACAATGCCACTACAGAAGCACTTCTGTGTTTCAACGGTTTACAAAAGCAAAGTGAAATCTTGAAACCTGGCTACAGTGATTACTAACCACACAGTCACGGACGAACAGCGTGAAACCTGGAACAAGACGATCCTGGATGTGTGACACCCGTGGCTTGGCTTGTATAGAAAACATTGTATGTCCAATGTAAAATCTGGGTCATTGATGCAAAGCCACTAGAACATAATGCACCGAAGCTAATCGCCATAAAGGTCCCATTTTAATCTCAGGGGTTCTTTAACCCCTTATATTGCCATATACAGCCATTACATATTGAAAACAGTAATATCCTATACTAAACCTAAACTAATCTTGACAAACTATATATAATTTGAAAGCTTACAATCTCTAGTTTACATATATGGTGAATGATTTTCAAAATAAATTACAGAGGAGCCGTAATTTATCAATTTGCAACAAGAATATTTTCATACTCCTAAGGCGTGTTCAGACCTTCATTTAGAAATAGTGATGAACATGAAAAATCATGAAAGAATGGTAGAAACCTCAGTTTGTTTTCATGCCAAGAGTTCAAAAGATAGCATCCATTCAATTCTTTTAGAAAAAAAGGTCTGACATTTTTTTTAATATAAAGAAAAAAATAATAGATTCACCATTTGTGATGTGGCAGCGAGCTATAATGCACATACGGGATCTTTTTGTGTTTCTTAGAGGTTGAATTCATTTTAAAATCTGCCAAACTTTTGCCAAACCCTCCTATACTTCTGAATAGGATGTCTACTTCATAAATTGTATGAAAATTTTAAAAAATAATGGTTCAGATCACTCAAACAACAAATGGAGGCGCCCTTATATGGGCAGTAATGTCAACTAGTGGTAAAGTGTGGTACTGCGCCCAAACAAAATCTCACTGAAAGCTTCTTTTTTGAGATATCAACCTAAAATTTGAAACACAACTTGTTCAGATTTTTGACTTTGATTTTTTTGCATTTTTAGAGTCCTCCAGGTTTTGAAAATATATATTTTATATAAAATATGAATAATTAAATTTACATTTTCATAAACTCAAACTTCTATAACTTCCTTAATTTTTTTCACTTCTACAAAAATCTGCCAAATGTCTTCTTTAAAACAAGACCAATCTTACATCTATATTCTTGAATTACAACCTTCTAAGTTCGGAATGTGCATTTTCATGTCTATTAAAAAAAAAGGGGTGCCGCTTAAGGAGTTAAGGACTGTTCTTGTCCAACTGTTGAGCTGAGTCTCAGTATAGTTCATTTTTGTCTGGTTAGAGCCGTCTGAGGTCACGACGAGAGAGAGAGAGAGAGAGAGAGAGAGAGAGAGAGAGAGAGAGAGAAGCGCACCGTGAGTTTCCCTGGAACAAGAGCACCAGTGTGAGTTGTGTTTGGTTGAGTGGGAACAGGAGCACACACTGGAGGAAGGGTCTCGCTGTGCTCTTTATCTGCATCGAGCGCTTGCACAAGCACTGCAAGATGCATGGAAACAAGAGCTAAGAATACTATAATACTCCTATAAATACCTCGTCCCTGAAAATCTCTTGGAGAATGAGTGTGAGAGCAGAGCTCGGGGGCAAGAGGGAGGAGAACATTTGGCATGAGATATTTCTGAACCGTGTGTATCCATATACTTGAGTATCTGCTATGCAAGCGACGCTGCAGAAGTGCTCACCATTAATGGAAGACATTTTCACTACAGTCAGGTTGTCTCACCACTCGTGCTTACGAGAGTGCAGAGCAGCAAAGCGCTCATGCTTAAGGTTTATAATGGGCTCATGGCCGGGTCAAATGAGTGGCTCTTGGATTCCTTCCACAGTTGAGAAGAGCTTTCGGCGGGCGACCCTGTGCCCAGCTGGCTCCACACCAGACACATTACACAAGTTGTACTCCGTGTTCTAGGTTAAAGTGATAGTTCACCCAAAATTTTTTATTCTTTCATTAATTACTCGTCGTTCCAAACCCGTGATGAAATCCGAGAGCTTTCTGTCCCTCCATGGACTGCAACGCAACCACCACTTTCAAGGGCCAGAAAAGTAGTAAAGACAGCGTTAAAATAGTCCATGCGACTACAGTAGTTCAACCTTAATGTTATGAACAGGGTTTGAAACGAACTCCCGCCAAATGCAGGTAAATGTCGACTGTGGCGGGTAACTGTCAAATCACTGGCCAATTTGGCGTGTTACTTATTATGTTTACTCACTTTGCTGGGGAAGTTCGTGTAAACCAAATTTAGCGCAAATACTCAACTCGTGAGTCATCATGATATATTAAGTATAGCGTATTGTGCAGAATTTGCGCATATCTGGCTTACTTGAACAAACGTCACTATGAAAAAAATAACGGGATGCTTGTTCATTTGCATTGAAGCAATAGCGAAGATTAAAAAGCATTTGGTTAACATCCTACATTTGTTTTTTGATGTTTTTTGTACGGTACTGATCTGTCTACCTAAAACACATTTTTGGTGGAAAGGATGAGGATAAAAGAGGAAGGGAGCAGATGGCTGAATGACAGGATTTAGTTTGAATAAGAAATTAATGTATAAAAATTCCAAATCTTATTATATATTTTTTTCTTCTATTATTTTGATGTTTTTATTAATATTCTATGTATTCCAAGCTTTGGCAATATTGTATTATGTACAGTCATGCCAATAAAGGAATTTTGACACACAGTGGGGAGAACAAGTATTTGATTCACTGTCGATTTTGCAGGTTTTCCTACTTAAAAAATCCAGAAAATCACATTGTATGATTTTTAAATAATTACGGTAATTAGCATTTTTTAAATAACAAAGGGGGAAAAAAGGGGGGGGAAAAAGCGGTAACTTAAAAATTGAGTAGACAAATTGGTGAAAAAGTTAATTTCAAACCCTGGTTATGAAGCGATGAGTGTTTTTCTTTGTTTTTTTTGTGAGCAAAAAAAAAAAAAAAGACTTTATTCAACTATTCCTTTTTTTCCACGTCAGTCTCCTCTACTTATGTTGTTTATGTTGTAAACGCTCACGTGAACAGTGTGGGCCAATAATGAGGCGGCGTTCTGCCGTAGAACCTGCACTGTATTTACAACGTAAACAGAGTTGATATATGATGCATGATTATGAAACTAAAATTAATCATGATATGGCTCACTGCAATTATCAACTGAATTAGTCAAAAACCGTAGGAATGTGGCCTATGAAATCTTAACTCAATTGGAAACTATTTTCACTGAATAGTTTCTGAAAAAGGTTTGATTCTTGAAAAAAGCGCACTCAAATTTTTTCTCTCAAACTCCTCAAAGTAAAAATGATATTTCTGCTTTTATTCAATGCACTACAGCCCAAAAATCACCCCATGTCATCTTGTGAAAATTCCTCTCTTCATTTTGCAATTTGTATCACAGGAAAACTATTATTGTGCAGCCCTAATTTATCGTCCTCCTCAGTCTTCACTCTCCAGTGTCATGATCTGTGAAGTTGCTGTGTCATGATGACTTTGTTTAACAGGTATCTGGTGACTCACCTGATGGGAGCAGACCTCAACAATATTGTCAAGTGCCAGAAGCTGACAGACGATCACGTCCAGTTCCTCATTTATCAGATCCTACGAGGATTGAAGGTTAGGCCCTGCCCACTGTCTTCACTGTTTTCAGGAATATTCTGGGTTATTGACAACATCTGTGGCAAACCATTGAGTAGGACTGACAGTAGGGCTGGGCGATAAATCGATTTTATCGATTAACTCGAGTGTGTAGTGTACATCGATGTGTTTGAATGAAAATCGGTTTTCTCTATAATATCCGCCGACGCTCCCCTCTGGGCTTCCCGCGTTTGCCATAGAGCTACACAAACAACATGGCAAATGAACAAGACCGCGGCTCCACAAGCACACCCGCCAAAAACATTTACAAACTGAATCTGCAGAGCTGCCAACTCTCACGCATTCACAGTGAGACTCACACAGTTGTCACTTTACACACGCTCTCACGCCACACATCCATTTCTCACGCAGAGAAAATCGCGAAGCAAAGAGGACGGTGTCACCGACAGAGAAGGTTTACGGTACTATTGATATAAAACAAATTCTCAGCTCTCAGATTCTGTCAATTTAATTACAAAATTCAAACAATAAACACCGTTTTGGTGCTTGTAAATGTGACGTGACAGATCGCAGAGAGATCTCAGTTCAAGCGGCACGTGAACCGGTCATCTGTTGCTACTAACTTAGTTATTATAAATAAACACGAATGATCAATAGGTAATTTGAAAGATACAGTATGTAATGTAATAAAATCGATAGATCAAGTGTTTTTCAACCGCGGACAGAGGTCCATAAACAGCTGGAGAACAGTCGGGTAACGTTAACGTTTACCTCAGGAAAGCCGTTTAATAACCATAACACGTTAGTTGGACTTAAAGATGCATTAAGCAACTTTTCATGTTAAAAATACCCGTTTTTCTAACCCATACATGCTTAAACAATTGCCTGATGGGCTGAATGAGCTCTTCTCTGATCACTGAGATTGTCTCTATAATCCAATTGTCTGTAGAGAGGAGTATTTTGTTATATGATAACTATATTACATTTTTATTATATTTTTACCTATATCATTAAAATATTATAACGTTGCCATTGTAAAAAACGCATTAAAATAAAATTGAGATGTTATTTTTAACCTTTAATAATAATACCAGCTGACAGGGCTCTGTATGTTTACAGTAGGTGACTTTTTTTTTGGGAGAGAAAAATTAACAACATATTAACGCATCTACTGTACCTAATATTTATCTGAAGGAATCGATATTGAATCAAGATCAGAATCAAATCACAAGAATTTAAATTGTGAGCATTAATAAAAACAGTAGCATACAGTCAGTGTACCATGTAAACATTGTGTTGTCACTATACTTAATAAAATTCTGTTTAGTCACCAACTGATGCAAGTTTTTTTTACATTTACACCCATTTTATGTTATGTTAGGTTATGTTACATTTTCACTGTTTACAAAGGCAGGGCCTGCCATCTTGGCTAGATAAAACTTGTTTTAAACAATTTATTTGTCATCTGCAGATTGATTTTAAATAGGGGGGAAAAAAATCGATTTAAATCGTAAATCGGATTTTTTATGAAAAAATCGGGGATTTTTTTTTTAGGCCATATCGCCCAGCCCTAACTGACAGTACTCTGCTGTACGGTTTATACTGTGGTATATATCCATGGAATAAAAAATCTATAATGTGGCAGACAGACACTTAAGTGTAGACTGCTTTACTGACTATAATGGGACTGATGTTTTGATTTGCTGTTTACAGTTACCAAACATTGCAACTTCACACAATATTCTTATTATTCAGTATTAACACATTATTTACAGTTCACATGAATTGCAAGCACATTTGTCTATATATCCTATATATTTGTCTTATAATCTATTTCTGTTCTAAATCTTGCTTTTGACTTTGATTAGTGTTATTTTTTGTACTGATGCCAGACTTAATTTTTTTTTTTTTTTTAATGAATCACATTTAGGCGCTAAATGAAATAAATTTGGTTAATAAATTTAAATAAAAGGTGCTATATTATTAAAAGTAGACATTATTATTACTTGATTACATTTAGGGGTTCAGTTTTCAGCAAAAGTACCTGTACTGTGTATATCACTCATATTGTAATATTAGATTTTGCTCATCATATGATTTTGACTAATCCCTCAGTTTATCTAAAAGAACATAAAAAGTGTTTACTGTAATGCACTTGCAGAAGCTGACAGCTGGTCAGTTTTACTTTGTACGAACTGAGATTTCTGTGGTCAGTCAACAGAAAGTACTAACACCACAAATAGAGTTCATCAATATTAAAGCTAGCAGGAAATCTATTTTTTAAATGCATGTTTATTGATCTCGTCGTGAACAATTCATCTATGTATGCGTTTCTTTTTTTGTTTCTTTTGACCTTGTTTCTTAGTCAAAATGTCACAACTTAATCCTTTATTGAAACGACTTCCCTCTGGTGACGTTTGCTGGACTTCTCAAATCTTTTTTTTTCCAGATTAAATCCCTCTCCTTTCTTACAATCGACTGCAAACTCGCATCCAGACCAGCGTCCATCCGATACTTTTATTTGAAAATATAACTGTGTGAGGTTTATAATACTTACGTATTATGAAGAAGTATGAAGGACTGTTCTTGTATAATGTGTTGATGTGTCAGACGTTTAACAATGGCTTCTGATTGATCTCTGTATTTAGTTAAAGTGAGTTCATCTGTCTTTTCTCCACACAGTACATTCACTCAGCGGACATCATCCACAGAGTGAGTAGACCACACCTTATGTACATAACTACATTTAAATATTCATTGGAGTGTGTGTATGTATATATAACATAATATATATACAAGTTTGTGAAAGAAATGAACTTTTATACAGTAAATACATTCATAATGCTACAAATTGATGCTGTTCTTTCTGTTAACTTTTTATTCATCATAGGATCCTGAAATTTTGCACAATATTTTCAACTTTGATAATAATAGTAAATATTTCTTGAGCATCAAATCAGCATATTAGAATGATTTCTGAAGGATCATGTGACATTGAAGACTGGAGTAATGATGCTGGAAATTTAGTTTTGATCAGAGAAATAAATGACATTTTAAAATATATTCAGTTAGAAAACTGTTTTTGTTTACAAATTGTAATAATATTTCACAATATTACTGTTTTTACTGTATTTTTGATCAAATAAATGCAGCCTTGGTGAGCAGAAGAGACTGTAAACTTTAAAGTATTTTACTGACCCTTAACCTTTAAACGGGAATGCGTGTATGTGTGTGTATATACTGTATATTAGCGCTGTCAAACGATTAAATGTTTTTATTTAATTCATTACACGACGTGGACGTTGAGAAAAATTACCCCAAAAATATAATTTAAAGTCATTATTGTGTTAAATGAGAAAAGCATCAAATAGACATTACAAAAAGTAGCTTTAGAAAACATATTTTATTTGATTCAACAAAGAATTTATTGCACATAAACTTTTAGATTTCATATAAACTTTTAGGGCCCTATTTTAGCGTTCTGAAACACAAGTATCAAACACGAAACGCAAGTAACTTTGTGGGTGGATCGCAAATCTAAAATGTGTTGGTCTGAAGTCGCTTCATTATTCATAGGTGTGGTTTGGGCGTAACGTGCAATAAACCAATCAGAGCGTCCTCTCACATTCCCTTTAAGAGCCGGCGCGCTTGTTCCATGGCGGATCGCTATTATAACGGCGGGTTTGCCGGCGCACGCAACTTACATGATGGTAACGGTGATTTCACAGTCTTCAGACTTTAGTTTCCTGGTTCTTGACGGATAACCCACTTTGTCAGATGTCCTTATATACCGATGTGTCTCGCCACTATTGATCAAACAGGTTTGATCCGTCGTCATTACTACAATTAGCCTGAATAGTTTGGGTAAATGTGCTAGATTTCCGCCAATTTTTCACATCTTCATGGACACCACAGTGATTTCCCTCATGTGGTAATATCTTTCCTTGTAATAATGTATGGTTTGCACAAATATGAACTGCTGCTGTGTAGATGAGAGAAGCAAAGTGTGTGTGTGTTGTGCACACGCTACATTATGGCCAAGCATGCGCCCTTAAAATAGCATCTGGATAACACACTGACTCTAGACGAGGTTTCTCCTGGTCAGTGGCGGAGTTGTTTTCTGAATCTGCAGAATAGCAGCAGGGAACGTTTGCGCCGGATCACGCCTCCTCTTTCCGCTGAACCGCGCAAGTTCATTCCCTAACTTACAGACGTGCGTCTGTGGAGGGAAAAGTCCGCTGTGTGTCGGGTGCAAAATAGTTATGATACATGTGTCGGCGTACAAAGTAATTTGCGCTGGGTGCAAGATAGGGCCCCCAGACTTTTACATCATGATATAGTAAATATTAGACATTAGACAAGTTTTGGGCCATTCTTACTGTATTCTATAGGCTTCATCACGAAGTGAGTTGTTGCTCTGCTTGATGTTTGTCACCATCAACTTTATGAAATGTACATAGGTCTGAGGCGGGGCAAGTGCGCTAAATGCATTATAAATATATACACACACACACAGATTATTATTTTATTAGATCTTTCATATTTAATGAAATATTTGCTCCTACTTTAGAAATACAATTCAGAAATGAATTGATTAAGTTACTGGCTGAATCACCAGACGTGTATTAAGGAAGGAAAGGCAGTGAGAATTTGAAACTGATTGGATTCAAACGTATTTCTGTCTGTACGGATATGAGTTTTTCCTCATTAGTGCGGAGCGGTAGTTTTATTGCAGGTTTGCTGAGCTACACAGATGTGGTTTTAGGGCTTCATCTGCACCACTGCTTGTGTAAACACCTTTATGGTTTATAATGCTAGTTTTTTTTACTGTCGTGGCCTGATTTTAGCTGCCAGGATGATGTTTATTAGTGCATGAAAGCGTAGTAAAACATGATGCAAATTCAAAGTGATTCTCACTTATTCAATCTATTTGCTCACCTCTTTCTATCGTACAGGATCTTAAACCCGGTAACTTGGCTGTAAATGAAGACTGTGAACTGAAGGTGAGAGCGTGCTCTGTTTGCCAAGATCTTCTTCATCATCTGATGCTTTTTCCACTGTCACATCTGTTATTATTACCCTCTGTTGACCAACAGTGGGTTTATAGTCAGGCAAACACTGAGGCCCACAGGGTAATATGAGCGGTCTAGTTTATGACTAATGCTTCTTCTGATATCCGTGCTCAGATTTTGGACTTTGGTCTGGCCCGGCTGACTGACGATGAGATGACGGGATACGTTGCCACCCGATGGTACCGTGCACCAGAGATCATGCTCAATTGGATGCACTACAACATGACAGGTCAGGATTACCCAGAATCCTCTCTTGTGTATGGATAGCTTTTGTCTTTGATTAATTCATTAGATTTTGTAACTGAAGACAACATGAAACGACATTCACAAGTCATTTAACTTTCATATTGTATATTATTTCTGGCTGAAACTGAATATTCAGCTGGAAATAATGGTGATGGAATGGGATTTGATATCATAAGTGGGTAATGTTATTGGTTAATATCATTTTTCCCCTCCCACACAGTCTTAATTAGCAAAAATGCTTATATTTTATCCCATGGTATTTTAGTTTTTGTTGTTTCGATTTGTGTTCATTGATTAAATTCTTTTTGGTTAAAAACAGATTTATTACGTTTGTGAAGTATTTCCATGTTTGTTGATCGTATTACAGGTGCATATCACCTGGTTTCCTCCTTTCTGACAAGTTAAAAGTTTACGTTTGGGTTAATTGTTTTGTTTGGGATGAAAACCTAAAATATTTCCTAAAATAACATTTGAGGTAACCGTATGAAAATAATGAACTCCTCACCTCCATTGTTGCTATTGTAAACTAAAACTATTACAATCGTTTTTTTAGTAATTGAAATGAAATTAAATATAAATATATTGGATAGAAAAACTTAAACCTAAAAATCTTTGTGATGACTTTGCGAAATATTAGAAATGTTGCTTTAAAAAAAACTGAAATAAAAAATTAAAGCTGTATAAAAAAAAAGCAAGAAAAAAAAGCACATAATAAAATTAAAACTTAAACTAAAATGAATTAAAAATATATTGTAATAATAAATACTATAATAGTTAAAAAGTTAAAATTTTTAGTAATTATATTGAAAGTATTAATAATGAATAGTATTATTAATTGTTGAAAATTAATGCGCATTGCAGCTTTCTCACCACAATGTTTTTCATTAGAATAACGTGCACTGAGGAATTTTAGGCCGTGTTTATCCTGTTTTGGTCGATCGGATTACAAGTGGACGGCACTAAATACTGGTGTAAACGGGGTTTAAAAGGATTTGAGCTTTTCCACTTTCGACCACTTTCAGAGGTAGTCAAACGCATTAGACAGGATTGCTTTCATAGTGTAAACGCTCATGTGTTCGAACAGCCACAAAACACCATCTACTCTCCGCCTACTGACCTAATGCGTAAACATTATGGGAAGCGCACTAGCCAGGCGGGATTTAAACTTTGTTGGCTGGAACCCCCAAGTTTGGTTTGAAGATAAAAAAACGTACCAAGCACAATGTTCTCTCACCATTCCTGATTTCTAACACACATTTATTAAGAAAGTTAGTAATACGTTGTCATTAAAGGAACACGCCGACTTTTTGGGACTTTAGCTTATTCCCCGTATCCTCTATCTGACCTATAGATCCTCTATCTATCACCGCTAGCCTAGCTTAGCACAAAGACTGCAGAATATAGTTCCCAGTATGTATATGGTTAGAAGATGACTCATGTGATCTTGTTATTTGTACACGCTGTGACTATACAAATCACAACATGTAAATAGGAAAATGTTGGTGTTATTTTGTCACTTATTGGGAGCAGTATGCTAGCTGGAGCCATTTACCTCCAGTCTTTGTGCTAAGCTAGGCTAGCGGTGGGTGCGTCAGACAGAGTTACGGCACGCACAGAGATGAGAAGGGTATGTATGGACTTATCTAACTCTGGGGGATACAGTGAATAAGCTGAAGTCACAAAAAGTCTGCGTGTTCCTTTAACAGAATGTATTTTGTTTCCACGAATGAGAACAGGGTTTTTGTTTTGTGTTGCAGTGGACATCTGGTCGGTGGGCTGCATAATGGCTGAGCTCCTCACTGGACGGACCCTGTTTCCCGGCACTGATCGTATCCTTTCCCTATCATGCACAAAACCTCTCTTCCTGGAAATACCCCTTTAGCGATGTGGCATTTTTAAGCCCCCCCTCCCTGTCTGTAAGTGTGAAAAAGGCAGCTACGCGTGTCAGCCGGTCCTAATTCATAGAGCGAGGCAGTGATCCTGAGGGGAATGAATCAGGCCTGCTGTCTCCCAGTGAGTCACTGCCTGACGGTCCTGTTGACAAAAAACATGAACTTTGCTCAGTCTTAAAGGACAAAGATCCTAGCACAGCGTGAGGAATCTTAATGCGTTGCTACTTCTGTTCTACTTCACGAGGTCGTCGAATCAAACCGCCAGTGCAAAATACAACACACTCACACACACTCCCACATTAAATGGGGTCTTGGCCTTTGAAGAAAGGAAGTGTGATCTGCATTTCAAGGAAGTCTGCGAAAGAATAGATTAGGATAAAGAAGTAGTTATTTAGTTGCCAGATAAATCTGCTTTCTGTGTGCGTTTGTCTTTTTGTCTGTGCATAATAATATAACTCGGGTTTAGATGTGTAAAATAGCATTAATTAATATTAGTTAACACTCAATTTGTGTGTGTTTGAGTGTCAGGTGACTTTCACAAATGTACAGTGTGTTGCTACAATCCTACAACAGAAATAGTTTGGGCAGGAATACAATTATCATTCGTTTACTCACCCCGGGACATTCTAATTAATTTAAATAATAAAAGTATTTATTAGGGCTGTCAATAGATTAACATTTTTTATCGTGATTAATCACACCCTTTTGTGCATGCATATGTATGCTTAATCGTGAAATGAAGTATACATGATTTGTCTTGGTTAACGTGTTTATTTTGTCATCATTTGCTAATCCAAAAATCTGATCGAAGGACGATTCTCACTAAGCTATTTTCTGCAAGCTTTTTCTCAAGGTAAATTTAGGTGTCTTTACAAAAAAAGACACTCTAAGTACACATAATACCCAAATGACATAAAGAATCCATATAATTCATACATGTATGCACACCAAAGCACACATGAAAAGGAAAACAACATTACAGAACATTTCAGAATTCAGTGTACAGTTTTTAGAGTAGTTTATGTAGTTAAAGCCCCATTTACTTTCATTGTTAGAAAATGCTGCATTCTCACAAAATATCTCCTTTTGTTTTGCACGAAAGAAGGTCACAGAGGTGAACTTTACATTTTTTGCCACACAACTACTTTAAATCCACACAGAAAAAAACAGATTTTCAAGCTTGGGTGTATGAGCTGCATGTTGACTCGCTGCATTAGTGCTTGTTTCTAACAGGACCGCATTAATGAACCGCGCCGATCATCATCTTCATCTTCTTGCAAACACTTTTTAGTCTTCGAACAATGATACCTCTTTTTCTTCCTCAACTTTTCACTTTCCTTTTGATGATTGTTTGTGCTGTTCAGTAACATCCACCTGTGCCAGATTTGAATAGAAGTCCTTGTGGATCTGGAACAGTGTAGAACTAGCCCACTTTACTGAAGCTCACACATGTTTGTCACATTCAATTGTTGAACATATTTGCACGCTTTCAGTAACTGCGTTTTACATGCATAAGAATATTTTTATATTAATCAGAATTTGGTCATATTCCAATGTAAGCGACCATGTTTTGATAATGTAAGAACATTCAGATTTGAACCCATTAACCATAACAAAAATAAGACTGGTTTCTAGAAATCTGAATTGGGCAGCTGGCAAATGCCTGTATTAATCAAAATTTTGGGTCATGAAAACTTTATTTGAAAAGTCCACCATAACCAACTGTTATATATCACACATATATATAATAGGGCTAATCATAATATGTAGTTACTTAGAATTACTCAAATTAAAAAAACGTATTGGGGCCATTCACACAGAACGTGTATTTATGAAGTTGAACTACCTTGTTTTTAGTGCACCGTGTGATTCTGCAAAAGACGTGAACGCTAGTGAAAGTTTGCATAGAAAAGCAGCTCGGGGAAATGCAAAAACATGTTGTATGAACGGCCCCTCAGATGGAAGAACAGACAGAACATTTTATTTTATTACCAAAACTTGTCATACACTCGCCTAACTGCTGATAATTACTGATAATTCAGGTGTGAATATAACAAAATGTGTGTAAATATATGTTGACAAATAACATGCAATATAAATGTTTTGTTTTTACCTAAAACCCTAACCGGTAATACACAAATGTGGACATGTCCACACACTCAAGCATTTTATGCAATGGCCTTAAATAGCTTAACTTTTTACAGCAGATTTATTTAACAAACAGTCAAATATACTAAATATAATGTTCATTTACCAAAAAAAATTGTTTTAAATTTAATCGGCATTAATAACTTTTCACGCCATCAGTTGACTCTAGCTCTGAGGATCTCCCGGCTCATTGTGAGTCATTCAGTGAATCGTTAACTGAAGACTCACTCTGACTGAATCATTTGAATCAGTGAGTTGTTGACAATCGTTCAGTGTGATTTGCGTACTGACTCAGTAAAAATAATCAGTTCGTTTACGGACTTCACTACCGCGTCTCTTGAGCGGGTGAGGACTTCTTCAGTTCAAAATGAGGAGGAACGACATGTTTTTCATAAAAAAGTACATTATTATGCTTTGGAATATAGTGAGGTAAAAGTTTCCCAAAATAAAAATACAAAAAGTACACATACTTGAAAAATGTACTTTAGTACTGTAACAAAGTAAAAATACTTTGCTACTGTCCACCACTGTTAATTCGAATATGGAGCTTAATTAGGAAATGATGTGCATGTAAACGCAGGCTGTGTCATCATGCGTACGGTCGTGTACCGCGGTCCGCAAATCTCCTTAATGGCGCTTTAGACTGCTTTGATTTTATTGTACATTCAAGGTCATTGCATCCCATCACAAAGCATAAAGCCTGTCATGCTGTTGCATTAACTCACATTTTGTGTGCTGCTGCTTGCAAGTGTAATTCAGCAGTGTTGGGGAAAGTTACTATTAAAAGGAATGCGTTACAATATTCCGTTACTCCCTAAAAAGTAACTAATTGTGTTACATTTTATGGAATATTATGCATTGTTACTGTTGCATTACTTTTTCTGGGCTTGCCTGTTTGTTTTTTAATAACAAAAAGTTCTGTTTTTAGTAAATGTAAAGTCCCTTTCACACCAAAAGTGAAATGAATAAGCTTCAGGCTGAAGGAAATGCAAATTCACATCTGTACATTAGAGGGCGCCGCTCAAATCTTTCGGATCGCTGGAGAATACGACACGGAATAAAAATTCAACACTTTCTTTAGCAGTAAAAAAAACTAAATGACTAAAGTAATTTTTGGTTATTTGTATGGTCGAATTGGATCATCAGCAGCAATGGTTAATAAAGTGAGATTAAATACATAAAGCATATTTGGGTTATTAATTATTGCAGGTTTGTGTAATATTCTGAATTTACATTTCACTGTTTTTATTAATTGAGAAATACTGAATCTGTTTTTGTGCTAGTGGGATGAGTAAATGTATGTTCACATTTAGTCTAGAACTACACTAACCATCATGTTCACACACACACACACTCTGCGCTTACTCACGATTTCTCTCTGATCATGGCGACAGGAGAGGCGTGAGCCAGTAAAGTGGAAAACACAGTTACTTGTTTGAAAAACGAACTCCGATATTTTGTTTTAAATTTAAAAGTAATGCATTGCTTTACTAGTTACTTGAAAAAGTAATCTGATTACGTAACTGGCATTGCTTGTAATGCGTTACCCCAACACTGTAATTCAGTCAGGTAAGTGTGCTAGCTTAGTTCTGCTATGCTAACTTGCTCAATGAAGCAGTTGAAGAATCTGAGAAGTCTTGTAAGCTCCATACATAACTATTGCAGAATGCATGTTGGCTTTGAACCAATCATGGCTCAGTTTTTATTTCTAGCTTTATCCCATTTTCCTGTGCCGTTTTTATTCTTTAGTTTAAAGAATCCTTTTGTTATCACCTCCCCAGTCCCTGCTTTCATAGTCACCCCATTCCCTGCATTTTCCTTTATTTTGCTCTTAAAGATATTGATCAGTTGAAGCTTATCATGATGCTCGTCGGAACCCCAGGGCCAGAGTTCTTGATGAAAGTCTCTTCGGAGCCTGTGAGTGTTTCTGTTCTGCCTGAGTTTGACTCGATCTGTTCTGCTTTCTTCACTCACCCCGATCACACTTCATGCATGTCGCATCATTTTTTCCCTTTCTTTTTCACTGGCTTGAAACTACTAGTTATGCAATCACCTTAAAATAGTCAGTAGTAGTCAGACAGCTGGCAGATGAATTTGCAAAATCAACCCATGATTAACGAATGTGTACGAATGGCTTTCTTAATTCTCGCTCTCCTGCGTCCTGCACTTCCTGTTGTGCTTCCTGTGTCTTTCTTAACCCTGGATGGATTAACATGGGGTGCATGCACTGCAAGAAAATCTTACTCAGTTTTTTCTCTTGTTTTCCAGTACAGATGTCTAAACATTCTTTAAAATCATGATACATTTACTTGAAAAGCAAAATGACATAAGATATTAGGTATTGTTTTCTGAAAAACTGTTTTTGGGGTTTTAGTATGAATATGTTAGCCTTAAAAGTTCGATAAGCTAATGTGCTCAGAAACAGACAAAATTTGCATTTAGGAGATATAAGCATTCAAAAATGTACAGTCGCTCACTTCCGCCAATATGGATCAACGATTTTGATGACATCACTCTGCCCTTCTGTCCAATCAAATGCTCTCTAGAATCTGAAGTCCTACAGTATAAATAGACGCTGAAGCTGCGGCTGATATCAGTCATTTGTTCACACATTTACTATTTTCTACATGGTGAATGGCACATAATGCACTATATAGGAGATAGGGAATGATTCAGACCGTGTAAATATGTTATCCATTGTCGCGCGAACCGCCGCAGCTCCGGTCCAGAGACAGGATAGCACAGGGCGGATCATGACCTTTTAGGACCCATTTGAATTCTACACAGAATGCTGTATTTTAAAGCAATATGGAGAGGAGCAGGAAAAACGTGTAGACCGACTCGGCATTATAACCCTCACTGACGAGTAGAACACCGGCGCCATGAAACTTTTCAAACTACACATCCTCAGCATGATTCTGTTCACTTTATTAAATCTTAAAGAGGAATCTATTAGACTGTGTCTGTCATAAGCTTTCAAATGTGGCTTTACCGAGTTCAACGGCTCCGGACGAGCTGTGATATAAACGAAACGCTATTGGCTATTTTTAAAAAGGGGAGGAGCTTCTCCTTATGTCCCGCCCTGTCTTCAGTGGAAATTACGTCAACGCATTAAATAACGCTGCATGTTTCAAGGCTCTTCAGTGGGCCTTTAAAACAAGAAAACATCTGCCAATGGGTCAAAAAATAATAATTTTAATAAATAAATTAAGTTTTATTTTTCTGACCCTGTTCGTTTTAAGCACATTTTGACACATTTGCGATCGTATTTTCTCCCCTACTGTGACATACATCCCAGTAAAACGGCTTCTGGAATAAGAACAAATAGGACGTGGCTTGATTTTGTCGAATTGATTGGATGGTTGTGGTTTGCTATTGGTGGATCTCATGTGGTTGCCCCGCCCTTGCACCAATAAACATGATAGTCAACGTTATTTTCATGAATGATTATGAGGCACATGCATTTTACTAAAATATGTACACATAATATAAATAATTTATAATAAATGCAATAACATACTACAATATTTAATAAAATGTTTGATTTTAGTTGTCATTTTGCTTTTCAAGTAAATGTATCTCCAGTTTTTCCCTTCTTAAATGATCTCAGCATTAAGCCGCACCGTAAAGCAACCAAAGATAGCAGCAGCTGCATTGTTCTCCTGTCTGTCCACTCATATGTGTGAGTGTATTTTAACTGTACACCCCTTGACCTGGGTCCCCCAAGATATAAACCAGCTTCAGCAGATATTGCGACTGACGGGAACCCCGCCGGCCTCTCTAATAAGCCGGATGCCGAGCCACGAGGTGAGCGCACGGACCCTCTCCGAACCGGAGAAAGTAGCAGAGAATCCTCCAGACCCGGCTGCTCTGGAACGAGTGGCTCAGTTTCCCCCATGTGACTCTTTTCTGTTTGCCCGGGGTCATTTTTAATTTTCCAAACCACTCCCAACCTCCACCCCCCCCTTTCTTTTCGTTTATACCTGACCTTTAGTATATACCTAATTTGTGCCCACAGCACTGAGCGTTAAGGCGAATGCCGCCACAGGCATGCAGTGAGTTTTAGACTGCTTAAGCTCTAACATACAATGTCGAATGTTCTATGTAGTAAACAATAGACGCAGTGTTTGTTTAACATGCAGTAGCGCTGGTCTGTATTGTCTGAGGTCCACTGGAAAACACCAGTCCTGATCGAGATTTCAGCGGAAATATTATGTTTGTGAATAACAGAAAATATTTGGACACACTTTAACAATATCTGACTGTCATTGCGTTAGATATAAAATATCAATGGCATGTATGTATTTTTAGTGTGCAAATATTTTTGAGGAACTGTATATTAGGATAACTCCTAATCTCAATAGAGCGCTGCAGGGATTATGTATTTTTGTAGGCCATCCCGTAAATTTTGCATCACCATTTTTTTCCAATTGGATTTTTGCAGAAAATAAGCTCTGACCAACAAACGTTCATAATTCTTACATGTTTGAACAAATGAACACATCTTGAATGCAACTACACCACAGTCACATGACTTCAACGGCACCATCACTAAGCTTCCGACCACTCTTTATTTTCCCTGAAAGTTCAAGTTATAAAAGTTTAAAAAGTGGAGAAACTTTTACTCTACTTTGTAGTCCCAAGTTAGCTTTCAAAAAAAATCACAAGCAGGGTTTTAGTGATGTGTTTTATGTTGTAGAATAAAACATGAACATATCTTGATCTTGTGTTTACCACAGACCTTATTTCAGGCATTTATTGACCAAAAACTCATTGACTTCGGGACTGGACTAGTTAAAATGCTAACTTGTTTCCGAGTGCTTTTTTCTCCGCCATGTTTGTTTGCTTTACTTTGCCCTCAATTTTGTCCTTATTTTGACTCCTTAATAATTGTGTAACCCTTTAATGTTATTTGTTTAATCAACAGGCAAGGAACTACATCAATTCTCTTCCTAACATGCCCAAAAGGAACTTTGAAGATGTGTTTATTGGTGCAAATCCGTTAGGTAACAATTCTGTCTTCCTATTCAACCTATGGCCCGATGAAACCAGACGTCTTTCACAAGCGGCCCACATGACACGAGAAATGTGTTTTCATGGCAGTCGAAGTTAATGTGTGAAGTTAAGAGTAATTAACATATTTATAGAGTCATTACCATTATTTTCATTCAAAAGTCCTCAATCACATTTATTTAATCCTACTGACCACCCAATTTGTAACTATTAGAAATATAAAAAATAAAGTCAATGTATTCTGAATAATATGCACTACTTTATAACTAATAGTTTTATTCAGCAAGGATGCATTAAATTAATCAAATGTGACCATTAAGACATTTATAATGATACGATAGGTTTCTATTTCAAATAATGCTGTTCATTTGTACTCACAAATATAAAATGTGCATAATTACATGCATCCTAAACGCTAATCCTAACCCTATAGTAAGTACTTGTAGCTAATTAATATTACTCAGTACTTAAATGTATAATTACACTGTTACACGGGCACCTTAAAATAAAGTGTAACCAAAAAATGTATTTTAAAAACTTTATAATTACACAATGTCTCACCCAGTATTTTATGCATGATCATATTTAGCTGGAATCCCTTTCAGATTTTTTTTTTTCCAGCTGAAGAACGATAAAAACATTGACAGCCAATCAGAATCCATCCTGCTTTAAAGAGCTTGAGCATTTAAAGGTTGTGTAGGTAAGAATTGTCTAAAGAACTTTTTTTCAAATTGGCTTAAAAACTGTCTTTATATACCAATACATAATTAAAATGCAAGTACTTTGAAAAAGAGAGTATAAAAATTGAGTGACTATAGTGTATTTAATCTTCAAAAAACAGCTCATTAATTCCATTCGGGACGAAACAAGTGATTGGCTTGCGCGACTGTCACTCTCCGTCGTCATGACTACCGCTGCTATTACTGGCTCTGCCCACGTGCGCGCAGTCGCGCAGCCGTTTTTGGGTGGGAGTGAATGGAATTAATGAGCTGTGTTTATTGAAGATTAAATACACTAGAGTCACTCAGTTTTTTATACTCTGTATTTCAGAGTACTTGCATTTTAATTATGTATTGGTATATAAAGACAGTTTTTGAACAAATTTGAATAAAAGTTTTTTTAGACAATTCTGACCTACCCTACCTTTAAAGCAGCAGATGCGTTGGTGTGAATGATAATATAGTTATCGTTATATTCATCTTTCTAGTTCTCATTCTAGGTATGAACGTATCTTAATATGCTTTTGATGATGCATTTAGAATTGACCTAAATATACATCAAACAAACTCCCACAATTCACACATATAACATTTGTAAAGATTATTCTTAAATGACCACATTGATTCTAATGGAAGCAATATTAAAGGAACATCCACTTTTTTTGGAAATAGGCTCATTGTCCAACTCCCCTAGAGTTAAACTGTTGAGTTTTACCGTTTTCTAATCCATTCAGCCGATCTCCGGGTCTGGAGGTAGCACTTTTAGCATAGCTTAGCATAGATCATTGAATCTGATTAGACCGTTAGCATCTCTCTAAAAAAAAATGACCAAAGAGTTTCAATATTTTTCCTATTTAAAACTTGACTCTTCTGTAGTTACATCGTGTACGAAGACTGACAGAAAATGAAAAGTTTTCTAGGCCAATATGACTAGGAACTATTCTCTCATTCCTGCGTAATAATCAAGGAACTGCTGCCGTACCAGCAGCGCAATGATATTTTACGCAGCGCCTGAAAATAGTCCCCAGCTCGGTAACTTCCAACATTGACCGGTGTTGTGCCGAATTTCGACCCCCGCCAAATTATTACCCCACCCAGCATTGGTAGGTTTAGGATAAGTTGTGGGGGAGGGGTTAGGATTAGGGGTGGGGTTAGGATTAGGCAATCAGGTACTGACTTCAACGAGGGGGGTAATAATTTGGCAGGGGGTCGAAATTCGGCACAACACCGGCACTAAGTTTGTAATATCATTGCGCTGCTGGTACGGCATCAGTTCCTTGATTATTACGCAGGAATGAGAG
The DNA here is from genome assembly GCF_949152265.1 of Phoxinus phoxinus. Taxonomy (NCBI): domain Eukaryota; kingdom Metazoa; phylum Chordata; class Actinopteri; order Cypriniformes; family Leuciscidae; genus Phoxinus; species Phoxinus phoxinus. Next base: position 3,867,241 of record NC_136897.1, read on the forward strand.
TATAGTTCCTAGTCACATTGGCCTAGAAAATCGTTAGAGATGCTAACGGTCTAATCAGATTCAATGATCTATGCTAAGCTATGCTAAAAGTGCTGCCGCCAGACCCGGAGATCGGCAGAATGGATTAGAAAACGGTAAAACTCAACAGTTTAACTCTTGGGGACTTGAAAATGAGCCTATTTTTTAAAAAAGTGGAGTGTTCCTTTTAAGTTGTGCAATCATAAACGCTTCTGTGATGATAAATGCTGCTTGTTTCAGCTGTGGACCTGCTGGAGAAGATGCTGGTTCTGGACACGGATAAACGGATCACTGCGTCAGATTCTCTCGCGCACCCGTACTTCTCCCAGTATCACGACCCAGACGACGAGCCCGAGGCAGACCCGTACGACCAGAGCTTCGAGAGTCGCGATCTGGAGATCGCAGAGTGGAAACGTAAGCCTGCGCATTAGGACATTTTAGTGAATGACCTCTCCGTGATGTAGCGCTTACTCTTGTTGCTAGTGCTTTCAACAGTGCGTGTCTTTGCCCACAGGGCTCACGTACGAGGCGGTGGTGAGCTTCGAGCCTCCGATATTCGACGGAGACGAGATGGAGTCGTGAGGAGAATCACGAAGGACCTTCAAGCGTACAGGAAAATGACATTCAAGTGCCTGCCGTCATCAAGTGCTGGCTTCCCCGTGTTCTTATCCATGCCTTCATACACGCTCGGTCAAAATAACAGGGACAAAAACATGCAAACTTTCCAAAAGGACACAGAGAATGTAATGTTTTGTGCCCTTTGCCCCAGTAAAATTAACTGCTTTTTTTTTTTTAATTAGAGACAAATCTGCATTCATATCAGCATTTTAAACTCTTAAACATTTTAAACATCTCTGGGGAAGTGAAACGTTTACCTCCGAACTCCGCTTGCAGCCTATACAATAAATAAAGGCCAGAAAAACTCTGTACTGTCAGAATACTAAGTTTTCGATATGTAAATAAAACGGCACAGCTGTATATACATGGAAATAATGTGCACCAACAGTTTTATTAGTATTTGCAGCGAAGCACACATCACAGACTGTGACCTACGTTATAAATAGCAAGTGAACGAACTAAAGAGTGAATCCGAACACGTAAAGAGATTGTAATTACTATTTAGTGCTGTGTGTAGAATGTAAACAGACGCAGTGTTCTTCTGCCAACAGATGACGGGAACAGTCATGAAATATCAACACATGCAGACATGCTTGTTCTGAAACATGTAGATATTGGTGCTCAGTGCGAAAATTCTCACGATTTTTTACATTAAAATGGGCAAATCTCATGAATCCTCTTTTAGAATATACAAACCCAAAATCAGAAGAAAAAAGTTCAATATAAGAAGAAAACGGCTATTTTGAGAACCAATAATTATATTATTAATATATATTAATGATTCATTAATTTTACCTCAGGACAGGGTCTCATTACCGTAATGCAACAAAATCATTGCTGTAAAATTAGATTTATTATTTCAATGGTACATTATTTTGTCTATCATGATAATGTTTGTTGTAATGTTTTTATTTAATACAGATTAAAAAAATTTACATAAAAAAAAATCCTCTAATGCTGTGTTGCGGTAATGAGACTCTGCATTGAGAATTATGGATTTTTTTTTTTAATCATGAAAGTCATGTCAAAATGCAAAAGGTTTTTAAGATATGCTTCCTTTTTATACATATATAAAATGTATTATATTTTTTGTGTTAAATGTGATTTGGACATGTTTTTGACTGGTTTTGTGCGATCCATCCTTTTTATCTGCCTGCTTTTTTCCCAGAGTTAACTCCATGTTAAAAGGCAGCTGATCCTCTAGCTAGACTAGAGCGTAGTTTCTTCATTTATTATTTATGTAAATTAAGAGAAATGGGTGTGAAAAGGGGATTAGGTTTTTAAGAATAGTAAGTGTATGTCAACAGAACAACTCTATGAGCGAGAGGCGGTTGCATTATGGCCCACAGTAAAATGATTCCCGTTTATTATTGTTTGCCCTGGGAAAGACACACAGCCTGGAAGTTCATGTTTGCAAAAATGAAAGAACCTGAGCCAATACTCTGCTATTCCACGCCCAGACTAGAAGACCTTCATCACGAATGTGTTTTCTCAAGCGCAGCCGGCATCTAACTTATTGTGTCAGTTGTTTAAGATTATTTTCAAGGTGTTTTCTTTTTCACTGTATATTACACATTTTATTCAGCAATATTTTCTGTGTTGAGCATGTATCGTTATATGTGAGGGGTGTGTATTTATGCGCATTTTACAGTTTTCTGAGGAGTGGAGAATCACTAAACGTGTCAATCATTGGTGCAAAATATTTCAGTTTGTCGCATGGAACCATTTTACATAGAAAAGAGAGAATTGTGTCACTTTTCTGTACATTTAACCAGTTTTTCTTTAGTCACCCATAAGTTATGTGGTCTGTGAACAACCACTGCTATACAGAAATAAAGGCAATTATTTTTCACAACACTCAGTCTTTGGTATTTCTTTTGCATAACGGGTTTATATTTTAAAACAATATTTAAATACTACATTTTAAAGAGGAATAAAAGTAGAGTTGCATCAGTACAAACTATTCTTTGAAAAGACTGCCACCAAGTGGTAATTTCTTAGTACAAGGTGTGGAACACTGTTACATAAAAATATGTATTGAAGATTACCACACAAACCATTGCAATTATAAGACATTTTTAACCTCTCGTGACACCAAAGGCAAATAAGGTGATGAGAGTATTGTGTAAAATGTATGCAGAAAACAATATGTGTTTAAAGTCTTTGAACATTTTCTCGCTATTCTAGCCCTGAGAAAAAAATATAATAAAATACAATTAACTGAACATATGTGTGACAACGTGCCCCAATAGCACAACAGCATAGATCTGGGGCAAGTTGTCACAATAGGAAACTGCACTGATGCTGATTTGAGAAGTTCTTTTTTCTGAATTATGCAATACTTATACATCTACCACAACATATCTGTTTTTATATCTGTTCAACATATCTATCTAATAGCTTTTCTGCTGATTTAATACATATTTTATATCGTTGGCTGAATGTATAGCCTATAGTGTGGTTTAAATGGTCCCTTGTTTACCCAACAGCTCCTAACTCGACTTTTTGACTCCAGACCCTGCGGCATCTTCTCTATGCGGGCGACTCGTGTCGTGTGTACATGTGGGTGTGTGATACTGTACTTCTGTTGTTTGGTCCAGTTGTTGTTTGGCAAGTTTTGTGCGCATGCGCGGACCGTTACATGTGAGTGAATCTGAGCTCTTAGCCGCCGGTGCAGCATGGAAAGGAAAGGTGAGCATCAAAACGACTTAATTACTGTCCTCCAAAATATTTAGTATCAACAGCACACATGTACATAGAAATAAACATCGCACACAGCCCGAATCACATCCGTGTTGTGAACAGGCGCGCTATGAGAGGTGCTAGTGTGTTTGACAGAGACAAAGCCCATGTGTGTTTAGCTGCTGCTAATATAACAACAGTAACGTTAACCGTTACTCCAGCTTTAACGTACATGAACATCTGATCATATTACACGGAATATCAGGAATATATGGACGTTTGTTGCTTATTTATGGATATCTGTTGCGTGTTTCTGATTGTAACGTTAGGTGCTGTTTTGTTATATTATTGTAAGTTAGCCTCGTTCGTGTGAGCTTCTGCTAGCTGAACTTTCTCTTGTTTTGGCTCGTTTGAAAATATATATATATGTTTATTGTAAATATGTTTATTTTAATGAAAGTAAATCAGTGCTGTGGTTATTGAAAACTCTCGGTTTGATGTTGTTTGTGTCGTCAAAATGCTAACAGCACAAACTGATAAAGCCGCCAAAACTTACAAATGAATCAATTAAAATATTTTACTGATCGTGGTTACCGCCAAATGATTGACTACTGTCAAGCTGTAATCGAATATGGGAACAATATAATAAGCTTTTCAAATATTTTTTCGTCGTTTTGTTTCATATATATTGTAGATGACAGTTTGGGTTCAAATGAAGTCACCACTGTATTATCTGTAACGTTAGTAACTTAGTGTGTCATCTTGAAAACTAGGTAACGTTACGTTAACACCTTTTTATTTTTTTAATGGTCCACTTTTTACTTAATACTACTATAAGTAACTTTGCAAGTAAATGTCAGCTTATTCTACTAACCCCGACCCTAAACTACCAGTGTAGTAATAATTGAAGTAAGTTAGTTGCAAATTAATGAGTTAGTTGACATGTAACGTTATTAGTAAAGTTACTCATAGTTAGTTGAATGTAACCGAAAACTATGATTAGGCTAGTATGTTTTGGTAATGGTTTTGTGGCGACATACAAATAATAACCTAATACTGGTCTCATCATAACATGAACGATATTAATTTCTGCTGTAACACACATATAAGACTATCATGCTTACTTGCAGGTTATTATTTGCATGCTCAAATAAATTCTTCTGTTCTCTGACAGTACTTGCACTTCAGGCGAGGAAGAAAAGGACCAAAACCAAGAAACCCTGCAAAAAGTGAGTAAATCGAGTTTGTACTGGGTATTTTGCTCAATATAAAGTCATGAAAAGACTCGAAGGAGATCGGAACATGATTCAAAAACAGCAGTGGGTAGAAACAGTGGTGGAAGGTTATAATAATTTTAATGAATTTACATTTATTAAGAGGTTCAAAATGTTCACTCCAAGTCAGCTAAAAAAAAAAGGAAAAGCTCAATGCATCAAGATCATAAAGAGACAAAGGCTGTTCGGTTTCAAGTCAGTGGAGAAGATGCTCCTGTGTGTGGAATAAACTGCTTTTGAGTTGTTTCAATATCTTCAAAATCGGGCCCACCCCAGTTTCTGAAACAACAACTCTATATGCCATTTAAGGGTTAACAGGTACATTTTTTGATAAATTAAAAGTATCATAATTATTTTAGATGAGTGATTCTTAAATCAAAAGAATCAGTCTTTTAATTTATGCTGTTTTTTTTTTTTTAATGCAAAATAATTCGATGCTAAGCGCATTGAATGTAGTTTGACTTTGGCGTGATGGATCACTGTAACTTGATTATAAAATGATTCTCGATGCATCTTTTGCTCCAATTCTTTTATTAATAAGAGTTACTGTAATAATAATTCTAATATAGTTTTTTGTTATTTTATCTTTGTTATTAAAAGTAACAGATGCAAATAACAAACAGTAAAACAAATACAATATTAAAAAGAAACGAGCAGTAAGAATTCAGAAATTGAATAATTGTAACGTCCCTAATGCTATTAAATATATCTGTCTAGGGGTAAATGGGAGTATAACATTAACAGAAGAGCGTGTATCTCAAAATGAGGGTAGGGCAATACAATAAATGGATATAGGTGGAACTGCATGCAAAAAGTTGAAAAGAAATTAATATTTACAAAGGAACAAATAATAATATAATAATACAATAACAAGGTGGGAAGGCGAGCATGAGAGTTGCCAAATAAAATAAATAAATCAAACAAAACACAGCTAACTAGGTTATATCAGCTAAAATAACTATCAAAAAGAAAATGTAGAAAAGTCTTCAGTATAAAATAGGGATGGGCAACGATTAATCGCATCCAAAATAAAAGTTTACACAGTACACATACATATATTATTTAAACACAAACTTTTATTTTGGATGCGATTAATCGTTGCCCATCCCTAGTATAAAAACGGCTTAACTAAACTATGCTGACTAACCAGCAAAACACTCTTTCCTAAAACTAGTGTGTCTAATACAACCAGAATTCCTATGTGGTGCACAATGTATGTGGTATGACTTCCTTACTGTTCCCTCTTTCCCAACCACACACACACACACACACAACCTGACGACTTGAGAAGACAGAACAGAACAAATGCAACTATTCCCTTCAAACCACAATACTACCGAAGAACGTTTCAGTCAAATATCAAACACACACAGTATACAAGGACTCTAATGACAGTAATAACAACAAAACAGTGCTAATAGGGAGTGTGCAAACAAGCAACAACAGACTGAGCAACAGGTATATAAACAGGGTTGTGTGAGGTGATTGGCAGCGTGAACCAGATATGTAACATGTAAAAAATAATCACTGCATAGTCAGTGTATTAATTACAGAAAATGTTTTATTATTAAAGCTACAAAAGTTATTCAGTCAAGAAGAGTGATTGATCCCCTCTTTTCTTTTGTTGTTTGATTAACAGTAATGACACAGACCTTATGCACGGGTCTAATATAATGTTACACATCAGATTTTTTACCCAAATGTTTACATTCACTTAAGACAAAACGACTGTTTATGTGAATACTCGCCAAGACAGATATTTTTAAATAACCAGTTTGAGCCATAAACTGTAAAAAAAAATCTAGATGTAGTGTCCCTGGCCATCTTGGCAGCGTGTCACTCCTGGTCGGATAACCGAAAATGGGCAAAGAGGGGGACGTGGGTTGAGCTGAGACTATATGTGTCGTGATGCTGTATTATTCTGCTGGTTAAAAATGTATTTTCCAGTAACTTACAATATTGATCTGAGCGTGTGATGGTGATTCATGCGCATACATGTCAGTCAGTGCCGCATCGCACGTCAAGATCGTAGAGAGCTTTATTAACTCCATTTTAAAATGGCCTCTTAAATGCGTCAAACCATAGATTTTACGTAAGAAGTTCAAGTAAATGCACTAGAAATCCGCGCTCATTCAGGATGTGTATTAGGGCTGCACGATATTGGAAAAAAATTACATTGCGATATTTTTTCCCCAACGATATATATTGCGATATTGAGAGCCATAACGTTAACTCTAACGTTAGACGGCTAAAGACAATAATTACCATTCCATGATATTAATAATTTCACTAATAAGCAAGCAAGTGACAAAAAGGTCACTTAATTTTTTATTCCAAAATTAGGACATTTCTGTAAACACAAAAGCAGAACACATTTTTAAATAAAACAGCAGCTTTACACCAACCCCCTGATTGGTTTACAACAATATAACTTAAAATAAATATATTTTTTATAAATTTTGGTTCACAATCTTTTAAGTCAACTTTTCTTAGCCAAAGTGCCAAAGTAAAACAGTGTTGGTGTTGGTCATCATAATCATATGAAATAAACAAAATGATATAAAACTTTAATATATCTTGTATTAAATCTTCTAAACAGATTAGAGAACATGTTTCTGTAAACAGAAAAGCCGAACACATTTAAACAGCAGCTTTACTCGGTCAGCGCCGCCGCTCCCACCACGCGCATCAAGAGCTGAGGGGGCACCAAAAAAATAGCCTAATGAAAAATCAATAATTCTAATGCCGATATTATTATAGATACAGACATCCCAAGTTCCGGGAGTCTCCCGCATATTGATACTGCTCACTGGTGGCCGCGAATTAGTTACAATTTCCGGAATCTAGAGCGAGCGCGCCCGCGAGACAGACTGTGCTCCAAACCGCGCAGCGCGTGCACGGCAGAGAGGGAGAGAGAGCAAGAGACCGCGGCGCGCGTGCCTCATTAAGCGCGTAATATGGTAATATCTCCCGCTGGTGCTACCCTTCACATCGCATGTTCCGGCGATGTGACTATCGCTCACTCGCACATCGCGATGTCGACGTTAAAATCGAATATCGTTCAGCCCTAATGTGTATGTATTGCATGGATGGAGAGAAAGCACTGACACTTGCAGGATTTCATCTGGCGGTACTTTTTATTGGTGTATCTGTTCCGTGAGAGCAACGGTACCGCAGAACGAGTGTAGCCTCTATATCTAGGTAGGTATAATGCGTGTATTAAATTGTATGAATTAATCCCGAAAAAAGCACAAACACGGCAGTTCAGAGGCTGGAATTAGCTGAGGTGACAGCAGACAAACGGCTAGTAGTGACAGCAGCGGCAATCCACCTGTCACTCAAGTGGCCACGCCCTTAATTATGCACAACTTTAAGGCTTAATATAATTTAAACAGATGAGTTAGAAAAAAAAATCCCCCTCACAGTTGTCATGAAGGGCAAAATTAGCTATATAGACCAAAACCAATTTTTGTACCAGGCTGTACACATATTTTTGTCTGCTGTAAAGCTGGGTGTTTTAACATGGGGGATGTACTGTATGGAATTGAGTCCCTTTTGGAGCCTGCCTCTAGCGGCCAGTCGGTGAATTGCAGTTTAAGTCAGATTGGATGTGGGGGTGAATTGTTGGTAAACATGGTCATATACTATTTAGGGCATTTTCACACCTGTAGATTGTTTGCTTTGTTCCAAAGCAGTAGAGCTGCATGATTCTGGATAAATTGAGAATCACGTATTTGTTGTTTATTTGTGTGTAAAATAGAGATTGCGATTCTCCCACGACTCCGAAGAAACAGATTCTGAAGTTGTCTTCAGACAACAGCTCCGTGGGCTTATTGTGGGTGTCCATGTAGCTGTAGTTCCATATCTTTATAATTTTGAGAAAGAATCAAGGTTTTGTCTTTATTTTATGTGTTTTGGACAGGTGTTCTGAAATATGTTTGTACAACCAAATTTCAATCAGGCGTTTCCCGTTGTCTTTGCTCCAGGTTAACCCACGATTCATTTTGAGAGGCGTCAGCAGAAAAACACTGCTGCTTTTCATACAACGTACAGAATGACTCATCATACATTGTGATACAGCCTGTTACGTTGGGTCAGATTGCTTTCTCACAGTTTTTTTTAGTGCGGATCCCAGCACGATTGCTGCTGTATTCATAAAATACCTGAAAGAACCAAATGAAGGCAGAAAACGCACCAGGTTCCAAAAGCAACGCTCCAAACAAGTCTGGTCTGAAAACGCCCTTAGTCTCTCCTTTGTGTTCAACTTCAACCTGGAGTCAGTGTTTATTTGTGTATCTCTGCTCGTTGATTCTATTGTAAGTATTACAAGAATGTGATGGGGTCTTGTATGAGCCATGGTCTTGTGGCTACATCCTATGCTCCAGTTGGTGCTCATATGGGTGACCAGTTTTGAGTCTGGCCTTCTACAAATGTTGATCCCATTCTCTCTACTAGGGGTGGAACGGTACTTGTATTCGTATTGAACCAAAACGGTATGGGCGCCACGGTTCGGTGCATGAATTTACACGGAGAATACACGGTATAAAAATAAATAAAACTTGCGTGCAAATTAATTAATGTAATGCGGAACTACTGTTAGATATGCGGGTTCTTTAGGGACACCTAATCTGTAGCCCCGCCTTAGCTCTGAAGCTCTGTGGCTATAATGAACAGGCTGCGATGTCAACATTGCAATGCTGGAATATGTTGTGCGTGTGTGCGGACGCGATCGAACAGTGGAAACATAAAAACATACTCCGTCATTTTGTTCATACAGGACATCATTCAAACTGGAAAGTGTTTACTTACATTTGTGTACACTCGCAATAAAACACAACATTGTGCTTTTGTCAAACTGTAACCTACATCTGTCACCCAACCAAAAACACACACACACACACACACACACACACACACACACACACACACACACACACACACACAGTTTAAAAGCAAATAATATTTATCCAACCTCATTTAAAAACGATCTGTGAGTGCCATTTTTTGGACATTCATCATATTGCATTGGTTTTCATTTCTTGTCCTCAAACAGAGCACTAATCTGTTTATTTTTAAGAACTACATTGATTAAAAAAGAAAATCAAATGTGTTCTCAATGGTAGTATTATTTTATACAGAAATAAATTATTTCTAATTCAGATGAGAATAAATTATTTTAAATTAATTAAGATGAATTAAAATTTTAAGGAAAACTATTGATCTGAAATATAGCAAATTAATTTAGAAAAATCATTCATTTCAGGTACAATTACCAAACAAATCTCAAGGTCTTTTTTTCTTTTTATTAATTTAATTAATAAACTAATTATATAAAACTATTGTCAGTGCACTACAAATAAACTGGTTATATGCCTTTACTTTATTAATAAAACGACTTAATTAAAAAATACAAGACATTTATTTTCCTTTGGTTGTAGGAAAATCTGTTCCTCTGCAGGAAACAGAGGTGACAGGAAACATTTTTTTCCTGTCACCTCTTCACTAGCCGCGTTTCCACTGTCGGGCCAGTGCGAGCCAGGGCTTTAAACAGGCTGTGCCGGGCTAATAGCCTCGGCCAGTAGCGCCGGGCCCAAAATCTGCTGCGTTTCCACTGTCGGGCCAGAAGCTCCACTGCGCTTCACTAAAACACGCCTCTCTAGAACAACGTCACACTAACCCATCTTTTCACCAACAAATGGAAGTTTTATCAGAAAACTAATCAGAAAGAAATCACTGGAAACAGCGTGATCGCAAAACAAACACTGTTTGCTGGCATTTTTGTTGTTTACTTGAATATTTAAAACCCAAGCATCGATGTTTTACCACAGGGTTACAATAAAAAGTGATACATTGATCATAATTAATTAATTTGTTGAAATTGCACATTAGTCACACAGAAATAAATTAGGCTACCGTGTTAGGTCTATTTCACAAAAGAAAAGGGGAGGGGACACACTTACTTATTCAGTCGAGGCAGTTTCTGATTATTTGGTAGTTACAGGACATATTTAGACTACATCACATTTAGAAAGAATGATCATTTCTACAAATATGCCACAAAAAATACGGCCTGAGGAGCTTTAGCACTCTCTCGACTCCCAGTAGGCTACAGATATTTTCAGTCAGAGAAACAGAGGAAGCTCCCGAAAAAAAAGTTGCTTTATTTCATGATAGTCCGGTATAAAGAGACCAGAGACTGCCAGTAGGCTACTGACAGATCAAATAAAAACATGATAGCCATTATGATTGTCTGATTTCTTCAAGCGTTCATATTTAGGCTACTATGTTTACTATGGTATCGCGTAGCCTATAAATATTTCTACCTTATACGGTGATCACCACATCGGATCACAAACAGAAGGCAATCAAACATGAAAGTGAGTTTTGAGGTAATTTATTTTAAAAGTCTTTAATGCTGACAGAATCATCCGGCGCTGCCGTCTCCCGGCTCAGGTAAACTCCGCCTCTGGCACGCTACTGTCTGTCTCTTAAAACAAGTAAAATAATACAAATAATACTAAAACGCTTAAGAATCAGAGAACCAAATGTAATGGAGATCAGTAACAAAAATACTATTCTAAAATTCTGAGGCCAAATGATGATCATGCAAACTGAAGAAATTGTGTGTGTGTGTGTTCCTCTGTTAAATACTGGACGACCGCTTGCCTGCCCTGAAGAGAGCTGTTACATAACAGTGCTTTGTGACAGCCATCAAGCCTGATGCGTTTTATTCTCTCACACACACACTTGCATCTACTGAATGCTCAGGTGAAGCACGAGCAGAAGGGAACATGCCCTCTGGGGTCTGCTTGTGTCCTTGAAATACGACATGTCAGATGGACAGAACCTTCGGCCGGCCCTTCTGCAGGAGAGAGGCGTAGTAGTATATGACTTTTCTTCATGAGCCTCTACTAAATCTGTCATCGACGTCCCCTCTCCTCCTGCGCTGCGTTTATGCCACACCGTGTTTGGCGAGAGTGAGTTTTCACTCACTTATCACCCTCCTCCTCTGCTCCCGTTTCTCTTGCCCTCCCTCTTGTGCTGCCTTGTTTCCAGTCGGATCGGTAGTGTTGAGGCGGCCAGTGAGCGGAGAGCAGGCAGGCACACTCCGGGAGATAGAAAGTCACATCTGTGGTTTAACTCTGGCTCACACAGCACCGTCCTGCCCCGCACTGTCCTCCCCTGCCATGTGGCTCCTGGATTGGATCTTTTCGCTCAACACAGCTGTGGTGAAACTAGCCAGCGGTCTGAGGTGCAAGTGAGTGCAAGTGTGTGTGTGTGTGGACAGCAAAGAGTGTAAGCTGAGGTGGCACTGCTGACTTATTGATGTTGGATTCATTTTTAATCAGACAGCTGATGTGCTCAGGCAAGGCACGGGTTGGATTAGTCTTTAGTGACATGTTTGCACCGAGGAAGTGGGACGGGTTTGCAGGATTTTGATATGACTGTTACATCCTCCTTGTTGATGTGACAGATGTATGCGTGCATGCAACTTCGCTGACCACCTCTTTCTGTCATGCATCCTGCCAAAGTGGGATTCAACTCTTGTATTTTGCACCCTTGTGTTCCCTTGAAGTTGTCTCTCCAGGTGTATACACCCTGTCTGTCACTGTGCGCAAGTTGTGGTGCAGTGCTGGAAAACTTAAAGGGCTGGTATCACAGTTCTGTCTGCAGTCAACTGCACTGGGATTTGCTTAGCAGTGTGGATGCTCATTATGTAAGCTGTATCCTCCACAACTGCAGCACCGGGGGTCTGGAAGACTGCAGATGACAGAGAACGTGGCTCTCAGCGTGGACTGCTTGAAACCAAATCAGGTCACAGTTTTGGGGAGCTGAGTGCCATGCAGATGCTGCACTGGCCTCTTTAGCAGCAGGGCGGTTCCTGTCTTGGGTTACTTGACCGATCAATTCTATATAGTCTTGAGATTGTCAAATCTGTATTTGAAGATGCCAGGGTACTTAGTGGGCCTTTCTTATCACTATTACTATTGCTTAGGGTCAGGGATTTGGACCCGCTAACCTTAAGTATTAAACCAAGGTGTGTAAATTGGCACATTTGTACAACATAAATCATACCTTACGTAGTAGTAGTGTTGTCACGATACTAGAATTTCTAACTTCGATACGATACCTTGAAAAATATCGATATTCGATACCATTTTCGATACCACAGAGAAAAAAACTGCCACAATATTAAGGGGGTATTTTTTTTATTTAAAGCTAAATATAACAAGTCTAGAACATGACAATGAGGTATATTTTACATGAACAAAAATGTCCTGAGTTCTATCTGTTAATATTTTTTAATTGGACCAGGGCTAACATGATCCGTTGTATTTGTATAACCTATTGTTATCAAATATTTAAATATAGCCTACTGTAACAAAAAAGCACTTAAAAGTATCAAATTGGAGGATAGAGTGTCAGTAATGTATAATAATAAGATTAAACATTCAATTTTCAGTTAAAGGCATTTCATTATTGAATTCAGAGATGCCATTGTCTAGCTGTTTAGTTTAATTAATATCTGTGTAATCAAATTGATGATAATCGCTAATGAAGGCAAATTGCAGAATTAAATAATAATTTTCTGAATAAAGTTAAATAGGCACAAGTTAATTTACATTTGACCACAGTTAAAATATTTACTTGTCTAAGATTCCTGTCAGATTATGTTAACTTTAAGAATTACGGTGAAAAAACGAGACAACACAGACTCATATCAACAACAATACTAGGCCATCTTGGTTAATGTTTCAGAAAAGTTAAAATGAGAAGAGTTACAGTGTTTCCTTTAGGATTTTTTTAGCAGTGGGGAAAGGTCCAAACAACAAACACCCCTGATGCTGAGCGTAGCCTATGCTTGCTAAATGGTACCCCTGGAGCCTGTTCCTTAAGTCTGTTTTCACCTATAAAATAATTTGAAAAAGTGATGTGAGGGATTATTGATTGTCAAACAATCTTTTGGGTGACCGCAGCCCGCTCGCAGTGTGAAGCGCGTGTCTGTGCTATTCTCTGACATACCCGCTCGCAGTGTGAAGCGCGTGTCTGCGCTATTCTCCGACTCCGACATGCCCGCTCGCAGTGTGTCTTTACGCGTGTCCGCGCTATTCTCCGACATGCCCGCTCGCGGTGTTCTTTATCAATGAACCAAAGCCGGTCGCGGGGGCGCCGCCCTCGCCATCTTTCCATTCACTTCACGTTTGCTATTTAACCAGAGCGAATGAGACGAGTGCGTCACGTGTGGTGTTTGTCAACGCGCCTTTGGAGAGAAGTGAAAGTGACCGCTCGGCTAGTATCGATACTTCGGGAAATTAGTATTGGTACCGTTCAGATATTTCAGTATCGATATTTATCGAAATATCGATATTTTTGACAACACTACGTAGTAGTGCAGCTTGTTGAGCAGAGGTGTGCTAGTATTTTTCTATGCAATCAACAGTAAACGGGTGAAAATTTAAGGGAGGACCAGAACATCTTAGAAAAATCAGTGTTGTGCTCTTGCAGGGCCACTTTCCTGCAGTGTTTAGCTTCAGACCCCGTTTACACGTACATGGTTATTTTGAAAAACGGAGACATTTCCCTTCGTTTGTGCCCTTCGTTTATACGCAAAAAACTTGCATGTAAACTGAGAAAAACTGAGTTTTAGGCAGCCGACATCACAGTGTCTGACTATTTTCGTGATTCTGATTGGCTAACGTGGGCTTGAGCTTCTCGTTACACTGCCACCTAAAGGTTTGGCATGCTCTTGACGGCATATACACGGGTTCGTGTAAACGACCACTTTTCTGAAAACTGACAGGTGTGCACAATGTTATTTTTGAAAACAGAGAGGGGTGAAATGTACGTTTATGAAAATAGCCGGCCATGTATAAACGTAGCCTCTGATAAGTCCAATAGACCTGCCTGGAACATTCAATTGATCCTGAAGCACTTGATTAACTGGTTCATGTGTGTCTAATTAGGTTTGGAGCTACACTCTGCAGGTTAGTGACCCTCCAGGAACAGAATTGAACCCGGTCATAGACTTGAAGGGATAGTTAAAAAATTTAAATTCATCAAAATGTCATAATTTACCAACCCTCTAGGGACACACTGAAGCTCGAGTCGCCATTAGATAATTTTTTATTTTATTCTCCAGACTTTTCACATGGAATGTAAATGACAAAATTCTATATAATATACATTTCAAACATTATTAAAGACAAGTAAATTCTTCAATAAAATAAGAATAAATAATCAAAACTACAAGCAATGGCACAAACAAACACAGAAGAACAAAGATACGAATGAAATAAAGTGCTTAACAGTTAGATACAGACTAGGTAGAGACATTAAATAAAGTAATCAAATCTAAAATAACACTGCATAGTCTTCACATATAATTTAAATATAGATGAATCCTTATTAAAGTTACAAAAGTTATTCAGTCAAGAGCTGTGATTCTTTTGTCGTTTGATTAACAGTAAAAACACTGCAGCAGGAATATTAGGCTGTTGTCACTTTAAGATAATGCACAGATCCGATATACTGATACTGTTATACATGCATTTTCTTTCACAAATGCGTTGTCTTTCTCAACTGTTTATGTTAATTTAAGACTAGGGATGCTAACGTTGTCCCGGTAGCCGGTACGGTAGCCGGAGCCATTAGTCTGATTGTTTGTTGAGAAAAAGATTAAATGTAGTAGTTGCAATAAACTTGTTAAGAATCCGTACAACTGCAGCAGCGGAGGACTATTATTCTGCTGTGCGGAACTGAGGAAGAACTGATGAAGGAACAGTCTGATCTTCGACTGACAAATCAGAGGAAAGGGGCGTGTCAGTCCCACCTATGTGTAGAAATCGAATATTCCTGCGGTTTAAAAAAACAATCTACCTGAGAACGAAAAACGAAAAATCAAGCTGAGTACTTTTTTTTTTTTTTTTTCAAAAAGTAAAAAACGAAAAAGGAACTTTTCTCGTTTTTCTACTTTATATATTAAATAAAAAAACGAATGAACACGGACTTGGTCTCCTCCACCACCATCAATGGTGATTGATCACCAATCAACCATTGGTTGATTATATCAGGCTACAAGCTAACAGTTTTCAGCTCAAAACTCACTTTCAGGCATCAGCAAGTGTTTGAAACAACATCCTTGCAATCCGAAGGGGATTCTGATCACTGTATGGGGAAGAAATATACTTATATGCGATGCTAAAGGCTACTTATGCTAACCATTGCGATAATAAATACATAGGCCTACTGTATATATTTTTATGGAAAATACCAGAGACTGCTTAAAGAACATGGAAAAAATGTTTTGGTTTCATGTTTTTTCTGTCCCTCCCTGTGCCTTTGCCGATACCGGACTATTGCATCCGCATGTCATAAAAAAACTGGTTAACCTGTATAACTCATAACTCATAACTGTTTTCTTCGCGTGAGCTTCCTCTGTTGCTCTGGCTGAAAGAGACACTTAATATTCAACAATATTATTGATCTGCCTGCATTGACACCATTTTATGAGAACTGAGTGAACTGAGCTGGAAGATGACATTGTTTTCTCAAGAGCGACTATATATATATTATATATAATATAAATGAACTCAATTAATAACTTTTTTTACAACAAAAATGAACCATCACTGAACTTAAGTCGGACAATGACGCATTTTCTTATGTTCAGCAGAAACAAACTTGGTTGCATTATTTTTGTGTTATCATTGTAAAGCTGCTTTGAAACAACCTGTAGTGTAAAAAGTGCTGTATAATCAAGTGACTTGACTTGACAGGAGAGATCGCTCAAACCTCCTCAGATCGCATAACTCCGTGGAGAATTTATAAATACTCACTGTTTCTAAAGAAACGTGATATAAATGTATATGATATTTTTGCAATATTTTTCTAAATGTTTAAGCCTTTGGACTTAAAAGCCTTAATGGAGTTTATTTTGTGCGTTCTTGTGATCACAAATAACTGGAAGCAGGTGCAACTGAATAGGTATGTGATCTCTTTTTATGTGAAAGGGAAAATGTGAAATGCCAGTTTGATTGAGCATGATTGATGTGCACTCCTAACACAAATTAACATATTACTGTCACTGTAACACTTTTTTTGTAAAATGTGCATGCTCAATTTGCGATCTAGCTAGTTTTCAGTCAGCTGGTGAAATGGAGTCATGTGACGTCGTTCTAAGGAGGCGTGTTAAGGGCGGTTTTAGGCCAGCGATGCGAGACTACTGGCCCAACAGTGGAAACGCAACTTGATTTTGGCCTCGGTGCTTGAGGTCAGAGGCCATTGGCCATTTTCAGTCGCTTTGCCTGAAATGTGGTCGCATATGTGAGTGATTTTCTTGCATTGTAGAGGGTTGTTTACTCATCCTTATGTCCTTATACACGGATACACACAGGAGCATTTGAAAGCAGGCGTCTATCAGCGGATCCCTCCCTAATATATCCGCTGATCGACGCCTGATTTCAAACACTCCCGTGTGTATCCGAGTAAGTGCTCTGTGAAGAGTGCCAAAGATGTCTATTAAAACGTGTTTGTCCCATCAATGGTATAAAAGCCAAAAGTGTGTCCAGACTTTGAACTTAAACATGGCTGGGCCATCTATTATTTTACTCACACTGCCTGTCCGCCATCCCGTTAAAAACCTCTTTTTCTTAGGCTAGTTAACTTATGTTCATGTTTCCCTCATTCATGTGTTGCTCGAGGAGCGATGAAGCAGGGAAATCTATAGAGCGCGTTATTTTATTAATTAAAATATCGATAGTTGGCGCCAGCGTATTGATTCTCGTATCGCACAGAGAAGGACAACGATATATCGCCCTATCGATATTTTGTCCTACTCCTGCTACAGCTTAGCATCATGTCTGTAACTTTAGCATGGGAAACATGCACAACGAGCAGAGTTTTCAGTTGGGGTTGGGTTATCTGGCACAAAACCATAGAAATGGAAATCAAGTGTCCGTCTGTGTGTAGTGTCGCTGTTGCAGCTGTTTAGGAAACAGTGTTAGAGTTATGAAATGCATGCGCTAATGTAAAACACACACACACACACTGAATCAGCAGAGACTGATGTGCTGTCATCATGTCCTATGATAACCTCTCTCTCTCTCTCTGGTTAGTACAGACTGCATAACACGGCAGGTTTAATCTAGCATGCCCAATGATGATCAGTTAACTGCAACTCTCAGACCGCAAGCTAATTCCATCAGTTTTAATATGACACCCTCTCATTATCTAATAAAGCTTGACTGAAAAAATAAATGCTTGGTTACTTGTTTAGCATACCGCAGAGTGGCATATGGAGTACACACAGAATGCAGTTTTGCACTGTAGTAGTATAGTGTTATACTGCATTATAAGAGATTATTTCTCTCATGTATTACCAAAGATAATGTTGAGAGCACTTAGGGCTCACAGAGATTTAAATACATGGTCAGTGGCAGACTTGAGTATAACTGGCATTCATTGGTTAATTAACTGTAAATGCTGAGCTACCTGTTCTGTAGTGGAACATAATAAAGCATGTGGTTGGGACTCATAATGTAGCTTAATGAAAATCATTTGGAAAGCCGCAACCACGTGTTTAAAATTGTTGGCCTGGTCAAGCGCTGCAAACGTGTTTTAGTGCTGTCGTTGTTTGCAAACCAAAAATAGAGGATTATAGATAAAGATTTTGTGCTCTGATGAGAATAAATCCTTTCAAAGTACACTCCGTTTGGTAGTGTGTGAAGCACAGGTGATCGACAAATCAATCAAATATTCGATTAATTTATAACGCTGTTTTTCTGTCCAAGTTTTTGTTACTTTTTCTAAACAAGCTTGTGTTTAGGCAATATACTTAACAAGTTGACATTATATCTTGAGGTTTTCTTTCAGTTGAAAACATTAAAGTCCGCGTGAACCGGAAGTTGCAAACGACTTTTCTCAAGTGTTATGACGCATTTCCGAGTGAAAGGGAATATTGAACACAGGGCCGGGTTTTACTTCAGCGCTCCTCCTCTCCATCTCTCGCCCACAGCAGAGTAACGGTTTGAGGGGAGTGGTTAAGCGTTTAACCAACCCAAGTCGTCAAGCCTACGTCATCAGAAAAAGACTCATTTAAAGGTAGGGTAGGTCAGAATTGTCTAAAAAAAACTTTTATTCAAATTTGTTTAAACTGTCTTTATATACCAATGCATAATTAAAATGTAAGTACTCTGATAAAAAGAGTATAAAAATCGAGTGACTCTAGACCGTTTAATCTTCAATAAACACAGCTCATTAATTCCATTCACTCCCACCTAAAAACGGGTGCGCGACTGCGCGCACGTGGGCAGAGCCAGTAATAACGGCGGTAGTCATGGCGACGGAGAGTGACAGTCGCACAAGCCAATCCTGTGATTCGTCCCGAATGGAAATAATGAGCTGTGTTTAATGAAGATTAAACGGTCTAGAGTCACTCGATTTTTATACTCTTTTTATCAGAGTACTTACATTTTAATTATGCATTGATATATATAGAAAGTTTAATCAAATTTGGTAAAAAGTTTTTATATAAATCCTACCTACCCTACCTTTAAGACCCGGAAGTAACTTTTCAGACTTTGATTAAAGATAACTTCGGCAAACAATTTTTTTCTGTGTATTAACTTGCACGGATTAATTGTTCACCACAAGACTAGTAATATCCGCTAACAAAGTAAATAGGGTCAATTTTGATTTCATGCCGACTTTAAACAAATGTCTATAAAGAAAAAAGCTGTTCTTGCCTGTAGTCGTGAATGATTGACAGCTGTCTTTCCTCAGTGGACTGGTCAATCACAGTGGTTCTGTGTTTGGATTTCATGTGATTTCTCATTGTGGTGGTGAAATGATTATAACAATGTTTGCACACGACATGTTGATTCATTTGCTCAAAAGTAATTCTTTTTTGTAAGATCATTTAGTAAGATAATCCAAGTATTTCTAAACTTCACTGCGCCTAGAGGCAGACAACGACATTCTCTTATCAAATACAATCACCTTTTTAACAAGCTCCACAGCGCCACCCAATACATTTAGTTATAACTGTGAATTTTATTTTGCGTGCTTATGATTTATCATGGATTTACTACATTTACGGCTATCAAAGCAATATGTAGCGATATTTGAATAGTATTTATACAACTATTTGTGCACACTTCTTCTTTGCCCAGTGTCTGCGCACCTCTCTCCAGAAGTTATGAGTGTATAAAATGTCTTTGTACTTGTTTTAACTAGAGTTGTGGTTATCTCTGACTAGGCTTGCTGTGATAGTAGGTGTCACAGGGTGTTCAGCTGCACATCGGCTACATCATTTGGCCCCAGAAAAATGTGTTATTTATATATAAAATAGTTCTATTTATATATAATATAAATCATATAAAAATATATATGCAGTATATAAATGCAAATATTTCACAAATATATACATGCATGTGTGTGTATTTATATATACAAAATAATTATACACAATACACACACATATATTATGTAAACACACATTTTTATTTGGGATTTGATTAATCATTTACAGCCCTATGCTAAAGCACTGTTTATTTCATTTGAATCTAATTTCTGTTGTATTTTTCTATGCTTGTAATTTATTTATTATTTTCTATGCATATTCGCTCCCCTACATTTTGTACAATAATAATCAATTTCTGTCACAGTTTCTTCAAGTTAAACCGAACCTTTATTTTGACAAGTTGATGAGTTTCTGTGTGTATGACGAGTTTTTTTCTCAAATGAATAGAGCCCAAATACCATAGACAGTATATAAGATGGACACAGCGACCCCATAGACTTCAACGGAGAAAAGTGAAGCCCATTTGAAGCACTCACTTCCTGATCGCCAGGCGAACTGCGCAGACTCAAACTGAGCTTGAACACGTGAGCAACGTGTCTGACAGCTGTCAGTCTTCTAGTAGCTGTGCGGAGAGAAATCTGAATCATTCCCTTCCGAATCTCGCAGAGACGGAGAGCGTGAGTATTAGCTGTCCATGAGCTAGCAGCGGGAGCAACTTCATCACTCTCTATGGGCTTCTCCCTTCACTTTATCGGACTTAATGCCTCCACGTTCCCCCGATTGCCCGTGAGCTTCTCCGCCGGTCTATACGGTAATTTCTCTACAGTGCGACAGAGAGTCGCGTGAGTTATGACGCAATCGTTAGCCTATTTTTACAAAAACGGTTTCTACGGGGCCATAACGTAAGGTACAAGGTAATGGAGCCTTTTATACATTGTCGAGTTTCTTTAGAAATAAATAATGGACAAATGGAGTCTTTAAACGCCTCAGATGTAAAGTTATTCGCTGTCAAAGTGACGCAAAAATGAATGGGAGTCAATGGAATGCTAACAGCAGGTGAAGTTCTGCTACAATGGCGGCGCCCGCGGAGGCTTCAGTTTCCGGCGGATGGATTACCCCCTTGCCAAATACAGGCAAATCTTTGAGGAGAGCCTCTTTAATAGGACATTGAACTATTAGCCTGACTACGTCAGACTTCCTACTTCCGCTAATTTCATTTCGCTCCTGTAGTTAGTCTGAGATAGCGGCCTATCTTTCAGTTTTCCACCGGCCTTCGGACGGCCGGGCCAATCAACGAACAGAGGGCGGGCTGAGAGCCGTGACGTAGATGCTAAGCGCCGAGTTTTACTTTGTAGGTCAGAGAAATCGAAAACCGAAACGAGACACGGGATGCAATTCGCTCTGTATGGTGAACCAGTGGCGCCGCTCCCACCACGCGCTGTGCGTAGGGCACCAAGAGCTGAGGGGGCACCAAAAAAATAGCGTTCCGGGAGTCTCCCGCATATTGATAGCGGCTCACCGACGCCCGCGAATTAGTTAATATCTCCGGAATCTAGAGCGAGCGCGCCCGCGAGACAGAGACTGTGCTCCAAACCGCGTAGCGCGTGCACGGCAGAGAGAGCAAGAGACCGCGCGCGTGCCTCATGAAGCTTCTCGGGGTAGAGGGCATCATAAAGGAATTATGCTTAGGGCACCGAAATGGCTAGCAGCGGCACTGGCTGTGTTTAAAATATCTAATCCTAAATTTGAGAGTTGGCTACAAATATTTTCTTGTTTCACTCAGTCAAAAATAAGTTTAGAGGCCGTGATTGTACCGTGGATGCGTAGATTAACTTCGCATAATCTGCAAAAGTCGTTTACAGCCATGTTCACTTCGGTATTTCGCTCGCATCATCATGTGTTTATAGCAGGTTTACAGTGGAAGTTCGATCATAGATTTGAGTTCGATGCATGATGTCTGTGGTTCGATGCGGCTGTACAGGCGCATAACATACGTCCTAACTAAACTTATCTGATTGGCTTACGGGTAACCAATGAATTTAAACTTCAGACAAGCGCCCCCTAGCGAGAGAGAAAACACTTCTCTATTATGCCATTCCAGACTCTGTCTACGAAGCAAAGTGAAGTAGCAGAGTCTGGTATTACCAGGCTATTGAACTATAGCACTTGACAGAAAACTCTGAAGTTCCTTTATAAACCATGAAGGGAAAAATAAAATAAATGTTTTGGCAGTTTTTGTTCATAGCTAGTGCAGGAATGAATTTTTATTTTTTTTATTTTTTTTCCTGGTGTTTTTTTTTTATTATTATTATTATTTTTATAACAACAACATTTCAGTCTTTTCAGTTCACATTCGTTATAATAGTAACAATACAATACGTTAACAGTTGAAAAAACAAACAAACAACAACAACAAAAGCAAAAAAAACAATCAAGTTACCTATAAAGAAAAATAAACTTGTGACAGATTTGTATCCCATGACAAAAATAGTTCTAGTGACATATTATCCATTAAAAATGCCTAGATGAATGTTCATTACTGATATGCATTTCTTGTTTGTAATTAATTTAAGAGACTTAAAATAAAAATCCACCTCTATCAAAAACAACTTAAATGATGAAGAATTCTGGAATTTACATTTATGGATATGAAACTTGCCTAACAAAATGTAAAGGTTGTAGTGCAGGAATGAATGGAGACAGGAAATGATAGGGGAATGAGGTCAAAATGTCGCCCCCACCATTGGCTCAGCCTCAGTTTGACCGTACATGCTACTAGCAAAAATGTTTTTGATACATAAATGTGTTGATTGTGCAATCGAGAGGGTAAATTATTTATTTCGCAAATTGTGTAATTTATTCAGGGCTGTAAAAGGAACGAAAATGTCAAGAATCCAAAGCAGTGAAGTGCAGACTTGAAGTACCAACACACACAAACCCTTATATAAATGTATCAACACCATAAAAGGCTCGTTAATTGCATAATGAAAAATTATGCAATGCTCGTGGCAAAGTGTTTTATAGCCCTGTCAGTCACAGAGACCCTACCTTTCTTCTATTGCCAAAGGTTTTGTGGTTGCTAAGAAACTAGTAGAGCATTAAATGCATTTTAGCTAATGAAGTGTCCTACTGTAGGACCAAGGGCATCTGTACTTTTCTGCATGCTGCACATTTTTTAGCTTTTTGTTTGTGCATTTGCATATGACTTTATCCGTCTGTACATCTCTAGATTTTAATGAACAGCTCAGGGTCTAGGGTGATTTCGTAATTCATGTCTTTTTACATTGTATTTGTTCACACCAGCATCCTCCACCTACGTCTCTCCATCTATTGAAAAGCACTTGATGAGTGTATTATGTTCTGTTTGTTAGTACCTGTCTTCTGTTCAGTTGGCCGCTTATGGATAGAGTTCATTCTCAGTCTGATCTCAACAGAAGTGAATATTACTAAATATAATTGTTGAAGGCTTGCCCGCATTGGGTTTTGCATCTAACCAGGCCAAAATGTTATTTTGGAAACCATTTGCCAGATTAATTTTACTGAATCAAAAACATACCGTGTGACCAGTCACAGTGTTAGCCCAAATGATTCCCATGAACCGGTTCTTTTTAATGAATCAAAAACAAATAGTGGAACAAGTGTAGTTCAACCAATTCCTGAGCAAATGATTTGTATGAACCAGTTATTTTTGACTAAATCTAAAACATACAGTGGAACCAATGTAGGCCAAATGATTTATGAACAAATGACTCTAGTGAATTATTTTTTTTTTTTTTTTTACTCAATCCAAAACATGAATATACAATGTGGTTGAACTAATTCCTTAAAAAATTACACTTTTTTTTAATTATTTTACAGTGCGGCCGGCCAGTGCAAAGTCCCTTTTAAGACAAGTCATTTCACTCGGCGGCCATCTTTGAAGCGCCTCTCAGGCTTGCAAGTGCAGCTCCTATCTTTTTGAATGGGGAAACATCAAAATCTCCAAAACTGTTTGTCAAGCTTATGATTCAATTTCATATTTGAAATCACCAATGAAATTTGACAAACTCTCATGAATTTTGTCTCTAAACGCTCGAATCATGACAGAAAACGGCATTTTTCAGGCTGGATCAAGCTAATGCGCATGCGTAGTGTCTGACTGACTCTGGAGCTTTTAACGGCAGCTGCAGTGACGCTAGGACTTTACCAATCAGCGATTGCCTCTTATTTAGATGCCGCCATATTGAGCGTTGCACTTTTGCCCATTCAAAACAATACGAGTGACGCGTCTTGTGTAATTCTATAGTCTTTAACCAGTGTCCTCCAAACGATTCCTGACCAAGTGACTCTTATGAGCAGTTCAACAATAATAAAATACTTTTTGCAAGAATTTAAAAAATAAATATTTATCAAAAATATAAAATTTGGCAGTGGAATTGTTTTCGGTTAAGTGGAGAGCAGATTTTCTTTTAGTGTATAAATTATTTTTGGTGCAGCAGAAGCTATTTTACCTTTTATTGGCAAAGAGACTTCAGTCTGATTGGCTTTTACAATCCAAGTTCAATCATTTTTCCTGACATGATTTGTTAGAACATGAATTTTGATCTCAATTCAAACACCCATGTGATCATATTCCTAAATGTCATTGATTCTTCTATGTCTGTTAAACTTTTGACAAGTAGCTACGATCACAGCGAATCTTTAAATCTGTGGTCGCGATGCTGCTGAGCCAGAGAGACGTGGTCATGTATAGGTATGAAGCAGCTTCTCAACCACACATTATATCTGTGTTACTTCTGTTTTAGTACTGGGATAAAAGTTTATAGTTTGGATATAAACACTGATGTCTGTGTAACCCTACACTTACCCCATCGATTACATTGTTACACCAGTAGATGGTGACAAGGTACTGTTAAAAAGTTTATTTGCCATTGAATCAGTCATTCAAGAGATTTGTTCAAAAACGAAGTCTTTATAAGTGATTCACTTAATCATTCATTAAAACCGATTTTTTTTTTTAATGAATTAAAATTAACTAAATAGATTTTACATAGACTGCAGCAATTATCATTTTGTAGGAACCTCTAGTAAATTTAATTGTACAGTTTAGTAGGGGTGGGGAAAAAAATCGATTCTTAGATGCATCGCGATGCGGACGTGGACGATTCTGAATCGATTCACAAATGCCAAAAAAAATTTTTTTTTTTTTTTTTTTTTAAATCGATAATAACGTAATATTGACGGAACGCAAAAGACGGAACTCTGAAACGTGGAAACAATATTGTCAAAGCTTCCACCCGGCTCGGAAAGGGCAAAGCGCATTACACAATCAATCGCAACTTTTATTGCCAAGGATTTGCATCCAGTCGTTGAGAACCAGGGCTTTCGCGCTATGTTGCACACTTTGGAGCCGAGATACAACGTCCCATCTCGGAAATATTTTACAGACACAACGATCCCCACACTCTACAACAAGACCAAAACCGAAGTCATGGAATCACTGAAGAAAGCGGGTAGGATAGCTGTAACGTGATGCGTGGACATCCGTATTTTATGTTAATAGAGATTCAGAATATGTTGAAGTTTGTTATAATTTGTTATTGTTGTGATTTTTACTGTAGTGAATTTACTGTTGTGAAATGGAAAATCAATAATCGAGAATCGTTAATAATCGCAAATCGACTGTAATCGAATCGGGACTTCAATAATCGTAATCGAATCGAATCGGGAAATCAGACAGATTAACCACCCCTACAGTTTAGTTGTTTAGTCAGAATCGTGAGCTCAAACAAAAAAATTGTGAATCTCAATTTACTCAGAATTGTGCAGCTCTAATGAAAACTATTGAAATGATAGATTGAGGCTCATTTTAGATTATGCTCAGTCAAGTATTTCTCATGTAGTGGTGTGTGTCTCAGAGGGGCGAGAGATGAGAGTAATTGATTGTGTTGAGTGCCCTCTTACAAAAACCCTGCCATGACTCAGTGCTGCTTACCTGCCATCACTAATAAGGCTGTAAAGAGGCTTGTTTGGACTGACTACCCGCTGAGACACGGATCTTATGAGCACGAAGAACTCGCCGCCTTGTGAACCGGCTGAATTTTTCTGCTGTAATTAGAGAGCGAGTGCGAGAGAGCAGATGGGATGGAGTGACAGCAAAACGCACCGTGTTATGAAGGAGAAATGAGGAGGCGGCAGTGTTTTTACCTGCAATGCAGTTCTGGCTTTCCCCAGCCAATCAGAGCGCATGGCACAGAGAGGAGGGCGGGCTCTTGTTGCTGACGGCAGCAGAGAGAGAGAGAGAGAGAGCGCGCTCCTCAGCATTCAGCCTCACTGTGCATCAGTGTGCACTGAGGTGGCCCTCCTCTGCCTCTGGTACATGGCTCTGTCTCTGGCCTGCAAGCCCCTGTTGCCTTCATTAGCACTGTCTCTCATGGGCATCCGCGCGTCCTGTAGGTAAGATGCAGAGTTGCACTCATGTTTGTGTCTGCGCTGTCTCAAAAGCATGCGTCTGCTTTACCATACGTTTGAGAGCTTTGATTTGTGATTGACAATTTGATTCATATAATTGCTGTTTGTGTCATGTTAATTTCCTTCGTGTTCAGAGCATTTCTCCTTTTGCATGTTCAGAGATATAAAAGTTAAAATAATGGAGTCGTTTAAAATTGAGTGAGTTTAGGAAACTGTTTATTCCTGTTTTATATATAGTGTGAGTGTGTATGTATCTATCTATATATATATATATGTATGTATCTATATATCTATATATATATGGTAAATATTGGTAAATATAGCCTATAGTTTATCATATATATATATATATATATATATATATATATATATATATATATCTATATATATATATATATATGATAAACTATAGGCTATATTTACCAATTAGGAAATATGATGAGAGTTGCATGAGAACACTATTTCTGCTAATAAGTATTTGTATAATGACAAATAAACATCTGTTCTTGCAATGTTTTATTTGCGTAATAAAAGGAAATAATTTTGTTATATATGTAATAAATCTCATTATACAAACATTTAGTGGCAATTTAGTGACTGCTATTCAGAACTGTATTCATGCAGTGCAGTTTATTCATATAATGCAAAGAAGAAAAAATATAAATATTTCAGGGTTTTTCCTGGATCAAAAATTAGTCTTCTGTAGTGGCAAAGGAACAAGGTCATCCACACACACGCACAGTACAACCCCAGTGAACTGCAAGCCTAGTATTGACAATATATCCAAAATATTATTAACTTATTCTGCTTATTCGTGAAATAAAAAAAAATCATGAAACAAGAACTAATGTGTTTTTAAAAATCTTCTGTATGTATAAAGTCATTTAGTGACTGATTTAAAAAGTTAGGAATGAAATGAACATCATAGTTCACATTACATAGAAAAAGTGTCAATTTTTAATTTACACTTTACAGACTTAATGCACAGATAATTTGACTTTACTTATTTCTGACTTGTTTTGTTCCGTCCATTTGCTATAGTTATCACTGTCAGTCACGTATTTAAATATGGTTTTCTATACAGAAACTTTGCAATGTATCGGCATGAAAAATATATAGGATTATATACAGAAAGCGAGCAAAGATTGCTGCCATTATAATCACAGAAGCTGTCAATTGTAACATGAGGTAGCCTACACAAGCTGCACTCTTGCGAAAACTCCCGTTATAATCAATGAAGCTGTTTACACTATGCAATGAATCTCTTATTGACATCATGTTTATACATGGTTGGTTATAATGAAATGTTTCGCGCACAATGCAGCTCACTAAACAAAAACTCTTAAGATGAACTTAACCGCATCTGATTGGTCATTGCGTTTTAACTTAAAAATGTCAATGTCCTTGAAGGTGCTGCTTAAAAAGTGCATGGTGGAAACGATCAGTGTGAAGTTTTTCAGATTAAATCCAGCCAGCTTGAAGTGTCTGACTGGGATAAATCGTGGCAGAAGGGGAGATGAAAGCAAGGGAGACGTGTTGAATGATTCTGTGTTGTAGCCGTCTGGGTGATAGCCATCAACAGCTCATCGCTGTTTTGTGCACCTTCACCTTTGTTGAGATATGTACGGGGTCAAGCTGGACCCCAGATTGCATGTTAAAGGAAAGCCACTGCAATGGTGGGGTTTGAAGTTGCCAAGTTCCTCTACTGACGGCAACATCAATGCAATCAGTGACTGTTACTAGAGCAAAACCACAGGTGTCAAAGGCCACGTGAAGCAGGTTTTGCACTAAATGAAATCGATTCAAGCAACCTTCCTTTACTTTGGGCTCCGATACTGCAATGCAGTCCGCAATCACTGAAAACAATGGTAGGACTTTTCAGAGCTGGGCATTTCTGTTCCTGGAAGAGCAGATTGTTTTGATGCATGCGTGAGTTACTCTGACACAAGACAAGAGAATGTCAGACGTGTTGTGGTTTGTTGTGTGGGCTGGAGAAGTTCTGAAGGCTGTTCTCTGTATTAAGAGTGAATTTAACTCTCTGTGCGCCAAACGTTTCTCCTCCCACTCACGACGCTCACACACGGACCAACACTCATGCACAGACACACACAGCCCCCTTGTTTTTCTCTTGCCGAATGTTATGAAGGATGGCATGCATCAAGAGGCTAGGGAGGTGAAGTTTTGGTTCAGATGAATAGTCCAGGCTGGTTGCTAAGGCTTGAGGCTTTTAATAGAATCCTCCCTCGCTGAAAAACAACTTAAAGTAATGGAGGGAATTATGGAAATGTGATTCATAGGCTGGATCTGGAAGAGGCGATAAGAAAATAGCCTCTTTGATGCAACCTCTCTGACCACCTGTCACCTGTGATGTAGTTAGCCTGGTTTTATAGTAAAGCGATTCAAAGATTCACAAACTTATTCTACACATGCAACTGGTTCTTCCTATGAAGTACACAATGTATCAACCTGATGCCTTACTTTGTTTTCAAGTGGTCTGATAAAGTCTATTTTGAATAGATAAAAATGAGAAAAATCATATTACTGTAATGAAAATAAAATGACCCAGACATTCATTCTTATGATTTTGAAAGCTCTTGTCATTTTTGTGTGCAGCATGTATCAGACTGTCCGTAGGCGTGCCGTCTGAGGCTATAAAAACAATACACTGTCGACTTGAGATTAATCAGAATTTAACTGCTGTGTTTAACAGTAGATTACATCCCCTCCTGCAGATCCTCTATTGCTTCCCGCCTGCTTAAACAAACAGATTTCAACAGACAGTATCACATTAATTATTACTCGCTTTAATTTTATTATTGCGCTTTAGAGGATCAATGGGTTTAAGTATAACAGTGGTTTTGAGTCCTGGAGAATCCAAAATGTGCAGTTCTAGGTTACTCCAGGACTACAACTGAGAACCAGTGAATTAGAGGATTGTGGTCTGCTGGTTCTGATAACGAAACGAAATTCTGGAACGCAAAGGGTCTGCACGACACGTGACATAATTGATTCTTCAGTCAAGTTTCTTAAAGTCAAGAATCATGTTCTATGTGAATTCATATTCATGTGTGAATTATGTCACACGTGTAGACCCTTTGCGCTCCAGAATTTCTATATACAAGCCAAAAAGGTTCTTCCAGTCCTCTTAACTGTAGATATCCATGAACTTGCATCTTGCATCCTAAGCAGGAGCTGCCACAAAACGAACAAACCTCAACTCACCTTGACGCCTTGAATCTTCAGGCTATAGAGAGAGTTCTGCAACCTCTGTGACCAGCCATCATTCACAGAAACTGTTAACCTGGTAATGATGGTCTGCTGGTGATTAGCCTGGTTTAATGACATTTTAGACCGCTGTTCCATTGGGATTTTACCAGTGAGAATTTTATTCTGGTCAGTGCCTTCATAAATTCATCATCATTTAGATTTTTTTAGTGTGTAACTTTGCATGAACATTGTGTATTATGACTAGTAAATCCCTGACTTGATCAGAATTTTTGTCTGGCAATTCAATGATCAAATGCCAGGATTTGTTGAGTGTTGTAGAGACTGGTTTCTTACTGTGGTGAATAAGGCACTCAACCCCATGTTTCTCTGTGGCGAACTGTCCTTATCCACTCTTTTCCTGAAATGATTCATTGCTGGACCCAGTTATTGTTTTCTGGTCAGATTATATTTATATGTGCTTTACATTCCATTTGCTGATAGCAGTGTAATTGGTTTGCTTGTATAGAAATTTGCACAAGAGTCTACATATACAACAAGTCAACATGAAAGGAAATTCATGCTTTCTATTAAAAAAAAAAAAAGCATGTTATTGATCTTAGTGTGTCTTCATAATTTTTTATCAAAATGTCTGGCTTGATCTTCCAATATTCTCCATTCATTTGGTCCGCTTAAACCCCGCCCTTTCTTACGATCAACAAAGCTCTCCTTCAGATCTGCCTCCATCCAGTCAACAATCAATGCATATCACAATATGGTGGAACGGTACATGTATTCGTATTGAACCGAATTGGTATGGGCGTCATGGTTCGGTGCACAAATTTACACGGAGAATACACGGTATAAAACTTGCGTGCAAATTAATTAATGTTGCGCGGTCTATGGGGTTGCGAGCCTCCGCTGCGCACGCGCCTCCCTAAATGGACGAGGCATTTATACTTCCCGCTCGCCGGTGTACTATTCTTTGAAATGACAGGGTGCGACTCGGTGTAATTGTCCTTTAGTCTAAACCATCAGGAATCAGCGGTGAGAAGAAGTAAAGGTACACTCGTGAATGTTTATTTTAGTACACTTTAGTACACCAAAACCACTCTACAAAAGAATCGTGCAAAGCAGAAAACCAGATTATTCCTTGTGACATTAGAAAAAAAAAAATGGATATGAGAACGTAACCTACTACTAAATTAACGTTATCTTACATAATTTCTAAACATTTTTATTTAGTTTTGTGAACCTTTTTATAAAACATGGCCATTTATTCTTATTTAAAGGGCTTATGTCTGCTATTGTAGGCTCATTTAGTTAATGTAAGCTAGGGCTGGGCGATATGGCCAAAAAAAATATCACGATATTTTTTTTTATATCAGTCGATATCGATAATTATCGATAAATGTAAAATCTTTATTTATTTCAAGTTTAAAGACAGATTTGTACTCCTAAGTGAAAGCTGTAGAAACCAGAGCGTTGTGTTTTTAAACTACTCTTTATTGTCAGAACATATCATGACAAACACTTGCCAAACGTGAGAACATTCACAAATCCGAGGTAGAACATTCAAACATTTGACATTTTTCCTTAACAAAATAAATATCTTTATTTCAGTAGTATTAGCTTGAGTTAGGATGCAGATTTACTTTATACAATTTATGTTCATTAACAAAAACAGTAAAATAAAATCTGTTAAAAAAAAAGTAACAACATTATTTTTATTTGCTAAAATGTAATATTCTTTAGTTTTATTTAAATTAACAATTGGTCATCCAGCATCATGCATTTAGATCATGATAACCACAGATAAAATGTAACTTTATGGTTTCTATTGTAACTTTATGGTTTCTATGTGAGAAACGTCACATATTGTGACGTTTCTATGGTATTTATGAAAACCAGTAGCCTAAATACATTATTAAAAACCCTTTAATACATTGTCTACATTAATAATATTATACAATTCAATATATATATATCCCACATTTCATGGTGCAGTTAATATTACTAGGCTAACGTTACAGTAAATCCGTGGTAAATGATGGGAATGTGTCGACGGAAAAGCCTTCTGACTGTATCGTTGCGCACAGTGCTTCTCCTGTTCGTCAGCGCCGCTTCATCTGCCTTTAAACTGGTTAAAATCACTGAGACATTTGTGTTCTTCGCTGAATTCAAGCGCTTCTCACTGGATCTAGTGACCGAGACGATCAGAGTAAACGCGTCTGCTCGAGTGAGCTCGCGCTCGCGCTGCCGTTTGGACTTTGAGCCGAGCGGATAAACGGTCCGTGTGGCGCGCGCGGTTCAAATGAGATTCGTTCCGCTTTTGGCGCAAAAAAAATTATCGAACATTTATCGAGCTCTTGATATCGTTTTATCGAGAAAAATTATATCGCGATAATTATCGTTATCGTTTTATCGCCCAGCCCTAATGTAAGCAACTAATTTAGACGCAAGAACTGGGTGCCGGTGCGATGAGATGTACATGCTCGGCCAGATTCGGCTCGAAGTCGTGCACCTTCGGATGCAGAGCCGCACGCGCTGTTACAAAAAAAGCTGTGCACTGCACACCGCCACGCGAAATGGGTCCTTGCGCACCCAACGCGCATGACCGCCCACACCGCAATGACGACATTTTTGACGCGCTCGTGCGTCAGCAGAGATGCTGTATTTTCAGTTTTATAGCTGATTGTCTTATTTTGTTTACATCTTACTTTACACACTTCAGGGCTGGCTGTCGCAGCTAGCTCATGGGAGAGACTGTATAGGTGGTACAGACTGAGACATGCACAATAAAAATAATTGCCTTCTGCATTTTTGTTTTGCTTTTCCCTCCATTGTACCGAGCTCGTACCGAACCGTGATGTATGAACCGAGGTATGAACCGAACCGTGACTTCAGTGTACCGTTCCACCCCTACAATATGGAAGATCTAACGCTACTTCCGTTGCATTGCTACTTTAAAGCTGAAGTGTGCAATTCATTTTGATGCAAACATTCTTTCTTTTACCCCAGTTAAATATGCTGAGACAATTATGGCCCTGTCCCAAATGGCACACTTAATTTCCAATTTGCGGACTTGGGGAGTTACAATGACTTCCATGTACTCATGTCCGTTGAGTCCACAAGACCATAGAAAATGACCTTATCATTTTAGGTTATAGAAGGGGGCTCACAAGCACCACCTTCTGCACACTTTCGCCAAGCCCACACTTTCACCAGCTCCACAGCAGACTTCTACCCAACAGTCAAAGTCGTGTTACGTCATGAAAGTGTGGACTCGGAGGAAGATTGCGAGGGCTTAGG
Organism: Phoxinus phoxinus; assembly: GCF_949152265.1. Taxonomy (NCBI): domain Eukaryota; kingdom Metazoa; phylum Chordata; class Actinopteri; order Cypriniformes; family Leuciscidae; genus Phoxinus; species Phoxinus phoxinus. The sequence continues at coordinate 3,900,100 of NC_136897.1, forward strand.
GTGCCATTTGGAGCAGAGCCTATAAGTAAGCCATTTGTAGGCTATAGCAACTTTGACTTAACCAATGGCGTGAGTTGGGGTGGGAATATATGTATATTCCACCAATGCAAAAAAAAAAAATCCCCCTGCTCTTCAAAATTTAATCAAACATGCACTGTTTTGATTCTTAGTCTTGGTTGTGGTGAATATTTGTTCTTTGAATAATAATGCCTTAGGTCGTAAAAATAACAGGCAAAAATAACCAATGTCCTTTCCACACCGCACTGAAAGGGCAGGCGAATATTTAGACTGACACCAATGAAATGCAAGGCATTCTGTTATTTCGACTGCTTTGTGCTGTGTAAGCTGACAACAGCAGAAAATAGGACCACCCACAATCTCTCCAGACGTTTGGGTTTCACATCTTATTAGGCTTAGGCTTATTATGCCTTTTCCATCCCTCCTGCAACAGATCAGTTATCTGAAGGCAGACCACATCTTCATGGTTTCCCCAAATAAAACAGTGGTTAGACAATGATTTTTGTTTTCGGCTTTCTTCTTATAAAAATATATTTATAAAGAATAATACATTTATTAGTACCGGTTGTAGTATTAATCAAGGAATTTTTATTTAATTTATATGAAGAACTTGACTGCTCTCCCATGCCATGACATGCTGTTCAATGCTTCACTTGTGTCTGAATGAAAGCTAGAGGAAAGCTTTTCCAGAAAGGTTGACGCTCTTAAGGAGGACATACTCCATATTAATGCCCATGACTTTGAACTCCAAACCCAAATGTGCTTCAACAAGCACTAATGGGTGTGGTGTCAGGGTGGGCACGTTGTGCACATTCATCCTAGACTGCACATCACTTCAATTCTATATGACTGCAGTAAGTTGTGACATTGCTTGGCAACAGCAAATAACTGAACTCCGAATCACGTTGTTCCCATCAAAACTACTTAATAACAAGTCCTTCCTTGTTTGATAAATGCCTCCCTCTATGTTTTCGCATCACTCCATGTAGGTCCTGCCCACATAAATAAATCTAGCATGGTATAAATGATACAGCAGAATCTCTTCTGGTTGATGCATTTCTGCCATGCAAGTATACCACTTGAAAACATGTGATTTCAGTGGCTTGTGTCATTAACTGCGGTGCAGGGAGATGTTATGTCTGCAGTGATCTCTCAGCATTACCGTTCGAGTCATTATCTTTTAATAAATGCGTGTCTTTGAATAGTTTGAACTTACTGAACGTTAATATATTAACTTTTTATATAAGAAAAGGTTTTCGTCATTACACTCTTTCTAAAAGCAAAACGTGATCATTACACCCAGAGGTTAACCAAAACATTTTCTCATATAAACTGATTTGTTTTTTAGCAGTGACAGAACAATCTGAAGGCCATCCATGATTTTGACATTACACTGTATCGTAATTTGTTGCTGCAACTCCCCCCATTTTTGCCATATTGCCCACCCTTAGTGAGAGATTTATTTTGAAACCGCTTTTCAAATGGAGTAACAACCATTCAGATCAAGACCAGACAGATTCATAGTTACAGACAGTTTGAACTGATTCATGATGATGAATGGGACGTACCAGTTCATTAGAACTGATAATGAAGCTAGTAATCAGCTAATAATAGCATTAGCTGATATTGCGTTTGAAGCTTAAATTAGATAATAACTCTGCAAAAATGGACTGCTGGTCCCTTAAAGTCTTAAATTCAGTTTGATCAAATTTAAGGCCATAAAAAGTCTTAAATATCTTAAGTGGTATTAGAAAAGTTTTAATTATCATTTTATGAGGTCTTTATTTTGAGGACGCAAAAACAGAAATCGCAATACAGCATATTGTGATTATTACACTTCAAAAGGCAATCATTGAATTAAATGCGCTTCATTTTCAGTCCATATTGACTTATAGTATATTGATTTCAGGATTTTAAACTTGCAGTTACCCTGTTTTTCTGGTAAGCAGTATTAAGTCCTTGTTAAATGTTAAAGGGGTCATCGGATGCCCATTTTGCACAAGCTGGTATGATTCTTTACGGTCTTCATGTAAAGTTTGTAACATAAATTCCTCAATGGTTGTGTAAAACAACTTTATCTCCTCAAAAACAGCTCTGTTCACAGCGACCTGTTTAGGTGCATGTCTCTTTAAATGATAATGAGCAACTGCATTAGCAACACCTCTCTGTTCTGTGGGGGGTGTCGACACGACACATAAAGTGCGGTTTGATAATTGAGAGTGTTTAGACTTAAAGGATAAAAAAAAAAAGTGAATGGATTTTTTTTTCATTGTATGGTGGTTGTGTCCACACACTGCAGTAACATTTATATGCAAACACCATACACAAGTGAGTTTTGCATCCGATGGCCCACTTTAACATTCAACAGTCCCTGTCAACGTGTTTGTGTTTTATGCTATCAGATTACGATCAGTTCATGAGATCGGACAAATTTAGTGGCTACCGTCATAGAATATGATTATCTACCGATACCAATCTGTGGCCGATGGATTGGAGCTGCCCTAAGATTTTAAAACATCTGTCTATACCCTTGACTAATGACAGCCTAAAGGAAACCTAGTCACAATGACATCAATATTGAAGTGTTTATTGTAAATTACTTATCCGTAATTTTTGGTGAGTGTGAGTGAGTGAGACTACTTGGTACTTTCAAAGCAAAGTATTTATAATGGCCCATAAAGAATTTACTTCCAATATATTGTATTAATAAAACAAATGAAGTGATTTGGCAAGTCAGCTGTAAGGTTACATGTGCCAGAATATGTCCCAACATTGCAAAGAACCAACAGGAAAAGAAATGTGTGCCTGTACTAGCAGCATACTTGTAGTCCAATGAATACAAACTTATATATTCTGAATCTCTAACATAAAATAAGACTTCTATCCAACATCCTCATGTTATGTGCAATGAGCAATATTGACATAAATAAATAAACATTTTGCTTTATCAAAATCACAAACAGCTTTCATACCAAAATATAGAATGATGTACCAGCAGCTCTCATACAACTATAATGCTTGTGGACATACGCATATTCTGAATAATTAGTAACATACAAAGCTGCTCTTATACACAAATAAATAATAAAGAGTCTAAGACTTATGACTTGAAATTGTTGCTGTATACCACAATCAAAAACAGCTTATACAAAAAAGTAAATGAACATCTGCAAAGAGCACAGTCAAAATGTAACTTTTTGTGACTGGCATTGCTCTGATACACACTGTGACTGTGGAGGGCAGTGCAGTATACCTACTTATAACGTACGTATAACAGATCCGTTTCCAGCATATTAATGTGAAAACTGGACAATACAGAAAGCAGCTCTCATACAAAAATACAAACTAGTCCACATGGAATTTATGCCAATTTTCCATATGTTAGCTTTTAACCAAGATTTCAGCGCTCAGTCATCATGGGTCTCTGTTATGCGCACGCCACAGAGTGTCTGGGCCTGAGTTCCTCCATTTGCGTTCCGTCAATATAACATTGTTAGAAAAAAAAAAAAAAACATTTCGAAAATCGATTTTTGACATTTGTGAATCGATTAGGAAATACTCCACGTCCGCATCGATACATCTAAGAATCGACCCCCCCCCCCCCCCCACCACCGCTTGTCACTAACATGAGATCCCAGCAATAGCAAACCACAACATCCAATCAAATCCTCATTGACAAAATCAAGTCCTGCCCTACATGTTTTTCTTGTTCTAGAAGCCGTTTCACTCTGATATGTCACAACAGTTGATTGCAACTTTCTTTTCATGCTGACTTTAATGTAATTAAAATCACAAGTTTGCTTCATTTGATTTTGCCAGCAAATTTGTAACAAATATATTGAATATTAAAGTCCCCTGTGATGAAAATCAAGCTTTTAATGTTGTTTATGTGTATATGTGGTGTTTTTAATATGCTTTAAGACAAACCATGTGTAAAATTCATAAGTCGACAGCATTGCTGAGTATTTTCTTCTTAAAACTGCAGTGAACCAAAGACAGTCTCAAAAACACGGTTTGAAATCGCTGGTGTTTCTGACGTCACAAACTACCCTGTAACCAATCAGATCAACGTGTGATCGTCAACCAGTGGATCTCTGAGCTGAGTGAGTGAATGGAGGCGGGGCTAATTTGCATATCCATAGAACCGCATATACTAAATGAGTTAAATTCAAGCAATTTTAGGGCATGACCAAAAAAATATCAAGGAAATTTTTTTTTTTTCTATGTAATTTTCGTGATCAAAGATGTGTTTTAAGGGATAAACTGATTGACTACAGGGGGACTTTAACTATATCACCCTGCCCTGTATGTGAGAGCTATAGGAGTTAAGATTAGATCGGTAGGGGTTGGCAGGGCTGCTGTGCCTCAACATCTGGTCTGCTCTGAGCCGTGTGTGTGTGTGTGTGTGTGTGTGTGTGTGTGTGTGTGTGTGTGTGTGTGTGTGTGTGTGTGTGTGTGTGTGTGTGTGTGTGTGTGTGTGTGTGTGTGTGTGTGTGTGTGTGTGTGTGTGTGTGTGTGTGTGTGTGTGTGTGTGTGTGTGTGTGTGTGTGTGTGTGTGTGTGTGTGTGTGTGTGTGTGTGTGTGTGTGTGTCTCCTCTCTGAGCACCGTAGCATTCATGCATACCTCCACTAATTAACTCCCTCTAGCACAGCCTCTAATTATCTGGGATCTGGCTAAATTAATTGTTTTCTGGTGTAGCACCCTCCATGTTCAGCCCTTAGCACCAACTACACAATCGTTTTGGACTAATGACATGTTCATTAATACATGTACTGTTTTTTAGCTAACTGCAAAGTTAGCTTGCATCAATCAAAAATTAATCAACTCAAGTGACAAGAGCAGAATTTGTAAATCGCTGGGATCAGAAGTAGATGTTTGCCGTGTATTTGTCAGGTGGTGTCTTCATTATTGAAATAGTCATTGACGCATGATGCACAAAATTGATTCAGTTGGCAAGCAGACACAGATAACCGTTTCTCAATTAAACAATTTCATGTTTGTGAGAACAATCTGTGATATGTGATGTTGCCTGGGATTTGTGTGGAAAAAGCTTCTGGGATTTGTGAAAAAGCTTTTTCTCGGCTCTGGAGTCAGGCTGTTCTGATTAACTGCATTTATTATTCATAATTCTTGCACATTTTTATTTCCCAGTCTCAACCTGTTTATTTAGACCAGAATCTTGATGTATAGCTTCACATTTTAAAACTAGCAGAAACAAAGCGTATGTGGGATCTTCAGCGCATTTAATCCGCAGCTTCAGACATTCTTTGCACATTGTTCATGAGCCATATCGAGAATTCAGAAAGTGTCCTTGTAAAGGCTTATGCTATTTTGGACTTGTTTCGAACTTCCAAGCCGCAGTTGAGAGCCCAGTTTAGGATGCAGAAAATTGCCAATTGCTTGAGAGAGATTACGCTACGCAGCGAGGCTAGCTCATCAGCGGGACCGGCACAAAGCTGCATATCTAATCGCATTAATGCCAGCCAACCAGTAGAAATAACACAGCAAGTTTTATGATATTGAAAAGGTCAATGAGATATTTAGATGCAATGCAGGTAGAATTCATGAATCACAAGTCTCTGATAAAAAAACAATCAGATTGGCAAAATTGTATAGTGTCTGATCTTGTAGTGTCGCTCTGAATCTTGGCACAAGCCCCTTTTCTGTTGCCTAAAATCCTTAATTGACCTACATACTGTATCATGACATGGTGACAGGAGATGGGTGATTCAAATGCTCTCATTCAAATGTACTTTATATTTTTATTGCAATTACAAAACAGGCATTGTAATTGATGTAGTACGTTTAAAATATATATTTTTTTAATAAAATCTAAATCACATTCGTACTTGTTAGGGCTGTCACTTTATGTTCGAAAATCGATTGCACAATTGATTCAGACCAACCAACACAAGTTTCGAAAACGAAAATAGGGAATCGATTTTAACGGCCTTCTCTCCGAGCGCGTCCAGCTCGCCACGATACGCCCGCAGCGAACGCGCGTCACACAGCAACTGCATGCTCTGACAAACACACATAATGTAACGGCCACCTAGTGTTAAGTAGTGTTCATGACATGAATGTTGATATGCCTTTAAGATGATTTCTTCTATGGCTTACGTTATTGTATGCGCGCTGTTCTTATGTGAGCGCGCACGCACAGTGAGAGTGAGAATGCTCACGCAAAGAGGAAGATGACCGCTTGCTGACTGCTCTTTTATTATAATGCGTTTACACCTGTACTTCCACTTTGATTTGTAGCGTGTTTCAGAGTGTTTTCTTGTCCTTGTTAGCTAACATTCGCTCTTTGACATGTATGTGAAGAGTGTGCTTAACTGAGAGGACATCTATAAAAGACTCGTTGAACTACCAGTCCGTTTGCACTGTCTTTCCAATTCTTCATCCGGGCAGACTTCAAACTGACAGACAGACGTTACAATAGCAGCAAATTATACTTCTGCATAATGTGTCTCTTTTTACAACAAAAATGTGAATTCTGCCGGTATTCAGACAGTCTCATGCATACAGATACAGATTCGGGCTACAATCGCCTATTGTTTGACATTTCTAATGGTAAACAGTAAACACAGCATGTTGAAGCCTGCAGTGATGTTGTTCACTGATGTTATGGCAGTGCACTCTGCTTATTATTTTTTGAGAATGTTGCACTCCTGTTTGTCATTGTGCACGAAACTTCACAACAATAAATCATCAGAATTATTGCTGACTTGTGCGTGTCTCAAGCCGCCCTCTTTACGTTCGTCCTATGCCTGTTGTCTGTGGATTTGCCTATTTTTGGCGTTGAAAATGGAAACGTCTTTAGACATGGAAAATCGGTTTTACAATCGATTCAATGAACGCATGTCTCAAAAATCAAACAGGATTTTTTCACAAAAGTGACAGCCCTAGTACTCGTCTGGTAAATCAGTATCAGTATCATTCATTCTAATGTTAAATGCTTAGATAGTTCACCCAAATATTAAAATGATCATCCTCATGCATGCAGCATGACTTTCTTCTGTGGAGTGTACGAGTGACGCTTTCATTGTATATTTTAGAAATATAATTTTTTCAAATATCATGTTTTGTGTTCCACGTGAGAAAGAAAGGTTTGGAATGACATGATGGTGGGTAAATGATGACATAATTAAAATTTTCGTGTGAACTATCCCTTTAAGTTTGCTGCAGCAGCACGACTCAAGAAGACTGACTTCTTTATGATCTCGCTTAGCTTGACGCCTCTTCTGATTTCCTTCACAGCTCCCGCTGAGCTATAGTGAACCAGAGAGGACAGACTCTCTAACTCTGCAATATCCTTACAGTCGCGTCGGTTTGCACCTGCACTGATTTATAGGTTTCATAAATGTCTGACCCTCACACTAGAGAAGCCCCTGTGGACATCCATAGATTATATGGTGCAATAGCAAAATAATGGTGGTATTAAATTGTAAACGCAGCAAACCCCACAAAGGGTTTTCAATTATCGCCAATAACAGCATTTTAAAGGCATTGGATAATATTTGCATCTAGAAGTGCATCTAGAATAGATGTGTGAAGACGTTTGGCCGGAGCCAGAGGTGGCCGTTGATGCATCTGTTTTCTAACGATAAGCTTTGGTTCTTCCAGGCCTGATCCCCACCCGAGGGGAGCCGCGCAGCAGCCTGACTCACTGCAGGAGCAAGATGAGGAGATCTTGGGTTCAGATGATGAAGAGCAAGAGGACCCTAATGATTACTGCAAGGGTAGGAGTCCTGTACTCATAGTACTGGGAGAGATTCATGCGTACAGTGAAAGCATATTATATGCATATGTGACCCTAGACCACAAAACCAGTCGCATGGGTAATTTTTTTAAATTGAGATTTATACATCACATGAAAGCTGAATAAATAAGCTTTCCATTGATGCATGGTTTGTTAGGATAGGATAAGATTTGGCCGAGATACAACTATTTGAAACTCTGGAATCTGAGGGTGCAAAAAAATCTAAACATTGAGAAAATCGCCTTTCAAGTTGTCCGTTTATGTTCGCGATTGTGCTTTGTTCACTCACAAAAATAAATGTTTTGTATATTTACGGTAGTATATTCACGAACCTATGGGGATGTGGCTCAGACACGCAAACCAATCAGGCCGCTTTGCGCCCTTGCGTGTCAGAGCCCGCCAGAATGAGCATCTATGGCTCATTCAGCCATAGAAACTGTCTATGGGTTAAATCGACTGAAGCAATCCCCCGATCAGAAAAGATGGGAGGAGTTGTGTCGCCCAGATTTGCTTTGCCTGGTCTGCATTTTCCCCAGACATGCGTTCTTCTCCCACACAAAAACAGAATTTCATTCCAAATATGCGAAATTCCGCGTTAACACTAGATTCCGTGTTAACTTGCCAATTCCACGATTCCGTTCGCAATTCCGTGATCGCGGAAATTATAGGGCCCTACTAAGGATTTTTGGCATAAAAGAAAAATTGATAATTTTGACCCATACAATGCATTGTTGGCTATTGCCACAAATATACCTGTGCGACTTATGACTTGTTTTGTGATCCAGGGTCACATTATGTATACAGTGTTTCCCACAGGATTTTGTGAGACTGTGGTGGGTGGACCTCGTTCCCTCTAGAGGGGAAATTTTATACATTTTAAAGTTAAATTAATCAGTCTGGTGTTCACTGTGAGCTCCAACCCATGTTCAGTGTGCAAATTGAACAAAGAACAAAGTTGGTGAATTGACGTACTGTACCTTCTTAACTTCAGACTTAACCTTCTTTTAAGTTGTGATTTAGTGTCTCGGTCTACGTTACATTCACACTGGTGGTTTAGAAATGGAAACAATTAGAATATAATTATAATTATATAGTAATTCATATTATTATTCCTATAACAGTAATAGCCATATATTGTAAAACAAATGCACTGTAAAAAAAAAAATATATATATTTATATATATATTTCACTTGCACTACAGTAGGGAAATTGCAATACTTTTGTCCTAATTTTTTTTGTCTACATTTGCTGGAGAAAAACCCTTGATTTTATTTAGATTTTAAAAAAATAGACTTAAAACGTAAAATGTGTCTCATTACAAATAGAGTGAAATGCTGTAACCATCTCCCCACAAAAATGTTGGAAATTATGCAAATGTTGCCCGCTACGTTCCCAAATGCATGCTAAACTCACAGCACGTGCAGAGATGGAGTTCACTGCATTCATTTACTGTGAACTGAACCATTCTGAGACGCAGGAAACGCAATGTGTGCACTTCGATTATGCTTGTAAATCGCAGTGATTTGCTTTTTGGTAAGGGCACAAGGTGATATTACGCTTTTGATTTTAGTTATTTTGACAGATAACCCTTTTACCTTTTAACCTAAAATACTTTTATGTTATTATGAGAAATTTTATAATATTTTCAGTTCATTATGAAACTGTGGTGGGTCAGATTAGACTTGGTGCCGCCACAGTCTAGGTAATTATTTGGAAAACACTGCACATTTATTATTATAAACAGGATTCAGAATAATGTTTTGCCACACTTGGCTTTAGGGCTGCAAGATTGGTCGAAATAAAATAAAAATCACGATAGGTTTAGTGCGATTATTAAATCACAAAGGCTGCGATTTAATTAAATTAATATATGCGCTGCACATTATAGATTGACGCGCAGCACTTATCTTTTTGCACGCAAGCAACTCATGATCCAGTGTTTTCAGTGACTCGGAGTGGCATAATTCCCACTAAATGCTGTTGCACAGTACAGAGACTCTTTTGGGTCGCTTATAAACAACATGCGCCTCCCATTACACCAGATTTGTAATGAGAAGCATTTATAAATCTGTTGTGTGCAAATGAGAAACTTTAAGGGTTCCCTGTGGGTTTCAGCCAAAATAAAAGCTTACCTGTTTAATGTTGGAAAATTAAGAAATGAAGACATAAATATTAGTATTGTAAGCTTACAGTTGTACTGGAAAAAATATAATAATTTGTATTAAAATGATATTCAAAATTACATGTATTACTTTACAGTGAAATACTATTATTAAAAACACAATATTTCTTATTTTGTTTACAAATTTTATGCAATAAAAACAATTATACCGGTTATCCTTATAATAATTATCATTATTTTATAGTCATATTAATATATAATCACAATATGATTTGTATTGCCATATTGTGCAACCCTCAAACAAGCACAACAAACCTGGAACTTGAAAAAACATGCATACTTATTAAATCAGAATCATAGTTTTTATTGGAATAAATAGTACAAAGTAAACATTTGATCAAATCCCAGGTTGGGTTATCATGGGTGATATTTAGTTTCTCTGAAAATCAGTTTGATATATAAATTATATCAGTGAACAAAGATCGTGAATAATTAATCTATGCTCTTTAATTAATTTGTATGACATTTTACAACCTGAATAACCTTGATTTGATCATAAAAATCAAATCCTCTCCATGATATAATTTTCTTGTTTTATTTATTTAGTTTCTGCATGTTGGTCTAACCACATTTTGCGTGCACTTTCATCAATCATTTGGTTATTGGTGATGACTGTTGCCTTACTTGAATTACTTTACTTCATGTAAATTATGGGCCCCAAATTATAAACTTTTGTAGCTTCATTGGGGGACCCATTCGCATTTACCCAAATGAATGTACAACTACGACTGTATTATTATTGCAATGCTGTGGTATTTGTGAATAAACTCAAACTCAACTCAAACATGTTTTTTTTAAAGCATTAAGCAAGCAGCGAAGCGGTTTTGTTGAGTTCTTCTTCAGAAACGATATTTAAGGATTATGCCAAACTTCTCAATGATTTCTTTTTGAAGTCTTTGAAGAAATGTATTCAATTAGAAGTTTTTATGAATTTTGTTTTTAATAAATTGTATTTTTGAATCAATCAATAGATAACCAGTGTTCATTTTGTACCCTGATTTTCAAATAATTCCAGATGTTTTGTTTCTAGCAGTGTTTTCTAACAACCCAAACCTTTTCTAGGTGGATATCACCATGTGAAAATAGGCGACCTGTTCAATGGACGGTACCACGTAATCCGCAAGCTGGGATGGGGTCATTTTTCCACGGTTTGGCTTGCTTGGGACACACAGTATGTTCACTTACCTGATGGTTTTTCTCTTTTAGTAATACCATTTATGTATTTGAAGTATGTGTACTTAAAAGTAATTTATTGTTTTGGTCGCAGAGGGAAGCGTTTTGTGGCCATGAAAGTGGTTAAGAGCGCAGAGCACTACACAGAAACAGCACTCGATGAGATCAAGCTCCTGCGAGCGGTGAGTTACCCCGACACCAGCGCTGCCATAGAAACCATTACGATGAATTATTCGCAAGACCATTTAGTGTCAGACGAATTTGAGAGTATGCCACACTGCGGTGGGAAAGTGATAAAGTCAGTTGTAGCCACATGGCCTGAGGAAAGTAGTTTCATCGAATGAGAAGAACACGGTTTATTTCGTAATAAACCAAAGAAAATGGTTTGGAAATGTTGCCCGTAAATCTGTCTGAGAGTTATTTTCTCCAATCCCCATCTGGTGGATTCAGGTCAGGAACACAGACCAGAATGATCCCAGCAGGGAGAAAGTGGTGCAGTTATTGGACGACTTCAAGATCTCAGGCGTGAACGGGACCCGTATCCTTCCAGCACTGCAAACACAGTACTGAGAACACACAGCCTACATGCATGCATAAATCATTTCGTGAGACATCCACAGGTGTGTTTCTAGTGTACTCTATATTTGCTTTTAGGCACAGTTTTCAGCTGCCGCTCAATCTCTTGATCCACAGCTGTGAGACTCGGCGCTTTGCCCAGATTCAGTTCAGCTCGCGCTCTTATTTGTGGAGCACAGCTCGCAGTGAGCTGGAGCTTTTGGCTTGTGTTCCCGGAAGAGCTGGAATTTGTTCCCCAGAGATATGTTCAGCATCATTTCCCTTAAACATGCGCTGTCAGATGTGTGTATGGTGTTTGAAGTCCTCGGCCACCATCTGCTGAAGTGGATTATTAAGTCCAACTACCAGGGCCTGCCGCTGCCGTGTGTCAAGAGCATTATTCGACAGGTGCATATTTTTCCTTCATTGTCCTTTAGTTTGGTTGTACAGAAAGTCAAATGCAATTCACATCTGGATTTTTTTCTCTATATATATATAGGTTTTGCAAGGCCTGGACTACCTGCACACCAAGTGTAAGATCATTCACACTGATATAAAGCCAGAGAACATCCTGATGGATGTGAATGAGGCGTATGTCAAGAGACTGGCCGCGGAGGCCACAGAGTGGCAGAAATCTGGAGCTCCACCTCCTTCTGGATCTGCAGGTGACCCCAAGATCTCCTCTCTGATATGCAAGAGAAACAACGTTTAGATTATTAATAGAGTTCCCACACTAGGGTCAGTAATCAAGCTAAAATGCTGCCGAAAGATATAAAAATACCCAAAGGGGTCTTTAAATGACGTTTTAGATTTTTATATTATGTTTCTTTAAGTTAGTTTATTAAGTGCATAAAAAAAGTTCAATATTTGTATAAAAATTATAATTTTCCATCCTCATTTTAACTATCTGCTTCACATCCACTGATGGTCTTACATGGCATCTTTATCCAGCATCAGTATCACGCATGTGATTGATGGACAGACAGGAGTTGTTCAAAGAACAACTATGACTTGTGGTTGCAAAAATGGCCATCCTTTTTATCTTTGATTTAATTTCATAATGTTATGCCTATGGGGTTTAGTGCAGACCTTTATGGGACCTATAGAAAAAAGACATTCACTGTCGGGTAAACAATCCCACCGACTCCAAAACAGGAAACGGTGATTACATCAAAATCTACTATTATGTAGACACTAGAGAGACATATAATCTAACATAGCAACTGGCCAATTATTTTGAAAAAATTATTCTAGCGTAGTGTGTTCATTGGGATGTGGTATATTTTTCATTATTTATAGATATTAGTGTGATTTTATTTGATTTATGCAAATATGACATTTGATGTATGCAAAGACCATAACTTTTTTAAATGTATGTTTTTGTAATATGATAAATATATATTACATTCGAAATGATGATGCTGAAAATCAAATCCTCTTTGATCATACAAATAAATTACATTTTAAGACTTATTTCTTATAAAAAGAAATAACGTACTGCCCGCAAACTGAATTATACAGTAATGTATAAAGAAGAAGAATATCTGGTTATTCTTAAAATGTTTTTTTATTAGCTAGAAATTTCAAATAACTGGAAAGCTTATGTAAATGTATTGGTCGGAAAACTTGTATTTAACATTTCAACTGAATCAGAGAGTTTATGAATGTTGTGTTATGCACAGATTTTTTACATAAAAAATTATTGTTGTACCGCCTGCAGGTTTATTTAGCTGTAACTTGGTAACCTCACATCCATTCACCTCGTCTGACAGCTCTGCATTGAACATCTCCATTGATACATTATTCAGTGTGACGTAAAGTCTGCGGGATGTTTCTAAATGGAGAGCAGTGACTCATGTGCTCCTTTAAACAACTGAAGGATGACAAATTCCCACAGTGTGAATCTCTGGAGAAGCTCATGTGCACTACTTTTGAACTCTGTGTAGCTACTGAGAAACGTCCAGCTTTCATGACGTTGATTGTGCGCAACAAGATGCTGATGTTGTCTTCTCTTTTCATCTTCTTCCTCCACTGCAGTGAGTACAGCTCCAGCCCCAAAACAAGTGAGTGTTCCCCAGCAGCAGATTCACATACATTACTGTGAAAGAGCCAGACTTAATTTACTCTTCCACACAACTGCTTTTATAAACTCAAACTCTTCTTGCGTTGTTTGTCTCAATGGATTGTTCAGAAGAAAAATCTAAAGATTCTCTTCTTCAGATGGCCAAAATGTCCAAGAACAAGAAGAAAAAGATGAAGAAGAAACAGAAGCGTCAGGCTGAGCTCTTGGAGAAGAGGATTCTGGAGATCGAGGGACTGGAGAAAGGCCCTGAGGGAGGACAGGAGGAAGAGGAGGATGAAACGGAGACGCCCGACAGCACCCCATCAGTCCCCAGCAGTCACACGCTGCATGACATCACAGCTGAGGGCACACTGGGTGAGGGATGCATGACTCACTTGATTATTAGTATTAGTACGGTTAGAGCGAGGCTTGACCTGGGCCAGTAAGCAATAGAGCTGCTACACATTCCCTGATTCAATTCTGATTCACAAGCGCTATATTTGATTCTGAATTCGATTTGATTCTGAATCATTTGGGTGTATTATGCTTGCGTATTAAAGAGATTCTCTCAAAGTTAATGCTGCAAATTATACATGAAACCTTGCAACTTATTACATTACAAAGATATTCATTTAAAAAAATGATCAGAGGGGAGTGTTTAGTAGTATTTGTATACTATTGTAGTATTTATTCAGATTTTAAATGAGCTTTTATTTTAAAATTTCAGTTTTCATTTAGATTTTTGTAATTTTGTTATGTGCTTATTTTATTTGTTTTTTTTTATAGTTTTCTAATTACCATTTTTAGCAAGTGTAATGTTAATACTTATTATTTTACTTATTACTTATTATTTCAGTTAGTTGCCAAGGAATCATTTCTCATTTTCTAAATTCCTAGTTTAAGTATGCTTTTAAATGTAATACATATATTTTATTTTAGCTATATTTCAATCATCAAAAATTATTTTTAATAGTTTAATTTTTCATTTAATTTAAAAAAATAACAACACTGCAGTTAAATTGATATTCAATCAATATAGCAAAAAAATAAAAGTAAATTAAAATGTTATATTATAAAAAATAAGAGAATGGCAATGTTAATTGATAATAATTTAGCACAAAATCAGCATTTTACTATGATTTCTGAAGGATCTTGAATACAGATTTGACATCATATATATATAAATAATTATTCCATCCATACATCCTGTAATACATTTAAAAATATTATAATATAACTTTATTCAGAAACCAAAGATTCGGTCTGTTCTTTCAGTAAAGGATTTGTCAAACTCCTGAGTTTGTGAATCTGTTTTAAAAACCATATACAAATGAGTGGCTCAAAAGAGTCATTCGCTCATGCACTGAATCATTTTGATTCACTTAACAGAACCGGTTCTTAAGAGTTATTGTGAATTGAATTACACTGGCTGAGATTTTAAGAAACTTAGATTATTCAAATGAAGATTGTAATTAATTGGAAAAAAAGTAATTTTACCTAGCCCTAGTAAGCAAGCGCCTAGCAACCGCAGATCAGTGCCCTCAGAACACCTTAGCAACCACTTAGCAATGCTCTGACATCCATCAGCAACACCTTAGCATTATATCGTCAAGCACAGGCAAACACTTTCTTGAACAGTAATTGTAAATCTAAAGCAGTTGTTAATGCAATTAGTGATATCATTAACTGGCACAGTAGGCGCATATATTTGTGCAATTTCTGTGTTGCAGAATCTCTCCTGCTCTTCTCTGACTGTAGCCACATCCCAGTCGTTTTGAAAAAACATGCTTCCAGCTACTGTCTTCATCAATTATGACTGGTGTTGCTGCGCTTTAGAGTCTTGCGCCATGATATATCAGGGTTTCAACTCCGAGATTGTATTGAAATCAAAACTTTTGAACTTTTTTCCACTGCAGATGGTGTCTCAGATGGTTGGTCTCAGCTCAGAGGCGGCGTCAACGGTCACAGCCCGGGCCTTGAGGACGAGCAGAGCCTCGATCTCCAGCAGCAGATGAAGGACGACACCCCCGTGAACCCCTACGACAGCGGCACCGAGGGCTCCGACCCTACTAACCCTTACCCAGCATGCAACGGCACCGAAGAGAAAGAGCCCAGTCCTCCGTCCCCTGCCGCCACAGACGGTAATGGACCTTTGATTTGTGGCATGGTTGAGTCACAGTGCCCTAGGGTGCAGGATCAAGAGAGCCCCACGGCGGGGCTGAACGGCTCTGTTGAGGGCCCCAGGGCGGAGGTGGGCCTCACCATGGAGGTGGACCCCAGCGCGCAGGCAGTCACAGAGGAGGAGAGCCTGAAGGACGGTCAGTGCGGAGCCCTCGCTGGAGGAACGCCCCTCTCTTTAATTCTCTGTTTGCGCCTTACTAACTGCCCTCCCTCTCTCTCCGCCTCTGTGTGTTTTCCTAGAGTCTCCTAACACTGAACTGGTCTTGCTAACATACTAAAACAGCCTGATTTCACAGTGTTTAATGGCAGTATTGATCCAGGAAAGGGACAGTTCACATACAAACGTGCTTTTGATGAAGCAGGGGTTGGCGATATGACCAAAATCTTATATCACGATATGAGTCATTTTATTTCACGATAACTATGTTTAGTTATTTTTGCTTTCAATTAGTTTTTTATGATATCAAAATATTTGATACCATTGAAATTTCATAATTATTATTACCATTTTCAATATCATTTAAAAAACTAATCCTAGCCTAAAAAACTCAAGCTTACTGTAGACAAACAGTGATAAATGAAATGGACCTAAATGAAAAAACCTAAAGCATAAATAAGAAAATGTATCAAAGCTGTATAAAAAAAACACTGCATAGTCTTAACTGTGTAAATTAAATATACATTTATTTGTATTACAGTTATGAAACCGATTCAGTCAAGAGCAGTGAGATTTTTTTTTTTCTTTTTTTGTTGTTTGATCAGCATTAATAACGACAGCAGGTACATTTAGATGCTGTCACATGAAGACCGGCTGCATAGATCCATTATACTCGTGCGTTTACTTTACTTAGACATAAATTACTGTGTGTTAGGGGTGTGCGATATCACGATTTTTGATCGTGGACGATTAAAATGTCTCCACGATCTGCTTTTGAAGAAATATCGTAGTATCGTGCTACAGTGCATTCTATCAGTTGCAGTTCTGGCGCCTCCGTCTCATCATTCTGTACAATGCGACGTACATTCACAAATGTTAACACAGAGATACGGGACACTGCAGTTCACAAAAGCTCACTATTTGCATGTGCTTTAAAGCCTTGCCAGTTAAACATTTCATTCGCGTGCTGATGCGCTGTTCTAACATGCGCTTTCCTGCGCACATAAATCTAAAGTGCACACACTAAAAGCCTGTCTAACAGCGCTATCTTTCGTTCTCTTTCGAGTCCTATTCCACTAATACTGTCAAATACACACAAGGTTTACATAAACACAGTTGGTTATGTCTAAAGTGATGACAAACGATGAAATTTTGAGAGAAAATCTGGTGCGTCATAGACAGCGAGTGTCATTTGCGTGTATATTAGACGCGTCGTGTGCAGGTCTTAATGACAGTAGCCTAATAGTCAACATGCTGCTGCTTGTTCTTAAAGGGATAGTTCACCCAAAAATGTAAATTCTGTCATCATTTACTCACTCTTATGTTGTTCCAAACCTGTATTAATTTCTTTCTTGTGCTGAACACAAAATATGATATTTTGAAGAATGTGGCTAACCAGACAGTTGCTGGTCACATTTGACTTCCATATTAAGAAAATAAAAATACTATGGAAGTCAGTGTGGACCAGCAACTGTTTGGCTAGCCACATTCTTCAAAATAATTGTAATTTTCAACAGAAGAAAGAAATGTATTTGGGTTTAAAAACAACTCGAGAGAGAGAGTACATTTTTGGGAAACTATCCCTTTAAAGTAAACAAAACACAAATGGCGCTTTTCCACTGCACGGTACGGCTCGCTTCGGCTCGCTTTAAATGGTACCACCTCTGTTGAGGTTCCAAGCATACCGTACCGATACTATAATGTGACGTGAAACACTGCAGATCACTGATTGGTCAGACAGAATCGTCACTTCAGCGTCATTGTATTTGCGACACGAGACACTAAACCCGCTAGATTTAAAGGGATAGTTCACTTTAAAATTAAAATTCTGTCATCATTTACTCACCCTCAAGTTGTTTCAAACCTGTATTAATTTATTTCTTCTGCTGAACACAAAGAAAGATATTTTAAAGAATGTCAGTAACCAAACAGTAGTCTGTACCCATTGACTTCCATAGTAGGAAAAAAAAATACTATGGAAGTCAATGGGTACAGACTACTGTTTGGTTTCTGACATTCTTCAAAATATCTTTCTTTGTGTTCAGCAGAAAAAATAAATTAATACAGGTTTGAAACAACTTGAGGGTGAGTAAATGATGACAGAATTTTCATTTTAAAGTGAACTATCCCTTTAAATAGCCAGACAACAGCCAACGCGGTAGCACCTGTTTTTAGAGTATTTACTTGACAAAAAAAGTTAAATGGCTGAATCGTGGTCAGAGGACGAGGTGCAGACGTTCCTCTCGTTGGTTGCCGAGGAGCGGATCCAGCGAGAGCTGGATTGGGCAATACGGAATTAAAAAGTGTTCCAAGAAGTAGCACAGCTCTTCCACACACGGCTACCACCGGACCTAAAACTATTAACGATCAGTCCCACCCACTTTGAAGCGGTACTACTGCAGTGGAAAAGCAACCGAGCTAAAGCGAACCGAGTCGAGTCGTACCATGCAGTGGAAAAGCGCCAAAAGAGAAAATCACTCGCTGCTCTAGACGGAGAACTTTAAGAGTAGCTTTAATGAGAATCAATTTATTCAGTGAATAAATGTTGTTTTATTTTCATATTTGTTCATTTAATTTCTTGAATGCTACTGTTAAATACACCTACTGTAGCACTGTTAAAGCACTGTTTATTTCATTAGTTTATTAAGTTGTGTAATGTGTACATTTGTTCTTATTTTTTAATAACAAAGAAAATAGTGATAAAGATTTTTATCTTCACCACGTAGGCCTAAATGTCTGCAATTATTTTTTATTTTATATTTTGTTACCTATAAGGCTTTGTTTTTAAAATAGGGACATTAGTTTGGCTGTAATGCTCAGTCACTTGCAAAATAGTAAAACCAACATGAAAAAGAATCGTGATAAAACCGTGATATGATATTTTTGCAATATCGCCCACCCCTACTGTGTTTACTTGCAAATACATGGTCATTTTGACGCAAATACATGGTCATTTTGACACAAATATATGTTTATTTAACCCATTTAGGTGGTAAAAAGCACTCCGTTTAGTTCTCACGTGCTTCATGTCTTGCATCGTTTAAAGAGACCGCGCGCATATTGCGAAATTTGTTTCCTTTCGATGCCTTTTGCGGTTTAAAATCACCTGTTTATAAATGGCATTGTTAAAAAACGCATACAAACGTTAAGCTTTCATGACCACGCAGCAAAATCATGTGACGTGACCATAACCATGATAGAGAAGATGGTCCTCATTAAATCGACCGGTTGATGAATTTCTAAAAGTATAGCGCCCACCTCTACGGTGAAGTAAGTTGATTATAAAGATGGAACTAACAGTCATGAAAGTCAGGAAATTATTTTTAAATTCACAATCATGGTAATGAATACGTATCTGGACAGATCATTAATTAGACCGCAATAAAAATTCACTAAAAAAAATAAGTAGCTGGATATGTGGAATTTGTGTTTTCATGCAGAGGCCTCGGAGCAAACCGCAGCAGCAGAAGTGCATGACCCGAGCTGTCCAAGAGCTCAGCAGCAGTTTATTACAGCTGTCGGCTGCTCTGACAGATTTCTTGTTCGGTTTAATGAGGTTGTGATGTTTTCCCCAGCCACATAAGTGTATGTTCTTATCTCTAATTGTTAGACAAGCAAAGTCAAGAGAGTATTTCTATTTCACCAAACAATCTGTCACAGCAAGACAAACTTCAGATACATGTGAGCAGGCGTACATGAATGCACATAAAACCAGGCTGCAAAAAATGGTGTGTAGTACGTTTGTTTGACTAAAAAAACGACTTCTTGAAAAACTAAACTTGGGTAAACTAAACGTGTGTGTGTGTGTGCATCCTTTATCCATCCCTCTATTGTTCTATCTGTCTGTTTGTCTGTGTGTGTGTCTGTCTAAATCTGTTTGTCTATATCTCTATCTGTCTGTTTGTGTTTTTTAAAGATAGACAGCATCTATCTATCTATTGTTCTGTCTATCTATAGGGTCTTTTGCTCCAGGTAGTTCTAGGAACTCGGTTATAGGAAGTAGCCACCTGGGCGGTTCCCGGCGAACTGAATGTCCGCACCTCCATTAGGAACCCTGAAGTGAGCCGCGCTTGTTGTCGTGACTTTTATTTTGTCGGCGCTGAGAACGGCAGAGCCTGAGCACACACCCCTCGCATTCTCCGTCTTCATTAGTTTACGATCTGTCTAATACATTATTAGATAGAACTGTTAATGTTATACATTAAAAGTAGACCGTATATGAAAAGGTATTAGCGTATGCCATGTGGTTGATGTCCAGTGTTGCTAGCTGAACAGAAATACATAATCATGTTTGTCTGGGTCCCCTCAAAGTTGTGTTGGATTTTCTCCTTGGCATAAAGGTTGAGAGATCCATCAATCACTGTTTTCCATGTTCAGAGTTAGTTTGTGGAGTAAATATATAGACTATAATCGGTGTGTTTACACGCTTTTTAAAAATGGTGGCTGCTGGTATTTCGCGTGCGTTCGGCCAATCTGTGTACACTAACGTCACTGGTAGTTCCTATAGTGCTGATTTAGACCCTACTCTGAAGCAGAAGCTAAATTAGTTCCTCCAAAAGGCGTTCCTAGAACTAAAATCGTCTGTCTATCTGTCTGTCTGTGAGTGTGTAACCACAGGTGTTCACCTGTTACCGGTGCTCTAGTGTTTTTATTCTGCTGCTCTCATTTTTCATGGCTGATATTGATTAATAGAGAGCCGCTTCTATTAGACTCAGCA
Source organism: Phoxinus phoxinus (assembly GCF_949152265.1). NCBI lineage: Eukaryota > Metazoa > Chordata > Actinopteri > Cypriniformes > Leuciscidae > Phoxinus > Phoxinus phoxinus. The sequence continues at coordinate 3,920,909 of NC_136897.1, forward strand.
TCCTACAGAGCATTATAAATCCGCAAACACCCTGAACCTCACAAGAGCTGACCCAGAATGTGTGTGGGGTGTGTGTTATAGACTCTAAAAATGGTCTTTCTCTTCTCTTCTTGCTTCTGCTTTACTGCAGCTAAGAATGCTGCGGGAAACCTGCTACTCAACCCCCTGGAGCCGCTAAACGCTGATAAGATCCAGGTGAAAATCGCTGACCTGGGAAACGCCTGCTGGGTGGTGAGTCTGGAGTTTTCTTTGCATGTATAACAAAAAACAGCTCAATCAGAGAGTTAAAGAGACAGTCCACCCCAAAAACGAAGATTCTGTCGTCATTTACCTTTATTCTTGTTGATTGATACATTATTTGAATTGACTGATTGAGACGGTGATATCTTCATGGGTTTTCTGTGGTTGGTTCCTCCTAATGTAACTCGTTTGTCACCATCAGCATAAGCACTTCACAGACGATATTCAGACGCGGCAGTATCGCTCTCTGGAGGTGTTGATTGGATCAGGATACGGGACCCCAGCTGACATCTGGAGCACAGCGTGCATGGTGCGTTTGAAGACTTTTTGATAAGAAACACTGTTTTTGATTTTGATGTATGGATTAAAACTGCACTGGTGAAGTGTGCAGTTCCAAAACATCAAGGTTTTAAGTCTCTCTTGCAAAACCTAGTGAGCTCCCTTATAAAGCAGCATCCTAACAAAGCACTCGACACGGGCACCAACTTTCCATGACACAAATAGCTTTCCATGTGGAGACTCGACTGAGTTTGGTGTTAGATGACGCCGATACTCAAGTTTTATTCCAAAAGAGTTTTGCTTTAGCATGTTGTTAAAGTAATGATATTGATGAAATGAAATATTTAGTTACGGTAATGACCAGTAAGACCCACAGAAAGAGGTTAAACTCTGTATGAGCATTTCAAGCCCGCTGCGTAACGAAAGAGTTGTCAGGTTGTGGCGGCTTCAGTTCGGGTGAGCAGGGGTGAGAAGGTTGGTTTGGCCTTTCAGATAACAGGCTACCATCTAGAGAATTGGATACTAGGAACGCTGTGTCCGCGCACACATACATTCGTCTTCTCAAAGTGTGTCTCTCTCTAGGCATTTGAGCTGGCGACAGGGGATTACCTGTTTGAGCCTCACTCCGGAGAGGATTATTCCAGAGATGAAGGTAATTATTCTTCCACAGGTTGCCAGGGCTCATACACATCTTTACCAATACATTTCCATGACTTTCCTATTTTTTTTTTTTGAGGTAATATTCATGACCTAATGTTCCATGAAAGTCTATGTATACATGCCAAATAAGAATAAAAAACCATGTTCAAATTTATCATACATCTTAACTAAAATAGTAACTATTAATGCTATTCGATTTGCTTGCTATTTTTAATAAATTCAAGCTGTGACTGTGCCAGAGGTTACCCCACGCAGAGAACATTACAGGTGAAACACGAAAAATTTTAATATTGTGCAAAAGTTAATTTCAGTAAATCAACTTAAAAGGTGAAACTAATATATTACATTATATATATATATATCATGTAATGATTCTATATAATATATTAGTTTCACCTTTTAAGTTGAATTACTGAAATAAATTAACTTTTGCTTGATATTCAAAGTTTCACCTGTAACGTCATGCGTTTGAATGCCCGAATGTATTGAAATTTGTTTAAACATTACAATTATCTCAGGTAAATACTAAATGCTCGCTCTATGCACTGTATGTGTTTTTACTTTGGAGTAATTTTTGTGCAATATCTTACACACAACACAGGGGAGCTTGATTTCAAATTTTGAATTGAATTTACAAAGCCAGTAAACAGTCAGAGAAATAAAAACAAATAAATTACAAGCAGTTGCACAAATAAATACTATAGAATAAATATAGTGCAGAAATACTACAAAAATGTAATAAAGTACTCACATATGAAATAACACTGGATAGTTTCTCTGTAAATTAAAAACAGACTGTTTATGTTCACTGAAGACACAACCAACTTTGTTTACGAGGAGACCGGCATTTTGAGATAATTGTTGTGTATTTGTCCATTTAAGCGCAATAAGCCACAAAAAGTTAAGCACTGAATTAAAAATATTGCTTGGAATCACTTTAAAAAAAAAATGTTTTTAAATTGACAAGACTTAAATAGACGTGCAAATTATAAACTTTTGTGACGATGCAACACTCTCCCGAACCGTGAGGAAAGTCGCCGTGTGCAGTGCAGACGCAGTGTGCTGATGTGAAGCCATTCGTGTCGTCATAAGAGAGAGAGATATTTGTAAAACAAATTTGACTTTTCCAAAACTTTCTGGGTTTATTTTTCCAAAACTTTTCCAGGCCTAGAAATTGCTATTTTAAAATTCCATAACTCTTCCAGGTTTTTTACGTCCATACGAACACCATGATTTGGATTCCGCGTATACAACTTCTCCAGACCCGCAGCGAATCAAAAACGACAACACATGAACAAACAGTCACATCTGGAGAACAAATCACACTATGCCTATTAATTAGCACTTGAACGAGAGCCATTGCAATTTCACTAATGACGCCCAATGCATCCATTTCTCAAGCGCAGTGTAATATTTGAGCTGTCATTACGGAGGTGGTGACATTGGGGAGTTAATCGCTGGAGAGGTGGCGTCCTCTAAGCTGTGTTCAGACCGCTAGCAGAAATCTGATTTTTTGCATGTCCAGATTTTATCTAGATGGGTTTTTGAAAGTCTGGACAGCAAAAAAACACAATTTGATTCACATACTATCCTGAGGTCGACATTTCCCCAAACACACTGGTCCAGCTGACCAATCAGAGCACAGGGTGCTTATCAGAAGGCGGGGCTTCTTAGAGACCGGAACTAAACTGACAGACTGGGAAGAGAGAAGCTGCAACAATGGAGAATATGGGGGAAATAATGTGTTTTTTGAACATTCAAGCATAACATCCTATTCTAGTTGAGCCCAAAAATCAAGACTTTGTAAAACAGCTTAATATGCTCTCTTTGAAAAATTCGAATAAAAGGAAAGATCCATTATGTCCTATTTAATATACTGGTACATCTGGACTTGGCATGTCTGGTCTTAATAAAACATGTTCACTAAAATCAAGGATAAACAAATCGGTGGGATCATAGATGACAGTTTTATCAGAACAAGTCAATAGTAATATAATGCTTGTTGTAAATGGTTTGTAATCGCTATCTATCTTTTCTGTGTCTTGTGTAAACAGATCACATCGCGTTGATTATTGAGCTGCTGGGCAAGATTCCTCGTAAACTCATCATGAATGGCAAATATTCCAAGGAATTTTTCACCAAGAAAGGTACATCTGTCAATACACACTCGTGACATGAGTAATTGCTCATCTAATGTGTTTCACGTACTTGATAAACTTGCTCACGGTGTTCAGTAGCTTTGTGTGAGTGTCATAGATTGATTAATGAGGTATGTCAGCGCTGCCGTTAATAAGATGGCCATACATTTTTTTGAGTGCGCGTAAATGTCGCTGTGTAGTCTATTTTGAAACTGATAGTTCTCACTTGAACTTTTAATTGGATGTCTATCTGTTTGTTTGTGTGTTAGGTGACCTAAGGCACATCACTAAGCTAAAGCCGTGGGGTTTGCAGGACGTGCTGGTGGAAAAGTACGAGTGGGCCCGAGACGAAGCCCAGAATTTCGCGGACTTCCTCATCCCGATGTTAGACCTCATCCCAGAGAAAAGAGCCACGGCTGCCGAGTGCCTCCGTCACTCCTGGATCGCCTCCTAGTGGCCAAAACCCTCCAAACCACACACACACACACACACACACACACACACACACGCACTTCTCTGAACTCATGAATGCTCACCACTGACAGACGCTGTCTTAAGAGCCGTTCCTGGTGTCCTGGCAGATATTAGCCGCAAGGATGAGAAGGTCCGGTCAAGCAGATCTAATCTGAATCCAGTTTGCAAGTCGTCGTTGCTTTTTTACGTAATGGGTATAATTTGAGTGTACCGTCATCTCAGTGGTCCGCGCTCTTGCCGATTTATCTAACAATCACTTTTCTATCAGTTCCCGTCATATCGCAGGATGCCTCGAAACGTGTCAGGATCGATTTATCTTCTCAACAGGTTGGACTCTGTCAACTTACAGTGTCCATTTTCTTAAAAGCAAGAGTGTTTGGAGTAAAACGGACTCAGTAGCTGATTGTAGTTTTTCTTCACCGTATTAAGAAACGATTGCTAATCACAAGTTCCTTCAAACTGTTTTCCATATCTTCACAGAGGGTTTTACATCCATGTCTGAATGAAGGGAGCATGAATGGACATTATTGAAGTTGTGAGTGTCTTCAGATTGAATGTGAGCTACTGTGCAGTGCAGGAGAAACACACCCATGTATTTTTACCACAAAGGGCGAAAATAAAAGGTTAGAATTTCTCCATTTTGATTTTTCTGTCACAGAATCCATAAAGGACCATCATGGTTAGAATAACTCATTGTATAACAGTAATAATGACGTTTAATATGTGAATGCCAGGGAGGAGTTTTGGGATCAAGGTTTTTTGAGTTACATAATCTAAGATCAAATTTTGTACATACTCATACCAAAGAGTTGGTTCGTCACACGATCAGTGTTGTACAGTCTTAAGCCCCATTATTTGTGTACAGTTTTGTTATTAATGAACGGCTTAAGAAAAATGTTTAAGAATCACTGATCCAGAGATGCCTTGAAATGAATCTGCAATGATCTGCGCATCTTTTTATGCTTTTTCTTCCCAGTGTTGCTTCAAGCAATATTAGTTTTTGTCTCTGGATGAAGTCCTAGTTTAACTTTAAAAGGCCTTCGCTTTCTCTTGGATAATAAGCCAGTTTCGTTTCCTTTTACCACATCACAAACATCATCTGCTTCTCTGCTCTCCGCTTTCATGAATGTCTCTCTGCTTTTGCTTGTTCAGCACTGAACTCAAATTGTTTCTGTAGTAACTTTAAATAAAGTTTTTGAAATGGCTTTTGGGACTTTGAAGTATTTGTAGTTTAGATTCACGGTAACACAGGTTTCATTTGTTAACATTAGTTAACACTATCAATGAGCAATACTTTTATTAATACATCATTAAAATCCAAAGTTGTATCCCTTAACGAACATGAACATTATTAACTAGCATTAACCAGGCTAATTAATACATAGAGCTTTGTTAGTTAATGCAATAATTAATGTTAACAAATGAGACCTTAATGTTAAGTGTTACATTATTAACTGCAATTGTGATTCATATCGCAAAATAACAGCGTGTCCCATTTAATTTATGAATAAATGAAGTGAATGTTCATTTTAGTTTGTGGAAGACTAGCGAACTAGTGCTTTCATGTCTTCACAGAATGATTATAGCACAGGTATAGATTTTTATTATTAATACTGCCATTTACAAGAAGATTCGGAGCGGCACTGAAAGAGGATTCTCGTTCGTGGAACAAAGATTGATCGGTTTTGTTGTTATTTGTATGTATGATGGTCTCTTAGTAGACATGGACATTTAAATGAAAGATAAAAAGACTTGATCCAATCATGAACGGCTGAGCTTTTAAGCTAATTGGTTGAGTGAGGGATTCAATGGTTCACTCGTAACACAGAGTGCTTCTCAATCGGAAGGCTAAGCCACGGATTTGGGAATATTCTCACTCAAACCACTGACTGCTGTTGCTTTTAGAGGGAAAAAAGCTGCCCATAACCACTGGCCTAGGATCAGTTTTCTCCGTAATAATGGCATATATCAGCGAAACCAATTTTGTGTTTGCGCTCTGTCAAAGGTTTCTATTTACCATGTGTTTTTGCAGCGTTGAGCAGTGCAGCCAATCACGAACTGGGTTGAGTTCTTGAACGCAATGGCCAAATCAGACGTGTTTAAGTTAGGATCCACTCACGCTCAAAACACCGGATTTTTTGTCCAGTGCACGCTCACGAATCCTCTCGTGTAAGTGTAGACATTATGTATGCTAAATAGATTAATTGTGCAGTCAGCTTCATTGATTATATCAAAACTTTGCGAGATTGAGACGAATGACAGTGATTATTAAAGGAACACTCCACTTTTTTTAGAAATAGGCTCATTTTCGCACTCCCCTAGAGTTAAACTGTTGAGTTTTACCGTTTTTGAACCAATTCAGCCGATCTCCGGGTCTGGCGGTAGCACTTTTAGCATAGCTTAGCATAGATCATTGAATCTGATTAGACCGTTAGCATCTCTCTAAAAAAATGACCAAAGAGTTATTCCTATTTAAGAGATATTTTTCCTATTTAAAACTTGACTCTTCTGTTTAACTCTAGGGGAGTTGGAGTTACACTATAAATAATCCATTAAAAACTTTTGTTTTGCTGCATTAGGCAAGACAATGGTTATTAAATTATTCAAAATGGCTGCCATGCCAAATCATGCATATAGTATGACTGACGTCATCAAGCTCCATCAAAGGGTGTCTCTGTTTAAAGGCAGCCTTCACTTCACATTCTTCATTCCGCATCAAGTGTATCGTTCGTGTCCTCCAATCACCCACAATCCTTTGCACACATTGCAATTTGCAGAGAAAGAATTAGTTTGTCCAATTTCACTGTCATGCAAGATTTTTTATTTTTTTTGGAGATAGTCATTGTTTTCTTTTGTTTCGTTGTAAATGAACCACGTAATGCTAAACTTGTTGATGTGTGTTGATTAGGGTTAGAGGAGCTAAGGACCGAAGTTGCCCCTCCCTGATCTACGCCGTATTATTCTAATGGTCACACGTGACACAAATTCACAGGTCAAAGTTCATCAAAACTTGTACTTTGGAATGCAGCAAAGTGCAAACCTTGTTCACATTGGCTTGTGTTTCTGTGTATGAATGAAGGTGGCACGATAAACGATATAACTAGCACTGAAAAAGCCACTGAACGAGTTAACAAATTAAAAGTGTTTGAGTCACTGCTATGGATGAAAGTCCACACCATACAAATAAAAATCAGCTCAGTTCTGGTTTACTAATTTAACTTTTACTAAACTCAAAAGTGATTTTTTTTTTTACAAATGCTCTTAACAAAATACCTCAATTTGGCCTTGGTCTCAAAATATAAAACATTTATGCAGTTTATATATTAAAAATGTTTGAATTAACCTGAAAGGTGGTAATAACGTTTTACAGACACAAATGGATTATTTGAGGATTATTGTCCTTCATATTTCAGAGATGGACAGAAAGTGGTCTGTAGAGCCTGATGATGTGCACAAGTCTTCATGCTTCCTCTAAAGAGAGAGAAAAACAGTTATATTAGTTTATCAACAACTTTCACCTCAGTGTATGAGAAATAATAGAGCCGGAATGACATGATAAATAGTGATTTGCGGAGTAGTTCAAGTGAATAGTCACATTAATGAAAGGTGCACACAAATAATACAATAGTTTTTCCTAGCACTGCACGCTTGAGGTGGTTTCTGTGATTACAGCGAGAGAACTGCTGTGGACGTTATAGAGAACCAGAAGAAATCCTGTATGTGACCCTGGATCACAGAACCAGTCTCGAGTCGCACGGGTATATCTGTGGCAATAGCCAACAATACATTGTAATGTCAACATGATCGATTTTACTTTTATGCCAAAAATCATTAGGATATTAAGTTAAGATCATGTTCCATGAAGATATTTAGTAAATTTCCCACCGTAAATATATAAAACATGTATCTGTGTGAGTGAACACAGCACAATCGTGAACGTAAATGCACAACTTTAAAGGAGATTTTCTCAATGTTTCGATTTTTTTGAACTCTCAGATTCCAGATTTTCTAATTGTATATCGGCCAAATATTGTCATATCCTAACAAACCACACATCAACGGATAGCTTATTTATTCAGCTTTCAGATGATGTACGAATCTCAATTTTAAAAAATGACCCATGTGACTGGTTTTGTGGTCCAGGGTCACATATGCACATTCAGTACGTCTCTTTGGACATTGTTATTTTTACACAGCAGAAGATACATTAACCTTCTCTTTAAAAAAAAGAAACGACACAAGATCCCTGCTATTTTAAACCTGCAGTGTGACTGTTTCCTCCACTGCTCATTTCCACAGTCAGTCGGTTAGTAACACATCCCAGTCTTCTGGATTCAGAGCGTACCTTTCTTCCCCTCCACCTGGAAGTCCTCTGGCAGCAGTTTGTCTTGCCGGTTTCCCAGTACGAAAGCCAGGAAGGATAATATGAGGGAGTCCATGATGCTGATGATGGCCAGTATATACGCCCAGCGCACCGTGCAGTTTCCCAGTGTGTATTTATCCGTCCGCTGACCACACATCCTCTTCACCTCCTCCGAGTCCCAGCCGTCTGGGTAGATCATACAGCCTACCACCATGCAAGTCGCTGAATATGAGAAAGATACCCAGTCAGATAAATATTACAAAAATATTTTTTCAGATTTAAGTTTTACATTTTTGTGTAGGAAATATGGGCTGTACAACATTTGTTTTTCACTTTTCACCGGTTTGAAAATCACTCCGCTTGTTTGTGTTTGCCCGTTCCACACAGACAGGATTTTTCAGTGACCGTTTCTGCAAGTTAAAGCTACACTGTGTAAGATTTACTCCCATCTAGTGGTGAAATTGTATATGACTACCAACTGAATATTACTTTCTAGCCCCTCCCACTCCGAGGATGTTTTACCTCTTACGGTGGCCGTATTATTTCAAATCTTCCGGCAGTCGTGAGCATAGATATCATATAATAAAGGCTAGATGTCTCGTCGCACTGCTGGCCAATGGAGGTCGACGTCTGCACACGGCGGCCATCTTGCCACATGGGGCTCGCTCATTTGCAACATTGTGTTTAATGGTGCATGTACTTGCTCAATTTTCTACCGATTTTCAAACGACTTGGTTTGTTATAAACGTCAGAGATGTAGTTATGACACTGCATACTTATGAATAATTATATATTTCAACATGTTCAAGCATCCAGAATTATAGCCACGTTAATAACGTTTGTAAGAAACCAAACCGTTTGTAAATCCGTCAAGATTTCAGCGAGATAAGAGTATTTGTGTTCGTGCAGATCACTCGCCTTACATCAGATACCACAGAGCTCGCCATAAAACGCTTGCCTGTGACAAGATGGGCGCCGGTGATGCCGTTCGAGACTCCGCCTTAAGACATCTAGCCTTATATGGATATCTATGGTCGTGAGTAATCTCCCATTCGCATTCGTCACGGTGCCACTGAGTGTAAAAACGCGAAAGGCGAAGCTTGAATTTCCAGTATGTCCCTCTTTGACTAATGTATTTTCAAGATGGAGGCGTAACATGGCTTCCGCCATTCGATCGACTCACTCGCATGTATTATAAACAGCAGATTCTACACTTACGAGAATACCTGATTAGTCTGTAGAAGTAATTATACATCAATGAGCACACACAACAAAGTGTTTTTTGCTAAGAATCAACTTTTAAAAAATTACTCGGTGTAGCTTTAAGTTGTTACGCCAATAGTTGACCAAATGTCCTTCAATCATTCCCTCAACCGATTCATTCAGGAAAGAAGTCTATCCGAGTCAGGGTTTCAGCTTCGGTTTCATTTGGTATCGTTGAAAGGTCCGGCTCAGCAAGATGTTAAAGAAATATTATTCAGCAAAGATGTTTCTTGAGCAGCAAATCATCATATTAGAATAGAATGAAGACTGTAATATAGTAATATTGCTGAAAGTTCGTAATAACAATTGCAGCCTTGGAGAGCATTCAAAGAAATGTGTTTTTACATGGTGAAGCAAAAAGCTAATGGCGTTTCTAAAAAATTTTCTTTTTATTGAGCTATAAAAGCTGAATCATAGCCATCATATTCAGAAAACATGTTCGCTTGTGTGATCTTTCTCAATAAAATGCAGATATGCTTTTCATTGATATTTTTTAACAAGGTATTCTTCCGAAACAGTGCCAGAAAAAAACAGCAGATTCCCCAAAATCCGTTCTCCACATAGCTTGATAATTATTATTATTAAATCTGTCTTTAGACACTAATTATTATTGTATACTTTAATGTTAGAGTCTATACAGCGAGGTCAATTTAAAAAATAAACTCTGAAAAAATATCCTCTGGAGAAAAAGCTTGATTTCCTTTTTATCGTTGTCAAAAATACTCTCGACTACCAGAAATACTTTGCATTGGGACTGTTGCCTGGCAACTTCAGCCACACTTAACTCATCATTTATTATTCATATGACAATACACTCTCTGCAGGGCAGCTGGTGCTGCGGTGGATATTGCTTTACACACACACTCTCTCAGTTTCACACTCACTTTCTCTTAATGAGTATGCATTGCAAATGCATTATGTAACATGGTGTGATGGGACGGGGTTATCTGTGTCCTCAGTGATAACTTCATCAGATAAAGCATTATATTTCGCAACGCAGCAGCACACACATATTCCACTAATATACTGTACAGCAGCATGTCTAAATCTGTCATGAAGATGTGGGACTATCCAGGAAGCGTTTCATAAAACTGTTTCAATTCAGCCTCGAGAATACAACTGAACTTTTAAAGCATCTGAAGTTTGGTAGTACTTTATTATAACTTTTATATGCCATTAACAACCATTGTGTGGTTATTGGTGGTTGAGGAGATTCCCCATTTCCATGAAAAGCGCTTTGAATGCAGAGAAAAGTGCTATATAAATGTAATGAATTATTTCTGATAAACAATCTGTCAAAAAGTTTGTTTTTGATAATTGAAATAAAGCTGCAATAAACAATTTTTGAAAAACGTCAAAAAAACTTGAACAAATGAACTTAAAATCTGAAATGTTGACTTGTCAAGTTACTGAACTAAAATTTAGTTGAAGTGGAAGTACTAAAAAATAAAACTGAAATATTTAAAAAGCAAAAATGAATTACATAAAATTAAAACTAAAATATAAAAACAAAGTCTAATTCAAAATCTTGGGGGGGGGGGGGGACTATGATATTCTATTAGATACAATATTAAATAAAATCTGCAAACTTAAAAACAAATCAAACAAACAAATGCCTCTTGGAATGATATTTTCATCATTTAAAAAAAAAAATGTTTTTAGGAAAATATGTCCAAATATTTTTAGGCCACTGTATATAATATAATATAATATAAAAGTCCCGGTTAGTTGGTTGAGAAAGGCGCACGGCGAATGAAACGGTGAGAATTACAAAGTCCTTTTAATTAAATAACGAACTCTGAAGAGAATGGCCACGTTCACACGAACAATAACCGACATGGACTGAACTGAACGGAGTATAAATACATATATTAAATGAAGACACTAAACAGAACAGCTGGACAGAGATGAACACACACCATAGCAACTAATACAGACATGACAGAAATAACTCAACAGAACATAATTGTGAAAATAATATCATTAAATTTGTACATTGATGGTTTAATATTTAATTAATGTCATTAAAACCACTCAAATTGAGGGAAATGGTTCCACTCACCGGCGGCCAGCTGCATCCACGCGCAGATCTTATACACGCTGCCCGAGTTGCAGAAAAAGAACAGACTAAAGCAAACGATCGTGCCCACGATCAGCAGCAACGAGATCCCAACGAAGAACATGGCGGTTTTGAAGGCTCCTGAAGGGATGGACCCAAAGTCGAGCGCGCTGCCTTTACACACCAGCTCTCCTGTGATGGGGTTCCCGATGCAGTAGTGGAAAAGCCCAAAGTACCCCGACTGAGGGGTGTCCACGCTGTCTCCAATCCAATACGGCTGGATGAAGACCACGACACAGATGATGGCGAAGCAGATGGTGAAGATGGTCCAGAGCACGCCAACCGCCCTCGAGTTTCTCACGTAGTTGGTGTGATAGATCCTGGCGGCCTCCTGGGCAGATAACAGTTTGGTCATGTTTGCTGGAGATGAAGGTGTGCGCTACCTGAACGTTCACACTGAGGAGATGTGAGAAACGTGTTTGGTAGTCCCATGCAGAATTGATTATCAAGCAGCCGAAAGTCTTCCTTGGATCTGTCCACGTCTTGAAATAAAACTTAAAAGACAAAAATGATAATGAAGATCTCCATTCTGAAGGAACTGTACACTAGCTCTGGTCCCTGAGAGATGCATTAGATAAAATTACCCAGAATTCCTGTAACCTGAGTCTCTGGCCGACAGTGGTCAGATGTGTTCTTCAACTGTGTCCATTACGTCCGACTGACGAGAAAGTTTAGATGCTCTCTTCATTCAGACTAACTCTGTGAGATCATGGGATTATTAATTAATGGAGGTGTACAGTTACACTCGGACTGTGTCAAACCTGGAGAACGGACTCGCCGTCTGTGCCTGAAACTCTCTCTCACTCAACATAGTGGAGATTCTGTTCATAAGATAGATAGATAGATAGACAGACAGACAGACAGACGATAGATAGACAGACAGACAGACAGACAGACAGACGATAGATAGACAGACAGACGATTAGATAGACAGACGATAGATAGATAGACAGACGATAGATAGACAGACAGACAGACAGACAGACGATTAGATAGACAGACGATAGATAGACAGACAGACCGACAGACGATTAGATAGACAGACGATAGATAGACAGACAGACAGACGATAGACAGACAGACAGACGATTATAGAGAGACAGACAGACAGACGATTATAGATAGACAGACAGACAGACGATAGATAGACAGACAGACAGACTGACAGACAGACGATTATAGATAGACAGACAGACGATAGATAGATAGATAGATAGACAGACGATAGACAGACTGACAGACAGACGATTATAGATAGACAGACAGACAGATAGACAGACAGATGATTATAGATAGATAGACGATAGATAGACAGACGATAGACAGACAGACAGACGATAGATAGATAGATAGACGGACGATAGACAGACAGACGATAGATAGATAGATAGATAGATAGATAGACAGACGATAGACAGACTGACAGACAGACGATTATAGATAGACAGACAGACAGATAGACAGACAGATGATTATAGATAGATAGACGATAGATAGACAGACGATAGACAGACAGACAGACGATAGATAGACAGACGGACGATAGATAGACAGACAGATGATAGATAGACAGACGGACGATAGATAAATAGATAGACAGACAGATAGACAGACAGATAGACGATAGATAGACAGACGGACGATAGATAGACCGACAGATGATAGATAGACAGACGATAGATAGACAGACAGACGATAGATAGACAGACAGACGATTATAGATAGACAGACAGACGATAGATAGACAGACGATAGATAGACCGACAGACGATTAGATAGACAGACGATAGATAGACAGACAGACAGACGATAGACAGACAGACAGACGATTATAGAGAGACAGACAGACAGACGATTATAGATAGACAGACAGACAGACAGACGATAGACAGACGATAGATAGATTGACAGACAGACGATTATAGATAGACAGACAGACGATAGATAGATAGATAGATAGATAGACAGACGATAGACAGACTGACAGACAGACGATTATAGATAGACAGACAGACAGATAGACAGACAGATGATTATAGATAGATAGACGATAGATAGACAGACAGATGATTATAGATAGATAGACAGACGATAGATAGACAGACAGACGATAGATAGACAGACAGACAGACAGACAGATGATAGATATATAGACAGACAGACGATAGATAGATAGACAGACAGACGATAGATAGATAGACAGACTGACAGACAGACGATTATAGATAGACAGACAGACGATAGACAGACTGACAGACAGACGATTATAGATAGATAGACAGACGATAGACAGACTGACAGACAGACGATTATAGATAGACAGACAGACAGATAGACGATAGATAGACAGACGATAGATAGACAGACAGACGATTATAGATAGATAGACAGACGATAGACAGACGATAGATAGATAGACAGACAGACGATAGATAGATAGACAGACTGACAGACAGACGATTATAGATAGACAGACAGACGATAGACAGACTGACAGACAGACGATTATAGATAGATAGACAGACGATAGACAGACTGACAGACAGACGATTATAGATAGACAGACAGACAGATAGACGATAGATAGATAGACGATAGATAGACAGACGATAGACAGACAGACAGACGATAGATAGACAGACAGACGATAGATAGATAGACAGACAGACGATAGATAGATAGACAGACTGACAGACAGACGATTATAGATAGACAGACAGACAGACGATAGATAGATAGATAGACAGACGATAGATAGACAGACAGACAGACGATTATAGATAGACAGACTGACAGACAGACGATTATAGATAGACAGATAGACAGACGATAGATAGATAGATGGATAGACAGACGATAGATAGACAGACAGACAGACGATTATAGATAGACAGACTGACAGACAGACGATTATAGATAGACAGATAGACAGACGATTATAGATAGACAGACAGACAGACGATAGATAGATAGACAGACTGACAGACAGACGATTATAGATAGACAGATGGACAGACAGACGATAGATAGACAGACAGACAGACGATTATAGACAGACAGACAGACGATTATAGATAGACAGATAGACAGACAGACAGACGATAGATAGACAGACAGACAGACGATTATAGATAGACAGACAGACAGCATTACTGAAGACTGAATGCCAGTCGAACACAACCAGTATATATTCCTGTTGTCTATAACTAACAGTTATTCCAGTCACCAGTGTCAGGCTTCAGCCAGCAGGAGGCGCTGTGACATTATCAACAGAACAGAGGATCTGCACTCAGAGGAACGAGAGCTTTTAGCTCATATTCAGTTTAATCACTGATTTAATAACTGGGACAATTGTTATATTACAGTCAAGTCTGTGTTCAGAGTTCAGACAGAGTTTTATGAATGTTCCAGTTTAACATATATAGATATTGTCTGGCAAAATCAGATTAGTCCTGCTGTCGGTGGAATAATATGTGCAAACTACTACATAATCCCCCTGTCAGTTTCAACAATCGGCCCTGGTGCCATTTTTAGAAAGTGACAGAAAGAGACAAACAGCAGTGACATTTTAGAGAGAATAATGTCACCGTCCCATCACCTGTCCCTCCGGGGCATAATTGCACAATAATTCATGATTCAAATATATGAATCAAAGGTGCTTGGACAAAAGCACAATACAGTGGCCCCTTGGGGTCGAATGAGGAAATCAATGAGGTGCTCATCTGCCCAATTCAAGCGTCCCACTGGCTTTGTCCTGAAGAGCCGGCAGACGCATGTCAAGAGAGGGCCGGGACGCTCCATCTGCTGCTCTCGATAGCACAGAAACGGCTTATTTGATTTGATTTGATTTCACTGCTGAGTGTCAGACCAGTGAAAGCATTGATGAATTACAGAGAATCACAACAGCACGCTTCCTAATGACAACTGACTGATATATTAACAATGCTTTGCAGCCTTTATGGTAATGTGATTTTCCTCTGGGACATTTCGGGACCACACATCCCCCCTGCTGTTCAACACAGATCTCCTTAATAATGTTTATTCTGTCAGGCGCATGATCCTCTGGTGTTGTCATGTTTTTATCACTTCATCTTAAAGGATAGCTCAGTCATTGTTTGGCTGGTTTGAAATGCTTTAATATTCCTGTTTTCCTAGTGTTGTAAATAGGCAAAGTCACAAATATGTCCTTGCTTAAAGTTTGAAAACAAACACTAAATACTGAACTTTGATTGGTAACTTCACACACACCATTTATTCAGCCTTTCTGTGGAGAAGAAGCTGAACATGAAGGTTTCTTCCAGCGTCTTGAGACGATGCCACAGTTCTTCTGGATTTACTCTGTTTCTTCATGTAATCCCAGACAGACTCCATGATGGTGAGATCAGATCTCCGTGAGGATCATATCATGTCAGACTTCTTGTACATACAAAAATATCATGGATTGTTACAATGAATGGCAAATGCTTGGAAATGTAAACTGATATTTCCCACTGACACACTACAGTAAAATATATATAAATAACTGATTTCAAACCATTTTGTTTTGTGAAGACTTAAGACTTTTGCACAGTAGTAGGCTATATATACTGTACTATAATATATATATAACACACACACACACACATATATATATATATATATCAAGAATTGATTTCTTACTAGTTCCAATTTCACATCAGAAACACAATTCTAACTACTGACAATGTTAATTTCTGATAACATGAATGTGATTGTTACTGTAAGAAAGCCATTTTAGATATCTGAAATTACTCTCCTAATTATTGATATCAGAAATTAATTTTCAGATATCAGAAATAACAAATGTATCATGTTAAAGTACATTTACAGATATCAAGAATTAACATTGACATTAACATTGCCATTTCAACTAAGAAATCAATTCTTGATATCAACAATTGAATTTGAATAGTAGCTATGGTGATATCTACTGGTAAAACCATTATATCAAGAATGATAGTTTTTACTCTTTGAAATTGAATTTAATGAATAAAACTCATAGCGTCTCGTGTTTTTGCCGTGCAAACGTGGTCATATTCATAAGCACATTTACTCTGTAACACCAGAGACGTACGGTACAGTACATCCACACAGAAGATTAATGTGATCCTCTGCTCATGTGTGTTCATCTCTCCACAGTGTGTCCGGACAGCTGGTGTCCATGAGTGAGATGTACTGACCGCTTCACTCCACCAGCAGTATTCTCTAATAATGACCCCCCATTTACTCCTTTACTGAGATCCAGACTGCTTTTTCTGAGATCTGTATTTGTAACAGTCAGGTATGAGCAGAGATCAATAGTTGTGTTCCCCGTGGCTGAAGGCAGATGCTCATCCGTCATGTGTTTCGCCCTCAGGTGGAAGTGAGCTTTGTCTATTCACACTATCCTGACACACTATACAAAAGCCTTTTTTGTTGTCAGGACATGGGCTCTACTTTTCTTTTTCAAAACCGTTCCCATGGAAACAAGGCGCAAAATGCACTTAATAAATATTTCTGTTGCAAAACTGGTGGAAGATCAACCTCAAAAACGCCAGGGTTTATTCAGCAGTGATGACCAGTGGACTGAGCGCTTTCTGTGAGCGCTCTCTCCTGTCATGTGCACTCGTGTGGGTCCAAGTGGTCTAGTTTAGGCTAGTCTGTTCTTTTTACCCATCCAGACAAAAGAAATCCCTCTCTTTCTGCTCCTCCGTGACCTCGCTGTCATCCCTCCACACAGCAGGCCTTTCTGTCCGTCATGTGGCACTAACACTATCAATAACCGTGTCAGTGGGGCAAGTCCCGCAGGCTATGCTATGTAGACACACACACACACACACACAGCACGCGACACAGAATGAAGGACCCCTGAAGAGACACTCTTTTGACCACCAGACCGACCCGACCATTGACTTCCTCCTCCGCCGACTGTGCCTTCATCACACCATCTTTGCCTTTGTCAACATTCGATGGGGTAATTATTCCCCTCCTTTATGAAAACCAGACGCCATTTGTTGCACAGAACAAGCAACTGATTAGCAGGCCAAGCTAATAAAAACACAGCTAATTTAAAACATTCGCCCCAAACACATAAATCGTAAACGTTACTATGCTTCTTTGGCACATCAGGGCATAGAAACAATCTAAAAGGTGTTGGGGACACATTATATAAACCGTTTTAGCTGACCTCATGAATATTAATTAGGTGGCATAACATTTGTCCAATAGTTCTTGCTAAAAGACAGGTAGCCTAAGTGGCCGCTAGCTAGATTAGCACTTTATTTAGTCCACTACCAAAGCGCTGGCTGGGAGAATCTTTGGCGACACAAATGTACGTGGAAAAACACTTAATGTGAGCTTTTGTAAAAATAATAATAATAATAGGCTAATAATAATTTAAAAAGAAGTAGTACACTTTAGTGTAGCCTATACTTAAAACCCCCCTGTAGTCAATAATTGTATCCTTTAAAACTCATCTTTGATCACCATAATTGCATATTAAAAAATGTTCTCCTTGAATTTTTTTTCATGCCTTAAAATAACTCTGTAAAATGATACTATGTAACTCTACCCATGCCTCATTTAGTATATGTGGTTCTATAAATATGCAAATTAGCCCCGCCTCGACTCACTCAGCTCAGAGATCCACTCGTTGATCTGATTGGTTACAAGGTAGTTTGTGACGTCAGACATTTTCAAACCGTGTTTTTGCAGTTTTTTAAGGAGAAAATACTGAGCAAAAGACCCTGTGGTAAAAATCAAGCTTTTAATGTTGTTTATAATATTATAGGAAAATATGAGAGAATTATGTAAATGGTGTAGGTAGGCTATAGGCCTACGATGTTATGATGATGAACTATATGCCGTTCTCCATTGACGTTCTGTGATGTTCAAAGCGTTTCTAAGGACGCTGAGTTTAGAAGGCAGACTGAGACGGAGAATGGGAACATGGTTTGTGTCACATTAGCTGTTTGATAACGTAAGTGTCATATCATATATCCCCAAAGGTCTTGTCTGGACTATTGTTGTATTTCCTGTCCTTTTTCATGTTGGTCTATCCAGGTGTATCTTGTTTCCTCGTGTGTATATAAAGCACTTGTGTTTCGTTTGTTCTTTGTCAGTTGTTGAATGTGATGGTCCCTGTCTTTCCTTTTCTTTGTTTTCCGTGTTGCTTATCTTTTGTATGCTTGTTTCTTTATTAAATGCCCCTGCCTCCATGACGATCTCCGGAGGTTACATCAAGCAGAAGCTAATCATATTAATTACCGTTACTGTTATGTGTCCGACAGAGAGAGTGATACATAAAACGCATTACATCGACTTGTAGACGAGCCCGAGACTTGAGCTCTTCCACTTCTTCTGAATCAGTTTCTGGTTTCTAGTTCCACTTGCCATCATGCAGCGTTTACTAGGCTACAGTAAAAGTGACTGGTGTGAGTGAGTGGAGGCGGGGCTAATCTGAATATTCATGAATCCGCGTATACTAAATGAGGCAAGGGTGTAGAGTTACATTCAAGCTATTTTAAGTCATGAACATTTTATTTTCACAGGGAAAAAAACATTTAATAATTTTGGTGATCAAAGATGAGTTTAAGGGATAAAATTATTGACAAAATCTTTAAAATCTACTTTAAAAGTTTAAACTGAAGGTTTTAAGACATTTAATGCATTAATTGCAATCAAATAAAAATTTATTATAGTTTAAATTTATATTAAATACAATCAGCTGAACTTTTTTGACAAACTTAAGCAGGCTATATTTTAAATAGTCTTTAAAATTATGGTAACACTTTACAATCAGGTCTAACGTTAACATTAGCTGATTAACTAACAAACTAAAAATTGGCCAATACATTTGTTACAGTTTTTATTAATCTTTGTCAACATTAGTTGCTATAAAAAAAAATCTGTTTATTGTTTGTTCATGTTAGTTCACAGTGCATTCACTAATCATAGCATACAACTTTTGATTTTCATAATATGTCTGTAAATGTTGAAATTAACATTAACTACGATTAATAAATGCTGTAGAAGTATTGGTAATTCTTAGTCCTATATTCTTACACCAAAATTGTGTAGTAGTGTACTACCATACTGACAAGCATAACTAAAATATACTTAAATGTATTTTTTCTATTGAAATATGTATATCATGTATTTAATAAAACATATTTGTAATTGCACATTTGTAATGATGAAGTTTATTACATTTAGTACACTTAAAATATTTGAACTTAAACCGGGATGCTGATTACCACTACAGCTACAATTATAATCAAGTATTTGCATTATGTTAGTCAAAATAAGTGTACTTTAAAGTGTGGCAAAAGATTCAATTTGACATTATTACGAAGTGCATTTTTAAAAGCATACTTAAGTGTGTCTAAACATGAAAGTGCACTCTCTGGAATGACTCTTAGATGGCCTTTTATTTCATCATTATTATATATAAATGATATATATATATCAACTAAAAAATAATATACTTTTAAGATTTGAAGTAGAGCACATTCAATAGAATAAAGCACACTTCTTTTTCACAAATAAATGACAATTCTGTCATACACCTTCATGTTGTTTTAAACCTTTATGATGTTCGTTCGAGGATATTTCGAGAAATGGAAGTCACCAAAATGGTTTAGTTTACAAATTTCTTCACAATATCTTCTTTTGTGTTCTGTAGAAGAAAGAAAGTCATACATGTTTGGAACGACATGAGGGTGAGTAAATAATGACAGAATTTTCATTTCTTTATGAATCACCACTTTAACGCTCTATTTACTGTAGAAATACACAGTCAGCATGTTGCAAGTTGACTTTTCACATTAGGCCGAATGCAGTGAGCGTTGGGGTGTAACCTGGGTGCTTTGGCAGGACCCTTCCCCACACAGATGGTGAAGTTCCTGGGGGGAGGATGGATGTAATTTGGGGACGGATGAGGGAGTCAGTGTATGTGAACGTGTGTGTAGCCCAGGGCCACAGACATACACACACACAGCAGACTGACCTAGATGAAGTCAGAGCTGTCAGCTGACTCTGTGCCTGGCCGTTCCCTCGCTCTATACCCAAATGTGCGGCTACTGTATTCACAGGATAGAAACAGACATGGACTGTGGCTAATCTGCCCCCCACACACACTCCCTCACACACACACACACACACACTGAACGAGTCAACCGCACCGCTCCACTCCTGGCTATTGTATGAAGCTTTTGTCTGGTGTGGGGCGACCATTAGTGTGAAGTGTGCCGGGACTTGTAAACACACACCGCAGCGAACGCTGTCATCAAAAACTCTACTGCAACTTTAATTCGTTTCAATTCGTCTGCCTGAGTTGAATGAATCAGGCGTAGTCCTTTGTTAACCCATGGACACATATAGCAAAAACTGTCTACATTATACTATTCATTTCCAGATAGCAGAAAAGGTTGATTAAAGAATGTGAAAATGAATCAGCTTATGACCTCAAAGCTAAATATAGCAAACTGCGCAAAAGGGATTATGGAAACATCAAAGAAAAATGAAAATGCAAGTCACATTCTCTGTCATTCTGCTGTAGGTCCATCAGTTTCTGATTCTTGCTTGTCAGAGATATTCTGAATATGTGTGGGTGTAGGCTATGTATTATGGAAATGTTTAAATTCTGAATGTGTGTTTATATATATACACACACATTCAGAATGTAAACATTTTCTATGTTTATATGCAATCCAACAATTAAGGTGAAAGGTGAAAGACTGTAAGGAGGCATTTTCAAAAACATCGGCTTACCCAAATTACCACAAACACAATCCTCTCCTAAGTCTCTAAAATAGCATCATGTGATGTTTTAAACCTCCAAGCGTTCATATGCACGCCCTGAATAACACTTACATAAGTGAATAATCCAGAAAAGGGGTTTTCAAGCTAAACATTCTCCTCCTTTAGTGTCATGATGGGACATTATGTGAATGATTTGTGTCTTATGAAACTGCTTCATAATCTGTTTGAATATGTTCAGAAGCTCTGATTGTGCAACATGCGTTCATGAAACAGCTTCTTTATGTTTTAACTGCAAGAGATCTGTCCATAAGTGTAATCCTCACGGGAAACTGGTGTTCTTGTGAAACTATTTTGTGGTGAATTGGACAAAGTGCTTTCCCCATCTCAGAGCAACTGCTAAACGTGCTCCTGTGACAGCTGATCTCTTATATATAGTGTTATATCGAAGTTACAAGCACAAACAATTGCATTTTTCTATTTGAGGACACATTTTTTTGGGCCTATGTATATTTAAAAATTTAAAGATACAGTATATAATATAAACCATGCTTTTGTTCCTCACAGAGTTGCCTGTGGCTGTTTAACCTTTAAAGTTTATTCCACTTTTAAAGCAGAAGTGAAGTTGTCTATGTTTCCCAATCTGTTACCGAGACCAGCAGGCTTGTCATTATGGTAATGTACCCAACATTTCTGTTTTGTTTTGCATGGTCTGAGACTAATGGGCTGTTTTAAACCATAAATCTCGAGACTCGAACCCAGAGCAATTCTCCGTTTGCAGTGTTTCAGATGTGACTTACGTTTCGCGAATGAATCGTTCATTTGAACAGATTCTTTGGAATGACTCAATTGAACCGATTCGCAATTTTTCAAAATGCATCCAGCAGCATTACTTAACAAAATTAATAAAACAAGAGACATTTTTTGTCCTTTCTCTTTTGTTAAGTCTATAAATACAGACAAATAATTGTTCACATTTTTGCATAATTTGACCAAATTAAAGCTTGACTAAAGATAGAGGCACAATAAAGAGTTCTGTTCAGTAATATTTACCTTGATTTTGACCAGCTTTCTTTCTTACACATCACACGTCTATAATTTCACATCTTTACTTTATTAAATAGGCCTATAATTTAGAAAAAAGAAAAAACGTTAGCGGTTGTGGTTTTGTCCCCACAATGGGACAGTCATAATTTGAGAAAAATTGGACATAATTTTCACACAATAAGTGGGCTAGGCTATTTACATGGTTTACGTTAATGTCACTCTTTGTTCCAGATCAACAGTTTTAAACATGTAATAGGCCTAGGGTAATTAAGAGAAACACATTCATTTGACTTAGATACATATAACTTAAACAAAATAAAACAACACGTTAAATAATTTCTCGGTAACTTTGAGTGAAGAATTAAATGGGTTGGTGAATCGTTTTTCAACGGGTTTAGCAGTGAAGCGTTCGAACGAACCGATTCATTAATATGAATCCCAACGCGGCGTTCAGAGACGTGTCCGCTGAAGTTGCGTTTAATCTATGACCGCTGAGTCTGCTTTTAAAGGCTAATCCACCAAGCTCTAATTGGTCAATTACATCCAAGTGTAGGCGGGACCAGCAGCTATGTGTGGTCGAAAGGCCTGTCAATCATCGCTGTATATGGACACGCCACGCCCACACCTCTCTCAGTAGCGCTGCACATTGAACGCGCGAGCACACAGGCGCTGTGTGAGGTTTCGGATGCAAGTAAGCACGAGCGCCACTCGCACATATGACAGGATACAAGCTCGAAAGAAGAAAATATGCCAATTCTCCTTATGTATCATGCGATTTATACATCGCTGTGCTGATTTCGTCAGTATTACAGAGGTGAACGGCGATGTCTGGCTGCGTAACGCTGATTGACGGACCGGAGCGGTCGCGCGCGTTTTAACGCACAGCAGTGTTTCCAGCTCAACTTTTTCTCTCAACTTCTCTTTTTGACGGGCGAGGTGAAACGACAACACAAAGCATGGCGACACAAAACGACTGCTCTGTCAAGGTCTCTTTAAGGTAAGCCTGCCTGTCAGAATCTGCCGACTGTGCCCATATGCAACCATCATTTCACATTGTTTTTAGTATAATACACTGTTCGTGCTATTATATATATGTTTTATGTATCATGCACTGTTTATTTACGTTCACAACAAAGAGTTTGTAGGACAAACGGGGTGTTGCAATTCTCTGGGTGTGTGCTGCACAAGGTAAGACCCCGGTGATGCACAATCACACAGATGCAATATTGCAACCCGTTGAGCATAACATTTCTTGTAAGTGTCAAACACAGATGTGCACGAACTATAGTTCCCATCTGCCGCCACATGCATGTAACATGCATGCATAATTACATGCATAATGCATATAGAGACAGAAGTTACATTTAGGTTTGACTTGTCTCGTGCACTGTACACAAGTGTGCAGTAAGGTGCATTTAATTGCTTTATGAGTTTTGCATAAATCCTGAAGGACATCAGATGATGCAGGAATGTCTGCAAGGTGATAATGACAAAGACGCGCGCGCGCTCCTTCTCAATGTCCTTATTTCCTTTGTTAAAACCCCACATCAGTGAGTAATATCGCCATAGATCAATATCGAATCGATTCGCCCTCGTCTGCAATGATCATCAGAATTGCCAATCACACTAATGTCATTATTCAGTCGTAAAATTGAAGCGCGTGTCAGCAGTCAGGAGCAGTGAACGAGCATGACTCGAGGCGGTGGTCTGAGAACTGTCTGGATCCCCTTCAGATCAGTCTGACTCTGATGCAAGAACACAGAGCAGTTTAGAGATCAAACCCAGTGTCTGGGTGTGTTATGTCCCCATTTCCATGTCTGGAAGCCCCTCCTGCTCTTGCATTGTGTGTTTTGTGTGCTTTGAACGGACCTGCTGTTGCAGTAATGCTAGATTGAAGTGGGTCTTTTGTGTTCGGGAGTGTGGCTGCAGGTGCATGGTTGATTTTTGATGCACAGTTGGTGTAGTAAGCGTGCTTTACTGTGTCTGCGGCTCACTGTGGGTCACACCTGCAGATGGGAGGGGGAGCATTACATCAATGAATGAAGTAGACCCACGTGTTCTGCTGAACCTCATGAAGGCGGACTGTTATTTAAAGCTATACTTCATCTAGATATGCAGACTGTTGTGTGGATCCAGTTCCAGTGCTTGCAAGGCAGGACTGGATTGATATTCCTCAAACATACGATTCTAAGAGCTGCTGAAGTCGAGCATCACTGTTAGTATTGCTCATGCTTAACATAAAGGGGTGTTCACACTGACAGCAGTGTGCAGCAGAGAAGACAAAGTGACCGGAACTAATTTATTTTCAATAGTAATTGATTGACAAAATCAGTACACTGTAGCCAGAGATGTTAGATGCGGTTTACTACGTTAAAGGGTCAGTTCACCCTAAAATGAAAATTCTGTCATTTATTTCTCACCCTGATGTCGTTCCAAAACCGTAAGACTTTTGTTCATATTCGAAACTCAAATTAAGATATTTTTGATGAAATCCGAGAGCTTTCAGTCCCTGCACAAAAGTATTCTCGCCGCTTCATAACATTAACATTAACATATAGTCACATGGACTATTTTAATGATGTCTTTACTTTCTGGGCCTTGAAAGTGGAAATAACGTTGCCGTCAATGGAGGGACAGAAAGCTCTCAGATTTCATCAAAAATATTTTTATTTCTGTTCCGAAGATGAACGAAAGTCTTACGGGTTTGGGACAACATGAGGCTGAGTGATAGAATTTACATTTTTGGGTGAACTATCCCTTTAATGAATGGGTGAAATCATAACACTTAATATGGCATTCTAGAAAATTAAATCAAAGTTTGCATTTGGCTGGCGTTGTTGAAAAATGAACCCTCCTTATTTGGTTGCAGTCTTTCATCTAAAGTTGGCTCAAAATATCATAATTGTTTGATATCTTCTGACTAGATCTGTAGTCTGAGGGTTTAAATGTGTCATGCGCTTCCAACTCGTAGAAATCCGAGTTTCCCACATGTATACAACTTATCTTTTTGGAAATTGTAATTACGTTATCTCTGAGTCGGCTTGAAGAGCACATAAGATCTGCGTCCATCCAATCAGCAACCAATGAATTGAACCATGTTTTTTTCTCTTTCGAATAATCCGTTTCAGAACAATACGTGTATACCTGATGAAGGTCATGGGACCGAAACGTTGCACTTAAATCATTTTTTGAGATTTGTGCTATTACAGATAGTTTGTAGGATTTTTTAAATTAATTTTAAATGGACCCTTTTAATTCTTTGTCCTATACGTCCTATATCTATTACCCCCAGTTGTGCGAGCCGGTAAATTGTTCATTGATTGCAATACGAAATAAATAATCTGTCGCTACTTCCATTACATTGTGATTAGATCTGGCTGGTGTAGTTGCTACGATTCAATGTACGGAGTTGTCTTTAGTTTCCTCCTTGATATCCTCCAACTGGATGCAATCATAAGTCATAATTCTGACTGTCCAAAATCTACAGACTGATTCTGACTCGGCCCAACTGCAGACCGGGCTGAAGTTATGTAATTTAATCTAGCTTTTAGTTTTGTTTTACTGTAAAACAAAGTGTTTCAGGAGGTGTATGAAAGTATTGACAAATGATGGTTTATTTCGCAAAGGCAATCATATGCATTGCAAACCTCTTGGGGAGGAAGAGGAATTGTCATATTAACCTTCAGGACATTTAAATTCAATGAAATCAAAACCGGAAGCAGTGAAATCCTCAAAAATTGTGTTTATTTCATCATTGGCAGTTCTTTTTTTGGAGTTTCCCAGCAGTCATTGGATAAGGGCAGGAAGGATATGACTGAGCTTGGAGGACATTGAGAAATTAAGGATATCAGCCAATCAGATTGTCTTTATTGCTGACCCAGAATCTCCCTTGATGCCCACCCTAACGACGCACAAGACGAGACGATGATGGACAGTTTAGAAGCTCTTTCTTGATGAAATTCCTACCAGTAGACTAATTTACAGTAGTGCGAGTGATTAAATAAACGCTTCTGTATTTACAGTATGTCACGTCATTGCATCCTTTGTGAAATAAACTACTTCTCCATTATTACCGAGAGACAGAATGTCCTTGCCACAGTGAGAATATGTGACCTCAACATGGAAGTAGCAAGCTCAGCTTCACTTCTCATGAGTTGACCCTTTTTCTACCTCATTTCCTCTTAATCACCATCAAAGCCTGCGGTTGAGAGATTGATTGTGTTTTCTCTGTGGGTGGGAGTTTGCATCTGTATTGTGTGTGTGTGTGTGTGTCATTCCCTCATGTGTGTATGTCATCTGCAGGGCATCTTTCCTCTCCCTCCTGGTATAGACAAGTGAGACGTTCTCCAGGAGTGTTGACTCAACAGCGCTGTTAAAATTAGACACAAAGTGAAAATTTGTTTTGCTGATGATTTTCTTGCCTGATAAAGAAGGTTATCCATACCGTGGCGTCAGACTGTCTGTAGTTGGAGGGTCTCGTAGGAATTCCTTCAGGGTCTCGAGATAACGCGTCTGATGATTTCATTGGGATTTCATCTTCTAACATCACTAACTGTTTTTAGAAATATTACTTTGAACTGAGCTCAAACATTATGGCTGCCAGATAAGTGCCTGCATCTTGACAGTTTGAGAAACGCCTGACCTGTTTATGTGTCCAGTCCGCTTCCTACTGACACGGCTTGATCTTTTCTCAAGGGTCTGGCTGAGAATGCCGGAGTTTGTGGGGGGATCATGTTAATAGTTGAGGCTCCTGGGAACCAGACTCGTAATTGCCTTGTTTATGGGAATAGCTTCCCCCAAGACTTTTAGGGTCCTTGGCATCCTCTGGAGTTACATGGTGATCACTGGGTCAAGGACAAATGCTAGTGTGCATGATACAGAGAAATATAGAAAAATATGTTAAAAAGTCTAGTCTAGTCTAGTTTCATGTGGTTTGAAACATTTTCTTATTTAAGGAATTAAATGTCATGTGGTGTAACTATCAATTTAAAATGTTTTACTTAGTCCTTGAATCCCTATGAGTCTACACATCTTAATCATTATTTTAGATTTTTTTTAAAGCTTTTGCATTAATGAATTCATAAATATTATTGGTTTGGGGGAGTCGCACCACATGACATTTTACTAAACATGATCTGTGATTTTTAAGAAACTTTATTTACCTTGACAGTCATTTCCTTTTATTTCCTGCATGATGGCTTTATTTCCACATGACTTTAATTCAGCGGACAAACGTTTTTCAACGCCCCAAAAGATCAAATAAATTTTAAGCAATTTAAAACATTCAAATCTTTTTTTTTAGTAGTAGGTCTGAGAAAAAATGTAATGTCATTGGCCCCTCTGTGATTGTCAGTAGAGTTTATTGAATGTGCTTTTCTTGTAATCGAGACTAGTCCATTAAGCTCTATTAAAGAACCTGGACAATGCAGTTCAAGTTGAAATACGTCCCACAGCGCACAGTGTCTTTTGTAAAGGTGCCCTGCTTACTGCCTGTCCTGCATACACTGAATGTATGGGTATTTTCTCTGGATTCAATGGGAATATGAATAAGAGATTGGTTTGCATGGGCCATATTCAGTTGAACATTTCATTAAGCTGCACTTGCAGTAATAACCATTTAAGCCTGCGGCAGATCAGGCGATTAAATAAGTTCAGGATTAATTTAGGCAAACAGAAATGCTCTCAAGTCGGCTAAACTATTTTGTGCTGCATAAAATGTGGAGTATGAGTATCTTCTTTAGTGCTTATTAATACAATGACTTCCTCAACAGCCTCATGGGATATACCATTGTCTGTCTCTGTTTCTCTGCCTTTTGATGAAATATTTTTTACGCCCTGGAGGGCAGGAATGGTGGGGTCCCATGAGTTTAAAACTCAAGCATACTATGTGAATACTACTAACCATCATAAATAGTGAGTGAGATTTGAATAAGTGTGTCCCAAAGCATGGTATGTTGAAATCGATATTGCCCACAACCCATTGCACTTTAAATGAGGATTCAGTTCAGAACTACGAACACAGTCGTGAGTGTGCATGAAGCTGACAGGGTTTTCACTGCTACTCCCCGAGCAGGGGATATCAGCTCACTTCATTTTTACAAAATGCATTTATTCAGAATACCTTGCAATGTCAAACACAGATGAAACTCAAATATTAGAGGAGTTGATGGTTCGATGCAATAATATTCTTCTGTACATAAATATAATACAAATTACCATCATTTTATTTAATATACATGTGTAAAATATCTCCATGTAAATATTATTTAATTACAAACTTCTCTTAATCTTATCTGTCCAATTCAAAAACATTATAATGAATGATAAATGTTGGTTGCAATGTTTAATATGAAAATAAACTTAATTTGGTAATACAGTATGTCTTATTTAACCCGTAATCATGATAGCTGACTTGTAACTGTTGCGTAACGTGGTTTCCAGTTTGTGCACCTAGCCTGGAAATCCAGACCCAAATCCAAAAGATGAATGGTCTGGTGTCGAGTAATGAAAATCGCCCAACTCGAGGGGCGGCACCAAGCATGCATCTGAAAATCTCACTGCACGCAAATGGATAACACTACGACCCAGAACAACATACGCAGCATGCGCTTAGCTACTAGCGTAGCTAACTGGTAGATTAGACTCTTGCCGTATCCAGTCGGCAAAACAGAAAAAACGTCCTTCTTGCAAAGGAACGATTTGAGCGCCGTCTTCTGTTCCTCTTTTAGATAAAAAGTCAAGTCTAACTCGTTCATTGTAGCGGCCAAAGCCGTGTCAAACAACTGGTGTTCATCCATAGCCATCTTGCAATGTTTACTGATGACTTCGACGTCACAGCGCTGTCGTCATCTGTGGTTCTGCAGTTGGTTAGTATTGGTTTAGCTCGCCTCAGGCCCGCCTATATCAGATAACCCGATGTGATTGGTGCAGCTCAGCTACGAGGGCATAGTTAATGAGCATCATTACTCGATGCCAGAGTGACTCGCTGAGCAAATTCAAATTGTGTTCTCGCGAGAACAATACACAATACACACACATATATTATGTAAACACAAACTTTTATTTTGGATTTGAATAATCGCGATTAATCGTTTACAGCCCTAGGTTAGAGACACTAATTACATGTTGTGCTGTGGAAATCTCACTATGACTATCCTTCCTGCTGTTTCCACCGGAAATCGTTTGCTATGCAAGGCAGTAGATTGTGTAGTTGACTGCGTTCAGTGCCCACACAGGAAGTGATAGCGAGGGGGTCAGAGGTATGTTTCTGTGACGCTAGTTTCAGTGAAGACGTGTAGTTAAATGCACCCAGTAGCCAGTTTGCCTCAGGGCTTCCCTTTAGAAGCCCTTCCAGACCCACAACCGTGATTCACTGACATGAGAGCCTCAATTGATAATGTCTCTCTGAGTCAATTAGATGCTGTTCTTTTAGACATCGTCCTCTGCTTGGAAGAAAAGGCCGGTTGTGTTTCAAATGAAAAGGGGAAGAGGCTTGAAGGGAGGTGGCGAGAGAAAGAGAGAGTCAGAGAGCAACAGAGAGGGCAAGAGAAAACAGGAAGTGTCTTTTTCTCTTTCAGTGTCAAAGGACTGCATAGGAAAATCAACATTAGCTCTCAGTGGAAGCATACAAAGAGAGGCATTTATTAATTATTTGCGTGTGATAGATCACTGTTCTGTGTGTGTGTGTGTGTGTGTGTGTGTGTGTGTGTGTGTGTGTCTTGAAGGCTCTAAGAAACGGCTATATGTCACACTCTCTCACAAAGAGGTCCGTAGAGTAAAGCCACTACAGTGTGATTTAAGGGTGTTAGATCAGATGTTCTTGACGAGGTATAAACGGGATGTTATTATAAAAAATAACATAAATAAAAATTCTGATGTTTTTCCGTGGATTGCAAAAGAGATGCTTTGCAGAATGTTTGTTCATGCTGTACTTTTCTAGTTGCTTTCTTTCTAGTCTTCTCCTGTGGCCTCATGGGATATAAAGGCGCTTTTCCACAGCACGGTACGGCACGGTTCGGTTCTGCTCACTTTGTGGCGCTTTTCCACTGCACGGTACGGTTTGCTTCGGCTCGCTTTAAATGGTACCACCTCTGTTGAGGTTCCAAGCGTACCGTACCGATACTAAATGTGACGTGAAAACACTGCAGATCACTGATTGGTCAGACTACCAGCGTCATTGTATTTGCGACAGGAGACACCAAATCCGCTAGATTTAAATAGCCAGTAACAGCCACTGCTGTAGCACCTGCACTACTTGCTTGACTTACTTGAAAAAAAAAAGCTGAATCGCGGTGGACGAAGTGCAGACGTTCCTCTCGTTGGTTGCCGAGGAGCAGATAAACTATAACGAGTCTATAAT
Source organism: Phoxinus phoxinus (assembly GCF_949152265.1). Classification (NCBI taxonomy): domain Eukaryota; kingdom Metazoa; phylum Chordata; class Actinopteri; order Cypriniformes; family Leuciscidae; genus Phoxinus; species Phoxinus phoxinus. The sequence continues at coordinate 3,951,607 of NC_136897.1, forward strand.
CCCACCCACTTTAAACTGAAGCGTACTAACTGCAGTGGAAAAGCAAACCGAGCCGAGTCGTACCACGCAGTGGAAAAGCCAAGCGAGCCGAACCGTACTGAGCCGTACCATGCACCATAAGTATCCATTTCAAAATCTTGGCAGAAATGGGCCCTGTCCCAAATTACAAGGTAAGCCTTTGCGGTCTTTCTCTGAGTCCACGCTGTCGGGTAAAACTGTGCTTGCTCAGCAAAAGTGCCCATCGAGGGCTCATATCAGCTCGCGAGCACCCTTCTAGAGTCTAAAATGACCATTAGGACACCCTACGGTCTTGTGGATCACGATCACTCACACGCGGCGACCATTGATAAGTCCACTAGAGTAGACCACACGAGTAAATGCAGATGAAGTGTGCCATTTGGGACAGGGCCATAGGAAATCTTCGGGATACTCTTTGCCTACATTTTTACTATGAAAACTACGAATTCACATACTGTTTTTCTCTGACTATATAGTAGCAAAGTATTTGGATGCACGGATAAACTGTTGCTTGTAAGCTTTTTAAGTCTGTTTCTCCTTATACAAAGCTATAATATCATACAGCGCTGGAAGACTTAGACTATTATGGACTATTGTTGCTGCATTTTTATGGTTCTTTAAAAAAAAAAAAAAATTTTTAAAGGAATTTTATGGAAAAGAGCCATGAACATTATGCAAAAAAATCTCTTTTTGCAGGAAAAGAATAAAGAAAGTTTGGAATGACTTGAGGTTGAATAAATGACGTCTATTTAAATTTTGGGTGACCTGTCCCTTTAAGAGAGATTAGTTGTTTTAAAATGTGTTAATGCAAAGCTGTGTGTGTACTTGTAATGTACTTTTACTTTGTTACAAGACTTTAATTGGGATCAAGGGAGCATGGCATCAGTAATTCCCAGCGTATCCTCTTTGGTCGTGTTTAATCTTATCATAGTTATAAAATGATTAACCTGGAGGACTTCATGGTTTTTGCATTTTGTGTTTTTTAAACCATTTGCTGACAGAAGGCCTTTTTTACTCTTATTCAAAGGTTCAGGAAACTTCAATAGGGCTTTTCTTTTGTGAATTTTAAATACACTTTATATTTAAATAAATTTTGTTCCTGCTTCATGCTCCGCTTGACTCTGTTGGCTCCCTGCCGGACTGTCCGAGAGCCTTTCAGGACGAGCTCGTACCCTGGGCTTTGAAATCAAACTGACCCCCTGCTGCCCTCTCCAGCCCCCTCCCATAGTCCCTCTATTCTCCTGCGAATTGAGGAGGGGGGGATTGTGGGACAATGAAGTGAATAGAACTGGACCCTTTGCGCTGGTCTCTGTAATTCTCTTTTCACACTGCATTAACAGAACCAGGGCCGGGACGGTCCCACGGGCTCAGTCCACCCAGGTTCTGGAGCGCTCAGCTGGGGCTCGTCTGCTTTGTTCACAGGGACCTTCTGGACATTGCACAGCTTGTAAACGATAATAAAGAAGTTGTTTAACGGATCTAAGGGGCCAGCTGGTGATTAGGTATCTTAAGCAGTAAGGAGCTTAAACGGGGCCGGGGGTCTCTGATGAAACAGGGTTTCCTCCCTTATTAATGGCAGCAAATAAGGCAGCTTTTAAAGCAAGCATCACTTATTAATACTCATTAAATGTTGGCGTGTATAATAATTGCTTGTTTCTAAGCAATCAGATTTTGATTTTCACCTGGTGCATGATAAAACTAGCATAAAATCCCATAGATTTTACACTACAGTTAAAAAGTTTGAAGATTTAAAAAAAATAAGTCACTTATGCTCAACAATCTTTGATGAAAAATGCAGTAAAACTTTCATTACTATTTAAAATAACAGTTTTCTTTGTGAATAGATTGTAAATTGTAATTTTCAGCATCATTACGCCAGTCTTCAGTGTCACATGATCATTCTAACATGCTGATTTGATGCTAAAGAGACATTTCTGATTATCAATGTAGAAAACCGTTAATACTTTCGTGGAAACCATAATACATCTTTTTCAGGATTTTTTTAATAGAAGAACATTCAAAAGAACAGCATTTATTTGAAATAGAAATCTTTTGAATACCTTTGAATGGTATAGTGTGCATATCTGGACTCTGGAGACGAGAATATCATAGAAACTTGGTCGTAGACGCTGTTTGATTTTGCAGCCACCTAGCAACCACCCAAAAAACCTTAGCAACCGCATTTCAACATGCTAAAAACCATTTTAAACACATGAGTTTTGCATGACCACAGAACATGTAAATGTAGTATTCTTTTTAGGTTAAGAAATTCTGAGGTTATAGTTATGTTATTATAAAGTTTAAAAATGGTCACATTTTCAAGCCTATGCAATCAGGAATTTTGCGAACGGGAAAAATAATTCCTCACACAACCTGATCTGGCTACATGTTCAACTTCACCAGGTTGCTGCATGGTTTGAAAGTGACTTCTGTGTGAGTGGTGTTTTGTGCATCACTACACTATTGACACTGGACAATTAATCTTTTTTTTGCAGGTAATCAATTTCAACTAAATCCGCCAATGTTACCGCACCAAAAGACTGGATGACCCTGGCTGAGATCTGTGTGTTGCTGGATTGATTGTGCTGTCATCGGGGTTGTGTTGTCCTGGTCTCTACGGCCTTTCATTTGTACATGACTTGCATCACGCTTCTCTCTTGAGCCAAACACAAACACAACGTGTTTGTTTGTGCGTTTGGAGGTGTGTTATCCCTATAAGACACACACACCTGCTTACAAAAGACATTGATGGCATATAGCTTGGTCACCCTTGGTCACTGACTCATTCGCTCCCACCCAGGCTGGATCCCGCTGGGACGTGGACTGCTCTCTGGTCCAGTAAATTCAGTCTGGCTCGGAGTTTACTGAGGGCTTTTTTTGCTTGGTGCCAATAGGAGCAGATGAATGTGACACCTATTCAAAGCTTGATTACCATGTCTGTGGTTACGGCCGTTGAGTCGGTCATCGAGGTAATAAACTGATGAATACAATTATTTAGAAGTGATCTTTTATAAAGATCACATGAATAGAATCCGTCTGCTGCTTCACCGAAGACTTATTTTTACCATACAATAAGCTCTCGTTCAATAAGCGCGCCCTCCATGTCACTCCCAGCTGCGATCAGTGTGCCATCTGACGTTGAAATGGGTGTTGAGTGAGGAGAGACTGAATCAAGCCTCTGGAAATCCACCGATGTGCCAGAATCACTCCTTTAAAACCGTGTGAATGTGTGTCTGAGCCCATGGCATCATTATATTGCATGTTTAATTTAGCAAATGCCATCTAGGGCACGTATTTCTCTAAAGTTATGTGTAAAATTATTCTTTTTTTGGCAGCGTGATTAAATAATGTGTGTAAAGAAAGACAGAGTTGTTATTACTTCCGGTTCATTCATCACACTGGAAATGGAAGGTCAAGTCTATCCCATTGCATTGTGGGATGCAGTATTTGGCAAATGTAGCAGGTCATCTGAGTGTTTCATACATAAAGAAGTAGGGATGCCCCGAAATGAAAAAGCACTTGACTGCATTTTCGTTTTTTAAGTCATATTTCAAGCAATTTAAAACCATCACGTTGAACAGTGCACATCTGACGTGTCTCCGCTAAAGGAATTAATCCATTATTTAATGGCTTTAATATATCGGACACATTTTCCAATCGGACCGATAACGATAACATTAACCGATATGGTGGCCGATAAATAATAATAATAATAATAATTCATTACATTTATATAGCGCTTTTCTGGACACCCAAAGCACTTTACATAGAAGGGGGGAATCTCCTCAACCACCACCAATGTGCAGCATCCACTTGGATGATGCGACGGCAGCCATATTGCGCCAGAACGCCCACCACACACCAGCTTACTGGTGGAGAGGAGACAGTGATGAAGCCAATTAGTATAGGAGGATGATTAGGAGGCCATGATGGACAGAGGCCAATGGGCAAATTTGGCCAGGACACCGGGGTTACACCCCTACTCTTTCGAAAGACATCCTGGGATTTTTTTTTAGTGACCACAGAGAGTCAGGGCCTAGGTTTAACGTCTCATCCGAAGGACATCACTACACTGGGGCGTTAGGACCCACACAGACCACAGGGTGAGCGCCCCCTGCTGGCCTCACTAACACCTCTTCCAGCAGCAACCTGGTTTTCTCAGGAGGTCTCCCATCCAAGTACTAACCAGACTCAGCCCCGCTTAGCTTCAGTGGGAAACCAGTCTTGGGCTACAGGGAGATATATCGTGCATCTCTATAATGAAGATTTGCATACTGCAGAAAAAATAAGAGCAGTATGCTGTTTATAACTTTGTTTTGGGATTTGTATTTTTTGATGCAAATGCATTTTTTGTGTTCATTTTTTGTTGTATTTTTTGACCCTCATTGTGAGAGAAAGGGAGTGTGTGTAATGTGATGGTTTTGATGGGGGAGGTTTGGATTGGCCCAGAATCTCTTTTGAGGTGAAATACTGTGGCATTACTGTATCACGTCCTTAATCGGACGGCCGTCCGGATGCAGACGCGGAGTAATCGCTCGCCTGTTCACCTCACTTCCGCAGCTGGGATACACGCACAGTTTTCATGATTTTCCCTGATGTCTGTGCTTTCTTTCGTTCATTATTCTGCTTTTTGTTGCTCTTGCCCTCAGCCTCCCCGACTGGCCGGCACACGATTATTTTGCGCGCAAAGCCCTCCTCAGATCTCTGTAATGGGGGTAATCCCACCCTGCAGATCTCACAGATCTCTGAACGCTCCTCTGGGAGTGGTGGGCCTGAGAACGGGAGTTGTGGAATCAGAGGTCTGTGTGAGCCATTAATTGGGCCTGTTGTCGACGGTTCAGAAAGAGCGTTTCATTCGTCAGACTGTTAAACAGTGGGTGGAAATTAGTCTGTGCTGATCAAGTCCTCTTGCTTTGTTACGAAACCTAGCGAGCCACCTACCTAGATGACGTTTTTAAAGGGATTGTTCATACAAATTTTTTTTGGATATACCCACCCACGTCGTTCCAAAATTTCTTGCTTGCTTCTGTGAAACACACACAATTATTTTTTCCATCCAGTAAATGTCAGTAGGGCCCAATACTTTCAAGCTCCTAAAAACATTAAATTATCCCATACGGCTCGATCGTACGTTTTCTAAAGCGACACGATCACTTTAAAATAATGAAAACATTGATACTGTACTTAAGCCTCTATTCACTTTCAAGTAGTATAATTCTGTGTACCGATATGTACGTTTATATGGAATATTATAGATTGTAGTTGTAAATTGTGGTTTGGTCACCTTTGCATGCGTGTATTTTTAAACGTGTTGGATTTGCATGCGTATGCATTTGGTTTTGTGAGCGCAGGGGAGTGGCAGTGGCATTTGTTGAGTTATGGAGATTAAGCAATGCAATCTAACAAAGTGACTTGAGAGAAGGAGAGAGAGAGAGCATGCAGGTACTATACCTCAAGCTTTTCAATTACAATCTCAGGCTGGCCAGAGAGACCATGTTAATATGCTGAGGAGCTAGAATGGGTTGCAGCACAATAAAGCCCTGCTGTAGATGAGATTGTCTGCTGTTGTTGTTTGCTTCTGGGCTTTGTATATCCTGGCTAATGTCTGTTCTTGGAAGACCTGAACCTTGGCAATCCTCTCTTGCTTGTTTCCTCTCCTGCTTTTCCCAGCTGCCCCTCGTTTAATAAATGAGGTGGGCCAATATGCCTGCTGTGGCCTGTCCTTTCACTTTCTCTAGCGCATCTTCAGGTAAAGTTTAACACAGTCGAAAATCCCAGTCTGCCAAAATCATGAAGGGACTCGAAAGCCAAGCCAGAAACTCCCGATTCACCATAAGATGGTCTGCTAGCGCCCGTTCTTCCAGTCCTCGGGAGCTTCATATGGCGTCTGTGGGAGCAGATGTTAGCACGCTAGGCTATCATTCACCTGCGGAGCTGTGGAGTCTCCATGCAAAAGTGGAAGATACGATGACGAAGAAGAAATGGGCACATTGCAGAAAATGATTGCTTTGGATAATTGTGTGGAAACTGAATTCTTGTTCAAGTTTGGGTTAGCCATAAGTAGGTCAACTTGAGATAGAAAACCGTCTGCCTTGGCCTCAAGGCTTTGGTTTTTATAGTCCTTGTGGTTTATACCGTGAATAAAGGCTAGTTTTGTACATGTTTGTCCATGACCTGGATCTCCATGCGCTCGGTTTCTCTGTGTTTTTCAAAAGAGTTTCGAGAGTAATGTATTATTCTGTAAAAATCAATGGGATCAATAATGGGATGCACACATGGGGAAATGACCGGCTCACAAAGGGAAACACTGATGGTCAAAGGACTCAATGACCATTTAGTGAATCATTTTTAAAACATTGCCTGGCTATTTAGACTCTGATGACCATAATCTTTTAGTTTCAGAAATCATATTGAACGTTTTCCATTAAGCTAAATTCTGAAATTAAAACCGATTCATGCCATTTAATAATACTTTCTCTTTGTCTTCATGGCCCAAAACACAATAAAATGTCACATTGACTATTGTTTTAAAAATAAATTGGCTATGTTTGGAATAGCATACCATGATACTAGGGGTGTGTGACGAGATCTCATGCCACGATATCAGCATGACGGAGTTGAGTTTGTAGTAAAACCTTTTACAGTGCTTGAATTATATTGTTCTGTCTTTTACTGCATTTGATAATTCATACTCCAGAAGTAGAACTGAATTGACATGATTCCTCAATTAAATTCAAGTGCTCGATTTAAAAACAAAACAAAAAAAACATACCAGTGTCGATTTACCGGCATAATTCGCAAATGCCTTGTGAACACGAGTGTGTTCATTCAATAGTATTCGTGCACTGAAAGTGATGTAGAGTGTGACACAAAAATAGGAAATCTGAACGCTGGTGGGCGGTGGGAATCACACGATTCGTTTCGGACGGCTGCGATGCTAAAACTATTATCGATGTATCTTTTTTTGTGTGTGTGTGTGTGTGTGTGTGTGTGTGACTACTTGGTATTTTTAAAGGAATGACCCATAAGGAATTTACTTCCAATATTATTTATTAATAAAACAAATGGAAGTGATTTGGCAAGTCAACTGTAAGGTTTGTAAGGTACATTTGCCAGCATATGTCCCAACATTGCAAAGAGATCTGTTTACAGCATATTGATGTGAAAAATAAACAATACAGCAGCTCTCATACAAAAATACAAAATAGGCCACATGGAAAAATTATGCCAATTTTCCATATGTTAGCTCTTAACAAAGAGGGTGCCGTTCAGATTTCAGCGCTCAGTCATGACACGTCTGACATTTCTGAATCGATTCATAATCGTCCATGCCCACATCGCGATACATCTAAGAATTAAATCCCCCCCCCCCCCCCCCCCCACCCGCCCCTAATGCAGGTGGTCACAGGAGATATGAAACGCATGATAATACCTGGTGAAAAGTGTCTCCGCTGACCATTTATAATCAGATCACTGAAAACACATCTTAATGCCAACTGGAAACAGAGCTTCTCTCTCACACGCTTGATTCCCGGGATATTGTTTATCATTTGCAGAACTTCTGGGAGAGTGTCTGGTGTATTGGATCACAATGCAGTCAACTTGACTTATTTGTCGAATGTAATTAAATGAAACTGAAGCGGTATCAACCATTACTCTTAACGACCGTTTCAACGGCAAAAAGTTCAATTGACACTAGTACAGCAACATCACCCTTCTGTCCTCTAGCTCTCGTGGACTCTCACAGTGAAACCTTTCAAAGTCATTGTTGTGGCCTTTTTCAGGTCATTATTTTCAGGATTCGAAACTCTGAATATCTGGTTACTCGGACACTGAATGGACTGTCGTGTTCAGTCTCCCGCCCTTAATGAACTGAACAACAGTTTCCCTCATTCTCTGACTTCAAAGACTTCTATCAATGCAGTGTCACTTCAGGGCTGCTGTATCAGCTTCACACATGACCCTCGGCTCTCTGGGGCCACATGGTTTACAATCACACGCTTGCATTGTTCTCTGAGCAGGCACCAGAGTGGCAGTCAAAACACAGCCACCTTGGTGACTCTAAACACAGAAGACCGGAAGTGTGGTGACGGAATAGACGTCCGCTTTCTATTCATTACCTGTCTGAGATAACCGAGAGCTTTTTATGGCCCACTAGGAGAAAAATTAGAACAGTATTTACAAGCCGTTGCTCAGCGATACATCAATATATGTCAGTGAAACAATAGAGCCTTGCCACAATTGAATCTCTTTGATCTTGAAAAGCTTCTAAATTTATATATCTCAAAACAGAACTTCTTTAGAAGGATAAAAATGCATTTTATTTATCTCGTTTTTCAGCTTTACGTCTATGAACTGTGTTTGTAGCTTGTTGTCGATTACCGCAGAAACTAATTTCATTGAGTTTACGAAAAAAAGGGAGATGTATTTGCATTAAGTTTTGGAAGTATAACCATAACACAACACCCTTGCTTAAGCCGCCAAAATGTTAGTGTGTTGGGGCTGGTTGTCAGACTCAGGACATTATGATCTTTTGACATATAAGAGGTCAAAACAACGAATGTTGTTCCCCCCTCCCCCCCTCGAAAGCAAACAAACGACAGAGTACAGAGGGAAAACACAACAGACATTAGACATTTCAGCTCATTTTTTTGTAGGGATGCAGGATATATCGGCCACCATATCGGTATCGGACACTTCAGATGCGTACTGTTCGTCATGATGGTTTTGAATTGCTTGAAATATGATTGAAATCACTTTTAAAAAAGGAAAATGGTGTTTAGTGCAACATGTCTGTTGTCTGTCATAGAGGCGACATAGAATTATAATGAGAACAATATAATTGTGTGCTTTGGACATGGCTTTTTATGGCGAGACTTTTGTTTTTGTAAATGTTCTGTTAAATGTATATAAAAATTTGGATTTAGATTTATTTGCCAATATGTGACCCTGGACCACAAAACCAGTCACATGGGTCATTTTTCTGACATTGAGATTTATTCATAATCTGAAAGCTGAAGAAATAAGCTTTCCATTGATGTATGGTTTGTTAAGATATGACAATATTTGGCCGAGAACTATTAGAAAATCTGGAATCTGTGGATGCAAAAGAATCGAAACATTGAGAAAATCTGCTTTAAAGTTGTGCATTTATGTTCACGATTGTGCTGCGTTCACTCACAGAGATACATGTTTTATATATTTACGGTAGGAAATTTACTAAATGTCTTCATGGAACATGATCTTTACTTAATATCCTAATGATTTTTGGCATAAAAGGAAAATGGATAATTTTGACCCATACAATGTATAGTTGGCTATTGCCACAAATATACCTGTGCGACTCCAGACTGGTTTTGTGATCCAGGGTCACATATGTCTGTTATCGGCTTTCAAATATAAAGAGTTATCGGTATCGGCCACATTTTCATATCAGTGCATCCCTATTTTTTTGGTTTACTTCTCTTGCCGCACTCACGTGCTCCTCATCTTGCTCATAAAAACACGGGAATATGAACGTGACATGATTATGTAACACATTAACCGAGTCTCTCTAACGTGGTTTAAGACGTAGGGGAGGACGAGTGAACAGGAGCTGGGGCGAGTTTTCCGTTCGGTTACATCCAGCAGTTTGATAACCTCTTTTCTAAAGGTTATGGAGGAGGCGCTGGTGTGTGTTTGAGGTGAAGCTCCAGACATCCTCCTCTTCCTTGAGAGGTCCAAGAAAACCACAAACACACTTAGTCATTCTTTTTATCTCTTTCTCACATACACACACACACAGGCTGACGTGTTTTACTGTTTACATTTTCATGAATTCCTCTTCATTGCAATGCCAAGAACTACCATATTTCACTTCAAGCTATAGATGAAGCCCTGTAGATGTGTTCTGTGCAGATTTAATACAGGGACACAGGCTTTTGGCAGCAGCTGTTTACACTCTTTGCCAGGTGTGTGTCTGTGTGTGTTTATGCGCATGTGCATGACAAGTTAATCCTAATCTCTAGAACACATTTGCGTCATCCGACTGTATCGTGAGACTCGGGAAAGAGAGGAAATGAGAGATGAAGGAACTCATTTCGGAGGATTGAGTTTAGGAAGGAGGCAGAGATGGAGTAGAGGACAGTGACGTAGCTTAGAGGACGTTCGAGATCGAGGAGCTGAAGAAATCAGTTTTAGGAGGGCAAGATGTATTTAAAAACAGAGGAGAAGGTTGGCGGAAGCAGATTCGTGTGGGTGGAGGTGGGAAAAGTGGACCGTGGGAAGAAGATCTGACATCTGGAGAGACTATACCTTTAAAAAGGGGCCCAGAGGGCGATGAAAACACACACACACACACACACACACACACACACACACACACACACACACACACACACACACACACACACACACACACACACACACACACACACACACACACACACACACACACACACACACACGCACACACGCACTCGTACCCATAAACACATATGAAATGTGTTTCCTGTGACACGAGGGCTTGTAACTAGCTCTGAGGTGATTTGTGGTTGAGGATGCACAAACCCATGTCTCTTTCAGGTCCTGGGGGTCAACAGGGGTCATACTCATCTGATGTCCTCCAGATGAGACTGAAACCTCATGTTAGTCAAGGCTGTAGGGTAACGTAGGGTTGCACGATAATGGTCGAGCTGATTATCTATTTTTTCTTTTCTTTGCTCAGCCTTATTGCACTTTCATGTATGCGCAAATCAAGAGGACGTCATCTCACACGCAGGGTGTATTTTACCTCACCTAGTTTCCTGATTTATTATATTATAATCTGTATTATTGTTTCTCCAAATTCCTTAATTTTTTTCCCCAAAAATCTGTTTTCTGTACATTTTTCTGTATTCTGTTTTTAATGGTTTAGTTATTTTAATAATCAAAATCGAATTGAATAAAAAAAAAAAACTTATAAAAATGGTAACATTAATAGGGCCCTATTTTTTTTATTCAGTTTTTTCTGTTTGATTTTTTTTTTTTTATAGATTCTGTGTTTTATGATTTTATACAATTTATTGTCAAAAATGGTGGTGATCAAATGAATGCATAAAAATTTAATTAATCAAATGCAATTGATTACTTAACAATTTAATTAAGCTTTTAAAATGTATTCAAATTAAATTTGAACAATTCCTTTTTTTGGTGAACAGTGCTGAACAACAGAGGTGCTCATGTTGGAGACGTAGGTTCGAATCCGGCCTGCACCGTGTCTGTGTGAGCAGCAGTAGAGTCAGGGTGAAGTATCTATACAGTGGAAACGCACATAACTATAGAATTAACCATCAGAGTTTCTCACAGGTTTGCGTTTAAAGTCTGTTTAGAAAGAGCGGTGTCGTCTTAGCGGCCCCTAATTTAATAACAAATGAAAATTTAGACGAAAGTGAATCACTCAAAACCAACTTTAGCTGGAAAATATCTTTATTCAAGAACCGCTATAAAGCCAAAACAATCTCTGTTGCCTTAGATTATCCGTTTGTCTCTATGAAGCTGCTTTGAAACGATCTACATTGTTAAAGGCGCTATATAAATGAAGATGACTTGACTTGAAGTACTGCTCTGTGAAGTCATTTTTGTGATGGAGCCAAGAATTAGTGTCCTTTAACTGTTGCGTTCGGGTGTCTGGCCTGTAGTCGCAGGATTGATCAGCTCCTAAATTGTGCTGACATGGTTCTGATGTCTCGTGTGTGTGTGTGTGTGTGTGTGTGTGTGTGACAGACAGGTTCAGGCAGATGGCTCACACACTGTAAGCGGATTCTGATTGTTGTCCTTGGCTTGGCAGCCACGTTTGTGTGTGTATGTGTGAGTGTGTTTGTGGTCAGTTCATTAAACCTCACACAGCAGAGTGTGTGTGTGTGTGAGGTCGTACTACAGCTTGTATTCATCTGTTAATGTGCTTAAAGGGGCAGGTTATAAGAAATCTAATTTTCCTTGATCTGATTTTCCTTGAAAAGCGCTTGATCTACTATGTGGCTTTCAGCACTCAAAACTTCCTCCTCAGTCCAACAAGCTGCAAAAATGGCCTGTATCAGATAAACACATTAACACATGAGCATCCACATTTAAATGCCACATTGTTTACCCTTACTAAAACTATTAAAACAATTCAAATAAATAAATAATATAAAAATAAAATCTAAAAGTTGGATGAAACATGTAATCTTAAAAAACGTGACCGTATTTCAGTGAGTTTTGAAGTTGAAGTACTAAAATTACTAAAAATAAAGCTAAATGGTTAAAAAAAACTAATAACTAAAAACATTTAAATTATGAAAGCACGTAACAAATATTAATAAACACTATAACAGTATATAAATAATACTGAAGTAATAAGGATGAATTAGGATGGATACCATTATTCCTAAAGAACTAATGATAAGAGTAAAATGCGGCAGATATTTCTAAGTCACCTAACGCTTACCTAAAGTTAATTTAAAAATACTCATAATTTAATAACACTGTAAAATGTAATCTTTAGCAAATCTCAAAAGGAACATCTGTTTTTCAAACTCTATAGTGTGATGCTTCAACTACTTGTGGCGCATAAAACAATTAATCTTTAGTTTTTGGTGTTTTATTTGAATTTATTTGACCAAATTAGTATAGAATTGTAGTATCAGTTTTTGACCACAACATATCGGGGCATACCGTTGTTTGAGCAAAACATTTTATTGCAGATGTTTTGTGAACCTGTCACAACAGCTGTTTCCATCCACCTATTTTTATGTGCATTTTGGGATATCGCATTAAAAAAACATTGGATGGAAACCCCAAGATAAACACAAATTCTAAAAATGTGAATAAACTTTGAAAAAAGTAATTTCTGATGGAGATTTATTTTTCTCTCTCTCCAATTTTCATTACAGATATTTTGCGCCAATTTCCCAGGAAGTGACTCCTTAAAAAAAAACACATGGGATGGAAACGCTGTTTTATTCGCACATTTTTTTTTTAATGCAATATTTAAATTTTGCACAAGTTAAATTTGACAACTTTGGATGGATGGTATAAACAGAACGATGGCTTGCATTGGTGTGGACGCTAATATAGTTATCGTTATCTTTATAGTTATCTGTTCTTAGTGTGCACGGGCCTTAAATCCCCGATGGATATTATTTAAATGAATGAGCTGAAAGAAAACTGCATGGGAAATGAGCTTTCTATACATGTCTGTGCTTCTGAGGGTTGTATGCAAATTGTTCCAGTCCTCAGGCAAATAGACTGATGGTTTCGAGAGATACTGGGTGAGAAAAGTGAGGAGAGACACTTCTGCCCCGGATGGGAGTTCGGCGAAAGCCTTTCCTGAGTAGATCTTTTCCTGTTCTTGCTGTAATCATAACAAATAGACATATTCCAAATGTGGGAAACCAGGTAACAGTAACATATATGAATATGATCCTGATATGGGGTGTTTTGGATATGAAAACTTTGTTTGTTCAGCAATGTTTGACCGGCATCAGATCTGGCCCTGGCGGCAGCTGAGGGAAATCCTGGATATGTCACTTGGGCTTTTCACACTACATGTTGAAGATTGTGAGGTGTGTGTGTGTGTGTGTGCAGTGTTCTCCATATCCCATTCCCCTCACACAGATGCTGAAAAGGAGATAAAACCTATTATTGGTTTGATTGGTCCACTCGTGTTTTTTCACTAGAGTCCTCAATGGAGTTGACACAGTTAGTGTTATCAGCCGGACGGCTTCGGGACACAACTGGAGCTCAGTCAACGCCACAATCAAAAGACTAAAGCTGTTTTTAGGAGACTTGGAACTGCTGAATGATGAACTTGACTGAGTAAAAGGCGCCACACTACAGGGTTTGTACTGGTGTCATCACCCTTTGTGTCGTGCTTTGGTTACCGTGTGTTTAGTGTGTGTGTGTGTGTGTGAGATACACTTCTGCAGATGGTATCTTTGTATAAGGTAAATATATCTGGAAGGAACCTACTGCAAAGATCTATCTATTAGTTGTTTGTTATATAATTAAAGCTACACTGTGTAATTTAAGTTGATTCTTAGCAAAAAACACTTTGTTCTTTCAAAATGATATGTGCTCATTAATGTCTAATTACTTCTACCAATAATCAAGTATTCTCGTAAGCGTAGAATCTGCTATTTATAATACATACGGGTGAGTCGCTCAAATGGCGGAAGCCATGTTGCGCCTCCATCTTGAAAATACATTAGCCAAAGAGGGACATACCTGGAAATTCAAGCTTCGCCTTTCGCGTTTTTACACTCAGTGGCACCGTGACGAATGTGAGCGGGAGATTACTCACGACTGCCGGCAGATTTGAAATAATACGGCCACCGTAGGAGTTAAAACGCCCTCGGAGTGGGAGGGGCTAGAAAGTAATATTCAGTTGGTGGTCATATACAATTTCACCGCTAGATGGGAGTAATTCCTACACAGTGTAGCTTTAAATTATGTATCTATACATGTTACTTTTTATTTATATTAAACTTAAATTTTATGGGTGTCATTAATTACTCGCCCTGCCCTCAAACCTGTAAGACTTTCGTTCGTCTTCTTCAGAACACAAATGAAGATCTTTTTGATGAAATCTGAGAGATTTCTGTTCCTCCATTGACAGCTACGCAACTACCACTTAAGACACTTCAAAAAGTTCATAAAGAGATTGTAAAACTAATCCATATGAATCGAGCGATTAAGTCCAAATGTTCTGAAGAGACACAATCGCTTTATATGATGAACAGATTCAAATTTAGTCTTTTATTCTCACATAAACATTCATCAACAGACATCAGTTGTGGCAAACAGAAGCTCAAGCATGTTCGCTAAACCACTCAATTCATATGGATTAGTTTTACGATCTCCTTATGAACTTTAAAGCTTCAGATTGTCAGTTGCGTAGCAGTCAATGGAGGAAAGCTCAGCTATATCACACACTGCATGAAAGGTAATATTTGAAAAAGCATAATGGGGCACTTTAATTAAAACGAATAAATAAAAGTACTGTGTCTGTAATTTTACGTTTGTTATGTGTTGTCATGGCTTTTGCATTAAGTAAATGCTGAACGCTCGGTCAGCACAATACAAGTGCCCGAGAGTACTAGCCTTGGCACACACATGCGTGTCTTTTGTCGTCTTGAGAGACTGCTTTTAAAGAAGTGCTCCTGTGTGCGTCCAACCGGTGAGTGAGACGAATACAAAACGTCTCTGTTCGAGAGACACAAAGCGATGTAGTAAACGAGCGGTCATTCAAATCGTCCACATTCTGGTGCGCACGGGGGAGAGCCCTGCGTCAGCTGGCGTGGACGGGGAATCACGTACGAGATCTGTCGTGAGAGGAAATAGAGGTCCGTTTCCTGCACTGCCGCCCCTCCCTCATGACCCACTGCTCTGTTTTTCCAGGCGCTGGACGGAGAGAGCGAGAGCGTGAGGAAGAGTTGACTTTGCATTTGGAGGGGGAGGTGATGATGTCAAAACAAACGCAGATCCTTGTGCTTTTCTACATACAAACTTCCGCTTTACTTACTTCATAACTGTTATGAACGTAATGCCTTTTAGTGCCGCATAAACTTGAGAGACTTGGTTGTAACAACGAGTTTATTGGCTCTTGGCTCGGAGAAGAGCGGGCCCTTTGGACAGATGCCCAGATGAGATTCGCCATCCATAAACGCTGGCTCTAATTGGCGATACTCAACTGCCCATTTGTGACCCTGGACCACAAAACCAGTCACATGTGTCCATTTTTTGGAAATTGAGGATAGGACAATATTTGGCTGAGATACAACTTTTAGAAAATCTAGAATCTGAGGGTGCAAAAATTCAAAACATTGAGAAAATCTCCTTTAAAGTTGTCCATTTATGTTCACGATTGTGCTGCGTTCACTCACAAAAATAAATGTTTTATATATTTACGGTAGGAATCTTAACTTAATACCCTAATGATCTTTGCCATAAAAGAAACATCATTTTGACCCATACAATGTATTGTTGGCTATTGCCACAAATATACCCGTGCGACTTGACTGGTTTTGGGTCACATTTGTGTGGGTGGCTTTAAGTTACAGTAGGAGATATCGGACAGAATATTTACATAAAGTTGACTAATCAAGTCATGATTAAACCGTGTTAGTCGTCAAGGAGATGATCTTTGACTGGGTAATATCTGACAGAACTGACAGGAGAAGAGAAGCTCACGTGGCAGCCTTTGTCCTCTCAATGAATCGTCATGTGATTGGACGGCACACCATGCGTTTTTCTGTCTTTCAGATCCTGTTTTCATCACGCATGTGGCTGGTTGATCTTACCCACTTCAATTTCCTGAAAACAAAGCCCAGGAATGTTGGTGGGCATCCAAACATGCACACAAAAAACATGCTTTTGGCTTTGGAATGAAATGTATCTGCCATAAAGTGATCTGGAAGCTTTCACCCTGAAATTTCACCATTTACTCGTTCCAAACCTGAATGGCTTTCTTTATTCTGAAGATATTTTGTGGAACGTTTTACCTGGTTTCTCTGTGATATCTGTTTCAATTCAATGGAAGTCAATGGTCACCAAAACTGTTGGATTACCAACATTCTTCAAAATATCTTCGTTTGTGTTCCACAGAAGTAAAGAAAGTCATACAGGTTTGGTAAATGATGACAGTAGTTAAATTTTTGGGTGAAATATACTTTTAATAGGGGGTGAAATGGATATTTCTGATTCCTTCATTCTTTAGTATACTATACATTATGCTTTATGGACAGTATTTGTGATGTTCTGTTGATTACCAATAATTTTAACTCGTACTGAAGTTTGTAAATCAAACAAAAATCATCTTTGCCATAATGTAGAACAACTACATTCTATGGGGCAAGATATTTTCAGAGTATTTTAAAACAGAAATAGGAAGGTTGTATTTTGTTTAAGTGCTCACTAGCTATATTTCAATCCACCTATTTTTATGCTCATAAAAAAGAGATGGCAATATGTGCATAAATTATAAAAATGTGGATACATTTATTTATTTTTTTGCTCAATTGAGGTCAATAAATGTGATCCGATAAGAAGACATGCGCATAAACTACAATGGAAACACATTTACCGAATAATTCCCCCAATGCGCAACGAAGAACTCGCGTGACTTTGCCTGAGCAGAGGATGCGATTGGATAACTGGACTAACCAGAGGACCAATTTCATTGCACAGTGTCTCAAATGTTGGTTTGATGATCATTCTGAAACGCCTGAGTCAAAGTCTGTCATCAAAATGTTTTGGTGTATTAATTCCCTCCCAGAAGTGTCTCGCTTGATTGAATTCCCCAAACATCAGGAATCCGGACGCAAGATTAACATGACGGCATTTAGTGCGTTTCGTCTGCACGAGTCATTTATGATGTAGTAAAAAGAGCCACAGTTCATCCGCGACAACAAAGAAAAGAGAAAATCACTTTTGTAGCTTTAATACAGATTAATTGTATTTAATTTATACAGTGAAGAATACGCAATGTTATTTTACATTTGATTCAATTTCTGTACCTGAATACTGTTAGACTTACATGAAAAACAAAGCACTTATTTCATTTGTATCTTTGTTCTGTTGTAATTATCTATGCTTGTAATTATTTTATTATTTTCTATGCAGATTCACTCCATTACAAAATAACCCAGTCATTCTAGAATGATTAATTCTTTACAAATAGCGCTATTCAATCATCTGGTGAAACCGTTTTCATATCGCAATATATTGCAGAAAAACAAAATGGCGCAAGTTCAGTGTTTTCCAATATTGTGCAGCCCTACTGAAGACCGGAGTGAAGATGCTGAATGTTACATTTTTTAAAGTTGTAATACTTAAATCCACAGAAGGTGAAGATGATGAGTATAATAGCACAGGGTTTATTTGAAGAGATCAAAATAGACAGCCAACATGTGAGACAGCGTGTAAACATGTAACACGAACAGTACCGGACAGCTGAAGAGGCACCAGGAGGGACATGGTGATGAACTAGAAGAGAACCGCTGTGATGATTGGTGTCCGTGTCCATGGTGACTGATGAGTGGCGGGAAACTAGAACAAGGAACACATCTAATGAATGTAAACAAAACCCGAAGTCCAAGAACCTTCAAGTCATCTTCATTTATATAGCGCTTTTAACAGTGTAGATTGTTTCAAGGCGCCTTTAGTTAATTAATTTTATAGTTATGCGCATTTGAATATATGTGTGCAGGTTTGTAATTCCCTGCAAACCAAGCCTTAACAAACTACTTGTCTGGCCTTAAAATTTTGATACAGAATTGTATCACTTCGGGGTAGATATGCGAAACTGAACATAGATAAACGAGTAGATAAACAAACAGAACGTGACCGACAACCATATATTTAAATAATATTATTGTTCTCAACAAATTATCAAATTTCTAAGTGTGTCTTTTGGTACATTTGCGTCCCTTCCTGATGTTATTTCAGGGTTTTCTGGCTTTGCATACCTATGACAGGAGTTGAACTTTGCATAGACGAGACTGGTAGGCAATTGTATTGCTCTAGACGTGTATACACAGTTTTATGTCTCGTGGCAATACTTTTGAAGTGGTGTGTTTTTTTTATAAATAATAAAATATTTATTCCGGTGCGCTGTCTTACCACATTAACTAACTCCATTAATGTTCATGGACAGCATGTGACCGGTGCTGCTGTAATCTGGTACGCTACAGTGTATAGTAGCTAAATACTATATTAGCTCACAGCATTCCTTTAAGAAACAAATTTTTTTTTCTATTTATTTATTTATTTATTTTTAAAGTGTTTAAGCGGGACAATGACTCTCTGTGGTTATGGTGGCTTCACCACGGTCTTCGACTGCACTAACTGACGGATGTGGCAAGAAGTTCCCTCTTCAGACCAGGAAGTCGGAGGAGACTGATGACACACTTCCTTTTGTTTTGTACACATACACAAACAAACACACACACACAGAGGCAGCAGGCGGGCAGATGTCTCCCGCTGTCATGTGTGAGGAGCATGCGTGGGTGACGTGACTGTCGGACAGGAATGATGGATCACTGCGGATATTAAAATGTGAGGCCCAACATATGATTTCTTGTTTATGAGTCTAATTTAGAGCCACTGAGATACTTGAACCATGTTCTGAATTGCACCTTGACACGTTGGGAAACAACGCTGTATGAAATAGAGGTTGTGTTTGAGATTTTTTTGAGATCTGACTCATCTAAAGATGCTGTTTATGATTTGAGTTAATCCTTTTGCATAATTAAAAATTGATAATGACACCAGTAGCACTAGCTAGTCCCAACCCTATTTAAATTCCAGCCCGTGGGAATTAAATGACTGTAATGCGAAATATCAACATAATTATTTAGCAAAGCGTTAATCTCCCTGAGAAGTTCAGCATTTTATCTCTGAGGAAATGATGCATCGCATGGCTCTTTAAGATAAACGGATCAAGCCACACACTGATCTGAGAACAGTTTTGAGGACTGTGTTAGAGTGTTTCAGTGTTTGATGGCAGGTAGAGATACGGCGCGTTCGTTCACAGCTTTAAAGCGGATGTGTAATCCTCCAGCGTGGGGGTTATTTTTAGTGTGTGATCCTCTCAGGGGAGCGCCTCATGTGTTGTGTTTGTCCTCCTGATCAATGCGCTATAGATTATGCTTCTCTTCTGACTGTGGAAGGGGATAAAGGAGAGGCTGAGGCCCAGCTGAGGCCAGAGAGAGGAGGATGGGTAGATTTGGATAGATGTGTGTGTGAAGCAGAAAGGATTGAGTCTGCATTCTGCGGAGTGTGTGTGTGTGACTGTGCATGTGTGCTCTTGTTAATTGATTATTCATGGTTCTCTCTCATTTCCTGCCACATTCGGTGGGTCTGAGCATCCCTCACAGCTGTAGATGCTAATGATCAATGTAGCTCACAGAATTAGGCTTCAAATGTGACTAACATACGCTGGCCGTGTCTGAACTGCTACTGACGGCGTGTTTGTGGTCCATTTTATGTTTTGCTGATCTTGTAGGGCCGCCTTTGCAGATTGTGGTGTAGCAAAACACTTTGCTATTAAAAATGGTCCCCAGAAGTTTGCTAAATATGACAAAAAGCATGTAAAATTAATACATTTATATACATATATATATATATTAGGGCTGTCAAAAGATTAATCGTGATTAATCGCATCCAAAATAAAAGTTTGTTTACATAATATATGTGTGTGTGTACTGTGTATAATTATATAAAAACACACACAATCATGTATATATTTAAGAAAAATTGGTTATTTATATATAATATAAATTATATAAATGTATATACAGTATATAAATGCAATTATTCCTTAAATATATATATATATATAAATATATAAATGTGTGTGTATTTATACATAATAATTCTACACAGTATACACACATATATTATGTAAACACAAACTTTTATTTTGGATATGATTAATCACGATTCATCTTTTGACAGCCCTAATATATATATGGTGGTATATGGAAATCAAAGTTGTGATGTTATTTCCATCAGGATGATAATCAAATTTTGGTCAAGATCTTGTATTGTCAATGCAAGAGTCCAGCACTCTGTAAAGTCTCCTCCAACACTCGACTTTCAATGAATTTAAGATCTGGACTCAGAGGAGCGGATTCGTGTGTGAAATGATTCTTCATGATCCTCACAACTATTCTTTCACAGTCTGAGCCTGATGGATCTTGACATTGTCATCCTGGAATATGGCTGTGATGTGTCTTCCTACATGGTTGTTTAAGAAATGAAAAGCATTAGATGAACTGTTGCCAAACATATAAAATGTTAGAAATATAATAATCACTGCAGTAATGATCCAATCATATTCTCTTAAAGTGATAGTTCACCCAAAAATGAAAATTCTGTAATTTCTCACCCTCACGTCTTTCCAAACCCGTAAAGCCTGGAACACACCAAGCCGACGCCGACGAACTAGCGCTGATGAAAGCCGACTGCGTTGTCGCCTCGCGTCGGGGTAAAAAGCTGCACTTGAACACACCGAGAGAACTACAGCCGACGGTCAGCTAAAACGCACGTTCTGCGCCTGCGTGTGAATGTGACAACTGTATATTTCTGGAGATATATTAGTCTATATTCATCATTCAAAAAGAGAAACCGACGCTGCAGATACACAAACCGACCGTAAACGAAGCAGTGCGTGCTTACTGTTTTGAATATCAATCCTGCTACACACTTTCTTTATTCCACTCCGCTCAAGTTGATATTAAAATATTCACCAAGGAGCACTCGGATAAGACAACGTAACATTAGAACAACCTTCTATCTGTGCCGTTTTGACTTCTTAGCTCGCTGTTTTACTATTATTCTCGTGTACAGTAAGCTGAACAGCCAATCAGAGTTCCCTCTTTCACCGACGGCCCGACGCCAATTCATTGCGGAACACACTGAGAAAACGTAGTCGGTCGACGCACAAAAACTGCCCGACGGCCGACCGTCGGCTTGGTGTGTTCCAGGCTTTCGTTCATATTCGGAACTCAAATGAAGATTTTTTTTTTTGATGAAATCTGAGAGCTTTCTGTCCCACCATTGACAGCTACACAACTACCACTTTCGACGATCGTAGAGATCGTAAAACTAATCCATGTTTTATTCACATATGAATATATATAGTGCACTCACAAACTTGTCTCGCCAAAACGTTTTACAAATTATTATTCAAATAAATGTATTCATGTATTCATTTTTTTAAAGAACTAATAGTATTTTCAAAAAGTATTTGTTTTCTTAAAGTGTGAAACATTTTAAAGGGAAAATTACTGTGTGTACCTTTAATTCTAAACACGCTGAAGGTTTTCTTTTATGGGTGAGGTTAGGGTGTGTGGGTTAGGGTTGGTCTGTAGTAATAATAAGAATTGACTTCGTATAAAAATAATAGTCTAAGCCTGTGGTATGTCCTCATTAATATCAACGAGCAAGTGGTCGGTCCATACGTAACATGTTCTCAGTGTTCCCGTGTCTCTCCGGGCCTCTTTTATGTAACTGAGCGAAACAGGCCTGTAGTGTGTGTGTGTTGTGTTTGTTATGAGTCCGTGTGTATCAGAGATGGAGGACAGTAGGGCTGTTATCATCCAAGAGCAATGGGGTCTACCTTGGTGGTCATTACTACAATGCAGCTTAAAATTAGATTTTTACATATCCAGACAAAATTATGAGTAGTGTAATTACTCACCGGTGGTTGTGAATGGTTCTTAGCATGTTGCTGTGTGGTTGCAAGTTTTCTGATTGGTTGCAGTTTTACCTTTTAATGAAAGTTACAAAAAAGTTGGCTAAAATGTCCTGAATTATAGAAACTAAAGGCAAGTTGATTGTAATCAAAAGGACAGGTTCCTCGTGATCTCTTTGGAATCGGTCTTGCTAATTTGTTGAAGAGCATGTCAGTTAATACAAATGTATTAGAAAGAACTGTCCATATAGAGATGAATGTGTATCCGCTAATCTAAAATGCCCCAAGCAAAAGCTAATTGACTTTTATTTAATTAATTATTTAATGAATTATCTTTTTTTAGCCTAGAGACTCAATTAACCTTGATGTTAAGTGTTTGCATCCATTAAGAAAAGTGCTTTAACCTGTTCTTTCAACCTGGTAGAAAATGGTTGCTTCTTACTGGGTAATAATGAGGTCTATGTCCTCATCTCCTCATTACCATTGGTGCATTCATGTCATTTCAGAATTACTGGAATTGTTTTTTGGGGGGGCGCTGTTTGCCCTATGGTTTTAAAACAATTTCCACACACTCACTAGATTATTTTGCTTGTTCACTTACATTGTCCAACAGTGTGTGTACAGGGGTAGGACAGAATAATGTAAACACCTTGGAAACGGGCAATGTTTCTTTATTAAGGTGTTTTACCACTATTGCTTTCAATACAGCTTTCAACCTTTGCTATGAATGATTCATAGCCTCCAGTGAAATAATATCAGAACATCTGCTTATTACTTTAGAGATGTTGGAGGAGAGAATGGACTTCTCACTCTTCTCTCCAAAACTGCCCTCAGTGGTTCAGTGAGATTCACGTCAGGTGGTTGAAGATATTGAAGCACATCTTGGTGCTCGCACTGACCGGGTTTTATGATCATGGCACTATCTTCTTCGCATTCAAAATGCAGCTCTTTCATGGGTGTTGGCTTTGTGAAGTTCCCTGTGATAGTTTTTTTTAAAGCTACACTGTGTAGGAATTACTCCCATCTAGTGGTGAAATTGTATATGACCACCAACTGAATATTACTTTCTAGCCCCTCCCATTCCGAGGGCGTTTTAACTCCTACATTGCCGTATTATTTCAAATCTGCCGGCAGTCGCGAGTAATCTCCCGCTCGCATTCGTCACGGTGACACTGAGTGTAAAAACACGAAAGGCGAAGCTTGAATTTCGTAAAAAAGACGCCCCAACCGTGGGACAGTCTGAATACATATATATATATATATATATATATATATAATTAAAAAATATATATAAATCACATTCACATTAAAAATATTAAAAAGTTTCGTTCTTTTAGCTTGTCATGCGTTTAAGCATGTTTAAATTAATATTTTTATTATTGATTTTATAGTTTAAGATCTGGGAAAGTTTGGGTCCGGGACAGGAGTAAAACAATACTACCTTGTGATTCAAAACTTTATACCTGTATAACAAAAAAAAAACTAAAAAACAATTATTTCAAGTTCACTGCTAGTTAAAATTGTTCATTACTTGACAATTGCCATTTTTATTTAAAGTTAGGATAGACCATTTTCAGAGAGCTTTGAAAGCATGAGATCCCACCCTCCCTTCAGAGCTTCTCCAAAGCCACGCCTCCAAAACACATGAACAAACACACCAGGGAGCAAACAAAACCGTTAAACTACCTCATGTCTCAAAGCACATAACATTACAATAATTATGAACATAAACAACTTCCAGAGCACTGACCTGTACCACCTGACTGATGCACAATCATCTAGGAAATGAAAAGATACGGACCGAATGCAGTGTTTGGATGAACATTTTATGGTCCTACACAGACGGGACATAGACATATAAATACATTTATACTATCAGGATGTGAAGATGCTTTCGACCGGTATAACAAATAATGTTTCTGGAACAAATCACCTATCCTGCCTTTAATGACAGCCAGTGACCGTTAAAGAGTTTGGTATCTACCTCAATTTCTCTCTTGATATTTCTTATATTTTTTACTATTGAAAATGATAAGATTTCTATTTATAATGCTGTATTATTAACCCGAGAGATAGAGACAGAGTTGGCTAGCTATCCAGTCAGCTTCTTGGCTTTATAAACATAAACCATTTCCATTCTGTGTCCGAGCAGATTCTCAGATTTGTCAAATGCGGCAGTTCTCACGTGACTTGAATTTGTTTCACTCAGGATTGTCTTTTGTTCTTTTCACCAGGATCCGGCCGCAGATGGCAAAGGAAAAGATTGAGGGATGTCACATCTGCACCTTGGTTACTCCCGGCGAGCCCCAGGTGCTCTTGGGTAAAGACAAGGCCTTCACGTATGACTTTGTGTTCGACTTGGACGCTCAGCAGCACCAGATCTACACCGCCTGCGTTCACAAGCTCATTGAAGGCTGCTTCGAGGGATACAACGCAACGGTCTTCGCTTATGGACAAGTAAGGTCTTACACACTTGATAAAACGACGTGTGTGACAGATGAGTTGTTTGCGATGCCAAAAATGGTTAAAATATTAGCAAAAACATCCACACATGCTCACACACTTGATCTGAATCGTATTAAACCTTCTTGTTTGCACACCCATATCGTCAGCTCGTTCATTTCTCTGAATAGTGAGTATTAACACGGCTGTGACCCCGTGACCTTTCCCTCAGCGCTTTGGTGATGTGTCTTTGTGAGTTTCACTCGTCACACGCTCGGAGCACCTATTGTGCGGCGATCGCGGTTAATCGCTCAAACTGTAACTCTGTGTGTGTTAGATGTATGAGTCTAAAACATGAGTGGACACTTCAATACCTGACAGGAATAGTTCTGCTAATGGGCAACCCTGCAGCAGGACACACCAGCGTTCAAACAACACCGTAGCTTTATTTACTGTTTAAACAGAGGAATACTGTAGTGATAATGCCCTGTTTTTTTATTATCTATTGTTATTCCAATTATCTGACATTTTTAAAGTCCCCCTGTGGTGGAAATCCAGCTTTTAATGTTGTTTATATGTCTATGTGGTGTTTTTCTGACGTCACAAACTACCTTGTAACCAATCAGGTCAACGTGTGATCGTGGATCTCTGAGCTGCGGTGAGTGAGTGGAGGCGGGGCTCATTTGCATATTCATTGAACCGCGTATACTAAATGAAGAATTTTCTTTTGAAGGGAAAAAACTTTTAAGTATGTAATTTTGGGGCTCAAAGATGAGTTTTAAGGGATAAATGGTTGACGACAGGGGGACTTTAATAGTATGTGGAGCCTAATTATTTCTTGAATTTGATGAATATTAAACATTGTTGTTGCTGCTTCACGCTGTGCCTAATAACACCTCTTATAATGGTTTTCCTCAAAGTTTCAGCAGCTTGAAATTTTGGGCTGAAAATGTCTTAAAACGCAATTTGTAGGTTCTCAGCCAAATAGACATTTGGCTGAAAATATTAACAAGAACTTTGACATGAAGTTAAAGCAATGTGCATATGAAATTACTGCATTATATATTTTTTATTGTTATTAAATTACAATTAATCAAAATTATAATTTAATTTGATTTAAATACGATTCATTTAAATAGATTATGTATGTACATCAACACACAACTACAGTTTTGTCGGTTTATTTAAACAGTATTTTATAAAAAATTTGAAGCACATTTGTTATTGTAAATTTATGCAATTGAAGGAAGTTAGTGTAATCACTTAAATTTGATAAATGGTAAATATTATGACATTTAATAAATTGTATATCTAGTATTTTCGCATTCAGCACAGTGGGTCAAGAATTTAATAATTTTAATTTTGCGCATGGCTTCTTGCTGTTATACATTATATAATACAATTTAATAACAGCAAATGAGACTCAAACTTGTTAAATAAAGACCCAATAAAGAAATTGACAAAGTTTTGATGCTGAGAATCTTAAAATGACTAAATGATTTTGGCCAGTTACTTAATCACTAGATGTAAATGTTTCTCTGTCATGCAGACTGGCTCAGGGAAGACCTACACCATGGGCACTGGCTTTGACGTGAACGTGACGGAGGAGGAGAAGGGCATCATCCCTCGGGCAGTGACACAGCTCTTCCAGGGCATCCAAAAGCGCAGACTAGAGGCACAGAGCGCCGACATCGCCCCGCCAGATTTCAAAGTCAGCGCTCAGTTCCTGGAGGTGAGACTACAACCAGACTGGCAAAATTAATAGTGACGTTTTGCTGCCATTTAGGTCTCCTTATGATGGTAATTATTATAATTGTGGTTGAATTGCACAGAAAAAAAATGGTGTAGAATTTCTTACAATTCCCATTAAAAAACTATGTGTTACTTGTTTACAGGTGAAGTGTGTAGTTTCTGCAACCTAGTGGCACCTAGAGGAATTACAGCATATTTTCAAACAAACTTGCAAATGCCTCTTTTGTGCGTCACATGCCTCCCCAACTCAAACCTCACAAGCACATCTCTTACGTGTGCTTGTGAATGCATGTCTCGACAGGTTAAAATAGGCTACTTTCAATAAAAGGTCCAACATATTAGCAATACTTTTAGCTGTGTTGCTATGTGTAATGAGTAAGCCATCAAATAGGCTAATAACACCATCTAGAGGGAACGCCAGCGTCTCGCTTATCATAAACCCATCCAACAGCAGCGCAACAGCTTTTTGAGTCTGTCTAACTGGACACAAAAAAACATTATAAACTGCTACTGTACATTTGACGTGTTAATCTTTGACATAATATCTGAAGGTCTAAATGCAGTGAATTTTGGCTTGCACTTCTGTAACCGAAGCTGAATGTCTTTCCCCGTGCAGCGCGTCGGTCCCACACCGGCTAAACTCTCGCTGTTGGTTGAGCTGTAAAGAGACTGACAGATCTGAGCGGACTGCTCTCGACGTTTGCCTGGGAAACTCGATGTTTACACTCTTGAGGGAGATGAATGCATCAATGGCATACTAATAGCTGTCAATAAACATTAAACTGGGTTCAGAGAGTGTATTTTGACAAAAAAGTAGAATGACTGAAAAAGTATTTTCTTGTAAATCACACTGCCTTAATGGTAAATGGACTGCATTTATATAGCGCTTTCACAGACCCAATGGCCACCAAAGCGCTTTACACATTGCCTCACATTCACCCATTCATACACCGACGGCGGTGTCAGCCATGCAAGGCGCCATCCTGCTCGTCGGGAGCAGCTGGGGTCAGGTGTCTTGCTCATGGACACCTCGACACTTGGTCAAGTGGAACCGGGGATTGAACCACCAACCTTCCGGTTTGTAGACAACCTACATGAACCACTGAGCCACTGTCGCCCACCTTAATCTGTTATCTATCGTCATTAATCATTTTGTACAGTGTGTATTGGGTATGTTGGAAGATGGCTGGAGTCCCAGTGTCTTGACCTCATCATCTCGTAACGAATGTGATTGACATCTTGATGACATGGAGAAAACCCCCTCGCATGTCCATATTTCTTGGATACAGTCATTAGGAGGCGCACAGACAGCAGTGTAGCTGTAAACCGATTACCCCCCTCCTCGTGTAAAGTCTGGCGTAGGTAATGAGTTTAAAGGGGAACTGAAATAAAAATATATAATTCGATAACATGTTGGTTATTAAAATAGTAAACAAATTAATTCAAAAATAATATAAAAAACTAAACATATATGAAGTTTTTCCCATTACTGAAATTTACATTTGTTGTTACCAGAGCGCAGCCATGTTCGATGACGTCATTGGCATGGTAGCACTGTAGGCTATGCTATGACTGAACTGACTGAATATGACAGTATGGACAGAGACATACTAAAAATATTATATTAATATATAAAATATTGATATTTATATATAATATAAATTATATAAATGTATATATAGTATATAAATGCAAATATTTCTTAAATATATACATGATTGTGTGTGTATTTATACAAAATAATTATACACAGTACACAGACATATATTATGTAAACACAAACTTTTATTTTGGTGTGATTAATCTTTTGACAGCCCTAATATATATGATGCAGTTTAACCAATGTTTGCGTTACGTACATGACCAACCAATGGTGGCGCGCGAGAATGCGGGACCTAAGCAATGAAAACGCACATCAACCCGATCACGTGTTTAGCGTTCATGTAAACACTACATTCAGATTCATCAATGTAACGAATTCAGTCCGATTGAAACAAAAGACGTGCATGAATTCCGACTGTAAAGCAAATTACAGTTTGGGTGATCTAGAAATACCGGCCGGTCGAATTTTTTTTAGATGTCCAGGAAAAAGAGGACTAGTTCCGTGTGCGCGCGCGCGTTCCGCCGCGTCTCTCAATACAGTTCGATTGATATTGCTTACATTGGATATTACCTCGATGTCGTATTAATTTTGCAAAATGACCTACGGTGAAGGTGAACATCACGATTACAACTAAGAGGTGAGTGGAAATTGTTTACAGGACCTGCCGTGGTCACATTTATGCCACAGTCATTTTGCAAGCAGGTTTCGGTCCTTGGTATTATCGGATGTGTTATATTTGCTTGAGAGAGACAGATCATCATTTTTAACCTTGATTAGCCTAACCTAACCCTAACTAGTTTTTGACTTAATTTAGCATCATGGATTACAGCTAAACCTACCTCTCTGTTCTCCGCCTGACTTATGCGTTTTAGCGCTCTTTCCCTGCGGCTAACAGTGCTAGATGTGATGGTGCCCTGTGACGGTCTGTCGGTTTGCCCTGCATTGTAGCTAGAGAAGTCAAAAACAGACGGTGCTGTCAAGGTAGCCTACCATTCCAGTGACGTCACAGGATCGTCGAAAATCAAAATGGCCGCGCCCTAGTAACAAAACAACAAACTACGATATCTGTTTTCCCCCTTGTAACTACTTCAAAAGTTTTAATTGTCCTACCACAAATAACAATGATAACACGTGTGTTATATGACCCTAACTTCCTATTTCGTTTCAGTTCCCCTTTAAACCTGCAACAGGGCGTTTTAACGACCCGGGCCGCTTGCTGTCTGGCACAGGCTGCTGTGTGTTCAGCACAAACGCGGCTCACGGCTGTGAACGGACGCCGTCCCCCGGGGCGGCTTTAATAGGGCATTAAGATGCCCTTATTTCATTAGCTTCGTCCTTTCCAGAACTCCTTTTTGCACTTTGTACGTTGTTTTTCTATGTTAGCAGTTTGATTTATTGTTTTGAACCCTGAATTGATTTTATCAAGTCCCGGTGTGTCCCTTCCCCGAGTAAAGGATGCTATGAAAAGCCTTGTTTCTCTTTTTTCATTGTGTCTCCAGTTGCAGTCTTGCTGTTGTGTTGTATGAATTACGTTATCATTATTTATCATTTCCTTGTCCATCAGCTTGTGTGGTCTCTGGGCTTCCCGAGGTCAAACATGCAGGGGCTCTGGCCTTTTGACCTTTGCCCTCTGAAGGTCACAGTGTGTGTGTGTTTGTCCTGCAGCTTTATAACGAGGAGGTCCTGGACCTGTTTGACAGCGCACGAGATCCCGAGGCTCGAAACAGAAGGTCCAACATTAAGATCCATGAGGATGCGAGCGGAGGGATCTACACCACAGGAGTGACCTCACGGCTGGTCAGCTCAGAGGAGGAGGTCAAATATCAAGTTTTGAAATCAACATGAATTTAAACTCTTTTTTTTTTTTAAATGTCCTTGGTATTATTGTGCATGGTTCATCAGTGCATGTCATTCTAAAAAATATATTTAATGCTGTGTATTAAATGATTTACATTTTGCCACTCTGTAAACTGAGAAAAATCATTTTATTCCAATAATATATTTTAAAACGACAGCTAGTCTTGCTACAATTCCAACTAGCTACATCTAAACCAACAATCTGAATAGAAAGCACCATCATTTCAATATAATTTCGTTGAAAACACAGTGATGAACTAAAGCATTTAATAAATATTATAATTTTGTAATTATGCATTATATGTAATAATGTATTATTGAAATAAATATATTATAATATTACTTTGTATATCACTGCAAAAAGCAAAATACAAATATTACCCCCCAAGCTTCTTATTTAAAGGAACACTCCACTTTTTTTGGAAATAGGCTCATTTTCCAGCTCTCCCAGAGTTAAACAGTTGAGTTTTACCGTTTTCGAATCCATTCAGCCGAACTCCGGGTCTGACGGTACCACTTTTAGCATAGCTTAGCATAGATCATTGATTCTGATGAGTCCAGTAGCATTTCTTTCAAAATGACCAATGAGTTTCAATATTTTTCCTATTTAAAACTTGACTCTTCTATAGTTAAACCGTGTACTAAGATCGACGGGAAATGAAAAGTTGCGATTTTCCAAGCCTATATGGCTAGGAACTACTCTCATTCCGGCGTAAGAATCAAGGAACTGTGCGGCCGAACCATGGGTGCAGGCGTAATGATATGACGAAGCACTTGCCGCCAACAAACCAACTTGACAACCTGCTTGCACAGGGAGCGTGCCTTGTAGCATGGAGACATTTGTGAGAGACGATTTAGTCACGGTCATGTTGGAAGTTACCGAGCTGGGGACTATTTTCAGGTGCTTCGTCATATCATTACGCTGCTGCACCCATGGTACGGCCGCACAGTTCCTTGATTCTTACGCCGGAATGAGAGTAGTTCCTAGCCATATAGGCTTGGAAAATCGCAACTTTTCATTTTCCGTCGATCTTAGTACACGGTTTAACTATAGAAGAGTCAAGTTTTAAATAGGAAAAATATTGAAACTCGATGGCAAACCATGCACGCAGCCTGCTTGCTTTTATGTTAAATTAACAGTGGATTGTGAATGTTAATGCTTTAATAATAATTGTATCCCCAGAATTCCGATCGGCGCACAGGGACAAAAATAAATAAAGCGGTTTATTTCTATACGGGGTAATTTCTAGCTTTTCAACCACGGTAAGAAAAAATCCATACCGTCCCAGCCCTAGTAGACTAATGTTTTCTCTTGGTTCATCTCAGTCAGTATGAATTAATTTTGATATATAAGTCGCACCTGACTATAAGTCGCAGGGCCAGCAAAACTATGAAAAAATGTGCGACTTATAGTCCGGAAAATACGGTAATTATATCAGTTGTAGTGCATATATATATATATTACATGTTGTTGTTTAATATACACAAATAATATTTAAAATATAATAATGCTTATACTAAAACTAATAGTAATAAAATGTTGAATATTATTATTATTAATAGTAGTTGTAGAAGTAAATATTGAATATTGTTTGATAAATTTTTTTTATATAGATGACAACTGGAATTTCTGAAATAATACAAATAATAATATTTATACATCAATGTTTGTTTTTGTGTAGTACAGTGTTAAAAACACACTGGAAATGCTGCATTATTTTCACTACAATATTTCCCATTGAATATTTGCTTTCACTCAGAATCATGACGCATCACAGAAGTGAAATGCTATGCAAACGTAGTTTTATTGTTAGCATCATGTGTATTTGTTTGAAATGGCTGTTGCTGAGCTAGACCATGTGCGGGTCGCCCTCACACTCCTGCTGTGTGTTCTCCTCAGCTCCTGCAGTGTCTGAAGCTGGGCGCCCTGTCCCGCACCACCGCCAGCACACAGATGAACGCTCAGAGCTCCCGCTCGCATGCCATCTTCACCATACACCTCTGCCAGATGAGAGTGTGTCCACAGCCGGTACTGACACTTCAGCACACCACACACATGAGCTGGAGACTAAACTACTGGCTTACAAAGCCGTTAGCAAGTTTAAGCAGGTCGCGAGTTTTAAAGTGTTACAAATCAGACTCCTGCGGTACAAAGCAAAGTAATTCTATAAAACCACTGGCGTTAGAAACGTCAACACTGAACATGTCCGTGCAAACCTTAAAATACAGAAACGTCCCATACGGAAATGTATTATATGACATATATGTCCCTATATCGCTAGTGACGACGTCATATATGCTAAATATAAGACAATATATTGCTATCACATATATACATCTCTACATATATGTTGATATAGGTTTTTAACATATATAAATTTGCCATATTAAATGAGTATATTGACAATATTAATATGATGTATATGATAATTATTTATATAATACGGTATGTTTTAACCATATATGTCACCGATATGTTTATTTATATATATGCCAAACTATTTACTATTTAACTATTTATTTCAAGTCTACAGATCAAGTCTACATATCCACATTTCATTTCATCTCATTTTTGAATCTTTTATAAATAAAATGTATTATTTATTATTATTTTACCTCTTCTTGACCAGCTCATAAAAACAAAACAAATACTACACAAATTCTATTTGAAAACTGATAATTATATATGTGACATGCATGTAAAAAAACACTATTATACATACATCAAATATATGGGCTGGTTTTATGTCAATTGTTACATTTTCTAATAGGTTTTATATATGGGCATATATATGGGTATATATATTTTATATATGTGGATATATGTCATATATGTATATTTCATATATGCACATATATTACATTTCCGTATGGGGTTGAAGATTGCACACGTCATTTAGGAAGATGCTTGTGCTAGTAGCTTAAAGCTGTTGTTGTTTCTGTACTCTTCCAGGAGAACGGAGAGATGAACGGTGTATCCGACAGCTCCATCTCTCAGCCCGAGTACGAGACGCTCACTGCCAAGTTTCACTTCGTGGACCTGGCGGGATCGGAGCGCCTCAAGCGCACAGGAGCCACCGGGGAGAGAGCGAGAGAGGGCATCTCGATCAACTGTGGGCTGGTACGCAGACTCCTCCTGTCCCAACTAAACATGAGATTCTGTCATCCGAGGCTGACCTTGTGGTGGTATTTTTTGTGAAATGAGAGAGTTAGCTAGCAGAATGTCCTGTCTGCTGATTTTCAGTCTTTCAAGAGCAGAATGCAAGATTTTTAGTAAGTGCTCAATTAAAATTCAGTTTGTTCTTGACAAAAAGCTATCATTTGGCTTCAGAAGACACATGAGGGCCAGATTTACTGATGTTAAAGACTACTGTCAGGATTCTGTCACGCAGTGAAAAATTTGCGCTAAAAGCTGTGGACAGGGTTATTTTTGCGGCTGATCTTATTGCATATGCATTTGTCGGAGTTTCCCTTTCAGATGCAATATTAATGGGAGGAGAATATTTAAATGAATCATGCAGTGTGACTTACTGGTGTTTGCACCATTATTTAACGCCCCCAAAAAAGGATGTTTAAACCAGACACTGATTTGCGCTGCTCTTGTTAGATTGCGTTGATCATTATGGAAATGATTCGGCTGTGTCTGTGTTCTTTCATTTGCATGTCGTCCGTACATCACGCGCAGAACTTTACACACACATCTGTGCTTTTGTGGTTTTGCGCGCTCACACTAATTTTCCCTGTTTAGTGAATCTGGCCCATGATCTTAAACTTGTCAAAATCCTTAATTACATCTGTAGAAAAAAAAAAAAAAAAATATATATATATATATATAGTAGTAAATAATTTAATAAATAACAAATAAATGTATACAATTATCGATTTCTTTGCAATTTTAAAATGTTAATAATAAATTTAAAATGCTGTCAATCTATTAAAAAATTAACTAATTAATTCACATTTTTCTATAATTAATAACGATTAATCGCACCTAACATGTTTTTAAATATATTTTCATACATTTATGTTTTACTTTCACATTAAATCTCCAAAATAATGTAGAAACAACATAAAGACAGTATATTTAAAAATCTTTTTTATGAATGAAGGCCAGCATCACTGACACCAGCACTGATACTGACGTCTCTATTACATGTCATTATTTTCTCAATTTTAGCCATTAATTATTGCCATTCAACATTACGGTATAATTGAAAGCTATCAATTTGAACATTTAATAGGCTTTAAAAATGTAATAACTTTTAATGTAATGGAACTTATAACAATGTGTTTTTGTGAAAATTGTTTTAAGTTACATTTAGCTGTGGCTTTAATATATCTGGGCTCAATCCTAAGGGTTTTTTCAGACCGGTTCAGTTTTTACGTGCTCTGCTAAAATGCACAAAAAATATATTGTTTTCATTGTTTTTGACCTATGTAACCTTGTAAACAATGCTTTAAGATTTTTAGTTAGGTCTAAATTAAATTTATAGAAATTGATATGTGACCCTGGACCACAAAACCAGTCACATGGGTACATTTTTCGAAATCGGGATTTATACATACACATGAAAGCTGATCAAATAAGTTTTCCATTGATGTATGGTTTGTTAGGATAGGACAATATTTGGCTGAGATGCAACTATTTGAAAGAATCTGAGGGTGCGAAAAAATCGAAACTCTTTAAAATCTCCTTTAAAGTTGTGCATTTATGTTCACGATTGTGCTGCATTCACTCATGAAAATCAAAGTTTTATATATTTACAAAATATCTTCATGGAACATGATCTTTACTTAATATCCCAATGATTTATGTCATAAAGGAAAAATCTATTAGTTTGACCCATACAATGTATTGTTGGCTATTGCCACGACTTATGACTGGTTTTGTCATCCAGGGTTACATAAATTATAAATTGAATATAGATTAATCCTTATTAAAGCTACAAAAGCTGTCACTTTAAGACCTGACGTGGATCTTGAATGACTGATAGTGTGATCATATACTCAAGTGCGGCCAAAGGATGACAGAAAAAAACGATATTTATAGTATATTAATATAAAATGTGGAAAAATATTACAATAATTATGGATGTAAACAATTAATTATTCTGAAAATAGTACACAAGTAGATGTCCACAACTTTCCCAGCAGTATACTTTCTTTAGCTACATGAGAGAGTAGATTATAACTGAATTATTTTTAAGTGACAAATCCCTTTAACCTTTGACTAGATAAATGCTCCAGAAAGTTCTCAGATGAGCACTAAGCAAACACCTCGACTCCACAAAACTGGCTTTGTCAGGGATTTTCAAAATACCTCCACTTCATTATCATAATTGTGAAGGTCCTTTTTAGCTGAGTCGTGTTTTTCCATGTTAAGTATGGTGTGATATTCGTGTGGCATTAGTTGTGCCTCCTCCTCGATTCATCACCGCTGGGTTTGAGTAGTTGTCAGAGTCGATGAAGGGAACGTAAGGTAATTACAGTGTGAGAGAGTTCGGGAGAAGAGCTAAAGCCTGGAGCAAAGCCAAGAAGTGCCGTTGTTCTGAGCCGAATAGAGCTCTATTGTTTTTAGAGCCTAGATACTCATTTGTAAGAGAGCCCATTTAAAAGCTTTTAATCTTAGATAGCAGCATACGTCGGAGCGTGACCGGGTCTCTCTCTCTCTCTCTGTGTGTGTGTGTGTGTTTGGCAGCTGGCCCTGGGTAATGTGATCAGTGCATTGGGAGATCAGAGTAAGAAGTCAGGTCATGTGCCGTACAGAGACTCCAAACTCACACGCCTGCTGCAGGACTCGCTGGGAGGAAACAGGTAACGTCTGATGCACATCTACACACACGTACACACCATAAAGCCCTAAGCATACTTCATTTTACGTGCACAGTTGTACTATAACGTACAGGTGAAACTCGAAAAATTAGAATATCGTGCAAAAGTATTTCAGTAATTCAAATTAAAAGGTGTAACTAATATTTAGTATATATAACTATATATACATATGCATGATTCTACTTTTCAGAGGGCCGACATTTCTGTATTTAAAATCCTTTTTATTATTGATTTCATGTAATATTCGAATTTTCTGAGATTTTGAATTTAGGGTTTTCATAAGCTGTAAGCCATAATCATCAAAATTATAACTTTTGCACGATATTCAATTTTTTCGAGTTTCACCGGTACACAAGCGGTCAATGCGTGCGCATTACAAAAACTTCCAGTCCCTGTGCGATCTCTCGCCATCTCTAACCCATACACACATCTTTATAATCGTTTTAAACTTTTAAAAGCCAGTTCCACTGCGCTCACTGTTTTTGAATATGAGAATAGGCTGTAGAACAGAGCTGTGTGGAGACACGTGTTTGTTCTTAAATTAAGATAATTATTACTGTAGATTAACCCCACCCATAATTCTTGACATTTTTTAGATACAAAGACATAATGTAGTCTTTTTACAAAGCTATGAAGTTGTTCAGGTATTCAGCTTTGTGCGTTTTGTTCTCATGGGGAGCTCCTGTGATAATTATAATTATTACCACACCTTCTCACATGACAGTTTTTGTTATTGTTGTGTGTGAAAAAAGACAGTCTCTTTATGTAGCTTTTAGTCCCCACAAACTTACCAACATGACTTATATTGTCATATGTTTTACATTTTATGTTAAATTAAGACAATTATAAATACTATAGACCATCCCTTCTTTTAACCCAAACCATTACAGACTAGTTTTATTATGTTAGGTTTATCCCTTTTATTTACATTAATTATTATTCATTATTTTTAGTAAAATGACTTACTACAGAATTTATATTGTCAGTGGGTATGATTAATTTTATTCATAGGACAATAGTATAGTTAAGTTTTTTATATAAAAAAAAAATATATATATATATATATATATATACAATAAAATAAAATAATAAATAGAAAATAAATAAAACACACACACACACACACATATATATATATATATGTGTGTGTGTGTGTATTTACTATTTATTATTTCATTTTGTGTGTGTGTGTATATGTAATTTATTATGTTTTATTATATATGTGTATATATTATAATATTTTAATAATATTTAATATGTATTATATATATGTGTGTGTATGTATATAATTTATTATATATTTTTTTCTATTTTTTTTTTTCAAACATTCAATTTGCAGCCCTAATTAGTTCAGAATTTACATGTTAGGTTTTATATATTTTTGTTATCATTTAAAAAAAAAAGATTAATATGCATTTTGAAATAATTAGTCTCAACATTTGTCAGCCCCAATTACTTCATAATTGACATAATTTAGAGGGCATGATTCTTTTATTTATTTATTTATTATATTTTATATATTTGTTATTTTTAAATAATTAATCTGAGTAAATAACTGACGTAAATTCTACACAAATTAGTATATAAGTTGATTGTGATCATTTGTAAATATTTTTTTATAATAAAAAAAAAATATTGTAAAATGTATTTTTAAATAATGAATGAATAATTTAATATGTAAATAACAGCCCTAATTATTTTCATTCACTATGAGACTTTAAGGTTTAAGTTGTAGAAACAGTTGGTCTCGTAAACATTGCTGTGCACAGTGCAGTCATTGTGTCTTGAAGGTTAATGCATGCTCACAGTGCACTGCACCAGTGTGTGTGTGTGTGTGTGAAGCGCAGTGTTGGGTCACTCAGCCCACACTGGACGCCACTGGCTGCCCATATATTCTTATGATGTGGGTTCAGAGGGGGAGTTGATTGAATTAAACATGAGAGACTGCAGACAGTGGCGCTCAGTCCCAGCCGCATCCATGAGAGCGTTTGTGTTTATCTGTCATCTGTTTGTGTGTTTTATCTTTCTGTCTTGTGTGTGTGTGTTTGTCTGTGTAAGATCTCATAGACCCTTATGAATTCCTGTCTTCTTTCTTTCTCCTCTGCTGTGTTATCTGCGTATCTATTTAGTCGGACTGTGATGATTGCCTGCGTGAGCCCCTCTGACCGGGACTTCATGGAGACACTAAACACACTGAAGTACGCCAACCGGGCTCGCAACATCAAGAACAAAGTGATCGTGAACCAGGATAAAACCAGTCAGCAGATCAGCGCCTTACGAGCAGAGATCGCACGCCTTCAGATGGAGCTAGTGGAGTACAAAGCGGTGAGGAGGAGGACACACACACACACACACACACACACACACACACACAGACACACACGGACACGGACACAGACACACGGACACGGACACACACACACACGGACACGGACACACACACACACACACACGGACACACACACACGGACACACACACACGGACACACACACACGGACACACACACACGGACACACACGCCCTCAAATGGATAATTCACCCCATTATGAAGATTCTGCCATCACTTACTCGCCTACATAACATAAAATGTTCTTCTGTGGATAAAAAGATGTTTTGAAGAATCTTCTGTTCATTTCAAAACAATGAGAGTGAATTGGCACTGGTTTTGAATGAGGAACAAACAGAAAACATTACATAATTAGCTGAAAATCATCCTCAGTCTCGTGATAATTTGTAAGTATTTGTACAATTTTTTTTTTTTGAATTTCTACTCGCACACCTCTTGAGGATTAGGCTTAGGGTCCTTAACAGTGGCGTTTTACCTACAAATAATATGTCTATGAATTTGTATAATTTGTAGGTAAAACATAATCTTGGATTGGTTGCGAATTTGCATGAATTCGTATAAACCCTTTCATACATTTTTGTAAGACCTACTCACACGAAGGTTTGGTTTAGGGGTGGGCCTTCATGGTGAGGGTTTACCTACAAATCGTACGAATTCATACGATTTTACTGGAAGATGTTTGTTGGTAAAATGCCCCTATGTACCTTTTTGTATGATCTACTCGCACCCCTAGGGGTGAACGGTTTACCAACAAAACATACCAATACAATTCATACAAAATTGCGCAACTCCATATGGGCTTAGAATGATGACAGATCTGTCATTTTAGGGCGAATCTGAAAGACCGAAGTGCCAACTCACTTGAGTTATTAGGATAGCAGAGATATAACAACTGACATGTTGTAGGCAGCAGGAACCAGTTTAGAGGGACAGAATTGACTTTAAATGTCAAGATATCTTATTACTTGTTTATTTTACTAGAGAGGAAACAATTCGAGCTGACATTAAACTCTCATCAAGCAGCTGAACAAGTACTTCCTCTGATACTAAATCAAATGGAGAACTTACAGTGGATAGTGAGTCGGGTGATACTCTTTCATGCCTAGACTTGTTACTTCTTCTCTTTCTCTCACTGCCACCCAGTTGGAGCTGGAGCTGTTGATGTAATAAGTCTAGGAGATGAGGAAGCCTGAGCGCTGGGCTTGTGGGCCATGATAACACGGTTCAGCTCATGGGATCTCGCTGGAGTTAATGGAGCGTAGCAGTAGCTTAGCGCCTCAGCCTGACCTGGATGATAAACGGCCGCTGGAAGAAGTTAGCGATTAGCGGTGATGGCGTTGAGAGAGTTGAGCCGTCCTGACAGAGAGGCCGAGTGTGAAAGGATTGGGGGTCTGTTGCTAGGGTGGGACGAGGTCAATGCCTAGCTTTCTGTTGCTCAGTGTTTTGCTCTGTGGGTTTGTTTCAGGGAAAGCGAGTGGCCTGTGACGATGGATCCGAGGGCTTTAGCGATCTGTTTCAGGAGAACTCGATGCTCCAGAAGGAGAACGACACTCTGCGTATGCGGGTCAAAGCCATGCAGGAAACCATCGACCACCTCAACACTCGGGTCACTCAGCTGCTCACCAACGGAGTCAACCTGCTGCTCACCAAGACTGGTGAGAGACCCCTAGTGGTCAGACAGGGCATTCATTTCTGTAATTAGTGTACCGTATTTTCCGGACTATAAGTCGCATCAGTCAAAAAATGCGTCATGAAGAGGAAAGAAACATATATAAGTCGCACTGGACTATAAGTCGCTTTATTTAGAAATGCATTTCACAAAATCCAAGACCAAAAACAGACTTATAATCTGGAAAGGCAAGATATTCAGCTCCACAATAGCACACAGAACAACAGGCTGAATATGTGTCCGGTGTGTTAGCGTAACACATTAACAGTTATTCAGCGACACAATAGCATAAAGAACACCTGTGAGGCTGAATAGGCTAAATTTACATAAACCAGCGAGTCCAACAAGTTACCGGTAAGCAAGTTCACCAAGCTCCCGATCTCATTCCTCAACACTGAATCCATTGAGTTCATCCTCGGTGTCGCTTCTGAACAACTCCGCTAACTAGAGCGCCCACTCGCGGCTGTAGACGGTAATGTTTTCTCTTGGATCATCTCAGTCAGTATGAATTCATTTTTATATATAAGTCGCACCTGACTATAAGGCGCAGGACCGGCCAAACTATAAAAAAAAAAAAAAACGTGTAGTCCGGAAAACATGGTAGTTATTTACTATGTTTTCATTTTTGTTGTTGGTATAATTTTAACATCATTAATTTTTTATTTTACCATTTAAGTTACCCAACAGTTTTGCTTTCACTTCTAAAATGCACTTTGTCTCGGTGTCTCAGTGATGTCTCTGACGCTGCGTTCATGCCATGTCGTAGTTACTGTAAAAACTAGACGACAACCTGACACATTCAACTGCGGAATTATGTGTCAATGGCATTGTTTAGATATTTAACATTAGTGAATTATATAAATTATATAATTATATAAATTATTTAAAAGTCCCCCTGTGGTGAAAATCAAGCTTTTAATGTTGTTTATATGTGTATGGGGTGTTTTTAATATGCAATGGTGCCGACTTATGAATGTGCACATGGTTTGAGTAAGAAAAGGCAAAATAGCCGAGTGTAGTTACTCTGTATGTAACTGGTTTAGTTGGCCACTGAAGGCCTCTATTCAACATTATTATTTTTTTTTGTGGAAATTATTTCTTGGAAATTGTATTATTTGCACTCCTCTGAGAAAATAGTTTTCTGTTGATATCCTTCTAGTATCTATATTCAACTGCATTGTATGTCTTTTGTTTATTTGAAGATTATTATTGCGTTGTTTAGACATTTAACATATTTAATGAGATAATACTTAATTCGCATATTTAAACATAAATATTCTAAAAACTTGTAATACAAAAGATATTTGTCTTGATGTCAGTAATCAACTGGGAAAGTGTCACTATAGTACTTACTATAGTAATAACAGTAAATTGTTCAAAATTACTAACCCTAAACATAACCCTAACCATAATAGTAAATGCATGTAGTTAATTAATATTACTAAGCACTTAGTTTATAAGTACATGTAACTACGTCACCTTAAAATAATTTTATATGATTTATATTTTTAGTAACTCAGTTTTCACCATGAAAACAGCCAAAGAAGCTGGCGTGGAAATAAAAATATCATTACATTAATATCAAAACATCATTATTTCTTGTCATTTCTTCTTTGCTAAATACATCCATCACTCTTTGTGCAGGTGAAACCAATGAGGAGATTGGCAATCTAATCCAGAACTACATTCGAGAAATTGAAGAGCTGAGGTAACTATAGAAGTGACACTTTTGTATTTGAATGTCTTATCGTAGCAATAAAAAAAAAAACAATATCTCTCTCTCTCTCTCTCTCTCTCTCTCTCTCTCTCTCTCTCTCTCTCTCTCTCTCTCTCTCTCTCTCTCTCTCTCTCTCTCTCTCTCTCTCTCTCTCTCTCTCTCTCTCTCTCTCTCTCTCTCTCTCTCTCTCTCTCAGGTCTAAGCTGCTGGAGAGTGAGGCCATGAACGAGTCTCTGAGGCGCAGTTTGTCTCGCCTCTCCGCGCGCTCCTCGTACCC
The DNA here is from genome assembly GCF_949152265.1 of Phoxinus phoxinus. Taxonomy (NCBI): domain Eukaryota; kingdom Metazoa; phylum Chordata; class Actinopteri; order Cypriniformes; family Leuciscidae; genus Phoxinus; species Phoxinus phoxinus. The sequence continues at coordinate 3,993,317 of NC_136897.1, forward strand.
GGCCAGTCCAGCACACCCTCTAGGCTCCTCCCCCTCGGTTTCCATGGAGGCGGAGATGACGGATGTGATTCGTCAGGCCAAACTAGATGTGGAGAGGCTGAAGAAGAAAGAGAGAAATCAGAGGAGGAAGAGGTGAGGTCTGAGGAGCAACCAAGTGTCTGTACATGTGTATGTTATGTATTTATTTAATTATTTATATTAGCGGTCGATAACTATAACTAGGTTGGCCCGCACTGTTTTTATAATGAATACTGAATGAAAACAAGCATAAAACAAAAAAAATTAAAAAATGTTCTGAACCATGAAAATATACTTTAATTTTTAAATATACAAAATATTAATATATTAATTATACATTGATCATTCTTGTTAGCACTGGATACATAGTTTCATCGCTCTGTTTTAAATCCGTATCTGAATTGTCCCGCTCAATGCAGCGCGTACGCCTCAAAAACAAACTCCACGAGGCGTCAGTGATAGTTTTAATGATTTATTATTTATTTTATTTTATTATTTTATTCTATTTTTTTCTTTTTCTTCGCATTAGCTGAGGTCTTATTACATTGATTGTGTATTTGGAAGACGTTAATATGCTCGACCTCTTCCTGTTTTATGTTACTGAGCCAATAAGAGGCTGTAAAATGTGCCAGAATTAGATTTATCTGTGTGTGTGTGTGTGTGTGTGCCAGTATGTCCTGACCGACTCAAACTAAGGACAGCAAGCTGGCATAGATACAAGTATCTCTCAGTAAATTGTCTGTTATAATGAATACGACTACAGGAACGTCCCGTCCCGCTCCTCAGATGGGCTCTAATGTGGCCGTAACGGGAGAGAGGCCATGGGTAATTTGTGAACCCAACATTACAGAATTACTTCTAGAAGTCTCGGCTGACCTGCAAAGGGTACGAAGCAGAAGCGCCAGGATAAATCTCTCTGATAAACGAGTCCCTGTGGTGCGATTACGTGACTATTAAATGACGTTTGCGTCAGATTGACAGAATTATGGCCTGATCCCTTATTTTTTTGTTTGAGATTGTGTGAATGAATGCTGTTGAGTTCATCTGTCAGTCTGTCAAGTTGTCTATTGAAGCTTTAATGATAGTTCACTATTGTCTTTCTTTTTTAGTCCTGAGAAAGAAAAGGGTTTGAAGAAGAGAGCCAAACTTCATCCTCAAGAAAATGGAGAAAAGAGTGAGAATGGGCTGAGCAGAGAAAATGAAGAGAGACGAGAAAATGGAGATGGAGACTCTGATAATGAACCTGAAGAGGTGAGAGAAAGGAGATCTATTCATCATCATATTTAAAATGGTCTGCTGGTTATAAAGAAAGGTGTAATATTGTGAGGATGAAGTTGCATGGCACTGTTTTATGAGAATAAATGTGTAATGTTATGAGAGGCGTAATCTTTGACAGAAGTGTTTTATCAGAATAAAGACAATTTAAATTGTAATGGTACAGCAGTAAAATTTCAAGACTAAAATTTATATTTCAGGGAAAATAAATTCATACAGCAGTATTTAATGCGAATAAAGCTGTAATTTTGCAAGAATAAAGCCTTAATATTTTAAGGTATAATAATAAAGTAATAAAATAAAATAATAAAAGTAATGAGAATTTTCACTTATATTCTAATTTTCTAAGTAACGTTCTTCTTGGAATAAAGTTGTAAAATAAGGGGGGGGGGGGGGAGGACAATATTGCAGTAATTATTGTTTTATGAAAATAAAGTTTTGAGATATAAATATATAAAACAAATATTTTGAGAAAAAAGTGTTTTAATAGAATAAAGTTGTAAATAAAGTGTAAAAATAAAAAAGAATCATTGCAGGAAAATATTGTCATACACCTGAGAATAAAACAGTAATATTATTGAATAATATAAAGTTTATAATTCAAGAGAAAGTTGTTATATTTTCTGAGAATAAATAATATTGCAGGAATAAAACCATAATAGTTTGAGAGAATATATATATATATCTCTCTATATCTCTCTATCTATATATATCAGTCGTTTTTTGGGGAATAAAGGCATAATATTATAAGAATAAAGTCGTACAGCAGTGTTTGATCAACCATAATATTGCAATAATAAAGTTCTAATATTAAGTCTTAATATTAAAAAAGAAAGGTTTTAAAGCAGTGTTTTATAAGAATAAAATCTTAAAATTACAAGAATAAAGTCGTAATATAACAAAACACTGTCTTTACATATTTAGTCCTAATATTACAAGACTAGAGCTGTAACATTTAGAGATGGAAATACAGTAATTACTGTATATGAAAGAAAAGTTGGTTTATATATGTAATGTGTGTGTGTGTATATATATAAACTTTACAAACAATGCTCTGCTTTATGTTCACTGTGTGCAGGATGGCATGTATACTCTTGTGGAGGATGATCGCGAGGAGAGCGGCTGTGATGAGGATGAGGAGGAAGAGGAGACCAGGGAGGAGGAAGAGTTTGACAGCGACGAAAGCCTGGTGGATTCGGACTCGGACTCGGAGGAGAAAGGTGCATTCTGGGATGCATTTGTTACAAACGTCCTACGAGCCCCTTTCATTCACACTAACCCTTTAACCTGCGGCTCCTCCTCTCTCAGTGAACTTGCAGGCCGATCTGGCAGACCTGACGTGTGAGATCGAGATCAAGCAGAGGCTCATCGATGAGCTGGAGAACAGCCAGCGGCGGCTCCTCACGCTGAAGAGCCAGTACGAGGAGAAGCTGATTCTGCTTCAGAACAAGATCAGAGACACACAGCTGGAGAGAGACCGCGTGCTGCACAACCTCAGTGAGCGGCTGCCTCATTCACATCCGTTTTTGTCATTTATTTGTGTGATTTTTGTAATTTGGCAGTGTTTTATGAGAATAAAGTCAAAATTAAATGAAAAAAGTTGCAAAATTACACGAATAAAATGGGGATGAAAATTTCAGGACAAAACAGCAATATTTAAAGCCCTTATTAGGCTATTTTATAGGGTCCTACTTTTGTTTTGGAGTCTCCTACAATCGGTTTACATTAGGGCTGTAACGATTAATCGCGATTAATCGAAATCCACAATAAAAGTTTGTGTTTACATAATATATGTGTGTGTATTGTGTATAATTATTTTGTATATATAAATACACACACATGCATGTATATATTTGAGAAATATTTGCATTTATATACTGCATATATATTTTTATATGATTTATATTATATATAAATATAACTATTTTATATATAAATAACACATTTTTATTAAATATATACATGCATGTGTGTGTATATATACAAAATAATTATACACAATACACACACATTTATTATGTAAACACAAACTTTTATTTTGGATTTCGATTAATCGCGATTAATCGTTACAGCCCTAGTTTACATGTATACAAGGTCAAAAAACACTTTAATTAAAAAAATTCTCATAATATACACTGCAGCGTCAGCTCTTTTCTCACAGTGACTGAAACGGTTCAAGGATTTAGTCTCTCTAAACCCCGCCTTTCTGAGAGCCTGCTCTGATCGCTCAGTCTGTTGTGATTGGGCCATCTGACCAATCAGAGTAGACCAATCACAACAGACTGGGTCAACTGACCAATCAGAGCAGAGTAGACCAATCACAACAGACTGGGTCAACTGACCAATCAGAGCAGAGTAGACCAATCACAACAGACTGGGTCAACTGACCAATCAGAGCAGAGTAGACCAATCACAACAGACTGGGTCATCTGACCAATCAGAGGAGAGTAGACTGTTGTGATTGGTCGGCTGCTTACAGTGAGTGTCAGAAACCAAACGTCCATTAACATATCTGAATTTCAGCTCCGGATCTTCCTCAGCTCTTGATACTCAGTGATACGAACAGTAACGATGGCGTCGGTTTTACCGTATCAATCTCATCAAAGTGGATTTGCTTTGTCAGCAGAAAACAGCGTCTTCTCCACATGAACAACATGAACCAAACTCTTCCAGTCTCAGATACAAGCAGTGTTTGAGGGTCAAAGTAGACGTTGTTCACGGCAGCCAGTGGAGAGCATAGGCTAGCATTATGCAAATCTGTTACAAACCTATGTATGTTCAGCAGGAAGTGAGACTGGAGTTACTGACGACTGGATTCAGTAGTTCAGTGCCTCAGTTCAATAAAGTAGCAATTACATTCCAAAGTCAGGAAATGACAACAATTTATGTTTCTTCACAAGGAATAACGGTTACATTTTATAATGGATACTTTTCTGAAATAATACATCCTTGATGATGTTCAGTATGCGGCTGACAAATGCAACAAAAAGCACTGCTGTAAAATGTTAAGTTGTAAAATGAGTAATATTTGTGTTAAATAAATAGGTGTTTTAAGACACTTAAACATTTCTTCCACAATTTTTATTGTGATTTTATTGTGATTTTAGTGTCCATGGAGAACTACACTGAAGAGAAAGCCTGTAAGATCAAATCTGACTACGAGAAGCGTCTGAAGGAGATGAACCGAGATCTGCTGAAACTGCAGGCCGCTCACAAAGAACACGCTCGCCTGCTGAAGAACCAGAGCCGCTACGAGAGGGAGCTCAAGAAACTGCAGTCTGAAGTGACCGAGATGAAGAAAGCAAAGGTGAGAGCTGGATTTTTAGAAACACAGCGCCCCCTAGAGGCCGTCAGGAGGTTAACCGTGACTTCATCAACTGTAATTGAAGACAGTGCCAGCTTTCTATTATAAGACTGTAATTAAAAAAGCACCTCCTTTCCCACGAGTGTATAATTTTTTGATGAAAGTTGATGATCCTTTAAACATGGACCGTGTCCCAGTTTGCATACTTACCGGTATGCGGTGTACTAAAAGTATTGGAAAAGTGGCTACACCTAGATACACTACCGCTCAAAAGTCACTTGGGGTCACTAGGAATTTTTTTTCTGAAAGTGATAAGCATTTATATAGATGCATTAAATTAATGACAGTAAAGACATTTATAATGTTACAGAAGATTTTATTTAAAATAAATGTTGTTCTTTTGAACCTTCTATATATCAGAATTGAGAAAAAAATGTATCATGGTTTGCACAAAAATATTAAGCTGTAAAAACTATTTTCAACATTGATAATATTATGGAATGTGCAGCAAATCATCATATTAGAATGATTTCTGAAGGATCATGCGACACTTAAGACTTGAGTAATGATGCTGAAAATTCATAGGAATAAGTTACGTTTTAAAATATATTCAAATACAAAAGTTAATTAATTATAATATTTCACAATATTATTTTTACCGTGTTTTTAATCAAGTAATGCAGCCTTGGTGAGGAGAAGAGACTTCTTTCATAAAACATTAAAAAAAAAAAAGTATTTACATTTTTCTTTTCTAAAATGTGCATTACAGGTAAAACTGGAAAAATTTGAATATGGTGCAAAAGTTCATTTATTTCAGTAATTCAACTTAACAGGTGAAACTAATATATTATATAGACTCACTACATGCAAAGTGAGATATTTCAAGCCTTTATTTTTTATAATTTTGATGATTATGGCTTACAGCTTATGAAAACCCCAAATTTTAAATCTCAGAAAATTTGAATATTACATGAAATCAATTTTTAAAAAAAAGATTTTAAATACAGAAATGTCGTCCTTCTGAAAAGTATAATCATGCATATGTACTCATTACGTGGTTTGGGCCCCTTTTGCATGAATTACTGCCTCAATGCAGCGAAATAAACTTTTGCACGATATTCAAATTTTTCGAGTTTCACCTGTATACAAAAAGAAAAAGAAAACTATGAACCAGAAATAAGTGCAGCCAAAATTTGTTTACCTCTGTTCTTGCATGTATCACAGTTCTGTCAAAAGTTAAGAAATTGGTACACAATTGTTTTTAAAAATCCAATCAACAATATTGTATATGATTTGAATCCCCAAACTACTTTTTTTTTAAACTATAAGACTGCTGTAGTATTTCTCACAGTGCGTGTTTGTCATTCCACCTATAGGTGGCGCTAATGAAGCAGATGAAGGAGGAACAGCAGAGGAGGAGGGCGATCGATGCGAAGAGGAACAGAGAAATCGCACAACTGAAGAAAGAGCAGCGACGGCAAGAGGTTTGAACGGCTAACAATTGAACATGTGATCTAGCAGTGGTTTATCATGGTGGTTAAAGTGTCTCCTCTGCTCTGCGTGCTCCGTCAGTATCAGATCCGATCTTTAGAGTCCCAGAAGCGTCAGCAGGAGATGGTGTTGCGGAGGAAGACTCAGGAGGTGACGGCTCTGAGGCGGCTGGCGAAGCCCATGTCTGAGCGAGCGGCCGGTCGAGTGTCCCGCAGAGTCACCAGTGTGGACTCCGGAGCAGAGCTGAACACCAGCACCACACCAACATCCTCCGAACACGACTCCACACGCTCCGTTTCCAGCATCATACGCCACTGGAACACCAAGATGAACGGATATGTGGGAGAGAGCGAGAGGAATGGGACTGGAGGAAACCTGGCCAGGTCAGTGAGTCACAGTCTTCTGCTCAGCAAGGATTCAAAATACTGTAAAAACATTAATGTTGTGAAACATTATTACAATTTAAAAGAGCTGTTTTCTATGTCATTTAAATGTGTTTTATTCCTGTGATTTTCAGCATCATTACTCCAGTCTTCAGTGTCACATGATCCTTCAGAAATCATTCGAATATGATGATTTGCTGCTCTAGAAACATTTATGATCATGCTACATTTATTTGAAATAGAAATCTTTTGTAACATTATAAATGTCTTTACTGTCACATTTGATACTTAAAGGAGAACTCCAGCGCAAAATGAACCTTTGGTCTAATTACACATTGTTACCTAGTCAATCGTTATCTGAGATTTGTTTTCATGATTATCGAATGTAAATCGCTTTATCTCTAAAAACAGTTTAGCCTATAACGCTAGTATAACGCTAGTATATGGGGCGTAGAGTAATGACAAATAAAAATCGCTTGTTAATACCACTAACAAGGCTCAAAATAGCCCCACACTAACACGGTAGCAAAAAACAAATCTCAGATAACGGTTGACTAGGTAACAATGTGTAATTAGACCAAAGGTTCATTTTGCGCTGGAGTTCTCCTTTAACATATTTATTTATAAATAAATACAACATTTTAAATACTTTTTATAATAATAAATATTATATAATAATAATATGTCAACCAATTATGTCAATTCAATCAAATCCATATGGATCAAATCCTGTCTTACATTTATTACAATATTTCCAATATTCCAATACAATATTTTTTCAGTCAGAAATGCACCACATTATGGAAGTTAAATTCATTTTGAATTCAGTTTCAGTTATTAATTTAAAGGATAATGTAATGAATAATTTATTTAAAGGGTAACTGTTGCCAAAATTTAACCTAGGCTCTTTTTGTTAATCTACCAGAGTTAAACATTCGTGTAAAAGCATAATTAGAATGGAAACGGCACTTTTAAGATTGAGCGTATTTTCGTTTTAGCTCAAAATGCCTTTTGAATGGGAGTGCATGGGGCACGTATATGATAGCATCAAAATAGCATTGCTATTTTTAATTGTTAATCTTAATGGTTAATCTTAGATCTATAAGGCATGGAAGCTTGTTTCCGCCACGTAATAAAACAATTTAAAAGATAATTGTGACTATTTATCTCACAATTCTGACTTAATTTCTCAGAATTGCGAGATATAAGTCCAATTCTGACGGGGAAAAAACTTTACTTTTTTTCTCAGAATTGCGTTTATATCTCACAATTCTGACTTTATGACTTGCAATTATGAGAAAAAAAGTCAGAATTGACCGTTCGCAAAGACCCACCCCCCTTAGTTACTGTCGCTATGTCCGACAAGCTACGCCGCTCTCACACACACCATGTTCTCACGCAGTGAAAAATACATTGCGGAGCAGAGAGACACTGACAGACAGGACAGACCAGCTTACTTTTCAGTTACTTTTGATATTAAACCTATTAGTCTCACCTTTCAAATTTGGTCATTTTTTAAAAGAAATTTAAACAATAAATTCAGTTTTGTGGCTCTTTAATGTGTCTGACAGATCGCTGTAGAGCCTCAGTTAAAGCTGCTCGTGAACCGATCATCTCTTCCTTCTAGTTCATTTATAGCATCAAATAAATATGAATGAACATCAGAAGGAATGTTGTTTTAACCGCGGAAAGGCGTCAGTACTCCGCTTCTCAAGTTCAAATCCTCCATGTTAATCTACTAACTCTCCTGACTGCTTTGTTGGACAAAATGGCGGATGGTGAAGTATGATTGGTCAGATCACCTGTCAATCAAACTCCCTGCGAAGGGTCAATTGTGTGATTAAAAAGTCGAACTTACCTTTTTAAATGTAACCTTTTTAAGAAGCAGCTTCCATAATTAGATGAAAATGTGTTTTCATTCCATTAAACTGTAGTCTATTTGATTTCAGCAGCAGAAAAAAGTTCCAGCGGAAGGGTGCGAGCGCAAGTTTCTCAAAGACAGCCCGTCAGAAGTGGCAGTCTCTGGAGAGGAGGATCATGGATATCGTGATGCAGAGAATGACCATCACTAATGTGGAAGCTGACATGGATCGCCTCATCAAGGTGAGTGTTACGTTTATTGTTCTTCTATTGTACATGATCGTGAAACCCTGTGTGGGATTGTTGTGTAATTTTGATCAAACGCTGTCTGCAGAAACGCGAGGAGCTGTCCATGCAGCAGGAGGCGCTGTTACGCAAGAGAGAGAAGTTACTGAACGAGGGCTTCCGAGAGGACGAGGAGGAGAGAGTGCTTCAGGAGATGAACGAGGAGATCGAGGTTCTCAACGCCAACATTGACTACATCAGCGACAGTCTGTCAGACTGCCAGGCCACCATCGTTCAGATCGAGGAGACCAAGGTGACGGGCGCCTCACACGTGACTGCTTGCTTATTGTCGTAACGTCCATATAGTTGCGTGTGTGTGTTTGAATCCGCACAATCTGTACTTATGTGTTTTGTAATCGCTAAACTCATTGCTTTAGGATGAGCTGGACTCAGTGGACACATCGGTGGTCATCAGTTCCTGCTCGCTGGCTGAAGCTCGTTCTCTCCTGGACTACTTCCTTAAAGCCTCCATTGACAAGGTAAATCCAAGCTGACAAATCCTCTTTATTGTTATAATTTATGGTCATCCAGACTAAGTAATACAAGATTAAGGTAATGTACCGATTCAAATGATTAAATGATTCATTTAAATAAAGAATAAATGCATAATAAAATTGTATTTTATATAATAATTGAAATCATAAAGAGAGAATGGATAGATGTACTACTGGTCAGAAGTCTAGGGTCAGTAATGTCTTTTTCTTTTGAACTCTCAATTCATTAAAGAGTCCTGCATTTTTTTTTTTATCATGGTTTCCATATTTCTTATTATTATCAAATCAGCATATTAGAATGATTTCTCAAGGATCATGTGACACTGAAAACGGCACCTTGATCACATGAATAAACTACATTTAATAATATATTGCGATAGAAAAGGGTTATTTCAAATGTATTATAATATTTCACAATATTGCTGTAAATGCAGCTTTGGTGAGACTTCATTCAAAAACATGAAACATTTTTACAGACCCCAGACTTTTGACGGGTAGTGTGTATGGTTGTGTGTTTGTGTGTATAGGGCTTGCAAGTTGCTCAGAAAGAGGCTCAAATTCGCCTGCTGGAGGGCCAGCTGCGGCAGACTGATGTGATTGGCTCTTCCCAAAATCACATGATCCTGGATGCTCTAAGGGAAAAGGCGGAGTGTATCCCGGAGTTACATGCTCTAATCCACAATGTCCAGCAAGGTGAATAGTCACGTTGTTCTTTTGATAAAATGTGTTAAAAAAAATTGCTTTTAATTTTTCTACCATGAAATAAACAAGAAATATTAATTTTTTTTATGTGCAGCTGACAAACTGACATACTTTAGTAATGTAGAAAGAAACGGATAATTTCACAATTATAGTTTCCACATTTTTGTAATGATGGTGTTAATTAGTGCTTTTGGTTTGATATGTTCCTCAGAGAATGGCTATGCAAGCACAGATGAGGAAGTGTCCGAGTTCAGTCAGGCGTCAGAGAGCGGGTATGACTACTTTCCACATCAACATACACTTTATCATGAAATCATCTATCAGGGTTTCAATCTGAACATCACTGCTCGTCTTTCTGCCACAGTTTCTCCCAAATGAAGTTGTCTGCGAGTCAAGATGACTTTAAGATGAAGGTACAACTCCAACTCAAATAGTATTGTGATTTTAGATTAATCACATCTAACAGAAAAGTTTTGTTAACATAATATATGTGTGTGTGTGTGTATATATATAATTATATTTATAAACGCATATATTTATACTATATATATATAATATATATATATATATATAAATATAAATGTGTGTATGTATATATACACTGACACGCACACATACTCACTCACATATATATAATGTATGTCAATATAATAATATATACACACATTGATTATGTAAACAATTTTTTTTTATTTTAGATGTGATCAATCGCGATTAATCGATTTGAAAGCACTAAAATATATTACTGTATTAAATGGCTCAGGAGCACTTGGCTTCTGTTCTGTGTGTAATAACCAGCAGGTGGCAGTGTAGGATTTTGTTGAAACATTCACTGCGTATCCTCTTACAGGTTGAGCCTCGGCTCTCCGTACAAATGAAGGCTGTGTCGGCTGAGTATCTGGGCCCTGTTCTGGACCTCAGCTCCAAGAGCATCACCAAGTCCCTGGCCTCTCTATCAGAGATCCATGAGAACGGCCTGGTCCTCAGAGAGGCCTATTCCAGAGAGCTGGTGTCTCGAACCATCAGCCTGCCTGTCAGAGGACACACTTTGTGAGTGGAACTCACATAAGCCTTTTGTAATCTGTCTCCTCACAATTGACCGTTCGTAAAGACCCGCCCCCTTTAGTTACTGTCGCTATGTCCGACAAGCTACGCCGCTCTCAGACACACCATGTTCTCACGCAGTGAAAAATACATCGCAGAGACTGACAGACAGGACAGACCAGCTTACTTTTGATATTAAACAAAGTCTCACCTTTCAAATTTGGTCATTTAAATAAAAAAAGAAATTAAACCATGAATACCATTTTGTGGCTCTTTAATGTGTCTGACAGATCGCTGTAGAGCCTCAGTTAAAGCTGCTCGTGAACCGATCATCTCTTCCTTCTAGTTCATTTATAGCATCAAATAAACATGAATGAACATCCGAAGGAATGTTGTTTTAACCGCGGAAAGACGTCAGTACACTCCGCTTCTCAAGTTCAAATCCTCTCATGTTAATCTACTAACTCTCCTGACTGCTTTGTTGGACAAAATGGCGGATTGCGAAGTATGATTGGTCAGATCACCTGTCAATCAAACTCCCTGCGAAGGGTCAATTATTCCGTTTTTTAGAACATAACACAGTTTGTATGTTTGTTTTTCAGCCCAAGGCAGTCCAGAGGGTCCGACACATCTCCCTTAACAAGGAGGCAGTCATATGACCGAGGCCAGCCGTATAGGTGCGTTCATCAGCGGGAATCAGACAAATAAGGCTTTCTAACTGGGGCCTGGGAAAGTTTCAGAGCAACGATTCAGAGTGAAAAAAAATAATTTAATTTTACTTTTTAAAAATCACAAAATGAATACACAATTTATTCTATAGACAGCCATCAATATTGTTGCTAAAGTGAAAAAAAAAGCATTTATTTTGCAATGTACATATTTTTAAGAATAGTTTGTATTAGGGCTGTGATAATACACTTGGCTCACAAGACGAGATGATGCATGATACTGGGTTCGTGAGAATGAGACGTGACATTATTTGAACACTTTTTAAGAAATCTTCAATGACAAAATATATGACTGGAAAAATTCTGTCTTTTATTCGACAAAATGCAAAACAATGCATGTGCGTATTGAAATGTTCTAACTAATCTAGGGCTTTCACTAACAATTATTGTGCAATCAAAGTCAAATTGAGCAATCAGGCGATTCATTTGACGATTAATCTTTTTTTTTTTGTGATCATAAAAATAGACCTAAGTGAACAAAAGCCTTTAAAATTTCTTAAAATACATGTATAATAACAATAAGGCAATAATAATTGGTTCAAATAAATGATCAAAAGCAATTTATCATATGGATTTATTGATCCCCAGTTTTTAATATCACCATGAGATCTCATCACTCCTCTAGTTTGTACTTTTGTTGTATCTTTGTGTGAGGCTTTTCTGTTGCTTTAGCAAAATAAATGAAAAAATAAATACAGTAACACTTTTTAAAATGAAAGTCATAAAAAAATACATTGAACATTTTTTATATATCTAAAAGTAAGGATATTCTATCAGATAGTGTTAAAGGATATTCTATCAGACAGTATTAAAGCCAATTATTTAATTTTGCAAACAACATTTTATGATATGCATTAACTACTCTATATATAATTTAAGTATAAATTGCCTTTTTATAATTGTGTGTGTGTGTGCGTGTGCGTGCGTGTGTGTGTGTTTTTTTTATGCCAGAAGTCCAGATGTAGGCTACACCCCTCCTCCTTCCCCTCCGCTTCGAACACGTAACGACCGCAATGTGTTTTCCCGTCTGACGAGCAACCAGAGTCAGGGCTCAGCGCTCGACAAGTGAGTTTCACACAAACACACACAGACGGCATGAACGATCTTATTACATAAGAAAATTCATCAGAGGATGATTTCCCTTTATAGAGTCCAATCACCTGAGCATGGGATCTTGCATCCGCCCACATGTTCTCTAGTTTTATTTAACTCTTTCCCTTCTCCACCCAACTCGTTTTTTCTCTCCTTCAGCCACGAGTAAACGACTTTGCTTTCTGCCAGGTTTCTTCGAGTGCTTTATTACAGGCTTTGAATCCACTAGTTTGTTCGCTCAGCGTTAACCCTGCGCGTGCCGCCGGCAGTATCGATCTCTAATTGCAGTCGAATGGTTCGTATAACTCAAAGCCGACAGCAGAAGTAGCGTCAGTTCTTCGGCTCCTGTGAATTCTCATTATAACACCACAAGTGGGCACATTAGGGTAGGATAACCAATTATTCCACCCTCTGAAGATGGGTTTTGTTTGCACTTTCCCTCCATAATTGAATCAGCAGTGTCTGATATTGCCATAGAGATCTAAATTGGTCATTTGATGCGCCTGTCAGGGATTTATCTCATTATTTTTCTAACTCCTTGAATATTGCGCTCTAGTGTGTGTGTGTGGAGTAGGACAGACTGTAGATTTCTCTTAATGTAATTTCTACCAGGCCGTATCATTCCGCAGTGTGTTTACAACGCTTGGCTTGCCATCCTGTTGGTGGTTATTCGCGCACCTTTAGCACAGTAATGTTGTGTTCCGTGTGAAATCACCATAATTAGTGCCGTGTGCTTAAGCTAGCATCACTATTACTGTAGCTCATACTTAGAATTAGGGGTTTGAGCAAACCCCTGATGGTATTAAACTTAAGTGTAACCTGTCGTCCCGCACCGTTTGTGTGTGAGCATGATGCCTCAGATCCTGCAGGCTTATTGAGGAGAAGCGCAATATTACTTGCATTAGCGTTTAGGCTTCAAATGGGAGAAAAATCCTAGAATGCATGACCAAAAAAAATTCTGAAGAAAAGGGCATCCTGTTATTATTATAATATATTTTTTTATTATGCTGCAATGTTTTAATGTGAACTAATGTGAACTACTAGTCAAATGTTTAGACATACCTACTTGGTTGTCAATGTTTTTGACTCGAGAGCCCTGCACTGTCCAACACGAACAAACAATACAGAAATAAATGACAGCAACTGTAAATTATTTTACACACAGAACATCAAGTTTCAAGACTTTCAAGGGGTGACTTAAAATGATTTATTATTACTAAAAGTTTTTTTAAATATTAATTTGGTGATTCCAGAAGTCTCAAATCTTCCAAGGGGGCCAAGGCCCAAGGGATAACTTTAAATGATTATTATTATTAAAAACAAAAAAAACATGCATGTATTGTAAATAAAAATAATAGGTGAGGTTAAAAATAAATAAGAATGTGTTAAAAATAAATAAGAAGTGTTACTAATGATATTAACTTTAGTACCTCTTAATATTATTAATACTGATATTAATATCATTATTAAAAGAGTGGTTCTCAACCAGGGGGCCTCAGCAAACTTCCAAGGGGGTCACGGAATGACTTAAAATTATTATTTATTTTTATTATTTAAGTCATTCTGTGACCCCCTTGGAAGTTTGCTGAGGACCCCTGGTTGAAAAACATTTTTTAGATCATGAAAAAATAATAATTCAGGTTTTTGACTGATGAAAACCCTTATTTATACTGATTTGAAAGTAACAACGATAAAAAAAAATCTGTAGTAAATACTTTGACTCTTTTGAATTGTCTCCAAAAATAAAAAAATATGAAATTGAGCAAAATTGAGTAATTCATGAAGTGTCCATGAAAATCAATTTTTAACAGAAAAATACCATGTTGAGTCCAAAAATGCATAGAGGTCATACAGACCCCTTTTATGAAGACTTAGGGTAGTAATACAAAAAAGTTTTTTTCTTTTTCTGAACTTCATACCTTTCCAAGATTTGGGAGGAATAAATGGAATATTAACTCTTTCCCTGTCATTGACGGAAATTTCCGGCTTTCCATGTTTTCCCTGTTATACGCTAGGGGGCGCTACTACACATCTTCTGAAAGAGTGCAGAATCTCCTGATCAAAACACATGCGAGGAAAATGCAGAAACATGCGATATCATGTGTAATCATATGCATATGCAAAACAAGATATCAACATATCAAGATATGAACAAATATCATCCATATTAAACAGCATATAAATCAAAACGGCCTAATGTTACCGAATGAAGCGTCGACCCAGGACGAGCTACAGGGCTGTGAAGCTTTGAGAGTCTTGATGGACTAGATCTACTCCATCTGTGTTTTTGATCATCGTCATGAACCCGATCCTGATGTAGTCTTTGATAAAAACACGATTCTCAGCTTTTTGCTCAAATGTTGCTTTTGTTTAAAAGCAGAGCGTCTGTTCTTTCTTTTGATATATTGCATGTTCAGATTTTCAGACAACAAAAAAATTTGGTGGCCACGGAATTTTTTGAAAATGATCAAAAATGTTGGAAGAGTTAAGGAATTAAATGGTTTTATTAAAAAATATAAACATTATTACTTATTGGATCAATTTCACCCCCTTCCAGGGTTAAAGTTGAATTGATGTAATTACAGTATTTAGGGACCAGAATACCAGAGACTTTTTTTTTTTTACTTGGACCCATAAGTAACCACCCATAACTGCATTGTGCAAGCACTGTGTAGTTGAGTTTTTGAAGATTTCTGTCTACGCTGGTCGTCATATGGAAATGAATTTTGATGATTTTCATGTGGCGCTAATGAACTTCTATGCCCACTCCTTTTTATTTAGAACTTTAAATTAGATCCTATTCTCATGTCTGTTGACGTGAATACTCTCACCTGTTAATGTGCACGTCAGTCTCGGTATATAAGCTAGTGTGATCTTAATTATTCTTCTCCACTTGATTACTGATTGGTCCCCAGTGGGCGGGTCTGACTTGATTAGATTGGAATCCTGACAGCCTCTCAGTCTTTGCTTGGGTTAGCACAGAATAACAAAACCGGACAGCAGACGCAAGACATTCACGCAGACCAATATTAATAAAGTTTCATCAACATTCAAATCAGTGTTGGTGTCAGTGAATCAAAGCGTCCTGCCAGTTGGTCACACACTCATTAATATGTTTCTCAATTAAAGTGTGTGTGCATGGACTTCTAGTTTGACTGAATCTTTATTTTAAAGCAGTGAATTAATTCTTGACACTTTATTAACATTTCAGCCAATCAGATGCTCATCCGAGGGACTGCCAGTGGTTCATATTGTTATTCTTTTGACTCTTAAGACTCAGCACTGACTTCATTAAACATCGTCGCACGTATATATGCAACTGGAAGATGATTAGCGGGGCTGACCCTGATCACCGGGGCCATGATCTCGTCACATGAATTAGTTCCTGTTCAGAATGAGAAAGCTCTTAAACCCTTGTGGCCATTCTTTTTTTTTTTCAGTAGTTGAACCTGATCTTGCTCTGATAGTCGAGTCGAGAAAACCCTGTAAGATTTAGTAATATAAAGTTTGATTATGGAATTAATTAAATGTTCTGCACTGACATGGTTAATGAGTTAGTCTTATGATGAATCATATAATATTTCAGTCTTATGCCCATACTGTCATGTATTTTAACAGTTATCCCAGTGCAGTCTCTTGCCCCAAAGGCTTCCATTATAAATGCATTGCTGTAAAAGCTGTTTTTGATGAACATATGCTCGTAGTAGCTCACAGATACTGTCGATAGAGCTCAATACTGCGTCCTAACCTGGTTTTAGACTTTCACCACTTCCAAAACACCAATTTAACCCCTCATTATATCCATTTTAATCACTAAATAATTAAAAAAACTCTTCCTGTTGATGAAAGAAAACTATTTGTTTATATATCATTCATATTTTATTATCCTAACATCCGCAAATCATCCACGTTCACATAATAGCACTTAGAATAATGTGTGAGTGATGATTGCAGCGTGCGGCTTTTGAATCTCCTGTACTTGTATATTGTCTCTGTGAATAGTGGGAGTCATTTAGCCTAGAGCACTATAGTGCAATTTCAATAAGAGATGCTGCATGAATGAAACGTGTATTGATAATACGTCTCACTAAAACGCTGGCTTCTTTTATTAGAGTCATGTTTTATTTCTTTGGTAGTCACAATAAAAACAGTTCAGATCAAACAGCCGAGTGAACTGAGACATGAAGTATCCCATTACGACAACACGAGCTGTGGGGATACATCACTGTGAGGCTTGTGAACGTGGATCAGAGCTAAGGTTTGGAGTGGGCTCTTGCAGTCAACATTGAGTCTTATTCCAGTAACCCCACCCAATGAACTGTGCATACCCTCCTGCTAACTCCTCCCCTTTTGCTCTAGCCCCACCCCCTTCTCCTGCCTGCTCCTCCCCTTCCCTCCCTCCCTCTCTGTCTTCTACTGACTCTTCCCACCTTCCCCTAACCCAACTGCTGTTCTGCCCTATAGGTCGGATGACAGCGACTCCTCTCTCTCGGAGGTGTTCAGGTAGAGATCTCTGTCTGTCATTCTGTTCCCTGTTGTCTGGTTGTCCCGCCTGGTCACACCCCCACCAGGTGTGGTCACGGCGTGAGCATGCATGTACCCTTTCCATTTGCGTCCTGTGCTGTGAACTCTGTAAGAATTGAATGAACCTTATGGATGGACTCGATTGAATAGCTTTAACGATCTTGAAGGTTCAAAGGAAGGAAAAAAAACGTTTCAAAATCGTGTACTAAATGCACTTGCTTAAATGTCAGCTTATGACACAAAATCATTGGATTGATTGTTTCCTGGCGATCTGTTGGGAAGGCCCTGTTACAAACCCCTATTTGAATCTCGCAACTGCTCTGGACTGGGATCAAAAGGTGGCATCCCACTAGCCAACTCAACTGCCTTTTATTTTTCTCTGATTTCCCTGAAAAATTGTCAAAATAACCAGATCTGACAGAGTAGAACCTCACTGGTTGCTGCCAAGGCCGTGAGAGTCTGCCTCCCCAACCGGTCAATTCTTTCAAGCAGTCCAGAAGATGTTTGAGTCAGCAGGGCCATTAACTCGGGGTTAACACCCACTGGCTGAGAGATGCCTTGTTTCCTGATTCTTCAACAAGTATGTAAATAAGGCTTACTAATAAAAAAATTGTCTGGAAAATTGGCTAGAGAGATGCCGGCCGAACTTGTCAACATGTCCAGCAAGTTTTACATCTTTTGGTCCTTTGAACCACCACTGATCTAATTATTGTTATTTTTTTTGGCAAGAACTTTGTTTCTTCTGGCCTCTGTTGTAAAGGCTGCAAAAAGAATTGGTTCACACAAACCCCACAGGTTCAATTTAGTATGTTACTCAATATTCTTTTCTTATCCAATATAGCGACACTGTGATTTCTCTGCACCCCATTATCCTGACAGCACAATCACATTTTTCTTGTTTCCTTCGAGTTGTTCTCGTTATCCCATTAGAAGTTAATGACTCCATGATGGAACATGGAGTGCTTGGAACAACTCGGCCCCAAATTTCCTCTGAGAGACAAATCTGTTTAAGGGGAGAATCACAGATAGCCGGCTTAACTTGTTCACCAAGTGAGTCAGTGGTGATAACCTATTCCAGCATGAAACAAAACAGCATGATGATGATAAATTTCACGCTATGATGTCTTATTATTTCAGCTAAATTGTCATATCTAGGGCCAGTGTAACTGGGCACTTTGGATTAGTGTGTTTAGTCTGTGTGTGTGTGTGTTTTTTAAGATCAACACCCTCTTTGATCGGCGTAAAGCTGAATGAGTCAGTAGGGAAGGCTTTTATTCTTTGAACTGCAGCAGTCTGCTCTAAATCCTGCTATGGGAATGTTCAGATAAGGTTCATTCATAACAACCCCCCTCTTCGTTTATCCATGAAAAGCACAGAACCTCCTTATCCTGACCTCCTCATGCTCGTCTTCTCTACTGAGGAGACTTGGAGAAGAGGCAACAGGACCACCCCCCCTCCCCTCTCCCCCTTCACACCATGTTTTTCTCAGAGCATCTGATTTCTTTGCTTTCAACCCAGCAGAAGGGTCCAAAACCATGAGCTCACTCCTCATTGGTTATGTGCTGCATGATGGTTTAGTTTTTAGATCATCATTTCTTAAAATTTGCTGTTGTCATTTGTTGTAATGTTTTGGTTTTTGCACTCATGTGACAAGGAGTGTTTCCGTTTTCATGCGTTTTTAGTATTGCAGGGCTTGCATGTTGTTTCTTGCTGTGTGTGCATAGACTGATTTTTTGGTTTATGGCTGTAATGTTTAAAGCACAGCATGGCACTACACCTGTATTGAGTTTGTTTGATTGACACTCAGTAGGAAATAAAATTTCCTTATTCAATCTAAACCCTAATCCCTCACTTATCGACTCAAATGAGCAAAACATTAAGCTGCATGGTGTGGAGAAATAGTTTGGTGCTCATTACTGGAACTTGCTAAGACAATCAGCACCATTACCAACTCTCAACTGTGAACTGTTTTTCTTGGTGGGCAATAAAAGACGACAAAAAATATCTGATGGAAGGAGCCTGAGCCTTATCTAGAGACGATGAGGTGTCTTAATTTGACATAGCAACGCCCTGGAAACCAGCTTGAACACCCTAACATCAAGGCGATGAGTTTTGCATAGGCAAACACCACTTATATTTTCTTTTAGATGAAAAAATATATAGTTTCATATACATGTTAAATTTTTTTAATGATATGTAAACCCGACTTCAGTTAAATGCTGTATCACAAAGACAGAAGTTACTAATGTTTTAAACCCCTCACACAATGTTAGTCTGGAAACCCGATCACCGTCAGTTCCTGTTTGCCGGACATCCCTGGAGTTTTTTCCACTTTAGAGAGCACAAATGTGCCAACAGCAGCCTCTCGCGTTTCATCTGTCCTCAGAGAGCCGGGATGTCCCAGTTTCCTCTTTAATCAGCCATCCTCTTGTCACCTCTGTGCGACTGCGCCTGCACAGAGGCTTTGACGGCTCCACCATCATTAGGACTTCACAGGCGCCGAGCCGGACAGAGGCTGATCTCAGCCCACAAGAGACCAATTTCCCTTCATCCCAAACTCCTGCTTCATTTCCGTCTCGCTCGGTCGGCAGGAAAGAGCGTTCTGAGTCTGGGCTGGTTGGGAACGCTGTCAGCCTGAAGGGGAAGAGCCTCATTATTTTTTTAGGGAAGGGGAGGCTTGTTTAGCCATGCCAGGTTGTATGTGGGCTAATTGGCAGCCACAACTGGAGTTGCAATATTTTCCCGGCTGCAAAAACTGACACCAAAAAGAAAGGTGATTTTTGAAAAGTAATTCCTACTTTTGATTTTGTTTTTCTTCTGACAGATTACTTCCACCTGTTTACTCTGAGAAATGACTTGTCAACTTTCCAGGAGGGGTCAGTACTGAGCTGAAAACGCCCCCACTGTTATGACTGACATAATGCATCCTCCGCTCTGCACAAGAGGGAACATGGGAAAATAAGACCAAAATAAGACAAGACATGAGAGATCAACCCCGAAGTCATTTTTACTCGTCTTGGTCCCTCAAGTATACGTCCTTGAGACTTTAAGTTTTAGTTTTGTTTCCTGAAGTTCTGGAGCACTTTTATAGACGAATCCTCTCCTCCGTCAAAACAACATGTGTGTTTAGCACATATCTCTTGCGATAGAAACCCTCATTTAGCCAGTGGCAGTGGTCCATCATAAATCTCACCAGAAATTCGGCTTGCCAGCTGTCAGTAAACGTTACATCCATTTGCAGTTGGCTCTGTGGTGCTGTTACGATGGATGTGGAGATTGCGGTTTTCAATTGCACACCAGCTTGCCTGCGCTATTGTTGAGGGGAAACAGAAAAAGCTAGTGGATTCAGTCCAAGACAGAACATTGTCCGCTCCTCGATGTGATGTGAGCAACTGTGACAGGTGTTGTGTGATGGTTCTGCCAAGTCCGTCAGCCATTAGACAGACCACAAAATGGTGACATCATAACACGAGTCCCAACATGGTTGAGAGCAACTCTTCCTGCCTCTCCTTTATCTGGCTGCAGTCTCAATGATTGACAGGTTGTAAGAACTGATGGGCAGTTTGACGGTGTTCATACTGGCGAGGAAGAGATCTGAAGTGTCTTTTGGGAGCTGCTGGGAAACTCTGTGTTCATAATTGGGACCATCTTACTCACATACAGGCTGCCAAGAGGAAGAAGTGCCGCCTGTCTCCAGCAAAGAGTCTTTTAAACAATTTATGTGGATATAAATAAGTTTAAAAAGCCCTGTGTTGCACTGCATCCTCAGACATGGTGGGATCCTTTTCATCCCTGCCTGAGTGCAAGAGTTTCAGGAGATCATTTGCAAATTCCGTGCTGCATCAGCACACGTGCACATGCACAAGTTATATCTACTTCCTGTTCTTGTGCATATCGACTGGTTAATGGACTTGGCCAATAGGGGAAGTGGCATCAAAAGCCTCAGTATATGTAAGTAAGGAAATGAACACCAGGGCCCTTTCTGCATATGACCCATTGGGCAGCGAACACCGTGGTACATGGATTGCATTCTTGAAACAAGGGCCCCCAAAATGCAGGATAGAGATTTGCAATTAGGAATTGCAGTGGTGGGGGAAGTGGGCTACAAAGACTTGTGCCCAGGTGCCTTTTGGGACCCTGACATTGATACAAACAATGTGTTACGACACCGAAAATTTCAGAGATATCCAAGTTATAGTTAATAATATGCTACTTTTGGAATGCATCAGTCCCAAACTAGAGTCTAGAGATAAACATTACACCTTCACTTGCAGCACAACAGAGCCGATGCTTCTGCAAAGCATATGGACATTGAAGATGTCTTAAAATAGATCCACTTTCTGTGCCACCCTGCAAAGTCAGCAGTGACCAAACGAGCCACTTTGAAATGCGAATTTAGGCTTCTGAACCAAAGTCCACAACTCACAGAGGACTTGGCTGCAGTTTGCATCAGTCAAGCAGGCTTCCCTTTCAAGTGTGCAGTGGGCTTGGCAGTCGGTGTGACATCGACATCACGTGTATCGGCTCCCCTGCTGTTTGGCAGTGGTACACTATTATAGGACATTATTAACACCTGCTCGATATATGGAGTCTGTTCTATGGTTTTCTCTGATGTCCGTCTGCCTGGCTGATGGCCATATCCTGGGTGACCCGTGGAGCCCGAATAGGAAGACCGTGTGGTGGACTGGACGAGAGTGCTGTAAAACGCAGCTGGAGTCTGATAAATCAAATGAAATATCAGCACGTTGACGATGAACTCCACGGACAGCAACCGAAGGTTGAAGGCCTGAAGTGTGCAGGGTTCATCCACCGGATCTCACAAAACAATCAAGTCTGCCTAGGACCCCAAAGCAGGCTGAGAGAACATTTAATGAGTACTCTATTCAGTGCCTGATAAAAAAATCTACAAAATTGCTTTGATGCATGTTGTTTAATACTTTCATATTTTTTAAGATTGTTACATATATAGTGGTCAATTTTTTCAGCTTAACAGCTTAATGTACTTGTTTAGCATACTGTTAACATAGCATAGTCGTTTAGCCCATACCCTAAGTCTCTTACCCTACATATAAACACAGCAATCTTTACAGCTTTAAATCACCATTACCATTTGGGGTCCTAGGCGTCTCTGGTAGTGATTCTATAGTGGCTCCACAAACCTCACAGTAGTTAGGTTAATGGATCGGGATTTATCATATCGGGAGATCTTCTTCCTATTTCTATCTTTTCTTTCTCTTTCTGTTCTCCCTATCTCTCTCTTCTATCTCACATCCACACACACACACAAAAAAGGCTTTTGTTCATCCATGTGGAACAGATGGCACACGTTGTATTTGAACACAAACAAGCTTTGTTGCATCCTCCTTCCCACCCACTCGCTTTGAGACTAACCTCACAGTCTTCCTCACTTCACTACAGTGAAATGCTACGTGTCTTTGTGCAGGGGTGTGATCACTCCCACAGGTGGCCTGAAGGGGGGCAGGACGGCTCCTCTACAGTGCGTGGCAATGGCCGAGGGACACACCAAACCTGTGCTCTGCCTGGATGCCACTGACGAGCTGCTTTTCACCGGCTCCAAAGGTACAGTGTAATGTACAGTGTACATTAAGGTTCATTCTCACAGTTATTTCTCTCTGAGCCTTTGACATGAAAACATAAACACCCATTAGCATAAACACTTGAGCCAATTCGAAATACATTTTCTCTTTGCTTCGAGGTCAAAGTTTCAGCATGCTTTGAGCTATTCAACATCCTATTGCTTTAAAGAAGGCTAACCGTGGGTAGCTTGATCTTTTGAATCTATAGATATTACTCACAATGCTGCAATTATTAATTTATAAGCTGCCAGTGTTGCATCTTGAAACCGTAATCATAATTGCAATGTTTTGCACAGCAAATTATGTTTATTTTATCAGGGTTGGCAATCTTTTGGATACAGATACATCAACTTTCAAGATTTTTGCTACATTAAACGGAGTGAACATTTTTACAATAAAATGACAATTAAATATACAATTTTAAGCATGTAATATTCCTCTAATGGGGGTTATTTTCTGTAAAACAGGTCACATTGCTTCCGGTTCAGGTCTTTTCTATGGGCTTCGTTAAATGTAGAGCCTTTAAAGGAGTGAGCAAAGTTGAGCATAAAGGCCCTGAAATACTTCAAGCGAAATCGAAGAACGAACTAATGTGACTCATTTCGGACCAAATCAGACCAAAAACAAACTTTGTTTGGAGTTCGTTTTGGGAGCTCGAAACAGCTTGCCAAAGCGCCAAACGCAGCCCAATTTTTCTAACCTCACATATTCTCATGTATGCTCACCTTGCGCATGTGGCTTGACTAGTTTGCACCAAGTAATTGGTCCACATGCAAAACTGCCCCGGGCCATTGTATCACAGTCGAAAAATAAAACTAATTGGCACAACAACAAACTACTTAAGGACGCAACAAGAGACTCCCACATTGATGAGCACTTGCGTGAGGGGGTTAAGGGACACCCGCAACTACAAACTACAAAGACATGTTTATCACTCACAAAGTAACTTCTGGCACTTTCTAGTGTGCATGTGTCAACCGGCTGTGCTTGCGCATGATATTAAATGTATAATACAGTACTTTTTAATGTGCTGAGTGCTCGCATCAAAATGGAAGTACACTTTGGACTTAAGGTTGCAGACGCCTGCCATAGAGCATCGTAAACGAGATGAATAGTAAAAAAAAAAATTTTTTTTTTTTTACCTTGTGTTCAGATCGAACCTGCAAGATGTGGAACCTGGTGACCGGACAGGAAATCGTGACCCTGAGAGGACATCCTAACAACGTAGTGTCTGTCAAATACTGCAGAAACTCCAGCCTGGTCTTCACCGTTTCCACATCGTATATCAAAGTATGGGACATTCGTGATTCTGTCAAGTGTGTCCGAACATTCACGTGAGTATCTTTTCAGTGTCTGAAATTGGCAATTAGCTGTAGCATCTGAATGCACCTGGCTTAAAGTTTAGAAAGAAAGTGTAAACTTTGTCCGCCCATCATCAGGTCATCGGGTCAGGTGGTCTCAGGTGATGCCTGTGCTGGTACAACCACCCGCACCATCACTACAGCCCAGGGCGAGTATCAGATCAACCAGATCGCCCTCAATCCCACCGGATCGGTGCTCTATGCTTCTGCAGGCAACACTGTCCGCACATGGGACCTCAACAGGTGCATTGTTTATTCCTAAGCCAAATACAGGCAGAAGTAGTATTAGCATTTATTGATGAATTCAAAATCCCGCCAGGCAAGTGTGCTGTACAGAGTTCATCACCATGTGCATATTCTGTTCTCAAATTGTTATTATATATGTTGTGGTACAGTAGGCTGATTTTAATATTTTGTGTGCAGAATGCAGGCCACTGGGAAGCTGACAGGACACATTGGGTCAGTCATGTGTCTTACAGTGGGTTATTCTGGAGGAGGCAAGGATCAGGTGATCACTGGATCCAAAGACCATTACGTGAAGGTCCGTTTAAACATTTTAGTTGATTTCCCTTTTATTTATGTCTGTGTTTTTCATATAGACTTCTTCTAAAGCCGTGGGCAAGAGTATTGGCAGTGACATTTTGTGTTTCGCAAAGTTTGCTGCTTCAGTATTTGAAGATTATTTTTTCACATGTTTCTATGGTATACTATGAAAACAAGACTTTTATTGGCAAAAACATTCAATATATGAGTCAATGTTTACAGTGTTGACCCTTCTTCATAACCTCTGCAATTCGCTCTGGCATGCTGGATATCTCTTCTCGCCCTATTAGTGCTCGGAGTTGATCACAATTTGTGGGCTTCTACTTGTCCACGCTCTACTTTTTAGGACTGGCATCAGGCTCTCTCATGGGATTAAGATTCCTGGTCTGGATCCAACATTTCAATGTAATGATCTCTGAGCCACTTCATTATCACTCTTTCTTTGGGACATGGTGCTCCATCATGCTGGAAAATATACACATCAACACCAAATTGCTCTTGGATCATTGGGAGAAGTTGCTCTTGCAGGACGTTTTGATACCACCTGTATTCCTGGCTGTGTTATTGGGAAGAATATTGAGAAAGCCCACTCTCTTGGGTCTCAGGATGCTTCACTCGGCATGACACAGGACTCATGGTTGCGTTCACCTCTTCTTCTCCGGACAATCAATTTTCCAGATGTCCCAAACAGTCGGAAGAGTGCTTCATCAGAGAAAATAACTTTGCTCCAGTCTTCTGCTGTCCAGTCCTTGTACTTCCTGCAGAATTTCAGTCTGTTCTTTGTTTTTCCTGGAAAGAATTGGCTTCTTTGCTGCCCTTCTTGACACCAGGCCGTTGTCCAAAAGCCTTTGTCTCCCTGTGTGTGCAGATGCGCTCATCACACCTGCTGCCAATATTGAGAAAGCTCTGCACTGGCGATGACATGATTCTGTATCTGACAGAATAAGGTCTGTGGTAAACATAACTTAACGATACTTGAACATCTCACACACTCACACCCCAAACTGCCTTATGGCGCTTTTCCATTACCAGTACCAGCTCGACTCGTCTCGGCTCGCTTTTCGCTCCGTTTTCCACTGCAGATAGTACCTCCACAATAGTACCTGGTCGTCATAGCGACGCCGCAGAAAACTGCCATGACGTAATCTTCTACGCGACACACACCCGCTACCCACACACACAGGACAATTGAAGAAATCGAGTGTATGCTGTTTTACATAATATTAGTAATGGGTATATCACGCAATCTCTGGCCAAACTATTTAAAAATGTCTGGGTTATTCAGGATACTCCGTCTGGCGCGTGCAGTGATGACGCAGTGAATAGTGACGATTCTCTCTGACCAATCAGCAGTCTGCCGTGTTTCACGTCACATTTTAGTATCACCTCAGCTCGCTCAGAACCTCGCCGGAGGTGATACGAAAAAAAGTATCTGGAAGCAGGTACAGGTACAACTTTTACACAGTGGAAAACCAAACAAAGGCGAGGCGAGTCAAGGCGAGCTGGTACTGTGTAGTGGAAAAGCGCCTTTATATAGTTACTTATTAGAAACATACATTTGAAAAAACAAAAACATAACAGCTTCAAAATTCTTATTTTCCATATGGGTGTGTGTAATTGACGTTGTGGAGCAAGACGTTAAAGTATCGTCAAGTTATGTTTACCACAGACCTTATTTCACTCATAAATTGAAAAAACCTAGAAAAGAAAATCTAAAAATATTGACAGCCAATCAGAATCCATCCTGCTTCAAAGAGCTCAAGCATTTAAAGCAGCAGATGACAACTATAGCTCTCACTTACAATAAACAGAGCGATATCGTTCGTTGGTGTGGGCGCTAATATACAGTAGTTATCGTTATAATAATTATCTTATAGTTGTCATTCCATTCTTGGTGTGAACGGACCTTAACAAGAAAGTTGAGTTCTGGAACTTTCAGTATGTTTTTATTTTTATTTTTTTATTACTATGTCAAAAAGGTGAAGGAAAATTGTATTTCTCAATTCATGACTCCTTTAATGCAGATATTTGACATTGCGGAGGGAGCCCAGGGCAACATCGGACCGGCTCATAACTTCGAGCCCCCTCATTACGATGGGATTGAGTGTCTCGCTGTGCACGGTGACATACTGTTCAGTGGTTCCCGTGACAACGGCATTAAGAAATGGGATCTGGGACAGCAGGAACTGATTCAGGTAAAAATGAAAAGATTACTATTACATGCAAGTGCATTTTGGTCTTGTATTAATGCGTGATGACGTAATGTCATGTCACACGAACCCCACCCATAATATACACCCTGTTTATAATGTATTAACTATTTATGGTTAAATATATTAATTCCTGTGTTATGTACAATCATCACACTGTAGATTACAGTCAAAGCAAAGAGGCATGTGTGGAGAATGTTTTTCCTTTTCCCGTAATTACCAAAAGAAACTAGGATGAAATGTTGATTTAGTCTTTCAAAAAATGTCAGTAAGATTTTTTTTAAAGTTAAATATTAATTTAGGAAAAAATGGCAAAGAACTGTGTGACTATTAAGCTGTAAGTGCTTTAAAGAGATTAAATTGTATTAAAGTTAAGACATGATTGACAGCGACAAAATTACAATATCCCAAAAATAATATATACACAGACAAATGATGTTTCATAAGGTAATAATCCAGCGTTTACCTATTGTTCCTGTGTCAATAGATGTAGAATAGCTTCATTCGTCACTGGAGGTTGACGTCACGGCGCTCTGACTGCTGAGGAAGCTCTTAGTAATAAGTTTGATTTGAATGGTTTCTCCAGCTGATTATATTAGACAAAAACACATTCCAACGTTTCCCATCATCCAGAGCCAAAAGGTCAAAAATAATGGAAGATTATTATAAGACGACATGAAAATGGGTTCGACATATCTAGTCTCCTACCCGTCAAGGATATTTGAATTATGTATTACACAGGTAAATTTCATTGTCGTGTTGATAATTTCATCGCATTTTGATGCAGAAATTGGAAATGTAGAATAAATATCACCTGGAGAAACAATGTGCCATGATGACTGAAGCTCTTTAAATGCATTTACCTGTACATTTTATTGTAAATTTTATGGCATGTAGATGAAAGATTCCGCTTTATATCATTTCTTTTCATTATGCAAATGTATGCAGCAGCTCCCTCACTCTTATAATAAATACACACGCACATCTGGGCTAAATCAGTCCACAGCTGTTATTGCACATCCATATCTTTTTTTTTTATTATTATTTTTATTGACTGACAGAATTCCCCTCAATAGGAAGACGCTTAAATCCCAGTGCAGTTAACAATGTGTAAGCAGTGAGTTTATCTAAACACACACATTACTTCCTCGCCTGTCCTCTCTGATTGAACCACTGCGTATTTGCCAAGATAAAGTGCTTTGGTTGCTCTCTTTTATGAGGACGTCCGTCCGCTTCCCCACAGGCCTGTTGGCAGAATCAGCTGGAGCTTGGTGGTTAAAACAAGATTTATAATTCTCTTTTATACCATCTGTATAATCCTTCTTTAGTATCTAAATTTCATTTTATATTTATATCTATGTTTATTACATGGCTTGGTTGAATTCTAATGTAGAATGCGGTCTGTTATTTCTTGATAACACACCGCTGCTAAGGATAACACACCGTTGCCATGAAAAACAGAGCGTTGCCATGAACACGGTGTTCTTTAGCGGAAGCAATTCAATCGTTTTTAAATCAATAAACTTCTTTTTAAATCAATATTTTGTGTCAAATTATTGATCTATTTGGTAGGTAGCCATGTAATAAGCGGGATAATGTAGTACGAGGTCGGTTGTTATAGCGAATACAACCCCTTCAGGCTTATTCAAGACCTAATTCAAGTCCTAATCAGCCTGTCGGGGTTGTATTCGCTATAACAACCGCCACGTTATACATTATCCCTTACCAATTACTCTGAGGCTTGTTTAAATTTTAATTTGGCTAGTTTGTTGAACTCATTTGTAGTCTTATTATTAGTGGTGCTTGCTGTCACTTTTACTTTAGCTGAGGTTAACCCCTAAACTGAGTTAAAGAGGCGGTTTTCAAAGTCTTGATTTTGTTTTTGGGGTCATCTCTTCTGCTTAACTAGTTATAATAAACATCAATGAACATCAGAAGGTATGTTGAAAGATAAAGTACAACTGAAATCTGTACATCACATGTAATCGTTCAATCTGTGTTTCAACCACAGGTGTCAATAAAACGGCTGGTAAACAATGTCATATAACGTTACATTACGTCACATTTACCTCAGAAAAGCCATTCATCAGCATTTATGAATTGTTAGTCAGCTAGAAAAATGAACTTAGAGATGAGCATTTTGCTGAATATATGCACTATATTGCATATTCATTATAATTTGACCTGTTCTTCAATTAATGTGTTTCAATAAATCCATTTTATGACAGCCACGATTTAAATGTTTATATATAAAAAAAATTGTCGAAAAATAATTATGTAATTAAAAATGTATTATAACGTTATTATAAAAACTTCCTTATGTGTAATTTAAATGTACGTACCGGTAGCCTACAAATCAATTCACTTTAACCTTTAATATTATAATGATGTAATAACTGGGGTTCCCTGTATAGCTTATATAAATATTTGAGAGATATTTTTTTCTTTGAGGAAATTTCAGGTCTGCATATTCTCCATTGTTGCGGCTCCTCTCTTCCCAGTCTGTCAGTAACGCTCTGTTTAGTTCCTGTCTCTATGAAGCCCCTCCCTTTGAAAAACACAATGTGCTCTGATTGGTCGGCTGGATCAGTGTGCTGTGATTGGACAAGCGCTTCGAGTGTGTTTGAGAAATGTCCCGCCCCTTTCCATAACCACCAGTTTCAACGCACTAACTAACTCAACCAGACCTTTTTTTGCATATGAATTATTTAAATGAGGAATACTGTGACATGTTTGTGACAAACTCAAGACTACAATGGAGGCGTTTCAGGGAGTTCAGAAACAGTGACACATATGATATAGAGAATAACTCCGCTGGAGGGACTTTGTGCTTTTATAGAGGAGAGGTGGTCTAAAAATCGAATGTTTCTTATTTCTCCACAGCAAATCCCAAATGCGCACAAGGATTGGGTGTGTGCTCTGGCGTTTGTTCCCGGGCGGCCCATGCTCCTCAGCGCCTGCAGGGCGGGAATGCTCAAAGTGTGGAACGTGGACAACTTCACGCCCATCGGAGAGATTAAGGGCCATGACAGTCCCATCAATGCCATCTGCACTAATTCCAAACAGATCTTTACTGCCTCCAGGTACGTAGCTCATGCAGGAAGAAGATACATTAGTAGTGATACGCAACTCATGCACAATGTTGTGTGTTCGGTTCTTTCAGTCTTTTAGTGGACTGGTCTGCAAAAGAAGCACACATTTTCAGACTTGAACACTAATGGCGTGTTCACACCAAACACGATTTTAATTATTTGCGCAAGTAGATTACATTCAAAATCAATGCATAGACGCAAATTCGCGCTGGGATGCTCGATATTTGCCTCAAAAAATTTCGACTCGAGTGGAAAATTCGCATGCCGCTTAGAAATTTTGTTGTTGTTGTTGATGATGTGTGTGAAGAGGCTCCTTTTCGCACAATGTTTTTATTCGTGCGAGTGATGCGGAAAACAAGAAACATCCCGCGAGTAATCTAGAGCGAGTAACGCGATGCGAATATACACTTCGCGCTTGGGGTGAACACAAGATGTGATGAAACTCAATCATTTATTCAACCGATTTGTTCAAAGCTGATTCGTTCAGGAGCAAATCAAGTGGCTGGCTTTATGAGCTGAGCATGAATGGATGGGGACCGAACCACTGCTGTGTGTTACTCAGAGATGCACTACAGTTCTGCTGTGGCTTTGCTTGGAACTGCGCTATCTGGACAAAAGTATTGGGACACGCCTCTTAATTATTGAATTCAATAGTTTCAATCAGACCCATTGCCACGGCTGTATAAAATCAAGCATCTAGCCATGCAGTCTGCGTTTACAAACATTAGTGAAAAGATGGGTCTGAAGAGCTCAGTGAATTCAAGTGTGGTACTGTGACAGGATGCACCATTGCAATAAATCACTTCGTGAAATTTCATCCCTGCTAGATATTCCACGGTCAACTGTAAGTGGTATTATTGGAAAGTGGAGGCGTTTAGGAACAGCAGGAGTATATAGTAGGGTACTACATTTGGTTTGAAATGCACTTTAAACCTTTGAAACCTTTACTTTGACCATTAAAAAAAAATTCTATATAGTATGAATGTGGGTAGTATGAATGCAATTTGGCATCTGCCATGTTGTCATTGTCATGTGACCCACGACATCAGTTGCGTTGCATTACCTCCAGTCACAAATCCTCTCCTGTGGCCTCATGGGATCGTAAAGTGTCCATTGAATGCACACTTCAGACTCGCTTGAAGTAGTAGGTTTAGATACTGTTTACTATATAATATAGAAGTAGGCATGTTCAGACACAGCATTTTATATTATATTATAGAAATATAAGACAAACTCATACAGAGGCAGTTTTGCACCCATATATTGAATTTAGGGTGATTGTTACTGCTTTCAACTAGACTACATCATGCAATGAAAGCATGCTCTCAAGACAAAATGACTGCCTTCACATCATTAAAACAACAATTACGATATTACGGTAGACGATACATATTGTACACGCCTAGTTTAAAGAATTTAAATGTCACGTAATGTGTGGAAATACATTGATCTAAAAGACGAATTGTTAGTTCGAAAGACCCTGTTCGTAGGTTGAACTTCCCAAATTAGCAGAAAGTTCTCAGGTGCATTGGGAACACAAGATGAAGAGAACAGGTTTTAAATATGGTAATTTTGAAATGATAATATAAGCAGTTATTTACGGCGCTAAATGGGTCATCAGCTCAACGAGTCCGTTACGTGTTGCTCGTCTGTTTCTGTGACACTGTTCAGTCTCGTACTCTCTTGTGACGTCTTTTTTTCCAGACAGTAGACTACTTAGAAATGTTCACTCAGACTAATATGTTGTTAAGACCTACTTTTGTGCATTTCGGGGTGCTGGTTTGTAGAGCAGATGGTGCAGGGCAGGCAGGGGATTGTGGGATTGTTTGACTGTTCTTCATTAACGGCTCTCCTGTTCCTTCATCTCTCTCTCTCTCATGCCTTCATAACTGCAGTGACTGTCGTGTGAAGTTGTGGAGTTATGTCCCCGGGCTCACGCCCTGTCTGCCCCGTCGGGTCCTGGCCATCAAGGGCCGGGCCACCAGCCTCCCATGAGCCTCCACTAACCACCTCCTGCCTGCTTCCCTCTGGTACTGTCCTTTCTCTAGCTCATCTTCTTATGTCTCTCTGCTTCAGTACTTCTCTCCTCTTTTCCCTTTTCCCTCTGTCAAGTCCTTCGCTGAAACTCGCACAACAGCATATTACCACATGAAAGTGGTCGTTTCAGCCTCAGTGTGCCTATGGTTATCAGATGCGTATTGCACATAAAACAATCTTCCAGAACTTCAAGTAAAAATCTTAAGAATGTATCAGCCAATGGCTAATGATAGACATTATTTAGTCGCACAGAGTGAAGAATTACTTGCATATGCGAGGGTTGTTATATTCAGAAAGTGTGCAAACATTTCAACCGAATTTTTTTTTAAATTAGTGTAAATGTAAAGACAAGGGGAGCTTGTAAAGTTTTAAAGTCAGCATGAAACGGAAGTTGCACAAGTCTTTTCTTCCCTATTGGGATGTATATCCGAGAGAAACGGCTTCTGGAACAAGTCAAAATGTAGGGCGGGGCTTTTGCCCGTGAGTTTTGATTGGATGGTTGTGGCTTGTGATTGGTGGAGCTCATGTGAGTGACAGGTTGCCCCGCCCTCGTCATCAGAGAAGAGATGCTGCAAGAGGAAGTTATTCTGATTCAAGATTATGAGGCATATGAATTAAAAAAATATATGTGCATGGATAAATCATTTATAATAAATACTGAAATATTCCATAAAAAATTTGAGAATTGTCCATTTTGATGTCATGTTGACTTTAAATCCCCCCCCCCCCCCTGAAAATTTAAAATAGACCAAGAGAGATACATAAGTGAGGATTTAGGGAGAGGACGCGAGTTTCCAAGTGTATTCCACTGGAATAATTCATGAGATGTTGTTCATTAAGTCACTGTGAGCAGTTGTGGTGTCGTCTTCACATTGCTGGAGCGGAACAAAAAGAAAAACAAGAAGAAAACAAGAAGAAAAAAACAAGAAACTACAACACAGTGCTTTGTAAAAATGAAGGAGCTGTTGCTACAGAAGGTCTTGTGATATAAATATCACATAGAAGCTTTACAATATTTTACTGACAGATATTATTAGAGGTAGACGGGAAATGTTTAACCCAGTCCTTCAAAGTGACAGATAATAACACTCGCTCTGCATTCAAATGCACAATTTCCCATCATTTTGTAAACATTTGAACAATGTTGTGAACAAGAGCTCTCACCCATCAGTGAATTCTATTCAAATCATGGCAACACTTTACTACAAGATTCATTAGTTAATAACTAACAATGAGCAATACATTTGTTACAGTATTTATTAATCCTTGTTAATGTCAGTTAATAAATCGATTGATCGTTCATGCTATTTCACAGTGTATTAACTAATGCTAACAATTTTGTAAATATTTTAATTATGTATTAGTAAATGTTGAAATTAACTAATTAAATAAATGCTGTAGAAGTATTGTTCATGTTAACTAATGAAACCTTATTGTAAAGTGTTACCCAAATCATTTTGTTTATGATGTGACGAATCTGTTTAAAATTAGTAATTTTTCCACAATTTATAATAATTTAATATTTATTGTAATATATCAGCATAAAAGACACAATTTTGTGTAAGTATCTATATGAAAATCAGTAAATATGTTATTTTTATTATTTTCTCTCTAACATGAATCTGACTCCTCAGTATATTGAAGCGACTAGGCCGTTTACTCCTGGTTGAGTGGGTTGACCGGGCCGTCTGTAACACTGCTGGTCAAGCGGAGTTGTATTCTGGCAGACACTGGAGCAAAGGCGTGACCGTTCCTGAAGTTTAAAGACGAGCTGAGCGAATGCGCTCGAGGGGACGTGAGCTGCACGATGTCTGAGAGCAAACTACACGGCTCGGCTGCGTCATTTGGTTGTTGTCAATTATTTCTCACTCTGTCAGTTGTACATCATCCCTCTCTGTGTGCTTCTTCCGTCGGTCTCCAGCCCTCTCGTACTTTGCACCAGTTTCGTTTCACAGGCCAGCTTCTCAGATGTGTGATTCCACAGAACTTTCCCTCGGCTCTTTCGCTTTGGCCCAGTAAAGAAGAATTGCGCTAATTAAACTCCGTGTTGTTTTTCCCCATTTCAGTGTTCTTGTCTTTCAGAGAGCAATAAAAACTTATTGCACCTTCAATTGTGTTGAACACCGGTGGCGTAAATCCTTTTAATTGGTTCAAGTTAAGGTCTAGGTACCACAAGATACATCATACCATCGCCCTGCTTTACCAGGATCCACTGCAGGATTGTTGTTTTCAGCTGGTCATGTGTTCGCATAAAGCCAAAGTGATGTTAGCAAGACATGTGCATGTTAGAAATATAGGCTAAAACATTCTTGTGAAACATTTTTCATTAATTTATATATATATACTGTATATATATATATATCTCACAAAAGGGTGAGATTAATTGCAATTATATATACAGTATATAATTGCAATTAATCGCATCCTTTTGTGAGATTAATCGCATACTTTTTGGGAAATTAACCATACACCATACGTCCATTTAGTCATCATCGTTTACTATATCTAGCAATCTATCAGATTGAAGGATAATTCTCAAACAAATTCTGTGCAAGCTTTTTTTCAAGGTAGGCATACACATTTTTTTTTCTCTTTCATAAAAAGGACACTTTGAGAATCCAAAAGGACACCTAATAACCAAATGACTTAAAGAATCATAAGTGTATGTACACCAAAAAAAAAAAAAAAACATAACATAACACAACTTTTCAGAATTCAGAATGGGGAATAATGATTAAAAAATATACTATAAATATACACTTTTTTTGTTTTTACTTCATCCTTTTAACTTCAAAACTCTATCCTAATATTTTACGTAAATTTGCTTATCAAGTGATTTTTTCTTTCTTTCTGGAAACACACACACAGTATATATATATATATATATGTATATCTTGTCAATCGATAAAAAAAATAACTAATTAATCGCACATTAATTTTTCTGAAATTAATCTGAATTCATTTTGATTAATAAAACTGAACATTAAAGGTTTTAATATATTTTTATTTTATTGTAATAATTTCACATTTAATCTCCAAATTACAAAGACAGTAGTTATATTTAAAATATTTGTTTAATAGCATCTTTTTATGAAAGAAGGCCAGTCTTACCGTTTTCTTTGTTTTTGAGTTTTGACCCATGTAACCTAGATACGTCTAACAGGTATGAAATATACAGAAATTTAATATTTATCAAACACTTCAGTCTTCACTGCATAAATGATAAATGACATATAGATTAATCCTTCTTAGATAATGCATTAATTACGTTAAATATTACGCATTTAACGTGTTAAACTGAACAAATGAATTGCCTGTGTTAACGCGTTAATTTAGAGTTTTGAGTGCGCTAATATATATATTAAATGATCTCAAGTGAATGAATCAGTTTTTTTTCTAGAAAAATAATGACATCTTTATAAATATGCACTTATTTGAACTTTATCCCAACCTAATGACTCGTTCATTTGCATCCCGCTGCGATTCAGAACTCATCTTCTTCTTCCGAGACGCGGTGTGTTAGTTGAGATGCGAGCGTGTGGTTCTGTGGGCTGCTTCACACAGCAGGGTTTTGATTTTTATTGGGATAAAGCAGTTCATGCGCCTAATTGGTGAGCTGAGCGGGGACTCGTGTGGCGGTTCCCTTTGTGAACTCTGGGTTTTGATGTCTGTGCCGTCTCTTCAGTCTGAAGATTCTCTGTCTTTCTGATTATTGGCCTTATGCATCTCCTCCACCTCTCATTTTATGTTTGTTTCTTCCATCCCACAGTGACATGAGAGTGAAGATTTGGAATCCGAAGATGGGGAAGAAAAGGTGAAGATCCTCCTTTTGGAAAGATTGTTATCGATGCTGCCTTTTTGGGCTAATTGGACACCACAACTTTAGGTGTCCGAAACCGACCTTGGGAAGAAGGCCAGGGGTCAGCCGTCTCAATCCAGAAGGCCAGTTTCAAGATGAGACACAGCCGTCTGCTTTAGAGGACACGCAACTCTTTCATCCGCATCCGAGAAACACGATCGTCTGAGGAACTGCGCTTGCTTTCTTCTGGATGTTTTAAGGTGCCATTTTGGTGATGCCGAAACTGTATAATCTGTACAATGAAGTGTCCTTCTGCACTTCCTGTCTAAACGAAAACAAGTTCTTGAGATCTGTAGCTGCTGATTTTACTTCTGAATATTTATCATGTCAAGGAAACTGGAAACTTTTTTTTTTGATTCTTAGAAAGCCATATGACTTTAGCCTTGACCTATTTCCAGAAACTGAATCACTTCTTTTCAGTATCCGGAAGATTTTGTGTTTTCTGAGGTTGAGCAGGTGCAGAGTTGCCGTCAATCCCAGTCCCACGTTCCCTTAAAACATTGTGCAATAGTATTGACCACCACGTTTTCCGATGCCTTCCTCTTCAGGGGGTTTCTCTGAACATTTAAAATAACTAATGGCTTCCTTAAACATTTGTACAGCCCTCTTCCGATAGGCTTCCTTTGCTTTTAACCTCGTTCGCTCCATCCTGCTGTGAATTTTATGTTTTCTACCTCAGGTGTAAAGTTCGATTTTGTGTGTGAAACCTTCACTGATTCTGGTTTCTTGCACTTCTTTATTGTCTTCTAGATGTGTGAACCGAGGTCTCAGAAGTGTCCAGCAGGACTCAGAGTCTGCTGAGTGGGCATTTTGAGGGTAATAAGCCCATCTCTTCGGGGGACTGTAGACTGTAGACGGTAAACTGTAGAGTTTGGTGACGTTTGCAGGCAGCTCTAGGCAGAATTAGATGTTTCCTGCATGTGATCGAAGGCAATGATCCCCTGAGGACAGTAGAAAAGGATTCAGAAGGCTTTGTTTCGTGTAGCTGGACACAGTCCTGGTACGACAAACCGAATTTCAGACAATCTAACACTGGATTGTTGATGTTATTTGGTCATTTTGTTAGCCCTATATTTGTCTATATTATGCCTACCCTCTATAACACTTTAAAACAGAAGTGTTACGAGAATTTGCACAACGCCTTTTGATATTTTCTTTCAGGTGCTCATGCCTGCCTGGTCCATGTTATGTTTTTTTTTAAGGGATAGTTCACTCAAAAATAAAAACTTTTGACTTCCTTTCTTCAGTGGAACTTAAAACGAGAAATGTACTGGATCGTTCAAATGGCACTCTAAAAAATGCTGGGTTGTTTTAACCTAATTTTTGGGTCAAATATGGACAAACCCAAACGTTGGATCAAAAATTTAATTAAAAAATGTAACCCAATGGCTGGGTTTGTCCATATTTGACCCAAGATTGGGTTAAAACAACCCAGTATTTTTTAGAGTGAATGACGCTACATGGGGTGCAGCTTTTGAGCTCCAAAAATTGAGAAAAATAAACCAGTATAATATATAATATTAAAATATATAATATTATATATTATATATTTAATATATAAATTTGGTCTTCTATATTCAGTCTTTTGAAGCCAAACAGTCAATTTTTTTACTTAAAATTAAATTAGTTACTCAATAAAAAAAGAATCTGTTTCTCCTCTGATTCTTGTCCATGTGTATTCAAATGTGCCATTTAAAGAAGTCTCACATCCATAATGACTTTAGTGTGTTTCTCTTGCAAATCTGTCAGACAGGCATGAAGACTTGGAATATAGTGGACTACTTTTAGTAATTCTTTCCATTCATTGTCATTACAACAGCTGGAACAATCTTCTAAACTTCTCCTTTTGTGTTCCATTGAAGAAAGAGTTTGGAACGACAATAAAGTATTACAGGATTCAAATATTCAGGTGATCTATCCCTTTAACCGCCCTAATAAGATGTAAAATCATTCTAAGAAGAACATCAGCCATTGATGTTTCTCACTCCCGTACGAGC
Organism: Phoxinus phoxinus; assembly: GCF_949152265.1. Classification (NCBI taxonomy): domain Eukaryota; kingdom Metazoa; phylum Chordata; class Actinopteri; order Cypriniformes; family Leuciscidae; genus Phoxinus; species Phoxinus phoxinus. The sequence goes on from NC_136897.1 coordinate 4,031,213, forward strand.
CTCCACGATGAAAGCAGCCGTGCTAAAGTAGGTCAGATCAGGCCGTGTGTTTTCCAGTCCTTCTCGGAGTTTCACACCCTGTTAAATGAAGCTGGAAGCCGCCTCCTCTGCCGTGCCTGATGGGGGTTTGTGGGCGTCTGCGAGCTTGTCTTGGTAGAACACATGCAACTTTGTTTATTTTTACGCCATCAATCTTGCTGTGCCACACGCCACTCCCTTCCCTGGCTTTCCCAGATTTACAGTCTTTTTTAATGAAACACATCTATCACAGAGATTTTTTGGGCGGCCTTCGGCAATTCCCCACCTGAACGCAGTCGTGTACACGAGAAGCTCCTATTTCCCGTCGACAGGGATGTGCTTTATCTGATGAACGACCCACTGCACGGAGAATCGCACATCAAGCGCTGCGGGATTCCCAAGCTACGACAAGAGATTTGATCAAATTTGCAAGTTACCCTTTATGATCTGTATATTTTCCTATTTTCAAATACACCGTGATGTGGCATAGCTGCTGTCAGTCATTCAAAGCCACTACAATGAGTTTCTACGGATGAATCTTTAGACTGGAGTCATTTGCATAATGTAAAGCTCATTTACATGCATGCATATTCATGAGGAAGAATGCAGTTGAGACTTCCTTAGCTTTTAGGTTAATAGATTTCTGCCATACACACAGTTTTAGATTGGACAGTAGTGTGTACTGCAGCGTCATTAAGATAGCATCTCTTCCTCATTAAGATTATATGCGAGTTTGCCGTTCTAGAACGGGGAACTATTAACAATATAAGCTGTTTTTGACCAAATTATCAATTTTTGTCCTTTGAAACTGAGCGATGCGCTCATAAAAAGAACAGTTTTTGGACCTTTTCTGTGAAGTCTTTCATAACAAAGCCAAATGTATTAAATAATGATCAGAGAATCTACTTCAAAGAATTTTGTTTTCAAAACTGTGAGAAATGCTGCTTTATACCAGCTTGCATCTTTTTTTAAAAATGCGTCTGTTTTGTTCTTAAAGTGAGATCAAAACGGGCGTCAAACGCGTTGCCAAAGTTTGGTTTAAATAATGTAGTTTAAATAATCTCTTGCACCCCCGCCCCAATTAATCACTTTGCAAAATTGTAGATTTATACTGGTTATGGTTCAAGTAAAACATACAACAGCCTCATTCTGGAAACATGAGCTTAACGAATGTTTGCAAAAGTGCAACAATTTCCACACATCATTGTACGTACAATTTCCACAATTCATTCTGTTGTTTTCAACGATTGAGGTTTAGAAATGGTGTTTGTACTATTCTAATAATGCATCCTATCACAGGCTCAACCCTTTTGTAATAAGTGCCCCTCATTAGTGAGATAACAAAAGACTGTGCGTCTTTTACTCATTTCATTTTAGAAATGAAAAAGCATTGTTTTGAATACCATTTTGAAGCATTTTTTTTTTGGTAGAACTGTAATATGCTTTGGGAAAGGAACTTGTCAAAATGTGCTCAGTATTGCTAGGACTTAAAGACTGTGAAATTGGTTTACGAATACAGTTCCATTACACGTCGTCCACACGGATGATTTCCTCTCTCTCTCTCTCTCTCTCTCTCTCTCTCTCTCTCTCTCTCTCTCTCTCTCTCTCTCTCTCTCTCTCTCTCTCTCCGTTGTGTCTGGAAGCTCATTGGTTTACAAGCTCACAGCTGCAGCTGAGGATTGACAGTTACAACCTTAACTACTCGACGCTCTTCCAGCCATGCCAGTCATTGGCCTGCAATTCCACGTTCCCGGCTTAAAGACAGTCTAACATTTTCGATGTATCTGAAGTTTTTGGGCTTTATCTTTCTTGCGCGTTCAGCTTCACAGCAGTAGTTTACGGGGGTACGTTTAGTGATGTAGCTTTACAGTTGCTTATATTTGATATTCTAGGCCAGTGATGCATGGCATGGACATGCTTTATAAGCTTCTAGATCTGTATAGAATCTGTCAGGAAAGCTTTTCTGTACAGGGGAGATTGTGTCTATTGATCAGCGTAGCGTTAACCTGAGGCTTTGCCCCACTGTAATGCCAAAGGTGACGTCCCGGCTGCCTTACGGGCCACACTGCAATACGCCTGACGCCTTACCTCACTTTCAGCGTGTGCCGTCGCAAAACGCTGCTTTTAAATGAATTTTTTGGAGAAATCTGTTTGAATGGGTGCTTTCTAGTTACCTGGCAACCCAGGTATACAGTTAATACGCAGATTAGAAAAGACATTTAAGTAATAGAGAAAAAGAGGCTGAAATGAAAGGCTGGACTGAACGGTTTATTGATCAGGTGAAGTGTGGCGGGGCGGATACCAACTGCGCTCACGGTGCCTTTCATCGCACGCACTCCTCCCAAGGAATGTAAATGTTTGTACAGACTTTCTTTCTGTTTGTTAAATGTGCATGCGACCAAACTGGGTGTAAAATATCTGACTGTAAATACTGTACAGGTTTTATTTAATGACGGTTCAAGCATTCCTCCAGGAAAATAAATATAAAAAAATATTTAAAAAATGAAATCATTTGTGCATTTTCTTTTTTACTCGTAGCTAGAGTTTGTTCTGAGTGATCTTGTGCTGTTTTCTTGCTGTTTATCTCTGGGATAGAATTACGGTCGAGTTCCTGCCCGTTTCCTGTCTGTGATGAGCCTGCAGATATGATCTGTCCATATACAATATACAATCACTGGCTTGCTGTCATCACACACGTCAGACTACAGGGTGAATCTCATGAAAACAGCAGGCCACATTTCACACCGTAATCAAGAGTGAAAAAAATTATGAAAAGTGTATGCAAATCAATTGTATATGTATATATATATATATATGTATGTATAGTATTTTATAGATTTTTTTATCAATTGTCAGCCATTAAAAATTAGTGCATTCTTCTAATTCATAACAATATATGAATATTTATGTGGAAACCACATAAACGCATTGAAAAATGTGGGGTTGGCAAGGTTATCTTGTATGTTTTTGAAAGAAGGCATTTATTAGTTTAAAAACACAGAAAAAAAACCTTAATATTGTAAAATATTATTGCAGTTTTAAATAACTGTTTTCTATTTAATATATTATAAAATGTCATTTATTCCTGTGATCAAAGCTGAATTTTCAGCATCATTACTCCAGTTTTCAGTGTCACATGATCCTTTAGAAATCATTCTAATATCATGATTTGATGGACATTTCAGTGACACTTTACTTAACACCTTGATATATAAAGCATTATAAAAGTAACTTTAATGCATATTTATGCCTTGTAATTCACCTTATAATGCATTGTATGTTCTCATGAGAGTATAAAGCATTAAAACACATCAAACAACCAATTTCAAATGTAACAAGGGTCTGAAAATATAATGCATTTTCACATTGGTTTGAATTATTTATGAAGAGATATAATGTATTATGCATGACATTATAAATACATTTATAATTCATTATACATAAAGGCTTTAAGTAAAGTGTTACCAACATGTCTTATTATTATGTTGAAAACAGTTGTGCAGGTTAATACAGTATGTGTGTAGAAACCGTGATGAATCTTTTGGTGACTATAAAGGTCATTTATTTGAAACAGAAATCTTTAGTAACTTTCTCTCCCCCAGTTTCACAGACCAGGCTTAAGATAGTCCCAGTCTAAAATGCATGTTTGAGCTGTTTTAACTGAAAGCAACTGGTCTTAAATGATATCAATGCCATTGTTTTGTCTCAAGATTCACACCAGTGATGTTTTTTTCTAAGGCACGTTTATTAAAGCAACTTAAATGTCCTAATTGAACTAAGGCCTAATCCTGGCTTGATCTGTATTTTAGCGAAATGTCTTTACTGCCATTTTTGGTCAATATATTGCATCCTTGCAGTTTCCAGATTTTTCATAATTTTTTTAATGGAAGTGAATATCTTTAGTTAATGAATAAAATAACATTGTAATGTTGCGATGTTAATGACTGTTTTCGTGATGTTCATGTCGCAGATGATACAAATAATGTCTGCTGTTCATAACATGGACCATGTTTGAGGGGAAAAACCTTAGTTATTCATCACCGCAACTGTGATATTTTCCTGGCTAATGGTGACAAAAGACTCGGATGTGACATTTCTAGTAGAGATTGATCGAGGTTTCTGCTTCCCAGCGGATGTCTCTGAAAATGTCGAATTTTGAACTTGCAAAAGCATTTTGCGGTGACAAAAACGTATTTGTAACAACTTTATATTGACTGTTGTTTGAACACTGACTCAGCCGATCTGCGCCGGGCCCTGATGTTGTTACAGAGCGCATAGGGAGATGAAGCTTTCCGGAAAACCAACGCAATTTAAACGCCAGTCATACATCTTCATTCCACGTGTAAATCATCATCATTAACTGGCGAGGCTGTGCTTGTCTTCCTTTCCTCGGGAGGACGAAGGGATGATGATGGACGAGTGGCATCAACGTGATTGAGGCGATACGGCTGTAGAATGGTAGGATCTCTTTCAGACCGTTCACAAACATCCTCCATCACACCCTCCGGCCCTCAATGCAATCTTCATAGTTCACCTCAGGTCCTTCCAAACCCATGTGACAGTATTTCAGTGATGTATTTGGGTAGTTCATAAGTTAGTTTTACCATGATTAAAATGACATAAATTATAATAGTTTAGCAAAGCACTTCAGTTTACTGGTGTTAACTCGCTCTTTAGCTTCAGCTCACGCACCTCAATCCCCAATATTATTGACCGTCATTTTTCTTTTCTTTTCAAGGTTTGAATCTTGCCGTGTTTATTGTTCCCTTTCGAGGGAACTCTCATTGCATCGAAAGACGACACTATGGGGAACGCCTTCAGCGTGACTCTTCTGAAGCCTGTGTGGAACTAGTCGCATGTGACGGCGTAGCGGAAGCTATTAAGAGACGTCAGAGACAGTGTCAGCTTCTGGTCTTCAGCAAGCGTTCTATGTTGCCTAGAGTCTACAGACCGTGTGCGTCCCCTTGCCCACGCTGTATGAGCGAGGGTGACATACACTCGCTCTGTGTAATGTGTTAGGGAGTGGAGCATGCACAGGCAGCGCTCGAGGGTGCTGTCTCTGCAAACTGTGATCTGCTGCCCCTCAGAACGCTTTCGTTCACACACCGAGGTGTCGAGATCATGGAATAAGCCGTTCTCGTCACATTTGTCGAGCCCGAATGTCCATATTTATTAATCTATTTTGGGCCCGAAAGAGAACGGCTATGGGGTGATGCCACGGGTGCAAGAGACACTGGCATCTTATCTTTTACCTGACGCTGTGTCATCCCTAAAGGCTCCGGCGCTGCCCTCCAAACCCTGCCGTACTACATCGGCTTTGGTGGGCAAGAGATATATGGCGGCGGGTCGGGCTGGTGCATGCCTGCATACGATGGGGATTATGCAGACATACCAGGCTAACCTCCTTAAAGAGATGGACGACAGTGGGGAGGTCGCGCTCGACGATGTTAAACAACATCTCGCTCCTCCGCGGAGCCCTCAGGAAATGGATGTATGCTTCCCGGCGCCTTGCATGCTTCGGGACGTATCGGTTTCCAGCTAACGCAAATCGCAGTGTCCGCCTGAAAACGTTGCGCCCCTGTCAAGTTTGCTTCCTCTCACATGTTCTGTAGAAAATATAAATCTGTTTTCTCCTGCCAATCAGTCGCTTCAGGGCACTGAAATCCTGCTACACGCAACACCAGAGGTATGTCTCGAGAGACTGATCCCCTAGTGGAATATCTAGACACCTGGAAAGGTCTTCAAAATATATCTGGAAAAGGAGTACAGAATTCAGTTTGAGTATCGTCCATCAAAATTCAGCGGGGCAGTTCATACCTTTGTCATCCCCGAGCAGGGTCGGGCCATAGAGCATGTTCCTCCTCACAAGAGGGAGGCCGTGTTCTACAGCTGGTACTTCATAGTTCCCAAAAAGGATGGGGGTTTACGTCCTATTATAGATCTCAGGGTATTGAATTGGTCTCTGAGGAGATTCAAGTTCAAGATGCTAACCATACCTATAATCGTGAGTCTGATCAGGTACGTGGACTGGTTTGTCACGATAGATCTAAAAGACGCTTACTTCCACATATCCATCCTTCCCCAACACAGAAGATTCCTGATGTTCGCCTTCGGGAGAAAGGTGTACCAATATTGGTTTCCACCATTCGGCCTAGAATTGTCTCCTCGCACCTTCACAAAATGCATGGATGCTGCTCTAGCTCTACTGAGACTTCACGGCATTCGTATCCTCAATTATATCGGCGACTGGCTCATTCTAGCACAGTCAGAGGAAATGGCGGTTCGGTATCGAGATGTCATTCTGCGCCATCTGAGGTGCCTGGGGCTGAGACTCGATGTCAAAAAGACTTAATTTCTCATCAGAGAACTATGTTTCTGGGATTAGTATGGGACTCAGTGAAGAGGTGGGCACAGTTGTCTCCTGCTCGTATAAACACCATCTTGACTACAGTCACCAAGCTAGGCCAGGCCAGGCCATCACTGTCAAACACTTTCAAAGAGTTCTGGGGCTCCTGGCAGCAGCGTCCAACGTAATACATTTTGACCTGCTGTACATGAGGCCGCTACAGTGGTGGCTCAGGACCAGAGGGTTTTACCCGAGGTAACGATCGAAGTAATGTGCCGGTGCCTTTCGTTCTTTGGTCATGTGGAAGAAACCATGGTTCCTGTCCCAGGGCTCTGTATTGGGAGCACCGTGTCAGAGAAAGATAGTGACTACCGATGCGTCCCTCACAGGCTGGGGAGCGGTCATGGAGGGCCGCTACACCAGGGGTCTTTGGAAGGACCATCATCTTTCATGGCGCATCAATTGCCTGGAGATGTTGGCAGTGTTTCTGGCTCTGAGACCCTTCCTTCCGGACCTCAGAGGCCATCATGTTCTATTATGAACAGACAATACATCGGTGGTCTCATATATAAATCAGCAGGGGGTCTGAGGTTGCGCCCTCTATGCAGACTGGTGCATCAGGTTCTTCTGTGGTCCAAGGGCAAACTACTCTCAGAGCAATGTTTATGCCCGGGGGACAAAAATGTGGAGGCAGACATCCGGGGAATGGAGACTCAACCCCGAGATGGTGGAGTTAATATGGAGGAGGTTTGGCCAGGCGGAAGTGGATCTGTTCGCCTCTCTCGAGAACACACACTGTCCGCTTTGGTTTTCCATCACGCATCCAGCTCCTCTGAGGCTGGATGCCAAGGTACAGGCGTGGCCGAGACTACGTCTGCTCCCAGAGGTTCTAGAAAGGGTCCGGCAGCATGGGGTCAGCCTGCTTCTAGAAGCCCAATACTGACCAGCCCGAGTATGGTTTTCATAGCACTTCTAGCAGGACCTCTGTGACCAATCCCAATCAGGAGGGACCTTCTATTTCAGGCCGAGGGCTCAATACACCACCCCCTGCCAGAGCTGTGGAAGCTGTCGGTCTGGCCCCTGAGGGGGAACCAACTCGTAAATGCTGGTCTCTCAACTGAGGTTGTTGAGACCATTCGAAACCCTAGAGCCCCCTCCACGAGGAAACTTTATGCCTTAAACTTTATGCGTACGAGGTGCGCAATTTTCCTTCGCCTCTCCTGATAAGAGCCCTCTCGACTAGAGGAGTGGCATCCTCTAAGACCCTGCTAGCAGGGGTTTCCCTTCAAGAGGTTTCTGATGCCGCTGGCTGGGCTTCCCCACACACCTTCATAAGATATTACAGCCTGGATCTGCCCTCTACACCGTATTCACAAGTACTCACGTCTTGAGTTGTGCCAGATTGCTTCACACAAGGACAGACACTAGTCAGTGTGGCACAGTGGGTATTTCATTCTGCAAAGTGTTGTCTTTCGACGCAGCGCAAGTTCCCTTCTCAGGGTCCCTTCTACAGTCGTAACCCGAGACATTTTCTTGTTATTTTTTTCAACAGTATGTTTTAATTGGATTAATTGTCAATATGATGCACCGTTACCATTTGACAAAATCCAAAAACCTTCGTTACCAAATGTTTTCTTCAGTAAATTAGATGACGAGATAAACACTAGACTAAACACTAGACCCTTGACTAAAAATCATGCCACATTAAAGTCGGCATGAAATGGAAGCTGCGCTGGTCTTTTCTTCCCTATTGTGATGTATATCCAAGTGAACCTTTTTCTGGAACAAGAACAAATGTAGGGCGGGGCTTGATTGTCCATTGTGAAATGATTGGTTGTTTGTGGTTTGCTCTTGGTCGATCATATGTGAGTGACAGGTTGCCCCGCCCTCGTCATCAGAGAAGAGAAGAGATGCTGCAAGAGGGAAGGGGAGTTATTCAAGTAATTCAAGATTAAGGCACATGAATTAAAAAAAAAAATTTAATTATTATATAATATAATATTTATAATAAATATTGCATTATTCCATAAAAAGGAGTTAACACCTTAACAATAACACCTTAAATCTGTCCATTTGCCTTTTTTTTTTTTGTCATATTGAAGCTTAACAGTTGAAGTCCCCATTCACTTTCATTAAGTCAAAAAGAGTACATCTTGTGGTCCATGAATGAACGTTTGGATGACACATGGGTAAATAAATACTGAAACCTATTCAAATAAGCCTTTACTGCGCTTAAATGGCACGACTATATTATTTGACTATTAGACATGCCAGGAAATGCTTAATATGCTCCGGAGGAGACATTACACATGCAGTCAGACGTTAGCACAAGCCTTTCATTCATCTCCTTGTGTCTTGCTGAGGCACATCTGCCATTTTTTGGCGGTCCCACCCCTTGGCTGTGGTGCTGAGGCGGTCTCCTGTGTCCTGCAGAGTCTGCTCAGGGGTGATAATGAGAGATTGTGTCGGAGACGCTGGGAGAGATGCACGGTGATCGCTGAGTGCGGAGAGGCCAGGGCTCATTGAGCTCACTGCAGGGGGACCGTGTGTGTGTGTGTGTGTGTGTGTGTGCTGATGACCCGCTTTTACAGTTTGTAAGAGACTTCTCTACTGAAAACAAAGCTGGGGGCTTCGAGTAAAAGAAAAACCTTCAAGTGTAAAAGTGTGAAAGTGTTCGAGAGAGACGAACAGAGAAAGAGGAGAGTGGTGTACAGGAGAGGTTTGGATAAAAACATCTATGATCATAGACTATAGTATCACACCTACATCTCCAAGATGTCTTTAAAAGAGCGCTTCCGCTGGAAAACATCTGTTGTTTACAAATCTGATAAAGCAGTTTTGCATACATTCTAAATCAAAAACATCATGATTCTTTTTAATGTTTTCCTTTTCCTTTAGTGTGTACTACATCTGACTGTGCAAAGTTACAAAGCTCTTAGGCCTGGTTTCACAGACAGGGCTTAGATTAAGCTAGGATTAGGCCTTAGTTTAATTTTAAGGGACATTTAGGCCCCGTTTACACGTACATGTTTTTCTTTTTTAAATGGAGACATTTCCCTTCATTTGTGCCCTTCATTTACACGCAAAGAGAGAATTCGCCTCTGAAAACGATTCTTTCTAAAAACTCCGGCCAGAGTGGAGATTTTGGAAAACGTAGTTTTCACGTTTGCATGTAAACTGAGAAAAACTGAGTTTTAGGCAGCCAACATCACAGTATGGGACTATTTTCTGGATTCTGATTGGCTAACGTGGGCTTGAGCTTCTCGTTACACTGCCACCTACAGGTTTGGCATGCTCTTGACGGCATATACACGGGTTCATGTAACAAACACTTTTCTGAAAACTGACAGGTGTGCACAATGTTATTTTTGAAAACGGAGAGGGATGAAATGTCCGTTTATGAAAATAGCCGGCCACATGTAAACGTTGCCTGATCCAGACCTGTCTAAAACGCCTTGATTGAAGTCCAGAAATTACTTTCACAAACATCCATGTCACACTATGAGATTTTAGCATAATTCAGAAGCAAAACCCCTTTGTTTGGCCATCTGAAAAACGCATGAAATTAGGAACCAGTGGTTAAGATTTCAACCAAAAAGTTGGAGGAAAGGAGGAGTAAGGAGGAAAGCTTCATGAACCTGGGCTGGGAGAGTACAACGCCGGCTATACACATCTAAAAAAATAGAAATATACACTTCATTGTGTCTTTTTTTTTACACATTTGAGGTCACGAGGCCAAGAGATGAGGCCAAAAGCCCAAAAACTAGCTTGTGCTTAGAGGGATGCGAACTGATCAGGAGTGACTTTTTGCATAACACCCCCTTTAACCCCATGATGGCTGTTTGACCCCCATGTCACACCTCTGAACCCTCATACCTCCACTCACTCTCACGAGTCTACATGAAAAACTAAATCTATTTCACTATGCCTTAGCTTGTACTATCCTGAACGATGGCTGAAACTTTGCATTACCTTCACATCTTGTTTATTGCCTCTTTAAAGAAACTTCCTACATTCCTCGATTGTAAAGCGTCTGCTAAATGAATAAATGGAAATCTAATTATTTCATGTTTTCTATTATTTTCCATAATTCCATATTTTTTATACAATTATAAAATCACGTATTTTACATTCCATCAGAGTGTGAGGCAGAGTGTGAAGGTTGAATTAGCAGAGCAATAGCACAGCTGGACATCAAATATTGCAGTTCGCACAACATAATGAGAGATGCGGTATATCAGAGTTTAAAAGATGACAAATTGCTGGTGTGTCTCTCGCTGGCTCATCTGGACCAGGACAGCAAGTCTTTGTGGTGTATCGAGAGCTGTGTCATCCAGTGTAATATCGGCACACCATCACACAGGACGACCACATCCAACAGGAGTAACTGTCGACGCAAGAGGAAGCTGTCTGAAAGGATTGTCCTGGTACTAACTCAGATTATATCCAATGTGTACATAAAACCACAGCTGCCCAACTCACTGCAGAGTTAAATGTGCACCTCGAATTTCCTATTTCCACCTAAACTGTTCGTCAGGATACTCCACAGAGTCCATATTCATGGTCAGGCTGCTATAGCCAAACGTATGGTCACTCGTGCCAATGCCAAAAGTTGGTTTCAATGGTGCCAGCAGAGGAAATCTTGGGCAGTGGAGAAAGTGAATCATGTATTGTTCTCTGATGAGTCCACCTTCACTGTCTTTCCCACATCCGACGTAGTTTACATTTTCACGTCTTGCGCCACGTTGTTTAAATAGCAAATGCATTTGCGCCCATTTGTGCGCCCATGGGCTGCTGGTCTGAAAACGAGATGTGTTCAGGCGCATTGTTGGCTGCTATTTTGAAATAGACTGCGCCATTGACCAACTGAAACCAAGTCAATGGCGCAATATATTTTTTCTATTTAAAGAGCGTGTTAGTAATGTGCACCTAATACACACCCATTACTCATTAAGAGAATAGAGACCACCCTTTTAGACCGTGCGCGCCGACCATTTTTCCCTGTCGTTAAACTAGCAAAAGTGAATTCGGAAACGACCCTAAGTGCACTTGCGCCCGGCGCTTTAGACCATGCGCTTAGATCAAGGGTCACCAAACTCGGTCCTGGAGGGCCGCTGTCCTGCAGAGTTTAGCTCCAACCCCAATTAAACACATGAACCAGCTGATCAAGCTCTCACTAGGCATACTAGAATCTTTCAGGCGGGTGTGTTGGAGCTGGTTGGAGCTAAACTCTAAACTGCAGGATTGGGCCCTCCAGGACCGAGTCTGGTGACCCCTGGCTTAGATCCTTAAAATAGGGCCCTTAAAGTTTCAAACATTTTACCCTGAAGGGGCAGCTGTGTGTCAGCATGATAATGCACCAATACACACAGCAAGACTGGTGACAGAATGCTTTGATGAACATGAAAGTGAAGCTGAATCTCCCATGGCTGCACACTCACCAGATCTCAATATTATTGAGCCACTTTGGGGTATTTTGGAGGAGCGAATCAGAAAACGTTTTCCTTCACCAGCATCACATAGTGACCTGGACAATGTTCTATAAGAGGAATGGCTCAAAATCCCTCTGACCACTGTGAAGGACTTGTATCTGTCATGATGTTGTATTGGCCGTAAAGGATACTAATAAACTTACTAATAAAATACTGTGGTCTAAAAGCTCGTGTTTCAGTTTCATCGTCCAACCCCTGTATGCACTTAAAAAAATGTTTTCTTCAAACTTGTCTTTGTTTAAGCATTATACAAACAATAGTTGAAGCTTGACAGTTTAACTTTAATTTTGTAAAACATTATATATTATATGTACATTTTTATAATTTTGTAAATTCATCTTGTCAATGCATTGTACATTCCCTGTCAGATTAGTATAATCTTCTGGCACATTCATAGATTCAGATTCATCAACAATAAAAAAAATTTTTTTTTTAATTATATGGATAAATGGTACAAGCAGTAAAATGTTCATGATCGAAAATAAATTATATAAGTAGGTAAGGACAGATATGGGAAAAAATATTTGCAGTTTGACAGAAATCGAAGTGTGTTCCAGATTACAACCTCTTTAAACTGTGTTGGAGAGAGTGTACATTGTGAAAAGTGGCATTTAAAGAGACAGCCAGTCCATCGATCCACTGCTGTCGATCAACAAGACACAAACACCATCCGGCACTCATGGCTGTACATCTGTATATTCTTCCTGTTTCTCCCCGAGTAAAGGAGACATTCTGCTTTTCAAATGTTTTCAGACCAAATGTTAAACTTCACAGTTTTAGAGAGAGAGAATGAATCGAACTTCCAGGTACACATGCAAGTAATTCAAAGCCTTTTCCTGATTTCAAATGAACCATCATCCTCTTCATCAAAAGTGCAGCGATCTTTGAAAGGCATGAGATCTTACACACGGCTTCGCATTTGCTCTTTGTTCCCTCCTACGCAAAGCTGTTGTTTGAAGTCTTAATTAAGAGCGTCTTAATTAGTCTTCTTTTTCTTCTTTTTCTCCGTATCCTCCTGCTGAGCGGCGGAAGGCTTTTTCCAGGGAAGAACGTTGTAGGAAACGTATGCAGAAATCAAGTACGTGGCCATCCCAGTGTATCTAGCTATGATCAAACACAGCGGCTGAATGAGCACGAACAGGCAGAAGACGTTGACCGAAGCGCTGTCGGGCAGGTTCACACGGCCGTCCTTGTGTGCCTGTAACACGCCGAAGAAATAGATGAGCGCCACGGCTGGGTAAAACGCTAGCTCCACCATGGTGCCAACATATGAATGTGTCACAGCTACTGGGGGACGCCCTATAACCACTGCACTTCCTATCGACCTTTCATCCGGCAACTGAGGTAAAACATTACCTTCTTGCCGAGATAACATGTTATCAAAGAGCGAAGTGCAAGTTCCTCTCCCGACATCAGGAAGCCTCCAGAGAGTGACCTTTACTCTCTAATGGAGTTTGAGAAGGAGCCAACAGCCGCCTGCAGGGTTGCTAGTATTAGCATCAAACACATGAAAGGAGAAGCCGAGAGTCCCAGCTTCCAACACATGCTTGGATTAGTCTAGTGCACTGTGCTTGGCAGAGATTAGACCGTAGGAACGGCCTGCTTTGAAAAAGTCCTCCGCCACCTCTATCCTTTGCCAGGGACTGGGAAAAAAACACTGGTGGGATGCAAAAATCACTGTTGGTGGTGGAGATGTGATTTCTCCATGAGCGTAGGCTATTGTCTTAGACTACGTCTACATTAATTCGGATACATTTGAAAATGGCGTTTTCGTTTAAAAACGCTCTCCGTTTAAAAACACTAGCGCTTTCAGGCGTTTTCCGAAGTTTCAGTGTGGATGAGAAACTTTTGGAATACGCCTGAAAACGCGGAAAGCGCATGCGTAAAATCTCACAAAAGCTCACTGAGACGATACAGACGGAAAAATGTATTAAGTTATCGTGCAATTCTTCTGACAGGATCTTTTAGCAAAATATCTCACCATTCACTGATACATCCAGGTCGCTCTCAGTCACCATGTCTGGTCTAAAACATTTGGTCTGTCATATTTGCAGGATGTGATATGAAGATTGTGCAAATGAACATATTTGAAAGGAACACTCCACTTTTTTTAGAAATAGACTCATTTTCCAGCTCCCCTAGAGTTAAACTGTTGAGTTTTACCGTTTTCTCATCCATCCAGCCGATCTCCGGGTCTGGCGGCAGCACTTTTAGCATAGCTTAGCATAGATCATTGAATCTGATTAGACCGTTAGCATCTCTCTCAAAAAAATTACCAAAGAGTTTCGATATTTTTCCTACTTAAAACTTGACTCTTCTGCAGTTACAGAAGTTCTGTGGTTTTCAGACCGACAGAAAATAAAAAGTTGTGATTTTCTAGGCAAATATGACTAAAAGTGCTACCACCAGACCCGGAGATCGGCTGAATGGATTTGAAAACAGTAAAACTCAACTGTTTAACAATATGCGTCACATTACTAAACTTACGTCATTGTTTTTAGAAACCTCGCTTTTGACAGTCCACACTACAATGCAAAAACGGCGTCTCAGAGTGGACGGATGGCCAAAACGGAGAGAAAAAGATGCGTTTTCAAACGGAAACGTATTCGTGTGGACAAGGCCTTAGACTCCTATTTAAAAGATGGCGCCACATAGATGTGACTTCACACAAATTCTGCCTTAGATGCCGAGCAGGATGGGAAGTATAAGCCTGTCTGTATTTGACCCCCCAGACCTCTTCGCACCCGTATTAATCATCTCATCAAGACTTCGCAAGGGTCTTCATTTGGACCTTACCCCTTCAATTCCCTCCGTTTAATTGCACTCGAACAGGCCTATTTCTGGCCCCGTTGACGCAATGTGGAAGAAACACAGTAATTAAAGCCCCAAATCACAGTGAATGGTGCAGTTTGGCTGACATTATGGAAAACATTCTTCTTTCCTGTCTTTGTTCTATGTGGCAGCTTTGCCTTCCCATCTGGTCCCGGTTTTCCAGTGCGGAGATCCAGTTTTGCATCCCATCCTCACCCTGGCATCGCCATCAGATCACCTACTGTGGCTTTTTTTGGCACTGGGTGTTAATTAATATTTGTCACGGGGTCAAAGTTGAATTCTGGCAGCGGTTCTTCTCATTGGTGTGGTGTTGAAGGCACGGCATGAGGCTCAATTAGACCTCAAATCTAGGAGCACATCTGCACGTCCTCACGTCCACCCACACGCCCATCCCAATGCCCACTTGCTTTCACATTGCCTTCACACTCGTGACTCACGCGGGAGGGTACAGGGAGGAGGGTGGTCTCGGTGTCAGCGTGAGGCTGTTTTTCGTGCCCATTGATTTCCAAAGTGGCTCCAGAGCTTCGGCCATTCTACTTAAAGGTACAGTGTGTAAATTTTAGCGGCATCTAGTGGTGAGGTTGCGAATTGCAACCAACAGAAGTTACGGTGCCCGACAGGAAAAGATGTCGTCGTCTGAGACAACAGAGAGTAGCCAGTTCAGCAATGAGGTTTATTTACCTATTTACCTATGTTTACCTAATTATTCAGTAAAATGATGTTATTGTGAATAATATTGTTACTTGTTCATCATTGTGTCAGTGTTTTTTTCGCTGACTTTAGCTAGCTTCTTTGCATGAAGAACAACATGGTGACGAAATGCGGGTCCGTTTAGGGCCCCTGTAGAAACATGGCATAGTGCAAAATGGCTATTTCAAAATAAGGGGACCTGCGGTGTGTGTAGATGGAAATGGCTCATTCTAAGGTTATGAAAACATAACGGGTCATTATGTAAGGTCGTTATACACCTCTGAAAACATAGTTATGTATGATGTAGCATTTCTGTCAACAGATCCTCTTAAATATTACACAATGCACATTTAAACCGTCTAAGGAAAAGGGAGGAAAACCATCGAGTTCGCTTTTAATAGACCCACATCCTGAGGGAGAAAAAATGCGAGGAACTGTGATTTTGTACTTAGTACTTTCCTTCTGTGCTCTGGCGTTTCTGGGAATGTTTGTTGTTGTTCTGAAAAGGTCTGCTGCAGTCGAACTCCCTGAAAAAAATAACAATGTCCTGCTTTTCTGGAATATAACAGAAAAGGCACGTTAATTGCATCATGTTTTTTTCTTACACTGTAAAATCCAATTAGTAAACCTTACTTAAAAAAAGCATGCAAACTCGTTGCCTTAATTTAATTAAGTAAGCATAACTTAATCCATTTAAGTTTTGTCAACTTAATTCTATCTGTGATCTGAGGAAGTGTACTCCCATAGTGCATTGCGGCATGAATAAATTAATTGCTTTGTTTTACTATTTTTGGCTTTATTTTACCATTATAATTTTATTTGCTATCGTTTTTGGGGTTATATTGACAAGAGATAGCAAATAAAATTATAATGGTCTAATTAATAAAAAAAATAAACTTGTTACCATTATTGTGGTTTGCATGCTGAATGTTGAAGTCTGTGTGTGACACAAGAAAAATAGCAAGATATTGTCCCAAATATAGAGGGATTATATCAACCCAATTAAAAGTTTATGCCATAAGTGTTTACAATAAAATGTTAAAAGATCATTATTATTCATTAAAGTTATGTTATATATCATTAATACATTCATTCAAAACATGGAAATAATTTAAGTATAAATATATATAATATTTATTACTTCACTTCCTTTGAATCAAATAACTGCGATTTCACGTTGCATTGCATCAATTGGAAGAGAATTACAATAATATAAATGACGTTCCAAATGCCCAACCAAAGGGAATACTAATCACAATAACGGTGAGAAATTTTAGGATATCAACATGAATTTATGAAGTCAACTTATGTGACGTTCTCCCAAAATGTTTTGTTTTATTGACAATAACATTCCAGGTGACTGGAAAATGAATGATGACTGCAGAAGTGGAAGAAATAAGTGAACAGAATTGCCCCGCCTCAAAAACCATTTGCCCCGCCTGTTTTTTTGCTTTGGCAAAATGGTACTCAAACTAGTCAAGTAATGTTTACTTGGGTTTTCTGAGTAACAAAGGCATAGCATGCAAACAGTACAGATTACTAAATAATTTTAAGTAAGATCAATAAATTATTGGACATTAAGTAAAGTTAACTAAAAAAGTCTTAGTAAGAACAATGTTAGATTTTACAGTGTACTGTCCCCATTTTATACATCATTAATTTTTGCACAAACACTGAACACTTAGGTTTTAGGCAACAGGGAAAGTGTTTGCAAATAATGTCTGTCTTTTCTGTGGTCGAGCTGCTGTTCAACAAGTGTGCCGTTGGGGAAACACACTGAACTTGTTCACTTCGGCTCTCGGGAGCTGTCCACATGTAGTGGTGCTGAACTCATACAATCTCTCTCTCCCTCGCTCTCTCTTATTTTATTCATTTATTATTACTTTTTTATTTATTATGGATGTCTTTTTGGAGAATTACATATCTGTCCTCTGATATAGAAGTATTACAGAGGAACTTAGTTGTTGGAGTTTGTTGTATTTGTTGTTATAATTCATTATTGTTAATCAGCACTGAATAATAACGTAGAGAGGGATGAGGCGAGGTTTAACACGAATGCAGTCAGTTTAACCAATTACAAATTAGCTACAGGGGAGAAAAAACAATCATATATGACCGCCACCCTCCTGAGGTTTTTAATTCATTTTAAATTATTGTAGGCCTACGTAGTTGTATATGATATGCATGTTTATATATCATGTTTATATAATATTTTATTTTATTTTATTGCATTGAAGTAGTGTAGTATGTAAATTATATTGTGTATAAAAGCCCAACCAGGGACAGGAGTTGAACATTAGCATTTGCTATAAACTTTATATGCAGCACTTCAGTGACAAGCTTTGTCTTGAGACTGTGTTTGTTTGCATTGTCCCTGCAAATAAAAAAAAATGAATGAATGAATGAATGAAAGGTTTAAAGCAATATATCATATTTAAAGTAGTACATTTGTATAAAGGATTACATGACAATAGCCAGTTTGGAGTAACGAAAGTATAATGACATTTTATGTATATAATTTCATTTTTATTTGATTAATGGTTGTTAAATGACAAAACTGGTCTCATCTGCATCAACAGGTTCTCTTCTTTAATGAACAGTTTAAGATTAGCTGTAGACTTCTGTACTTTATAGCTTTATATTTACTTTAGTATTTACTTTATAGCAGACAGATATGGGAACATTATATCCCAGTTTGAGACAGAGCCACAAAAAAACAAACAACCTTTGATTGGTCTAACTGCGTTTCTGATTGGATCAGATGATGTGCGCACACTAGAGTTATAACTTCGACTATTTGTCAAAGAAAAGATTTCCTGTATCATAAACCGATTACATTTTTGCTTAAAAGCAATGAAAAAGGTTCAGAACAACTCTATAACAAATGTTACTGCTTATAAGTAAGTAGCACTCCCTAGTTTAGAACTTTCTGGAATTTGCTAGACTTGTTTTCCAAACCTTGATAGAGAGAGCTTTATGAGCAAACAACTGAACTTGATACTTTTTTATATTTGTTTCAGTAGAAAATTATATTTATTCTTCCATAATGTTGTGACTTCTATGAAAATGTCCACTATTCGCTCATTTCTTCCTTTGGTTTCTACTCCAAGAAACTGGTACCACCCTCCAATAATTAGCATTTGGAGTGGGATTCTGAACTTTTCTTCAAGTTAAGATTCTCTTAAAGGTACACTTCCTGATCGCTGAAATCTCACTAGATTATTTGTCCAGATAGTCTTGTTCTTTTGTGAGGTATCGTAGTATAACTTATCTTGTGCCACATTATATATTGCTACTGGAACAAATATCAAAAGTATCAAATTGAGTTGTTTACTCATAAAACTCCTTAACTCTCCCTCTCTTTTTTTTGTTGTTGATAGTACCAAGATTGTGAATTAGGCCTTTTTCATATTTTTGCTTTATGATACAAGATATTTGAAAAATAGTCAAAAAGTTAAAACCATAGTACACACACACACACACACACACACACACACACACACACACACACACACACACACACACACACACACACACACACACACACACACACACACACACACACACACACACACACACACACACACACACACACACACACACACACACACACACACACACACACACACAGTTAATGTGCCAAGTTGCTATAGCAACCATATGGCAACTATACTACTCCAAAGATTTTTTTTTATATCAATTATTTATTTAATTTAAAATGCAGATGTAATGATTTATTGAACGTTAGTGTTTTTTTTTTCAGCTATTGCTGCTTTTTTATAAAACATTATGCTAATAGAAATAGGCTATATATTAAATTAAGTCTTTATTAACCCCATCAGTGAACAATAACTCTCCAATAAAATCAGTAATAACACAAACTCCCGTGTCTTAATGTATAGAATACATTTTGGCACAACATAATTGTAATTCGCCTTTCATTGACGTGTAATTCTAGCAGACGCCTGTGTTGAGTGTAGCCCACCGGAGAGAGCACCAGTGCGCATGCGCGTGTTGAACAGATAGTAGGGTAGGGCTGGAGCGCGCGCTGGCTGGATGCTCTTCACGAGCGCACATGTAGAGCACTTGATGTGCAGAGGAGATCTTTCCCTCTCTCTGCTGATGAACGCCAGCTGACCGCCAGATTCTCCAGCACAGTTTAAAGCGACTTCCCCCCCGACTTTAACAACCCCGTTCAAGTTTCTTGAGTTGTAGGGGGGCTCTTCATTAATACCCTGGCCTTGTTAACTCCGGCTTGGTCCGAGCGGGACCGTGACAGCCTCCGCGGGGCCAGGCTGCGCGAGCCGTGGAACTGCCCCGAGCCGCGCGCGCTCATGGAGGGAGACATCATGGACAAACTGGAGGACATGGCTTCGGTCTACGAGTTCGACCCGTTAACGGGGAACATCCCCGCCACCAAAGTGGAGATCACAGTTTCGTGCAGGTAAGAAACCCGGAGTCCGGTGTGAGTGACAGCGCGCGCAGCTGGAGGGGGAAAACGCGCGTGCATCATCACCACATGCGTCTGCTAGAATAAACATCTTTCAGAATATATCCACGACGTTTATAGTGAGAGAAGTTATCCAAAACTATCGTTCTGTTGTTGGGAACGGCACTGAATAGACGTTGCACGTGATAATAGAGCATGAAGAAAGAAGCATGTGTTTATAACACTGAAAGAAAGCGTTAAGTCTAACGTTAATCGACTAGGGATTTTTTTACATTCTAGGCCTATTTTTACGGTTATTTTTTGTGAATTAGGAAGTTTTGTTTATGGGTGTGGTGTGGACAGTTACCTTAAGTATCAATAATACATCATGCTTCTTGTTTAAAGTGTTACAACAGTTGAATAATTATGCAGAGATCTGATACACGAGAATTGTGCATTCTACATTCTCAGTGATTTCTCTTACTCTCACAAACACAAGATTATTATATAGATTTATGCAACAGATCACGAGTTATTTTGGTCGGAATACGTATGACATGTGTCGAGGTCTGTGATGAATGCACGATGTGCGGTGTTTGCTCTCATGTTCATTATTCTCTGCTCGATATAGTCACAGACTCTATATGTTGAACAGCAGCTGTATAGCTGCACTCATTGATCGATTGCCTGTGTAAACACTCTCATGAATGCAGAGAGAAGCCTAGGGTTACATCTGTATTCTGCTTTACCTGTCTTTGATGCAATATGAATTCAGGGTGATTGGAAGCATTTCTGATATTGAGATGACTTGGGAAAGTGTCCCAATCAACCTGAATTCACCCCTATTTTTGTTTTGGGTAGTAATCGCATAAACATATCTGGACTCATTTTAGAAGAGCTGCCTGAGCTGGAGGTTGACATAAGTTTGGTGGACCTTCATGAGGTTTTGAATGAGGAGCAGACAGACATGATCCCAGCAGTTTCTTAGAAAGATAGAGCTTTCTCATTCCTCATTTTCAACACATACAGAAATAACTTTCAAGAAGACACATGGAAAATATCACTGTGCAATGCAGTCCTTCCCTTATATCCATGCAAACCTTTCTTGGATTACTTACTGTGTAATCATTGGGATTATTTCATACATTTGTGATTAAGATTCTCATTATTGTTTCATGCAATAAAAGATTATCTTAATATTTAAAAAATTTTAGTTGTGTAAAGTCAACACTACCTTCTTTAAGATGTGATTTTAACTGTAAAATTTTGTAGTAAAATCTCAATCTACTGATTTGCAAGTCTTATATAAAATGTCGCTTTACCCTGATGACAGCTCAACATGCAATATAAGAGAAAACTGATTCACACGTATGAATGTTCATATTGGTGCTGGAAGTGGCAGTCTTTTGTTCACTGGTTGAATATAAGCTTAAAGACATTATTATTTAAAAAATGTAATCTGAATTGCATTGTAGAAAAGTGATGATACATGAGGCGGATTCCTAAGAGATGATTAATTGCATTTAAATGGAAATGAATCGCTGTGGAATGGATAAGTGCAATTATTTTTGTGCCAGGATGATTTGTCTTGATTTGAAGTTACTTGCAGATAAAGGAAGAGAAAGAAGTCATTTGTACGTGGTGATTTATGGCTGCCTGCACCTGTGGACCATTTATCTTTTTTCCTGCATGTATTGCTAACATGTGATAAATAGTGGGCGATATTGATTTTAATGACCCTTTGAGGATTAACTGTGGGTGGAAATAACAACGAATAATAAGTGTGAAATCCATACGTGTCATTTAAAAGCAGCATTTTATTTTAGTTTCACAGAAGTAACACTATATCCACTGCCAACATGCTTAATACAGCACATTATGATTAGATATGTGTATAATATAATGCATATTTATTTTGTGCTAATGACCAGCTGACTGCACATAAATCATTATTTAAAAAGTAATAATTAATTAGCGATCTGGATTGTAAAATGTGGTAATGGGGTGAGCATGCCTTTTTTATTAAATATGGGAGTTAAAAGCAGTGTTGCGGACATTACATTTGTTCCACTTTAATGGGGTGAGCATGACCTCGGGCACTAGAGCAGGATGTGGAGATCGACACACGTAAATGTGAATCCATCGCTCCCATGAAACAGGAGCTTCATTTACCCTAGAGACCTCAATTGGCATTCCAGTCACATATATAGAGCCTGACCGAGAGCCGTTGTCATAGAGTGACAAACAGAAGGATCAGCAGATGAAATCTATAATGGATTTCAACAAGTTTGCATTCAAAGGTCCGGCCAAATAGACTCCATTACATCTGAATGCTCGTGTGCCGGTTATGCGATTTGTGAGGTAAATGGAAACTCTGTGTGGGAGTTTTGGATCACATGGCGCTCTTTCAATTTAAGCTCTTTTATTATCAATGAGATGTGTTCTTTCAGTCATCATGATGACTTTAGACGTAATATGACAGCGACTTCCTTTTCAGGAACTCCTTCCCAAGCAATTCCTGTGCAGACAGGAGACGGTCATCAGAGTGCTAACCATTTTTATTCATGCAACGTTCAAGAATTCATTTGGTTTCTTGAATAGTGATCTAAAACACTCAAACCCTCCTCTTCCTGTTTATGTAACACATCCAGATCTCTAATTGGTGCCGGTTTAACACTTTGTGCTCATTATACAATCCAGATAATTGTGTGATAAGAGTGCTTGCTTATGAAGACCTACCGTAACTAGACATTTCCTGAATTTAATCACAAGCATTACATCTTTAAAAAAAAAAAGAGCTTGAAAGGGATGTGGCGCACAGATCAAACTCGTGTTGATTTGTATTGCTTTTGGGAGACTTCTGAGAGACGAGAGGAACGCTGTGATGTTTTTAAGTCAGGTGCACTCCGGGGGTGTAGCTCCCTTGCATTGTTCCTTTATGATTTTGTAAATATTTTATCTGTAAAGTGCAAGATTCACTAGCATATAAGACTCACTGGCCACCAGAGATCGTGCCAGGTTTATTACCCATGCCGTTCAAGAGATAAACGGCAACAAATGTGCAATACGGGTTCAATATGCAAAGAATTTTCATATTCTCTGAGCATTGTGGGAGGCGTGATGTTTGTTGATTGATCGCTTCCAGCCGCCAATCACAATACAGATAAGCGTCAGTGTGAAATGTCAGTGTGTACCTGGGGACAGATCTCTCCAAACCATTCCCCCCTCCCGTCCGCTCTTCAAACCACACAGATATGGTGATTCACTCTTCTTCTCTGGATTCTGGGGGAAATAAAAATTACGGCCTGTCTTTTGCATGTAATTACTGTGATTTTAGAGCAATTACCGGTTCCCTCGTTAAAATCCCTGTCACAATGATAAGGCATCAGAAACCTGTCAGAGAAAAACCCTCGTGACGTGTTTTTCTCTTGCTCGGGGCGGGCGAGCTAAGGCTGGGATTACTGTAGCCGGATAAGGCGGAAGGAAGATTACACCACAAGCAGTTCAAGACTTTTCAAGTGCTATCGACAATGGAAACGGCAAAAACCTGTTTTATTTATCAAATCTGATAACAGAGATATGCTGCCATCTAAAGCAACACATAACCGCTTCATTGGCCTTCGCTTGAAGTCCATAAAGCTGAAAGTATACTTCCCTCGTCTGCGTGACACAATTTTCTTCATCAGTGTGTGGATAACAGCGCATACACAAGTGATTTGAGCTCTTGAAAAAGAGTCATAGACTGGGAGTGAGACAATAGGATGACATATTTGTCATTTTAGGGTTGAAAAGGATCCTCAAGACAAGAGCTCCCTTAACTGCCCCAACTCACCCTTCACAGTGGGCTACTACCTAAAGGTCCAAACGAGTTCTGTCACCCGAATGCTGTAAATGTGGCTGAGAATGCCATTTGCTACTGTGAGTGAGTGGGACCAGTGGGATGCTAATGAACTTACTAATTAAAGCAATAGGCATGTAGTTTTCCAGTAGCAAAGCAATTGTATTGATTAAGTAGTGAGGTAGCATTGTAAACCCTATTTGTTCAGTAGTATTCTCTATTGGCTATTTTGAATCAGAACAAGCAATGTCCAATTTGAGAATGAATGACTCTTTTGAATCAACTCTTTTCAGTGGATCAGGCAAACCAGTCTGAATCACTGAAGTCGCTGGATATTAGTTTGTGTTTATATCAGCTGGAGTGGTTCCAGCGTAAATGACTCACTCACAGATGATGCAGTTGACTTATACAGAGACATAATATAATATAATACTGTATAATATAATATAATATAATATACATGTTTTACCTGTTTTGGGTATAATTCAAATATAATAAATATTTTATATCTTATCATTTATCTACAGAGCTTTCGGAGTTTTTCCAGGGGACGTAAAACATTTGCGAGAGAACGCAAAAGCATCGAGTTATCTTTCCTTCCATCTCATCTTTTTTTTTACCACCACCACCATGTCCCACCATATATATATATATATCAATATAATACAAAAAAAAAAAAAATTGGAATTATTTTGTGTTACAAACAATATAATGTGATGTCATATAGTATGATATGTTTGATTTTAATTTGATTTGATTTGATTTGACCCTTTTGTTTAAAATACAATACATCTTTGCACCATACATTAAAAAGAAACAAAGTCAGGATAACACAATAAAGCCATAGGGCTTATTACCATTGTATATCCATGTGATATATGATATGTGATATGATATAGTATGATATAATTTGATGTATGATATGATATGATATGTGATGTATTATGATATTGCCTATTTTGCGTATTTTTAACAAACAAGGATGTGAATAAATTACCTTACTAATTTTTAACATGAAAATATCATGATTCAGCTTTAATGTAACAACGCAAGCTGCCAAATAGTTGGTAGTGTAACTATTTTTTTCTCTCTAAACAGTAGCTTTCAATTACCTGAGCTATTCCTAGAGTAGATTGTAGGTTAGCTAGCTAGATTTTTTTTTTATCAGCCTGCCTGACACTGCTAATGAGGTGATTAAGCTTCATGCTAAATATTTCTATTCCCCCGGGAGAAACACAGGTCAAGCCCTTTGTGCCGATGGTAATAATGTATGGATCGCCCCTTGTGGAGTTTGAACCTTACGATTATAATCCAGAGGTTGTAACCACTACCCCAGCCATCGAGCGCTGATGCTCCGTTCTCACATCTCACAGGACCTCATATTATGTCATAGTTTCTGAAAGCTCCTGCCATTTGGTTTAAGGTCCCCTAAGAGTTTCCTGAACTCTGGCTTTATTGTCTCCCACTTCAAACAGTGTCTATCCAGACTGTTCCGCTGGGCAGGGGACAATGGCGCTCCACGGGCTGGTGGCATTGCTCGCGCTCCACTACTCCGATTTGTAGCCCTTAATATCTCCTTCGATTCACTCTGCCCTAAATACTGAACCGAGTGGGCGGCTTTCAAACTTTTAAGCCTCTCTGCAGAATCTGTGAGGGGCCGTTAGGAAAAAAAGACTCTTTATTAAAAAAAAAGAGGACT
The DNA here is from genome assembly GCF_949152265.1 of Phoxinus phoxinus. Taxonomy (NCBI): domain Eukaryota; kingdom Metazoa; phylum Chordata; class Actinopteri; order Cypriniformes; family Leuciscidae; genus Phoxinus; species Phoxinus phoxinus. Next base: position 4,056,557 of record NC_136897.1, read on the forward strand.
GGAGAGAGAGTTTGGAAGCACAGTGGATGTCTTTGAGGTGAGCAGTGTTGAAAGCCTGCCCACATTCTGCAGTCACTCTAATGACAAAAACAGATTCAGCAGACAATCCGCCATGAAGATGCAGTCCACTGAAGCCCTGAGGAAGTAAACCAGAACAAACTCAAGCCAACAGAGCAAAAGACATTTCTTGAAGCCGAATTTTGGATAAGGATCAGCGCGTGATTGGTGTTCGAGGCGGAGGCGGTGACAACCCAGCGGAGAACTAGTCCAGCCTGAGATGTTATGATCACAAGCTACATTGATTTTTCTGATCCTCAGAGGTCTGACCCTTGTTCCCTGTATTCTTACATGTACAGACACATGGCAATTGTCGTCTCGCACAAATAGCTGTTCAGTATGGCTGACTGGCGCTTTTTATTGGGTTTTCTGATGGACGTGGGAGAGGTGCCGTAAATAACTTCATCCAATTGTTCATTTTCCCGGTCATGGTTGCCATGCCGGCAGAGAGCCTGAGTTTTCTTCAGTTTGATTTGAAGCAGAAGAGCCTCTCTGTTGTGAATTATTTTTAGTGAGTGTGTTCATGAGCCACTCGACTCTACTGATTTTCTCATTTAAGTGCTTCTAGAAAGCATTCTCTATAAATCCATGTCAAGTCAGGTGCTAAATTATTGTTACTGAAAGATTCATTGCACTCTAGGTGTGATTCTATGAGACATAAGTGCCTTGGTACAGGTACAACTTGATCTTATTAACATCAGTATTTATTTACTAAGTTTTTAAGTCTTTATTCTAAGTAGCTATTGTAGCATTAGTAGTCTTCTTTTTTTCTCAGAGAAGTGCATTGTAGTGTAATCTGATTCCTGAACAAGTGACCGATTTCTTTCTGTGAATCAGAGTGTGACCTGTAAGATATTGTATTTTGAGAACATACAATACCAGAACTGTTTGTCTACCTACAGTCTGTAAAATTAGGGATGTCAAATAACATAAATTCCCATAATCGATCATTGTAAAAGTCCCCCTGTAGTCAATAGGTGAAAAATAAGCTGTTGAACGAACTTAATTAAATTAAGGAAAACTTTTCCACGACATTGAATTACATTTTTCCAACAAAATCTAATTTGTTTGAAATGATTTGTTGTAATCTTGTTGAATGAACTTTAAATTAATTTAGTCAATCCTGCTAGATGAAGTTTAGTCGAGTTAGTTTTTGTCCTGCCTAAAATCGCCAACATTATAATTTTAGCTAATTTGACTCTACAATCACTTCTAATGCTTGATGTTACTAGTGTTCTGTTTAATTAAAACCACTTTTTACATAGTAATATTAAATATTACTTGTGCAGTTCTGCAAGTGAGGTTCAATGCAATTAAAGTGTATACTGATGCCCACACTGTAAACACAGTCGCCACTCTTCTAATGGTAACCACACAATTCAAAAACATTACAGAAAGTGCTCTAAGTTTCTAACATAACTGAACATTAAACAACATTAACTTACAACATCTTTCCATTTACTGAAAAACACATAAAATAACACTTTAATGCCTAAATTTATGCAGTCCCTTGCAAAGCATGCTGGGAACTACAGATCCACTGCCCAGTTAGATGTCAACAAAAATTATTAATGTAGTTTTCACACAAATGAATTAAGTAAACTTCCGGTTTAAATATATTAGGTTGATTGAACACAATTAAATTAAGTTGTGACAAAATATTAAACAATCGTTCTTATTTTAATTAATTAGATTTAACAAGAGGCCAAAATAAAAAATGTCAGTGCCTAAAACTCATCTTTGATCACCAAAATTACTAATTTAAACGTTTTTTTTTTACGAATAAACTTTTTAAAAAAAAGAATCATGCCTTAAAATAGCTTTAATGTAACTCTACACCCTTGCCTCATTTAGTATGCGGTTTTATGAATATGCAAATGAGCCCCGCCTCCACTCACTCACTCAGCTCAGAGATCCACTGGTTGACGATCACACGTTGATCTGATTGGTTACAAGGTAGTTTGTGACGTCAGAAACACCAGCGATTTCAAACCGTGTTTTTGTCTTTGGTTCACTGCTAGCCTGGCTAACGCCAGACCCAATTCTCGTTGAGACTTGGGTCTGGGAACCACATGTACATTTTCTCGTATTTGTGGCGTGGTTTACGAATGCCCGGCGCCGTTTATTGGGTGCTAAGAATGTCTGTCAAATGCGCCTGTACGTAGCTCATAGCCAATCGTTTCCATTATACCAGATGACGTATGTAGAGCGACAGAAATTAGACAAGGAAGAAGACGATGGGTAAGATATTTTTGTGTAAATAAACTTGCGTTCTAAACTACTTAGAACAATATCTAAGGCTGCATCAAAAGGTAGCTTCGCGTCTGCTGCCATGTTGAATCCATAGATATAAACAAACTGCTTAGTTGTGTCGCATAGATGTCGTCATCGTCTTGCTGCTCCCTCCCCGTTCTGTGATTGGTTCCCTAAACGAGGCGAAAATCAGGTCCATGGTATCCAGACTGCCTTTCAGCGTGAATAAAATCGCGCTGCGCAAAGGCAGTATGGAGAAACCCAGGCTAGTTCACTGCAGTTTTAAAGAGAAAATACTCTTTTATGAATTTACACATGGTTTTAAAAACACCATATAGACATATAAACAACTCAAAAGCTTGATTTTCACCACAGGGGGACTTGAACGCTCAATTAATCATATGAAGTAGTTTTACCAGCACAAAAAAAGGTGTCGTTTTAAAGCTTAGAAGCTTGGCTTTAGTTAGTTAGTAAGTTTATTTCGATCAACTTCAAAAGAAAAACAAAAAAAAGAAAGAAAAACTATTTACAAGCAAACATAGAAACAAAATTTAAATTACAATGAAAACAATATTTGAAAGAAAAAAAAATTTGATCGACCGAAAAGGTGTCGGCTGAAGCTTATGCTTATTGGGCCGATCCTTTTTACATATCATTTATTTAGCACACAACACATCCCAAAATCATCTTGCGTTCAATGACTAAAGAAAAAGAAGCTAAATTCATTCAGCTTTGTATAATGTAATCTTTTCTTTTTTTTTTTATAATTTCTTAATACTACTAATGGATTTACATGTTTTTAGTTCATCATCGAGACTATTCCACAGTTTAACCCTTTGAACAGACAGACATCTCTGTTTGACATTGGTTCTGATTTGTGGTTTACTGAACATAAGTGTTCCTCTGAGATCATAAGAAGTAGATTTCATCTGAAACAGGTTCTGGACACAGTCTGGAAATTTATTATTTATTATTTAAAACATTATTTTGGCTATTTAGTCAGGTTGTATAAGTCATTACATTTTAATAGGTTGGAATTTACAGTGAATATAAGGAATATGTCCATCACTTAACAAGTGCTTTTAAATTTGCTGACATATTAGAAGTGCTCTGTTTGAGTCTAGATCATGACGCAGTGTTTTCCACCATCATTTGAAAGTTTAACCAATGGAAACTGGATCTCAGGTATAGTGGAACGATGTCTTACAGCTGGAGTGCGCTTGGATTGGTTTGATCGCTCAGATTGAAAGCTCTTGATTTATTATGCACCACAGAATAGTGAAGCTGGAAGATCAGCACTCATCAACCAGGATCTTATTAATGATTTATTCTATGTACTTTTGTTGTGGCGTTTACACAAGTAGTGCTTATGTTCAGTAAAACACTTGTTTGGAGGGTTTTGGTTAATAATGTTTCAAAATAAATGGCTAGCCTACCGAATCCATTGCATGGCTCTGAAGACATTAATACACATGAATTAATTAAGACATGAGTTAATTCCTGGTGTGTCTGCTGTGGGTATTTTGTGCATGAGCCGCACACACCTCAAAACTACACACTGTAATGCTGACCCTGCTTAATCGACCATCGATACGTTTTATCGGTTAAAGAAAGTATGCCGAAAGTCATGCAGATTTGGAACGACATGAGGGCGACTTTTTTAATGTCTACACTCTAAAAAATGCTGGGTTGTTTCAACCCAATTTTGGGTAAAATACGGACAAACCCAAACGTTGGGTTAAAAATGTAATTTAAAAATTCAACCCAACGGCTGGGTTTGTCCTTATTTGACCCAAAATTGGGTTGAAACAACTCAGCATTTTTTAGAGTGTAGATTTGGGTGAACTCCTCCTTAAAGTGGAGATTGCTGTTGTATGAAGAAGTTATGAGTTTTTATGCAACAATATAATTATCTTTATAAAACGGTTAGTTCCAATCCTTGATTCTGATTGGCCAATAGCTGTGTTTTATTTACGATAAAACACAGCTATGACCGCTTCACCAACTGTTCTATGTATCACTACACAACATCACTAGCAACCACTCTTAGCAACTTAAACGCATGTTTGATCTCATCGATATTGTTCACTAAAGCTATAGTAGAGTATTGTGAGAGATCGAGTAAGCGAGTGTACCTGCATTACAGTAGACATAGCATTTTCCTTCAGGTCAGTCCTATATATTCATTATAAAAAAAATCAGTTTAAATGTCCGCTGCGATATCTTGTCCTTCTTTTAACAGTTAAGTGGTTTTCCCGTGCCCATAGTCATCTGTCAGTTGTGTCTTTCTTCTCTGTGATCACAAGTTTGAATCATTTCAATGTAAAAGTCTTCTCTACTGACTCACTCATAAACACAGTCTTTGCCGCCATCTATTGGCGAAATAATGTATATAACTTCTGTTGCTGTTTACGGCCAGGGACTATTTTTTCCAGCGGAAGGAAGGCTTTTAGTGATTTTACTTTATGAAAGTTGCATAGATACATATTTTTCGGCTTTAATAGTTGTATTGTGTGGTAACCGTTTTATAAAAGCAGTAAGGTACTCGAGGCAAGTGCTGTATCGTGAATAAGTCACGGCTGAACGGCGTTGTTAGGCACAATGCGAAGCGGAGATCAGCCTCTCGTACCTTATTGCTTACATAAATGGTATCATCAATTTCAGATTCATCCACTACAGAACCCAGAATTGTGATTGGTGTTGTTGGCCTTTTCTTCCTGTGTAAGTACTGTTGGCGGCTTTTGGCCAGAATAAACTGCAATGTGAACCAGACTTTATAGTTTTAATGACTTGTGAACTTCCCAGCATAGTCTGTGCTAATCGTTCTTAATGGCTCCTTAATGTGTGACGAACACAAGGTCCTCCTTCACAAATCTTTCTATATCTCTGCTATCCGATTGGCTTCCTCTGTTCCATCTGCCTTTGACTCATGTGCAGAATCTCTTTCTTTCTCGATCAAAAAAAAGAAAAAGAAAAAAAGGATCTGCCTCCTGTTCTTTGTGACTAAATTGCCCAGACGCGACTGGCAGTGTGGACCCTTTCTGGAGCTGATGACTGCTCCGGGCCGAGCGTGAAGACTGCGGAACTGAAAGCAATGCCGATTGCGATGGCAGAGTTGGATGTGTGTGTGGGACAGTGGGACGCCCCTGTGCTTCCATCTGTCTCGTCACACACACACACACACACACACACACACACACACACACACACACACACACACACACACACACACACACACACACCTGGCTGAGAGCTAGAGGGACCTGCTTTTATATGCAGACTTTCTCAAGACTACCAAAAAGACAGTTCCGGTCTGGAATACTGGAAAGATATCGTCTCATAATGAGTCTCTGAAGTTATAATTAAATTACTGGTGGATGAAAGGAGTCTGACACCATTGGGTTTAAAACCAGTGATGAGGTTCAGCTCATTTAAACTTAGGGAAAGTGTTTCAGCTGAAAAGAAATCTTGCTAATTTGAAAGGAAAGTTCACTCAAAAATGATCTCCAAAGCTTTCTTTCTTTCTTTCTTTCTTTCTTTCTTTCTTTCTTTCTTTCTTTCTTTCTTTCTTTCTTTCTTTCTTTCTTTCTTTCTTTCTTTCTTTCTTTCTTTCTTTCTTTCTTTCTTTCTTTCGTCATCATCCACACTGCAATAAGTTTTCTTAATGTTTTTTAATATAAAAATATTTCATTTTTAATAGGGCTGTCAATTTATTGTGCTCACTTAAAGGTGCTGTATGGAGTTTTCAGCGGCATCCAGCGGTGATGTTTCAGATTGCAAACAATACGTTTACAAGCAAGTGCTCGTGCAATTTCGCGGATTTCGCGGCAAATCCGACCCGGAGCCTTCACATAGAAATAGGAATACTTGCTTTCAGAGGTAATAGCAAAACACGCCAAGTGGATCATTTTATTGTGAGATTACAACTCCTTCACACACAGGCAATAAAAAATGGATTCATTTTAGTAGAAAAACTCTATACAGCACCTTTAATATTAATTGAACTACATTATTTAATTTTAAAATAATGTAAAGAAAATAAGAAAAATAAAATCCTTTTTCTTTTTAATAGGGCTGTCAATTTAATGTTAATTTAATATTAATGCATGAATTATACCAGTTAATTATATAACACATTTTATTGAATAATTTTTTTTATACATTATATTAATAAATTACAGATTCCTTTTTTATTTTTTTCTGTAGTAGGGCTGCCAATTTAAGGTAATGTGTAATATTAATTAATTAACAATATTAATGTATCATTTAAGTATTAGATCCATTAAGAAAAAGTATACATTATATCAATACATCAAATTTAACTAAATGTAAAATAATAATGATAAAAGAAAATAGGCATGTCCCTGACCCATATATTCTGTATAAAGGAATTTTTCTATCAGAGCTCGTCAAGAACCTCTTAAAGTTTATGGAAATAAAACAATAGACTTCTAAAGCCACTTTATATTCAATGAATAACCATTTTACTCATCTAAATAATGCAATACTCCATTCAAAAATATCTGAATATTTGAAGAAGGGCAATTCAAATCTCTTTTATCCTATAATGAAACAAGAGGCACTAAATGCCACACATTGTCCTTGTTGCTCATTTAGTGCCATTTATATTAATCCAATTAAAATGACTCCGAGACTAATCCAGATGTTACATACTAATTGAACCAAGTGCTGAGGTGATATCGAAGCACACATGGAATGCCTCATTAGCGTTGAGAGTGTTCGAATAATTGATTATTTTTTTGTGGTCGAGGCTCTGGTTGTGTCTCAACCAATCTGCTCGTTGAAACGTGTCATTTCGTTTGGCAGCAGTGGTAGTTTTCATTTTGGGCAACATATGTTCCCTGACGGGGCTCATCACGTGAGCCGTCGCCGTGTTTTCCCTAGCTTGATGATGAATTATCTCCATTAGGTTTTGCTTTATTAGAACATGCCAAGGCAGAGCATGCTGGGCGCAGCTGTTAAACACCGGCGGTGTTAGGGACATGCTAAAACCTTTTCTATTATTTTCGGATTGATTCAAATTTGCTTGGATTTGCACAGTGGCCAGTTGGGATGCTTTCGAATTTTAATGGTTGTACTTTTGCATTTTTGTACCTCAGTCAGAGTTTCCATTCTGTCCATTGCATTTGAGTTCAGGATTAGATTTGTGACACTACATCTAGTTTTCTCTTATTAGTCCCTCACTCTTTAAAAATAAATGTTCCAAAAAAGAGTAAAAGCAAAGCCATAGAAGCCATTTTTTTTTCTTAGTATGAAAAACAATATAACAATCTAAAGATCCTTTTGTGCTATGGAAAGGCTCCATGGATGTTAAATGTTCTTTATGGAACCAGTTGCCAAAAGAAAAAACATTTTTTTAAAGTCTTGGCTTCTCGGGTAAGATTTCAAACAAAGCTTCGACTGCACTGCTGGAGTTCTCAAGCCTCAAGTGCTGCTTCTTTATTCTGACTTTTATTCAAAGTACTTAGACATTTATTAGTCACTTTCTTACCAAAACCTGAGGAATATTGCACACAGTATGTAGGAGTAACTCTTGTGCTTCTCAATAGAAAATGTAGGAGTCTAGAGACGCATTTATGAAAGGTACGTTTGGGAAAACTTGATGAACATTAGCTCCACTTATAAAAAGGTATGAATGTGCAATATATTGTTCACATTTCTCTTCAAACTCTCCATTAATGAACAGATGAAGCTCAACCACAACTGTGACATTTGGACTCGTACGTACATGCATCTTGAAGTTGGTAAAAGCAGAAGCTTGTTTATTAATGCACTTACATAAATTATTCACATATTTTGCAAATAGGCTTCTTTCGAAAAATTTAGATTAAAGCACAAAAATGTACTATTTGTAGTCAAATGGTATTCTGTGTTCAGTTTGAAATTTGAAATTTAATGATTGTAAAAATATCTTGTGATGTTACAATGTAAAACATTTTCCTTAAACCTTGCATGCATGCTAGTTTACACATCTGAATGTTCTTAAAAGTAAAAAAAAAATTACTGTACAAATATCATGAACTTTTAAATCATAAAATACCATACATTTTTTAGGTAATCACACTACATGACTTTTTACAACCTAAACTTTACTTGATTTTGTCGTGTTTAATACAGTATTGTCAAACTACTTAATTTCTGTCTTTTTTATTATTATAAATTATCTAATTTTCGTGAGAAAAAAATAATAGCATGATCATCATATAAGAGGCATATTTGCATCTTTGTACAGTACGTATAAATTACATAATTATACAAATTGTATAAAGATATTTTTTAATAAATGAATAGATTCAATGACATCATGTCATTTATCCCTGAACTTCTGGTTATGTGTTACTAGCATAATGCTTGCAGTCATCATGCAAAGGTTACCGTGGTTACCAGCTTCACTTGGTCATCATGACATGAGTTGAAAAATTTCATGGACGAGTTTGGTTACTGATTATTATTTATATATTTCAATTTGTCTCAGGTTGTCACATAATGTCCAATATATGTGGTCATATTTTCAAAATGTTGTCTTTAGAAACATTTACTCCTGGTTTCACAGACACGGATTAAAGTCCCCCTGTGGTGAAAATCAAGCTTTTAATGTTGTTTATATGTCTATGTGGTGTTTTTAATATGCTTTAAGACAAACCATGTGCAAATTCATAAGTCGACAGCATTGCTGAGTATTTTCTCCTTAAAACTGCAGTGAACCAAAGACAGTCTCAAAAACACGGTTTGAAATCGCTGGTGTTTCTGACGTCACAAAGTAGCTGTAAATGAGTGGAGGCGGGGGACATTTGCATATTCATAGAACCGCATATACTAAATGAGGCAAGGGTGTAGAGTTACATTCAAGCTATTTTAAGCCATGAAGAATATATATTTTTTTCAAAGAAAAAACGTTTAATGTAATTTTATTGATCAAAGATGAGTTTAAGGGATCAAATTATTGATTTTAAGCTAGTTCCAGACTAGAGATGTCAACGATTCATCGACGATCGATTAATTGTCGATAATACATTTAATCGATACAACTTCTCGATCATCGATTAAGCAGGTTCATGCGCGTGCGCGCTGCTCAACCATGAAACAAAGTGAGTGCGTTTTGTTTGGGACCATTTTACACCTTCATTATATAAGACTATAAGTTTGTGTGTTCATTCGCAGCCTTTTGTATTGTGCAAATGTAAGTTGTAATATTGTGTTTATTTTGTGTATGCCTATCTATATCTGATTTATCTTATATTGGATGCATCCCTTTGGTGGGCGTGATCAGCTTCAGCGCGCGCGGCTCAAACGGCACTGCACGACTAATAATGACTATTGGGAGGACTGTCATATTGCATAACATTATAAAGAGAACAATATTGTAATAAAACATTCTGCATTATTTGAGTTTAGTTGCCGTGTCGCGTTGCTCCAGGAAGAGCGCGTCCACAACATGATCATTCTGAATGAATGGCACGTAACTTAGTTCAAGGTCACTTGTGCATTCTCGTCATTTTCTGAAGAAATAATTTGTAATATTATGTTTATTTTGAATATATCTGATGAATCTCGTATAGGATGCGTTTCTTTGAGTTAAATAACGCGCTAGCAAACTAACCCCGGATTTCCACCAACTGCGGATCGGCTCCGCTGCGTGTCGGCTCCGTGCTCCGCTGTCCTTCAATACCCACCAGGTCCGGATTTGTTGCGGAACGGCTGCGGCCGAGGACCCACGAGATCTCGCTAATTCACGTGTGATTGCGCGATATGTAGTTTCGATAAACAGAACCACCAAACCAGGAACAGTTTTCCGCCATGATCAACATATTTTCCGCCAAATATGATCCGCCATGATCACGGTGTATTTTATTTTGAAAATTAAACGGATATTTTATTATGTTTTGGTTTGTTCTGTTTTTTGCTCGACTTCCTGTCCTGCGCACTCTGCCCTGTAGTGCTGCGGAGCTCTCCGGCATCCGGCAAAAATAGAAGCTCTGCGTATCTGCTCCGGAGGGCTGCGGATCACCGGAGTCGGACGACTAATAATAACGATGAATAATTTGGGACTGACATATTACATAACATGAGAACACTATTGTATTAAATGGTTGTGAATGTATTGGGTTTAGTTGCCGTGTTCAGTGTGTTCAGGGAGAGCACGTCCACAGTCTCACATTCTGCACGCGTCTGAAGCCTTGTTTATACTCGACGCGTCCGCAAGAGCGCGAAGTGCACGCGGCAAAAATGACGTCATTGCGGTGTTGACGGTTCTGCGCGTTGGGTGCGCAAGGGCCCATTTCGCCTGGCGGTGTGCACGGTGTTTTGTAACATCGCGCGCGGCTCCGCATCCGAAGATGAGCGACTTTGAGCCGAATCTGGCCGAGCACAAACTTCTCATCACACCAGCACCCCTAAATTAGTTGCTTACATTTAAAAAATGAGCATACAATAGCATAAAAAGCCTTTTTAATGAACATAAAGGTCCATGGTTAATACAAATGTACACGAAAGTTAATGAAATGTTTAGTGAAATTAGAAAATATTTAAGAGATCGTTAATTTATTTGAATACGTGATATTTGTTTACATGATTATTTTTGTATTGGTGGTGGTAACTAAAATAAACATTGTCACGTGTTTATATTTCTTCTTCTCACCGATTCCTGATGGTTTAGAGAGGACAATTACTCGAGTCGCCCCCTGTAGTTTCAAAGAATAGTACAACGGCGAGCGCGTCAAGTATAAACGCCTCAACGGTTTGGAGAGGTGCGCGCGCAGTCAGCGGAGACTCGGGCTCGCGCGGACGCGTCGAGTATAAACAAGGCTTGAGGCGGCGCTGGTGACGCGTTGTATAGTAGTCATTATATTTGATAATTAAATAATCAATGACATCGGAACATTCATCCATCGATCATGGGAATTTGTGAAAATTGACATCCCTAAACAACTGTTACAATAAAACATCAATTGAGCAATATAACATGCATTTTTATTCAGTATATAAGCAATATTTAGCTTTTTATGTTAAAGACACTATTGATACCGTGAGACATTTAGATTCTCAGGAAAATAGCCGCTTATCAGTTAATCGTTAATCGATCGATAAGGTCAATCAACTAATGATTAATGAATTAATCGATAATTTGCATCCCTATTCCAGACTAGAATGCATGTTTGAGCTGTTTTAACTGAACGCATCTTGCTCTGATATATCTTAAAATATGTCAGTGGCATCTCAAGGTTCACACCAGTAATGCATTTTTCTAATGCACGTTTATAAAAGCTACTTAATGTTCTAATTGAACTAAAGCTTAATCTAAGCCCTGTCTGTGAAACCGGGCCTTAGACTGCCATATAGCCTGGGTTCAAATGGTCGTGTGTTGTAACTGACAGCATTACACAGATGCTGTGATTGGAGCTTGAGTATGTTGAACCCAGAACATTGCATTAGTGAGTAAGCAGGACTGCTTTTAAGTGCATGTGACTCTTTAAGTAGGTTAAAGCTGGTGGGAAAAAAAGATCATCAAAACCAAATATCGCATTTTGCTTTAGAGAACGATTGTGTGGGTTTGGCTTTGGCTGTAAAATCGAGGATAGATCTGATCTGTTTGCTCAGGATTACGCTGGCAGTCACTTCCATTGAATGTGATTCAGCAGTGTCATGGTCAGAACAAAAAATCTCCAACAATCCTGCAAAGCGCAGTGGCTCCACGGTGTAGTTCACACGCTGTAAAGATTGTTCAGATAAAAGCATTTGAGTAGAGCACTTTTTTCTGTTTCTGTTTCTGTTTTTCATTTATATAAGATATAATTTCAGTTATTAATGAGACTGTGGGCTGAAGATATGAGTAAGTGAGAAAGAGGGAAGCAGAAAGACAGGGGCAGCAAAAATGGGGAAATAGGGGGTTGTAGAGTCGAGATAAGAGTAGCTGCGACCCTTAAAACAGATTCATGGAAAGAAAAGGTTGGAGGAAAAGACATGACAAGCGTTCTACAGAGTGCTGGAGCTCACTTTGAAGACACTGTGTAGGAAAGCACTTGGCAGGTGTTGTAGAGATGCTTTGGTGCACTTCTCCTGTTCTGTGACCCATGCCTCATTCTCTAAGCATTCAGAGCTGCAGTGCCGAGACGACCCATGAGAAACGGCCAGCTCTGCATCAGTGGGATAGTTGACAAGAACCGGACTCAAGAACCAGAACCGAACTCTTTCCAAAGTGACTCACAGCAATGTACTTTCTCTTTTTTCAGTTGAACACAAAAGCTGATATTTTAAAGCAATGTTTCTCTTCAGTGGGCCACGGAGTGTGCAGTCAAAGAGGTGTATAGGCTATAATAAATGTTGTGAAATAATTGCATAATAGTATTAAATCTACTTTAGTGCTGGAAGGATATTACACAGCACCAAGATCTTCTCATCTGAGGCCTCATCCACAGTACTGCGTTTTAGTTTAGAAACGGAGAATTAAAACGAATACAATCTCCGTCCACACCAGCGTTTTAGCTGCGTATTAGAATTGATCTCCGTCCGCATTAAAACGACTGAAAACGCGGATCACGTGACCATTTACCAACACTGGGCATGCGCGTGCCGGTGTAAACAGGCGCATGTAGGCAGTTATAGCATTTTACTTGCTATACTTGCACAAATAGCTGCTAGCAAAGACACCATAGTCAGTAACACTTGTAATTCGTTATCCATGTTGCAGTCACGAACGTTACGTAGTCCAGGGTGTTTTTGTATGTTATCTTTCCGGGGACGGGTCATGTGATGGGTGGCTGACACCCAATCATAGAGACGAGCGTGAGCCTCTGCGTCATCGTTTCTAAAGTCCTCCGTTTTGACCCGTCTTCACTAAAACGCCCTCTGGAGATTCAAAACTAAAACGGGGTCGGCAGCGTTTCTAAACTTCTCCGTTTTAGGTCTTCGTTTTTGCCGTTGTAGTCTGGACGGGAGGTGCAAACGTAGCAAAAGGTCTCCGTTTCGAAACGAAAACGCAGTAGTGTGGATGGGGCCTGAGCTGCCTCTGCGGTCTGTCACCACTTGTCAATGTCAAAATATTTCAGATGACCAATCAAGTCAAGTCACCTTTATTTATATAGAGCTTTTTACAATACAGATTGTTTCAAAGCAGCTTTACAGAGATAACAGGAAAATAATGCAACAAGGTTTGTTTCTAGAAGAAAATAGCGTCACAGTCCAGCTTAAAGGTAGGGTAGGTCAGAATTGTCTAAAAAAACTTTTATTCAAATTTGTTTAAACTGTCTTTATATACCAATACATAATTAAAATGCAAGTACTCTTAAATAGAGAGTATAAAAAACTGAGTGACTCTAGTGTATTTAATCTTCAATAAACACAGCTCATCAATTCCATTCACTCCCACCTAAAAACGGGTGCGCGACTGCGCGCACGTGGGCAGAGCCAGTAATAGCGGCGGTAGTCATGGCGACGGAGAGTGACAGTCGCGCAAGCCAATCACTTGTTTCGTCCCGGTAGGAATTAATGAGCTGTGTTTTTTGAAGATTAAATACACTATAGTCACTCAATTTTTATACTCTCTTTTTCAAAGTACTTACATTTTAATTATGTATTGGTATATAAAGACAGTTTAAGCCAATTTGAAAAAAAGTTCTTTAGACAATTCTTACCTACCCAACCTTTAAGTAAGTTCAGTGAGGGTCCAGTGACTACATCATGCGTTGTGGTCGTGTCCAGGCGCAGGTCCTCCATCTGGTCTGGACACGGCCCGGATCTGGCTGATTACAGTAAACCTCGAAATAAACAGAAAGACTAACATTAGCGTAGATACCATTCTTCTTACTATGTAACAAGTACATCGGGTGTTATAGGAAGTGTTCCAATCAAATCAAAGTAGGCGGCTTTATGTTCACAGAAGCTGCGGAGCGCAAATTCCAGAGCAACTTCAGTTGACAGTCAGAAAGTGCAATATAAGATGTAAGAGGCTAAGCTAAACATTTCATATTTGACAGCTGGTTTAGGATAATTATATACTTTTCGTGATTCATGTAATGTAATATTTAGTAACTGTCAATGAGAGGGGACAAGAAATTAATGTGTACATGTTGCGAATGAATGAAACTTATTTATCTAGCATTCGTAACCTTCAGTAAACTAACTTAATCATTTGAATAAGATTCATAAAACATAGGCTAAATATCAGTTGACCTTATATGTTTACTTTGACACAGATGAAAAGGAAAAGACTATCAGTCAAAGCTCAGAGGGAGAGTGAAAGACTGAGAGAAAAAGAAAGAGTGATTGAGGAGAGAGGAGGTATTGACAAATTATCTACTGCTCACTGACAGATATTTCTTATCCAGTTTTTTGGCCTTCAAACGTCTTGAAAATCACATATGTAGATCAGAGAAATAAAAAAAATTCTCAGGGAGCCCGAACCCCTCTAACTACCTCAAATTTGGGTCTGTGATTATAAAACCCTGCCTACGGCCCTGTGTCACAGTTTCATTATTCTAACGTTTTTATTTTGTATTTTCTCTTACTTGTTACAAGAAAAATTCTCTCACCACAGAAAAACAAACTTCCCTGTCCTGTCAGCCGTTATACTCAGCTCTTCGATTGCATCAGCAAATGCGGGGGCGCGTGCTGTATATCACTTCATTATAAATAAAACTCAAAAGAAATTATGAGCATGCATAGTTATGTTGTCAATTAGTAAGTCATTAAATGACCAAAAAGTACCTAAAATTACATAACTGGTACATTGTGTGTTAGCTGAGAAGGATTTGCATACATTTCATTAACAGTTCATGTTAGTATTGTATATTCACCATGGTAACTGTTGTTTCCGTAAACCCAAAATCACACTATTTTCTCTTTGTGTTATTTTGTATATTTTTAAATGACTGGTGGCTCATACCAACTTTCTAACGTTATTGTATTAACAATACTGTATTGTATTAATATATATAATTCAATTAGGTCAAATTCCTAAAACAAAAAAAAAAGCATTTTGGCTTAATGACCATGGGAAAATGTGGGTCCCTTGGCCAAACCAGTTGAGAACCACAGTTTTAAAGAATGTCCTGGTTGCTCTTTTTCATGCAATGAATGTGAACTTGATATAAACTAGAACTTTCAAGCTTCAAAATGGACTCACACATGTAATAAAAGCACCTTAAAGTAGTTAATATGTCCAAACAATAGCTTTCTGTGACGAACAGCCTAAAATGTAAGTGATTAATCAGTCAGTAACTCGTGAAGGAATCGTTTAGACTGATTTTGTGAGCTGGATCAACCAAGAATTATTCATTTAATGATCGGATCATTGAATAAGTGATTTATGAGTGAATCATTTAGACCAGTTTTGTAAACTGGATCAAACACATTCATTGAAAAAGAATCGGACACTGCGTCCAAATATGCCTAAGAGTGCCTGTTCACAGTATTCATCTGTTCATACAGTAGGCGAAAAGTACCTGGATGACCTACTGCTTCCCGTGAGATTCTTAAGTGCACATCCATAGACACTTTACTATCCCATGAGGCCACAGGAGAGGATTTATGAACTGTACTACATCTGAATTTCATTCATACTACACGCACAAAACACACATACTATTTTTTAACAGTTGCATAGTATGTTCTTTTTCAAATGTTGTACCTACTCAGACAGTATTTGGGTATTTCAACACAGAAGAATGGTTCATTCAATATCACTGAATCATCTTGACAGCCCCAGTTTTTATTCACTTTTATCATGTTGAAAAAATTTATAGGATATTCTTCAAAAATGTGACCCTGGTCACGTCGCACGGGTATATTTTTGGCAATAACCAAAAATACATTGTACTGGTCAAAATTATCGATTTTTCTTTTATGCCAAAAATAATTTGGATTTTAAGTAAAGATCATGTTCAATGAAGATTTTGTAAATTTACTACCGGAAATATATAAAAACAATATTTTTGTGAGTGAATGCAGCACAATCGCAAACATAAATGCACAACTTTAAAGGGGATTTCTCAATGTTTGCTAATTTTTTTTGCACCCTCAGATTCCAGATTTTCTAATAGTTCTCGGTCAAATATTGTCCTATCCTAACAAACCATACATCAATGGAAATATTTTTTATTCAACTTTCAGGTAATATATAAATCTCTCAATTTCCCAAAAATGACCCATTTGACTGGTTTTGTGGTCCAGGGACACAAATGGTAACACTTTTCATTAAGTTCTCATTAGTTAATGTTAGTTAAAGGATTAGTTTACTTCAGAATTAAAATTTCCTGATAATTTATTCACCCCCACGTCATCCAAGATATTCAAATCTTTCTTTCTTCAGTTGAAAAGAAATGAGGGTTATTTAGGAAAACATTCCAGGATTTTTCCTCTAAATATTGGACTTCACTGGGGTCCAATGGTTTGAAGGTCCAAATTGCAGCTTCAAAGGCTCTACACGATCCCAGCCGATGAATAAAGATTCTTGCACACTGAGTCTGAAATTTTCATATGCGGTTTTTCGTATTTGTGATTCTGAATGGTCTGAATTGTCAAAGCACCATTCAAACACCATTCAAACTGCTTGTTACGGATGCAAAAAACGCAGAAAATCGAACCCGTTTTGGATTTTTTTATGACGGACGAAAGTTTCGGAGGCAGTGTACAAGCGTGATTGACATAACGTGAGGTCGTATTTATTTTTTAACGTGCAAAAATTTCGGATGCGAATTTCGCACTCAGTGTGCAAGGGCCTTAAGGGTCTTATCTAGCCAAACCATCTGTCATTTTCAAAACCGAAACAAAACCATTTAAATTGTTTTGAACCACAAATGATCTTCTTGCACTAGCTCTGCAATGTGCCACACATTACGTGATCACGTTGAAAGGTCACGCGTGACGTAGGCGGAAGCACAGACCTAGTGTTTACAAAGCAAACATGCAAAGACTAAGTCAAACGCCCTTTACAAAAAATAAATAAAAGGTACAACAACGATGTCAGCCGATTAGGAGAAAATTCGATTTCAAAGTGATTACGTAATGCGCGGCTCATCCCAGTGCTAGTGTAAGACGAGCATTTGTGGTTAAAAAGATATTCTTTTTATAAAATGACAGATTGTTTCGCTAGATAAGACCCTTATTCCTCGGCTGGGATCGTGTAGAGACTTTAAAGCTGCATTGAAACGGCAATTTGGACCTTCAAACTGTTGGACCCCATTGAAGTCCACTACATGGAATCCTGGAATGTTTTCCTCAAAAACCTTAATTTCTTTTCGACTGAAGAAAGAAAGACTTGAATATCTTGGATGATGTGGAGGTGAGTAAATGATCAGAAAAATTATAATTCTGAAGTGAACTACTCCTTTAATGCATTAGTTAACATAAACTTACAATGGGCAATAGAATACAGATTGTTTCAAAACAGCGTCACTGTGATAAAGGAAAATAATGATTAGTGATGTAAACAGAGTTCAATTCAGCTCTAAAGAAGAGTAGTGTCATTATTCAGCTCAAGTCAGTTCAGTGTTGATTCAACATAATGCAGTTAAAGGGATATTTCACCCAAAAATGAAAATTAGCCCATGATTTACTCACCATCAAGCAATCCTAGGTGTATATGACATTCTTCTTTCAGACGAATACAATCAGAGTTATATTAAAAATATATAATGCGTCAAGGTCAAGTGTTTCTCTTTCGCCGTAAACCGATGTGTACGGAGCTAGTTATTTTAGTCGATAAAGTTTTAAATATGGATGTTTTTCTTACACGAACGCATCGCTTCGCTTCAGAAGGCCTTTATTAACCCGCCAGAGCCGTGTGAATTTACTTTTATCATGGATGGATGCACTTTGATGGCCGATCACTGCCATTATAAAGCTTGGAAGAGCCAGGACATTTTTTTTATATATAACTCCGATTGTATTAGTCTGAAAGAAGAATCTCATATACACCTAGGATAACTTGAGGGTGAGTAAATCATGGGCTATTTTAAATTTTTGGGTGAACTATCCCTTTAACTGATGTTAATGTTAACTAATCCCTCACAAATGTACAGGGCATGAGGGTGAGTTTATTAGGTAACACTTTACAATAAGTGTGCACTAATAAGCATTAATTCATGCTTAACTAATGCACAGATAATACTGAATTAATGTATTACTAATGATTATCTAAACTATTCATTAATGATTGCCTCATTAGCAACTAATGAAGAGTCTGTCTGGTTAATATATTAGTTCATATATGAATTGTTATTAATTAAATGTGTAAGTGTGTATTAATTCCATAATACCTTATTTTATTAACTAATAGTGTTCATTAATTTGTTAATTACCACAATGAGCTAAAGCCTTATATTTCAACTTCCAGATAATACAGGTAAACTAATATGCATTAATACATTATTAATTACATTATTAGTAGTGTGTCAATTACTACAATGTTTTTGGAAACCAGTGTTTAATAAACAGCTTTTATAAACTCTAGTGATGGTCATTAATGATTAATTAATCATTAGCTAACAATCATTATGATGTGACTTTACTTATTGAGGCACATCATTATTAACTCATCATCTAGTAATTGTAGTAATTGACACTCTACTAATGCTGTAATTAATAATGTATTAATGCATATTAGGCTCATTGTGGTAATTAACAAATTAATGAACACTATTAGTTAATAAAATAAGTGATTAAGCAATGAATCCACAATTGCATATTTAATTAATAACAATTAATATATGAACTAATATATTAACCAGACAGACTCTTCATTAGTTGCTAATGAGGCAATCATTAATGAATAGCTTATCATTAGTAATACATTAATTCAGTATTATCTGTGCATTAGTTAAGCATGAATTAATGCTTATTAGTGCACACTTATTGTAAAGTGTTACTGTTTATTTTTGAGCGAGCTATAGCTATTGCCCCTAAAATTTGGGATAGTTCACCCACATTTTTGGGTGAACTATCCCTTTAACTGATGTTAATGTTAACTAATACCTCAAAAATGTACAGGGCATGAGGGTGAGTTTATTTTTGAGCAACCTATCCAATTAATGTGGTTCTCTGTGAGCTGTATGCATGATGTGGTGTCACGTTCCTCCTCCAGAGAGTGGGACGCCACAGTGATCCCGCAATATCCAGGCCTGCCTCTGCATCCGTACCTCTGACATTCCCCGGGAAGCCCTGGAGGGGCCGCTGGCCGCAGTGAATAATTAAATAGATGGTGGGAAAAGCATGCTGCGTGGGCATCCATATCGATCCAGAGTCCAGGATCGAGTTCCCATTGCCGGGCACACATTGAGTTTTTTATTAAAGGGATGAAAACCAATTAGGCCTCACGGCAACCTGGCCCCATCCACCACAGATTGCACCATGGGATTGATTCATTCTGATCTGGGTTGTGAAGAGAGGGAAAACTCAGCATTAGCATGCGGAGAAGAAGGCTAGAATTCCCAAACGCCATCACGGCTGAAAGCCTGCAGACTCTAGAGGTTTTCCAGGACGCCGGTGACATGACGGGACTGGAAGATTGTCTACTCTCACAAGCAGTGGGGTCACTTCACGAAAAATAATTTCAACGGAAATATTGCAAACCGGCCTAGAACTGCGCTGGTCTCTCTTGAGATCCGGGATTTAATTGCTTCTGGGATTGGAGGGGTTTGTTGTGTTGTTGTTGTTGGAGCAAATTGTATCCATCCAATATCCATTATAAGAGACCGCCCCGACAAAGCGTCTGTTCTTGGGACACGTAATCAGTCACGCACTATGGCCTCGGATATCAATTCCAATATAAGCGCTAATAAAGAGATCATTCGAGCAATAAGCAAACATCGCCATATGCTGCTGCGTTTCTTGTTGGGATGTATTGCACTGTATTTGCATATCATTTGCATTTTAAATCTCAAAGGCTGCTATAAGGAGACCGTCTTCTGTGGTTTCCATCCAAGATGAAGTTTGAGAACTTCAGTGTGTGTGTGGGTGTACCGGCTCAGCGAGTTCATCTGAAAGTGTTGTGATGAAAATGCATTGTGTGCCGATGCAGTCAGGCGTTATTCACATTCGTCTTCGATCCGTGCTGTCAAACAGGGTGTTGTTGAGAGTATTAATTGTGCTGATGGCTCCTCTCCGGACAGGCTGTTTGCAGCTCTCTCTGTGGTGCTCACTTTTATTGCTCGCGCACCTTTGATGTTTCATTTGTCTGATGAGGAAAAGACTCAATCGCTCCCTTTATTTCACAAGCAATTGACTGTTCTGCTGTTGTATTTTCTGAATCTTCCTCCCTTGACTCAGATTTCATACTCTACCTCTCAATTTAAGCTCTGACGTCGTTCTGACAGATCCAACAGTCCTGTGAGTTGTCATGGCTACCTGTTGAACCACACTTGTTTGATGTGAGGAAACCAGTGCTTTTGCTAGAGAGGATGGGAGTTTTGCAGAATTTCTTTTTTAAGTCCCCATGAAAAAAAAAAGACAATTGGCTTTATGCCCAGCTGCACTACTTCCTGAACTTCAGCCAGCTCCTTTGTTTCCTGTCTGCCATTATTGGACAAACTGATTAATCCAGGTGTGCCTGACCTCAGTAACAATAATCAGACACACCTGGATTAATCAGTTTGTCCAATAATGGCAGACAGGAAACAAAGGAGCTGGCTGAAGTTCAGGAAGTAGTGCAGCTGGGCATAAAGCCAATTCTTATTTTTTTATGGAAAATTGCAGTTTTATTATAAATTATTTATCTGTGCACGTTATTTTATTAATATTAATGTGTCTTAGTAATCTAAAACCAAAATAACTTCCCCCTCGCTCTTGCAGCAACATCTCTTCTCTGATGATGTGTTTACTGGCCTGAGGGCGGGGCAACCTGTCACTCACATGAGATCCACCAATAGCAAACAACAACCATCCAATCAATTCCCCAGCGACAAAATTAAGCCCCGCCCTAAATTTTTTCTTCAGCCTTTACGCTCTGGTTAAAAAATCGTTTTAAAAGTAGGTGTTTCCGAAGGCAGTCCAAACCAAGGAGGACTGTAGCATTAGCTTTAGCATGCATATTCATTCCTATTAGCATTTCTATACGTCTCAATTGTATTGCTATGAAGCTTGTTTCTGGCACAGAATAAAAAATTAAATAGGTAATTGCAACTTTTTATATCGCAATTCTGACTTTTTTCTCAGAATTGCGTGATATAAAGTCACAATTGTGTGTTATAAAATCACAATTGTCAGTCTTTTATCCCTCACAATTGAACTTTATAACTTGGAATTGCGAGTTTGTAAGAATTGCGAGATATAAACTTGTGATTGCGAGAAAATAAGTCTGAATTGCAAGTTATAAAGTCTTCCACAAAGTCTTGACTTCATAACTCACAATTGTGACTTTATAACTCGCATTTATATCATAATTCTGAGAGAAAAAGTCAGAATCCCTAGTGAAAAAAAATTATTTAAAATACATTTATTTCATACTAAGTATACTACAAATCCATTAACATATTTACTGACATATCGCTTGAGACTTACTGATATAAATATTATAATTAAACTTTATTTGGAGTTCTTCTTAATATTAAGCCTAAAATGTGTTTAATATCACTATTAGTAAGGATTGCATGATCTCTGTCTTAAAATGCAAGATATTTAAAGTGTACCTAGTTTACTTGCAATAGTTGCACTTTAGCTCAATCAAATATATTTAAGTACCGGTATATCTTTAGTACTATTTTTGGATAACTAGATAAGTACAAAATTAGTTGTTCCAATGTTCCAATTGACTTATATCAATTTAGTATACCAAAAGTACAATTGCAATGTATTTATTTTAAGTACATAAATATGTAAATGTATTTTTCACTTGGGATTGCAAGATAAAAAGTCGCAATTATCTTTTTAATATTTTTATTCTGTGGTGCTAACAAGTTTCCATACATCGCAGTGCGCGCTGAAAGAATGCCATTTGAAATATTCCTTCTTTGCTCGCGAACACTCAGTTCTGTTGCCAGGTTGTTTTGAACATTGAAAATCCTGTTTCACTCAGCAGTAATTCACATTACAGAAGTAAAATAGGATGCAAATGCTATTTAATGTTCACTTTTAATATAGGAATGTAAACATGTTCTGACGGGCTGTGATTGTGTTATGAGCAATCAGTTTACACAATCAGTCAGTGTGGACGTTACATCTCTGGTTCCATCGCAGCACTAAGGCCTGTTCACCCCAAGAAGGATATCTATAAAGATAACTATAATGATAACACACCAGTGTGCGATAATGTTCTGTTTCTTATAAGCTTCTGCTGCAGTGTTGTTGTCTGATGCTTTAAATGTTTGACCTCTTTAAAGCGGATTCTAATTGGCGGTCAATGTTTTTATCGTTCATCAGCTGAAAAAAAATGCTTTGAAATTGATTTCTCTGTGTCATTATCATTATAGTTATAGTGTACTCTGCTATTCTTTATATTTAAAATGATTGTTAAAACTGTATCTTTATTGTTATAGTTATCATCCTTGGTGTGAACAGGCTTTTAGGTTTTGGTGTTTGTAATGTATCCACAGCATGTTGTTGTTTCAGTTCACAGTGTCTTGTCTCATGCTGATGAACAATTCTGTTTGTTCTGACAACTGATTTTTCAGCTGTTGCAGAACTCTCTCGTAATGCGTGTCAAATTATCCCCTGTGTTTTTTACAGAGCGCTGGAACAACATGTTCCCGGTTTGTGCCGTAACGAGCTCAGGATACTTTTAGAGCACTTTAATTTCTCCTGTCTGACATTTCTCCGACATCCTCGGGACGGCTGCAACCGGTGTTGGAAAATGCAGTGTATTGGTAATCTTCAAGTGTCCATTAATGTTTCAACAAAGCCTCAGTGCACTGAAGCGGATCATATATATTGCATGCAAAACCATATGTGTAATATGCTCACTTGTGCGTGAAAAATAAAATACCTGAATGGAAGGAAGAAGGGTGGAGGATGCAGAGGAAAAGTCGGCGACCCAACAGATTGGGGGCCGAAGGTGACCGTTATTCAGAAGGCATTATAATCAGCTCTATATTACAACCCCCCTCCGCCCCATTCAGGGTCAAATCACTGCCCCCACCCCTTAAACGAGGCTCCATCTCCGAGATATCGCCGGCCTTTCCCTCCACAGCCTCTCTCTCTGGCCCGAACAGCGGACATTATCTCCAGCCATGGGACTAAAATAGTCCTCTAATGGAGCGAATGGAGCTCAGCCTCTCTGGCCTCTCTGACGGCGCTGCTCAGGTGGTGTTGAGCGCGAGGCTGGCACTGGTGATTGGAGGCACTTTAAGGGCAGGAACGGGCACTCCTAGGCACAGTATCTCCAGTGTGCTCTCTGTGGGGTGTGTGTTAGAACTTCAGGGGAGATGCACAGGGGGGCTCGGTTGGAGAGAAAGAAAGGCCTGTTTTATGTCGCATATCGCCCCCTGAGTGCAGATGACACATGCTGTTAGCCTAGCGCCGGAAATACACAAGAGAATCCAGCATGTTTGCTGACCAAGTTCATATTTAACCGTATCTTGAACATGGGTGGGGAGAGGAGTAAAAGAACTAGAATTTATTGTAAAGTCCTCCATTTGAATTATTTACAATTAATATATATATATTTTTATAAATATGCACATTGCACACATTCACTCTTAATGCCTAATTATGCAGAACACAGCTCCGCTAATGATTCTTGTCTTATCACATTCAGTTAGGAATTACGTTACATTAATGATGTAAATGAAAGCCTGTATTTTCAATAGAGGGTATAAACTTTCCCTCCAGACAGTTGGACTCGACAGTGATCCTGTCAACTTAGCAAAAGAAACACATACACAAAGCAAAGCCTGAACTTTATCTGCTAGACACTCATATCACCCAGCCCTAAAACTTGTTAGGCACTAAGACGTTATAGACATAATATTATGACTTTTTTGTGGAGCTGTTTTGAACGAAGTGCATTGTGATGCGGTATACAAATGAATTTGACTTGAAGCTCAGTCGAACATTAAGACGGGATTTGATGGCGAATACAATGGATTATAATCTTTTGGTTACGTCAATATATTTAGTAGAAACTTTTTACGTTTTCTGGGTAACCGTCCGTCCATCTATCCATCCATCCATCCATCCATCCATCCATCCATCCATCCAATCCATCCATCCATCCATCCCATCCCATCCCATCCCATCCCATCCATCCATCCATCCATCCATCCATCCATCCATCCATCCATCCATCCATCCATCCATCCATCCATCCATCCATCCATCCATCCATCCATCCATCCATCCATCCAATCCATCCATCCAGCCCATCCAGCCCATCCAGCCCATCCATCCATCCATCCATCCATCCATCCATCCATCCATCCATCCATCCATCCATCCATCCATCCATCCATCCATCACATTTGTAGGAGTTTGCCTTTCAGACGCAAAATTTAGGGGAGGAGAATATTTAAATGAACCATGCAAGGTGATTTACTAAGGAATATTGGAATTGCGCTCTCACGCTGATTTGCCCTGTTTAGTAAATCTGGCCCTTGAAGGGAAAACTGGGTTTTTCTTCACCAACACTGACCACCCTTTTTTGTTGAACAAAGGCGTTATGTAACGGGATTTAAAAAAATAAATTCTGACAAAAACTTTACAGTTACCCAAAATGTAAAATGCCAGATAGTTAATTGAGTAACCATTACAAAATACTGTATGACCCAAGTTATGATTTCAACCCAAAATTCAACATACAGTACTTGACACAAAGCAGCAACTACAAAACCATGTTTGCAATGCAGGCTCATTAGAAACACATGCATGTGGCCACATTTCTGCAAAATTATATTATGTTGCACATTTCACGACATTTTTAAAGTGAAATGCCCAATAAGTGAGTGGCGCTAAAAGTGCGTTCAGATGAACATCTTCCAAAACAGGTGAACATGAATTTGGAAATGTTTTATTCCATTGGTTGTTGAATTGAAATGTCTGGTGTGTGGCATTAATAGCTTTAATGCTTTGTCGCGTTTGAAAATAACGTACAGTAACACCTACACTAAACCCTAAAGATACCCGTCCATCGCGATGGCTGACAGACATCACAATGTTGAGTCGGCATCGTGACCCCCCCCCCCCCATTGTTTCCATAGTGACGCGTCATGCTTGACACGCGATTCACCACAGCCAAAATAGCGTTGTATGAAAGATGTAGCGCTTTTATTTCTAAATATTAACAAACTTGCTTACCATGTCATCAACTATCTTCTATTCCGATTCTCAAATACGTGTAAGTGAGTTTGTTTTGTCGTTTAAATACCTTTATAAATGATCTTGATCTGTAACGTGAGATGGGCACCGCCATGTTTGTTTGGGCCGCAGTTCAGAGGTTCCTGTCTGTTGGATTTATTAGCCTACAGCACATTAATTCATCAGTTTCTCCCGAAATACATGAAAGTAAGAGGCTGGTGAACTGGGAGAAGAATAGAGTAAACTTTATAGTTACTTACACTGTGTATCTGATATTAATAAAACAGGTCGGCAAATATATTTGAATGGATTGTTATTGCTGCTTCTATAGACACCATTGTGTATTTTACAAACTATAAATGTATTGGTTTGCTATAAATTATATGTATTTAAATATTTGAAACCTGAAATAAACATTATGTGGTTAAAAACACTGAATAGTAGTGAAGCGGTGAGCGCGTCCGTCTTTGGCTCAGCACCAGCCATAGCGCTAAAGCTGCAGAGCGTGCCAAAATCGAAATTGCCGATAAGGTGTAGAGGAAATATACCTATCTATTCAAATGCTGCAATTTGACAAAATAGTTCACAAATGTAACAGTGCTATTGTAAAACAGCTGTCAAATCAAATATTAAATGTTTAGCTAGTTCTTACCTCGCACTCTTCGTCGTTAAATTTCTCGTCGCTCTGGAATAGAGGGATGCAGGGATGACGTCAAAACCCGGAGGACTAATTCGCCTGTGACGATCTGCGGCTGGAGTGCCTGCTTGAGCCTCTGGGGGGCACTCCTTCCTAGTTTGTTTCCATTATGTTTTACCCTGGACTGATTATGATTGATTTTATGCATCTGTGTTTTATTATCTTGGTTAGCGCACCTGTCTTAAGCCTGAGTGGCCCTTTGTACCATTGCTCAGTATTGTATGTGTCTGACTGTTTTACCTAGCCTTGTTCCAGTTTCCTTGTATTCTAGTGTTTCGGTTCCCTGTTTATCTGCCTGTTCCCGGTTTCCCGTTTGCCTTATCCCTGCATGGATTTGATGTTTGTTTGGACTGCTTACCTGGTTTTGACCCCTGCCGGTTTCCTTGTACCTGTCTCTGGATTCTCCTCATAATAAAGCCTGCGTTTGGATCACCTCTGTCTGTTCCATGTACAGTTTCATGACATCGCCACTGGTTCCCTCTGGATTTTCCTATGGGTTTCTATGGTGGGTTTTTTCAATTTATGAGTAAACATAACTTGATGATTATTAGGCATTTTGTTCTACATCGTCAATTACACACAGACATATTGAAAACTGGACTGTTATGTTTATTTTAAAAAAAACGTATGTTTCTAATAAGTAATTAATGATATATAGATTTAAATCCATCTGGAAAGCGTTTGAGAAGGCATTTGACCTGGTCTTTTCACGATCGGATAGCTATCCAATTCAAGAAAATGCATGAAGTGACCAGGTGTGAACAGGCCCAAAAATGGTAGAATTATTCCCATTAGTGTTTTTTAATTGAGTTTATAATGCGAGAGAGACCTGGAGAGCTATCAAATCCACAGAGTTTGCAAAATAGCATTATGAATACACATTCCTTGTGGTGTTTACGGATCTTCAGGAGTCCATTAAGCGCATAATATTTCAGTGTCATTTTTGGGTTATTACATGCACATTAGATATCTAGTTAATCATGGCTAATTACATGACTCGCTCCCTGAAGGAAAGACAAAAATCAGCAGAAAGTGCAACTTTAAAGAGGAAGTAAACAGAGGGAACAAAACATGGCCTCCCACAGATGGTTTCAACTGTCTGCATCACAGATATTATCACACACAGCCCCCGCATTCACACGTGTATATACAGAACTCCACAAAAAAACAATGAAGTACGTGATGTCCAGAGACTGTGGGTGTGTGTGCTGTCAGTTATAAGTATACTGTATACTCTGAAATCGTCATGGAGAAAACATTGTTATTACATTTTAATAACATGTTTCCTTCATGAAAATCAGCAGTTATTAATAGCTTCTTTTTGTATGCAAAGTAGGCCTACTCTCAAAATGAAATGTCACTCTACCGATATTTATTCATCCATCACTAAAACTCAACACTTTTCAGAAGATTTCATGAAGAGTTATTTTTGAATGTCTTGTACTACAGATCCCCTATAGGGACATGGTGATGGGAGGGAAAAAAATATATTACAATGCTTTCTGCACTTGCTTGCAAAACTTTTGCTTTCACTCACAAATCAAATTTCATCAAAGATGAAAGGAAAAACTATTTCAGTGCTTTTAAGAGCGAGCGGTTTCTCGGGGGTATGCAACATTTTTTGCAGGAAAAGACAAAAGCGTGGTGGAAATAATTATTACATAATCATATAAAATGTTATAGTATATAAAATATACTTCCCAAATCATATTTTGTCAATTACTATGTCTCCGTACTTTCATTGCTGAATTGTACCAGTCCAGATGTGTTTGCACGTGCGTTGCAGACAGACTGGCAGTCTATAAGACCAGAGAAACAAGCGCTGCCATCTTTAGTATTTTGTCTTTGAACTTCAGTTTTTGCGGTCGCTCTGTATATTTCTATGGCATCGCTGTTGAAGTGGTGAAGTGGATTTTACTTGTTGTAGAGTTTGCTCATGAGCATTGTAATGTTTGAAACGGGTGTCATAACAGATGTGATTAGACTGGGAATATTTTAAAACGAGCGGTTCATTCATAAATCCGTAAGATCTTACCTTCGTGATGTGGAAATACAAATCAGAAGACAGAACACAACGAGTGCAGCGCTGAGCTACATAAGGTATTACACACAACACATGAGTGGTATTTTCTGTGACTCTTTCTGGAAGTTACATCGCTAAGCCACTGTGGAAAACACTGACGATTTTTATGACTGAATAAATTATTCAATGAATAAGTCATTCAGGAACGCCATTAATGTGTTCGTCGGAATGCACTACGGTTAATTCTGCTTCGTTCTGCTACAAAAGCAATATCCTGTCTAAAATTTAAGTTAGTCTTTAACTTTTTGTTTATTGAATTGTTGCAAATAAATTGAATACCAGCTTAAAGTTACATCAAAACCAGATCCTATAAGTAAGTATTTATGAATGTTTTTCCAATAAAAAGAATATATATATATATATATATATATATACATAGTTAATTACTTATTTTACGTTCAAAGTCAAAGCTTATTTTTCTGTGTTAGTAGACATTGTGTGTTAATAAACAACTTCAGTGCTTGTGTAGACAGCCTTTACAGTTTACTGTAGTGATGGGAGAAACTAAGCTTTTCGAAACTTTGATCAAATTGGCCGTTCGCAAAGACCCGCCCCCCTTAGTTACTGTCGCTAGTTAATGTCCGACAAGCTACGCCGCTCTCACACACACCGAAAAATACATCGCGGAGCAGAGAGACACTGACAACACACTGACAGACAGGACAGACCAGCTTACTATTAAACTTATTAAACAAAGTCTCACCTTTCAAATTTGGTCATTTTTTAAAATAAATTTAAACAATAAATACCGTTTTGTGGCTCTTTAATGTGTCGGACAGATCGCTGTAGAGCATCAGTTAAAGCTGCTCGTGAACCGATCATCTCTTCCTTCTAGTTCATTTATAGCATCAAATAAACATGAATGAACATCAGAAGGAATGTCATTTTAACCGCGGAAAGACGTCAGTACACTCCGCTTCTCAAGTTCAAATCCTCCCATGTTAATCTACTAACTCTCCTGACTGCTTTGTTGGACAAAATGGCGGATGGCGAAGTATGATTGGTCAGATCACCTGTCAGTCAAGCTCCCTGCGAAGGGTCAATTGCTTCGCAAACTGATTTACTGTTTTGAAGTGTTCAAAATGCCACACGCTGGTGACCCCTGCTGGTCACAACAGTGTAAATGCAATGAAAATTCAGCAAAAACATGCATTACAACAGCTTTAACAAACCAATTGCAAATGTTTTATTTAGGTGCAACCGTTAAATACAATTAACAAATCATATAATACCATTAAATATGAAGTATTAAATTGTAGAACTTGTTTTTAAAAAAAGTATATTGTTTCTGGCCAATCAGAGCAGAGTAGGCTCCCGGAGAGGAGGGATTTAGAGAGACTGAATCTTCGGAGGAGTTGTTTGAAAATCATTAAAAAATGAGTTCATGGTGAGTTGGTCACGATACATTGCTTGAATTTTGCTGCTGTTAAATAAGCCGAGAGTGAAGCGGAAATAGCTAGTAACATTACGTTGTTACAGTGTAGTTGACTGACTGTCCTTTTAACTTTTTACAATGTGACTGAAGTATTTCTTTAATAGCGTGACAGTTATAGCAATGAGACGTATCGTATCATCTCTCCTTGGTCTGTTATATTGAAAATGTATGTTTTACAATTTGCAGTATGACATTATCCATTGCTAAATTATGGCTCATCATAGACTAATGTCACTATCAGTGGAAGACCGCTAACGTTAACGAGCTTGGAAACCACAACAAACTTATTCTGCCTAAATAAAGTAATGATTACTGTATTTATAACTAGCATATCTCTAGTTACAGTCCCTGCATTGTAAAATGTAAGTTAGACTTGCGAGGAGTGAACATTTAGACATAGAGAAAAAGTATCAAATGTAGCTTGTGCATAAAAGTTAGCTTTTCTTTTACACGTGTGTGAAATCCAATGACGCCAAGTGTGCGTTGCAGACTGTCGTTCAGCCGCAGCATTAACGAGTCACATAATGGATTAGATCGCTAAATAGTAGGTTTTAAAAGGCAGGCAGCAACTGATGATTGAAAATGGTTTGATGTAGCTTGATGGAAAGAATTAAAAAAGTGCAGGTAAAGGGATAAGCAAGCTGAGGTTTTTTGTCCTAAAAATAGGTTGAAAAAAGATTTTTTTAGGTTGATAAAAACCTTTATCTTGTTTAATGATAATATAAATGTCATGATGATGATGATAGTAAAAATGTCATTTTTATTTATTTTTTGTAATTATTACTGTCAATAATGATGATAATAATAATAATAATGCTTGTAGTAATAGTTGTGGCTGTAGCAGCAATCATTTTATTTGTATGTTTATTACTACAAATAACTAATGTTAGGGAAATCTGTTAATGTTTTGTTGCGCGTTTCTGAAATTAAAAAAATAATCGGCCGACATATCGGAATATCGGATTTTAAAACCAAAAAATATTTGTATCGGTATCTGCCTTCAAAATCCTTTATCGGTCGGGCTCTACTCCGGAGCGACTTATAGTCCGGAAAATACGGTAATGTGATATGCATTTTGCGAATTGTCTTTAGGTTTGATGCTGAGGGGTTGCTTAGTATTCCTAATTTGAATGAATCTGTCATCCGGTGATACTAGAAGCCTAGTCTGCATCTTCATCACCATGAAGAAGGGTTGAGGTGGTCCCTTGATGGCTGTTCACACCCTTCAAACACATCATGTGTCAGCTCCCCCTGAAGATTCCTTTATTCAGAGATCCAGCTGTCAAACGGATACATCCTTCATGATATTGTGAAACATATTACATCATCTCCTCTGATCCAGCTTGAGAAAATGGGCTTGCCTGCAAGCTATTTCTAGATGGCATCAAAGCTCGGTTGCTGTGAGATTTAAAGGACCGATTTGGGATGGTGACAGAGAGTGCAGTCTTATTTTGGAACGTCTTCATTAAAAGACTTTTGTTTATTGCCTGCAAAATGTAATTATCTTTGAAGCTCAGCTAGTATGAAATATCACAGTACATGGATCACATGACTCATTTTAACCCCATATAGTAGGGCACACACAGTGGCGGCTCCAGAGATTTTCTGTTGCAGGTGCTATGGGGGTGCTCAACACTTAAGAGAAGGTGCTTTAAATTTTGCGGCGTCTCATTATAGAGGTCGCATTGGACCACCCTTTTTAGAATGCGTACACGCCCGCATTAACTATATTCATTCCGCGACTATATATATATATATTCAACGCAAGGGCTATAGATACAACATACATAAGCCTGTCAATGTAAACCATAAAAAAAATATTATTCACACAATTATGTCACACTTGAGCCCTGAATTAGCCTGGGAAAACCCAGACCACTCTCAGTTGTAAGTAAGTTAGGGTCTGGCAAAGCTCCATAGACAATTCATTTCCACAGGGGCGTCACCAACGGACGTCGGATAGATCTGAAACCAATCAGAGCGATGAATGACATGACGTATGCAGAGCGACGGAGAAACATCTCGAGACTCTCAGCAATTCTCTGTTTGTGTTAACGAAAATGACAATTTTAAATCGCTTGAAACAGACGCGATAGCTGATTCGAACGAGTGATGTTGTGATGTTCCTCGGCGGCATCCATCTTTGTAATGTACAAAATCTGCGTCACCGTCTCTGCTCTGTCGTCATCGTGTAAAGCCCGCCCCAACGTTTCTGATTGGTGCCGCGATTTCGACGGATTGGAAATGGGTTTCAATGGGCTCTTTGCCAGACCCACTTGCAGAGCAAATCTAAATTTGCCGGAAGTGGTCTGGGTTTTCCCAGGCTAGTGTCACTTGTCTGTCCTGTCTTGTGATGCACATGGGTGTTTTGTTATTTTGGGGCCATGTGCTCTTGTCATTGTCTGGTCCCTCCCCCTTGTTATCTGATTATTGGTTTATTTGTCCCACCTGTCCTGCTCGTTACCCTCTTTTGTTTGTTCCCCTATTTAGGCCACATCCACACGAAGCCAGAGCTTTCCCTATCCGATTTTTTTTTTGCCTCGTTCTAAAAAATAATTCCGTAAACACGGCGTCGTCTCAAGAAATATCTGCGTACACACGAAACCACTGAAACCGACTCAAAACGATGTAGTATACATCCCAGACCAGTATGTGGCGCTGTAATTCTGCCATATAGATACAATAAAAACGGAGAAGAAGACTTTGAGCATGCGCATAAACCTTGCGCGCTGTAGGCCTATACAATAATATTAGGCACAGTAGCTTCTTCTTTTCTTTTTTACCAAGAACTTTATTAAACAATATGAACAACCATAAATGGCCTGGTACAATAGGGATGAGTCACGAATCACGATATTCAATTAGTTATCGGACTCATAAAGCTTGCCACAAAGAACCGGCAAAAGTAATGAATGAGTCAAATATAGCAAGGAGACATTTTAACAGTTTAAAAGTAGACATTTCAAGCATTCTATATATTTCTGAGTTTCGGTTAATTTATGAGACGAGTTCCAGTTCACGAGCAATGCAAGTTATATTGCGCCGGCGCGTCCATGTCATGATTATAATGTCAGCTATATTTGCTTCTTATTTATTAAATCCAGGCAATTGGTTGATGAAACTTTGATTAAAATTAAGATACAATTTATACAAAACGAAATTCACTTTAAAGAAAGGCTTTATACAAACCAGCTTTATATAAAACAAAACTTAATGTGGTCAAAATTATGTCTCCCGCTATATTGCGCATCTTATGATTACTCATGCTGTTCACTTTCATAAATCAACATAGATGAAATAAAAAATAACATATTATTTAAACATAAATATGAAACTAAATACATTTTCTGTAATGGCTACAACAGGCTTACTGAGAAATGTAATGTCGGAGTGGAATTTGAGCGAGCGCCGTTGTGCCGGCGAGCATGTGCGTTTTTTGAACAGCCTAATAATAATCAAATAATTCCCAGTGATCGTCGAATATTTTTTTAGTTTGAAATGCCCATCCATACAAAATACGAAATGTCTTAATCAGACAACAGACCAGCACCATAGCATAATAAAAATATAAAGAAATACAATGAAAATACATTTAAGTAAATAATATCTAAAGTAGGTAATAAAAGAGGCTCAGTAGCTTCTGCAGCATTATATTATATTTTTATACAAGCAGTCGGCAGGTGTTGTTGCTGTTACGTGACTAGCAGTGTCCGACTAGTCGACATGACATCATCGTTTCACAAAATATACGGATTGGCTGTACACACGAAAACGCAAGCGTGTCGTTTTCAGATTTATCCACTTTGGGACCCGATTTCAAAAAATAGCGGTTTCAGTCTCTCAAAACGCCGGATCCGTCTGGACGAAACGCCAATACGACACAAAATTTGTCCGTATACAGCTAAACGCGTCTCCGTGTGGACAGGGCCTTAGCCTCCCTGTGTTTGTAGTCCTGTTGCTGGTTCGTTGTCAATGTTTCCTGTTTCCTTGTGTTACCTGTTCCTGAAGCCTCTCTTGTTTTCCCCCTCGGGGTTGTTTTGTTTATAGCTCGTCTTTATTTTGTATTATTTAATAAACATCATCTCATCCTGCTCTTGTATCCTCGTCTCCGTTCAACCATACCGTGACAGCTAGCCCTGAATACAACGGAGCAGCAAACAGCAACAACAGAAGGCAACAGACACACGCTTCGGCCTAAAATGCTCAGATCACGAAATCACACAGCCAGTTACCAACACTAGTCTAATGATGAATCAGCAGTGTTCCTAATGTTGGAGCATTATGCAACTATGAAGAGCCAAGATTTGTGCTTCAACCACCAAATTAATTAAATTTGTAAAAGCCAACAGAGGGGGAAATCAAGCACTTACCATAGATGTCTTCACAACAAAACAATACGTCTGTTGCTGTGATTGAGTGCGAAGGCATCAATGATGTTATCGCAGTCAAGGGTCCTCGTTCTCTCTGTGTTTATAGCCAAAAGTGCCAGATTACTGGTCCTAGCGTCTCCACTGCTGTTCCTCAGGTAGTTTTTTACACGGCCCAAGCTAGAAAAACTGCGTTCACAGCTCACTGATGTGACAGGAAGTGTCAGGGCTATGCATATTAACGTGTACAGGTCCATAAATGCATCTTTATATGGCCGCATTAAGGATAGGAATTCCTGTGTGCGGTGGATGGCATGTCCCTGTTCTTCCTTCCTTTGTAGAAGCTGCCACACCTGGTAGAGCTCTGCTGACAGGTTTTCTCAGAACGTGGACGTTTAGGGAGCAAAAAACGATCCATGGTGTATTTTACTTTGCTAAAACTCGCTATCAAAAACAAGCTGAAATGCGTTAAGGTCAAAGGTTCGCCGGGGCTGCGCCCATTGGCCAAAGAAGATCACCAGTTTCGGCCTCATGTTATTATATATTAATTATATATATTAAATTATTATTTGATTCCTATTTTAAAAACATGAAAAAGAATATTTAAACATGACATTAAAATATAAATATAAAAAATTACAGACATTTCTTGGGGGTGCTGGGCAGGTGCTATGGCTATAATAGGGGGAGCTGCAGCACCGTCACTGGGCACACACACACACACACACACACACAAGAGGGTTGTGACACCCCAGGGCATTGATTTATTGAGTGTACGCTGTGTTTTAGCGATCAAAGCCTTGGAGCTCATAGTAATGAGAGAGAGAGAGAGAGAGAGAGAGAGAGAGAGAGAGAGAGAGAGAGAACTGATGAGATAAAATATGTGGAATCAAGCAGAAGGTTGCAGAAAATAGAGCTGGCATCTTCTCCAGAGCAGTCAGTGTGTTCTCTTGAGGGAAGAAGCCTGCAGACGCTTCCTTTATAGTGTTTCTGCTGGGCCTGACGGATCTGGTGGCAAAGCAAAACTGCCACCTCACAACAGTCCCCTGTTCTCGTGTACCAGCCCTCTCGGGGTTTGATAACAGCCAGCCGTTCGCTCACAGGTCACTTCCACATTCCCTCGCTCACGTCAGGAATCTGTTCACTGTCCGGGAGCAGTTTGATTTTGTGTTAAAGGAACTTATCAGAGTTATTTTCAACCTGTCTGTGGACCGCAGTCAGTTACAGAGGACAGTATTGACTCTCTCACGTTGGAATAAAGGAGCAGGAACTGAGTTTTCAGTAAACACACATATAAAAGAAGCGTGTATATCAAACAATGAATGCCCGTATGATATAAGAAAAATTACCATTACATTTCCCCCCCAACATTTTTTTTTTCTGTTTTAATTTTTCTGGATTCCATTTTTTAATTTTTTTATTGGTTAAATACAATTTTAGTAATCAAAAAAGCAGTCTAATAATAGAAATCATTACACTTGGTTGAACACGTAAAAAACACGTTGGAAATCATGATGAATGGTTTAACAGCAATTTTTAGGGCCCTATTAAATCAATATTTTTTTTTTTCCAAATTCAGTATTTATATATATCATTTTCCATGATTAAGACAGTTACTTGATTGTGATTCACAGCTGCAACAGAACTGCAACTAAACAAAACCATTAATAATTGTTTTTGTCTCACCAAGGCTGCATTTATTTGATCAAAAATAGTCAAAACAGTACACTCTAAAAAATGCTGGGTTGTTTCAACCCAATTTTGGGTCAAATATGGACAAACCCAGCCGTTGGGTTAAATTTTTACATTACATTTTTAACCCAACAGCTGGGTTTGTCCATATTTGACCCAAAATTGGGTTGAAACAACCCAGCATTTTTTAGAGTGTAATATTGTGAACATTAATACAATTTACTATAACTGTATATTTTAACTTTTAAAACGGTTATTTTCTGTAATAGCATTACTCCAGTCTTCAGTGTCACATGATGCTTCAGAAATTGTTCTAATTTGCTGATTTGGTGCTCAAAAAAACATTTATTTATTATTATTATTAATTAAAAATGGTTGTGTTGTGTAATGAAGTGTGTAAAGTGTTGAAATGTTGTTGTTGTTGTTTTTTCATTATTGTTAGATGACCAAAGGAGAACAGGATTTATTTATTTTGTGATCTTCACTTGTGAACTATTTAATGCGTCCTTGCTGAATAAAACCACCCAGCTGGCTGGGTTAAAATGAGTCATCCAACATGCTAGGTTAGTTTAAATGTGTTGTGCCCAATATTTACTCAGTGTGGTGTTAGCAGTCGAGTTATTTTAAGTGTATCATTGTAAACCTAAAAGTGCATGCGACATAAACACAGTGTGTCAGTACAATACAGGGATCAACTGTACAGTATACTCTCTATTCATTGTAAAACAAGCATATAGACGTTACGTTGGAAATAAATATATTACGTTGAATATCCCTTTTAGCACAGGCTTTCCTTCACATTAGCACAGAAAGGATCCTGTTAATTGATCTTCAAAGTCACAAAACCCTGCTTAACCTTTATTCGACTGTGATATGATCACACCGTGTCACACTCAACAATACAGTCGTTCCCATTGCGGCAGGGAACCTCATAATCCCGGGATACTCCAGACGTGTCCATCCACACAGCTCTCGCATAACCTTTCCAAAATAAAACAACCAGTTTTGATGAATCTTTAATGACTTCTTTGTTGACCTCAACAGCACATTTCTCATGGTCACCGAGAATCGAACCGGGATATATACATCTCACCGGAGAACGACGGATAGACACGGATATGTTTGGTTCCCTGCTCTGGAGACACAGGGGTTCAGATCTGCACTCATAACGCATTCAGCTTCATCTCGAAGCTCTCAAGGGCTATAATTAAACCTGCAGGATTCCTGGAGACAGAGAAAGGAACCTTTGCTGAGCTTTGGACGAGATATGCTGATTTTCAATAGGTGTGATGAGAAGGACGTGAATGAAGTTTAATGACGGCACTTGCTGCCATAGGGGGATTAATGAAGAATCACGCTGAGCCATCATCACTGTGATAGAGAATAGCTCCTCATCCTGATACTTACACATGTATCTATGTGATTTCAGTGCTAGGTATTATTGGCGAGAGGTTTATAGTTTCGGAGGGTTTTGTTTGGTTATTTTCTAAACAGCTCCTGCTCTTTTGTGCGCGCGCTCGCGGTGTCTTTCAACAAGCGTGACGGAGAAGATCGGGCTGATTATTTATTACTCTTTGATATGCAGAGGACAATACTTATGGTTAATTACATTTTGTGCCGTTGAAAAGTGGATGAGTAATTGAAATTAAACTCGCCAAGCAAAGAGTGCAATTTACGATCATAATCATCCACACCTGCTTCATGCTTTTTCTCGATGGGCTCTTTGGGTACAGGCACAGCGCTTCACACATTGTTGTCACAATGCTTTACAATCTCTTTTGAAATCTCTTCATATCTCTTTCAAATTTGTTGAAAAAAAAAAAAATCAAATTGGTGTTTTCATGTAAACACTTGATTAAAGTTGCGTTTATAGCTTTGCTATCAGATCATTTGACTGTTGTATGACAAGGTTAGTTCAGGTTGTAAAATGTCATGTGGTGCGACTCCCCAAAACCTTTATGATGTTTAGGAATTAACAAATCATGATATATGTGTATATATATATATATACACACCGTATTTATACAATAAGTAGTTCTGACTCTAGATCTGATTGGCTGAGAGCCTTTTCCAGCCATGTGAAATTCTACTAAGGCTATGTTTACAAGGAAACGATCTGAAGAGAAAACGCAAAAGTGGCGTTGCGCTATCAATTTTTATTCTGCGTTTAGACGAGCTTTATGGGGGGGAAATCTGCATGCATATGGTGACGCAAAAGTGTGTGAAATTCGATGTAGTGTGCACTCCAGGCGGCTAGGTGGCAGTGTAAAGCACTGAAAGTGAAAGAGCCGCTGACACAGTTTTTCATGTTTAATACGGTAAAGCTGCTGCTTTAACCCTCTGTGCTCTCCGTGTGTCGCTCAGATTTTTTATTTATTTTTGTCAATGAAATTAATGCTATATATTAGTTTGATAATGTTTTGTTATTTTCCTGTACTGGCGCATGCCTGTGACGTAAACGCGTACGCGACGCCTTCACTGTCTAGCAGACTCTTGCATTTTACCGTTTTTACCCTTTAGACGGGAACGTGACGGTGGAGCGTTTTTAAGATTTCCACTCTGGAGGGTGGTTTCACTTTTTTG
Source organism: Phoxinus phoxinus (assembly GCF_949152265.1). NCBI lineage: Eukaryota > Metazoa > Chordata > Actinopteri > Cypriniformes > Leuciscidae > Phoxinus > Phoxinus phoxinus. The sequence continues at coordinate 4,094,962 of NC_136897.1, forward strand.
CGTTTTTAAGCCCCAAAAACACCGTCGCCATGTAAATGAAAGGCACATCCGATAAAAATATTTTTACGTTTTCACCCGCGAGCGTTCTCGTGTAAACGGGGCCTAATATCACATGGAAACTGTTTAACAATTTGTGTCATGCCGTTCATTTCTTCCACTATAATTTTACAAATACTACTGTTATTGCGTCACGGAATGTAGTCTTAAGTGTTTTTATTCGAGAATGTAGTTGTTTAGACCTAATGTACAAGATTTATTAATAAAAATAGCTCCTATTTGAGCATTTGTTTAGATGTTTTAGTAGATGTGAGCTCCAGGCAGTGTTGCCAAGTTGGGCTACTTTTACACTTAGGCCTCATCCACACTACTGCGTTTTAGTTTAGAAACGGAGAATTAAAACGAATACGATCTCCTTCCACACCAGCGTTTTAGCTGCGTATTTGGATTGATCTCCGTCCACATTAAAACGACTGAAAACGCGGATCACGTGACCTCTGCGTCATCGTTTCTAAACTCCTCCGGTTTGACCGTCTTCACTAAAACGCCCTCCGGAGATTCAAAACGCAAAACGGGGTCGGCAGCGTTTCTAAACTTCTCCGTTTTAGGTCTTCGTTTTTTCGTTTTGTAGTCTGGACGGGAGGTGCAAACGTAGCAAAAGGTCTCCGTTTCTAAACGAAAACGCAGTAGTGTGGATGCATTGTCACTTGATCGGCCTGTGGCGAATCACAGCACAGCACAACAATTAATTAAATTAATTGTTATATTTAATTATATGGCTCAAAATCTGCAACTTGGTAATTAAATGTAACAAGTTATGTAAAATTGTATAATCTTTTGTCGGAAAAATTAAACATTTTAGCAAACTAGATTTAGCAAAACTAGCAAGAACTGAGAAGATTTGTGATCAAACTACATTTTATAAAAATCCCCTGTCAAAAAAATTTAAATTGCCGTTTATGTTCTTTAGCATTCTCTTGTGTTATATTATGTGTTACGTAAGTTATCGTCTCAGGCCGGCATTTTCTCCCTCTTTTCAGAAAGCGATGACGCATTCAAAACATCCGGTAGTTTGGGTTCTCTAGGAAATCTGTGAACTCCCTGAACCTCTTCTTCTCGTAAATACAATTGTATATTGTGCACGTTATTCTTTGACAGACATCAATGTCATGATTTTAAATCATGTGGATTTAAAAAAGAAAGAAAGATGGATTGTAAGTTAATAATCATTTATTTCTTTGCCAAAAAGTATTAATTGAAGTGATTGATGCCCATGTTGTCACGGTTGTTGGAGGCATTGTTTCCTTCTTGTCTCGTGTCTATGTTTGTTTATGTGTGAGTGGGCGTTGTCCCGCTCACGTGTCCGTCAGCGCTCCAGCCAGTGGTGTAGTCTAGTTTTTTGTAGTGAGTATACTGTGACCGTTTATTGTGATTAATATTATGATTAATAAACGCTTTGAGTACCTGCAATTGCTTCCTGCTTTGTTCGCCCATGACACATGTGTTATGTCAATGTTTTTAGTTTATAATATTCCAACTGTTTTTGACGGACGCGATAACATGTGTTAGATTTTTGGGTTATTATAAAATCTGCTGGAGACATTCAAAATGCTTTTTTGTTTGTTGCTTATTCATGTTTGGCTTGTCAAAAATGTTACATTCAGATGTCGCAAATTCATTGACATTTGAAAATCAAGTTAATTCTTTACCAGGAAACGAGTGTTTTTGATGCACAAAATTGTTTTTATCGTCTTACAAAAATATTTTATTTAAACCCACGGAAATGCAGATCCTGTAAATAATAGTGAAAAATATATTTTTTTAAACCGTTGTTCCAATATTATTAGCACATTTCTACTGCCACAAGTGTAGCCTAAAGTGCTGTACAAAGCAATCAAGAAAACCAAACAAACCAACAACTATTACCCCTTAGCAGATTTTGACTCTGCTATAAGTTTTCAACACAAGATGAAACCAGCATGAATACAAAAAATGCATTTCTAATCATTTGCATACATTTTATGCTCTGCTCAACTTTTTTGCATTGCCAACGGTTGCTGTCGCTCATCTAGCCTCAAATCATCCACTCTCGTGGAAAATGAAAGACTTCTGGTAGCTTTGTCGCAGCAAATCGCCGTGTATTCTGTGTTAATGGGAATGCCATGAGCATTTCATATTTTCATGTTAAATATTCCGAGCATAAACAGGGATGAGTGTTATGGATGATGATGATGAGTTCAGAATAAATTGCAGATCTCTAAATGTTTTGCAAAACCTTATCTGCCATCGGTGTTTATTCTGCATGCGAGGAAAGTAATAACGTTGCTGACATTTGGCCTCTGAGCAACCTTTCATGAAAGAGCAGGGCAGATTCATTTGCATATTGAAAATCCAGAGTGAATGAAAAGAAGAAAAATAGTTTGGCCTTTCCTGAAGGATATTGCTAGAATCGTGTTTAAGTTTTAGGTAAGATTAGGTTTAGGGGTTTGGTTCTGTGTAAATTAAATGCTTGGTTTCAGGTTGCGCACGAGAATCAACACAGGATGGATACTTACTGTACCAAATGGCATTTTTACAAGAGGAGGCGTGATCCGGCGCAAACGTTCCCTGCTGCTATTTTGCAGTTTCAGAAACCAATTCCGCCACAGACCAGGAAAAACCTCGTCTAAAGTCAGTGGCGCGTTATTTAGATGCTATTTTAAGGGCGCATGCTTGGCCATAATGTAGCGTGTGCACAACGCACACACACTTTGCTTCTCTCATCTACACAGACGCAGCAGTTCATATTTTTGCAAATCATACATTATTACAAAGAAAAATATTACCATACGAGGGAAATCACTGTGGTGTCCATGAAGATGTGAAAAAATAGGCATAAATCTAGCTTACACATTTACCCAAATTATTCAGGCTAATTGTAGTAATGACGGATCAAACCTGTTTGATCAATAGTGGCGAGACACATCGGTCTATATAATATAATATATACGAGTATTGATCATGTTTTATGTACCGGCCACTTACGATGAACTCTGATTCATCATGTGACTTTATATTGTTCCATCTGTATTATTTTGGTGGTTGTCGGTACATTTTAAGGGAAAAAGGCAAATTTTGTATATTATATCACTTAACAAAATATACGGTTATAAGTTGTAAAATATACTGGCATCCTGTAAAGCAACATTGTCACCAGTGCCGGATCCTGTTCCAGAAAATGCCATATTTTTGCGTTCCAGTATTTGTTTTTGAATGATCCGGCATAAACAAGTGCATGACATGGTGACAGAGCGTGTGTGTGAGAGACAGAGCGTGTGTGTGAGAGACAGAGCGTGTGCAGGTTTATGCAGATGTCTTTGGAGGTTATGTTTAGAATTGTGATCAGCTTTCTTAAGTTCAAAATCACTTTCATTGGTTGGTGCTTACTGCTAATTGTTTTGCTCACAAAAGAGTGTTTATCTACCTGATGAATTATTCTAATAAAAATAAGTTAATATCGCCAATGTCAAAAAGCATATTTTAATTTTCCATATCCACGAGTAAAGCTGATGGTGTTTCTGATCATAAGAGATCCCGAAGTTGGAACTGCTAACACGTTAGGATAGCGGGAGATAGCGGGAGACACGAGCAACGGGAGTTAGATCAGTCAGAATCAGAAATCGATGTATTGGAAAAGGCAACGTCATCATCGGTGAGATTCCGGGCTTCATTAGTGGGGTAATTTACGAGATAAAAACTTGGATCCATTAGTGCCTGCACTAATGTCTCGAGGTCATGGTGCAAAGGACCCTTAGGTTGAAATTACTCTGAACCATCCCTTTAATTTACAAATCAAGTGCTGATTGTCATAGTTTTTTTTAGGTGAATTTCTGCCATTTTTACAGTGAATTTCTGTATTATTATTTTTTACTGTAAATTGAATGGGATATTTTTTACAGTTTATGTAAGAATCAAGGAAAGCAAACTAATCAGAGCACACATTACAGGATAAATGTGAAAAAAGATATTTGATAAGAGTCCTTATTTCTGTAATTTATCTAATGTATGTTTGCTTTGTGTTAATATTTTTACCATACATTGTGTCTGAATTCATTTTATTTTATTGGGCATTGGAATTTTTAAACAAAATTCTGGTATATATTGTACAATGGTCAGGAAAAGTATTTCTTTGCAAATTTTTTGAAAACCATTTTTAAAGTAATTTGCAATTACATTTGCCATGACCTAAAATACACCCAAAGACGTGGCAAGTTGTAATATTCGTATATTCATATTTTAATAATACATTTTTTTAAACGATTTGTGTTTTACTTTTTATCTATTGCAATTGTTTTTTATTCAATTTTATGATTTAAATTTAATCAGAAAATTTGATCATCAAAATACTTAATAAATGAAAATTACAATTATTTCAACATTAAATGAGTCCACCACAGTAACTGTGCAGTGTAAAAGAGGCTATGAATGGTTAAATATGCACAAGACCAATCACAATTCAGTGTGTAATGTAAAAAGATAAATTGCAAAAAGTGTCCATAAATGAAACATACTAAATTACTGAGAGCACAAGCAGTGAGATGCCACATTTCTTTCTTCTGTCAGTTCCTGTATTCCTGATGACTCGGGCCAACATGCTAATTATGATCTGCGGTGGGTATAAACATGGTTGATTTAGGAAGATGAAAGGATTATGAGCAGAGAGATTCCCGTAGATGTGAAGATGAGGTGAAGCAGAAACAGGGTGAGGGCCTTTCCAGACGGATGCCGAGAGAATCTGTAATCACCGCTGCTTTGTTAGTGATACCAAAACCACATATTTCCCTCTGATCATCTATTCTGCCTGAGTCCATCCTGAGTGTGTGTGTGTGTGTGTGGGTATGTGTGTGTAATCCTCATAATAGAAATGCCACCTCTGATTTAGAAGTTGAGATGTGATGACCGTTGTGCCGCTGGGAGTGAGGCAGAGCCATCGTCCTCATATATCAACAGAAGTCAAACTATAGCTATGGAATTAATATCTGTGTTCAGGGAAAATATTGTAAAATGTTTTTGAAATAAGTCTCTTATGCTCACAGAGGCTGCATTTATTTGAACAAAATTACAGTAAAAAAAACAAAAAACATTGCATTTTCTATTTTTATATTGTAATTAATTCATGCTTAACTAATGCACAGATAATACTGAATTAATGTATTACTAATGATAAGCTATTCATTAATGATTGCCTCATTAGCAACTAATGAAGAGTCTGTCTGGTTAATATATTAGTTCATATATGAATTGTTATTAATTAAATATGCAATTGTGGATTCATTCCTTAATCACTTATTTTATTAACTAATAGTGTTCATTAATTTATTAATTACCACAATGAGCCTAATATGCATTAATACATTATTAATTACAGCATTAGTAGTGTGTCAATTACTACAATTACTAGATGATGAGTTAATAATGATGTGCCTCAATAAGTAAAGTCACATCATAATGATTGTTAGCTAATGATTAATTAATCATTAATGACCATCACTAGAGTTTATAAAAGCTGTTTATTAAACACTGGTTTCCAAAAACATTGTAGTAATTGACACACTACTAATGCTGTAATTAATAATGTATTAATGCATATTAGTTTACCTGTATTATCTGGAAGTTGAAATATAAGGCTTTGGCTCATTGTGGTAATTAACAAATGAATTATCACTATTAGTTAATAAAATAAGGTATTATAGAATTAATACACACTTACATATTTAATTAATAACAATTCATATATGAACTAATATATTAACCAGACAGACTCTTCATAAGTTGCTAATGAGGTAATCATTAATGAATAGCTTAGATAATCATTAGTAATACATTAATTCAGTATTATCTGTGCATGTTAAGCATGAATTAATGCTTATTAGTGCACCCTTATTGTAAAGTGTTACCATGTAATTTATTCCTGTGATCAAAGCTGAATTTTCAGCATCATTAATCGCGTCTTCAGAGTCACATGATCCTTCAGAAATCATTCTAATATGCTTATTTGTTGCTCAAGAAACATTTGTTTTTATTATTATTATCAACGTTGAAAATGGTTGTGCCACTTAATATTTTTGTGGAAACCATGGTACACTACCATTCAAAAGAAATTAATACTTTTATTAATATTTTATTTTGTTTTATTTTTATTCAGAAGGAAAATATGTCACAAAAAAATAAGCAGCAAAAAACAGTTTTCAACATTGACAATAATATGACCTATTATTAAATATTTTTACAATATGTAGCCTATAAGTCTCCGGTGTCCCCAGAATGTGTCTGTGATGTTTCAGCTCAAATTACACAAAATATAATTTATTAGGTCTATACCATGCTGGGTGGAAGCAAAAACAAAATACTTCAGAAAAGACCAATAAGAATTGGCGAGTGGAATTTGCATGCCACTCCCCCGGATATATACGGGTAAAACAGAAGATGGCTTGCATCCACTCATTCAGATTGGTTCTTCGGAGCCTGTGATTCTCTCTTCATTCACCTTTACCTAGAAGCTTTGTTGGATCCCTATGGTGCATTTCAGCGGTTCTCTCTCTCATACGCACAGACAAGTGCAAGAAAGTTCGATTGCAGCATCGGAGGCATTCTGAGGTGTAAGACTCACCTTGGCCCCACCAACAGGCGGTTGTGCAGATTGAGTCTGACGCTTAGATGGCTGCTGTGCTTGGCCGGGCTACCGCAAACATCGGGCTTGTTGAGTGGATTCCTCCTGCCCCGAGCAATCGTGTTTAGATGATTGGTTTCTGGTCTTGGATCACCTCACTCAGCCTCACTCTCCCACAGTTCCTTTATATCCCGAAGGTGCACGAGCAGCTCATAAAGTCGTGGTAGGTATCTTTTTACTGCCAGAACACGTCAGCTAGGGATTACTCCAGCGTATCAAGGTTGAGCGGGCGATTGTGTTGCTCTGTGCCTACGACAAACCACCACTTGGAGGAACCACCACTCTCAAACTCTCGTCCAAAGCTTGTAAGTTCACGTTATCCATGACAGCAAAGACCCAGCGCTCATGCAGAAACTGCACTCACTGTCCAATTTCGCCCTAGGGACGTCAAAGGTCACAGCTCAAGGCATTTGGTCGGGCGATGTCCACTTTTTTTTATTCTATATTTTGGATTGTGGCGATGTCCAATTCTGTGGTCCAGGAGTGCTACCTATGGCTCAACCTTAAGGATGCTTTCTCAACGCCCCATCTTCGTATAGGAGGCCTATTTGGCGACACTGTGGAGGACTTTTGCCCAACAGTGGTGAAAAAAAAAACGGATGGTAGAGGATGTTAGATTTTCGCGGTGCACATCCTTGCACTCAATAGTCGAGGAAATGCAGTAGTTACATGGAGGCAAAAAAAATAAATGGCTATCAACTTTCACAGACCTATTGCCTAGATTATTTACCTAGATACTATTGCGGGCCTTTGCAGCACGGTATGTCTCAACACCTTATGGCAACCTGGATCAGGAAGCGAAGCTTTCTATATGGCAACATCCGGCTCTGCCTCACCACAAAGTACCCACCACAGGTATGTTGAAAAACGTTTGTTTCATTGGTGCCCCTCTGGTAGAGTTTGGATGTGTGGCTAGCCCTTTCAACACCGTTCAGTTCGCCAGACGCCCGCTCATAAATCGCCAAGGCGGTTTATGCTCACGTCGCATGCTGCAACTCACCCGCCATCTCCTCCTTTGGAGTCAGTAGCGACTGAACTTAATCACGCAGAAGACGTGCTCTCTGATCAGTGAGGCTTCAAGGAGAGTGGAGACTCCTTCTCCAGGTGGTCCAGCTAATTTAGAGTTGATTCGGCGAAGCACATGTGGTCCTGTTCGCTTCCCAGGAACCCTCCCATTGCCTGCTGTAGTATTCCTTGTCCGAAGCTCAGCTCGGCACGGACGTCCTGGCACACAGCTGGCCCGAAGGCCTTCGCAGGTATGCATTTCCCCCAGTGAGTCTGATTGCACAGCAACGTGTAAAGGGTGGAGGATAAAGAGTAGGTTTTGATGGTTGGCCAGTATGGACTTGGTTCTCAGAGCTTATGCTCTTTGCAACCCCCCCCTTCTGGTGAATTCCAGGGAGGACCTTCTTTCTCGGGGCAGGGCACAATTTGGCACCCACGTCCAGACCTCTGGAACCTCCATGCCTGGCCTTTGGACAGTGGACAATCCCCTACGGTGAATAGTGGCATCTGTTTGCAGATTGGTGTTCTTTCTGAGGGAAGACACACAGAGATGCACAATTGGATCAGTGCTTTCTTCTTGCAGAAAAGGTGGCTGTCCCCTCCACCTTTAAGTTCGGTATTTTACACTTAAAGCCCTGTTTTCAGATCGTTTCTGATGAAATAGAACGGTTAAGATTAAAATTTGGACACATGCTGCTGGCCCGAGAATTTTCGGTTTCTGTGGGGGGGTGCTACCACAGAAACCGAAAATTCTCGGGACAGGAGCATGTGTCCAAATTTCAATCTTAACTGTTCTATTTCATCAGAAACGATCTGAAAACAGGGCTTTAAGTGTAAAATACTGAACTTGTCCTTTAAAAGTGGACGGCTTGAATTAAAGATTTAAAAAAATAAAGGTTTTATATATGAAAGTGTTGTAGGATCCATCCGCTCTCATAATGCAGAAACTAAACCTCGACAATTTAATGTTGTTTTGATATTATATCAAATGTTTATTAAATGTTTATAAATGTTCATTTTAACAACAAAACAACAAATATGTTCTGTTTTACGCATGAATTTTTTTTTTATAGCATAACCGGCCTTAATACTTTATGTTGGCTAGATTTGTGTTTATTTGTCCAGTCAACATTACCCATCCTAAAGTTGACTGGATTTAAAAATATACCTTCATTTAATTTTTTTTCAAATATATTTTTGCTGACTTAATATAGTATGTCTTTTTAACTAATCCCAAGCATGAATATTGGTTCAACTTAAATATTTTTGCTCTTCCAATGTTTTATTAATTGGCGTTTTTACAGTGTATGTGGCTGCTATAGCGGCACATCACAATGCAGTGAATGGTAAGTCCTTGGGAAAGTCACGACCTGATTATCAAGTTCTCTAAGAGGCACCAGGAGGTTAAGTCCTCCAAGGAGAAGGTGGTGCTGCTAAATTAAATGGTCACACTGTAGAGTCCTGTTTTAATGTCAATCAAACAACAAGAGAAAAACAGAAAATCACTTCCTGATAAAAAGAAGAATAATAACCACCTGCCCTGACAGAGAGCAAACACCTTAGCAACAAATAAACATGTCTGATAATTACTGTTGGTTAAAAATAGTCTGGGTAGGATGTACACAAAGATCTTCTGCATTTAGAAACAGAGATAACAACCTACCACAGTCCCAAATATATAATAAAAATCCACATAGTACTGTAAACAAAACTCTTGTTTGGTCTCTAGAGTGTAGTCCAGTCTCTGGTGTGGGAGTGTGTGACAGTTTCCAGTGTCTGCATGAATACATGTTACATAGAATAAGAGAAACTGTTGTGAACTTGCACAAAAAGTACTGTAGTGTACATGGTACAGTCTTGGTATTAGATAATACTATCATAGGTTAAATTGGGCCGGAGCGCACCGGAGCGCAGCTCCGCCTCCTCGGATCTGCAACACACCCGGCTGCCGGAGCTCAGCTCCTCTCCTTCAGCACCAAATATATACATTTGTTGAGTGTATATAATGAAAGTTGTGAAATAATTGGCTAATATTAACTCTAATTTGGTGCTGCAATGATTCGCCCATCGCGGTGAACTGACCTTCATCTGAACTGCTTCAGCACTCAAACACCGCTCGTCAATGTCAAAATATTTGAGTGTATACTGTATATAATCAGTTTGATCAAAGACAGACAGTGGATAAGCTTAATTTAACAACACAAGCACTCTATTAAATATATTGCCATTATTATTCTATATATTTGTATAACGTTACCTCGAATGTGTTCGACTTTCTCCTGTTTGTATCACTCCGCTTGTTCGTGTTTGCGCAACTTGCATCATTAAGCTATATGGGGAGGCTGCAGACCTGGAGCCGGTAGATATACGCCCCACGCAGTTTTACGCCCCTGTTGTTCCTGATGCGTCCAGTAGGGGGATATACTGCGAAATAACATAATTAAATCGACGCTTACACATTAATAACCCGTCCATAGACTTGACAATTTTGTGTTTTTTGTTCATTTAAATATAAACGCTACAGTATAGATCTGCACGGATTAAAATAGAAAAATAGATGCAGATATTCAGTCGGGGTTCACTCTCTTCACTCTTCACTCTCTTAGACATACACCGTGTAATCATATGGATCCTCGATTTAATATCTGCTGTACTATTCTATATTGGTCGTCATACAGCTACAAAACAGTGTCCTACATACGTGGTAAGATAAGTTTAAGCCAGATCGTCTTGAACTTTTTGGTAAATTCTGGGCAAGTTTCATCTGCATAAAGACAGAACCATCCAATGTCAAAACCTTTCAACTCAAAGGTTTCTAAAACAAATAATATCCTTGAGTCTGTTGTAAAGAACCTTTAATTTTTTATTGACAAATTGTAATATTGTATTGATTTGTGTAGCCTAATTCAATCTCCTTTGATGTCCGTATACCCCCCTTGTTTTTTGTTTTTTTTCCTCTTCTCACTGTTATCCTTTCATTTGCAATACAAAATTAATTAATTAAAAAAAAAGATTAAAACATAACTCAATTCGTGTCGCTGTGTCTCATGTTTAAGAATCTGTTATCTAATAAAATACTATGCTACATGCTTTTAAAGATACTGTTGTCTATTTTTTTGGCCTTCAAAACACCTTAAAACTCACATGTTGAGATCAGGAAAATCACAATTTTCTGATACCCCCCTAGTAGGATCACTTTTTCCCGTTTGTATCTATAAAAACCTGCGCAAAAAAAAAAAAAATGAAGTAAGTGAATTGTAAAGTATTGATCTTTGTTTGAATAACTACTCAACTCTACCTTACACATTGATACAAAGAGCCCCTTTGGTGTAAAAATACATTAAGTCATTTTACAGCTGAATTTGAATTATGACCATTCACCGTGAATAAGGGCTCCCCCTCCCTATAAAAGCCAATTTAACCACTGAATACTATGGTACTTCAATATATACCATGGTCCTTGATGATTATCTAATGTGATTCAAATAATACCATGGTATATATCCAAAACAAACTTGATATTGCCATGGTACATGTCCATGTTAAAGTAAATGCTGGTTTACTGGCTGCAAATCAAATGTACATATGAAGATTTGCCTTTGATCATGTGATTTTTGGGTGGGATGTCCTCATGATCATTTTATAAAACCATTATAAAAGTTAATTTTAGAAGTAAATGATGGTGTCATTATTGCATTTTTTTTTGTTAGTATATTCCAGTATCTGATTTGTGCTCTTGTTTTTTTGTTGTTGTTTTTTTGTAATCAGGTTTTAAATTTTTTAAAAACATTTGCAAACCTCTTCTTATTTGCATACTTAGGTGGTTATTAAACTTGGCTATTGGATTGATTGGACAACAGTGTTATTTTTGTAATATTTATACTCTATTATAGTTATAGTTTGTTATTTTGGATTAATTTTTATATTTTTCATTTTCATTTTAGTTTAATTTTTAGTTTTAATAAAAGCTTGAACATCTATTGAAAAACAGAAAAGGAAATTATAGTGAAGCATTTGCCATCACATTGTGACATTTTTAATCGTTTAGCTCACATGTTGAAAGTGAAACTGTTTTTTAGCAGCAATATCCCTGCTACTGTAGTTCAATTGACAAATGTGATGTTACTTATTAAAAGCTTATGTTACTTGTAACTTGAGGTTTAAATATGTGAAAATGGCATATTTTTTTTAGGGGAGCCATACAGTCAAGACTTTGAGCGTCGTCTTGAAACGTTATCCTGATATCTGCTTTTGTGGAATTCCAATAATACCGTTTAATGAAATTGTCAAAAAGCCTCTTCAGTAAAGCTTCAAATGTCAGTGTGTCACTGATAGCGTTTAATCAAGCTGTCAGAATTATACTGATCTTGTTTTTTTTCTTTCTCTGCAGGAATCTTTTAGACAGAGACACGTTCTCCAAATCTGATCCACGTGAGTACAGCCAATGGCAGATTGTCTTTTCATTTTATACTCTTTCTGCATTAATTAGCGACCCCCACTCGTTTTCCACTTGATCTCCTGTCTTTCGCTTCTCGTCAAACACCAGCGTGATTCTGATGAGTTCTTCTCATCTGCAAAGCTCTGCGTGTATCCGATTATCCTGAATGAAACATGAACTCAAATGCAGAATGGCAGCAAGTTCTCATCTGCTGGAGTGGTAAACAGGGAGTGATAATAAAGGAATAGTCACACAAAAATTAAAATTTTGCTCATATTCACAACATTTTAAAGTGCCCTATTATACTTTTATCGAAAATTACTCTTCATGCAGTGCATAATATTCCTCTTTTAGAGCAGAGTAGACCAATCACAACAGACTGGGCCATCTGACCAATCAGCAGAGTAGACCAATCACAACAGACTGGGCCATCTGACCAATCAGAGCAGAGTAGACCAATCACAACAGACTGGGCCATCTGACCAATCAGAGCAGAGTAGACCAATCACAACAGACTGGGCCATCTGACCAATCAGAGCAGAGTAGACCAATCACAACAGACTGGGCCATCTGACCAATCAGAGCAGAGTAGACCAATCACAACAGACTGGGCCATCTGACCAATCAGAGCAGAGTAGACCAATCACAACAGACTGGGCCATCTGACCAATCAGAGCAGAGTAGACCAATCACAACAGACTGGGCCATCTGACCAATCAGAGCAGAGTAGACCAATCACAACAGACTGGGCCATCTGACCAATCAGAGCAGAGTAGACCAATCACAACAGACTGGGCCATCTGACCAATCAGAGCAGAGTAGACCAATCACAACAGACTGGGCCATCTGACCAATCAGAGCAGAGTAGACCAATCACAACAGACTGGGCCATCTGACCAATCAGAGCAGAGTAGACCAATCACAACAGACTGGGCCATCTGACCAATCAGAGCAGAGTAGACCAATCACAACAGACTGGGCCATCTGACCAATCAGAGCAGAGTAGACCAATCACAACAGACTGGGCCATCTGACCAATCAGAGCATAGTAGACCAATCACAACAGACTGGGCCATCTGACCAACCAGAGCAGAGTAGACCAATCACAACAGACTGGGCCATCTGACCAACCAGAGCAGAGTAGACCAATCACAACACACTGGGCCATCTGACCAATCAGAGCATAGTAGACCAATCACAACAGACGGGGCCATCTGACCAATCAGAACAGAGTAGGCTCGTGGAAAGGAAGGGTTTAGAGAGACTGAATCTTTGAACACACCTTTTTCAGACCCTTTGAGAAGTGAGTCGATAGATACATGTAAACCTATTGTAGGAGAAAACTCAATTAGGAATCTTTAAAATAGCATAATAGGGACACTTTAAAACCATATGACTTTCTTTCTCCAGTGAAACACAAAAGAGAAATGCTGAAGAAGCTTCTACATAGTGAACATGAATAGGGATCACCATAAAAGTGTCATAAAGATACACATTATTCATTTTGCCAATGGTATTTTATAAAAATAGAAATTAATTGAAAAAGTAATGAATTAAATGTTGCAACATGAAATTCCAAATTAAAATGATTGAGCATTTGGCAACATAATTCCATTTCTGTTTTCCTAATACCATTACAGAAGCAGACTCATTATATCCTTCCCTATGTTCAGTTAATGACGTCACTGATGTCAACCTTGATGTGTTGCATTTTAAGGCATCGTCGATTTAAAAGCTTGAAAAGTTCCCAATATTATTGTTTAATTTCTGTATTTTTGTATGTAAGCGAACATTGGCACTAATTTTTGCTATTTGTGTCCCTTATACAGTGTGCGTGTTGTACACTCAGGGTGTGGAGACCAAGCAGTGGAGAGAGGTACGTACACACACACACACACACACACACACACACACACACACACACACACACACACACACACACACACACACACACACACACACACACACACACACACACACACACACACACACACACACACACACACACACACACACACACCTTGACTGTTCCCAGCTTGCATTGCTCTGGTTTCATCTCTGGTGTTGTTGTCCAATCAGGCGTGTCGGTTCTCCCTGCCGCAGCATGCGGTCAAGCGTCTGTCTGCTCTTCCTCTTCTGTACACCATCAAAACACCTCCAGTGTCTTATCAATAACAAGCAACACCCAGTTCAGCGCCTGTACAACAGCGCTCTGTTTGTCTCGTCCTGCTGCACAGAGCAAGGGTTGTTTCTCCACAGTGTTGTTACAACAGTTACAGTCAGTTTCCGTACTTTCCAATTCGAGGTAATGAATCAGAAGAAGACTGTCCTGAGACTTTCCTACTAGGTTAGTGATAAGAGCTGGTACTCTGTCATTTGGTCATTTTACCCTCTAAATATCTTTAGAAGTGTGATACATATAATCTTTAATAGCATTAAAGATTTAAATAAGTAAGTGGTGCCACTGTTATCTTACGCCAGAATAGCTACATGGCTAAATCTGTGCGGCTTAACTATGTCCTCTATTGCAAAGACTTGTTTTCTCTCAATGACAGACCAAATATAGGAAACGAATACATTTTGATAAAAGAGCTCAACACTTGTAGAAGCAGCTAAAATGTCATGATTGCTTCAGCAAATGGGTTTTTATTCTCACGTTTGCTTTTGTTAACGCTATCGGGGATGTTTAGTGTTTAGTGTAGGAAGTACATTATTTTCAAAAACAATAGCATTAAGCTTTTAGCGCCACACACACCCCGAACATTTCATTTCCATACTGACATGGATCAACCAATGACATAAAACATTGCCACATTCACATTCATCTGTGTAGGATAAAACTGAAATGGCACTTATTTCCGGCGAGCATTGGTTGGAGTTATTTGAAACTGAAACTGAAAGAATCAGTAATCTTCAAAGAACAATTGGCTGGCTATCGTCTCATTCAACATAGATTGCCTTGTGGAGGCCTTAGCAAAGTGAACTAACTATCTTAAACACAAACAGGAGTTTTTGTTATTGTGATTTTTTTATAAATTAGCTGATTTCCACGCTTAAAAGTGCTCATGTATATCCATTAGAGCTGTCAATAGATAAATTAAGCAAACAGAATTTATCTTGTTTAATATGTTCATTTTGTCATTATTTGCAGTATCCAGCAAAGTAAACCATGAGATTTAAGGGTGACACTCACAAAACTGTATTTTTTTCACAAGCTTTTTTCAAGGTAAATACTTAGAGACTCCAAAAGATGATTACGTCCATGAAAACTTTACTAGCGAGACACTGGTTTGCTTTATCCGGCTGAGAAACGTAGCTTGCGTATCATCTGGCCATACAGCGGTGACATTACAATAATGACGCAATTTCACGTGCTTCTATAATTTATTTGCGTAAAATTATTTGGTTATACTTTATTTCACAGTACGTGTACTTACAGTGTACTTGCAGTGTACTTACCCAAGAAAGTACTGGTAATATAAGGGAACTGCATGGGTTAAAGTAAGGTTTACGGTTGGGTTTAGTGTTAGTACATAGTTATAACCCAGTTATTGTAATTGCTATAATAAGTACATGTACAGGACTGCAAAATAAAGTGCAACCAATTATTTTAACGCATTAAGGATTTTCATTCCAGGATAACGCTTTAACGCCGACAGCCCTTATATAACTTTCTTTTTTTTTGTGGACAACAATAGAAGAAATTTAAAAGCATACAGACACTACAAACTTTTCATAAAGTTCATAATGATAAAAAAGCATCATAAGAGCAACTTAAATGTGGTCTATAGGATTCATAGTCTATATTCCAAGTCTTCTGAAGTCATGCGATAAATTTGTTTGTGAAAAATTCAGGTCGGTAATCCCTAAAATACGTGACAAATTTCATTAGTTCTCACATGTCTTTTAAAGTGCCAAATGTGCCTCTGTGTGGATGCATGAATGATTTTTGAGAGCTGTAGTGGGAGTGAAATATTTTCAGTGAATTACTTACATTTTAAATCTTCTGACTGAAACGTAAGGTCTTGAACCACATGAGTGTGTGGAAATGACATTCAGATACAGTAATGCTTTTCTTTAAGGTAAGAGGCTTAAAAGTGTATATATATATATATATATATATATATATATATATATATATATATATATATATATATATATATATATATATATATATTAGGGGTGGGCGATATGGCAAAAATATCATATCACGATTTTTTTTCAGGAAAATCACGATTCACGATTTTATCACGACTCCTTTTCATGTTGGTTTTACTATTTTGCAAGTGACTGAGCATCACAGCCAAACTAATGTCCCTATTTTAAAAACAAAGCCTTAGGTAACAAAATATAAAATAAAAAAGAATGGCAGACATTTAGGCCAAAGTGGCGAAGATAAAAAATCTTTGTCATTTTCTTTGTTATTAAAAATTAAGAACAAAGATACACATACACAACTTAATATAGCCTACAAATGAAATAAACAGTGCTTTATTTTTTCAGCTACAGGTGTATTTAACAGCATTGAAGAAAGTAATGAAATGAACAAATATGAAAATAAAACACAACATAGACTTCACTGTATAAATTTTACATTGATTCTTATTAAAGCTGCTATTAAAGTTCTCAGTCAAGAGTGAGTGATTTGCTCTTTGTATTTTGTTGTTTTATTAAGGGATAGTTCTCCCAAAAATGTAAATTCTCTCAAGCCGCTTTAAACCCGAATAAGTCTCCCTCTTCTGTTGAAAATAAAAGTTATTTGGAGGAATGTGGGTAACCAAACAGTTGATGAACCCCAGAGACTTCCATAATAGTTTTTTTTCCTATATGGTCAATGGGGACCAGCAACTGCCCGGTTAGCCACACTCCTCAAAATATCTTCTTTTGTGTTCAGCACAAGAAAGAAATTAATACAGGTTTGGAACAACATTAGATAGTGAGTAAATAATAACAGAATTTTAATTTTTGGGTAACTGTCCCTTTAAGGTCAAGCGGCAGCATGTTTACTATTAGGGCTACTGTCACTTTAAGATCTGCCCGCGACGAGTCTAATATACACGCATTTGACAAGCAGATTTTTCTCTTAATTTTTTCTATTGTATTTTCACTTTAGATAACCAACTTTGTTTATGTAAACCTTGTGTGTATTTGACAGTATTAGCGCAATAAGACTCGAAAGATAACTTAGCCCAGTAATCAGATGCTGTTAGACAGGCTTTTAGTGCATGCGCGCGTCGGGTGTTTGCGTTCAGAAAAGCGCCCGTTAGAACAGCGCATCAGCAGCGAATGACATGTTTAACCGGCAAGGCTTTAATGCACATGCAAAGAATTAATTTTTATGAACTACAGTGTCCCGTTCCTCTGCATTTCATGTGCATATACGTCGCGCTGTACAGTATGTTGAGACAGAGGCGCCAGAAATGCAAACTGATAAAATGGACGATCCTACGATATTTCTTCAAAAGCAGATCGTGGAGACATTTTAATCGTCCACGATCAAAAATCGTAATCGCACACCCCTAATATATATACACATTTTTATTTGGGATGCGATTATTCGCGATTAATCGTTTAACAGCCCTAATATATATGTATATACAGTGAAGAGTGCAATTTTTGAATCAGATGTTTTTTTAGGAATTATCAGAACTAGTATAAACCTCAATATAACCGGTAAAGAAATCATTGTTTTTCCATCTGAATTTCATTTCTGATATGAAAAACAAACTCACACTTCTCAAAATGTTAAATAACACAGAGGTCTTTGTATAAAAACAATGAAATTTCTCCTCCAGTGCCTCATCCCCTGACTGTAACATATAAAGCAGAGAGCTGGAGCTCATACACCGGCAGAATATTTGCAGAGTTTCGTGTAGGCGATGACAGCTCACCACAGCAATAAATCCTGGCACACTTCGTTTCTCAGCTGTCTATTTTTATAATCAGTCTGCTCATATTCTGTGTGAAGAACAGGAGAGACTGTCATTAAAGAATTCAGGTGATCTGAATGAAAGGTTATTATTTGTGATTTTAAGATTTTGTTTAGAAGCTTTCATTTCTTGCTTATGGAGTGTTATTGGAATCACAGATCACTTTAGAATTGGATAAAACATGCAGGAATAACACGAGGGACATAATCTACGTCAGTCTGGCCATGTTGTTGTGTTAAATTTCAGTCTTCAGGTATAATAAAGAGGTACTTTTGCCTTTTAACCCTCAATAATACAAACATTAGAACAACAGGAGATGATTAGTGCTGGTTCTGTTCACTGTCACTCTATCTCACACTATATTACACAGATACACTTTACAGAATTGACAGGCATGGTCTCCTCAACTCTTTTCGGTGAGGATCTTGACTGGTTTCCTGTACTGAGAAGGGGTTTTGGGCCTTTTTATTATATAGGCTTCAATGCTTTCATGACATCCTGCCCAGTGTCCATGCAATCCCTGCGCAAGAGCTCGCTTTCTGACAGAACCGTCACCTCGGGATGTCAAGTCCTGGAAGAGGATTTACTGTTCTCGGAGTATAGTGTGAGCGTTAAAGATAGCTATGTTAGCTATTGTTGAGTTTTTCTTTAAAAAAAGAAAGAAACCAGACAAAAATCCATCATTCGATATAAACACTAAACCTTTATTTAAAGTTTTCTTTTTAATGTATCCAGATGAAGACCCAGATGTGACAGATTTACATTGGGCATCAAGTGTATTGTACAAAAGTAACCAAGTCTTAATCTGATTAATGTCTTCATCTGATTTTTGATTTAGGTTCCTTAGCCTATATGTTGGCATTTTAACATCATAAAAAAATAAAAAAATAATCTAAAAATTAAAAGATCCCTGAACTCAAACATGTAATTGTATTAATAGATGCAAGAACTACACAGGCCAACACAATGGCCGAGGATTAACATGATATAAGGGGCTTTCGCACCGGGTAGTTATAGGGACTCAGTTATCAGTACTAGGGATGGCACTTTTTCATGTCTGATACCAATATTGATACTGTAGCCTTTGGTATCTGTATATATATATATTTTTTTTTTATCAGTTTCTAATATCTAGCAATATACATCATTAACTATATTAGCAATTAAATGGCTTCAGAAGATTTGGAATATAATGCACTTTGTGGTGATTTTTTTAAATCCTTTTTTTGAGCTTAATAGTAACAACCGTGTGTAAAGCACAGTGTCAAATTTGGATCAGTCCTGTACTGATGGTCCGTATCGAACTGATACCGATAATGAGCACTGGATCACCAGATCCCTTACAGGAAGTAGCCACCAGGGCGGTGGAGGTAGTTTGTGGAGTATACTGTATGTAAACTGTCGAATGCCCCTATAGTGTTCATTAAATAAGAAAACTGGCTATTTTATTTCCACAGCACAAGTGTAATTTACCAGCCTACTGTCATTTTCACATTATTACCATGTAAAATAACTCGCATTGTTCTAAATTTGATCACTGTGACCACCAAAAGACCCTTTGGTGCTGACATACGGTCTTAAGCTCGCTCTGGCTTGTGTGTGCAGTCTGTAGATATGACAGCGCTGCCCAATACGGGTCACTGCCTTTTATTGGCAAGGTGTGTGTGAGTGTGTGTGTTGTCACTGGCAAGTCACATGGGAGAAACTTGGCTTGTGTTGTTTGTCTGATGAAGGATTGGGCCAGGGGATTCACATACCTTTTCTGTAGTGAAGGAAGTATGAACCAAACAATTTCTTAGATTTTGAGGCTAGTTAGATTATTAAAGAGCTTCATATGCACCAGAAATAATGCATAACAACATGGTGGATTGTGTTTATACTAAATGTTTAATTTTTAACTTCAATGTACTCTTTTGAAAATATTGCAGACCAGTCCTGCATTTACAACTGTTGAAGACACACTTTGACTGTTTTTTTATTTATTTTATTTTTCCTTTTTTATACACATCAAGGAGGGGAAAAAAAAAAGTAAAAGTCAAATAAAAAAATAACAACAAGGACACAACCATTACCGATAACTGTTACATTAGGTCTTACAAGGAGTCAGTAACTGATACAAGTAGAAATTGTGGTACAGTTCTAAAAGTCTACTAATTATTTGTTTTTGGTATATAACAATCCCATTTTCTCCAGTACTTTTCCCCTTTGTCCTTCTGTAACCGAAGGGAGAGGGTAATTTTTTCCATGGAGCATATTTGACTGACAATGCATGACACCGTGTCCTAACTACACGCGACGCGACGCCGCGACACGTGATAAAAGGTATCTTTTCTATGTTAATCAGAGTTTTTGTCCTAACCAGACACGACGGCGACATGCGAAGTTTCTAATTTAGAAACGGTTCCTATTTCTGCGACGTCGCGGCTGACAGATCCGCCCACACAGAGATTTCATTGATTGATAAACTGATTGTCATATGAAGAAATTACACTGGTTATGAGTACACATTATTTATTTTTAGTTAAAAATAGGTCACTGTGCCACAAGCGATAATGGATAATTTACCTCAGATTTTGAAAGCATATAATATAGCGTTCAAACTGAATTCTATGCAAACATACAGCTGTACTTCATAACAAAATTAGTCAATGAGTATATTTTGTTAATGTTTTGATTTTTAATAATGTTATTTCTTGATTTGATTATGTCCTTACCCATTTCCAATGCGAGTGCGGGCCAGCAGTGCGCTTTCACAGAGAGACTCCGCCCACACGCTGTTCTGAATGGCTGTGATTTTTGATTGACGTGTGGCGTCTCACAGTTGCGTCGCGTCTAGTGTGGACAGACACACTTGCTGTCGCTGGAATTTTATCGCGTCGCGTGTAGTTAGGACACGGTGTGAAAACAGATCTACTGTACATCATGGGTTTTCTCTTGAGCTAAACAATACAAGTGACCGCTTTTTTTGCAGGCGACCAGAAAGATTTTCAAGAGGTAAATATCCCTTTTACCCAAACCCTCCGGAGTAAGCCAGAGGATAGTGGGAAATTACATGTCTATGTTAAAACCTAATAGGTTTTAATAACCTTACCCAAAAAAGCTGAATATGTGGACATAACCAAAAAATGTGAGCTGTGTCATCTTGACTTGTAATGATCCACACTCCCTCTTCAGCAAGGGTGTTGTATCCCAGAAAACTTTGGTGTAATAAAAAATCGAATCAGACTCTTACAGCCAAAATCTCTCCAAATCAATGAGTGAGTCGTGGAGCAATGAGTTAGCCAAGCATGTAGCCATACTTCCTCAGATATATCCATCCATGAATCCACATCCATATCCATGCATTTTTACTCATTGAGGAGTTTAGAAAAAGTACTATTATTAGGGTTTTTGATCTCCGTCTAAAAGAAAAACGCCGTTCTTGTAGATACCTATAAAAGTCCTGTCGATTGAGGTCGAAGTACTGACAATATCATTTTAGAAATGGTGGTAATGCCGTGAGAGATCCAGGTCTTATATCTTTGATCATGACGAGTTGGAGCAAATTGTGGATCATAGGCCGACCAACCCAATACTTTTACCTCTCTGTGGAGCTTGAAGCGTTTAACCATCTCCTTCCATAGTTTAACAGAATGACCCACACATTGATATAGGTCTTTCACCTGATCTACACAGCCCAGGGCTGACTGTATTGGACTGTCCATCAAAGAAAATACTATATCCTTCCACTGTGCTGCATAATATGGACAGCACCACAATACTAGACGTGTTAACTGTGCCGCCAACTGATAATCCCTCAAGCACGGTAATGCCATGCCCCTCTCTCTCTCTCTCTCTCTCTCTCTCTCTCTCTCTCTCTCTCTCTCTCTCTCTCTCTCTCTCTCTCTCTCTCTCTCTCTCTCTCTCTCTCTCTCTCTCTCTCTCTCTCTCTCTCTCGGTGATTGCAAGGCAGCATATCTTATGGGGGGTCTTCTATTGTTTCATATTCATATAAAGATGTGTTTATCCCATTCTCTTAACTGTTTACAAGCGATCTCAGTTGTCAGCGCTGTAAATAGATATAATAATTTGGGTAAAATATTCATCTTAATAGATGAATTGAGATGAGATGGCCCTGCTGCCCATATCTAGAGGAAGCCCATCTGTCCAAATCTTTATAGGTTTTCATATTTAATAGGTTGTAATTTAGAGTGTATAAAGAGGACAAATCCTTCGGTTGATATATCCCAAGATATGATATATATGATAAATTAAAATTATACCTATTTGCCAGTTCTCGTGTGGGAAAAAAAATTTGTGTCAAAGTCCGAGTCTTATGAATGTTAAGTGAATATCCAGTTTTGTAATGTCACCAGTACATCATCTGCACACAAACAGATTTGATATTCTGCTCCCCTTATAATTATCCCCTCTAAACCATTATTCTGTCTAATTGTCTGGGACACTTTGACTGTTTTTAACTAATGTAAATCTATTGATCTGTGTGTTTGAATATTTTGGTAGAAGTTTATATTAAAGGGTTAGTTCACCCAAAAATGATTCACCCTCTGTAAGACTTTCGTTCATCTTTGGAACACAAATGAAGACCTATTTTGATGAAATCTGAAAGATTTCTATGCAAATTTTCTGAAGAGACTCGATTGCTTTATATGATGAACAGATTTAATTTAGGCTTTTATCCAAATATAAACACTAATCAGAGAACATAAATAGAAGCTCAACCGAACCTGCTTGATGCGCAAGGACAAACACGAGAATGATAATGTTTAAATGTGAATAAAAGACTAAATTCAATCTGTTCATCATATAAAGCGATCGAATCTCTTCAGAAAATTTTGGAATAAACCGCTCAATTCATATGGATTACTTTTACAATCTCTTTAGGATCTTTTTGAAGTGTTAAATTTGTGTAATGGAGGGACAGAAAGCTCTCAGATTTCATCAAAAAGATCTTTACTTGTGTTCTGAAGATGAACGAAAGTCTTACGGGTTTGGAACGACATGAGGGTGAGTAATTAACGACAGCATTTTCATTAATGAATCATTTGATACAGTGCACTTTTTATTGTGCACATACATGTTTTACATTGTACTTATAAAATCGGATAGCTGCATGTAATCACATCTGTAACTACATAATTAATTACACTTTTGACCCTTCTTTTACCTTAACCCTCACTCATACCTACCTATGCCAGTAAACCTGCCCTAATCTTACCCGTATCCCACCTCAGTGGCAGCACAAGTGTTTTGCAATACAACAACATAATACATTGTACCCAACCATTTATAAAAAATAAAAAAATATATGTAAGAACATAATAGTTAAAGACACCTAAAGTGTTACTTTGACCATAATTCTTGTAAACATTTATTTAAAACTATCTAAAAATATGGAACATTGTTGCGGGATCACTTATAAGAGTGACACGAGGAGGATTTTGCATGCTGTGTTGGCCATCATTCCCAATTAAACATGTAGAACATCATTAAAGAAAATTGAAAATCAACGTTTTAATATTGTTGTCTATGTAACGTTAGTATTTTTAATATGCTTTAAGACACTGAGCTGCTGTGAGTGAGCGGAGACTGGGTTCATTTACATATTCATAGAACCGCGTATACTAAATGAGACAAGGGTGTAGTTACATTCAAGCTATTTTAAGGCATGAAGTTTTTTTTCAAGGAAAAAACGCTTAAATATGTAATTTTGGTGATAAAAGATGAGTTTTAAGGGATAAAATGATTGACTACAGGGAGATTTTAAGTACTTATATATCAGTGTTCACTCTTAAGTTAAATGAATGCAACTAACGTAATTCAGGTTACATTAGAAGCGGTAATAACCGGATCTTACATCAATAACTGTAGATCTTACATCAAGTTTTTAATTACTTCGTTTCGGTTTTAACAAGCTGAAATAAAGTTCACAATGTTTGAAAATCATGAGTACAGTGAAGGAAGACACCGCTTAGTATATTTTATCAACACATATTTTAATTAAAAGGCTGTCATTCCTGACACAGTAATTGCAAAGCTACATAGACCTTTCAGTTCTTTCTTTGCATAATGATCGTAAAATTAAATGTACAGTAGAACATTAGTATCCAGTCTACAGAGAAAACTACCATCTATCTGTTTTTAGATGAGCAGTGATTATACCAATTGCACACATTTGTCAATAATTACTGATAATTAAGGCTCTCTTTATATAGCTTTTAGCTTTCTGATTTGAAATGAACAGAGCAGTCTGAAGGGTTCACAGCAGCGCACTACTTGTTTTCTAATTAGATTTTATTCATTAGATGGTTGAAAGCTCTTGGTGGATACTGCAATTTAAGCTGTTACCTAATTGTTGCATAAGTAATTTGAACTTCTGACTTTTACAAGGTTTTGCAATTGGATTGAACTCTAGAATTTTTATGATTATTTATTTAAACTTTTTTTTTTCTGTACAGTAAACAATTTTTTTGATGGTATTGTATGTTCAGATGTTGTTTTATAAACACATAAATGTGACAGACAATTATTTGACTAAACCTCTTATATATTGATATACATGCTGTCAATGTCTAAAAAATTTATTTGTTTCTGAAATTAAATTAATAAATATCCAGCCAGTGTAATTGTCCTTGAATTGCTAAAAAAAGTGTCTTTAAAAAACAGTTGATGTACCTATTTTGGCTTAATCTTTTATTATTACTTAAAATAAGCAGTGAGGCTTTTTGTTTTGCCAAAATCAGAGTGGCAAAGTTAGTTCAACAATTAAAGGATTAGTTCACTTTCAAAAAATTGCTGCTGATGATTTACTCACCCACATGTAATCCAAGATGTCCATGTCTTTCTTTCTTCAGTCGGAAACAAAATTAAGGTTTTTGAGAAAAACATTCCAGGATTTTTCTCCATATAATGGACTTCAATGGCAACCAACGGTTTGAAGGTCCAAATGTCCGTCTCAATGCAGCTCCAAAGTCTCGACATGATCCCATTCGAGAAATAAGGGTCTTATCTAGCGAAACGATCTGTCATTTTCCACACAAAAAAACTGTTGTTATACTTTTTAACCACAAATGCCCGTCTTGTACCGTCTCTGAGATGCGCCACGTATTATGTCATCACGTTGGAAAGGTCACGCAAGACATGTTTACAGAGCGAACGGGCAAAGACTAATACACATACCAATAATGATATGCACACGTAAGGACCATTTTAAACAATAAACTGACACAAATACATATAAATATGTCATTCAACATTGGAAAGATCTTGCGTGACCTTTCCAACGTGATGACGTAATGCGTGGCGCATCTCAGAGACGGTACAAGACGGGCATTTGTGGTTAAAAAGTATATAATTTGTATTTATTTTTTGGAAAATGACCGATCGTTTCGCTGGATAAGACTCTTATGTCTCGACTGGGATTGTGACGAGACTTTGAAGCTGCATCGAGACTATGATTGAAACTGACATTTGAACCTTCAAACCGTTGGTTGCCATTGAAGTCCACTATATGGGGAAAAATCCTGGAATGTTTTCCTCAAAAACCTTAATTTCTTTCCGACTGAAGAAAGAAAGACATGGACATCTTGGATGACATGGGGGTGAGTAAATTATCAGGAATTTTTTTTTGAAAGTGAACTAATCCTTCAATGATATTTAAAATATATATATATATGTATTTATTTATTTTTATCCTTCTTTAAATATCCTTTGGGGGAAAATGATTAGTGATTAAGCCTATTGCATGTTTTATTAACTTAATGATTAAACTTGACATTCTTAAGGTCATTAATCAAGTTTTTATTTTCAAGCACCCACCCCCCAAATTTTTTTTATGAAATTACTATGAATGCAAAAATGTATGTTGCATTTCTAACTACATTTTTTTTTTTAAAGATTCCCATTCATTCTTTAACAGACTTAAAAATGTTACATAAAAACATGAGACACATCACTTTAACTTAAGAATTATAATTTCTCCGCCTTTATGACTCGTTGTCCAATACAATATTCTAAGCCCCCCCCCACCTTCACCCCCTATATTGGCTTAATACACTTTGTATTAACAGAAACTGAGTGTTGCTATATTGACTTAATTAATAGAGACGTTTGATTTTGTAATTCTATGATTCAATATTCTGTGATTCTATATGTTTTTCAATACCACTGCTTTAAGTCCCATCTGAATAAACTGTGAAAAACACTTCATGGTTCGCAGAGTAATGCAAACACATCAGAACACAACACAACTGTTTTTATCAGCTTATGGAAACAGACTGTTTGCAGGGTATTCATTCATTTATGTAAAGTTTTCTAGACACTGAATAATTTATGGTGGACATATATATAGCATGAAAAGTCACTAAGCCTCTGGGGGAAATGCAGGCCACTAAACAAACATTCGCTTGGATCAGTTCAGTGTCAAAAGGTGGCCTCAATTCCACGTAGCGCATTTAGACTTTGAAAGCGGGGAGGAGACCTGTCCAATTATTGAGTCTTTGTTTTTAAAGGGGAAAGGGGTTAATGATGGAGTGAGGTGCCCTATAGGCTGGGTTTCAGAGGGATGTTTGGCTGAATTATGCACACATAATTGTCGAACAGCCACAGCGCTGTAATTAGTGCTGCCACTGAGGACTTAAAGTTTTACTAAACCTTTCCAGTTCTCACACACCTCAGCAAACGAACCAGCATTAGACGAGTCTCTGGAGGATATAGAGAGTAAAGAAAAAAAACTGTAACAAGGGAGAAAGAGAGCGAGATCAGGGGGATTTCACCAATGTTATTAGAGAGGAGTTGCCATTTCAGCTTAATCTCATATCTGCAGTGTTTTGTACCAAACTTTCCCAATTCTCAATTTTTCGGTCCTCCAATTCTCATTCGGTACCTTATATCATCCAATTTCATTTTCTCACCCTCTTTCTTTCCTCTCTCTCTCTCTCTCTCTGACCCTATCTCTTCCTCTGCTGTCCCTAATTCACTTTCTAGTTTGGAAGAACGGAGGTGATTGACAACACGCTAAATCCGGACTTTGTCAGGAAGTACATCCTGGACTACTTCTTTGAGGAGAAGCAGAGCCTGCGCTTTGATTTGTGAGTTATTTCTTTAGATCCCTGTCCTGAGGAATCTCGCATCCACACCAATGTTGCTTCAGAGAAGCCTCTCGCCTCCTCCCTCTGTCACTGATCTTCAGGAATCAGGAATCTTCCAATGCAGTGTCAGATCCCGAAATGAATCTAATCTGATTTCCCATTTTATCACGATTTGTTTTTGGCTTTCTTACTAACATGATCCTAACCGAGTTATTAAGTAAGCATGCATGAATGATTGTTCCCTTTCGAAGGGAACTCAACAATACGTCATCGACGCTTTGGGGAACGCCTCAGGCGTGACAGGTGTCTGAAATCAAATATCAACTCACAGCAATCATGCTGACCGGCGACAGCCCGTGCATCATCAGCTTAAATGATGAGCGCGCAACCTGGATGTATAAAAAAGGGCGCCTTGAAACCGTAACAACATCCTTTTCGTCTTCAGGGACTGTTTGTCTGCATCAACGTCATCTTAACGGTTGAAAAAGAATTAAGCGCAATCTTTAAACAGTTAACACTGATAAGCATTGTGTTTAATGTGTCACACATGCCCAAGGTTTCTTGTAGCCAGATGACACATGAAAATGAGCTTTTTCTGTTTGGAAGTGAAAAAGCACGCACGGTGGCTCTCGAGAGAGCTTCCTGTGCAAACTGTGAGCGTTTTTCTATTCAGATGCTCAGCTCTCGTCTGGCTCTCTTCTCGAGGGAAGAGCCCAGCTTCTGAACCTCGGTCCCGCTCTTGCCGAGGCAGAGTGGTGTTTCGCTTCAATGGGGTACCTTGCTGAGTTCGCTGATGGTCTCGAGAGGGGCGGTTCCTCTCAGACACGTCATCGACTGACGAGAGCGAGCTGCAGAGGTATGTGAAAAACTTTTCCTACTGTTTCTGCAGTGAGTACAATACAGAATAATGGAAACGCCGCAGGTATACTGTCTGGTCTGTTAGTAAAATGTTTTTGTGCAAATAACATTTCTAAAAAAAATAAATAAAAAAATAATTTCTTTCAGATCAGGATGACTCTAATCTCGCGTTGCAGAGGCAGCGTGTAGATTTCGGGGTCTACAGTAAAAAAAAAAAAAAAAAAAAAAAAAAAGAAACACGCAATCTGTGAGACAATACTGATTGGGTGGGATGTATTCACAGTCAGCTCCTGAGGGTGCTGACAGTGTTCAATAGAAATGTCTCGATGCGTACATCCGTGCGCTGTCGAATGTTTCAGCATCGCACCTGTTGACTTTCTTCTCGAGGGATGAAAGCCAAATATATTGTAAGGTTCGAATCTATCGCTTGCCGAGGCAGCATGTAGATTATGAGACCGTAATTATATTAATCAGTATTGTTTGGATATTATGGTGCATTTAATTCTATAAAATTAGAATGATGGAATATTATCTGACTTTTAAAAAGTTAGATATTTTCAGCCATCCAGACCGTGTTTCACAATTGTTACAGCCGCCTGGGCCTCACTGAGTGTGAGCTCCCACATACAGTTGTCACCAGGTTACAGGCCTCACCAGGCCTTCCTGAATGTGAGCTCCCACATACAGTGGTTATCAGGTCAGAGGCCCCACCAGGCCTTCCTGAGTATGAGCTCCCACATACAGTGGTTATCAAGTTACAGGCCTCACCAGGCCTTCCTGGTTATGAGCCTCCACATGTCAGGTTACAGGCCTCACCCGGCCTTCCTGAATGTGGGCTCCCACATATTGTGGTTATCAGGTTACAGGCCTCATCCGGCCTTCCTGGTTATGAGCTCCCACACACTGTGGTCGCCAGGTTACAGGCCTCACTAGGCCTTCCTGGTTATGAGCTTCCACATGTCAGGTTACAGGCCTCATCCGGCCTTCCTGGTTATGAGCTCCCACACACTGTGGTCGCCAGGTTACAGGCCTCACCAGGCCTTCCTGGTTATGAGTTTCCACATGTCAGGTTACAGGCCTCATCCGGCCTTCCTGAAAGTGAGTTCCCACATACTGTGGTCACCAGGTTTCAGGCCCCACAGGCTTTCCTGAGTATGAGCTCCCACATTTAGTGGTCACCAGGCTTCAGGCCTCCTAGAATCGGCATTCCTGGTTATGAGTTTTCACATGTCAGGTTGCAGGCCTCACCAAGCCTTCCTGAATGTGAATTCCCACTTACTGTGGTCGCTGGGGTATAGGCCTCACTGGTTGTGAGCTTCCACATGTCAGGTTACAGGCTTCGTCAGGCCTTCCTGAATGTGAGCTCCCACGCATTGTGACTATCAGGTTACAGGCCTCATCTGGCCTTCCTGATCATGGGTTCTATGGTCGTCAGGTCACAGGCCTCACTAGGCCTTCCTGAATTTAGAGTGATGAAGTACATACACCTCTACTTCATTAAACCCATGCTTATGGCCCTTCCTTTGTGGCTCAGACCCTGGTCTTTCACTTTGGGTTCCACTCTAGATGCGTCCTGTTGTCAAAGTATGTTACAACGGACGCCTTTCTCTAGCCAACTTCCACATTTTGTGGTTATCAGGTAAGACTCTCCAGGCCTTCCTGAGCATGAGCTCCCACCTGCGTTGGTCGCCAGGTTAGAGGCCTCACCAGGCCTTCCTGGATTCGGAATGGCTAAGCACACGCACTTTCGTTTCGTGTACTTTCTAAAAAAATCCATATTTATGGTAAGGGTTATGCGCTGTCCGCTTCATTCCCTTTTTTACATGACTCAGACTCCGGTTCTCCACCTTGGGTCTCACTCTAGATGCGTCTTCTGTCACAATGTATTATGACAGGCGCCTCACTTTCAAGCTATCTCCCACATTCTGTGGTTACAGGCCTCATTAGGCCTTTCTGAAGGTAGCCCCACATTGTGTGACTGTCAGGTTACAGGCCTCTCCGGCCTTCCTGAATATGAGCTCCCACTTTCTGTGGTCACCAGGTTTCAGGCCTCACAGGCCTTCCTGAGTATGAGCTCCCACATACTGTGGTCACCAGGTTAGAGGCCTCACCAGGCTTCCTGGATTCGGAATGGCTAAGCACACGCACTTTCGTTTCATGTACTTTCTAAAAATCCATATTTATGGTAAGGGTTATGCGCTGTCCGCTTCATTCCCTTTTTTACATGACTCAGACTCCGGTTCTCCACCTTGGGTCTCACTCTAGATGCGTCTTCTGTCACAGTGTATTATGACAGGCGCTTCACTGTCAAGCTATCTCCCACATTCTGTGGTTACAGGCCTCATTAGGCCTTTCTGAAGGTAGCCCCACATTGTGTGACTGTCAGGTTACAGGCCTCTCCGGCCTTCCTAAAAAATATGAGCTCCCACTTACTGTGGTCGCCAGGTTTCAGGCCTCACAGGCCTTCCTGAGTACGAGCTCCCACATACTGTGGTCACCAGGTTAGAGGCCTCACCAGGCCTTCCTGGATTCAGAATGGCTAAGCACACGCACTTTCGTTTCGTGTACTTTCTAAATTCCATATTTATGGTAAGGGTTATGCGCTGTCCGCTTCATTCCCTTTTTTGCATGACTCAGACTCCGGTTCTCCACCTTGGGTCTCACTCTAGATGCGTCTTCTGTCACAATGTATTATGACAGGCGCCTCATTTTCAAGCTATCTCCCACATTCTGTGGTTACAGGCCTCATTAGGCCTTTCTGAAGGTAGCCCCACATTGTATGACTGTTAGGTTACAGGCCTCTCCGGCCTTCCTGAATATGAGCTCCCACTTTCTGTGGTCGCCAGGTTTTTAGGCCTCACAGGCCTTCCTGAGTATGAGCTCCCACATACTGTGGTCACCAGGTTAGAGGCCTCACCAGGCCTTCCTGGATTCAGAATGGCTAAGCACACGCACTTTCGTTTCGTGTACTTTCTAAATTCCATATTTATGGTAAGGGTTATGCGCTGTCCGCTTCATTCCCTTTTTTGCATGACTCAGACTCCGGTTCTCCACCTTGGGTCTCACTCTAGATGCGTCTTCTGTCACAATGTATTATGACAGGCGCCTCATTTTCAAGCTATCTCCCACATTCTGTGGTTACAGGCCTCATTAGGCCTTTCTGAAGGTAGCCCCACATTGTGTGACTGTTAGGTTACAGGCCTCTCCGGCCTTCCTGAATATGAGCTCCCACTTTCTGTGGTCGCCAGGTTTTTAGGCCTCACAGGCCTTCCTGAGTATGAGCTCCCACATACTGTGGGTGCCAGGTTAGAGGCCTCACCAGGCCTTCCTGGATTCGGAATGGCTAAGCACACGCACTTTCGTTTCGTGTACTTTCTAAAAATCCATATTTTAGGGTTATGCGCTGCCCGCTTCATTCCCTTTCTTACATGACTCAGACTCCGGTTCTCCACCTTGGGTCTCACTCTAGATGCGTCTTCTGTCACATTGTATTATGACAGGCGCCTCACTTTCAAGCTATCTCCCACATTCTGTGGTTACAGGCCTCATTAGGCCTTTCTGTAGGTAGCTCCATGAGTATGCGCTCCCACAGGAATCTGTGGTCGCCAGGTTTAAGGCCTCACCGACCTTCCTGATATGAGCTCTCACATTCTGGAGCTCCCCACATGAGGAGATCATCAGGTCTTAGGCCTCAGTATACCTTCCTGGTTTGAACCCTCTCTTACTTCCCCAGTGTTCGTCATTTCGAAATGTAGTCACACTCTCCATGAGATCCCGTCTCTGTGGTCCGTGACTGAATGGTTTCTGCCAGCTTCGCAGGCCTTCGGTTTTTGGATGCCTTATCCAAGGCAACTTCCAGAGGTTCTGTCTCGGACAGACAGGCAATGGCCATTCTGTGTGTCTTAGTTTAGATCACCAGGTCAGCCTGGAGGCATTTCAGGACGCATGCTCTCCTGAATAGTGACTGGCTGGGAGTCCCTTGGGTCCCCTAGCC
The DNA here is from genome assembly GCF_949152265.1 of Phoxinus phoxinus. Lineage (NCBI taxonomy): Eukaryota > Metazoa > Chordata > Actinopteri > Cypriniformes > Leuciscidae > Phoxinus > Phoxinus phoxinus. The sequence continues at coordinate 4,126,982 of NC_136897.1, forward strand.
ACACTCCCTAGAATTGACCCCGTCTTTTTGGAAGTTGGGGTCTTAAGCCTTTGAGCTGGCCCAGATATACCCCACATTAACTATGTGTTGGCAGTTCTTGGTTCATTAGCTTGGGCTATGACCGGTAGGGAGTGCTGTCACTGACAGCCCGATATGACCTAAGGGTGAGTGGTCCCAGTGTTCTCTGAACTTTTTGGTTTTGACAGTTGTCACTGCCTTTGGGCATGCACTCCCCTCAGCATGGCGGAGTGGGTATTTCGTTCCCCAAAGCGTCGATGACGTATTGTTGAGTTCCCTTCGAAAGGGAACGTCTCAGGTTACAACTGTAACCTATGTTCCCTGAGAACAGGGAACGAGACAATACGTCTCCCTGCCATGCCTCGGGGCCTGCCTGCAACAGTCCCTGAAGACGATAGGATGTTGTTACGGTTTCAAGGCGCCCTTTTTTATACATCCAGGTTGCGCGCTCATCATTTAAGCTGATGATGCACGGGCTGTCGCCGGTCAGCATGATTGCTGTGAGTTGATATTTGATTTCAGACACCTGTCACGCCTGAGGCGTTCCCCAAAGCGTCGATGACGTATTGTCTCGTTCCCTGTTCTCAGGGAACATAGGTTACAGTTGTAACCTGAGACGTTTTATGGTCTGTTTAATTAGCAAATATTTTGGTAGCGGTTTCTTATCATTTGTTGCTTACTTACTTGTATTTTATGGTCTTGCATTTAAAGCCCATTCACACCAAGAACTAAAACAATGACTATATTGCGTCAAATGGCACCAATAAGCTTGTGCTGCTGTTTTGACGAAGTATACTGTAAATGGACGACTATTTATGCGTTTTGTCCGATCATTTACACGACAATGGCGTTTTGTGGGCCAACGAGTTGAAATCGGTTTTCAAAGTGCAAAATGATACCGTTATCCTCTGTGTAAACTACAAAAAACCAAACATGAATTTGTGAAAATTTTGTTCAGTCTATAGGTGCGTAGTGTTTCTTTACAAACTGACATTGCCAACTACTGGCCTGGCAGCAGAATACAGTGTTTTTAATCGTTTTCGCAGCATTTTGACATGGTTGTCATCTGTACCCGAAAAACACAAAGGAAAAACGTTTCCGCTTTTAGTACATGTTGTCGTGTAATGTACCCTGAAAGCGATTGCAATGATATCGTTCTTCTGTGTCATTATCGTTATAGTTATCTTCCTTGATGTGCACAAATCTAGAATATTGGATTCAAAATTCAATTATTTTCCATACGCTAAAAAAAAAGGTGTATGATATGAAGAGTTTGGTTCCAAAATGCAATAAATCCATTTTGATTAATTTGAGTACAACTTTGTTTTCTTTACCAATAAAATGGTAAGATGAAAACCACTATTTTCTGTTTCAAACTTTCACATAGCATATTTAGGTTATAATAACAGAAAAAATTCAAATCCGTATTTTAATTTTCAAAGATTTATTATAAAAACTGAATATTTTTTCCCCCAAAAAGCAATAAATCCATTAAACTTTTTTTTTTTTTTTCAAAATGCAATTAATTCATTGAATCATTGAAAAAAAGTTATTTTTCATATTGAAACTGTTGAAAATACACAGCAAAGTAAGTTGATCTACATATGACAGCCTCTGAACTTGAAAAATTAATTTGGGTAGTGATGGGTCATCTTGTTAATGCTATAAATTAATTACAAAAATAAACGAAAATGTCATCATGAACAACATCACATTAGTACATTAATGCCTCATCTTCTTAATCTCCTCACGTAAATGATTAGATTTCGATGGCTTACGTTTCTTCCCCACCACAGAAACCACCACAGGTTCATCAATGCCGTCAAAATGAATCATTTTTGTTTTTGTTTGTTGATCACGAAGTACTTAAATATAAGGAAAACTAGAATGCCGGGTGTATTCAAAGTGGCGCCGTTACAGTTTACAGTGCGTGGAATGGTGCGCTGTGATTGGTTGAGTTGATGTATCGCATTCAGCAGAGAAAGGAGACTGCCGTTTGTCGCGGTTTGGAAAGAAAGGGAGTAAACATGACAGAATAACACGGCGGATATCGCATTTTACGTCAAATTTAATATTGACATTTTTTAATCTCGACCAGATACAATACTTATTTTTGCGTTTACTCAATTTAAAAAAAAAAAATGTCGTTTATCACGTTTTGGAACCAAACTCTTCATATGTACTCAGACCTTTTTTATCCAATAATCCTTGTTTAATTTTCAACTTTGAAAAATATTTTTTTTACAGTGTAGAGCTGTAGCTTTATGTATTTGGAGTGCATTCAAAAGAATGATCCTCATTCACCAATATCTTCCTAAGAATTTTCTTAACTTTAACTTTCTTAACTTAATAAACTTCCTAAGAAAAGTCTACGTCGGATTCATGGCATGTTCTTAAACAACAGAATTGTCCGCACTTGTGTTCTTAGGATGGATGAATCCCACGTAAGTTGCAGTGTTAGTGTTTCTTTGCATGCTATGAGGTTTTTCTCAACAAATGATCAGAAATACATTACAGTAAAATACTATCAGTGTAAACGACTGTAGAATTAAATAAAATGCAGTAACCGTCCATTTATTTGGAGCAAACTGTCATCACTCAAATCTGCGTAAGAGTGCTCTTGAGTGTGCGCAGATTTTGTCCTTCGCTAATAACAAATCTAAGATAAGAAAACATTAGTGAATGTCAGAATCTTTGTAAAAAGTGCGCAAATGGGGTTTAAGAACACATTTCTTCGTAAGAACGGTTGGTGAATGAGGCCCAATAACCTTTGAAATACATTCCTCTAAAGACTTGTTTAAAGCTAAGTGTGTAATTCACAGATTCATGAAATAATCATGATATTTATTATTATTAATCACTTAATTATGTAAATGTATTAACATAAATTCGAAGAAGTTTGCAAGAATGTTCATAATAGTGTAAAGTACAATTATTGACAAAGTTCTCAAAAAAAAAAAAAAATTCCCTTAGAAGAGTCTTGGTGTTACAGTGTCTGACTGAATGGCTGATCTTGCCAAAGACTATCAATGCAATGAAAAACACTTTTGTCTTTTTGCATTGCCTGCAGATTACCGTAATAATCATAATGAGGGCTTGGCGGGAGTTCAGCGCTCTGCACTATGCAAGTTGGAAGTTATGCTAACTTTGAAACTATGATTTTTAAGAACATTCTTTTGGAATTTAAGGATTTCAAATTCTTAAGTTAGAGCATTCTTAAGAAAAAAAAAGATAGACATTCTTGAAAAGTAAGTATCCCAATGTTTTTGGGAACACAAAAATATTTGTGACTTCATTCTTAGGGTAGAAAATAAGCAGTTTATGAAACGTGTCTGTCAACGGCAAGCATGTTTTATCATTATGTAGTTTTGCATGCTTACAATACTTGAAAGACATTTTTTTGCGTGTATTTTCTCTAAGCATTAAAGTAGTTGTTTCCTTTTAAAGTCAGTCTTTTATGGCATATCTTTTAATTAGCTACTCAATGTGTGTGAAGACTTTGGCTAACAATGGTTTTTCTTGTGTGTGTTATTTCCTACTTAATTCAGGTATGATGTCGACTCTAAAAGTCCTGATCTTTCCAAACACGTAAGTGAAGCTGTAATGTGACCGACATGTAACCTGAATATAAAAAAAATGCATGTGCATTTCAATTTCTTTTAAAATGTATCCAAATATGTTTTGGAATAATCTCATCTTTTTAAATGAAAAGTCATTGATTGTTACTTTCAATCCACAGTTGAGGTCATAAAATTGACCTCATGTAGAATTATATATACAATTTTAATGTTAAAGTTTTTTGAATCCATATTTAAAACCTATATTTTGTAGAGTAAAACTAATTATTGTTAATTGAAAATGAAATGCAGTGTTTGTCTGACATCATTGGCATGTTTACTCATGCGGAAGCAAAAAATGAGAAGTAAATCAATATAAAGTATTTGCACAGACACAATATATTTGGATATTTTTTGTTTACCTTTGCCCCATTCCTGGTATTTTCATCCCACCTCATTTAATGCATGCAGACTGATCATGTAGACGCCACTAATCATCACTATCTCTCTCTCTTCCCTGGTTTGATCACCCCTGAAAGTGTGTGTGTGGCTGGTATTGTATTTGTGTCTTGTGCTTTCTGTTACATGCTGTGCTCTGTTGTAAACATGGCCGTGCTCCTTCCCAGAAGCCCCTTGAACTATACGTACGTCTTTGCCTTTCAATTCACTTCTATAACAAGCGGCAGAGCGTTGGGATTTGCTGAATTTGATAAACTCTTACCTCCTCTTCTGCTTGATCCTGCCCACTCCATCTAGGACTTTCTTGGCCAGATGTTCTGCACACTGGGGGAAATTGTGGGGTCACCGGCCAGCCGACTCGAGAAGCCTCTTGGGTGAGTAGATTTCGTCGCAGGTGTTTCCTACAGTACATCTCCAGGGTCCACATTTAGCCTGCCAGTGGCGGGTGCATATAGCGGCCTTGATTTTTTTTAGTGCCTTTGAAAATGTATACAACATTGTATTTACTGTATATATGGTTACATTTAGTTTAGGGACAAATTCTCACTATTTACTAGTTGCTTATTAGCATTCATATTATTAGGATACGTATCCTAGAAGAACTTATATTAATGCCTTATTTTGCATGACCATATTCTATATTACTTAATCCTACACAATACCTAAACTTTATGGGCCCTATTTTAATGATCTAAGCGCATTGTCTAAGGCGATGCAAGTGCACTTAGGGTCGTGTACAAGTCCACTTTTGCTAGTTTAACAACGGGAAAAATGGTCGGTGCTCCCGGCGCATGGTCTAAAAGGGTGGTCTCTATTCTCTTAATGAGTAATGGGTGTGTTTTGGGCGTAACATGCAATAAACCAATCAGAGTCTCATCTCCTATTCCCTTTAAAAGCCAGTTGCGCTCGCACCATGGCGGATTCGCTATTTACATGACGGAATTTGCAAGCGGAAAAAATGAACGCTTCTCTAGCGAGGAAACGGATCTGCTCGTGCTCGAGGTTAAAGCTATGTGTGTGTGTGTGTGTGTTCGATGTTAAAGTGCAAGCAGAACATCCACGGGCAAGCCGGATTCCACCATATCTTTATGTACACAATATTAATCTTTTACCTTGTAATCCTTTTATTTTTAATATTTGGCATGTTTGTGTGCTGCTGGGCATCCCTGTGTGTGTAATGAGCAGAGAGTACACGCGTTGTGGATCCGCCTATAGGCGCATATTACTAACGTGCTCTTTAAATAAGAAAAAAAATAGTGCGCACTTGACTTTAGACCAGAAGCAGTCGGTTTCAGTTCCTCAAAATAGCAACGTGCCAACAATGTGCCTGAACACACACCTCGTTTTCAGACCAGCAGCCCATGGGCGCACAAATGGGCGCAAATGCATTTGCTATTTAAACAACGTGGCGCAGGACGTGAAAATGAAAACTGCGTCGGGCTGAAACTGCCACTGCATTGCGCCGGGTATATGCTAGGGCCCTATAACTACCTTACTAAACTATTATAGGATTTTATTTAAGGGCAAAAGTTGTAGTTACATTTTTTTCCAATTGCTAACACACTAAAATGACATGCACAGCACAATTATTCAAACCGACACACAGAGAGCAAAACCTCTTCTCAAGTCTCCAAAAGTCTAAACACATTTTCTGCTTTACACAGAAATACAAAACTGCTTTATACAAAACTCTGCCATTTAAAATGACACTACATGAGCTAATTGGCCACTACATGTGCCACCTGCCAAACACCTCAACGGCTCACTGTTAACACTTCAATCAGGATGTAAGCACTATGAAAAGACCACTTTATTATTTTTCTTGCCTCTTTTTTTAAATATATATTTTATCTGCAATTTTCTTTTTCAGTATACTGTTTTTTGTGAGCATATTTTTGTTCAGTCCAATGAAAATATATCTGCTGTGCATATGTTGCACTGACTTGTTTGGTGAAAAAAAAAAAATGTTTCAATGTGTATCTGCAAATATTTCTGTGCATGTGAACAATCTGAAGAATTTTCTACAATTTTAACTATTTTAGTATTATGGCAAAGTATACTAGAGGTGAGAGTGCTTTTCATTATGCCCAACAGTGTGTAGATGGTTAGACACAAATCTGGTAATATGAATGAAGTGTGTGCCATTTTGTGCAAAAGTTTGATTTTGATAATGCTATATGTAGTTTGGTTGCAGTGCTTCATTCTGCAGGATACGAGGTAATTTGCAGTTTGGGTGTGTGGTTTTGTGAATTGTGTTAAGTATTTTGATAAAACCAGCCTAGTTTGCAAAATTGTGTGTTAGCAATTGGAAAAAACTGTAATAGTTTATTAATATGGAGAATCGCACCCGAATCTAAAGTGTGACCATATATATATATTTTTCACACTTTAGATTAGTGTGTGATTCTCAACTATTAACTACAACTTTTGCCAGCCAGCCAGCACAGGTCATTATTAAAACTTACATCAGTGAAGGTCAGATTATTTTATTTTTATTCATTCTTACAATTCGATTTAAACCATGCATGTAAATGTTGCAGCTCTTAACAAGGTTACTGGCGAGTAACTTTTGTTATTTACACACTACAGAGTAATTTTGCACCCTGCTTGTTTCAGTGTTGGCAGAGGACACATTAGCAAACGCACTCATCTGTGGCCCATTTTTTGAGGAGCGTTGTTAGTCTTTTTGTTTCCCCGTCATTGGCCCTGGTAGAGCAGGTCCATCCAGATGGAGTCTGATCGTGTGGTGCAGTATTTCTGGCTGAGAAACTCTTTAATTAGAGAGGTACCCTGATGTGTGAGATCAACAGATTTCAAGGCTTAGCTAGTGATCCTCATTAGCTAGAACCGTGCATTGTGGGTAAACTTGTCAGAGGATATTTTTCTTCATGTAAAATTGTTGAGACATGCATTTCGTGCTATTCTCTGAATGTTTTTGCTCTGCGTTATGTCTTACAAAAGCAGAATCACATATTCAGAAAGTCCCGAGGCAGACACAACTTTTAATGAGAGATGGAATTAGTTGGAAAAAATGTAATACAGTAACTCCCATGTTGTTGTTGTTGAGTCTCGAAATCATTTGTGAGCCGGGAAAGGCATTAACATGAGCTTTACATTAATGCAAATTACAATATTTGTTCGTAAATTTACTCCGGTCTTGATTCAAGGCCATCATACATGAAGCACACAATACGTGTATTCCTCAAAGCGTGTGTGTGTGCGTGTGTGTGCATGTGTGTGCGTGCGTGCGTGTGCGTGTGTGTGTGTGTGTGCGTGCGCGTGCGTGTGCGTGTGTGTGTGTGTGTGTGTGTGTGTATATGAACATGTTTCCCATTGATAAACTGTTTTTTTGGGAGCACCTGGACTCAAACATGTGCTAAATTGCCTCCTTCAGGCTTGTAGACCGTCTAATAAACTGAAGGGATAACGCAGTGCACTTCTGAGGCTATGTGAGCAAGTCCAGGGATATTCACTGTCAGCATGTGTGTTTCTATCACGCCCAAGAGAACTGAGTTTTGCTCTGCTGCTATAGTGTCGTGCTCACGCTGCGGTAAGCCTGAACCGCCCGCAGGCGTGGAAAGAGATGCTGACCACAGGAGACTGATGAAAAAGATCTAAACTCAGTAAACTGAAAGTTGAATGTCTGGCTAGCCTGTGTCAAGGCTTTAAAGACCCTGCAGATGCTCACTCAGACACAGATCCTATATGCCACTTTCCATTACTTTTGTTAAATCTTCAGTCCCTTTTTCAAAAGAGGGATCATAACTAGTAGATACTGTTAGATAATGAACCCAGCATGAAAAGTTGCTAGTTTGCAGTTATTGACAAACTTGTTCATTGGAGAAAATAAATAATTTCCCGTGCAATAACTTTTACAATACAATTAGTGTAAACATATTTTAAATTAATGGAATAGTTTTTTACTTGTCTTTCCACCATGTTTTGAAATGCTCCAAATGATGTTATTTTGTGAGTGAAATGTGTTTATGTTAATGTGAAACATTTCCTAATATTATGTATTGACAACCATCATTTGGCCCCAAACTAGTTTGACCATACTGAGCGATACTCGAGTTAAACGACATCCAGGTTCCTTGCAATGCACTGTAATATTTCTTTGAAAGATGTTACCGTATGTAAGCTGTGTCCTTCAGTGAGCTGCGGCGTATCCCACAAGTATTGCAATTAGTGCACTTGAACTCTCCTGGCATGAGCGACATCCGCAGATGGCAGGGAGCTAACTTTAAGTATTGGACGACCCCCCACCATAATGAGCTCTATTACAAGTTGCTGTAGATGTAAATGTCAGTGTATAATTAAATGGAGAGATCGCAAAAGTGAGAGTATGTGAGGTTTTTCCATGTTCATTTCCCACCATTCCGGACCCAGACAATCCCAGCGCTCTGAGCACACATATGTCTGAGTCTCTGAGGAGACAGCTCAAGCCCGCACAACAATCTGTTTTCCACGCTTTAATAAGCTCTCCTACTGCACATGCATGCAGCGTCTTTAAGCTGCATTTACACTGCAGGTCTTGATGCCCAAATCCTATTTGTTGACTATATCAGATTTTTTTGGACGACCAACTTACATCTTCTTTTAAAAGTAACCCATATCTGATATCTGCATTTACACTACACACTTGGCAAAACAACCCAAGGTAGATGTACTGAGGCAGAAAAGCTTAGGCTGAAAAGGCACGATGTGCAATGGACACAGACAAAATTATAAAACAAGCTTTTGCTTTCTGCACCATCTTTAAAGGTCAGCAAAACATTGAGTTGAGCCTTTAACTCATTTTCGCCCTTGAAAAGAGTCATGTGATCACGGTTGGTGACGTCATTCGCCATCTTTTTTACAGACTTACGACTCACATTTTGGCAATATCCAAACTGTCCGCTTACATGGGAGATGCAAATGCACATCAGATTCATATCAGATGTATTTCCATATATAAATGAGGCCTGAAACCGATCTGAGAACATCTGAATATTTTTACGTTTTCGTGGATCATATCCGATCTGTGCCACATGGGAGGAAACAAATCAGAATTGGGCCACTTCTTGAACCATGTAATGTAAATGTATCATAAAATTGAGATATATATTCTAAACAAATGCATACATTTATCTTGTAATATTGTATTTATAAATAAAATTAGGAGGTGGCGAAACTCGAAAATTTTTAATATCGTGCAAATGTTCATTTATTTCAGTAATTCAACTTAAAAGGTGAAACTAATATATTATATAGACTCAGTACATGCAAAGTCTTTATTTGTTATAATTTTGACGATTATGGCTTACAGCTTTTAAAAACCTTTTCACAATATTGTAATTTTGAATTTGGCGGTTTTCATAAGCTGTGAGCCATAATCATCCAAAGTATAACAAATAAAGGCTTGAAATATCTGACTTTGCATGTAATGAGTCTATATAATATACTCAATATATAATATACCTATATAATATACCGTTTTAAGTTGAATTACTGAAATAAATGAACTTTTGCACGATATTCAAATTTTTCGAGTTTCACCTGTAATATGAGTTCTACCAGAAAGACTCGGAGAATAGATACTCGATAAGTATGCATTTATTAACAGCCCAGCAAGCCACATGCAATAAGTTCTTTGGCGTAGGCCCCGTCCGTAACTCGCAATCCGAGGGTACGGATTCAGCATTTCCGGCCTGAAGATGGCGGGGCGCAGCCGACCCCCAATGCGGTATTGGAAGGGACCATCCTGGTGGTGGTGGGGTGGATGGAGGTGAGTGAAGCGTCGGCATCTGCGAACTCAGACAAGTGTAGGTACGGGTCTTTTATACTTCTAGTATTAAACGTGAATGGATAGATGAGAAGATAATGAGTGACGCAACAATTGAGTCTTCCCAGCAGAACTTACGCTTAAGCTTTCATTTCTGTCATAATTTTTATTAAAGTTACATGAAGATATATTTTTTATTATTAAGCCAAATATTATATTATATTATATTATTTTGCATTACATTATATTACATGATATTATTTTGCATTACTGAAGGAATTTGAAAATACTTAAATCTGAATCAAATACGTCTGCAATAAAAAAAATCGTGTTATTTGGCTGCCTCTCCTTATTCTCATAAGGTTGGATAAAAGGTTGGTGGGTGTCTCATTTGGCTGGTTTTAGAGGCTCCCTCGAATTTTGTGAGTGTTTCAAATGAACCCAGACCCTCTAAAGCGAATCATCAGAGGAGGTGTGAAGACTGCAGTTTACTTGTAAAATGTGCATTAAGGCCTCAGATCAATGAATAGCACATTTTGTTGGAAAGTAAGAATTAGGTCTAAAAAACGGACATCTTTCCAATCGAAAACCATAAACTGTCTCTTGTCCCTCATGGCCTTGGATTCATTCTAATGTCTTGTGGGCAGTGGCTCTTTGAGCAACATTTCAAAAACACCTCAGTGCTGTTCTCCAAACAAGCAAACAAAAGCTTCTTATCTGCATTTCTTCCTCCATTTCCACTTCCTTTCTGTGCTTGCCTTTAATTGTTTTGCCTTTAATCTTCAGGAAATTGGACCTCACATTAATTATGAGGCGCAGGTTGGGTTTTGATGATGAAAGAGGGATGTGAGAGAGAAAAGGCGAGGAAAACACTGAGCATATTCAGAGCAAAAAGCTCTATAGATCAAGTGTGTGTGCTTGAATGGCAGATGAATAACGGGCTAGAAGGTAACAAGCAATAAGAACGAGCCATTTCTGAGCAAGTGCAGAGACAAAGAGGAAAACACCTCGAGAGAATAGATTATATTTGAAGATAAAAATAAACGGGAGCTTTCTGTTAGCATTCCCATTCATCTCAGTGCGGCTAATTTATCTTTACTCATTAGATGTTGTTGTGGAAAGTTTTGTTTTTTGATGCGACTTTTGGATGCTTTTTGAGTCCAGATGGTGTAGTTATAACATCGACCAGCAGGGGTTAACTGGCAAATGCTAACTAGGCTAAGTTTGTGCCCTTGTGTTTGATCAGCCAACATTTAATTACATGTTTACAGTGGAAAATAACTTGAGCATTTCCAAGATTCTTTGTAATATCTGTATAATATAAAGCAACTGGACTACTGTTAATTAATTAATTAATTTTATGTATCTATTTAAAAATCAGAGATTGGTTTTCCATTCCAGTTAGATACGTTGAAATGTATTGACTGTGTTTATTAAAGGGGTCATGACATGTTTTTTTTAATTTTATTATTATGTTCCCTTAGGTGCAATTATAGTATAGGGGTGTGCATTGGCACTGCCCTCACAATTCGATTCGATTACGATTCACCAGGTAACGATTCGATTCAATTCGATTCTACGATGTATTGCGATGCATCAAAATTCTACTGCACACAACAAGGCAAATTTTTCATCAGTCATGAGGCAATACAAGCAGTCATATATTGAACAACAGATTTTATTGGCTGCTATGTGTGTATTATCACTCTCCTGTATCTTTGACATAAATGTCATTAAATAAAATAAAATTAAATGGTACAGGGTATTGGATATGGCATTTTCAAACCTGAAAAAGAAAACATAAATCACTGCTTTCTAGGGCTGTAATCTCCCAGTCGATTGTTGGTCGATACGTTTTGGCTTGACCAAAATTCTGATTGGTCGATTTTTTGCCGCATTCATTTCATCAGTTTTGCCGCGTTCATTTAATTCGTTTTGCGCGTTCATTTCATCAGTTTTGCCGCGTTCATTTCATTCGTTTTGCCGCGTTCATTTCATTCGTTTTGCGCGTTCATTTCATCAGGTGGAAAGCACTAATTGCTAATGGGGGTGTTTTCAGAGCACCTCTGTGTCACAGGTAACAGTCTGTCTTCAGAACACCCCCCTTGTTTTCACTTCTTTTGGATTAGCCCAACCCACCGGAGAAGAGAGACGGCTACTAGAAGGTTTGCTGAATATTATTTATTTAATTGAGAGGCCGTTTAATTCACAGTCAGTCCTCTTCTATCATGTCAACAAAGACATCGGCAGTGTGGCAGCATTTTTTTTTTTAGAAGACGGAAACAAATTATTGGAGCCCAATGCGCAGTGCCACTGTTTGTATTAGTTTTGAGCTATTTTTCAGTTATGCACTTTATTTCGTTTTTGCTCTTGATCTGGTTTGTTTAATAAATATTATTTTTTTATTCAAATGGACGTGCCTTTTGTGTTTAGGAGTAGGCCTAAACGCTTTATGTTAGTCTATTCGTGTCTCAGCCGTGAAGCTGTGCTCCTGTGTTCAGCCTCGTCTTGTTTAGTTTCCCCATTAACTTCGTAGAATCCGAAATGTGCCCAGATGTTCGCTTTTCCAAGCTTTGGGTGCGTTTTTAATTACCCGTCTATCGCGGTCATCTCCCTCCGCCTCAGCCATCTTGATTATTGTTGTTGTTATGCCCACGAAAGTAACTTTATTGTCCAACTCAAGGCCAGAAAATAAACAGTGACATAATCGATTATGGCACTTTGCCGCATCGATGCTGAATCGTGCATATCCCGCATTGCGATGCATCGCTGAATCGATTATTGTTGACACCACTAAGTATTACTATAGTTTTTTTTACAAAAAACTTTTAAAATGTGGTGATTTATGACCTTTTCCGACCCTGTTTCTCATCCTCTGATTCAAACAGTCTGTTTTGGGGGTGTTTCCCCTTTAAGAGTTCAGTGTTAACGCCCACTGTTATGATTGGCTAACGTCAGTGCCTATGCATCAATTATTAACGCCCCCAGCCAGAACATTTGCGGATTCAGCGTATTTAAAAAGTAGTTTAAAGTTTTAAATACATTACTTACAGTTTGCGTCGTCGTTGTTGAGCCCAGAATAGTCGGCACGGACTTATCTTTGAGCAACAGTTTTCTGGCAAAGCCAGCATCATTTTGGGATTTGTTCTCAAAACAGTCATCCTTCAAATGTATAGAACAAACGCTTAAATTAACACTGCCGTGACTGGGACGTCCGCAAAAAATAAAGTGCATCCATTTTTCCCTGACGACTGGATCTTTCGCAGCGTATTCAAAGATGTTGTTTGTCCACAGCCGGGAACAGCACATCTTCTGGATCAGCACATCGTAATTTCCTTGTACACAGACCCACTCGCTGTCCGTCGACTGAACACTTGTGAGGCACGCGGCGCGACAACAATACGAAATGAGCGTAGTTGTCTTGTGCTGGAGGCGGTCACATGCAAACGCTGGTACGTCACTTCGTACCGTGACGTCACTTCTTACATGGATCCAGAACGAGCTGTATTTAGAGCTTGATTAAATAAATGATTCGCTTATAATGGGGAGGACGTCTTAAGCTATGAAACTTGCAGGACGTTTTAATGGTACAAAGACCTCTTATATACATTTACATTTACATTTATGCATTTGGCAGACGCTTTTATCCAAAGCGACTTACATTGCATTATCCTATACATTTATACATAGGTATGTGCAATCCCCTTGGATCGAACCCACAACCTTGCGTTGTTAACGCAATGCTCTTACCACTGAGCTACAGGAAAGCCTATATACCAAAAGATCAAGGCAAATTTGGTTTCTCATGTCATGACCCCTTTAAAAGGAAAATGTATGTGAACTGACCTTCTTAGAAAGAACCTAACACAGTAAGTATTGAGTGAAGATTCTCCACTATAGCGAAGTCAAAGTGTATTGATGCACTTGATGCTTTCTAATGTGAGAAAGATCAAAGCCTCTTGAGATAAAGAGATTGAGACGTGTAGACAGTCAGATTAAGAACGAAAGTGCTTTCTCTCATCTTTACATGAAATGCTGTCATTTCTGAGAATCGTATCTGAGAGCCAAACCCCAGACTTTAAGAATCGAGTATCACAATAAAATGATTTCTTTGCTGTTCAGCAGATTGAGAGATTGTTCAGGAGTCCGGAGAATCTGAGAGAGATGTACATGTTCAAAAGTTTAGATTTTTAATTTTTTTAATGAACACTTCCATTCATCAAGGACACGTTAATGTGATCAAAAGTGACTGTAAAGGCATTTCTAATGTTACAAAAGGTTTCTAATTCAAAAAATCCTGAAACAAAAGTATAGTTTCCACGCATATAACTGTTTTCAGCATTGATAATAAAATGATAATAATAATAAATGTTTCTTGAGCACCAAATCAGCATATTAGAATGATTGCTGAAGGATCATGTGACACTGAATACTTTTTAATGTCTGTAATGAAGTCATTTTAATGTCAGTTAAAAGTAGATTAGTCTAATTGGAAACTGAAAAGTAAGACTGATAAGCAATAACTAATTGTTAGTTTTGTCTGATTAGTTTTAAGACAGTCTAAACTTAGCCAGGGTTTTTTCCTGCAATGAGGAGGCCACCTAAATTAATCTTTGTCCTGCCAAAGATTTATTTGATGATTTAATGTGACGATACCTGCTGTTCTGCAGTACCTGTGCCCGCTGATGGCTGTCTGCTTTATAACGTTTTCAAACGCTCCTGTGTGCATCTGAGTAAGCGCTCTGTGAAGAGCGTCAAAGCTTTCTATTTACAACATGTTTTGAGCTTTGTAGCCAATAGACATATCTGTTGAGCACGTGAATACAATGGCCAATCAGATGTGTTTAGGTTAGTCAGAATCAGCGCGATTTCTCCATGCTCGCGAAACCTTTCATTAAAACCAACAAAGTATAAACAAGATATTGCATAGTGTATACAGCTTTGTTGATTGTAAAATGAGTTTTCGCAAGAGAGCGTTGTGTGCCTCAGTTAGTTGACAGCTTAAAATGGCAGTGATCTTTGCTCGCTTTCTGTATATAATATATTTTTTTCATGCTGCTAACAACACATTACAAAGTTTCTGGATTGACAACCGTATTTAAATGCGCAATTGACCCTTCACAGGGAGTTTGATTGACAGGTGATCTGACCAATCATACTTCGCCATCCGCCATTTTGTCCGACAAAGCAGTCAGGAGAGTTAGTAGATTAACATGGGAGGATTTGAACTTGAGAAGCGGAGTGAACTGACGCCTTTCCGCGGTTAAAACAACATTCCTTCTTATGTTCATTCATGTTTATTTGATGCTATAAATGAACTAGAAGGAAGAGATGATCGGTTCACGAGCAGCTTTAACTGATTTTACAGCGATCTGTCACGACACATTAAAGACCCACAAAATGGTATTTATTGTTTAAATGTCTTTAAACAAATGACCAAATTTGAAAGGTGAGACTTTGTTTAATATGTTTAATATTAAACAAATATCAATTTGCTGACAATTTGCCAATATGGTGCTGACATCTTGGAGCCGAGTCTGCACAGTAGTGAGCGTGAAGTGCCGCGGTATCAAGGCCCCGCCCACACTCCTGCAGAGTCGGTTAGTATAGTTTACTGCAGTAAATAAACAGTTATGGAAATGTAGAAATTAAAGTTAAAGCTCCAATCTCCTTTTGAAAATCCCGAAAAAAGTCAGTTGGTGCCTCAGTGACAACTTCGCTCAAAGAAGCTGTCAATCTCAGCTGTCAATCATGATGTCACACTCCCGTTTTTATTACATCATATAACTAAAACCAAACTTATTTAAAAAACAACAACACTTGAACTTACATCAGTGTGATAAAAACTACTGACAGAACCCATCTTTAGAAAAAAATAATTTGATTGTTTAGTTTGTCTCGCGTCTCATTAGATTACATGGAGAGGGCGGGGTTTATGAGTATTACTGCATCCGGCACCTGGGGCCGATCGACGCGCTTTGGCTTCACTTTTCAGGAACTTTTGCTGCTGATCTTTTCATTGTAGTGTCTGTTCTTGAACTGAATAAAATTATTTGAATTACTATCAAAAATCGAATCGACGTTGGGGGCAGAGCCGCCGCAAGTGATGTAACGGTGTTGCGGCTGGACAACACAGCCAGCCTGTCCAGAAGAATTCCCTTTAAATCATAACCACAACTTTATTTATGAACCAGATGTTGTCTAACATAATCAATGATTACCTGTAATTAGGCATGAATACAAATTACACATTATTGAAATTCAAAGACAGTTCTGCTGGCTGAGTAACAGAATAAAAGCAATTAACATGTCTTGACCTCAAGTTTTCTTAGTTCAAGCTCAAACCTGTTACACACACAAAGTTCAAATTAGTGCCGTGCGGTGGGATGAGAGTTTTGGCTTTTTGTTTCTCTTTGGAATATCAAATTAGATTATCTGAGCTGAATACAAAACACCTGATTGTTTATTATCACTGCATTGAGTTGAGAGCGCCCATGTTGAATATAATCCCTCATTTCTTATTGGTTTCAGAAATGTGCAAATTCTCTTTATTCACTCACATTTTCTTTGCACTATATGAATAAAGCTAATTGAGAATGCAAGCTTTTGCCCTATAAGATCACTTTGTATTCAGCTTTGTGTTTAGTTATTCCCCAGAATCCCAAACTATGCAAATGTACCACAGGACCAGATTTATATTTTATTTAAATATGAGAAAGATAAAGATCTTTTGTCAAATGGCATCTGTGACCTGTGTTTGATCACGAGTTTCAACTCATCCCTCAGTTTTACATGGAAACAACTATTACACTGTTTTGAAAGTATGACCGTGTTTTAAAAAATCTGTTTTTCAGCTTGAGTCATGACCATGCAAATTCAGTCAACCTGGTGACTTTCACAACTACACCTACAGGAAATATGGCCATAATGCACTTAAGGCATGCAACTTAATGTACAGTATGCATGATATTGGAAAAAAAAAACAGACATTGTAATGGTTAGATTTTTTGGGATGGTAAAAAATACATACATTTTTATCAGATGGCTTGAATAGCTTCGGAGCCCCTAAAGGGACATGGTAATTAAACACATATATGTCAGTGCTTTTGCGTTTTTGTGTTCCACCGAGAAACTTTGCGTTCACTCACAAAAAAACAAAAAAAGAAAGAAAAAAAGAAGAAAAACAAGAAAAGAAAAGTTTCCTGGGAAATGCAAAAGTATCGACATAATTTTTCCTCCTATCTCATATTTTTTTCATGTCCCTTCAGGGGCTCCATACATAACAGTTTGGAAGGAATAAGTCATTTTAGAATGATTGGGTGATTTTATAGAGTAATATATAATATATCTGCATAAAAAATAGAAATAGTTTAAAAAAAGGTGAAAATGTTTATTTTGAGTGCAAACCATCCTTTAAGGGCTAAAAATAAATCTGTTCACTAGGGCTTACATGGACTAGTTGGGTAGTCGACTACCTCAACCACTAGTCTGTAACCATAGAGTACTGGAGCGAGCGATGACATAACTTCACGTCGACACAAACGCAAACCAACAGTATGTCTTTGACAGCGAATTAACTACATGAATTTTGTCTTACTCTTTTCTAAACCATTTTGAACTGGTGTAGTGAAGATCTAAGCGATGCGAGTACAGATCTGTATTTACTGTTGAAGACCTGTAAAACTTTATATGAGAATTCATTTGATAAATATATGTATGCACATATTGTTCACCTGAGAATGTTGCGTGTCCATTTAGAAAGTGTTATTTTGCCTACTGTATGTTAAATACAAAATGAATCCTGTTATTTTAATGTTTTTACCATACATGTAAGAGACGTGATTGTTGCAAACATTGGGCTGTCAATTTATAAAACACCAGTTGACACAAACATATTTTTTTAACTTGGGTAACTCGTTGTAAAGTGTAACCGTTTCGACCCATTCAACATGACTATAAAAAATAATATGACTTAATTTTTTTGTGATCAATTTTTATTTTATTTTTTTATTTTATGGAGACAATACATACAGGTATATACTGTACACGCCACAAAAATAGAGTATAAATATATATATATTCACATATACATAAGCATATATAGCTATGCGTATGATTAACATAAACAATAATAAAAAATGAAGATAAGAATAAATAAATAAAACCCCAGGTATAACCCACCCACCCCATGGATCCAGATCTCCAAATCTCAGTTACATATTACATCTGAAGCCCACGGAGAGTAGTTAGCAGTGAATGCCAAGCCTCTATTGCTGACTCTATAATATGACTTTTTTGTGATTATCATTCAATAAAAGTATTAAACAAAATATGAAATATATTGTCAAATTTTAAACCATAATGCTTTTATTTTGACTGATTGCCGATACATAAATATGTGCTGCACAAAACCTTTTTGCAGATTTTGCAATTTGATATTTCGTGATATCGATTTTATTTCAATATATTGCATCCTACTCAAAAATAGGACTTCGATAAATGTATACTCTCAAACACTTTTTATTTACAGAAGAATTCATGTAAGCACTTTATCAAAAATACAGATTTCTTAAAAAAAATGTCTTGCTGCTAGACTTCCATTTAAAGTGCATTCATGTAAATATATTTTCTGCTGTGTGTGTGTGCGTGCGTGCGAATTATGGAAGGAGTCAACAGGTACTTTATAGCGACCATAATGTATGAAGTATTTGTGTACATGTTTCTATACCGAACAGTTTATGACCATGCTTTCTTATCAGATCAAACATTAATGTCTTGTTGCTGTAAATTCCCAGTCCATCATAAAGCACTATTGCCAGGCAATTTTACCAGCCATTTCTAGGACATATTTCTCTATAATGAACCGAACCAAAACAGTCCAAGCGTGCACTGCGGGATTTCAGCGAGCCGGAAATAAGCAAAGACCTTTATCTGAAATTATCCGTCTGATTTGTGTTTCATGAGGCCGTGGTAATATCCTTCATTCCTGCTCGGCATTGAAAGCCAGAGGAACTGAAGACTTTGAATGATCTTTTCTCTGGTTCATGAGTCAACATCAAGCCATATCTTCCTCCTTTGATCAGAATGCAAAACCTCACTTCTATTGATTGTCTTTCAGAAGCATGCGCTGCCAAACAAGCTATTTATTTGCCCCGAATCCCGATAGATGATGAATTGTGCATGTGTAATAGGTGAGAGTTTAGATTTGTCATGTCTCCCAGAATCACTCCAGGTTTGAGACATCACACACCCCACAAACGCTACACCTCGTCGTTGGTATGGCGACCAGCTATTTCAGAACGACACCTAAACAGTTGGCGGGTCCTTTGAGGTTTGTTATTGTGTATCTCTGATATGCAGATGTGAATAAAAGCAGCTGCATAATAAGTTACCCTCGCTGGCTTTCCAAACAGCCCTTTACAGCCTGCGTTCGGGTTTGATAAGGACAGTATTTTTAGCTCCAGGAAAGACATGGCATTTGTCTTGCTCCTGCTCTTTACACTGGGAGATCTGGGATGTGCTCTATGTGGAATCACATGCTCTTAATTCAGCTGTTTAAATGTGGAAACAAATATATATATATATAGTAGCGTATCAAATACTGTCTGTATGAACGTGCAACTGGAGTCAGGCTTGTATTCTCTTACCAGTAACCACATGAAAACCCACAACCCAGTTCTCACTCCTGTAAACAACCGAACTGTGTGAACGTAACCAGGACTCAGATACAGAAACCGTATTGTGCTGTGTGAACGTGGCTTTTGTTTTCCCATTTATCGGCTGACAGAGAAATCAGGAGTAAATGCAGATATGTTGTGTGCGCTGTGTGTGAACATGATGGGGATTGTAGTTCTAGACTAAATGTCTCACTAGCACAAAAACAGATTCAGTATTTCTCAAAATGAATACAAACGATCAAATGCAAAATCAGAATTAAATAACAAATATACTTTATGTATTTGATAGGGCGATATATCGGCCACCATATCAGTATCGGTCGATATATGTTATTTTTTAGTGTTACTGTTGTCAGCCGGATAAGAAAATTTGGCCGATATATATATTAAAGCTGATAAATATTGTAATATTTCCTCCAGCTGAAACACTTCAGATGCACATTGTTCAGCATGATGGTTTTGAATTGCTTGAAATGTGATTGGAATAACTCCATAAAGTGCAACAAGTCTTTCATAAGGGCTACATCAAATTATAATGAGAACATCATTACAACTGTTATTGGGACATGGCTTTTGTTTTTGTAATCAGGCTCTCAAAAATGTACACAATATATCGATTTTTGGGTGAACTATTCCTTTAAATGTTACGCAACTGACAAAATCTCAAGCTATGAAAGAGAAATCTCTGAGTGATAATATTTTCCTCCGCTGGAAAATTGACTTCTCTCATCCGTTGTTTAATGTGAACCACGTAAACCCTGAACATTGTAGGAGAGTCCGAAACAACCGCAGGAGTGGCGGGTGTTCCTGCAGAAGTGATGGAGATAGTGGACGCCCCCCTGCTGTCCTGTGACTGTAAAGAGCTGAGACTGTGGTCATGTGACCTGCTCGATTAAGACATCACATCCTCCCCTTCATGCGTTACTCTTTCCCTCTCCGGTCTTCCCGTGTACCCGTCAGTGCTGAGCTATCTCTGTAGTGTGATGAAAGATATGATTTCCATCACTCATGTCTTTGTGAATGTCCTGCTGTAAGAGTATGATGACAGGTTCTGTGTGTGTAACGTGGAGATGCTGAATGATGACCATCTATGCACTGTAATTAGTCCTTTGGTGTCTTTTTCTTCCTTTAACACACACACATCTCTCGTTCTGCTGTTTTTCTCCTCCTCTAAGTACCTGTGTGATGAATGGCTGCTTGTTGTCCCGTCCGTGAGCGTGGTAAGGAGGGCCAGTGGGTTTGTTTGTGCTCTGAAGGAGATCTTGTGTGTCGAGAAGTGAGACGCTGGTGTGTTATCCACCTGTGAAGAGCTGGATGATGCTGGTGGTGTTTCTGTCTGCTGATTGACTGATGCAGCTGCTGCCTCTTACATCGCAGTTCCAGCTGTTGTTTTTGAGCAATGATAGCAGCAAACGGGATTTTCTGATGATTTGTGAATATATACATTTATATTTACAGTATATAATGCTTTAATGCGTATTAATATTTTGTTTATTCGCCAGATCAAAGCATGATTAAAACGTGAACACACACACACACACCAGGAGGTTTCACACCTGTAATTTTGATTCGGATCAAACTGAAAAGTCAGAAAATCCGGATAAATCAAGGTAGGTGTGAAAGGGCCCTAGTTACTGTGGTGTGAACATGCCAAAAAGTGGGTACTTCCACCAAAAGTTATAGGAACTATGATTATGTTCCTCCAGTGGGAAAGAGCCTTGAACTTCAAGAGGGTTTGCGCTGATGCAAGCGGTTAGAAAATCTGTCCTAAGTCTACGGTTTCCTCTAAATGGAGGAACAGTGAGTTCTAGAAGCTTTACAGAACATCAATGAACTCTCCTGTGAGTTTGGCTGGATGTCATGTGAGCGATGGTTGGAGTGATTGGTTGGCTTGCTTTAAGTTCTTAAATATATACAAGTTTTAAAAAAAAATGTATATTTCACACTCGGCTACATTTCAGTAAGCGTGTGATGGAAATAGATAAAGTGGCTTCGGTGCACAATATAAATATTGTGATGAATGTATTCTTGCAGCAACACTCCTGCGGCAGCTGACTCATTGGCACAGCTGTGGGGAAAACTCTTTCATCTTCTCGTTTCATCTTCCTTGATTATCCTTTCCGTCTTTTCCCGAAAAAAAAAAAAAGCTTTGTGAATACTCACCGCCAAAGGTTTAAATATTTATCCACACAATTTACAATAACACTGAGATATTATTAGTGGAAGTTTTTTTTATTTATTCTCAAGTTTAAATATTTGCAGCCCTCCAAGCTCTTCGTTATAGTTTACAATGGAAGATGAATGTGATGTGATGAAGTAGATAAACATGATGTACATCTAAAATTAGCAGGATGTATTTACAGTTCTTAAGATTTAATCACTTCGTATCTCTGTATGTTAGGAAGATGACTGCCATATGGGCAGAGAGAAATGGCATCTTCCTGCATGCCTTCTGTTGTGAGATTCAGCTGACAGACAGTTGGATATGAGCTGTATTTTTCTTAACTGTTACTACTCCATACAAAGTTGTTGCTAAACAGGGGTGCTTTCACTAGAGTTACTCAGAATCTCACATTTTGCAGAGAGAGAGAAAAAAAACAGTATTTATTCGATTCGAGTTTATCTTCAGAAAATGTAACAAACTGGGGGGGAAATCAACAAGACAATATGCTTTAAATTGACATACGGTTCCATGATAAAGAAAATTAAAAATATCGTCACAAAAAAAGCTAGTGTAAAATATGCATGTGCCAAGTTCAAAGAAAAAGTACATTTAAAATGTCTGGTGGTTTAATCATTTAGTAAAATGCATATTATTTACATTAACATATTTAAAATTGTATACATATAGTGTGTGTGTGTGTTTTTTCTTTTTTCATTTTTCTTTCTCAGTAGATCAGCCACAGAACTTTACACTCCTACCGGCGCTTTAATGAGATTGCAGTCTCACAATAATTTGACCTGTTTAGTGAATCTGGCTCTTAATAAATTAGTGGAACCTGATGTAATAAAAAACAAAAAAATCAGATTATCCAACATGTCAGAGAGAGAAAATGGTTTGGTTCAAAGAATGTATTTGCAAACTTTAAGAGGAAACTGGCAGTTTTTGTGTTTTTTCTTTCTTTTTGTTTTGTGCAAAAGTCTTTAATTAAAGGGATCGTTCACAGAGGGTTTACTCACTCCAAACCTGTATGCGTTTATTTCTTCTGTTGAAACCCAAAAGAAGATATTTGAAAGAATGCTGGTAACCAGACAGTTGACGGTAGCCATTGACTTCCATAGTATTTCTTCTTCTTCTATTGAGTCCCACCCAGTACCTTCATCATCACTGTTTCTAGACAGCACTATAGACTGTATGAACTATGAGCTATTCTGTTCATCGACCTACATGTACTGTGTCATCCTTACCGTGATTCTGTCGAGATTCTTACTGCCACCATCACGCGAAGCTCATTGATGCTGTGACTGGTATTCTGTATTAGTTTCCCCCCACAACAGCTTCATCGCCTTGTCTTGTCATTACAGTAGTGCATATTTACATATATGAATAATCATTTGAAGCATATTGTGTGTGCTCACATAGCGAAAATAGTCTGTATTTGACCGACATTCCAGAATTGTCAGCAAGCTGACTCTCTAGATAACGCAGTGAATTTTTATATGGTTGTCAATGAATGAGACGCAAATGATCATTTTGGCTTTAATACGATTTTCCCAATAAATAGGCAGAAATAAACCTGGTGTCCTTCATGATTCCTGTTCTTTCCGATAACAAAGAACAGGAAACAACAAAAACGAAAAAAACGTCACAATTTTGTAATCACAACTTCAGAAGTGAGAAGTGGGAGATTTCTGATAGCATGTGAAGGCAGCATTAGTCGTCAGTGAACGATGCACATTTGAATACAGAAAGCCAAAAGGGCAAAACATTCTTTCAAAAGTAAATTTTTCTAATTTGTTGACCCTTATTTAGCTGCCATTAACTTTAATGTCACAGCTAAAGCAAACACATTTTTTTGGGAGCTTTTTTGTCCCTGTAACATTGACAGATTTACTTTATATGAGCAACTTGTTGGTGGGTGCCAGCAATGGTGATACACACCCCATAATGACTGCGCAGTTGCGCCCCTGTGTGTGTGTAAATGAGTGTGGGTGTTGGATGTCCTGGAGAGTTGTGAAGGCTTTCCTTTGCCACTTTGCTCTTCTGAGAGCAGGTTTTTAGCAGATTTTCTCTCATTAATCCCAGCGTCTGAACGATGCCACTGCATCTCTGAGACCTGCTGTCTCCATTATAGATGACTGCACAAAAACATGATCCTCACACCCCGCTAATTGGAAAAGTAAACTTTTTTCTTTTTAGCTTCATTAGCAGATTAATCACATAAGTGACACCAGTGATTCTCAACTGGTGGTACTTGAACAGCTTCCAGTGGGATTTAGATATTTTGCTTTGTAGTCCTTGTATAGCAACTATGTTAACAACTTACTTTTTTTTTAAAGAATTTAAAGTGGTCATGACATAATCAAATTTGCCTTGATTTTTTGACATATAAGCCTGCCTCTTCCAAATGTGTTTTTTAATCAGATACATATCCAATATCTGGACATCTGTCCTGCGTCTAAACAGCTTTTTAATGTCGTATACACTAAAACTCACAGCTTTTTTTCCCTGAGGTAGAAACATTTATATATTGGTAAGAAATTGCACTCACAGAAACATTCAGGAGCATAGCAACTTGTTTTCAACCTCTGCCCAGTGAGTTGTATAAATGAGTTGCTATGTTATATTGCAGCGAGGTGTTATCTTCTCTGTTTTTGTAATTACACTCACAGCTTCACTATTACATACAGCCACAGGTAATTCACACACACACACACACACACACACACACACACACGCACGCACGCACGCACGCACACACGCTCTCTCTCTCTCTCTCTCTCTCTCTCTCTCTCTCTCTCTCTCTCTCTCTCTCTCTCTCTCTCTCTCTCTCTCTCTCTCTCTCTCTCTCTCTCTCTTTGTTAAATGAGAGAGAGAGAAAGTTATTTTTGTATAAAATAACAAATGAAAATTACAGTCGTTTTCTGCGTTGGTTTAAAACAACTTTTATGCTATTTTCAAGAATCCAGATTGTCCACATTATTCATTCATAAATACGGTTTAGGGGAGTCGTACCACATGATATTTTACAATCGAAGTCTATCTCTCACAGCCTCGCTTTCATACGTGTCATTGCACTGCTCTGAATAACATCCATCCATCCATCCATCCATCCATCCATCCATCCAAAAGTAGGGTTAACTCATAACAAGATATTGTTAACTCATAATAGGATATATATATATATATATATATATATATATATATATTAAATTGTCATCATTATAATTATTAACTTTGGGACAAAACAGTAATATTTTAGCAAAAATATACGTTTAACAAAACTGTTCCAATGATTAATACTTAGTATTAATATTAAAAATAATTAATACTTTTGAAAAACAAAACCTTTGGTCTGCCCAATAAAATGTTTGTATGTGGTGAAACATACAAAAAAGAATGTTTCTGCGTTGGTTTAAAACAACTTTTATGCTATTTTCAAGAATCCAGATTATTCATTCATAAATACGGTTTAGGGGAGTCGTACCACATGATATTTCCAAAGGTTTTGTTTTTCAAAAGCATTAATTATTATTAATATTACTACTAAGTATTAATCATTGGAACAGTTTTGTTAAAAAACTTTGTCCCAAAGTTAATCATTATAATGATGGCAATTTAATATACTATATATATCTATATAGCTCAAACAGTAGAGCGTTGGTGCTTGCAACGCCAAGGTCATGGGTTCGATTCCCAGGGAAAGCAAGAACTGATAAGAATGTAAATGTGGACCTTGAAATGCAATGTAAGTCGCTTTGGATAAAAGCGTCTGCCAAATTTATAAATGTGAATATATCTATCCTGTTATGAGTTAACCCTACATGGATGGATGGATATTTTTTTTTGAATGAAGGGGTTCACAAGAGAAAAAGGTAAAGGAACACTGGCAACCCATCAGTAAGATGAGCTCTTTGTGTGAGTGTTAACCGTATCAAATACTGAACACATTTAACAATGAAATTCACTCAATATGTAGAGACAATGTCTGCCGCAGGTTTTTAACCTCACAATCTGCTGTGAATGCTGTGGGTTATCGCACTAATGCGTTCTGAACAGAGAGACCGACGTCACCGTTCAATGGCCGTCAGTAGAAATGACTGCTGACTCTCCGGCCACTGCCAAGACAACTCATTAAATGTTCTGGCTAATCCAATCATGTCAGTGCGAGTGTGCATCGATGCAAATTATTCTGCAGATATCCGTGAAATTAGGTGCTTCACAAACAGGTTTCCTCTCGGGTCTCAGTGTGTATAATAATAATCACCTTTTCCAATTGCCCTCCTGATTGGAAGTCCCAGTACTTTTGACCCGCCCCTTTCCATGCAACTATTGTGTCCAGAATAATGCAAAGGTCAGACTCTCTGTGTGGTGGAAACAAGTCATGCTGGCTTAATTGCTGCGGGCTGCATTTGTAGTTGGAATCACGGGTCGATAATCTGCATGACACTATTTGTGTGGGAAGAACCACTCAGCGAGCCGCTTTGCTGTTGTCCATTGTGATGGTTCCCGCACAGATGTGTTTGTTTTGCACAGGTGCGCAAAAGCGACTTTCCAAAATGCATGACATGATCCTTTTGAGATATAGCTGCGAGTAAATGTTACCGCGCTCTTTTATCATTTTTCAGGGACATTAGTGTCCGACTCGTAGGTGCTGCAGTACCTGCTGTTCAGAGATTCATCCATCTTTAAATCCATACATTTATAACAGCCGTTTCCAGACCTCTGCTGTTTCTTTTTGCCGTTTCCACAAATGATGCATCACCAAGTTGCTCTCGAGTCTTCCGGATGGATGCAGGCCTGCTGTGTAGATGCACAACCACCAGGGTGCCGTCTTGTAAGATGTCAAGCCTAAAAACTGCAGAAACCTTCCTTAAAGCTCAGATTACAGCTGATAACTTCAGCGCGTAACTGCCAACAGAAGTAGCCTACGGCATTATTCGCTACGAGGCGAGCTAGCCAACAGAGCAACATTAGAAACCCATTACTGTGACTTATTGTACGCTTTAATGCCTTGAGAGTCTGTAGTCGCTGCAGTGAAGTACTAACTGGCAAACAGAAGACAGCTGCCCGTACAACAATGCTCGACACGTTCTCCAGTGAGAGAGTGAAGACACAACGCCTGAAGAGCTTTTATACAACAGCCAGTTGGGTCGGTGACAAACATGTTTTGTTCTTCTGTCTGGATGTATGGATTTATACAAAAATATATAAAAAATGCAATTAATTTATATAAAAAATGCAATTAATTTATAAAATGACTTGAAGATACCTCTTGTGTGATGAACATGCTTTTAATATTATTAAATGGTATTGTTTTTTTATATTTTAGCTGTGCTGATATTATAACGAAGAAATAAACCTTCATTAAAAGAATGAAATTGAGAAGAAAACATTTTAAGTAGTTTAGCATGATATTTTATTAGTTCAGTTCACAAAATGGCAGGTGGTGCGACTCTCCAAAAACATAAAGGTCCTGGTTTACACCTGGTATTAAGATGCGTTTTGGATCAGAAGTAGATGAAGGAGACACATTCCCGTTTACACCTGGTGTTTTAATCCCTTTCTTTTGTCCACTTTTAACCACTTCTGTCCTGATTTCTTTGAGGGGATGGTCTGAGCAGGTAAATATAGTTTTTTCCCCCCAGATTTTTCGATCTAATGGATGAAATAAGCTTTTTACATATGAATGCCAGTGTTGGGGAAGTTACTTTTAAAAAGTAGTGTTTGCTCGTTACTCGTTACTTCTTGAAAAAAGTCATCTGTTACTTTAACTGGAAAGTAACTTTTTACGTTACTCGTTACTTTTACGTTACTTTTATGTTGCTTGACTTTGGGCAGAACCCAATATCTGTTCCTAAATGTGTAGGCCTACATAAAGTTCTATGCATAATGCCATATAAAATGCCATAAATGCATAATGCATTTATCAAAATGTTGAATATTTATGAAGAAATGCCTGTTAATGGATAGGCATATGCATTGTGCTTCAGCACCCCCAAGAAAGACTAAAGCACCCTGATAGCACCCCCAAATATAATTTCTGGAAGCAATTATATTCAGGCTGTATTCTATGGAAGTCCTGAACCGCATGGTGAAGCAAAAAAAGAAAACTTATCTTGTTATTTCGACATAATATCTCGTTATTTCGACATAATAAGGGGACATTCTAATCAGCGTTCTTATAATGGTTTTCTATGGGAGGAAAATGCTTAACGTGTAATTAAATTATGATTTTAGTATCATAATGATAAATAAATGCACGCACAATTATCTGTGAACTTGATAAATGTTGCAGATATGTTTTACTATGCACGTAAACAAATGCCTTTCAGCTTATGTGTGCAAATTCAGAATTAAATGAATGTGCAGCAATTTGTACAAATAGAGAGTCTGTAGGCGTACTATACATGTTGTAGCAATTAAACAAGTGCATTTAGTTTAATATTTGTTAAAATATTAAGTTTTTTTTTTTTCATCTATGTTGATTATGACAAGTGAACAGCATGAGTAAGATGGATGCGCAATATATCGGGAGACATTAAGTGGTTCTGACATGATTTTGACCACTTCGTTAAGTTTTGTTTTGAAGAAAACCTTTCTTTAAAGTGAATTTCGTTTTGTATAAATTGTAACTTAATTTTAATACATTTTTCATCAACCAATTGCCTGGATTTAATAAATAAGAAGTAAATATAGCAGACAATATAATCATGACATGGAGGCGCGGGCGCGGTCACTTGCATTGCACGTGAACTGGAGCGCATCTCATCAAAGTAACCGAAAGCCCGCATATGCCTCACAGACATGAGAAATATATCTATATAAAGAAAGCTTGAAATGTCTTTAAACGAAACAATTCAAAACTAAAAGAAATAGGCTACTCTCTGATAATGAAATCCATTATGTGCATTTCTCTCTATAGACGTTCACTACGGAGATGGTGATCGCTGTCAAATCTGTCTTTGGGAAAATTAAATTAAAAAATTAACGTTGCGCCGAATTGAAAAAGGAACTACGTTTCGTTACAAAATTTTCAGTAGTAGCGCTTTAAACTATGTTTTACCGTAAAAAGTAGTTACGTTACAGTACCATACACAACACTGATGAACGTGCACGGAGACAACGGAAAAAGATACAGAGAGCATCAGCTTTAATTTCTGTTCTGACAGCCGCAAAGCCGAACACTGTAAGTGTGTGTTAGAAATCAGGAATGGTGAGAGAACATTGTGCTTGGTACGTTTTTCATCTTCAAACCAAACTTGGATCTTCAGTCGACAAAGTTTAAATCCCGTCTTGCTAGTGCGCTTCCCATAATGTTTACGCATTAGGTCAGTAGGCGGAGAGTAGATGGTGTTTTGTGGCTGTTCGAACACATTCGACCACATGAGCGTTTACACTATGAAAGCAATCCAGTCTAATGCGTTTTTGACGACCTCTGGAAGTGGTTGAAAGTGGACAAGCTCAAAACCTTTTAGACCCCGTTTACACCAGTATTTAGTGCCGTCCACTTGTGATCCAATCGACCAAAACGCATCTTAAAGGGATAGTTCACTTTGAAATTAAATGTTGGTATGTTTTAGCTTACCTGAAGTGAACTGAACCACTTCCGGAGCCTTGCGGCGCTCTACGGCGCTTGCGCAGACTAAGTAAACAGATCACTTGGACGTGGTTGTGTAAAAGAGATAAAAACTATATAAATACTGTTCGTTTTATCACACAAACCGCTTGTTTCGTGTCTGAGGCCATCAATGTGCACTTACGATGGGGAATTTTTTAATTTGGACTTTTCTCTGCCTGCTTTTGGAGACAGTGCCTATAGACCTGCATTATATGACTGACAGACAAGAACGGTTTGACCTAAAAATATCAAAATTGAAACTACTGCGGAGACAAAGACACCTACATCTTGGATGCACTTCAGGTAAGCTAAAACATACCAACATTTAATTTCAAAGTGAACTATCCCTTTAATACCAGGTGTAAACAGGGCCAATGATATCTGGGGAGTTGCACCACATTACATTTTACAATCTGAACTAACATGCCTTGTCATAAGTAAATAGCTAAATAAATATACACATTTATGCAAGGTTTGAGGAAACTTTTTAAGGTTACACCACATGAAGTTTTTTAAATCAGTAAAATCAACTTTTGTGGAAAATTGTATAAAAGTTTTCCCAAACCGGAATATAGAGATTACATTTCTAATAGCTTGGCTCATGCTTTTTAAATGAGATTTTCTCTTTTCTTCATCTTGGGTACTTTTATTTATCATTGACCCAGTTGTTCATACGTTTGCCTGCTGGTAATGATTATGAGTCAAGACAAGAGTGCAACTGTCTTTACCGTCGACTGCAATATTCTACATTACGCCGTATGTATATATCCAGTAAAAAGCTGATGAAAAGCTCAGGATAACAATGGGAATCTCAAATGATCTTTTTGTGCACTGCCTGAAGAAAGTTTCTCCACAATGCTTGCACCCCCACACATATCTCTCCAGCTCCCAAGGCAAATATGAGATGAATATGTAGAGTGCCGCCTCCATTATTACATTTCTCCTTTTGTTAGTTTTCTCTCTGTTGGGTTTGTAATTACGAGCTCTTGTTGCTGCAGAGAACAAAAGCAGTAAAGCTGGGAGTCATGATCCAGTCAGTGAGTGAACGCTCTGGGGTTTCCAGGAAGTACAGAAGTCCACATCCGTTTGATTAGAACTCAGTCCAAGTCCCAGAGTGAAGCTTAGTGAATATATAAGTCAAGCTCAGATTTTAATATGGATGGGGTGCGCAAAGCATCTGAGCGTTTCTGGCGACCCGGGAGCTTTATTTTCAAAGCCCGAGCCACGTGGTAACTTTGCAAGTAATGATATATTTTATTAATGTACTCAACTGGCAGGTTACTAATGTGAAACCACCCTGAAGTAATGGTAGATTTGAACTCATGAGCAGAAATAAATCTAGAGCTCCACAAAGATCCGAGAGCTACTGGAGATGATCAGGGTGTATGTGTAAATGCACACGGTGATGCCTTCAGGGTTAAACCAAGCGAGTGAAGACACTTGTGGCATTTTAGAGCATGACTGACATGAACCTACAGTATATTGCCATGAATCATTAAATCATTTTTCATTTATTGCAAACTGTATCAATGTCATCTGAAGAAAACACCACAGATAAACGAAGTGCTTTCAGCTACACACAAACCGTGGATAAAGTGAAATCTTAAAACACAGTGTATGACCCAATAGCAACATTTTGCCCTTTTCCTTGAAAAGTAGAGGAATGAAACTTTGAGATGTGGCTTTGTTATATATTCCGAATGCTTTAATTGGGCAAACACAGTTAAACCGGCTCATACATACAGTATATTCTGCTCATCCCTACTTTAGATTCATAATTATGAAATAATATCTGCATTCAGAAGCGCACTGCTGCACAGATTGGCTTCTCGGGTCACACATTTGCCTTCTTGAAAGGTGTTTTCAGCATTTCAAATAAATGTTAATTAAGCTGCTTTCTGAGAAGGTGTTTCTTAGTTTCCTTTATTGATTTATTGTGTTCAGGAAGCACCGGCCTGTTTCAAATGTCACAAATAATGGATTATGGTCCATATATATCCTATAATTGGTTCCATCTGGATAATTTCAATTTCTTAATAGTAAAAATTGTAAACAATTATGCAACACATCAGACAGAAAGTGTGTGTGTGTGTGTGTGTGTGTGTGTGTGTGTGTGTGTGTGTGTGTGTGTGCGTGCGTGCGTGCGTGCGTGTGTGTGTGTGTGTGAAACCTCAAAACTTGCGACATCTGTGGCGTTGTGCTGTGTGATAAAACTGCACATTTTAGAGTGGTCTTTTATTGTGGCCAGCCTAAGGCACACCTGTGCAGTAATCATGCTGTCTAATCAGCATCTTGATATGCCACACCTGTGAGGATGGATTATCTCGGCAAAGGAGAAGTGCTCACTAACACAGATTTAGACAGATTTGTGAACAATATTTGAGAGAAATAGCCTGTCTTTTGTGTACATAGAAAAGGTCTTAGATCTTTGAGTTCAGCTCATGAAAACAGGGGGCAAAAAAAAATGTGTTGCGTTTATAATTATGTTCAGTGTATATATATATATTATTTTAATATTAAAATATTTTATTTAAAAATGTAAAATAATTACAAATAAAATTCTAAATATAAAATAAAAACAATTTTAATACATTTTATTAAACTTATTTTTTTATGTATATATTATATATATATAATTTGTTGTCTCAATAGCCCTCCATGAGACAACATTGACACTACAGGGATGTGTTGTTATTAATACTGTCTCAGTCGTATGGTTAGTGCAGTTGAGTAATATAAAATAATCATGACACTTTCAGTCGTTTATGATTATGAGTGCTCAGTTTGCAGCAGCGAAAACATTTTCACATTAAAAATTCAACCTTTAGCTCACTGGATGGCTGTCCTGTTTGTTTCTCCAGACAAGCCTTAGCAGCTGTTTTGTACAAGGCCCTTTTGTAGTAGTACAACGATATAAACCAGGACTCCTGCTGTTCCAGGGGGACGTGAAGACTGAGTAATTAACCAATTAGCAAACACTGGAGTGTGAGCAAGAACCTGTGGGACCACCGTCCAAACAGACGAGATGAAATGGCATTCTCTTACTCACACAGCATAGAGTTTAAAAGGATGATAAAATACGATGAGGTTTGTACACTTGATCGCAGGGTATTGAAGTTGTAGGGAAAAGTCTCAAAAATGCACACTTAGTCACGGAGACATTGGAGCCTGGGGTATTCTTCAAAAAGTGCAGACATTGTTTATCTTTGTTAATCTGATACTTGGGTAGTATGGTGTAGTCAGTGCTTAAAGGGAAAGTTCACCCAAAAATGAAAATTAGCCCATTATTTACTCACCCTGAAGTCATCCTAGGTGTTTATGACATTCTTCTTTCACAAATACAATCGAAGTTATATTAAAAAATGTCCTGGCTCTTCCCAGCTTGATAATGGGAGTGAATGGCTGTATGACTTTGGAAGTCCATTAAAGCGCATCGATTTACGCCAAAAGAGTAACACTTGAACTTGACGCACAACGTAATGACGGCAATTGACTCCTCTCGCGGTTCAAACACACAGGGCTGGGCAACCGCGTTCGTCATTACGTTGTACGTCAAGTTCAAGTGTTATTCTTGTGGCGTAAATCGATGCGTACGGCCGTCTTACAGGAACGCATCGCTTCACTTCAGAAGGCCTTTATTAACCCTCATGAGCCGAGTCGAGCACTTTAATCATGAATCGATGCGCTTTAATGGACTTCCAAAGTCATACAGCCATTCACTCCCATTATCAAGCTGGGAAGAGCCAGGACATTTTTGAATAGAACTTCGATTGTATTCGTGAAAGAAGAATGTCATAAACACCTAGGATGACTTCAGGGTGAGTAAATAATGGGCTAATTTTCATTTTTGGGTGAACTATCCAACGCTATCTCACGACCAATTCGTACGAATTTGTACGAGTGATTAAAAGGTGGCTAATCCGTACGAATTTGTACGACCTCACTCGTACGAATTTGTACGATTTGTCTAAACCCACGTGATGGGTAGGTTTAGGGGCGGGGTCAGGGGTAGGTCATTCGTATGAATTCATACGATTTTGGCAAATCGTAAAATATGTACGATTTAGTAAAAAACTTACAAATTCGTACGAGTGAGGTCGTATGAATTGGTACGAATTAGCCACGTAAAATTCGTACGAATTGCCGTGAGATCGGGTTGAACTATCCCTTTAAGGTTTAGGACGGCTAACTGGATGGTTAACCACAGGTTCTCCCAGGGACATCTTACCTGTTATACACCCATAGTGTCTTTTTATGGTGATGTTGTGTGAAAGTAGAAATAAATTTGACTGGCCCAACCTCCTTCAGGTGTGATGATGTTGTAGACAAAATTGGTCAATTGTGTTTTGAGAAACCAATTGTTTTGGGGATTTGGTTGTCTTCCACTGGCACAACAAAAAGCAGGATGTCCGTCTGATGACAAAGTAACTTTGTTTTATGGAGATGTTATCGTGGACAGCAGGATGTTTACTGGCAGTACTCATGTGGAGCCATTATGGTTTTCAGCTAGAGAAAAACATGTCTAGCAAAATGGTTTTCAGTTGTGAACACATGGCTAAAGCGCTAACACAGACTGCCTGCATCTGTCTCTATTGCAAATGAAGAATCCTGAAGGAGAGCTTAGCCATATGGACAACATCAGCGCTAATGAAGCTGTTATGCATTTCAGGGACTTGAGAGGCTGAGAAAAGTGTCCAGAATCTGAATGTAGGGATGTGCATGTGATGGATCTCCTAAAGCCCAAATCCACAACCGCCTTCTGAATGCTGTAGTTGCCTAACGCGTTCAGCTGCTCGGAGCCAGATTTATTCACAGGCTATAAATTTTACATATGTGCCTATAAATATCACATGACTAGCAATTATCGCAGAACTGCCCATACAGAATGGTGGTAAAAATGTTCTTAATAGGGCAATCCTGATATTAATGATAAAGCCATTATTGGGGATGCACCGACCATGATTTTTCATGGCAGATTCCAATTTTTTTACAAGCAAATTGGCCGATTCTGTTTCTCATAATATTCACTGCCGCATCTGCTGTGTCTGAAACGGTTTGATCAAGGATTTAGTCTCTCTACACTCCTTCTGATTGGTCTACTCTGCTCTGATTGGTCAGACTGCCCAGAGTGTTGTGATTGGTCTCCTCTACTCTGATTGGTCAGATGTCCCAGTCTGTTGTGATCGGTCTACTCTACTCTGATTGGTCAAATGGCCCAGTCTGTTCTGATTGGTCTACTCTGCTCTGATTGGTCAGACTGCCCAGAGTGTTGTGATTGGTCTCCTCTACTCTGATTGGTCAGATGTCCCAGTGTGTTTTGATTGGTCTACTCTGCTCTGATTGGTCAGATGGCCCTGTGTTGTTGTGATTGGTCTACTCTGATCTGATTAGTCAGATGACCCAGTCTGTTGTGATTGGTCTACTCTGCTCTGATTGGTCAGATGGCCCTGTGTTGTTGTGATTGGTCTACTCTGCTCTTATTGGTCAGATGGCCCAGTCTGTTGTGATTGGTCTACTCTGCTCTGATTGGTCAGATGGCCCAGTCTGTTGTGATTGGTCTACTCTGATCTGATTGGTCAGATGGCTCAGTCTGTTGTGATTGGTCTACTCTGCTCTAATTGGTCAGATGGCCCAGTCTGTTGTGATTGGTCTACTCTGCTCTGATTGGTCAGATGGCCCTGTGTTGTTGTGATTGGTCTACTCTGCTCTGATTGGTCTGAATTGGATCTGAATTTCAGCTCTGGATCTTCCTCTGCACTTGATACACAGTTATTTTTTTATGATCATGATTTGAAATTTGTTGGCCATGGTGAATTTTTTTAAATTAAAGATCAAGTGTAATCGCATAAAACCATCTTAAAGTTCATTCACTTACTCTGGGAGATCCCACGCCTGAAACTAGCATAGAAAACGACTCGTGTCTAATAGAACCCGTTGACCTCGACTTCCTTATTGTGTTTTTACCTGAGTTTTATTTCATTACTGCTGTTGTGTAATCACTCTGGGTTCAACATCTAATGGTTTGATGTCATCGTTGTTTTGTCTATTTCAGGGGCATACCGGGAAAGAACTGCGGTATTATCATCTTATCTGTTGAAGAACTGGGGAACTGCAGGGTGAGTCTGTCAGTCTTTAGATGTGCGTGTAGTGTTACATTCATTGTTGTCTCTCTTCTCTCTTCAAGGACAGGCAGAAATGTGTTTTAAGCAGATGCCTGCAATTTACTCTGTGACCTTCAATTAAAAACACTCGGTCTCATTAAAGTGCTGCGGTGCAGATAGAAAGCAAGCTTCTAGTTTATGAATTAATCCTTGCAAGACAAAACCATAGCGACTCTTTTCTTGACTGACAGGGTCTTTAAAATAGAAACATAAGATTTCATGTATATGGTCATGGAGGCATGTGAGGATTTGTCAGCATAGAGTCGAATTAACTGCAAGGGAAAGAAACCAATAGATGTGTTTTTGTACAAGAGGCACGTCAGGTCAGTGTGGCGGCACAGATGGAAAGAGACAGGGAACTGTTGTATCAAATAAAGTCCACATCATCATTGCCCAACATTAATAAACAGAGACCTTGTTATGGCAGAGGCTGCCAATTTACAGCATCACCCTCATTTGAAAAGGTCAGTTCAGTCATAGTTATAAGAGCATTTTGTCTGCAAGTATGCCATGCAAGACTACAGGACTACAACCGAATGGGATTAGAGCTAAGTGTTTAATAACGTTGTTAATAGTTGTTACACAATTAAAAGCAAAGTGAACCTCGTGGAAGGGTAATGATGGGTGAAACTCAGAGACAAGGGAGAGCAGAATCCAAATGCAGAAGGTTTAACTAATAATAATAAAACAACACAAACCAGGGAAACAGAAGTGAGCACACCAACGAGACCTGAGAAAGAAACACTGGGGTTTAAATACACAAAGGCTAACAATATAACAAGACACAATCAAGACTAATGAACAGGGGAACCAATCAACAAAAGGACAAATGACAAAGAACAGGAAGAACATACAATTGGTGGTTGAGGAGATTCCCCCTTCTATGTAAATCGCTTTGAGTGCCGAGAAAAGCACTATATAAATGTAATGAATTATTATTATTATTATTATTATTATTCAAAGGGAACCCAGGCCGGATCATGACAAGTGTCATATCTTTATTAATCCTGCAGTTTTGGTAACACTTTACAATAAGATACCATTAGTTGATGTTACTTAATGCATTGACAACTGTTCACGTTAGCTCAGGTCCTCTAAATATAAACAGATATAGCTTTTGATTTTAATAATGTATTTGTCAATGCTGAAGTCAACATTAACTAAGATTAATATATGGTTTAGAAGCATTTGTCATTGTCAGTTGTCAAGTTATCTAACAAATGGAACATTATTGTAAATGTTATTTCATTTTTAATAGCACATTGGATAGATATTATGAATATAAATATTCCTAATATGATCACTGTAAGCTACATAGCATGTTGTCAGCGGCTATCTGCACTTAGTGTAAATAGCAACAAAAAGTATTTTCCTTGTACCAAGTGTTATTAGTTGTCAGATGCTATTTATACGTAATGCAAATAGTGAAAAATACTACACCTCAGATCATTGTAGTATATTATAAAACAGAATGCAATAATAACATATTCCATGTATATGATTATATCGATTAAAATCATAAATGGATAAATGGACATTACCTCCCCTTACACCTACCCTTTAAACACTATTATTCCCACTAATAAATACCTGTTAGCTACTTTATTTCCAGTTTTCTTAATTTTTATTTAAAATAAACGCCACTCAGAGCTGATATGTGATGGGAAAAGGGAGAAGAATGAGTTTGGAAAAAGGCAGATTCAAACTCGGATCAAAAACTAACACCGACCGTTAATGATCCTGTTACCAGACAGGTTTCTTCTGTAATGTTGTCTGCTTTAATCAGATAATGGTGGGCAGAGTTAGTGTAAATCACCAACAAAGCGAGCTGTTTGCACTTAGTGTATTTAGACGATCCATAACATGTTTCATTCAGCATCTCTAAGGCGATATGAAACATGTTTCTTACATTTTTGTCTACTATATTGTAAGGAGATGTGTGTTTGTGTGTTCATGATTAAAAACAAATATTCCCATTACGTTTCACGATAATCTTTGGTTTTGAATGATGAATGAACCGCTGATGATAAAAAATGTATTTATTATTTTAAAGTGCAGTTGAATTATTACAATATAGTTAATACAATATATTTTTTATTGTGCTCTCTTTGTTCTTGTTAGGATGCTTCAGTATTTCGCAAGAAATAATCACAAAATAATTTGAGCAAATCGTGCAGCTCGAACTTTTAAATAAAAACAATAAAAATAAAACACTTACAGATAAAGATCAGATATTTAATATTTTTTGTTTTGTACCTGAATGTTATGTGACCATTATGGAAGCTTGTTTCCGCCACAGAATAAAAAATAAAAAAGGTAATTGCGGCTTTTTATCTCACTATTCTGACTTTTTATCTCACAATTGCGAGTTTACATCTCGCAATACAGACTTTTTATCTCAGAATTGCGTGATATTAAGTCGCAGTTGTGTGTTTTGTATATATAAATTGAATATATAAACTCGCAATTCTGAGTTTAAAGTCTTTTTTGGAGTCACAATTGTGAGTTTATAACAATTCTAAAAAATAAAGTCGCAATTGTTAGATAAAGAGTGGCAATAATCTTTTTAAATGTTTTATTCTGTGGCGGGAAACAAGCTTCCATAGACAATTCACCGCTGAACATGCAAAAATCAACTGAAATCTCAAATATTTGATGTCAAAGTGGTTCGGTTGAAAAAGTTGGCTGGTTTACCTCAGCTTGTGATTTTAGACAAGGCATAGTGTCAATAAGAGAGTGTATTTCACCTCCATTAACAGTGTTCGAGGCGGAAGCATCTAGCGGGTTCATTGTGAAGCGTTTGCGATAGTCCAGCGTTCTGCATCATGTGCTCTGCGCTCTTGTTAGGACTTTGACGGGACAATGCTCCTGTGAAGCACCTTCATTACAATTTCAAAAGGATTTTATACTGCTTCCCTGCTCTCTGGATCAATGGCAGAGTTCATTTGTAGTTCTTTTTGCCCCGCTGCCCATATTTTACACACCAAAAGCTTTAATTTGAGCTCAAGGTATTGTGAATGCGATGGGATGGACTCTTGTTATGCACCCGTCCCAGATCCCTCCTCTGGGCTTTAAGTCAAATGCCCGCCAAGAGCCCTGATATCAGGATCCAGCTCAATAAAGGCTTTGCCCACCTTCATTACAGTGTGAAGAAGTATAATAATGGAGGTTCTCCATCTGAGAACATAAACATTGATTAGAGGAAAATCCGATAGAAAGGGCACATAAAAACTCCTCTTTGCCCCATGGATTCAGATTTCTGTGCCAATGGACAAATGTATTATGGTTCAGAGTTATAAAGTCAGCTCTAAGTAAGCTATTCATAGGTTGATATCCAAGTTTAAAAATGATGTAACATCTAACTCAGGCCTGTGTTTTGCATAATGTACTGAGCGTGAGAGGAGGGAAAAACTTGAGCCATCGGCGTATAGGAAAATCAATCCTAAATTCTTGACTAATGATTCTTGCTAATTCCTGCTGTAGGCTGACAAGAATCTTTAAACAGAGCAAACCCACAACAACTTGAATTCGGTCCAGCGCGATGAGTTTAATGTGCTGGGAAGCTACTTTAAAACTGTACTTGGCCAAGTTACAATCCATTTGAAGCACTTCAAAAACTGTCAAGTTGCTCTAAAGTGTAGTTAATGTAGCTATGACATAAAATAACATAAAAGTAGCTACTGTACACTGAAGTTAATTAAGGAGTTCATTATTTCAAATAAATTAACACCTTATAATTGTCGGCTACATGCACAATTGAGTCTGCCTCATTTCAGAAAAGTACCCTTTATATTGCAAAGAAAGAAATTACAGTAATTTACGCCTCATAAGGAATACTTTTTTTAAACGAGACACAGCGATTCTGTTCGCTAATTACTTTAGTACATGCAGGTGTGCTTGTGCTATTGCTAGCTAGCAGTTAACCTAAAGTTAATCTAAAGATTCAGATTTTAATGGTTTTATGCAATTCAGTTAAGGTTCAGGTACACTAAGTATTTAAGTGGATTTATATTTTAATTTAATATCAAGGCATCTTTGTAACGCTTAGATCCACAGAAGACAAAGATGATCATAAGATTTATGAACTCAGAATAACAAGCCAACAGACGAAACAGTGTGCTAGTGCACAGACAACAAAGACCATAACAACGGGAGGAACAGAGATGATTAACTAAAAGACGAACAGCTGTGATCATTTGTGTCCATGGCGAATGATATAGTGGCGGGAAAACAAAGACAAAGAAACACACTTTATTAAGGCGAGACACGGCTGGCAAAAAAAACATGTTTTTTTTTCACTGGTCAATTTTGAGATTTTGGGCTATTTGTCTTCAATAACATGTCTTCAAAATACACATTTAGGTCTTTATTTTACTACACTTTGTCTGTTTGCGTCTGTAGATTTCTCCGAAATTCAACAAAAGTTGTCGTTCTAAATCAACGCGCTGCTCCACGATCTCTCTCTGCACCCATCACACACACCGAAGCTCTCTCTCTCCTGTACAATGCTGTCGGATCCAAATATGGTCATTTCCTTTTTATCAACAACTAATCGTGAAAGTACAATGGGCATTTAACTCTAAAAGGGAAATCTCATTGGCTGATGTCAATTTCTGACAACATGATTCGTTCAGATGCATCACGTGACGCGCTCTGACATTTAGATGTGTGTTTTTGACTGTTTTTCTGTTCAGTTGAAGGCCATAAATGCTGTGTTTATAAGTTTTGATGTGATTTAGGTGGTTTGTATTGTTGTTGCTAATGATTCGATAAGATATTGTGTCTGTAAATAGTTGTTTCTTCTAAAAAAGTAAAAAAAAATTACATTACAAATCTTAAAATGCCGTTTTCTCAAAATTAGTTTTTTGTCATTCTCCAGTATAAACATCTCAGCCTATGTAGCACCTGTGTACACCAAACAAAATGAACAAATAATTTTGCACCTGGCTTTATCATACAGTATGTTCAGATCTATCTACCGAAAATATATGCAAAATTGTGCATATTTAATGAGATAATGCCTAATTTGCTTAATTAAACATACAAATTTCAAAACCTTGTAATACTTTTTTTTATTATACTTGTGTTATTAATCAACTGAGGAAGTTTCATGGTGATATATACTATTTTAAAATTGTACCCTATTGACCTGTAGTGTCTCGCCTTAATGAAAACAAACTAGAGTCAATGAACGGAACTAAAAAGGAACATAACGCCAATGTGACAATATTGTATGTGGACTCAGTGGGTTTCCTCAAACGGTTTGAGTTTGACCTTAACTCGATGGGTTTTACAGTGAAGGGTTAGTCCACACAGATGAAAATACTGTCATCATTTACTCACTCTCATGTTGTTCCAAACCTGTAAGACTTTCTTCTGCAGAACTCAAAAGAAGGGATTTTGATTGGGAACCAAGCGACATTTAAGGACAAAAAAACAACAAGAAAAAAATTCAAAATATATTCTCTCTTGTTCCACAGAAGAAATAAAGTCATACAGTACAGGTTTGCAACAACGTTAGGGTGAGTAAAAGATCATAGAAATTTCATTTTGGGGTGAATTATCCCTTTAAGTAGCGTGACTTTATTTAGGTTGCACCAGGACACCAGCCTGAACATCTGCAGCATCTGTTTATGTGTCTTCTGATGGTCTGGAGTGTCCAGGTTCAAGGGCCCATGTTTGTCTTTCAGAGAAAAGAAATTGGACACAGACAGTATTGATAATATTGATCTTCTTTTAACACCCTCAGGCATATTGGCCTTGTCTTAGTCTGTCTGTATTGAGAATTCAGCATATAAAAGCACCAAAGCCCAACGATGATTGACAAAATGATCAGATAACCTCTTTTTCAGACTGACCCCTGAAAGCCTCTGCCGAGAGTCGATGGCTGACTTCACACGTACATCATTTGCTTCTGATCTATCTTCACTTTCACACCAAATTGACTCATTGCTGCTCTACAGTTTGCTGCTTCTCAAGAGCAGAATGTACCTCAGATTCATTTTTAACCAGAAAAAAACTCTTCTTTTGGAGATATTATTCAGGCACACTTCCCAGTTCTTGTATCTGCTCGTCAAAAATGTAGACACTTGGTTTGTACAGTGAACGCTCATGTTCTGCAAACACAAGTACATCTTCCCCACTCTAAATCAGCCTTAGTGTTTCTTGACCAAACAATTAGATTTCAGAGTTGTGGCTTGAACTATATTTTCTTAACTAAATTTCGCTCTATTTTTTTAAGGATTATGGCAAAAATAAGAAAATATGTCCATGAACTCTTCCTGTAGTTGGCTTTCTATACTTGCCATTTATGTTCTGATGATCTGAAGGTAAAAAAAAAAAAGGTAAATATTCATTATTAAATTAATTTAATACATTTTTAAAGTCCATCCAATATTTTTCATAGTGTTTTTAACTATTGATTTTATTATTTATTAATCACAAAAATGTGTATAATAATTAGTTTTGTTGTTAATAAATGATAAACCATAAACAGTAGTCTGATCAAGTATATTTTAGGCCTATGAATTGCTAAGAATGATAATTTCAGATATGTTAAATAGCTAAAACTGTGTGTTTTATTCTCAGAAAAAAACAATGTATTGATAAAAATGCTGTTAAATACCTCCTTTTTGTATTTAATGTTTAAATCAGTTTAGCATTTTTTGCAATTATTTGCATCTAACATAAATGTTTGTTAAAGCTACACTGTGTAACTTTTTTTAGTTTATTCTTAGCTAAAAACACTTAGTTCTTTCAAAAACATATGTGCTCATTAATGTATATTTACTTCGTTCAAGTAATAAAGTATTCTCGTGAGTGTATAATATGCCATTGAAAATACATACGGGTGAGGGGTTCGAATGTCGGTCGCCATGTTGCCCCTCCATCTTGAAAGTACATTAGCCAAAGAGGGACATACCCGTTAATTCAAGCTTCGCCTTTCGCGTCTCCGCAATTCACTGGCACCGGCCCTGTTTTTATTTTTTCCTTTCCCTCTCCCTCTCCCTCTCACCTCCGTCACATCAGCTGATCTCTGCTCACGGAGAAAATGATATAGCCTACAATGTAAACTTTGCCTTACGCTAGTGATGTCGTACAATATACAGAATAACGATAGCACTGATAAAAGTTACTTTACTAAGATTAGCTTGCATTCGTCTGGGAACCTGATAGCTGATGTTAGCAATGAAATGGTAAAAAAAATGACGAAAACATAAAACTATTATTCATTTTACATAGATGTCATAACCTATATGTTAACTGACAAATTAAATTACTGCAAATTATAATAGTTTTCTAAAGTAACCTCATCACTTGAAGGAGTACTCATGGACGAGGTCGAACTGGAAGCTATGTTAATATTGGACTACATTGGCCACCGTAGGAGTTAAAACGAAATCGGAATTGAGAGGAACAAAAACTAATATTCACTGGATGGTCATATACCTTTTCACCGCTAGATGGGGGTAAACATCACACAGTGTAGCTTTAATATATATAATATATGGTATATATATATATATATACACACACACACATATATATATATACGACGTATTTACTGTATATATATATATATATATATATATATATATACACACACACGTATATAGGCTACTGTATATATATATATATTTTTTTTTAATTTTTTACAAACTTTTATGTTAGATGCGATTAATCGAGATTAATCGATTTGACAGCACTAGTTTAAATATATTACGTGGTTAATATGTATTTATGGTTGTGGACTTATAATCGGTTAATCATGATTATGTGCACACAGATGCATATCCTCGGGAGCTGGCCATGGGAACAGGAAACGAAAAACAAGTACAAATTAAAAGTCCAAAGCCAGAAACACATTACAATAATAAAAATACAACACTGACTACATTTAAACACAAGTTTACTTGCAGCGTAATAATTTTAACACACAATGTTGTGATAAAACCAGGTCACCACTTGATATCTAATGTTAAATCTGGGCGCTGAAGCCGTTGAGAAGAGTCACTGAGAATCTGCCGTCTGATGTGATCAGAATATGTTATAGCGGGCAGAGGGAGAAGGACAGGCTCTCTTCCCCTTTATAGTCCTCACATCCAGGAGCGCAGAATGTATTTATGAGGCTTTGGGGCATGGAGGGGCATTATTTGTATCTGTGAAGGGGTGTGTGGGTGGAGATTGTATGTCAATCCATGTGCATTCTGAACTTTCCACCCTTACCTCCCTCTTATAAAGTGCCCTATTTAGGGTGTCTGCGCTTCAGGCAGATATTCATACCGCCTCATTTCAGCGGGCGTCACTGATGATTTCTGAACCCTAAAGCTGCTCTTAAAGTGTTATACAGCTGGCAGATTCCTGAAGGTTGTCATGTGAAAAGGATCCAAGGCATCATTTGCCACTGGGCTTTTATGAGAGGGTGATAGAGGGGATGTGATAGCCCTCATCTGTAATGCCACACGATCTGCACGAGGCTGGAACAAGGGACAGGAACGAGCTCTTAGAGGAGATGAAGCCTCTCAGAATATGTTGATATAGCAGTCCAGGAACAGTGCCCGGTTGCATAAAGCACCTTAAAGGGATAGTTCACTTTAAAATTAAAATTCTGTCATCATTTACTCACCCTCAAGTTGTTTCAAACCTGTATTAATTTATTTCTTCTGCTTCTTTGAACACAAAGAAAGATATTTTGAAGAATGTCAGTAACCAAA
Source organism: Phoxinus phoxinus (assembly GCF_949152265.1). Lineage (NCBI taxonomy): Eukaryota > Metazoa > Chordata > Actinopteri > Cypriniformes > Leuciscidae > Phoxinus > Phoxinus phoxinus. The sequence continues at coordinate 4,171,114 of NC_136897.1, forward strand.
CAGTAGTCTGTACCCATTGACTTCCATAGTATTTTTTTTTCCTACTATGGAAGTCAATGGGTACAGACTACTGTTTGGTTACTGACATTCTTCAAAATATCTTTCTTTGTGTTCAGCAGAAGAAATAAATTAATACAGGTTTGAAACAACTTGAGGGTGAGTAAATGATGACAGAATTTTAATTTTAAAGATAACTATCCCTTTAAGTGTAATTTCCCCCCAAAGGGATACTTCAGGATTTAGCATTAAGCTTTGTATCAGTAGAAAGCCAGTATTATTTTCGAATTACCGTGCTCCCCCCTGCCTCATATCCCCCTGAGATGAGATTTATGTATTTTTAGTCTGGAAAAAATCCTCATATGACGCAAAAATCGTCATATGAGGATTTTTTGGCCAGAGACTTAAAACTACAGCCAGTAGAAGGCGCTGTTCCGCATGTTCTCAGCCCGCCCATAGGGGGGGGGGGGGGGGGGGGATCTCACTCACAGAATGCACAAATAGTGTCAGCCATCTTTTATTTGGAAGCTAAGCTAACAGGCTCTTGTTCTGTGGAGAAAGCTGAGTAGTAGCGGTGACCATCCTCTTTTTCCCGGACATGACCGGCCGTCGAGATCGTCCAAAATGTCCGGGATTCGGCTTTTGCTTTCTGCAGTTGCCATTCATTGTTTACATGCACACCTTTTGTTTCAATCTAACTGAATTCATTCCGATCGGTGAATCTGAATGTAGTGTTTACATGAGCGCTAAACAAGTGATCGTTTGATGTGCGTTTTAGCATTGCTAAGAAAATTCCCGCTCCTCCGTGAGAGATACGAGACCGGTACGTCTCACAGGCGCCGGCGCCGCTCATCAGTAATCACGCCACCGGCCTCGCGCCGTTCTCTCGCGGCCGTCAGTCTCGTCCCGCTCGCCGCAGGAAACATGAGGAATGGCGACTGTAGAACGCAAAAGCCGAATCCCGGACATTTTGGGCGACATCAAAATACCGGGCAGGCTCACGGAGACTCACTAGTTGCATAGCCTTGTTGTTTACTGCGATCTCTTACCGGTAGGCGTGGCTTGGGAGTGGCCTCCTAGGGCAGCGAAGCAAGTGCATTCTGGGAGTTGTTGTCTTTCATCCCCATAAGCCGAAAATACAATTTCTGTCGTTTCTCAGTCTAGAAAGCTCCAAATTCAAAAATAATTTCACATTTCTACTACATAAATGACCCATTTTAAATACACATTCATCTTTCCAGAGGTGAAGGATCCCTTTAAATTCGCCCTTATGTTTCCCTTAAACCTTTCCCTAAGGGTTTCTTTAAGTGAAACGTCATAAACACTTAGAATTTCCCTTAAATGCTGTTTTTTCACTTAAGTAATCCCTTAAAAAGCATTAAGTGTTGCATAAAACCCCTTAACGGTCATTTCCCTAAGTATAACATAAGGTTTGGAAATCGTAACCTTAAGAGTTATAACCGAAAAATAAGACGACATGGCTGAATTTATGGAACCAGCTGAAGATCGTTATGTGCCAAGAATAATTTTTAGGGATAGGGAGAACCCTTTGGACCATTTTAGCGATGAAAAATTGTTGCAAGAATACCGATTTGATCGACGCGCAATATTTGACATCGCTAACAAACTAGACGGCGAGCAGTTGGTCAGTTTTGTAATCGTTAGTTTACACCACGGTGCGGTGCATACAATCTTAAAAGCGTATTCTTGCTTAATCTTACCTGTTTTGTTGTTGGCTTCTTTCTTATAAGCTCTCCGCTCTTTTTTTTTTGCGACGACAGAGATGTTTTCATATGTTTTAAGGACTTCCTGAACCATCCTCTTCACATCAAGATTCCTTGCATACATTTTTCCCATTATTTCTTCCCACTTTTTCAGGTTTTTTTGCTGCAGTTACATTGGGATTTAGTTTGCTTTTTCAAAATTGTTTTTACCACCCCCTGCGCAAAGTTACCTCCAGATGACGTAGTTTCAACGGTGTGCTTGTCCGTCCTATGTCGGTATCAGGAGGGTGCAGACTGTGACGCCAGACAACGTATTTTTTCGACATCTACCGCACGTCTAATGTTGACATCCGTGGGACGTCCGTGTAAGGGTTATTTATAGTCCAAATGTGGTCGTTTGTGGACAGCTTTTCAACATCAAATTTAGACAAATTTTACGTTGTTTTTATACAACTTCTATAACTGTAGTCCCATGTTTCAAAAGGGTGGAGAACGTGTTTTCTGTACCATTGTATTTACATTTATAAATTTGGCAGATGCTTTTTATCCAAAGTGACTTATATTGCATTTCACATTTATATTCCTATCAGTTTTTGCTTTCCCTGGGAATCGAACCCATGATCTTGCGTTGCAAGCACCAATGCTCTACTGTTTGAGCTACAGGAAAACTATATCAAACTGTGTCTCCAGTTATCACCTGCTGCTGAGACAATCAAATGGAGTTTTTGGAAAACGATCTTAAATAATTATTAATAATCTGTATTTATATGTATTAATCATGTTGATAACAACAATGTTGATATTTGTAAAAAAAATTATATTATATATTAATCATGGAAATTTCCTGCACCTGTCATAGACGTCCAAATGACGTCCAAAAAATTACCCATTTCAAAGGTCAAATGTTGAATGTCAATATGACGTCCAAGTTGGGTCATGGTTGGACGTCCAAATTGTGGACCTAGTTTGGACGTTGAATAGATGTCCAGAATTGGTCATGGACCGACGGAGCCAATATAGACATGATCTGCACGTCTATCCGACATCCAATGTTTAGTGGGCTAGATCATGTCAATTTCCTGCACCTGTCTTAGACGTCCACATGGCATCACAGTCTGCACCTTCAGGGAACCAAAATCTGACTTCCAAACATGACGTAGAAAAGACCTCATTTGGAGGTAACTTTGCAAACCTAGATCATGTCAATTTCCTGCACCTGTCTTAGACGTCCACATAACATCCAGAAAATTACCTATTTCGGCGTTCAAATATTGAACATTATATTGACGTCCAGGTGGGGTCATGGTTAGATGTCCAAATAGCAGACCTAGATTGCACGTTGCATAAAGGTCAAAAATTGGTCTTGGACCGACAGACGCAATATAGACATGATCTGCCTGTCCAATAGACGTCCGATGTTTAGTGGGCATATTCGTCAAGAAGAATGCATTTCTCCTCCTCTGTCCAATTAGGCTTTCTTTTTTTGTTTTCTTTATCCATTCCGATATCCTAGACTACTTTATTTGATGAAACTGCAAAATTGCTAGTGTTAGTGTTTTGCGTATCTATGGCAACAACAGACTTTTATAACGTGAATCCAGGATCGCTGTCGTGAAACACTTAAATGTTTCCCTTACCTAAGAGAACCGTTTAAGAGATTATATGCAGTTATTCTCTTAGGTAAGGGGAAATCGCCCCTGAAGTATCATACTTTAGGGAAAAACTTAAGGTGCTTTATGAAACCGGGCACTGGCCTTTAAAGTTGAATTGCTCTCGAAGCAGAGCGTCTTCATGTTTGATACGCGTGAATCTGCACTCATCAGCTGTAAATGTCTATTAGCATGTCATCAGTATTCTGCAGGACACAGAGCTTGTACAACAACAAAGATTGTTTACTGAGAGCGATCTAGTGCTCTGACACAAGAGCTGTGCAGATAACAGGAGCGTTTCGGGATTAGCCACGAGTCCGGCCCGGCAATCGCTCACACAAGAGCATGCAGTCTGAAAAACACACTGGACTCTTAACAACTCGCTCTTGGTAATCCACTTGTAAACATGTCGCCTGAAGATAGTCTGAATCAGACCTGTGGTGTGTAATTGTTTTATTCAAATACTGTGTGAAAGCAGAATGAACCCATTTATCCTCATCAAAGCTGCATTTATTTGATCAAAAATACTGTAAAAATTACAATTTTAAATGACTATTTTCTGTTGTAATATATTTTAAAATAAATTTAAAATAATGTATTTATGTGATGAATTTTCAGCATCATTACTTCAGTATTCAGTGTCACATGATCGCATATCACGTCGATATATATATACTACATTTTTACTGATTTTTTTCAGGACCCTGAATAAAAAGTTCTAGAGAACAGCATTTATTAGAAAACACATACAAATGACACTAACATTAACCTATCGTTCATGGTACTACTGATTCTACTGAGGTACACACACACACACACACACACACACACACACACACACACACACACACACACACACACACACACACACACGTTATTATACTGAAAGCAAGTGTGGTGTAGGTGTAATGGTATTCCTGAATGTCTTGACTCAAATATTTTGACTCAATTAACATATACCCTATTGATCAAACAGCAATGGTTTCGACACAAAGGTGTCAACATAACGTAAAACTTGCTTGGGTGAATTTTACCCCCAACAATCAAAGGAAAACACAATCACTTTTCTTGTAGATTTAGGAGATTTAGGACTAGCCATTGTAACAGGAGAGTTGCAGAATGACATCCGTGTTCAACAGTGTATCCTCTAAACCTTTTTTAAATAAAAAAATTCAGGATTCAACAAATGTCATAAAAATGCCAATCTGGGGATGAGGTATAACCCTCATAAATATACCCATATATCTAACTATAAATCCGTCTGATCCTATATCTCATTCAAAGCCCCTGACCTGTCCACCAGGGGTGAGATATAACCCCCATAAAACATATTTGACAACAACTGACCAGTCAGTCGAGTGACACATGGACATAAATTATGGACACAACTAAGAGTCATAAATCTCTATTCTGACTTAAAGGTTGTGTAGGTAAGAATTGTCTAAAGAACTTTTTTTCAAATTGGCTTAAACTGTCTTTATATACCAATACAAAATTAAAATGTAAGTACTTTGAAAAAGAGAGTATAAAAATTGAGTGACTCTAGTGTATTTAATCTTCAAAAAACACAAGTGATTGGCTTGCGCGACTGTCACTCTCCGTCGCCATGACTACCGCCGCTATTACTGGCTCTGCCCACGTGCGCGCAGTCGCGCACCCGTTTTTAGGAGGGAGTGAATGGAATTAATGAGCTGTGTTTATTGAAGATTAAATACACTAGAGTCACTCAGTTTTTATACTCTCTATTTCAGAGTACTTGCATTTTAATTATGTATTGGTATATAAAGAAAGTTTAAACAAATTTGAATACGTTTTTTTAGACAATTCTGACCTACCCTACCTTTAAGGTGTAAGATATTCTACTGACCAATATGCTCAATGAAGACCAAGGGCCCTATCTTGCACTCAGCGCAATTGACATTGTACACCGACGCATATATCATTCCTATTTTGCATTTTTAGATTAAATTGTACCCAGCGTTACTCGTCGTAATTGCATTTTTACTAGTAAGAATTCAATTAGAGAGCTCTACAAATTAATTTTTACTAGTCATATGTCTCCATTGACTTCCATTCATTTTTAATTATGGAGCTCTACAATTCAGTTGTTACTAGTAAGAATGCAATTACAGACGCAGCTGTTCCCATTTTTGCAAACCATACATAATTACAAGGAAAAATATTACCACACGATTGAAATCACTGTGGTGTCCATGAAGATTTGAAAAAATAGGCATAAATCTAGCTTACACATTTACCCAAATTATTCAGGCTAATTGTAGTTTGATCAATAGTGGCAAGACACTTAGGTATATAAGGACATCTGACAAAGTGGGTTGTCCATCAAAAATTCGGAAGACTGCAAAATCACCTTTACCATCGTGCGCCTGCGCCGTTATAATAGCAATCCGCCATGGAACAAGCGCGCCGGCTCTTAAAGGGAATGTGAGAGGACGCTCTGATTGGTTTATTTAACGTTATGCCCAAACCACACCTATGAATAATGAAGCGACTTCAGACCAACACATTTTAGATTTGCGTCGTGCGCAAGAGTCATTTATCCCGCCGGTATAATAGCAACAGCGCCCGGGATCCGTCCACAAAGTTACTTGCGTTCCGCGTTTGATACTTGCGTTTCAGATCGCTAAAATAGGGCCCCAAGAGTCAAAGTTTAAGTTAAATCAGTTGACAGAGAGTTTACCGAAGAGAAAGTTCTCCACACTTCCAAAGGCCGTAGAAATAAGAGGATCTAGCCTCAAACTAACTGAGGATACAGAAACAGGAGTACTGTAAGGTCTAGCTTTGTTCCCTGTTACCTCTGTGTGGTGAATTTTCTGTTAATGTTTAAGTTAATAGTTTAATGTCAAGCCAAGCAAGCCTTTGTTTATTTTGAGTTTGGTCATGTTTGTATTTAAGGAAAACACTGTACGTGGGTTCTTCGAACTTGCCATCAGTGGATTCATTACAAGTACTTCACTGAGCTCTATATCTCTCGAGTCCACTTACTGAAGAATCCCAGTAGTGTTTCTGTCCTTTGGCTCGTGTGTGTGTGTGTGTGTGTGTGTGTGTGTGTGTGTGTGTGTGTGTGTGTGTGTGTGTGTGTGTGTGTGTGTGTGTGTGTGTGTGTGTGTGTGCACCGAAGCTCAGATAATATAGTAGAAGTCTCTTGCTTAGTTCTGGAAGACAATCGACACACCGTTTAATGATGAGTGTTCATATACAAGCAAAATGACAAATTACCATCTTAAAATAACACTATGAAGTTTCCTTAAAACTCAAGAAAAGTATTAGTAGTTTCACAGAGGGAGACTAGCAGGGGAAGTGAAAATTGATTTCCAGGGAGCTCTGTGAGCGCAGAGCTGTGAATAAGACAATTCAGACATTTTCATTTGAACAGTGTCAATCATTAAAACAGCACAGAGACTCTGACCGCTGCTGTCAAGCTGAGCAGTTTACCGAGTTATTTTAAATGGATGGGAAACTTGTCACAGTTAGGTAGACAAATGAAGAGGAAAGGGATCTATTGCAGTAGTTCTTTTAATAAACACTAACCAATGAAGATAATCCACAGATGAGTACTCTGGAGAACATGCACGTAACAGAGATACAATGCAAGACAAAGAACTGAATCAACTGAGGGCTACAAGAGACTGGTGCGACTAATCAATAAACTCATTGGTAACCATAGAAACAAACAATCACTGGTAACACAGGCAAACAGGAACAGAACAAAAGCAAACTAATGCCCAATTCGGATGGTTATTGTTTCTTATGTGGACGTCCGTAAAAATACATTTGCCTGGCACCTCAATGATGAAGGCGATTTGTTCAGCGGTCTGAGATCGTCTGAATGAGGTGGTCTCGGTCCGCATGAGAACGAACTCTGAAAACTCGACTCAATGGACCTACAGACCAGGCTGTATCACAATGTATGATGAGTCATTCAGGGTGTGTGTTTCCCGTACAACTGCGTAACTCGCTGCTTCTAACCGCAGGTCGAGATCTGTCGTTCCAAACACACAAGTTTGCGATGCTGTTTGCGAATGTTCGTTGTAACTGGTTTCTGGAAACACCGACTCGTTGAACTGCTGATAGCGACGGAACTTGCGACCATAGTTGGCTAACGATGCTGTCCGACTCGTTTTATGAAGAAGAAAGCCTTAAGTTTTCAAAAAGCATTAGACATATATGACCCACTATTCTGCTTCATAAGTACCATGTTGACAATATGACATGACGTGGTTTAATCTACCTTAACAATGATTACCGAGTTTCTCTCTCATATTGCTCCTCATAACCATTGAAAACGGTCAAAAAATCGAACCCAAAGTCCAATTATTATGGACGTTATCTGACATTAAGTGTTTCTGCTTCATTGAGGCTTTTGTAGGAAAAAGCTTAACGGTTTAATGTGCCTAAACAACGATCAGTGATCACCAAATTTCTGGTTAGATTTTTTGACAGTTTTAAGTGGTTATGATGAGCAATATGAGAGAGAAATTTGGTGATCATTGATTGTTGTTTAGGTAAACCACGTTAAGCTTCTCAAAAAAAAAGTGGTGGGTACAAAATGACTGATGACGAAACCGTGAAACAGTGTTTTCTGCTGACGCCTCTCAAAATGAATCGTGGGGTAACCTGGAGCAAAGACAATGGGACTGATTGAAATTTGGTCGGACAAACACATTTCAGAACAACTGTCCAAAATACAGACAAAGCCTTGATTCTTTCTCAAAATGATAAAGATATGAAACTAACGAATGACTGCTATGAGTGGAATATCGGGATGTAAACAGGTCTGACCAATGAGAGGACAGTTTACTCGCACATGACTTGTATTAACAAATTCTGTCAGTGGTCCGTTTAGAAATGTAGCCTTGTGAAAGTGAACTGAACCTAGAAGAAATTGTAACAATTCTGACACCTGTGTAAAATGCTGCTTTTAAAATTGCTTCAAAATTATTGTACAATAATCAGTAACTTCTACATTAAAGTAAAAAATAATATATATATATATATATATACATTTCATTTATTTTTATATCTTTGATTTGTTTCATTCTAACTTCTTTCTGCTATTAATATTAAGTCACATATAGCCTTTTTTTTGTGCCATTAATCAATAATTCTTCAGTAAACTTCTGCAGGTATAATTGCCTTTGGGTTTTCACTGATCATCTCATCATTTCAAGCTTATTTCGACTCGGAAGTTATTCAAAATGGTGATTTACATTACCAAGTTTGTGATTAAAAAAGATTAGTATTTTTTTTAAAGAAATTGATACTTTTAATATTTAGCAAGGATGCATTAAATGTATTGAATTTGTATTGTCGGTCGCATTCAGCATTCAGTGCAGACAGCATCACTGATTATAATGGGTTATATTAGCCTTAGTCGTGTTGCGCCGCTCGCATCTGGTGTAGACGCGGTGTAAGAAGGAGAGAGCAGCTTTTAAAGGATCTGTTTCCACCATTCGGGATGATTTATGGACATTTTCCAATGATGACAGGCAGGCATTATTAAAAAAAGTCACCGCCACAAATTATGTCATTTTCTTGTTTTATTTTTTTACTGTTTTGAACTCATTATTTTCCCATCCAAATTTGTAGAGGAAGCATTTCCTCTTTATCCTCCTCAGAGAAAACGCTCCTAACAACAGCCTTTAGATATTCAGTCAGTGTTTGTACAACTAATTGTCTTTATATAATGTCTATGTAAGACTTTCAAACCTTCAGAACTTAGTGTAATTTAATAACATGATCAAAAAATATATTTCAGACAGACTCGTTCTAGTTGAAATAGACACATCTTCCGCACTGAATGTGCTACACCTTTGATCTCAAGGGCCATCTCCAAAGATTACATGCGTTGATGCACATCCTACATTATCGCAGCATGAAACTGTTGACCTGGAGTTGTTTCTACATGGCAGGCATGATCATATTCATATTGACAAGTGAGGCAGAAGCTGATCACAGACCAGTGCTCCCCGTCACTGAATAGAGCTCAAATCCCAAAGCTTCATCCATCTCTGTGTGTTCACTTCTACAAGATCACTGATCCTGCTGTAATGAGCCTCCCGTTTTCCCAGAAGAATTAGATGAAAGTGTTTTGGAACTATTCTCTCTGCATTGTAATCATTATAATGCACGATTCAGTGCAGATTTTGTGTTGTTGCAGTCATGTCAGCTCAGCTCATACACCATTTTTTTCCTGGGCAAAATATATAAATATTTCAAACATATGTCCAATATGTGTTGTAAATAGCCCAGCTTAGGGTCAAATATTGATATTATTTATATATATATATTTTCAAAAATATATAAAAAAATATGTGTGTGTGTGTGGTACATATACTGTATATAGATACACACAAACATTTTTCTGTTATTTTAATTTGAATTTAAAAAATATATATATTTTGCATGTATTTATTCATTTAAAATATATATATTTTTAATATGAAACAAATATAACTAAATCTTAAGTCAATAAAGTATGTACATTTGAAAAGGGAATATGGTATATGTTTAGGCCATTTTGCACGAACACTTTAATAAAAAGATTCCACAAAAGGAAATATTCAGGAAGTCCTGACCAAGACATGAACACGATCCACCACAAACACTAGCTGCGTTTACATGGACCCTTATAATCGGATTGAAGGCTCAATCGGATTGAAAAACCTTCATGTAAACACCTTAATTGATCCGATTGAGCTCGATCCGATTGAAATTTCGATCGGATTGAAAGGGGTGGTTTATTCCTTTTGTAATCCGATCAAGAGAACATGTAAACACTTAATCGGACTGAAAACCAAATCTGAAAGGAATGCGCATGTGCAATGACAGCTACCGAGTTTATACAGTACGATTGCGACTCGCATTGTCAATGGTATTGGTGCTCTCACCCATGGGCGTCAGTTTGGTTTGAAATGTGCTGGGGACAGAGACGCATATTTTTTTTCTTTAAACACTTGCATTTTCCTATCAACAGTGGAAACAACTTTAAATACTCAATCTTTTCTGGTCATACAGAAAGGAATAATGCATCAGTCGCAAGTACTTTTATTTGGGTAAACTCACAAGAAAACGTTTTGCTTTTGTAAAATAAAATAAAACAAACAGGGCGCGCTATAATTATCTCCATGCGTGAACTGGAGCGCGTCTCAATAATGAACTGAAATACAGTGTATAGCCTCAAAAATATGATGAATATTTCTATATAAAGCTCTAAATGTCCACTTTTAAACTAAAAAATTTGAATCGAAAGCAAATACCGGCTGATTAGGCTGCAATCCATATGAAAGGTGCATTTCTCTCTAAAGGCGCATCCACTTTACAGCGGAGATGTATATAGATATGTTTGGAGCCGACACGGATTTAGAAATATATATTTTATTAATAAACAATAAAAATGCCTCATTATTTTTTCAGACATATTAGGCTATCATTAGTTTGCTTTTGCCGTTGCAGCAAGATTTGTGCTTGAGCGCGGAATAGGCTATATTCCTCCATGCACTCAGTATTTAAGCAGAAATTAATATAAACGTGAGAAAAAATAAAACGAGCTCCACAGAACATAAAGTATTCATTTTATTTTATTTTTCGTGTTCGCATTTATGAGGAAAAAACGATGTCACGGACGTGACAGTTCTCGGTTACGGACGTGACTGCTCTGAAATCGGCACTAAAAGATGCTTTAAAACATTCACAGACCTCAATCAGAAAGCACAAAGCCTTTCTTTAAAGTGAATTTCGTTTTGTATTAATTGTATCTTAATTTTAATCAATGTTTCATCAACCAATTGCCTGGATTTAATAAATAATAAGTAAAGCAAATATATCTATATCGCGCTCGTCGTCTCCTAATTAGCAGCTGGAGTACGTAAATGTTAAATCTGATTAAAAAAAAAAAAAAAAAAGCAATGGTAAGAGGGTGGCTGTTATGCGCATCGTGGAAAGGAGGCGGGAATCGTCTAGTGGACTGATTGTGCGTAACTGCGCATGTCTAAAACGATCAAATCAGATGTAAAGCTTGTGACATGTAAACGCGCACATCAACCCGATTACTTTATTTGTCGTCCATGTAAACACCTTGTTCGGATTCTTTAATCGGATTGATTTCATTCGGATTGAGCCATGTAAACGCAGCTACTGACTAGCAAAGAGCAAGTGAAAAGCACAGACTTAAATACACAGAGAAATCAATGATAGTTAAAGACAGGTGTAACTAATGATGGTAACTATAACAACTAATACGACAACAAGGAGGCACAGAAACGACGAGAACAGAGAATGCACTTCAACATAAAAGTCCATTCAAAACAAAAAGCACAGTACCAGGATCGTGACAATAGGCTATATTTAAACATAGTTTTGCCATACAGCACTGACATCTTTTTTTTCTTTATAGGACAGTGCAACCATGCAGTTCTGTGCCAACAAATTGGACAAGAAGGACTTTTTTGGGAAATCCGATCCCTTCATGGTCTTCTACAGAAGCAATGAAGACGGCACGTAAGTATCATACATCGATTTGTAACTGTGAAAAAAATATTTCCCATGATTCTCAGCACGCAACCTCACCCCCACACTGTGAGACTGGCGAAACATGTTGCTGCTCTGTGGGAAATGCATGGGCTGGAAATGAATCTCTGTGTGCATACAGAGGAACAGGAAAAGTCCTTCGATGTAACCCAGAGTTCCCATCAAAGCCTCTTTACTAAAGCCATGATTCTGTAGTTTGCTCATTTTGTCTTTCAGATCAAAAATACTCAACGGAGCAACTAAGAAAGCTCTGCAGAGTCAGACAGTGTTTAAACAGGTTTAGGGTGTTTTAATGATGCTGATGAATAATCAAATTTTAAGTAATATCTGTTTATAGAATGGAAGGATGATACTTTTGGGCGTTTGATACGTAGGCTAAAATGATCTTTGGATAGCATTTGTATTATTTACATGAAACCCATAGAGAAAACTGTGATTTGCAAAGTCTAAAAACCAATGTGATGTCTGTAGACTTGCAAACCATATGGTTTGTCAGCTTTGATCACCATGAGATGAACAGAGCAGGTGGCGGATGACAGTCGTATTCCAGTTTCCTCAGAAGTTTTGCAATGCCTCGATGTCTTTGTGTTTGTGTTCGTTCTCTCAACATGAAGGTTTACAATCTGCCACAAGACAGAGGTGGTGAAGAACACACTCAACCCCGTGTGGCAGCCGTTCACCATTCCAGTCAGAGCTCTCTGCAATGGAGACTTCGACAGGTAAGGAGTTATTTTAATGTCTTTAATGTGAAAATTATATATAATGCACCATTTCCACAAAAAACAAAACAATTTTGACATTAGTAAAGTTTTTTTTAAAGGTAAGTATAGTTGGTTACCAAGGAGACAGCAGTGTCAGTGAAGAGCTTGAGATGAATTATGAGACTTGTGTGTATTGGAAAAACGTGCCTACATTTCTGCAAAACTCAAAAACACAGTATACTTTACAATTCACTGAAGCTTCCAGCTGAACACTAGAGGCAGTAAAACACCAACACACTGTAAAACACCAACACACTGTAAAACACCAACACACTGTAAAACACTAACACACTGTAAAACACCAACACACTGTAAAACACCAACACACTGTAAAACACCAACACACTGTAAAACACCAACACACTGTAAAACACCAACACACTGTAAAACACCAACACACTGTAAAACACCAACACACTGCAACTTGTATTTCTTTTCACATACATAATGAATACTGGAGTAGATTATCGATTTAATAAACACTTATTTCCATGCTATTCCTTGCACAATACTATGTTATGATCACAGAACACTTTTACAGTAGTGCATGATTTGTAAACGAACTCATTTTAACATTTGCATCACATAACCAGCTCCATATGTGTGGCTTTCCTGATGTTGCTCGGCTGCTCACCTGGTACACTTGGATTGAATTGCTACAATAGTCATTTCTCGCTAGAAATTATATTAAAAGTGGAAACGTTGGTCAAAAACATACATTTACACACAAACTGACCACCGACCGCAACTTTCAGATGACATTTTAATTTTTTAGCTCAAGAATGGAAAGCACGGGATTGTGGGATAACAAAGGCAAGGATATATCTTGGTAACATTTTATTTTAAGGTGTAGTTACACTTTACTACCTACTTACTATAGAAATGACAGTAAATTATGTATAATTACAAGTAACTAACCCTAAACCAAACCCTAACTCTATAGTAAGTACATGTAGTTAATTAATATTAATTAGTACTTAAATGAGTAAGTATAATGTAACTATGTCACCTTAAAATAAAGTGTTACCTACATCTATGCTGCCTTCAATAATCGATCGGATGAAGGTTTCTCGGGGGACAGGAAGTGAAGCGAACATTGGATTCGGACGTGGCGTAATGCCTTCCTACTTTGGAATACATCCTCCGAAGGCAGCATTTGTAAGATTTCAGACACAGCATGTTAACATGCACTAGACGAATGTGTTTGAACGTTGCGTTCGCGTCTTTTGCTGCGTCTCGCACATGACCCGACGCCATTCTAAAAACGCGACGCTCAAGTTAAAATCAGTTCGACTTTCAAAAAAAGCTTTTCAAAGCCAAAACGCGTTCTGTGTGAACTGGCCCTTAGAGAGAATTAGTATGGGCTGCTGGTGGTGCTTGAGACTTTAATTTCGTGTTTTTGTGTAAAAGACATAAAAAAATGTTTTACTTAGCCTAATTTACAACAGTGATAGATGACTTGATCACGTCTTCCTTCAGGTAGATTGCATATTTATGTCGTAGCTGGATATTGGTGCTCATGAATAATAACCAAGTTGTCTGCATTCGCCCGAACTGATTTGCTGAAATCAGTGGACGTTGAACAGGAATTGCCTGTAGTACACGCTCACTATAAGCGGTAGCGACCTGTCAGTCTTTATAGGACAGGTCTTATAGCCTTCCTCGAAGGGCGATGTTCGCAAATCAATGATTGTCAAAAAAAAAAAAAAAGTATTCCCAATGAAGAGTTTGATATGGTCTCTAATATTCTGGTAGGTATAGGCCTACACAAAATACAGGACAAACTGCATTATGTATGGGATTAATACGGAACGCTACTTTGATGTCTTAAATATGGGATGATTCCGTATTATACGGAATGGTTGGCAACCCTAAGCGACGGTCACCACCCTGTCACGGCCAATCAGCTTGGGGAACCAAAACCGCGTGTCTCATAATTACGTTCTTGCCTGTGTGCTGTAGCTGCTCTCCAGGGTTAATCTTTCGTGACAGGCACCACGCTGCAATACGCCGCTGAAACGTCCCGCATGCCACGCCAAATCAGGAAGTGAGGCATTTCATAGTACCTGCATTCAAAAAAACATTTGCCAGTGGCAAGAGTTTATGGTGGCAGGTTTATACCTGTTTGTTCCACCAATAGCAATAGAAACGTATTTGTAACAGTCACTATTTCTGCATTTCTATTTTCTGCCACTAGGGGTGCAAAAACACTTCATCTGTGAATGTGAAGAAATTATGAGCTGCAACTTATTGTTCACTCTAAAATAATAATTAAAATGTATAATCGTGTGCTGCAGGGATGACATATTTTTATACAGTTGGCCAAAACCCGTAAACAAGTTGCATTTTAGCAGTTACAGTTCCATTGTCCCAAAGTGAATATGTGTTTGGTTAAAAGCCTAAAATAAGGTCTGGTGAACAGAAGCTCAAGATATTTTCAAGTTTTATTCTAAAACATATAAAATACATTACTAATACCTGCTTGTGTGTTTTTAAGCTTTTACTTGTCTTGTACACTGTAAAAAAATATTTTCATGATTTGTTATCACAACATTTTATCTTTTGTCAAATCAACTTCGATAACTAATGTGTGAAGATAACATACTATTTTGAGTTTATGTTTATTAAACCATTCTTCTTCATTGTATTAACTCAAAGTTTTAATTACAACGAACTCAAAATTTTAAGGCAACAAGGTAACTTGCTTTTTTAAGTTAAACCAAAAAAAGTTTACAGTGTAAAATGCAATTGCTAACAAGTGTCTAAATGGGACTACAGAGGTTGTCTGGGACATTAAACATCATCAGCAACTCTAGGGTTGGGTACCGAACTATGTACTTTTAATGGCACCGACCGAATTACGTCGATACTACCGAGTACCGATTCAAATTAAATCAATTTGTGCCAAATTTCGGTACCTGAGAACGCATCTGGGCGCGAGAGTTAGACTATTTAAATACGAATCCTGCATGTTCTGCGTGTCTCTTTGGCTGCGTTTACACTTGGCATTAACATGCGACCTGTATCCGGATGTTGTCCACATACACATTGAAAAGACGAGTGTAAACGCGCTTCTGATCGGAATGTTATCGATCAGCGTGTCCAGTTTCGGAGGTAGTCGAGGACGCATTGTGATCGGATCTCAGTGTAATGTAAACGCAATCCAGCCATCGTGTCTGCATTCACAGGTGGACGTCATATAAATCCCCCAGTCTCCCACGTGACTGTCAGAAAATGTAATTTGTAGAATGTCAACAACACTTCTACAAATTACTTAGTAATCGGTTAAAATGTGAACAGTACCCAACCCTTTTTTACAGTCGCTTTTACTCTCTCGTTGTGTTCATAATTACTCTCTTGCAAACTATTATAACTCAAACTTTCAAGGAAAATGGTTTTAAAATAAAGACTGAAAGAGTTATCCGAAGTTTAGTGATGGTGACGTTGAAGTCATGTGACTGTGGTGCAGTTCGTTTATAGTCTATATTTAGCTTTCAGGATGCAATAATCCAAAATCCAATGTAAGAAATTTTTATTGAGAAAACCAGGGCGATGCATAGCCTGTGTTACGCTGAGGCATAGATGAAGTGGAGAGAGAATCCATGTGCACGCACTACTTTATTTTAATAAACAACAGAACAGGAAACTCAGGAAAGGAACAGGAAACATCTACCAGCTACAGCAAACACAAACATCGACCGACAACCAACAACTGAAACACAGAGGTATAAATACATAGACAAACAAGCTAAACAAGATAACAAGGGGGCGTGGCTAATCAGAAACACATGGGAACAATGATCAGACAATTAACAAGACACATGGCAAACAGGGAATCACATGACAGACAACAAGGAACAAGACCCACACCGTGACATAGCCCCTCCCCTATGGGCGGCTCCTGACGCCCATAAGGGACAAAACAAAAAAAAAACAGACAAAAAAAAAAAAAGATGAAAGTTCAGGTGGGCGGTGAAGCGGAGGCGGACTCGGGGAAGGGATGGAGGGTGAAGCTTGAGGCTGGACAGACGGCCAGAGCGGAGCAGGCTGTGCAAGAGGCCAGGGCGGAGCAGGACCCTCGGGCGGCCAGGGCGGTGAAGACCCCTCGGGCGGCCACGGCGGTGACGACCCCTCGGGCGGCCACGGCGGTGAAGACCCCTCGGGCGGCCACGGCGGTGAAGACCCCTCGGGCGGCCACGGCGGGGAAGACCCCTCGGGCGGCCACGGCGGGGAAGACCCCTCGGGCGGCCACGGCGGTGAAGACCCCTCGGGCGGCCACGGCAGAGACGACCACTCGGGTGACCACGGCACAGGAACAGAACCCAGCTCAGCGACAGCAACCGGCTCAGGAACTGCGACAGACACCGGCTCAGGAACTGCGACAGACACCGGCTCAGGAACTGCGACAGACACCGGCTCAGGAACTGCGACAGACACCGGCTCAGGAACTGCGACAGACACCGGCTCAGGAACTGCGACAGACACCGGCTCAGGAACTGCGACAGACACCGGCTCAGGAACTGCGACAGACACCGGCTCAGGAACTGCGACAGACACCGGCTCAGGAACTGCGACAGACACCGGCTCAGGAACAGGCTCAGGAACAGGCGTAGCGGCGGCCATCTTGACGTGAAGCTCTGGCTCGGTGACGGCCATCTTGACGTGAAGCTCTGGCTCGGCGGCGGCCATCTTGACGTGAAGCTCTGGCTCGGCGGCGGCCATCTTGACGTGAAGCTCTGGCTCGGCGGCGGCCATCTTGACGTGAAGCTCTGTCTCGGCAGACGTGACGTGAGGCTCAGGCTCGTCAGACGTGACGTGAGGCTCAGGCTCGTCAGACGTGGCGTGAGGCTCAGGCTCGGCAGACTTGACGTGAAGCTCAGGCTCGGCAGACGTGACGTGAAGCTCAGGCTCGGCAGACGTGACGTGAAGCTCAGGCTCGGCAGACGTGACGCGAAGCTCAGGCTCGGCAGACGTGACGTGAAGCTCAGGCTCGGCAGACGTGACGTGAAGCGTCTCTGGATCGGCAGGACTGACGTGAAGCGTCTCTGGATCGGTAGGACTGACGTGAAGCGTCTCTGGATCGGCAGGACTGACGTGAAGCGTCTCTGGATCGGCAGGACTGACGAGACGCGTCTCTGGATCGGCAGGACTGACGTGGAGCGTAGGCTCGGCAGGGCTGACGTGGAGCGTAGGCTCGGCAGGGCTGACGTGGAGCGTAGGCTCGGCAGGGCTGACGTGGAGCGTAGGCACGGCAGGGCTGACGTGGAGCGTAGGCTCGGCAGGGCTGACGTGGAGCGTAGGCTCGGCAGGGCTGACGTGGAGCGTAGGCTCGGCAGGGCTGACGTGGAGCGTAGGCTCGGCAGGGCTGACGTGGAGCGTAGGCTCGGCAGGGCTGACGTGGAGCGTAGGCTCGGCAGGGCTGACGTGGAGCGTAGGCTCGGCAGGGCTGACGTGGAGCGTAGGCTCGGCAGGGCTGACGTGGAGCGTAGGCTCGGCAGGGCTGACGTGGAGCGTAGGCTCGGCAGGGCTGGACGGAACCAGCGGTGAAGGCACTGGGCTGGACGGAACCAGCGGCGAAGGAAGCTCTGGGCTGGACGGGACCAGCGGCGAAGGAAGCTCTGGGCTGGACGGGACCAGCGGCGAAGGAAGCTCTGGGCTGGACGGGACCAGCGGCGAAGGAAGCTCTGGGCTGGACGGGACCAGCGGCGAAGGAAGCTCTGGGCTGGACGGGACCAGCGGCGAAGGAAGCTCTGGGCTGGACGGGACCAGCGGCGAAGGAAGCTCTGGGCTGGACGGGACCAGCGGCGAAGGAAGCTCTGGGCTGGACGGGACCAGCGGCGAAGGAAGCTCTGGGCTGGACGGGACCAGCGGCGAAGGAAGCTCTGGGCTGTTGTGAAGATCAGGCATGACTTGAAGATGCTCAGGCTTGGCGGGTACTGTCAGTTTGCAGGCTTCTGCATAACCCTCAGTAAGAGTTGATCCGGCCAGCCAAAGAGCATGGAGAATAGAATGCTGGAGATTCCAGCTAGGGTGATGAGGTGGCATAAGGGAGCTGATCGGCTCTGATAGTCCTCCAGTGAAAAAGATGATAAGACTTAACTCATCCATACCGGTCAAGTGAGCCAGCTCCAAAAAGTCCACGATGTATTCTTCCACGGGCCTCTCTCCCTGACGGAGACACACAATTTGTGCTGCTGGATTCATCTTGTGGTCGGTCGATCTGTTACGCTGAGGCATAGATGAAGTGGAGAGAGAATCCATGTGCACGCACTACTTTATTTTAATAAACAACAGAACAGGAAACTCAGGAAAGGAACAGGAAACATCTACCAGCTACAGCAAACACAAACATCAACCGACAACCAACAACTGAAACACAGAGGTATAAATACATAGACAAACAAGCTAAACAAGATAACAAGGGGGCGTGGCTAATCAGAAACACATGGGAACAATGATCAGACAATTAACAAGACACATGGCAAACAGGGAATCACATGACAGACAACAAGGAACAAGACCCACACCGTGACAGCCTGGCTCCGCCCTCCTACGTACTTCCGCTCAATTTTTATTTTCCTTCAGTACATCATCTGGGTTTGCTGTATATTCTTGGGTTTTCTCCGGCCAATTTTTACCGGTCCAATCAGCAAACAGAGGGAGTGGTTGAGAACGATGACGTTGTGCGCTAGTTTGAGTCGTCATACGTCACCACCAAACGTTAGCGGTTATGGCAGATCCAGAGTGGCTCTGGGCAGATCCAATAGTTTTAAACTTCAACAGAGTACACTGAAAAAAAAAATGTTGGTTTAACTTAAAAAAGCAAGTTTCCTTGTTGCCTTAAAATTTTGAGTTCGTTGTAATTAAAACTTTTAGTTAATACAATGAAGAAGAAAGGTTTAATGAACAGAAACTCAAAATGTATGTTATCTTCACACATTAGTTATCGAAGTTGATTTGACAAAAGATAAAAAGTTGTGATAACAAATCATGAAAAAAAAATTTTTACAGTGTACCCGCCTACTAGTAAGTTAACCGTTGCCAATGGAGAGCGGCCAGACTCTCTGTACAAATTAAATGTACGGTAGGACCAAGCTAGGTGCAGCGAACGTCTTGCCTAAAAAAAAAAAAACATAATCACTGCAGCGCTCACATTTACTCACACAAAAGAAAATATTTGGAAACATATTTTTTTGTCTGTTCAATGAAAGTCAATGGGGGTGCAGTGTTGTCTGGACCCCATTGACTCTCAATGAGAGTGAGTTAATGATGACAGATTTTTCATTTTTTGGTGAACTAACCCTTTACCTCTGTGTTACAAATCCTGCAGCCCGTTTCATTTGAAATATAAAACTGCTTTCAGCACATCTCTTTCTGTATTCAGCTCATCATACCGCAGAGCCCTGGCACTCAGGTACGGACATATCTTTGACAGGCCATACACATCATAAAAGAGCGCTAACAGCAGGGAGATAAACCGGGACAGTGAATATATATGGAACATAAATAACATGATGTTGCAATGCCACCACAGGCGGTTGTCTCCTTTGACTTGTGGCGATCTGTGTGAACAAAGTTCCCAGAGGGCAGTGTCAGTATATCACCCATGCATTTATTGG
This sequence comes from Phoxinus phoxinus, assembly GCF_949152265.1. Classification (NCBI taxonomy): domain Eukaryota; kingdom Metazoa; phylum Chordata; class Actinopteri; order Cypriniformes; family Leuciscidae; genus Phoxinus; species Phoxinus phoxinus. Next base: position 4,191,414 of record NC_136897.1, read on the forward strand.
GGGAACAAATTATAGTTCCACAGCCCATTAAAATAGATGTCAGTGTGCATCCATTTTATTCCAAGCTTCAAAAGAGTACATATGAAACATCCCCCACACGTCTCCATGGTTTTATTATGATCTCAATTAATTTGAGACGGTAATGAAATGAATCACAGATGTTCTACTTTAGGCTAAGAATAAACCTTGAAGAGGATGCCTTGTTTTATCTATGAAAACCTTAGGCTAAAGTTTTGCTGAAATTCGGGAGGAATCAAATTTTCACTGATGTTCCTCTTTCAAACGACGATTGTCAAACAAAATATATGAATGTTTTACCAAGAGACCGCCACAATTTTGCAATAAACGCTGGTGTTGACATTCAGTGCGGCTTTCCAGTCCCACACAGAAACCTTTTTCATGCAACGCCTGAAGCGTTGAGAAACTCGGATCAACATTTTGGTTTGAGGTCAGTGTATGGGAATTAAAAGACTCTGGATTGTACCTTCAGCCTTAAATATCTTCTTCCCCGCCTCCCGTCTTCGCTGCTTGGGCTCAGAGCACAATCTATTTTCTCCTCCTCTGTTGTGAGGATGATAGACAGCAGCCTAGGGAGCCGTCTTGGCGTGTGCTCTCTCTTACTGTCAGGGAACATGACGCCCAGGTGACAGATGCTCAGAGAGGTGCTCGCACTACTTTGAAGATAACGAACGTCAAAAGACGCTACCGCCCACAATCCCACGGAGGGAGCGCTTTTTAGATGCTTCACTTCCTCGACTACAGGAGATTTTCTGATATTTTGCGTTAGCTTTGCCTTGCTGGTAAGGTGGGCAAAACTTTTTCCTACAAGTCAAAGGACAGTGTTGAGGTTTCAACACTTTGTCAATATAGCTGTTACCCACATAAAACAATGGTTTCCTAGTTGATAGTTCCCAAAAGTGACAATTCCGTCATCATTTACTCACACTCGTGTCGTTCCAAACCTACATGATTTGTATTTTTCTGTGAAACACAAAATAAGACATTTTGAACAATGCTTTTGTCCATACAATGAAAGTCAATGGGGTCCAAAACAACATTAGGCAAGGCAAGGCAAGTTTATTTATATAGCACATTTCATACACAATGGTAATTCAAAGTAGCCTGGCTAACGCCAGACCCAATTCTCGTTGAGACTTGGGTCTGGGAACCACATGCTTATTTTCTCGTATTTGAGGCGTGGTTTACGAATGCCCGGCGCCGTTTATTGGGTGCTAAGAATGTCTATCAAATGCGCCTGTACGTAGCTCATAACCAATCGTTTCCATTATACCAGATGACGTATGTAGAGACGCCAAAAGCTGACGCCAAAAACTGCTCTTTTTTCGAAATAAACTTGCGTTCTAAACTACTTAGAACAATATCTAAGGCTGCATCAAAAGGTAGCTTCGCGTCTGCTGCCATGTTGAATCCATAAACAAACTGCTTAGTTGTGTCGCATAGATGTCGTCATCGTCTTGCTGCTCCCTCCCCGTTCTGTGATTGGTTCCCTAAACGAGGCGAAAATCAGGTCCATGGTTTCCAGACTGCCTTTCAGCGTGAATAAAATCGCGCTGCGCAAAGGCAGTATGGGGAAACCCAGGCTAAATTCAAAGTGCTTTACATAGAAGAAAATAATATAATCAAAAGAAATAAGAATAATTAAAATACAGTTAAAATACAGTACAAACAGTCGGACGACTGAACATTAGACAATGTTGACTTTAAATGTTTGGCTAACTAAACAAACCCAAAATATCTCCTTTTGTGTTCCCCAGAAGAAACTAAAGTCACGCAGGTTTGGAAATGCATGAGCTGCTCCCCGAATTTACGGATATCGAGGGACATATTAGCCCACTCATTCGCTTAACAAAAAAACATCAAGACAACTCAGCAGAACTGAGCCAGCAACCCCAGGACATTAATTTGCACTTTTATTCCAGAACCACTGTGCCCTTATTTATTCACGTTCTCCATAAACGGCTGTAATGATTTGTGTGGGAGTTCTGGACTGTTTGCAGATAGGAAGCAAACAGGAACAGATTTCTAGAGTTTTCTGAAATGCCTCTCAGTCTTGCTAATGAGCCAGCTTCAGGAGACGGTGTTTCATCCTCATTAATATGGGCAGTAGCTAGCTTGATTTCTTTAGAAAACGCTGTTGATGTAAGCCGTTGAGCGAACACCTGCCACAGGATGCTTTCCCCGACCTGTGCTGCTTTTGTTTAATTGTGACTGATGACTCAATTTAGGCCTTAGCATCAAGATGCAAGTCTTGCACAGGTTTCTGAATTATTTAGCCATGGAATCCTCCGGAATCAACACAACATAATGTTCATTATTTTCCTGGAATAAGCGGATTTTGTCACTATTATCTGTTGTACTTAAAAGTGTTAAATGGAGGGTAAGATGAACCCTAACTTTTAATCACCTGTCATTTTCTTTTGATACACAATCAATTAATGTGTTAAGATGACATTTGGTTACATCAACATTTGTGAGATATATTCCATTTGTGCTTAATTATTTCTTATTTCTAATTTCTTCTCATAGATAATTGCGATTTGCTGAATTAATTTTATGCTGGATAATGGGCAGGTTTTTTTTTTTTTTTTTTTTTTTTTGCTATAACTGCTAAATTAGCAAAGGTATCAATTTATTTCCCTTAAATAGTTTATTGGATGATGCATCATAATCCTGTATATGCTAAACTCATCTGTAAATATGCAAATTTTATGTAAATAAGCTCATTATACAGAAGATACGAAGCCCACCGCCGTTTTCCTGATGCGATTAATGTCACGTTATTCCTGCCCGAGGAAAGCAGGTGGTAAACTGAAGTTTTAACAATGCATGTTCTTGCATATGTTCCTACATTTTCTATTGATCATGGTAATGATAAAAAAGTAAAAAGTAATTTATCAAAAAAAGGAGAAGAGCATTATAACTGGGCTAAGATCCAGTCGATTGCACTTTAAAGAGCCGATTCAGGTGTCTGGGATGCTGAACATCACAGTGATATTATACAGGAATTATGCTGTTCAAATTGCATTCAGCCTTCAATTTTGGGCCGTGTTGCCACCATTGCTTGATGTGCATAATTCCTTTAGGAGATAATATGGTAAAACAACACAGACAGTCCATGCAAGTTCCTAATGTTTTGATTTGTCAAACACACCTGGGATTTTTTCTGTTTTCCAGAACAATCAAAGTGGAAGTGTATGACTGGGATCGTGATGGCAGGTAAGCTGATGACTGGCTTCTAATGTGAATAACAAAAGAGTTTTGTGTGGTGATATTTCCCTGTAGTGAATCTGTGAATCCTCTCATCTTTTTAGCCATGATTTCATCGGTGAATACACCACCAGCTACAGAGAGTTAGCCCGGGGTCAGAGCCAGTTCAATATATATGAGGTGAGAATCTCCTAATACTATTAAATAATGATTTTTGTGTGGTGGTGGATGCTCAAAAATATATGAATTTTCTCATAATATAGGTTGTAGCATCAGCTCTTTTTCTCTGAAACAGTGTGATAACGGATATGGTCTCTCTAAACCAATGGTTTTGACTAAAAACCAAGCAAATTTATTTCACAAAAATTGTTGTCACACACACAAGTTGTAAGACAAAACGGTAACACTTTACTTGAAGGGGTGTGCATAAGACTGACGTGACACCTTCATAATCATGACATGACACATGTCATGAATATGAAGGAGGTTTTATGCATGTTTATGACAACTGTCATTAAGTGTCATTCGCTCAATTATGACATTGTTTGAGAAGTCTTTTGGCGCTTTTCCACTGCATGGTACAGCTCGGTTCGGCTCGGTACAGTTCGACTCGGTGCGGAACGGTTCGGCTCGCTTCGGCTCGCTTCGCTTTTCCACTGCGTGGTACGACTCGACTCAGTACGGCACGGTTCGGTTCGCTTTAGCCAGGGGGGCAGTGTTTCGGAAGACACTGAAGCATCCCCGGGCGCCGCCATTGGCTAGTGGACCCCCACCTGCTGTTAGCATTCCATTGACTCCCATTCATTTTGGCGTCACTTTGACAGCGAATAACTTTACATCTGAGGCGTTTAAAGACACCGTTTGTCCATTGTTTATTTCTAAAGAAACACGAAAATGTATAAAAGGCTCCATTACCTTGTATCTTACGTTATGGCCCCGTAGAAGCAGTTTTTGTAAAAATAGGCTAACGATTGCGTCATAACCGCGCGACTCTGTCGCACAAGTCGAGAAATTACCGTATGGACAGACAGAGAAGCTCGCAAGCAATCGGGAGGACGTGGAGGCATAAAGTCAAGGGAGAAGCCCATAGAGAGTGATAAAGTTGCTCCCGCTGCTAGCTCATGGACAGCTAATGCTCACGCTCTCCGTCTCTGAGAGATTCGGAAGGGAATGATTCAGATTTCTCTCGGCACAGCGACTAGAAGACCTACAGGTTGCTCACGTCACATCTACGTCGTCAAGCTCAGTTTGAGCCTGCGCAGTTCGCCTTGCGATCAGGAAGTGAGTGCTTCTAATTGACTTCATTTCTCTCCGTTGAAACCTATGGGGTCGCTGTGTCCAGTTTATATACTGTCTATGGCTTTAGCTCGGTTGCTTTTCCACTGCAGTTAGTACCGCTTCAAAGTGGGTGGGACTGATCGTTAGTAGTTGCCGCCTCTACTGGCTCGGTAGTCACTTTTTATTTATTTTTTATTTTTAAGTTTGTAGGTCGGGTGGTAGCCGTGTGCGGCTAAGAGCTGTGCTACTTCTTGGAACACTTTTTCATTCCGTGTTGCCCAATCCAGCTCTCGCTGGATCCGCTCCTCGGCAACCAACGAGAGGAACGTCTGCACCTCGTCCACTGACCACGATTCAGCCATTTCTTGTTTGATTTTTTTTTACTTATTTTGTCAAGTAAATACTCTAAAAACAGGTGCTACCGCGTTGGCTGTTGTCTGGCTATTTACATCTAGCGGGTTTAGTGTCTCGTGTCGCAAATACAATGACGCTGAAGTGACGATTCTGTCTGACCAATCAGTGATCTGCAGTGTTTTCACGTCACGTTTAGTATCGGTACGGTACGCTTGGAACCTCAACAGAGGTGGTACCATTTAAAGTGAGCCGAAGCGAGCCGTGCCGTACCGTACTATGCAGTGGAAATGCGCCAAAGCGTGCCGTGCCGTACCGAACCGTACCGTACCATGCAGTGGAAAAGCGCCATTTGTTATGACAACTTGACATAAACCAATACATCATAACCTGTCAGTGTCTTTGTCATGACAACTTGACAATACCAAGACAACATAAATTGTCATAAATATGTCATAAACATGACATAGCAGATTAATTATCAAACTTAACCAACCACTTAGCTTTATGGGTTAACATTACAATATTTTTCATTTTAATGACAAATTAAATGTGTACCACTGTAGTTGAGGTCAAGAGAAATATTCCTGACACTGTTATAATGGCCTCATGACAGCCAATGTCAAAACCAACCACATGACAGTTTAATGTAATGTTAACCCATAAAGCTAAGTGGGTTTTTAAGTTTGATCATTAATCATTTTCAGACATATTTATGACAGGTTATGTTGTCTTGGTAATGTCAAGTTGTCATGACGAAGACACTGACAGGTTATGATGTATTGGTTTATGTAAAGGTGTCATAACAAAGACATCTCAAACAATGTCATATTTGATTTATACATGTCATAAATGAGGCAATGACACTTAATGGCAGTTGTCATAAACATGCATAAACCCTCCTTCATGTTCATGACATGTGTCATGTCAGTCTTATGCACACCCCTTCAAGTAAAGTGTTACCGACAAGACTGTGTAAGATAAAGCTATTAAAAAATAGCAGTCCCAAACTAGTTTTTGTTTGGTGGCATGATGCTACCACAGTCATTTAAAAATATAGAAAATAAAGTAGCATTTTGGGAACTGAAGTTACCATGGTAAATACACAACACTAACATGAACTGTTAATGAAACATGATCCTGATGAATAGAATGAACATTATACCTGCATGCAAATCCTTCCACACACACAACGTACCAGTCGCGTAATGTATTAGTACTTTTTGGTTCTATCATGACTTACTAATTGACAACATATCTACGACGTTGCATGCTCATAATTTCATTGGTTCTTTATACAGTGCACGTCTCCGCATGTGCGCGCCACGAGCACAGTATATGGGCCCATTCTCATGCCGGGATATAGGCCCGTTCTCAGGCCCGTTCACGCTTGGAAAAAGTTGGAAAACTTTTCAGACCCACTTTTGGGTCGCGACCCACCAGATGAGGAAAAACTGCTCTAAAATCCTCCTTTCCAAGAGTCTGCTCTGCCCTGATTGGTCAGATGGCCCAGTCTGTTGTGATTGGTCTACTCTGCTCTGATTGGTCAGATGGCCCAGTCTGTTGTGATTGGTCTACTCTGCTCTGATTGGTCAGATGGTCCAGTCTGTTTATTGCTTGATACACAGTGATACGAACAGTAACGATGTTTTTTCCGTACCGTTCAATTCCAGCTCAAGTCTCATCCTTTGGAACTGCCTCAAAATGGATTTGCAGTGCAGAAAACAGCGTCTTCTCCACATGAACAACACAAACCAAACTCTTCCAGTCTCTCATACAAGCAGTGTTTGAGGGTCAAAGTAGACGTTGTTCACGGCAGCCAGTGGAGAGCATAGACTAGCATTATGCAAATTTACTACAAACCTACGCAGATTCAGCAGGAAGAGAGACTGGAGTTACTGACGACTTGTGTCAGCAGTTCAGAAGGTTCTTTCTTTTTGGAGACAGTAACTCTACTCAATAACAATAAACCTTTTACATTAACAAACATCTATATTACAGTACACAGAAAGGTAGTATCTGAAAAAGCATGATAGGGGCACTTTGAAGGCCATTTTCTCAAAAACAAGTTTTATTAAAGCAACCATTTAAATCATTATATGTCAGTAGAAAATTGTATATCAAAAACATTGTTAGAAAGAATAATTATATAATAGAAATGTGTTTCTGGGTCAAAATTGCTGGATGTCAGCAGCAGATCATATATCGGAGAAAGTTGTTAGAAAGATAATAACTATATCACTAGAAAGCAGACTTTACTTTTTTTATTCAGTGCATAAAACTCAAAAAGTGTTTTTGGGTCAAAACGACTCAGAGCAAGTAAAATATTCAAAGCCATATGAATGCTTTAATTTTTCAGCTAACACATAAATCTCCCTCGAAGTCCCCTCAAATATTTTCATTCTTTATTTAAAATTGATTCCTCAATCTGAAAGACACAGTACAAATGTTCAATGCATGAGTCCTATGTTTTTCGATTTCTAATTCTAATTTTGATTCTTTTTATGGATATTTCATAATCCTTTCTATTGTTGCCAGCCACCCCCATCCTCATTAAATGTTCCAGGGTCTCTTTTTTTTGGGTTTTTAAAGCCTTTGGTAAGCATGCAAATGGGAATTACTATGACAGTGTTCCCGGGATTCTGCATTATTACAGTGATTTACCATCCCCTTCCCAAAGGATCTGATATCGCAAGCATTCCCAGCACTCCTGCCTTCTAACGTGCGGATGCCAACACATCATCTACACATTATGAAATATCTCATGGCAGACGAAGCAGGGATTCAGGTGGCCTGTGAAAATGTTGTGGCGAGCTCTGGGTTGATCAAACATTCATACTGTCTCTTTGAGAGAAAGCGGTTTACGGTTGAGGCTTAACCTAAAGCGTCACGTCTGTTTATTTACCTTGGAATGAGTTCTGGTGTGTTGTATAGGGTAAGAATATTCCTCAACACAAGAGGTTGTTTTGTCTGGAGCATTTGCAAGGTAATTACAGTGCAATAAAACGTTTTATTATAGTACGTGACCTTTTTATACATTAGAAAGTCTTTAGATTTACATCTTTCACATTGCTACCCTGTAATCTCGCCTCTCAGGGCTTTGTGAACCTGAAGGGGTGATCGGTCATGCGTCTAGAGCGAACATGTTCAAAAACTCTTTTCATGTCCAGATCCTTGCATTGATCCCAGCACAAAGAGTCTATTTGAGCTATTGATTACTTTGTGTTGTGACATGAATGGGGACGAGCAGGGGTTGCTGGTCCTTTCTTCTGTACTTCACCCCGTACAGCTAAGAGGTCGCATGGATGGTCCCACTTTCATTTGTGTGCTCTCCAGCATCATTATCTGTCTTATTCTTCCTCGCTCTGCCTCTTTCCTTCTCTCTTCTATAGACAAACTTGACCAAATCTATCGTCCCAGCTCCTTTCTGTCTATGCATTGCCCAGCATTCCTTCATGATTTCTAACAATCAGAATATAAGTGGGATGCAATATACAAGGAATCATTGTGATTACATAGATCATAAATGAAAGTGTCAAATAAAAGTAAGTAAAGCAACACTTCTATTGTTGCTGATACGGGCTACGTTGCATTTAGTGTGTGTTGCCCTTCCTGTCTATGTATTGTTAGTATTACCCTCATTAAACTTCGCATTGGAATAATACTCATCATCTTCGTCTACAGCAACCACCCATGACAACTACCCTGCAAAACTCTTCTTGATTCGGTTTTGCTATGGACATACATTTTATATAGCTCCCAAATTGTATTATGTATTATATTTTACTCATTATGTTCTTAATTTGATTGCTCAATTTCTTCTTAAAGAGATAGTTCACCTATTTTTTTTTTTATTCTGCCAGAATTTATTCACCCTCATGTCGTTCCAAACCTGTATGACGTTCTTCATTCTGTGAAACACAAAATAAGATGTATTTTAAAGAATAAAGACACTTTCTATGAAGTGTTCTTTCTATGAGGTCTATTTATACTTATTTATGAGTAAGTAAGTATTACTATAAATATATGTATAAATACTCATTAAGACCTATACTGCATTATAAGAAGGGTTATGGCTAAATTTTTTGCTTTTTGATTAAGTATTAATTAATCAGTCGTATGATTCCATGAATGTATTTATGAAGATGCAACCTGCATTGCTATAATGTTGTTATATTTATAGTTACAATGACTTTTTAATAATTCAGATTTATTTCTGTTCAATAAGTTAATATTTTGTTATTAATAGCCATGTTGTGGTGTTATAAATACTTAATGTGAGTGATAATGGTTTCTAACCTCCATAAATGTTTTAATAAAGTGAAAACAAAGGATGCAATTTTCCTAAACCAAATGTTAAGAAATCATGAAGATGTGCTCATTATACATTTTAAGTTGTTTATTTGTAAATGTAACTAATGAAAGTAATTCATGTACTAAAAAAACAGAAATCATTAATACAAACCAATTTTTTTTAATGTAGCATAATAGCAAAACACTGCAACAATATTTTTAAAGTATAATTTCAGCTATAAGCAGATATAGATAGAGGGATATAGATCTATATATAGAGGGATATAGATTTTAACAAATAAAAATGACCATTCATGACCTTTAATGCAAACATTACCAATTAGTTATCAATGATGTCTTTAATGGCTACAGCAAAAAAGTGTTTTTGGATCTATTTGATCATTTGACCTTTTATTAATAAGTGTATAATGGATTGATGTACATTGAAAAAGCAGATACATTACTTATAATTATTAAAAAAACTATTACTGTTGTTATAATACAGTATAGATCTTAATGAGTCTTAATAAATATAGAATAATACTTATAAGTATAAATGGGGCTATAATTCATTATAAGCATGGACTTCATAGAAAGTGTTACCGAATGTTTCAATGTCAGTGGGGTCCAAAACAACACCGATACCGAGAAATGTTTCAAAATATCTTCTTTTTTAGTGCTGACAACTGGAGATTTCAATGTGAAGACTTTGTTTTGTTTTTTGCATTTTCCACATTATTTTGATTTTTGTTTTTTTTTGTTTTTTTCAATGGCTCTTAGGTGGTGAATCCAAAGAAGAAGATGAAGAAGAAGAAATATGTCAATTCGGGCACGGTGAGTGGTGTCTTTCAGAGATTAGCTTACTAACATGAGAGTGTATGTGCATGTGTATCACAGCATACACTCTCTCTCACACACACACACACACGTGCACACACAGACAGAGCCTTTAATTACGCCGGTTTGCTGTGTTCAATTATGTGTTGGGAAAAGACATTCACAGTAGCTTTCAAATGTCTTCCTGCATTAATGAGTATCCCTTTTAAACCCGTGCTACAGTAATTAAGACAAGTGCAAAAAACGGGAGAGCTTTGCTTTGTTTTCCTTTGACGGTCTATGGTGTTTAAGCGCTTGTATTGTAATCAACATATAGTGGAGGTTGACTATAAATGTGGAAAATAGCCCAGTCAAGGCGCACGTGTTAAACCAAATGGCACACCACTGTAAATATCTGAATATGTGTGTGTAAGAGAAAGGGAGTGTGGGTGGATAGAGATCGTGGAAGTGAATATGAAAGCAGGAATTTGTAGCACAGCAGAGATAATTTGATATGAGCGTCATGCTTTGATTGATGGCTGTGCCAGAGACGTCTTATTGCTCTTTATTATGAGATCAGCCTGAGAACGTCTGACACACACACCGCCCGCATTCAATCACTGCCTCGTTCACACCACCTCAAACAAGGTGTATTAGGACAGTTTCTGACATGACCGAATCTTTTTGTGGTGTGTGTTCAGTTGTCTGTTTTGATCTGTTTTCGTGCAGGTGACACTGCTGTCCTTCTCAGTGGAGTCCGAGTCGACTTTCCTCGATTACATCAAAGGAGGGTGAGTAGAGAACGCTCTGCTGAGAGTCACACGCATTACTGAACATTCAATCGCAGGGTGGGTCACATGACTTTACAATTACACAGATTTCTTGCTGTTACCAATGACTAATTATTTTAATATTATTTATATTCTATTATAGGATTTATTCATATTTTGAATCGCCTTTTCTTTTTATATTTTCAGTTTTTATATTTTTATAATCTCATTAAAAATGTCACTGTTATTATTTTTTTAAACAATTTTATTTTACTTTAATGTATCTTTATTTCAGTTTTACTTTGTTCTAGTTTAAATGTTTAATCTAATATTTGTATTAGATTTATTAGATATTTTCAGCTTTATTTCAAACAAGCAAAAACAGTTTAATTAGTTTTAGTTTGAATTAAAACTATATATATATATATATATATATATATATATAATTATAATAAAATAAAATCATTATATATATATATATATATATATATATATAATTGTTTTATTTTATTTTATTATAATTATAATTCAGGGTTCCCACGGGTCCTTGAAATCCTTGAAAGTTTGTGAATCTGAAAAAAAAAAAAAAATTCAAGGCCCTGGAAAGTTTGTGAAAATAAACATGCATAGATAAAGGTCCTTGAAAGTGCTTGAATTTATTTTGTGCAAGAAGTTTTCTGAAAAAAAAATCCATATTATTCCCTCCGGTCCGCTAATGTGTTATTTCGCCAGTACTTCGTGGCCTATGCATACTAGCTTCTTGATTTACGTTAGTTACGCGCATTTATACGTTACGTTAAATGTTTCCCGCGTGAGGTACTTTGTGTACTACGTTGCCGTGACGTTCAAGTGCACAAACCTACTACGATGGTACCTCAACGTTTCACAGACACACAGTGAAACATTGCAAAAATAGGCTGAAGTTTCAAGATAATAGGCTCATTAAAGAAGATTACAAAGAATGCTTGTTAAGACAAGGCAAGAAAAACTTAAGCATATTCATATATCTTAAAACTTCTGGTTACACGACCCTAAGCTCTTTTCAATAAAATCCACGCAAAAGTTAATATCAGATCGTTTTAGACAGTATACAGTATAGGATGTACCGATTATTCTTCAGTTTTATGCCAAACAGAAATACGAGATATATAATATTATATCTCTGTCAGAGTGCCAAAAATAAATGCAAAAAAAAAGCTTTTTAGCATAGTTGTGTTTGACATGAAAACTTCAACAATGTATCCTACACGGTAACACGGTGTAACCTTTCTCTCGCTTGAAATGTGTTTCCACATTAAGTCCGTAAATTTGAGGGAATTAGACCTGGAAAGTCCTTGAAAGTTCCTTGAATTTGAGTTTTAAGTTAACCAATGTGTATTTGATAACCATAATAAATACACAATTTGATTTAATATAAATATTTTATATTATTTAATATTTTTTTTAAGCACACAATAATAAAAAAATATGACGCTACATTCTTACTATGTAAATTTAATCTAAGTTTTTGATGTTGTTTAAAAAAAAAGAGATCACAGACCTAATGTGTCAATTACCCATTATTTATGATAATTTAATGCTTTAAATTTAGAAGACAAGATCCCTCTTAAGCAAGGTTAAAACGTTTTTGTGCGTCTTAGAAAAGATCATTTGAATTGAAGGGCTTGACCTGATCTCCACTGGAGTATGATTGGCTGTTCTCTTCAAATATCTGGCGTTTCACAAAAAGGACAGGGCCATCTCTTTGCATCAATCTGCTTGAAGCCGTCCAAGGCTGTTCGACTGAACACCACTCGTTCCATCAAAATCAGATTTATATCTGAGATATGCCTCTCGACCTTGGAGATTGTGTGGTAAATATATTTGAGATTGTGGTGGGTTATTCTAAGCACTAGCTCAGATATGTTAGATATGTTATCGTTCCACACAGCCAGAAATCTCACACTTTCTCATCTTTCAACCTTGAACAGTGTTTCAGCAAAAGCCCAATGTCAGCATAACTTCTTGTTACATACAGCAAACGTGTAATAGCTAATCTGGGGTGCGTTTCCCAAAAGCATAGTTCAACGAGTCGGTGTTTCCCAAAAACATCGTTCCAACGAACATTCGCGAACAGCATCGCAAACTTGTGTGTTTGGAACGACAGATCTCGACCTTGCGGTTAGAAGCAGTTTCTAGTTTACATGACATGCGGACTCCTTAAATCCTGATCTTGAGCCAAATAAGCAAGCTGACATTCAGTATAATCTGTGTCTTTTATTTAGAATACAATCAAATGTCATTTACGTGTTTAGTTTGTCAAGAGATTTAAAGCACCGGTTTTGAAGAGTGTGCATGTGCGAACGTGTTCTGCTACGTAAGAATGAGCCTATGATTGAATCTGGAAATAAAGCAAAATAACTGAGAATAATGAGAAATATACCTCAGATGTCCATGTCTGTAATTTATAGCATAAATCGGGCAGTCTAGACTAGTCGAGCCACGAACGCCGGCGTTCGTGGCTCGAATTTCCTTTAACAACCAACTACCCCTGAAATTTCCGTGAAATTCAAGAAATGTCAACACATTATGTCTGTGTCATAATTTCTGTAATATGATATTTGGATGCGTCTTGCATGTTTCGTGACTCTTTCAAAGTGAAATGTCCAGTGAGTGGCGCTAAAAGTGTGTTCAGTTTTATCCGAAGCAAATAAACGTGGATCTGGCAACGTTTTATCAGCGTTTGTTGTAATGTACTAGTGTTCATTTCAGCTGCAATATGCCAAACAGTCTATGTATTGATTTTCCTTTTATTCACCCCAAAGAACAGTGAAAATGTAAAAAAAAAAATTAGAGGGAAGTGCACACATTAAAGGAACACTCCACTTTTTTGGGAAATAGGCTCATTTTCCAACTCCCCTAGAGTTAAACTGTTGAGTTTTACCGTTTTCTAATCCATTCAGCCGATCTCCGGGTCTAGTAGCAGTTTTAGCATAGCTTAGCATAGATAATTGAATCTGATTAGACCGTTAGCATCTCTCTCAAAACAATGACCAAAGAGTTTCAATATTTTTCCTATTTAAAACTGGACTCCTCTGTAGTTACATCGTGTACTAAGACCGACAGAAAATGAAAAGTTGCGATTTTCTAGGCCAAAATGACTAGGATCATTGCATAATAATCAAGGAACTGTGCTGCCGTACCAGCAGGCGGTTAAGGCTGGAGTTAAACGGTAAAGCTCAACCGTTTAACTCTAGGGGAGTTGGAAAATAAGCCTATTTTCAAAAAAAGTGGAGTGTTCCTAAAAGATAGTATCCGACTTTTTTAAGAGTGCAGGGATATGTGTAAGTGTGGCCATCTTCTGTCATCTGGATTCAGAGCTGATGGTCAAGAAATGTTTTGTTTCTTGTTGGTTGAATTAAGAGACCAGTAGATCTTCTCCTGGGGTTTTACTGTATATGCCACTGCAGTCAATAGTGAAATATGACCGTGAGCTGACGAAGAGAGCGGGGCAGACGTTTTGAGGCTAATGTAAAGTGACATTTAGGTGAATCCCTGTCAGTTTCGACTGACTGCCCTGATAGGGTTAGAGGGTTTACTGCCGCTGGGTTGTGTCAACATCGAGAGACCGCCCGCAGGTTCACGCTCACATGAAGACAACGCACTGAAATCTGGAGAAAACAACAGCGTGCGTGGGCGAGTTTGTGTGCGCATGTGTATTCATGCTGCAACGTTGTGTTTCAGAGCGCACGCAGCATGTGGGATTGTTTAGTGCTCCGACAAACCTTAAATTGATTAAGCCCTCACCTAAATGAAAACAGGAAATTGCCACTTAGAAGAAGAGCCCTCTGCATTATTGACAAATATTACTCCCTGAGTGACTGAGTCGAGAACAGCAATAGAGACGATGGGTGGAAGACGGGGAGAATTGAAGCACATCAGACCCGAGCTGCTGAGGTTTGGTTTAAGATCAGCCGTGAAGAGAGCCAATCAAAGTCTAGGACCTCGCCATCACTTGATAAAATGACCAGACAGCACTCGGCCTGCTGAGAAAATGTTCTGCACACTGCAAAAAATAGGTTGCTAAATCAGTATTTTGGCATTATGTTTTATTAGAAAACATCGAAACAATCTTAAAATAAAATTGATAAAGTAAAATTATGTATATATGTATGTATATATATATATATATATATATATATATATATATATATATATTGTCATGAACTGCTCGGTGGAAACAGACAGTGGTGATCCAAACGCAGGCTTTATTATGAGGAGAATCCAGAGACAGGTACAAGGAAACCGGCAGGGGTCAAAAACAGGTAAGCAGTCCAAACAAA
The DNA here is from genome assembly GCF_949152265.1 of Phoxinus phoxinus. Lineage (NCBI taxonomy): Eukaryota > Metazoa > Chordata > Actinopteri > Cypriniformes > Leuciscidae > Phoxinus > Phoxinus phoxinus. Next base: position 4,206,472 of record NC_136897.1, read on the forward strand.
CATCAAATCCATGCAGGGATAAGGCAAACAGGAAAACCAGATACAGGCAGGGAGTCCAGGAACTGTGAAACTAGGAAACACTAAGGAACTCGGAAAACGCTAGGTAATGCAGTCAGACACAAACAATACTGAGCAATGGTACAAAGGGCCACTCAGGCTTAAGACAGGTGCGCTAAACAAGATAATAAAACACAGGTGCATAAAATCAACCATAATCAGTCCAGGGTAAAACATAATGAGGAATAAAAAATAGAGGAGTGCCCCCCATTGGCTCACGCGGGCACTCCAGCCGCTGATTGTCACACACTACACACTACCATTCAAAAGTTTAGGGGCGGTATAAGATTTTTTTATGTTTTTAAAAGAAGTCTAAGAACAAGGCTGCGTTATTTGATTTTAAAAAATAGAATACAAAGGAAAGCATGACTGTTTTCTAATGTGAATATATTTTAAAATGTAATTTATTCCTATGATGGCAAAGCTGAATTTTCAGCATCATTACTCAAGTCTCAGTGTCACATGATGCTTCATAATTCATTCTAATATGCTTATTTGATGCTCAAGAAACATTTCTGATTATTGTCAATGTTGAAAACATTCATGTTTTGTGAAAACTGTAATCTAATATTTTTTCCTAATGATTCTTGGATAAATGGTCAAAAGAACAGCGTTTATTTTAAATAGAAAATCTTTGTAACATTAAGAACATCGTTACTGTCATTTTCTAATAATTTAATTGAATACGTACTATAATTCAGTAAAAATGTAAGCTTAGATCAAGAGAAAACAATGCTAATCACAATATGATTCTCATATGTATTTTGTTTAAAATGTCGTGATATTTTTATTTACAATATGATTTTTACTGGAAAACCACGGATTAAAAATGTTCTTTGAGTGCAGCCAAGCTTAAAAAGATAAATATTTAAAAAACCAGTAACCTACAAATTATTTTTTTATTTTTTTTTGGCCCTTGCCAATGAAGAACGAATGCGCTATGCTGAGCTCCGCCTTCATTGCGGTGAGTGTGTGTTCTGATTAAGCGCTGACCTTTACCTGCATGGAAGTACTTATGGCTGAGTGGCAGATAACCTGTTATAATGTGCTCCGAGTCTCCAGCCAGCTCCTGCATCCCACGTATAGGACCAGCTTTGACATTTCTATCAAGCCGGATGAGATTGTGCTGCCCAGGGTGAAAGTCTGTTCTTTCTGTTGCTGAGACTGGCGTTTAGATGAATGTGTAAATATGTGCTGTATGCTTTTGTTTCAGTGACAAAATAAACACAATAATGACAGTGGTGAGAAAACAGTAGTTAAGAAAGCATCTGATCATAGCGATGTGGATATGTTTGCACACACTGAAAAAGTAAACATCTTCTTTTGCAAGTTTTTGCAAAGTAAATTATACATATTGAATAAAGTTAAATCTGCGTAAATAAGTACAATTAACAAAGAAAATAAGTAACTTTAACCTTCCCAGTTAAAGTTTGTTGAGTAATTTATACTTAGTTGAAGTTTACTTTGCAATACTCTGTTTCAAGTACATTTTACTCAAACAATATAACACTGAATTAAACCACGTTTTTAAAGTGTATGCTTTACTTACAACATATAAGTAAATAATACAGTAGATATAACATATCTGCATAATAGAAGCGGTACCCACCCGAACATAGAGACCTCAATACTTGGTACACAATACAAAATAACAGTAACATTCGTTGGATCATTTTTGCGTATGATTGCGTCATTTTGAGTAGAAAATGATGTCACAAAAACTCCAGATGTCACAAAACATAAGTTACTAAACCTGACAACAAAGGCAACGATGAAACAGTGTAAATACAGCTGGGAAACTGTAAAAAAATGCAACCTTATTAATTATTTAGTGCATTATGGGAACACCAGTATCAGAAAGTTGAGTAAGTTTAACTTAATTTTATAACGTTGATATTTACGCTTTAGATTCTACAAGCTTACATTGAGTACTAATATAGAATTTACTTTGTTTTAAATTCTTGCCTTAACTAACTTCAGGTAGAAATTAGATTTGTTTTTCCATGAAGTTTGGTTTGGCAAGCCGTTTCAAACTCTCGAAACGAACACCAAACGAACGTTTTTGCCTGATTTTGTTCAAAATGTCACCACACTAGTTCGTTCTTTGATTTAGCTTGATGTCCCTAGTGGAAAAGTAAATGTACCCAAAGGAATTTAAAGTACATTTATTTTGTGATAAGTATACTACAAATACATTTACATATTTATGTGCTTAATAAAAATACCCTGCAATTGTACTTTCTGTATACTAAACTGGTATAAGTCTGCTAAATTAAAAACTAATGTACTTAATGCACTTTAATTGTGCGGAAATAGTCCAACTAAAGATATACTTAAAGTATATTTGATTGTGCTAAAGTGGAACTATTGCAAGTATACTATAAAAAGCATCAGTATATGACGCCCAAGGATGAGAATGCGTTGAAATATCTTGCATTTAAAGACTGATATTATGCAAAGATCATACAATCCTTATTTATAGTGATATTAAAACACATTTTAGGCATAATATGTGCAATAAAGAAATACTCCAAATAAAATTGAATTATAATTTTATAGCATTAAGTTTTAAGTGAAATGTCAATAAATATGTTAATGGATTTGAAGTATACTTAGTATGAAATAGATTTTAAATAGATTTTGGTATAGTTTTAGTTTTAACTAGGGCTATGTCGGGCCTTAATGGATAATACTACATAGAGACAGCATTTTCTGTGCTGTGCTGTCCAGCCTCTTCCATTAGATGAAGGTGTTTTCATGTGTGTTTTATGCAGGGCTTCCCTGCCTCCCACAGCACTGCACCTGACAAATGAGAGGGAGACACATAGTGACATGCACGTCTCCGAAAATCGATTCTTCTTGGCCTTCTGTTTACCCCATCCCAAGAGACTCTGCTGTACTGCATTACACTAACCCCTAATACAGGGGATCCTTTTTACAGCCTATTAAGTCCCTGTGCCGTGGAAATGCCCCCGTGCCACAGGCTGAAGCGGCTGGCAGAACAACAGCACTGCTCAAACTAGCTCAGGGTTTGCTCTAATTTGCAGTGGCACATTCAAGAAAGAACAAGAGGAAATCAAAATGAAAATTCTTCAGTTTCATTTTCTTCATAAATGTATATATTAAACAGTCTTAATCAAAGATAAATTCGATAACGTGATCCTCAGGAAATGCTTTAGTTTAGAAGATCTTATTTTCTAATCACGGCTTCGGTCACCTTGATTCCCAAACAGTTTTTTGACGCATACGCTGGCACCCGAGAGTAAACGGCTTTTAATGAATTAATAAAGAGGATAATTACTCTCCAGGCTACACAGGGGCATGAGTCATGTATTAGCCTGGGATTCTAAAGGTTAATGTAATTTTCTCTGCTTTCCATTATGTTTTTATCATTTTTTTTTTCTTCCGACCCACTGAATCCCTAATGGGCCACTGACTTTTTTGGGGAGAGCGATTGAATGCTGTCTGATATCTTGCTGTTGGCAAGCTATTATTATTATTATACAATTATTTTTATTATTTCCTTTTTAAGTGCTCTGTCATTTTAATTACTTGGCTTTATACATATCTGTGTTGTTGTGCTAATGTTGCAGTATGTTAATTTATAACAGGGGATTTTATAAAACAAATTTTACAATAATAGTGTAATAATTCCACTGAAGGCGTGCTTGATAGAGAACCCAAATGCAGTATTTATTAACTTCCAACATGAACATATGCAAAATAAATTACTTGACATGACTGGACTTGACACGACACGACTGGACACGACTGTACTTGACACGACTGGACTTGACACGACTGGACTGGACACGACTGGACTTGACACGACTGGACTGGACACGACTGGACTTGACACGACTGGACTTGACACGACTGGACTTGACACGCCACGACTGGACTTGACACGCCACGACTGGACTTGACACGACTGGACTGGACACGACTGGACTTGACACGACTGGACTTGACACGCCACGACTGGACTTGACACGACTGGACTGGACACGACTGGACTTGACACGACTGGACTTGACACGACACGACTTGACACAACTGGACTGGACACGACTGGACTTGACACGACTGGACTGGACTTAACACGACACCACTGGACTTGACACGACTGGACTTGACACGACACGACTGGACTTGACACGACTGGACTGGACACGACTGGACTTGACACGACTGGACTGGACTGGACACGACTGGACTGGACACGACTGGACTTGACACGACTGGACTTGACACGACTGGACTTGACACGACTGGACTTGACACGACACGACTTGACACAACTGGACTTGACACGACTGGACTTGACACGACACGACTTGACACCACTGGACTTGACACGACTGGACTTGACACGACACGACTTGACACGACTGGACTTGACACGACACGACTTGACACAACTGGACTTGACACGACACGACTTGACACAACTGGACTTGACACCACTGGACTTGACACGACTGGACTTGACACGACACGACTGGACTTGACACGACTGGACTGGACACGACTGGACTTGACACGACTGGACTGGACACGACTGGACTGGACACGACTGGACTTGACACGACTGGACTTGACACGACTGGACTTGACACGACTGGACTTGACACGACTGGACTGGACACGACTGGACTTGACACGACTGGACTGGACTTAACACGACACCACTGGACTTGACACGACTGGACTTGTCACGACACGACTGGACTTGACACGACACGACTGGACTTGACACGACTGGACTTGACACGACTGGACTGGACTTAACACGACACCACTGGACTTGACACGACTGGACTTGACACGACACGACTGGACTTGACACGACACGACTTGACACGACTGGACTTGACACGACTGGACTTGACACGACACGACTTGACACGACTGGACTTGACACGACTGGACTTGACACGACTGGACTTGACACGACACGACTGGACTTGACACGACTGGACTTGACACGACACGACTGGACTTGACACGACTGGACTTGACACGACTTGACACGACACGACACGACTTGACACGCCACGACTGGACTTGACACGACTGGACTTGACACGACTGGACTTGACACGACTGGACTTGACACGCCACGACTTGACACGACTGGACTGGACACGACTGGACTGGACACGACTGGACTTGACACGACTGGACTTGACACGACTGGACTGGACACGACTGGACTGGACACGACTGGACTGGACACGACACGACAGCGAGAGCGATTCAAAACCATACGGAGCCGTCTGCTCTATAATCGCTCTCGCGGTACTTTTATGTTTTAAACTGATCGGCCTGTGCAGCGCCGGTTCAAGTCGAACAAGCCTAATGACAACATAACCAGCCTGATCTCATGAAAATGCATCTTTATAGCATCATTGTGTTTATCATGCAATTTATACGCGAAAATTAGTTTTTACGTGCATATGATACGCACTTTATGCGTGTAATACACACACCCCCCACAACACTAATCCTACCCAAACGTATAATACATACATACCCCACACCACTACTAAACCTACCCCTGCGTATCATATGCACATAAAAAAACTAATTTTCACGTATAAATTGCACGATAAGCACAATGCGTGCTATAGAGACGCATTTATTGTGACCGGGTTGACATAACACATGAGAATTGGGAAGCACATGACCACATGAGTACAAGGGAATCACATGACAAAGCGGAGCACATGTAAAACCAGGAAACATGAACGTGAAACCAAAACTATACATTACAAATTGATGTCTGGTCAACTGGACATGCATTTATTAAAGTCCAACACGTTAGCGTCGGCTAATTACCGTGGCTCAAAGTTAACTCTTTCTATCCGCTGCATCTTCTGTCAGGAAGCATGTCATCCTTAAAGGTTCCTATGGGACTCATTTAGCTAACATGCCGCACATGGTGTGTTTGTGGCCGGTGGGAAGCCAGGGCTGAGGGAAACACCGTGTGAAGGGATGGGGATGGATATGTGGAGACTGCATTACCCTGCTGTTGAGCACAGTAAAACTTGTAATGTGGGCTCAAAGTAATGGCTCTTCCCGTTTATCCCAATTAGAGCGTGCAGCTGGGGTTGACTACACACATCAGCCTCATTCACATACCACACACAGACATATGTACCTGTCTCTCAACAGAAGACACTAAATCACTGCAGAGAGCTTTTTGCTTACTCTTGTTTTCTCATTTCTGCCTCTTTTCCCAGGACCCAGATCAATTTCACAGTGGCCATTGATTTCACCGCCTCTAACGGTAAGCAATTAAGTGGAGAGAACGGTATGTGACCTCTTAAAAGGTTGGCCGATCCAAACCCAATCGTTGGCCTGCTTGTGTCGCTCAATACGCTCCCATTAGTGGTCAGTTTGCGGCCCCCTGTGCTGCGGGGCAGAACGCAGAGTCGTGGAAGGGTTCGAGTCGTGCTGAGAGGTGAACGGTTGAATAAAACGGTCTAAAATGGCCCAGCTACACAAGCCGGTGGTGAATGCGTTTCCCTGTTGTTTTCGAGACCGCACTTGCTGCGAGTATACATGCAAATAATTACTGTTCATGCACAAGTAAGTGCTTCCAAACATCTTTGAATTATTTAGCAAATTAACTCGATTTGTTTAGAACAGTGCAGCGAGACGATGGAAATCTCTTTTGAGAGATTTATTGAAGGTGGCTGCCTGAAGTGCAGGAGAGCTGAATTGTAAAGTTAGTTTAGTTACAGTGCAGCCGTCGCTCCACAACTGTTTGGATCCCAACTGTTCCAAGCCCTGAACAACATCAATAGCTTGACAACAGAATTGCAGCACTCGTTTCGTAAATATACTTCATGACTTGCTGCGGTGGACACAGTTGCTCTGTTACAAAACCTAATGAGCTGCATTGATGCCTACATAGGCCTTGCCTTCGAACACCATGAGCCAGCCAGATTTACTAACAGCTTGAGCCAGCGCAAACCCTCTTTGGCTCCATGTCTTCACCAATATAATCAGTGATACCGTCTACCCTAAATGTGTTGCGACATCATTTAGTGGGGAGAAAAGGGGAAGCAATGCCCTAAAAAAATAGGGCAGATGCCATAGATTGTACAGTGGGCACAGAAAACTCTGCTACGCCAGTGAACAGGACAAGACAGCATCTTTACCATCAAGAACCCTCATAAGTGAAAGATTTGAAGTGTTTTATCTAAGCGCACCATCTATTTAATTGGTATTTGGGCATGCAAATAGCACTCTGCAAATGAGACATGATTCAGAATTGGTAACACTAGAGTGTATCGTTAGTATGTTGCTAAGCTTACTGCGTGATACTCTAATAAGCATAAAAATACACAGAAAACAACAATATTGGATAAAATGATCCATTTTTTATTACTCTAGTATTAAATGCACCTCTAGATGGAGCCGGCTGATAGGCCCTTTACATGCAATCTGCTAGCAATCACATCACTTACTACAATGCACAAGCGGATTAGCCTTAACATTTTAGCTTGCTTAAAGGGTTAGGCTAGCTCACCCAATAATGAAAATCTCCCTCGAGCCTTTCTAGGTATAGGCTATATGACTTTCTTCTTTCAGATGAATACAATTGGAGTTATATTAAAAAAAATATATAACGCTTCCACGCTTTATAATGGCAGTGAATGGAGGATGAGATTTTGAAGCCCAAAAAAGTGCATCCATCCATGATGAAAGTAAATCCGTATGGCTCTGGCAGGTTAATAAATGCCTTCTGAAGCGAAGCGATGCGTTTGTATTAAAAAAATATTGATATTTATCAACTAAAATAACTAGCTTCCGGCAGATGGCCTACGCAAGTCGACTTACGGCAAAAGAGTAACACATGATGCGATGCATGAGGTAGGATGTTGGAGTGGCGTAAGTTTTAACGCCTCTGGCGGTTCATACAAACAGGGCTGGGCGACAAACTGAAGCTCCTCCGATATTACTCTTTAAAAAATTGTCGTTTTAGACTTCTAATTCGTGACTGGTGTTTTGTTTTGCTCGATCCTGCGCTTCTGAGTTCGTCATTACGTTGTGCGTCAGGTCAAGGTTTACTCTTTCGCCGTAAATCCATGTGTACAGCCGTCTGTTGGAAGCTAGTTATTTTAGTTGATAAAGTTATAAATATGGATATTTTTCTTACACAAACGCATCACTTCGCTTCAGAAAGCCTTTATTATCCCTCTGGAGTCATGTGGGTTTACTTTTTTGGGCTTCAAAATCTCATCCTCGATTCACTGCCATTATAAAGCTTGGAAGAGCCAGGACATGTTTTAATATGTATATATAACTCCGATTATATTCGTCTGAAAGAAAAAGGTCATACACCTTGGAAGGCTTGAGGGTGAGTAAATCATGGGGTCATTTTCGTTTTTGGGTGAACTATCCCTTTAACATTTACATAGTATTGTTCAGTGCTCGCAGGTCCTGCAATTCTATGAAAACCTCCACCTCCCCCAGCTCCATCTGTCTAGATCTGCTATGGGATTTTTGTATACCTATTTATACAGCAGCAGCATGCCTTACATGCTCACAGCAATGTGTCTGTGTGTATATTGGCAGCAGCAAGTCTATTCTCGCTCTGCAGATCTAGTCCAAATACAATTAACATTGTCATTGCCATTAACATACCTAAACTAGTTAAGTTTTCATGATTAAACTGCTTAGCTTTAATTATTTAATGAAATATATAAGCTTATTTACTATTATCATTTCCATTGCCTTATCAGCCATCCTGAATTTATTTTTTTTAATATATATTTTAGCTGACAGGTTTTGTAACAAATGTGTTGACATTTGAATATGAAGAGTATTATGATTTTTTTTTTGTACACTTGAAAAATGTTCTTAAGTTGTTTTTCTAATATGTTTGTAGTACTAAATATCTTTTTGTTTGCGGTTTAATTTCCAGGTAACCCATCCCAGTCCACGTCTCTCCATTACATGAACCCCTACCAGATGAACGCCTACGCGCTGGCACTGAAGGCAGTGGGAGAGATCATCCAGGACTATGACAGTGACAAGATGTTCCCTGCGCTGGGGTTTGGAGCCAAGCTGCCCCCCGACGGCCGGGTGTCTCATGAGTTCCCCCTAGTGAGTGAGCTGATGTTCAACTTCCTCTTGTCCCAAACTCCCTGTGATCTGTCTGAAAAAGTTTTTTTGTGATGCAAGACTCTCAATGTCTTTGTTTTTCTCACTTTCTCGGTTGTAAACTTGAGAGCGTGAGGTTCAATGTTGCTGAGACAAGACTGTATGGGAGACGTCTATAATTGGCAACGTCTGCTGTCATATTGATTGACACAATCCATGTTTTCTCTCCTCAGCATTGTTTTCTGTTGAACTGCTGTTGGCTTAAATGAAGGTTCACACACGTGAACCATTGATTCCTGCCTTTCAGAATGGAAATATCGAAAACCCCTACTGTAATGGTATTGAGGGGATATTGGAGGCGTACCATCAGAGTCTAAAGACCGTCCAGCTATACGGACCTACTAACTTTGCTCCTGTTGTAAATCACGTGGCCAGGTAAGTTTCTCCAAAAATCCTTAAAAAAACACTATCATTTTTAATATCAGCTTATATTGTAAGTGTGTTCATGAACCCTTTTTTGGGGTAACTAAAAGTAAGTTATTATTGGTTTGATGCCAGGTTTGAAAGACCAGGCAGGTTTTTTATTATTATTATTAGTTTTAATCTTCTTTTCAGTTTAGCATAAGTTTTAGTAATTTTGTTATGTGCTTTTGTCTTTTTTTTTAGTTCTAAAATCTATTTTTAAAATCTATTGAAATACCTTTCTAAAATGGATTTGTTTTTAGTTTTAGCTATTTTAGTATTTCAACTATCAAAGGCAAAAAAAATTCAAGTTTGTTTTTCATGTAATATTATATCGAGTCGTGACTCGAACTCTGGTCAGCTGAAGGTCAGCTGTGCCATGTCAGACCGCTTGGCATAAGGCTCGTCCCTGACAATATGGGTTTTTAAGATTGATAAACGATTACATTTGGTACCCGCCAGTCCTGAATATGTGGTTACTGTCTTGAGTAAAAGCATCTAAACACGGCACAAAGTGATATTTATTTAGCACTCCTCCTCTAGCTAACCTTGGGTCTGACCGCTCTTGTATAATTCCAAAATTCAAAAGCGATTCCGGTTGTTTTTGTTGCCATGTAAAATGTCAGGCTGTTTGCACTTTGCATACAAATGATAGATCGCCCAGATTTAGTGGAATGCAATGCAAATGTTATTTTCTGCATGAATAGCGAAATTGATCTTTGTTTAGATTTTCAAGCGCATAGCATATATGAACAACAGACACCTCATGAATCAGAATAAGAAAAACGGTTTGGCTGTGCACTCTCAAGACCCGTGAGAAGATTTCCTCGGCTTCAGCTTATATGACTCTCTGATCCTGTCTGGTCTGTCCACGGAAGCCAAACGCTCGGTTTTGAGCCCAAAAACTGACAAAGAAAGTTGCTGACGTGGAGCAAGCTTGTTATCCCGTTGCAAAGCTCACAGCATAGGTGTCATAACAGAATGACTCAGTACTGACTGCAGCTATTTTTTAATCATTATTTGAAAGGATAGTGGGTGTGTTTCCAGAAAAAGGAGACAAAGTAATTGTCTGAAGACATCTCCACCCCCTCCCTCGTGTCACAGCATCACACAACCAAATCATTTTCCATCTGATTACACCGCATCCACTGTGGTAATTAAAAATGCCATCTTCCGCAGATTTGAATTAGACTTTCTGAATTGAAGCATGATACACCTCCTCAGGCTCTAGCTCAGAACTGGCGGAGGAAACGGTTTATTTAAACAAACAAAGCAGAACATGGTGAAATGAGTTTGAGACATTAGAAAACCAGGAAGAGGAGAACGTAGCAGAGAGAAAATGAGCAGTCTTGACGTGTGTATTGTTGTTTCTTCTTGTCTCTGAAGTTACGCAGCTGCTGTCCAGGACGGCTCGCAATATTTCGTGCTCCTCATCATCACAGACGGGGTCATATCAGACATGTCACAGACCAAAGAGGCCATCGTGAACGTGAGTATGACCACTAAAAGAGGTCAAGTGTCCCAACAGGAGAGGGTACAGACCTTACTTTTCAGGCTTCATCATAACTGAAATCAAACCTCATAAGTGAAGTGACTGCAACTGCACACGCTTCATGAACAAATCTGTTCACTCGAAGGAGCGCTCGGCTAACAATTGATTCCAATGGAGTTTTGCATTAGCATGTCGCTAAGCATAGTGCTTCAAAAAGCATAATTAACACAAGTAGAGGATAAATATTCAATTAATCATTTTTTTCATCCCTCATCGTTTATTTTTTATTTAATAGAGGCCATTAGTGCCCACCCTAGACTGTAAAAACGATGTCTCAACTATTGAAAAATGGAGCCAGAATATCCCAGAAACAGTCGTTGCCGATTATGTCATTTGGATCCTGAGTCTGCGTAGTGGTGATCCGGAGTTAGAGCCGTACTTAAAGGGATGGTTCGGAGTCATGTAATCTATATGCCTTATGCTTCGGACTCCTGGGTCCGTATGAATTAGCTCAAATGATCTATAGGGAATTTTAATAACTAATCATGAATATGATTAGTTTTTTTTGCATATTTCAGTTACATTAAATTTATCGAGATTGAAAATGTATAGATTATATGAATATATGAATAATCGATCACAACGTCTTATAATTCCTCATTCATATATTAATAATCATATTTAATTTCGATTATGAGACAACCTTTAAGGGAAATTAACGTAACCATCACATCGGTGTTGTCCAGCAACGACTGTAGGTACGGTTAAACTATCAACTTCTCAATAAAGTTATCCTTTACAAACTCCAAGAAATATTAACCTTCTGGTCGTGAATATTAATTTTCCTGTGTTTATAAAATTAAACTACTTAATGTAGTTAATATTGAGCGCGGTAGCTCTAATCTACCTCATTGACGTTTGTGGTTTTACGAGCGTTTTTTCACAGACACAGTCTTGAATATATTGTTTAATAAATGCAAACTACAGAATATAACGGATTACACATATTGATTATAGTTTGTACATATCTTACATGTGGACAAACAAGACGAATAACAGATGAGAGAGAGGGAGCGAGGGAGAGAGTGCTCTGGGGCCCGCGCTCGATTTGATTGCGGGACAGAGAGAGAGAGATAAAGAGAGGATGAGAGAGAGAGAGAGAATGGTCACGTGTGACCATAGAACAGCAAACATCACAGACCTTTGAGAGAGACATCAATCAAAACACCTTAAAACATTAAAACTCGTTAGAGCTTGATACTTGCAAAGTTCGTTTGTGTGGAGCTGTGTTCAGCCTGCGCGTGTTCTTGGAGCAGAGTGCGCGCGCTCGTGCTGAGGCGCGCGTGCTTGTTGCCAGAGCAAGCTGTTCGCGGGAGTTTTGAAGAAGGCGCCTCTTTGGAAGGGAAGTTGCTGAAGGAATTCAGGCTTCGTTCGTTTGACTCGTAGGTGGAAACGAACACAGTGGAATTTTAAAATTAAACAAAAGACTGAGATAAAGCAAATAAAAGGAGGGAAAGGCTCTCTCTTTGGGCTCTCTCTTTTAAAGGAATGTAAGGATAACGCCTTCTCATGGCGGATCGTCCAATCACCTTCAGTGATCTGAGAGCGGGAGACTTTTCTTTGTCTGCTGGGAACATCCCTCTTGCTCGGATTACCAAAGCGTTTGACTTAAAACTTTTCGGCCCCAGAAATATGAAATGTGTAAAACAATGTACGTTACTGCATTCTGCTATCGGAATTCGACTCCGTTAGATTTAGAGAATTACAAAGATACGAAACACATCATATTAACATTAATAGGAATACAAAGTTATATTATTATGCATTAGTATAGACATTTAAAGTTCGATAAATGTTACACCGGGACATTTATATGCTTTCCTATGGTTTATAAACACATCTTAACACATAAAATGGCTATATTTGGTACATTTTAAGGGTGACTTTATGGTGAAAGTCCTTTCCTTTGTCTGAGGCCATGTGGTGTCTTGGTATGTGTGTGTGTGTGCTTCTAATTCAAAGGAATGTTTGGGTGTCGCATTACATGTTGGTGTGAGCCATGTTGGGGCTGGGTTCTATGGGGAGCCACCAAAATGTCTTGTCTTTTCAGACCATTTAATGAAGTATTCTAGAGAATCACAATTTATTAATTTGAATAAGCATCTGTCATTTTCAATGTTGCTACAGTCATTTCAACCTAGGGTCATTTGCACCATGACCTCGAGCCAACTTTCAGCAACACCGGTTGATCGCGCAAGACTTTTACGGGCTTTTCCCAAATCACAGAAGTGACCTCGATGTCTGGGTTAGCGGTAGCACAAGCCATCAGGCAAGTGTTATTAAAATAAACTCCTGATGTACTTACGCACTTTCCAATGCCTCATTTTATGAGTACAAAACCTATGTGTACTACTGTAGAAGTTTGGTGCCATTCGGGGCATTATTAGTGCGGTAATTTATGAGATACAACATTCGGATCCATTCCTGCACTAAGCCATTCGGCTGATATCTCGGAATAAGCTCTAACTTTAATAATGTTCGACCAAGGGGAAAAAAGGGGCTGTTTGGCTCGAGGTCATGGTGCAAAGGACCCTAGGTTGAAATTACTCTGAACCATCCCTTTAACAGTAACAAAGTGCTGCCCACACACCCGCTCCCGCACAGCTGTCAATCATCACGTTAAAACCCGCTTTTATAGCATTAAATATAACTAACTAAAAGCAAACTTATTGGAAAAATAAGAACTAAAAGGACAAAACCTACCTTTGAGTAGTGTAAAAAATTTTTGGCCCCATTCGATTACATGGAGAGGCGGGGTTTATGAGATTTACTGCAACCAGCCACCAGGGGGCGATCAAAATGCTGTGGGTTCACTTTTCACAACATGTGCGCCGCCCACTTGTCCTGCTGCGTTGGTATTTTAAAATTGGGCAAAAAGACTGTGAAAGAACTACAATCCCATGAAGCACTGTGAATGACAATTGAAATAAAATTGAAAAAATATGAAATAATTAATTTAAAGTTGTTCTATAGAAACAAAATTGCAAAGTATGTATATATACACAAATACTTAAGTATTTGAAAGTCTGAAAGCATAGGGAGACTGACTCTTACATCATTCACAGTGATTCATGGGAGTGGGAGGAGCTAGGAGCTCTTTTGGCGTAATTTGCTGGTTGCTACTCTCTGATTGGTGGAACTTTCTGTACAACATCATGGGTAATGAAATTTTTCACCATGAATTCAGCTGTCAATCATGATTACTTTTAAAATAAGTTGAAATAAAATAAAATAAGTTCAACAAAAGCAATTAACAACCTTTGAGTTCACAGTAGGTAGGAGTTTTTACTGCCAAAACCCGACTGTTTCACTCCATCAAACTTGTCACAATGCATTCTGGGATTTATAAATGCAATGCTTCCTTAAAATTTGCCCTAAACAAAGTATCTTAGGAGGAAGCGCACATATTATGCGTCAAAATTCTGCCTACAAAGGCGCATTACTAGGTTTGGCATCAGAGCACGTTTTGTATTAGGTCCTCTATAGTGTGCTTTGATAAAGCATCGGCGGTGGTTGATATGGGTTTTTATGATCTTATTATAGATGATATATTGTTATAATCTATTTAGGCTGCATGTATATCACATGCAAAGTGGATGACTCACGCTGTATTGAGGTCCTCATTTACGCTGAAAAGGTCAATCTCGTCTCCAGTGGTGTATGTCATGTCATTTATCCAACCAATGAACAGGCCCGATTTCCCAGCAGACTGGATTTAAAGGGAATTTGCGACTGTTAGTCAGATTTGTAGAACAGCCACACCTTCCTTTTAAGATCTTGCCTGCTGCTCTTTCCCCAACGGCCTGCATCTGCCAAGACGACTCACATTTCTGCTCGTGTGTGACATTTAAGACCTGAACGCAAGGTAAAAATGGACGCCTATGGTGAAAGCTATTTTTGTTTGTGTGTTCAAAGGACTTTTTTTTTTTTTTTATCTAAATCCGAGTATTTGAATTTGAAACAAGACATTTTAATTGAAATGTAATGAAATAATTAAATATGACGGATGTTACACTGCGGTGCAGATCTGATTAATGATTTCAGGAGGTGTTGAATCAGAAAGAGGAGATCTCAGAATAGAAAAAGACTAATCTAATCACGAAGGGGGCTGCATCTCTTAATCAAATGAAAAGGTCATGTGGTCTTGGTTTGTGATTAGCCATGTGTGCATCAATCCTATAATTACTATAGAAATGCGAAAATTGTTAACTATTTATAAATTTTAATCTTTATATGGAAAGTTCACCCACATGAAAAAAAAAAACTGTCATCATATATTCCAACATTCAACTTTCTTTCTACTGGGAACCACAAAAAAAAAGATTCTTATTCATAGTGAGGACTGGGGGAAGCATTACAAAAATTTTATTTATTTAAAAATTATCGATTTAGCAGCAGATTTCATCCAAAACATCCAAAAAGTAGATAGTCCAGCTTGCACTTTTTTTTCACACTGTAGGCGTGCGTTTGTCCTATTTTTAGATCCTTGGTTTTAACGCTTATGTTTGTTGAACAGATAAAAAGTAAACATTTGAAAAGAAAGTTGGATATTCCAATCCATTTATTGTCCGTTTCTTTCAAGATTAAACAAAAACAAAAAAATAAGAAAGAAAAGAATTGTCCATTTCATGCACCTTATCAAAAACAATCCATTCAAGTCCATCACGGTCTAAAAGTTTGTTTGACCTTCTCAGTGCACCCTTCTGTGCCGATTTAACAACATAAATACAGTACGCACCCTGTAGTGGTGTGAAGGAAAATTACATGAACCCATTAATGGCTCCAACACATATACGTTAACTTTGTGATAAACAGTCTGAAATTTAAGCAAATATTTGGAATTCATCTCCTCTGTCATAGCTCTCAAATCTCATTCAATTCAAATATGGAGCATGAAGACATTGCGCTTGGTTTGACATCAGTGAGCATGTTTACATACACACTAATACGTGGGCAACTAACAAAAAACTGTTTACTGAAATAACCCGTTTTAGCATTGTTTTCAGCCAATGATCTTGCGATGCACAAAAACGTCTCAGATTACGTCTGTAAGCATGTTTCCCTGAGAAGGTAACGAGACACTGCGTCTTGGATTGATGCTACGGAGAACGCCATCAGTGTTATTAGTGTCTGAAGCAAGTGTGACAAACACACCAATTTTATTGGCCAACAACAGTCCATGACATCCCTAGCGGAGCGCCTGTAATACACATCATAAGCTCTACTTTAAAGGGGTGATTAATTATGATTTCACATTTCTAACTGTAGTTAGTGTGTAATGTTGCTGTTTGAGCATAAACAACATCTGCAAAGTTACAACGCTCAAAGTTCAAAGCAAAGCTAGATATTTGCTTTTAAAGAAATCGCTTTTTAAGGACTACAACAAACGGCTGGTAGGAACTACATGACATTCCTCCCGGGTTAGTGACATCAACAACCCTAGAATTTACATAAACCCCGCCCCCTGAACACAATTTATAAATTGTCATGACAGAATATGCTAATCAGTGACTAGAAGATAACTCCACATTAGCAACATAAATTCATAAACTAACCATTCAGAAATGTCCTGTTACTTCTACATGTTGTCACTTCTTCTTGAGTCTCTCCATCATTGTCTGACTCCGGTTTGAACATAAAAGGCTAAAAGTTTTTGAAATGTTCAGTGCATGTGTGTGTGAGGTAAAAGGAGACGAGTTCTTGAAGCTCCGCCCCCTGTGCCGGGAGCAGCAGCTCATTTGCATTTAAAGAGACACAAAAATGGTGTGTTTTTGCTCACCCTCAAAAAGTGACGATTTTAACATGCTATATAAATATATCTGTGGGTTATTTTGAACTAAAACTTCACATACATACTCTGGGGACATCAGATACTTATTTTACATCTTGTGAAAAGGGCATTATACCCCCACTTTATATTATACCCAACACCAGTTGGGGGGGGGGGGATACAAATAGCTAGTTCAGGGGGAGAATGCAACCTTCAGTTTCGTCTGAAGGGAGGCAAATACGAGAGCAGCATAATATCGTTGCCAAAGATTCTCGCCATTAAAACTCAACCCCTAGGGAAACACACAGGGAGCTCCAGATCCACTTAAACAGTTAGGAGAGACCTAATCATGCCCTATCTGTACTTCTCCTGCATCCATAAAAGACTCCATTCACTCGTCCAATTTATAGAGTGCAAAATAACGAGGAGGCAAACTACCTCTACTTGTCAGGTTCTTTAAACATTGATCACACTAGAGAGACTTAAAACCGAAAAAGGGGAGCAAAGACCTTTTTTAAGACCCAGTTGGGGAGGGAATATAAATCGTCACATTCCTCAACCCTAAGGAGTATCCTAAAGAGCATCTATCAAAGGAAACGTGCAAGGCGCTAAAACGTCAGTAATTAGCACTTCAGGCTACAATATTGATGTTGCCCCTCCTCCAAGAGGAAGCCTACATCCTTTCTCTTACTCATGAAGGAAAGCAATAAAAGAGCAGGACATCATTTTGCAGTTGTCTAGTAACTCTCATCTCCCAGGCTCTAAAAACCCCAATAAACTGCAGGGGAGCTTCGGTCCTACAGTACTTGAAGACCCTAGTGTAACTGGGGAAGACAGCTCAACCTTGCCCAGACAAGGGAACTTCATCCAACTTACTCTAACCTCAACGAGGCAGCAGAGGAGCTTATGCTCTTCTTAAAAAAACAATTGCACCGGGGCAGAGCAGCTCAAGCCTGACTTGAATAAAGCCACTTCTTCCCGCAATAGAATTGACCATGGGTCCTACAAGAGAGGCCAATGAAGTACCCATCCAAAATGGAGTAAAAATACCTACTCGAACACCCAACAGTAGTTGAACAGGGAGGTAAATTAAGTAGAGGGAATCTATACTGCCCTACATAACTCTTTTCACCCTGCATTAACCATTAATGGGGTATTTACTAGGCAACCTGGTCCCAAGGGAGCATCATTTAGAACCTAAGACAGGGGAGTATATCTCAGATTTTATCTCAGAACTAGATTTTCGCCATATTTTTTTAATTAAAATCTCACATAAATCAGGCCAGGAATGATTTATCAACAAATCCTTCTGAACATATCTTCAGAACACTTTTAAGTATATAACGGGAAAGTTTGGTGTACACAGGTGCTACATAGGCTGAGATGTTTCTACTGGAGAATGACAAAAAAACTCATTTTGAGAAAAAGGCATTTAAAGATTTGTAATGTAAAAATTCATACTTTTTTTTAGTGGAAACAACTATTTACAGACACAATATCTCATCAAATAATTAGCAACAACAATACAAACCACCTAAATCACATCAAAACTTATAAACACAGCATTTATGGTCTTCAACTGAACAGAAAACAGTCAAAAAAACACATCTAAATGTCAGAGCACGTCACGTGATGCATCTGAACCAATCATGTTGTCAGAAATTGACATCAGCCAATGAGATTTCCCTTTTAGAGTTAAATGCCCATTGTACTTTCACGATTGGTTGCTGATAAAAAGGAAATGACCATATTTGGATCCGACAGCATTGTACAGGAGATAGAGAGCTTCCCAACAGTGTGTGTGAGATTTAAGGAAGCAGAGAGAGATCGCGGAGCAGCGGGTTGATTTATAACTCCAGCTTTTGTTGAATTTCGGAGAAATCTACAGACGCAAATAGACAAAGTGTGGTAAAATAAAGACCTAAATTAGTATTTTGGACTTTTTTTCCACCACAAGTCTGAAAGAAGACATGTTATTGAAGACAAATATCCCAAAATTGACCAGTGAAAAAAAACCTGATGTTTTTGCCAGCCGTGTCTCGCCTTAAGTGAATAACAAATTAAATATTGGTGTTTTCTTTAGCCAGAGTTCCCTGGAAATTCAACCTAGTTTTCCACAAAAGAAAGATGTAATGCACATTTGGAGCAGAATGAGAATGAGTAAATGGTGACATTTTGAGGTGAACTATCCCTATTAGCTGAATATGAAAGAAATTGTCATTCACATTTCTGTGAATGGTATATTATGATGCAGTCAGAAATCTGCGCTTTCCTCTCATCTATGATGGTGAACCATGTTCACAAGTGCTAAATCAACTCTAAAACTCATCGTAATATTGCTCGGAAATTCAGTGTAGGAGGTCTGTTAACACGTCCAGGTGGACCACTGTCCTACACATTTTTATAGATCCCCCGGTGGTCCTGAGCAGCACACATTATGTTCAGAGTTTCATAACGGCGTGTGAAGTGTTCACAGAAAACACAGAGGAACACTGACCTACTTTTCTCCTCTACTCTGATTCACTGGGACAGACGCATGTATCATTCATGAGCAAAGCTGTTACTCGAAGCAGCTGTTTGCATCTCATCCTCCTCGTTCAGTTAGAAACAGGTCGTAGAGGAATGGACATTCGCCCACGGAAGGCCTTTTTGATCTATGGGTGTTTCGACAACATCTCTTTACTTTCCTCAACAGCTGACAGCATCCTGCCGCTTAGCCGTCTCATTACAGTTTCAGCAGAAATGTGAATGTAGACATGTGGTGTGGCATATGCGTATTAGCAATATATGAACAAAGAAGGGTTTCAGGCAAAAAGTACATTGTTTTCACTTTTTATATGTCACATGTCAACTTTATTTAGGATTTCGCAATATGGCTTCTCTGCAGATGTCTAAGCTTCCTTAAGGCTTGTGGAGCTATACATTTACCATACCGGCAAAAACAGTCAGTCTACAGGCTGCCATAGCCCCATTAAAGGGTTGGTTGATTATGATTTCACTTTTCTAACTGTAGTTAGTGTGTAATATTGCTGCTTGAGCATAAACAACATCTGCAAAGTACAACGCTCAAAATGTTAAGGACTACAACAAACGGCTGGTAGAGACTACACGACATTCCTCCCGGGTTAGTGACATTACCAACCCTAGAACTTACATAAACCCCGCCCCCGGGAACACGATTTATAGATTATCAAGACAGAATATGCTAATCAATGACTAGAAGATAACTCCACATCAGCAACATAAATTCATCTACTAACCATTCAGAAATGTCCTGTTGCTTCTACATGTTGTCACTTCTTCTTGAGTCTCTCCTTCCTGAGTCTCTCCATTATTGTCTGACTCCGGTTTGAACATAAAACGCTAAAAGTTTTTGATATCTTCAGTGCATGTGTGTGTGAGGTAAAAGGACACAAGCTCTTGAAGCTCCGCCCCCTGTGCCGGCAGCAGCAGCTCATTTGCATTTAAAGGAACATACACAAAACGGTGCGTTTTTGCTCACCCTCAAAAAGTGACAATTTTAACATGCTATATAAATATATCTGTGGGGTATTTTGAGCTAAAACTTCACATACACACTCTGGGGACATCAGAGACTTATTTTACATCTTGTGAAAAGGGGATTATACCACCCTTTTAAAGTAGTCCATATGATGTGTTCGCTATATTTCAAGTGTTCTATAGTTATATGATAACATCTGATGCAGTTCTCAAATCTCATTTCCTATTCCAACTATGCAAACTAGTACCTTGCATTTAGTTGCAGCGCAATAGAAATAATATCTAGTTTTGTGTTCCACCAACAAAAAGAAACAAAAAAAATAGCAGCATGCAAAAACGAAAGCGTGTTCATTTTGAGTGAACGATTCCTCAAGTCAACTAAAATGCTGTGGTTCGGTGTTGGGCACTGGCAGACTAATGAGCCGCGCATATTCATTTTCTGTCTTAGATAATTAGCATTGAAAGCTGGAATCCTCCCATCTGTCAGCTGAAGACATGCAGCCTTTTTTATTTGACATGGTAATTACAAATAACAATATGCATGGGTAAGGGCTAATCGAAGGATAATGAGAAACAACAACATTAGAAGCACATTCATTTGTCATGTTGGACGTGGGCAGGCCTGGAATGATAAGCCAGTCAGGATGCTCGAGCGCTAGCATAGGTCCATCATCCGCCAATCAGATATGACGTGTAACACGAAGGACGGCGGGATTCATCAGTTAGACAGCTCTTTGTCAGACTGAACCGCCCGCTCGCTGTGTGACTGATGATAGTCTTAACAGAAGTTCCTGTCCTCAGTCACACCCTGCCATATTTCATGCCATTTCTGACTCCATCCTGCTATTCCCACCCCTCGTTACAGCGTGGGCATCATTAGTTTAGCCTCAAACTGTCTGTCATACGGTGCACTTTCCTCATTTACAGTACAGAAGACCTAAATGCTTAGCTTGTTAGCTTAGTTTGGCCAGAATTTAAAACTCGTCATTATTCATTCACCCACATGATTCAAACATGTTAATGGGTTTCATTAATGGTCTACTTTGAATAGAATATTGATAGTTAAACTATTCTGAGATTGTTAATAAAGCTATGTACATATTGTTGAGAGAGAGGGTGTTTCATGGCAGTTTTGGAGATTGTATCCACTCATTCATAAATTCCTAGCATTGTGGGCAACTTTTTTCCAAGCTGTTCTCCAAGCTTTAGCTACGTTCCTCCCCACCGAGCTGCTGTGTGTCTGCCAAACTAAGCCAACCGAGGTCACGGTAATCAGGTCTCAAGTTAAAGGTGCAGTCTGTAAGAATGACAGCTAGTGGTTGAAATAGGTACTGCAGTCCAAATTCTAAATATCGGAGACCGTTATGCCTCCGACTCGACACGCACACGGGTTGCCAGTGTTGTGGCAAAATTCTTTCAAACAAACATCATCACTGAATAAGAGACACTCAGAATCGAATTAAAAGGTTATATAAAGTATTTATTCTCTTGCAAGAGAGATCCTCGTCACCAATACACATAAGCGAGTCAGTGAGGAGAGATAAGGAGAAACCAGTGCCCGTCTATTTTATATCTTATGACCTCCAAGGCCTTATTTCTTCCCTCCCCTCACAGGAGAGATATTCTCTGTTATTTCTATCTCTCCCTGTCCCAGAGAGGTAAATGCCCTCTTAACCCTTTAGGCTATAAAGTACAAATGCACTCAGGATGACCCCTTGACCAACCTGCTTTCTCTTACCTCCACTGACTCCCCAACACAGTAAATTATCACACAAAGGCCCCCTCTCACTGCAAGTGAGAAAACAGACGAGGCCATCATTAGGAATAACTTGAAATTCAAAGTAATACTGAAAAATTCCATAACACCAGTTTAAGGACACGCAACAGGAACGCAGTTGACCCTTCGCAGGGAGTTTGATTGACAGGCGATTTGACCAATCATACTTCACCATCCGCCATTTTGTCTGACAAAGCAGTCAGGAGAGTTAGTAGATTAACATGGGAGGATTTGAACTTGAGAAGCGGAGTGTACTGACGCCTTTCCGCGGTTAAAACAACATTCCTTCTGATGTTCATTCATGTTTATTTGATGCTATAAATGAACTAGAAGGAAGAGATGATCGGTTCACGAGCGGCTTTAACTGAGGCTCTACAGCGATCTGTCCGACACATTTAAGAGCCACAAAACGGTATTTATTGTTTTAATTTCTTTTAAAAAATGACCAAATTTGAAAGGTGAGACTTTATTTCATATGTTTAATATCAAAAGTAAGCTGGTCTGTCCTGTCTGTCAGTGTGTTGTCAGTCTCCTCTCTGCTCCGCAATGTATTTTTCACTGTGTGTGAACATGGTTTGTGTGAGAGCGGCGTAGCTTGTCGGACATAGCTTTGCGAACAGTCAATTGACCGTTCGCAAAACCCCGCCCTCGAACGGTTCTCGTCCAATCCTAGCTCAGCAACTGTAACTAAGGAGAAGGACCTCCGTCAAACATTCCGATTTCAGCAAGATAGTGCAATGATGCGCCTATGGCAGTGAGGTCTGCACGGGCTTAAAACTTGCTGTATTTTATGATTGCTTGCAACTATTATTAAAAAATAGGCTACATGTACAAACACCGTTTCACTGCGGCACTGCGGCACCTCATCAGTCAGCAAACAAGAGGAAAAAAAGAGAAAAAGCACGGACTTACTAATTACGAAACTTTGATGTGGTTGAACAGGTAACGTTACACAGTCACAAATTCCTCTGGAACTCAAACAATAAACTTCAAAACAAAGTTCGCGCAGTTGCACAACTATTTACACAAATATATCCTTCTCAGTAGTTTGAGTTATGAATGAAGAGAACCGCATCGAGAGTTGATGTCAGCGCGTCCTCTGATCGCAGTGTTGTGAAATAGCGCGCGCGGGAGCACATGCGCAAAACAGTTTTGTAAAATTATATATGATCAAATAAAAATGATTAATATATAATTTTACAAAACTGTTTTGTGCATGTGCTCCCGTGCGCTATTCTGTCTATATTTCTGTCGTGCACTGGAGGATATGTCTGCTGCATTACTCCAAAACCAATCACTTAATGTATGGATCTCAACCCAGCCATGGCTATGGTTCTCAATTGTTTGACGGGCGTAGTAACAATAACTAAGGGGCGTGGCTTTTGCGAACGGTCAATTGACATTGAAAGCCGAAGAGACTTGCTTACGTAAGTTGATTTATCTGCGTTTTAATACTCTCGTTCATAGAGATTTTTAGATGGATATCGAGGCTTTAGGTTGGGTAAATCTGCAATCTCTGACCCAGTTTGTTTGCTGGCTGCAATACGCGGTTTCTTCTGCTAACTGGCATCCGGGGTGTCGAAATACTATTGGGTGAACTGGCAGTGGGCGGAGTCACAGACCAAAACAAAAACAGACAGTCCAACACAGAACGCACATTTAAAAGTAAAATAACTGGCTGTAGAAGTGTTTTTCAGAGAAACGAGAATGTGAACTTGTATTTTTATGCTTTAGAAGAGTGAAAAGGTTACATACAGCCCCTTATATTAAAAATATTCAGAAGATTCTTAAAAAATTATCCTTTTGTGTTCCAGAAGGGGTAAAAAAAAATAGCATATGGTTTTGGAACGACATGAGGGGGAGTAGATATAATGAGAGAATTGTCATTTTTGGCCAAACTGTTCTTTTAATGTCCAAAAGCCAATTTAATTATCCAAACCATGTCTTTTCTTTACCAGCATAATGATAATTTCCCACAGCAGCTGGGCACTGATGACATTACATTAGCATTCTCGCCAGACCAAATAATAATGCTGTCAGCGTGTGAGCGTGCAGCTTTTGTTGTAAAGAAACACGGAGCAGGTGATCTGTGAGTTTTTGTGTTCATATATGTCGGCGTGGGAGTTTGGGTCTGCGTGTGACGTTGAAGAGCTGTTGTCAAGGAAACTATGGTGAACTAACAGACTGTTTTGTTTTCTCATTACTTCAAATCTGCCCTGTCAATCATGACAGAAGACAATGACACAAATGGGGCAACCAACTTCAATTATTCATGGTGCCCTGCCTCTCATTTATGGCATGCAGGCATGACAGGACTGTCATAGGCTCGGCACTGATCATTTAAGATTGCAGAAGATGGAACCGCTTTGCACTCTCTGTCAGGAACAGTCTATTTGCTGTTATGGTCTCGGACCGAGAAATTAAGGTTTGGTCTCTGAACCCATTAGAAGAGCAACGGGAGAGGTTTTACTACAGAACATCTCAACGGGAAATGGTGTTATTATTTTGGGCTGCCATCACAGGAAGAACAGCTTGAAAATGGTCAGACATGCTTTTGTGGGGTTTTATTTGTTTATTCTTACACATCCAGTAAGACCCAAACACTGAAAATGCCACATGCAAGTGTTAGGGGTTAACAGTTATAAGACCCGAGACCAGATATGTAGAAAAGATGACCAGGAGTCGTGAGGTTCAATCAAAAAGATAAAAATTTACTGAAGAATAGTTTGCAGTTTCATTGGTAGAGCGAGCGTCAAAGTCTCACGAGGAGGTCGCAAGCCAACTCTACCTTACACAAAATCATACACCAATTATACCATTTTGCAAGGGCAAGCATAGCATCATCATACATCTGATTGGCTAAGAGAATATAGAACCATAAACAATTTCACACATGTGAGCAGATAAAAGGTGCATATCGCCATTAGTTAGGATAGCTGTCGCCAATCCTCAGATTTAGGTCAGCGTTGACCTCGCAGGTTAGAGGAGAGCGCCGATGAGGATGAGCGTTGTGTCCCAAATGCCTACGTAGAAAGTCAAACGCACACACACAGAACAACACCAAATAACATCACCAAGGCCAAAGAGTGCTTGAGCTCTGCATTATCAGTTAACCAAAACATAGCTCCTCAGGAAGGAAGGGAGAGAAATGGCATTGCTCTCTAGAGAAAATATATAATTTCACAAGCACAAAAGAATATAGAAATGATTATGTGATAATGCATATATATATATTTGATTATTGATTTGTATAAAAGTAATGTAAACATTCAAAAGGATATGGAATTAAATATATATATAACTGACTGAAGAGACAAGGGATTTTGACCGACCCTTCAGTCCCCCGTTTTAGACCTATGTGGGGCCCAATACCGCCACGTCTGGTCTAACAAGTGAGGTCACTACGGAAGGTGGAGTGGTGACAAATGGTTCCCTGTCGGGTCACAATTGTCTCTTCGCCTTTTTACGGACATGCTGGAAACTAAAAATTCCAGTCCCCATTCCAAGGCTCTCCCACCTTCCACTCACAACAGGGCATCAATATTGTTCCTCCTCAGTTTGTCGCTCAGGCGGTTCGTCAAGAAGACCTGCAAATATATGAGAAGAAGAAACGAACACACATACACACACAAAAACATAGAAGAGCCAACCCACGCCTCCACTTCTATCCCACCGACCTTTTTGCATAATGAGGGTATTACCGGGATAATTTGGGGAGTGACCAAGCCAAAAGGTCACCGTCTCATTTCCGTCCAAGCGATAGCAGCGAAAATTAACGTTCTGATACATGGTTGGAATTAAATTTAGACCCTCAGTTGAATTTAGGCATGGGTATTGAACCCATGATGGACGGTTATAAATCTCCTCACAATCCCAGTGAGTGGAGAACGCATGGAGTCTACCGGTCCAAATTGAAATCTGAATAAACTCACTTTCAGTCGTTTGGTATTTCGCACTTCTTCCTAAAGAATTAGCAGCTTCAATATATCGCCGGATTCCGCCATCTGTAATGATAAAACATAGTTACAGAATTTTTACACTATCACACATATAAATTACCTTTTAGAGATAGTTCGTTATTATGATGCGGTGATTTGGTTGGAACCTTTATCGAGTGGTTTCACCTGTGACCAATGTCTCCAGACAGTACCTAGAACCCCTCTGTCAAGTAAAACAGATGTATTAGTTGTCAAGAGCACCTGGTAAGGTCCATCGAATTTTGGACCTAGAGGAGAAACAATCTCTCTTTGCAACATTACATTGTCACCTATTTCAGGCAAGGCAGGCATGTAACGACCTGTCATTATTTCACAAGGGCTGATCTGAGTAGTTTTGTTAGGACTGGCTCTCATACTTAAAATAATCATTGGAACAGCTGCGTGCCACCCCTTCCCCCACTCCAACAATCTCTTTCTCAATGACGTTTTAAGTGTTCTGTTTGTACGTTCAATGGAGCCGCTAGACTGAGGCCTAAACGGGATGTGGAAGTGTTGTTTCACTCCCATCAATTTATGACATTTTTCATTACCTTTCCCGTGAAATGTGTACCCTGATCTGAATCAATTTGTAAGGGTAAGCCCCATCTTGGGAAAATTTCATTCAACATTACTTTTGCGGTTGCGTCTGTGGTGCAGTTTCTCAGTGGAAATGCCTCCACCCATCTGGAGAAAAGATCAACAATCATTAGAATGTATGTGAACCCTCCACTAGGGGGCAATGGACCTATGAAATCAATTTGGAGGTGTGTCCACGGACCCTGAGGTCGAGGGGCATGTCCTAAGGGAATTTTCAGCTTTGAGGAAGAATTAACCTTAAGGCATAATAAACATCTCTTACAGAAATCATTGCAAGAAGCCCTCAGCTTTGACCACCACCAGGTTTTTGAAATCATTGCATGTAATTTCTCAGGCCCTGCATTTGCCAACCCATGATACAAGGACATAAGTTCAGTTCGAGCAGAAACAGGGCAAACAAAGTGTCCATTAAATTTCCAAAGTCCTTCAGAATTTTTCTGTGCTCCTAACTTTGTCCACTGTTCTATCTCTTCATGGTCATCCTCTGCATAAAGTTAAAAAATGTCTCTGTAAGTCTCATTCTCAGTGTCTGCAGCGTGGTTCCCTTTGGCTTCCAGGGAGCTGTCAGTAGCGTGCCCGGTGACTTTGATGACTGCTCCTTCTGCGGGAAGATCACAGGCAATCATAAGTTCTTTTACCTGCTGTTGATGTGAGATAGGAAGTCCTGCGGTAGTCAGAAATCCCCTGCGCCTCCATACGGGGCCGAAGCGTGTACCCTGCTCATGAAAGCTGGAGCCGTCCACGAACAAGTTCATTAGACAGGGGTTCAGATTGAAGAGGGCTTTGGCTGTCCGTCTCGATCAGTCGGGCACAGTTGTGTGCAGTTCCTTCTTCTGGAAGCAAGGAGGCAGGATTGATAGCAGTTTCAATGTCAATTTGTATGTCCACATTTTTACTCAAGAGAGTGGTCTCCCATTTGGCTCGTCGTTGATTAGAGATGGAGCCTAAACGGGTATTTGTTAACAGTTTCAAAATCTGGTGTCTGGTGTGCAGTATCACCTTTTGATGTGTCACAATGTCACTGCCCACTCTGCACAGTCACATATCAACAGGCACGGATGTTGCCCTGCCATTGAAACAGGAATAGGAGCAGAATAATATCCTACCATCCCATACGAGTTCCGGCCCGGAACCTTTTGACCCAGAGCAGCTGAGTAAGACCGGGTCCCCACCCATGTCCATAGGTGGAAAGGCCTGCTGGCATCGGCATGTCGTAATGCTGGGGAGGAAGCAAGAGTTTCTTTGATACTCACAAAAGCCTCCTCCATCTCCTCAGTCCAGTCGATCAAATCCGATCCAGGTCTTCCTCCTTTCAGTGCCTCTGTGAGTGGTTTAGAGAGTTTAGTGTATTCAGAAACATACTGGCGGCAGTAATTCAAAAGACCCATCACTCGCCTTAAACCAGTGACAGTGTTTGGCTTTGGAAGTTCAATAATAGCTTTAACTCGTTTGGGGGGGGATGCGTCGGCCACGCACCCCCACAATCTGTCCCAGATAAGTCACTTCAGGTAATGCTAGCTGTGCTTTCTTCAAGTTCACTTTGAATCCCCCGTTTTGGAGGGCCTTCAAAACAGTCTGAATAGTTTCAGCTCCCTCTCGTGCTTCATTTCTCAAAGGGTATTGTCTTTTGGCTTCATGCAAGGGACCTGGAATGCTCAGAGGCTGAATCTGTGCCAGCCCACAATCATATTTGTCTTTTGCACATCTGGGAATTTAGAAATGGTAAACTTCCACTCAGGGCGAGTGTCAGTGATACTCACAGAATCAGCCACTGCACATCTCTCCTCATGGTGGGGGCCAGTCTGAGATAAGCGAATTGTTTCATTGCAGCCAAGCACTAGCTTATTTTTAGAAAGCAAAACATCAGCTTCAAGGTTTTTCAAAATGTAAACACCAATAATTGTCCCTACAGTGTTTTCTCCTACCCAAAATTCATTCTAATATACATTTTCAGAGTTAGAAATGGTTAGAGGGACAGAAACAGATTTGTGATACACCTGTTTGCCATTTAGACCTTCTATATACAACGTTTCAGAAGTGATTTCAAGATCGATTGGTTACAACAGCCACATTCAATAGTCCGCGCACCTCAGTATAGGGTCCATCATACTGGTTCTCAGTCTGACCGGCTAAAGCTGCCGCCTGAACAGTCTGAGAAGAGATGGTGGGGGCGGAGGGAGCACGAGAGACCGTCTCACATTTCGCAGCTCTCTCAGCCTGATCACACACTGCCTTTAGACCTTCACTCAAACTGCACAGATCAGATCCTATCTCTCGTCCGATAATTTTTGTCATCCTATCACGTTGAGCAATCAAGCTGGACCACCCATTAATCATGTTAGGGATTGTTGTTTTTTTTTTTTTCAGGAGTTATTGGTATACCACCCATCTTACAAATCCATGAATAGGGCAAACACGGATAAAAATTTGACTTTATCAGCTTCTTTTTTTGTTTGCAGCCAGTCTAACTGCTGTGTGATTTTCCAATCAGAATCAAACCCCTGACTGACCATTTTCTTAATGAGCTGTGCGTATTTCTTTGATTTGAGCTCGTCAGAGCAGAGCTGTTTACAGCGTTCGCTCTCTTCCATTTGGTCAGGACTTTTTTTCTTTATCAGTCATTCTTATTGGTCACAGATGAAAAACCACCACAGAAAAAGATTTAGCAGCCACAACAATAAATTTGGCGGAAAAATACGTTTAGCAACAACAGTGAGACTTCTACACAATGAAACTGCAAATTATGTTTCGCTTCCCAAGTCACATAAAACTGGTCTATGCCAATTTGGGTCAGACTATATATATATTTATTTGTTTGGGACCGTTCCTGATGCATCCCTGGCAAACAACCCTATATTTTACTATTTTTATTTTATTTTATTGATTTAACTAACATCTTGTTCCCTATCTACCTGAATCACTAACTTCGGGGTACCCCTATCTGAGATGGAAGAGATTGATCAGGTTTTGCGGTGCCACTGGACCTAATCCAGGGACGCCCTCTGCTGGGGTGGTGTACCACACCCGTATTGCCCCACTGGGCCCCCACAGAGTGCGTATCACTTTTGCTGTTTTAAACAAAACAGCAACCCTTTATACTCTCGTAGTATAAATAATCTTCACTCGCCTCGTCGGAGTGAAGCTCTCCCGTTCCCCTTCAAAATCTCTTCCAATCAGACAGCCCTAATAATTAATAAAATCTCTTTCTACCTTGTTTGCTGATTTGCCAGAGATGTCACCACAGAATGGTTGCCCGCATCCTCCACCAAAACTGTTAGGGGTTAACAGTTATAAGACCCGAGACCAGATATGTAGAAAAGATGACCAGGAGTCGTGAGGTTCAATCAAAAAGATAAAAATTTACTGAAGAATAGTTTGCAGTTTCATTGGTAGAGCGAGCGTCAAAGTCTCACGAGGAGGTCGCAAGCCAACTCTACCTTACACAAAATCATACACCAATTATACCATTTTGCAAGGGCAAGCATAGCATCATCATACATCTGATTGGCTAAGAGAATATAGAACCATAAACAATTTCACACATGTGAGCAGATAAAAGGTGCATATCGCCATTAGTTAGGATAGCTGTCGCCAATCCTCAGATTTAGGTCAGCGTTGACCTCGCAGGTTAGAGGAGAGCGCCGATGAGGATGAGCGTTGTGTCCCAAATGCCTACGTAGAAAGTCAAACGCACACACACAGAACAACACCAAATAACATCACCAAGGCCAAAGAGTGCTTGAGCTCTGCATTATCAGTTAACCAAAACATAGCTCCTCAGGAAGGAAGGGAGAGAAATGGCATTGCTCTCTAGAGAAAATATATAATTTCACAAGCACAAAAGAATATAGAAATGATTATGTGATAATGCATATATATATATTTGATTATTGATTTGTATAAAAGTAATGTAAACATTCAAAAGGATATGGAATTAAATATATATATAACTGACTGAAGAGACAAGGGATTTTGACCGACCCTTCACAAGTAAACAAAACTGCATGCATTTTGCAGAAGAACATTGTTTTGGTTTTTCTGGTTTGTGCTTTGGCTCTGAGTGACTGTGCGGATTAATATTTGTATCCTACTGTTCATAAAACATTAACTAGTAAGCTTAAGAGATTTAAGCTGTTTAGATGGAAAGGATCTCAAGCTGACTAGACGTTACTGTAGTTTTGCCCATTAATAGACACGGTACTTCCTTGAAAATAAATTCCAGCACAGCGCTACAACAACCATAATGAAATGAGCCCTCACAATAGATAATGCTTTACAAGCAACTCTGTTAGAGAGACACATGGCAGTTTATCTGTTTAATAAAACATCACTCACCTGTTGAGGAATAAAAACGGCATCATTTACTGATGAAGACTCAGAAAGCTCATACGGATCCGTGTGCAGAGTGTTTAATGAAACCGCAGTATAGGAATACAGGCAGGGTCAGTAAACGGGGCAGGCAGTCCAGACGAGGCAAACAAATCCAAAACATAAAGCAAACGGGAAAACCACAAGAGAGTCCAATACACAGAGAAATCCAACACAAGGAAAACCGCTCAGAGTTGTGTCCGAAAGGCAGAATAAGACTTCGCAAGTCAAGTGTGTGCGAGCTGGGCTATTTATAGCCAGACTCATGAACATGATGCAGTTCAGGTGTGTTTGTGACCCGGAAGTCAATACTCAGGTGACGGCTCCCTCCTGTGGTGAACTAGCGGTATTACAGACGGAGGTACCGGTATGACATCATCTCTGCGTCGCTTAACCCTAACCCTAACATTTAAAATCCCTCAGTTCTCGCAATCCCTCGCCATATCTGAAAAGCCAAGCCGATGTTGATTCTTGTTTTATTACAAGCTCGGGTGATTCCTCTGAGGTTGGAGATTTAGTGGCACTATGTCAGTGGCACTCTTTCTCGCTCGTGACAAATAACCTCTCGCACACCAGACACACACACACACACACTTAACTAACTTCTGCCACTTCCACTCCAGACACGCGTCAAAGCAACTTTTCTCTGTTTACGGATATGACGAGACACACAAGGGCGAATGACGGAAGTATGCAATTTCGTGAGAAACTATAAAACACTATAAAATAAAATAAACACTTATAAAAGGTTTACCATAGTGAATTACCGTAAGGCAAAAACAGGTTTTGGAACAAGTATTTATGGTGTATTAAAAAAAATAATATATATATATATATTGACTCATTATTTAAACTTAGTTCATTTTGAACAATGAAAAGGCGCTATATAGAGCACTTTAAGTAAAGTTACTTCCTCGTTGATCTGTAAACTGAACTAAAAATAATTAAATCCAAAGACATTCCAACAGCCTACAAAATAAACATTAGTCAACGTGCAGGTCTTCTAGCAGCTTTCCCCCAAAAAAATACATTTAGGCCTACCATCAGAAGTTTAAACGTAATGTAGTACAGATGTAACACAGTCCGACATTAAATTTAACATTATATTCAAACAATACATTTGATCAGTTCTAGTATTTTACGAACGTTAAATACATTTATTATTACTAAATAATTGTGTACATTTCCATTCACTACCATAACATTATTCACTTCCATCCCCTTTTGAAGTTAAATGTTTGCAGGATGTTAACATATAGAACTAATTATTTCCTAAAACTGAGAAAAGTGAAGTTCTTCTTATTGGGGTCTATCTAAATAAAACACCCTTTTTTAAATAAAACTGTCCAGTTAGTATTTCAAACCAAGTGAAATACCTTGTTATTTTTGATGGTTTTCTCTCTTTGGGCTCTCATATCAATAATATTTCACATTGCATATCATTTTTTTCATTTACTTAATATTGCTAGACTCCGTTCCTCACTTTCTCAGTCTCAAGTCCTTATTCATGCTCTGGTAACATCACGGATTGATTATTGCAATTCTCTTTTATTTGGTGTCCCTGAAAAACTACTTAAACGCCTGCAGTTCATTCAGAGCTCCGCTGGAAGGATTGTTACCCGTACACACACTCCTGACTCCTGGCCATTTAACACCTACTCTTTTTCAACCACACTGCCTTCCTGTTCGGTATCGTGTCCATCACAACATTTTATTGCAGCTCACCTATAGACCATTTGGGTGTTTGCAGCAGTGAGGACATGTTTTGTGGCTGAGCCGATACATATACCTTTGGCACTGTGGTCTAAATCAGGGGTTTTCAACCTTTTAGGATATGCACCCAGTGTACTGACGTCTTTCCGCGGTTAAAACAACATTCCTCCTAATGTTCATTCATGTTTATTTGATGCTATAAATGAACTAGTAGGAAGAGATGATCGGTTCACGAGCAGCTTTAACTGAGGCTCTACAGCGATCTGTCAGACACATTAAAGACCCACAAAAACGGTATTTATTGTTTACAATTATTTTAAAAAATGACCAAATTTGAAAGGTAAGACTTTGTTTCATATGTTTAATATCAAAAGTAACCGAAAAGTAAGCTGGTCTGTCCTGTCTGTCAGTGTCTCTCTGCTCCGCAATGTATTTTTCACTGCGTGAGAACATGGAGTGTGTGTGAGCGGCGTAGCTTGTCGGACATAGCGACAGTAACTAAGAGGGGCGGGTCTTTGCGAACGGTCAATTGACCAGTTACTTTTGATATTAAACAAATTAAACAAAGTCTCACCTTTCAAATTTGGTCTTTTTTTTTTTAGAAATTTAAACAATATATAGCGTTTTGTGGCTCTTTAATGTGTCTGACAGATCGCTGTAGAGCATCAGTTAAAGCTGCTCGTGAACCGATCATCTCTTCCTTCTAGTTCATTTATAGCATCAAATAAACATGAATGAACATCAGAAGGAATGTTGTTTTAACCGCGGAAAGACGTCAGTACACTCCGCTTCTCAAGTTCAAATCCTCCAATGTTAATCTACTAACTCTCCTGACTGCTTTGTCGGACAAAATGGTGGATGGCGACGTATTATTGGTCAGATCACCTGTCAATCAAGCTCCCTGCGAAGGGTCAATTGGGTTTGCGGCGCAGTCGCAAAGCACTTCATGACAAAACATCAGACATATGACACAAACAAATACAATACAATGCAATACACTATACACCCTTGGGTCTGACCAGGCCAGCCGCACATCTTGCTTATTTTGACTGATTTAAGACTTTTATGGCTTGTGGTACAAAATAAAATTTGGATCTGTTCTTGGTCATAAGGGGTGGGTAGAAATGACGCCTAGATGGCAGTAATTTAAAATGAGATGCCAACGGGTGTGTGTAATCACATACAATGTTATTGGCCTTTCTCACCATTCTGTCTTTGTAAATGTGTTCAATGCTCGGTAATGTTATCCAGAGTAACTTGCTGGCAGTAGTAACTGTTTTTCTGATGATCTTTTTCTGTGATTCAGTGGCATTTCCGAACCAACAGATAATACAGCAAGTTAAAAACACTTTCAATAAAAGCAGTATAAAACATTTGAGGCATTTTGTTATTGACATTAATAACAAGCAGTTTTCTTTAAAAAGTACATTCTTTGGTGTGTCTTAGTGTGCAAAAGATTAGTCCATGAGTCCCATTTAAGCTTGTTGTCCAGTACAATGCCAAGGTATTTATAGTTTGTAACAACCTGAATAATCTCCCCATTGATAAAATTGTTGGTGGGTTGCTGTGACTTTCTAAAATCTATGGACATTTCTTTGGACTTATTGGTATTTCAAATTAAGTGTGACTTATTGCACCATTCTATTGCATCATCTAGTTACTTATTAAAAACATATGTTTTCAAAAATAGACATAGCTGCTTCAAAATGTACATTTTCACACATGCAGAAATGCCGGTAAATTACCGTAAAAATACCAGAATGACTTTACGGTAAATTTTGTGATGTCAGTCATCAGAAATTATCTTTAAATGCCGCTCCATTGTCTTCATTCATCCGCATGAGAAGCACTTTAGTTTCAGTATCTGTTCAATTTGATATCTGACTGAAAGTCATAACAGATGATCAAACAGAACGCGTGTTTGCTCTTAAAAACACGAGATGCGCATAATAGTCTCGAGCGCGACCCGCTGAAAAAGCTGCGAGACATGGTGCAACGGTCAAAGATGATCATTTACATGTAGAGCATATTTAAATAGAAAAACTATAAAAAATCAGAGTAATCACGTAATCTTCATAAGTCTTTAGAATTGGCCCAAAGTTCACACAGAGCACATTACTGGTAATTTAATGGTAATGTTACAACTTTCCTTACTGGTAAATTGACGGTCCAATTTACCGGTATTTTTGAAATGGTCCTGTTCATGAAGTTACCAGTAAAGACTGTATGTGTGAAAGGAGCTTATGGTGTGTGATTTACATTGTAGAACAAAATGTTGTGTTTACCACAGGCTTTATTTTACACGTAAATCGAAATCCCCCTCAGGAAGAGAAACTCTGACACACAATACACTATGCACTTTGTTTTCATTGATTTCAACTTAAAAACTTGAGTTCAGTTGCCGCCTTAATTTTTCAAGTAGAATCAACTTGGTTATACAAGTCATTCAACTTAAATTATATTAATCGACTGGAAAAAAATTTGTTTAATCTTGTATAGCCTCACTTATAAAAAATTATTTAAATTGCTTAAATTATTTTGATGAGTTAAATCATGAAAAAACATCAGTTGCCATGACGTACTGATCCTAAAATGTTTTACAGTGGTGAATGACTTTTATACGGTTATGTTGTCATTCAGCATCCTCCTCCGCTACGACAGTTCAGTAGCC
Source organism: Phoxinus phoxinus (assembly GCF_949152265.1). NCBI lineage: Eukaryota > Metazoa > Chordata > Actinopteri > Cypriniformes > Leuciscidae > Phoxinus > Phoxinus phoxinus. The sequence goes on from NC_136897.1 coordinate 4,242,034, forward strand.
TACGAAGTGTCCAATATTCCACATTTTGCTTTATTCGGTTAAATAAGCGCATCATCCGGGTATTTAATGTGCACTTTTTCTTTTTTTGACTTCTCAGTGTGAACACTCTACTATAAAACGGCATAGCATAAGTGTGTGAGATGCACTTTCATTCTGGCCATGCTATCCTAACAAGCTAATAACTGTGTTTGGTCATGTTAGCTGTAATATACTATAATTACATTACCGAAAAATCTCTTGAAGGAGAAGAGTACTCTGCTCACTCTTCAAGTATTTGTTTTTCTGCCAGCCATTGCTAGGGGTTTATTTTCATCTGCACAGCGGGCTGAAGTGGGTTCAGATGTGATTTTGTCTGGCTGTTGTGGTGTAAATAGCTGTGATATTTAGACCTCTCTGTGCAAATAGTCACCCTGAAACCATACTAGCCCATAATCAAATAGGGCACATAAATGATGCAAAGCGTCAGTGAGTGCGCTGTGTATGAGATGATGAATGTTTGCTTGTAATATTCTCAATTATCCATGATGAAGTGTCTGTAGTGGGAGTCGGAGAGAAGCTGGTGCCATGGCGATCAGACTGGCCCCGCCTCCTTCTCCTCCTGCTCGCCTTCTAGAACTTTCTACAGCATTTGGTTCCACCACTGGAAATAGCCCGACACCAACTGTTGCATTCAATGATAATGCTGATTGAATTGAATTTTGTTAGTTCCTGACATTTTGTTAGGGGCCAAGCACTGAAAGTGCTGCGAGTCGACTAATATCTAATTTTCCCTACGAAACTCGGTATGGTTTATCAGTACGATGCCCTGAAGGAGCCTGAGAAGTTTCGAACCAGTGGTAAAATACATTTTTCAAATGCTTAGGTGTGGTTGACTTATTGTCAGACGAGTCATCTCCTTAGGTTCCTGAATCCTTGCCGAGTTCAACAATATCAAACATGCTAGGTTTCGCCTTACTGTTTGTGTAGCGTTTTGATTTAGTGCTTAAAAAAAACATATCTTCGAAACCGTTAGACCGATCGAGACAAAACCACCGTAGGAAGTTTGGAAACATAGGTCGTTGGTTGAATGTTCATGCCCAAATGTCAAAATTTTGATAGTAAGTGGCAAAAAAATCCAATCAAAGTCTCCCATGAGTCATTTTTTATGCTCTCATACAAACTCTAAAACAAAATGAGATTGTAAATATTCATTGTATTGCAGCTAGTGTTATGCATGTTTTATTTATCTTTAAATTAGATTTGATTTGATCAGGGATGTGATTTGCGGTTAGCCTATTTCAGCCTAAAATCGTGACCCACGTAAATCATGCAGATCAGTCATAAAATGTTTTGCCAGAAGTAAGTTATAGCGGTTAAATATATTTCCATGTGTCACTCTTCACAGTTCCTGGTAGTTAATGCAGTAAATGGCTGATTTAGGAGTTTAAAAAGCAGAAAGTGCTTCACGCTGGGTCTTAAAAAATATTCCTGCTTTTTTTTCACTCGCACAATCACATCCCTGGTTATTACATACGTGTATCATACGACTCATGTTTTTACACATAATACTTTTTATGGTTTATTGCCATTTTTTACATTTACAATGTTATGGCGGTGCACAATTTTAATGTCTAAAGTATGGATTTATTGCTATCAGTCAGTCTATCTATATATATATATATATCAGTCAGTCTATCTATCTATCTATCAGTCAGTCTATCTATCAGTCTATCTATCAGTCAGTCTATCTATATATATATATATATATGTCAGTCTATCTATCAGTCAGTCTATCTATCTATATATATATATATATGTCAGTCTATCTATCAGTCAGTCTATCTATCAGTCAGTCTATCTATCAGTCTATCTATCAGTCAGTCTATCTATCAGTCTATCTATCAGTCAGTCTATCTATATCTATATATGTCAGTCTATCTATCTATCTATCTATGTCTATCTATCAGTCAGTCTATCTATCAGTCTATCTATCAGTCAGTCTATCTATCTATCTATCTATCTATCAGTCTTATCTATCAGTCAGTCAGTCTATATATATATATATATCAGTCAGTCTATCTATCAGTCAGTCTATCAGTCAGTCTATCTATCTATCTATCTATCTATCTATATATATATATCAGTCAGTCTATCTATCTATCTATCTATCTATCTATCTATCTATATATATATATATATCAGTCAGTCTATCTATCTATCTATCTTACTTTTTAAACATTTATTAATTCTGCTTGTGTTTCATAAACAAGGCCCAATGTATCGTTTAAAAAGGTGTGTAAATGTGTGTGTGTTTTTTGCCATCAGGCTGCCAAGCTTCCCATGTCCATCATTATTGTCGGAGTTGGACAGGCTGAATTTGATGGTAAGTGTGTAATACAATCAATTATTAAAAAAATATTGTAATTATAAACTGGTCTCCCACAGTAATATGACGTAAAATTATTATTATTTTAATTCATCTGATTAAAGGTAGGGTAGGTAGGATTTATATAAAAACTTTTTACCAAATTTGATTAAACTTTCTATATATATCAATGCATAATTAAAATGTAAGTACTCTGATTAAAAGAGTATAAAAATCGAGTGACTCTAGACCGTTTAATCTTCATTAAACACAGCTCATTATTTCCATTCGGGACGAAACAAGTGATTGGCTTGCGCGACTGTCACTCTCCGTCGCCATGACGCGCACCCGTTTTTAGGTGGGAGTGAATGGAATTAATGAGCTGTGTTTATTGAAGATTAAATACACTAGAGTGTCACGGCACGCACACAAAAGGTGATAGTCCAAGTGCAGCTTTATTGGGTAGTCCGTAATCATAAATCCAGGAACAGGCAAAAGGTCAAGGTCCATGAAAGCAGTCCAAAACTAGAAATAAACAATAAAACAAACCAAGACAGACTCTGGGAAGCGGGTGACAACATACAAGGATTCCAGAACAAGTGATTAAACAGACAGGGTATAAATAGACAGACACTAATAGGGTGAGTGAGAACAGCTGAGAGTGATAATGAATAACGAGTCCGACAAGGGTGATGGGAATTGTAGTCCAATAGTGACTGACACCTGTGGGGAAAAGGACCTCTTGTGGCTACCCAGGGGACATCACCCAGACATTGTGACATAACCTCCCCTCTACGGAGCGGCTACCAGACGCTCCAAGACCCACAAAAAACAAACAAAACAAGAGTCCAGGCGGGAGGTGGAATGGTGGAGGATCAGGGGGAGGGGTGGAGGATCAGGGGGAGGGGTGGGGGCCGGCAGGGCGAGCAGCTCGGGCGGGGCCGGCAGGGCGAGCAGCTCGGGCGGGGCCGGCAGGGCGAGCAGCTCGGGCGGGGCCGGCAGGGCGAGCAGCTCGGGCGGGGCCGGCAGGGCGAGCAGCTCGGGCGGGGCCGGCAGGGCGAGCAGCTCGGGCGGGGCCGGCAGGGCGAGCAGCTCGGGCGGGGCCGGCAGGGCGAGCAGCTCGGGCGGGGCCGGCAGGGCGAGCAGCTCGGGCGGGGCCGGCAGGGCGAGCAGCTCGGGCGGGGCCGGCAGGGCGAGCAGCTCGGGCGGGGCCGGCAGGGCGAGCAGCTCGGGCGGGGCCGGCAGGGCGAGCAGCTCGGGCGGGGCCGGCAGGGCGAGCAGCTCGGACGGGGCCGGCAGAGCAGGATGCCTGGACCGCGCGTCAGGGATGGCAGTCACCTCCGGGATGGTCTCTGAGTTAGGAGCCACCGGACAAGTCGTTGAGGAGACCTTTCTCCTCCTCCTCCGTCTCCGGACCCCCGGACTAGGGACCACCGGAACTGGGACCACCGGACTCGGAACCACCGGAACTGGGATCACCGGACTCGGGACCACCGGAACTGGGACCACCGGACTCGGGACCACCGGAACTGGGACCACCGGACTCGGGACCACCGGAACTGGGACCACCGGACTCGGGACCACCGGAACTGGGGTTGAGGAGACCTTTCTCCCCCTCCTCCGTCTCCGGACCACCGGACTTGGGACCACCGGAACTGGGACCACCGGACTCGGGACCACTGGAACAGGGACCACCGGGCTCGGGGTGGCGTCGGCATGGCGAGGCTCTGGTACATCCCACTGGCTCCGATGTACAAGGTAACTGGTAAAACCCCAAAAATCCAGGATCTCCAGCCCTTCCATCTCCCATCGAGGCAAAGGATCATCCAGGCAGATGTTAAAAATATCCTTGAGGGTAGCCTCATTATAACCCATGCCTCTTGAGAGCGTCCAAAATGCCTGAGACAGGCAACCCACCGTCCGGCCCTGCTGACGTAGGGCTGTTATATTACTGAATCTTCCCCTCCTCTCCTTCTCAGTGGTTGGGGGACGGATACGAAAACCCATACTGCTGGATCTATCCATGTTTCTGGAATCCTTCTGTCACGGCACGCACACAAAAGGTGATAGTCCAAGTGCAGCTTTATTGGGTAGTCCGTAATCATAAATCCAGGAACAGGCAAAAGGTCAAGGTCCATGAAAGCAGTCCAAAACTAGAAATAAACAATAAAACAAACCAAGACAGACTCTGGGAAGCGGGTGACAACATACAAGGATTCCAGAACAAGTGATTAAACAGACAGGGTATAAATAGACAGACACTAATAGGGTGAGTGAGAACAGCTGAGAGTGATAATGAATAACGAGTCCGACAAGGGTGATGGGAATTGTAGTCCAATAGTGACTGACACCTGTGGGGAAAAGGACCTCTAGTGGCTACCCAGGAGACATCACCCAGACATTGTGACATAGAGTCACTCGGTTTTTTATACTCTCTATTTCAGAGTACTTGCATTTTAATTATGTATTGGTATATAAAGACAGTTTAAACAAATTTGAATAAAAGTTTTTTTTAGACAATTCTGACCTACCCTACCTTTAATTAATCACCTTGTCATGTAATTTATTTAATTATTTTTCAATCATTGGAGAGCTCTAGTTTCATTTACTTTCATCAACATTCCTAGGTAATTATTTTTTCCCCCCATGCATTATAAAATAAAACAAAAAGCTTAATCAAAGCCAATAACTCAAATCTTTAATTTTACTTAAACCCAGCTGATAGCAATTACCACGGTTGTTTTTCTCGTTCAGAGCTGTGTGCGCAGTACATGTAATCAGGAGATCGCTTAAACAGGGCTGGTGTGGGCTAATCACAGAGTCATTATCAGATATATTGCATGGGAAATAAGCACATACTATCATGTCAGGGGCATGTAATGATCCGTTGGACGACTTGGGAAGTCGAGAGAGACTTTAATCAATATTGAAATGGAGCTTCCTCCGAGAATAACCACATCCTGTAGCTCACGCGCTCAAGAGGGTGAAGACGAGCTCCCATCGGATGAGGTGAGCAGGTCATGTGGAGAGATCTGTTGTTTGCAGTGTTGTATAAAGTACTAGAAAGCAATACTTGAGTAAAAGTACAAGTATGGTACTAGAAAAAGACTTTGGTAGAAGTAAAAGTTACCTTTTAGAATATTACTTAAGTAAAAGTCTTAAAGTATCTGATTTATACTGTACTTAAGTATGAAAAGTAATTTTCTGATATTTAATGTACTTAAGTATTTTAAGTAAAAGTAAAAAGTTTTTTTTATTTTTTTAAGCAAGCGGTTAACTTTGATTGTGAACTTTATTGTGGATTTCTTATACTAGGCATACTATTAACTGGTACAACCTGCTGTTGTTTGTGTTTTGTAGCCTGTAGCCTACTGTACTTGTGTTATCGTTTATCTCGCACTGCATGTAGGCCTACTTTCAGTTAGCTGCTCTACTAAGAAAAAATCAGTCTGCAATAGTGCACTGTTCTGTACAGCCTTATAATTCATTGTATTTTTCAAAAATATAATTTTATATTCAGTGCAATAGCCGTACACAGGGTTTTATAAATACAGAGGTCCCAAAAGTGATCTTGCTAGGGCGTTCGGGGGCATATTATTTTTCCACTGTCATTGGCAAAAAACATATGTATATCTGTGTTAAATAGGAATCCATTGTAATAAAGTTATTCTCATTCTGGGCACAGTATGCAAAAGGCTATTGCTCTACCTGCTCTCCTTTCTCATCTCCATCTCTCGTTCTTCTTCCCTCAGTCTCTTTATCTTTACCTGTAAATCTCCCCTTACCGAAGATGAGCTTTGCAAACTGATTATTTATGTCGGTCGTTTAAAACTTCTATCGTAAATCAGCGGTTTAGTTTAGCCACTTGCATCTTATCTCGTGAAGCGTCGCGTTGGGATTCGCGCGCGGCCGCGGCTCGCGCTTCCATGGCAACAAACAAGCTTGACGCTGAAATAGAGCGTGCGTCATGCAATCTAGGAGCAGTGATTCGCCAAACCTCAAACCCACATTTCTTCTGATTTTATTTTGTAGTAACGAGTAACGAAGATGCTTAGTGGAAATGTAGCGGAGTAAAAGTATACATTTTATCTAGGAAATGTAGTGAAGTAAAAGTAAAAGTTGACATAAATTTAAATAGCGAAGTAAAGTACAGATACGTGAAATTTCTACTTAAGTACAGTAACGAAGTATTTGTACTCCGTTACATTACAACACTGGTTGTTTGAGGAGTCCGTAATGGAAATCTCTCTGTCCATTCTAGACCAATTACATTCAGCTGGTGTCAAAGCAGTTCGAGATGATGAAGGAAATGATGACCGTAGTAGTTTTGAGACTCCTGAAATGACCTTTACAACTGAATTCATCACTATGCACACAATAACAGGAATATTTCACCCAAAAATGAGGATTTTGTCATTATTTATTTACACACTTTTGTGTCATTCCAAAACCATTACCTTTTTCCTCATGAAAATAAAGTGTAACATTGAATCCTTCAATGCATCAACGCAAGTCCAATGATTGACTTAAACTTCCTGTCTTTTCCCACAGCGATGGTTGAGTTGGATGGTGATGACATCAGGATCTCCTCAAGAGGGAAATTAGCAGAGCGAGACATTGTTCAGGTGACACCAGTAGCAGTCTACTTTTTTAAGCTTGTTTGAACTGCAAGCGTGTTATGTTAACTCTTGGGTTTTTAATAGCTGTGACCTGTCGCCCTTTGTCTCTTTCTTTCAGCAATCAAATCCATTAAGCATGAGAATTTTAATTACTAATTCAGTCACTGTGGAGTCGAGCCCTCGTGTAACCGCTCCACACCATAACCCACATTATTATAAAGCAATTCATTATGCAGGTCCCCTGTGAATGCAACCTGTCATTAGTAGTAATACAAATATCTCTGGCTACTGAGTCACAGACAGCTAGAAAAGTGAAGAGAATTCACTCTAGTGGAGCTCTTTCATTTGTTTAATGCAGGACGAAAGGATACCAGAGAAGAGATAATGTGATGTGATGATGGATGGATGGATGGATGGATGGATGGATGGATGGATGGATTGGATTGGATTGGATTTGATAGATGGATGGATGGATGAATTGGATGGATGGATTGGATTGGATTTGATGGATGGATGAATGGATTGGGTTTGATGGGTGGATTGGATTGGATTGGATTGGATTGGATTTGATAGATGGATGGATGGATGAATTGGATGGATGGATTGGATTGGATTTGATGGATGGATGGATGGATTGGGTTTGATGGGTGGATTGGATTGGGTTTGATGGGTGGATTGGATTGGATTGGATTGGATTGGATTGGATGGGTGGATTGGATTGGATTGGATTGGATTGGATTGGATTTGATGGATGGATGGATGGATGGATGGATTGAATTTGATGGGTGGATGGATTTGATTGGATGGATGGATTGGATTTGATGGGTGGATGAATTGGATTTGATGGATGGATTGGATTGGATTTGATGGGTGGATCGATGGATGGATTGGATTGGATTGGATTTGATTTGATTTGATTTGATTGGATTTGATGGATGGATTGGATGGATTGGATTTGATTTGATGGGTGGGTGGATTGGATGGGTGGATTGGATTTGATGGATGGGTGGATTGGATTGGATGGGTCGGTGGATTGGATTGGATTTGATGGGTGGATTGGATTGGATTTGATGGATGGATTGGATTGGATTGGATGGGTGGGTGCATGGGTGGATTGGATTGGATTTGATGGATGGATGGATGGATGGATGGATGGATTGGATTGGATTTGATGGATGGATTGGATTGGATTTGATGGGTGGATGGATGGATGGATTTGATAGATGGATGGATGGATGGATGGAGGGATTGGATGGATGGATGGATGGGTGGATGGATGGAATGATGGATGGATGGATGGATGGATTGGAGTGGGTGGATGGATGGATTGGATTTGATAGATGAATGGATGGATGGATGGATGGATTGGATTTGATGGATGGATGGATGGATGGGATTGGATGGATGGATGGATGGAGGGAGGGATTAGATGGGTGGATGGATGGATGGATTGGTTTGGATTTGGGTGGATGAATGGATGGATGACGGTTGGATGGGGAAGGATTTTTCTGATGGATGGATGAATAAATCAAGGATAGATGTTGAATCTTGGAAGGAAGTATTACACATTGATGAATGAATGAATGGGGGATGGTTGGTTTGAAGATGAAAAAGGCATCTATCTGTCATCCATCCAATCCACCCACCCATCCAATCCATTCATAGATGGATGAATAAATGGAGTGATGGATGATGGGCAACAATGGAGGGATGGATGAATAACTGTGGAATGGATGGTGGATGGAAGTATTAGTGTAGTGCGTCAGCAAAATTCCAAGTGAACCGTAAAATGACTAAATTATTTAAATTAATTTATTAATAAATTATTTATTTATTTGTAGAATTCATATTAATATTTAAAAATAATCTCACTTAATTAAATTGCTAAAAGCATACAAATAAGAAGTAAATTTAAATCATATACTACTAGCCAAACGTTTGGAATAATAAAAATATTTAAAAAAATAAGTCTCTCTTTTTTTTATCAAAAATACCGTAAAAACAGTAATATTGCGAAATATTATTACAGTGTAAAAAAACTGTTTTCTAATTAAATATATTTTAAAATGTTTTTTTTTTTCTGTGATCAAAGCTGAATTTTCAGCATCATTACTCCAGTCTTCAGTGTCACATGATCCTTCAGAAATCATTCTAATATGCTGATTTGCTGCTCAGTTATTGTCCGTTATTATTGGTGTTTCTTATTATTATCAAAGCGGTTTTTGCTGCTTAATATTTTTGTGGAAACTGTGATAACTTTTTTGTTTTCAGGATTCTTTGATGAATAGAAAGCTCAAAATATCATGGAGAAAGTTCATATATATTTTCCCAAACTCTTTTACAATTTCTGTACTAACAATCTTAAAGGAACACAGCGACTTTATCTTATTCCCCGTATCCCCCAGAGTTAGATAAGTCCATACATACCCTTCTCATCTCCGTGCGTGCCGTAACTCTGTCTGACGCACCCACCGCTAGCCTAGCTTAGCACAAAGACTGGAGGTAAACGGCTCCAGCTAGCATACTGCTCCCAATAAGTGACAAAATAACACCAACATTTTCCTATTTACATGTGTTGATTTGTATAGTCACAGCGTGTACAAATAACAAGGTCACATGAGTCATCTTCTAACCATATACATACTGGGAACTATATTCTCAGAAGGCGAAGCACTGCTACTTCTGCGGAGTGATTTGCTCACTTATTGGGAGTAGTATGCTAGCTGGAGCCGTTTACCTCCAGTCTTTGTGCTAAGCTAGGCTAGCGGTGGGTGCGTCAGACAGAGTTACGGCACGCACAGAGATGAGAAGGGTATGTATGGACTTATCTAACTCTGGGGGACACGGGGAATAAGCTGAAGTCACAAAAAGTCGGCGTGTTCCTTTAAATATATCGACACTGCCAGTTTCTGTTAATAACAAGCAGTATTGTGAGGAGCTTTGAGTATATGTGGAGCCTTCGAGTCTTCGAGTTTAAGAAGCGCTGTGTTAGTGAATGGATGTATAAATGTTCACATTGCTTCCCGTCCCTCACAGTTTGTGCCGTTCCGGGATTACATGGACCGGACGGGAAACCACGTGTTGAGTATGGCACGACTGGCCAAAGACGTCCTGGCCGAGATTCCCGACCAGTTCATTTCTTACATGAAGAGCCGGGGAATCAAACCCAATCCAGCGCCGCCACCATACACACCGCCGGGACACACACACCACACACAGATCTGAGCTCCTGAACCGGAGCTTTAGGGTTTCGCTCCCAGAACTCTCAGAGACACTCCGAGGTACAGTGGCGTTTCTGTTCGTGCCATTTCAATTTTCTGCCCGTTTTTTTCTGGGAAGGACAGTGTGACCCAAGGGCAGCTTTTTTTTGTTTGTTTTGTTTAAAAATATCTATATCTTGGCCTGTGACTGTTTCTTATTTTGTGGATCAGTTGACAAGAGGATGAAGAGCCAGAGGAGGAGGAGGAGGAGGGTGATGTTTGTGGTTTCAACTTGTGCCTGTGTGTGACCGTCTCAGTGTCCCAGGACAGGTGTGCCCTATTCTGACATTGGACCGTTCTCCACATCGGTATACTAGAGTGTGTGCGTGACGTTTTTAGATTCGTACCACTTTCATTTCGTATCAGGTCAGGCCTGTCGGTTTGGGGTTATTATGTTAAACATCGCTTGTGGAAAAATGTTATTTGCTTCTTTGTCAGTATCCATTATATGGTTTAGGAAAAGTATCATTTTGGGATGAGAGATGTACTAGTTGCAACACAGGCTCTTTGGGAAAACGTGCCTCTCGCTGCATTTTAGCAAAACTCAACAAGAAAAAAACGGACCGATACATAGAAATCACTGCAGTTTCCAGCTGAAATGAACACTAGAGGCAGTAAAACCCGACAACTTTTACTGCTTTTCACAGAAAATGATGATTACAGGGGCAGATTATCGATTAACTCTTTCCCTGCCATTGACAGAATGTTCCGGTTTCCGTGTTTTCACTGTTATACGCTAGGGGGCGCTACTACATCTTCTGAAAGAGTGCAGAATCTCCTGATCAAAACACGTGCAAAGAAAATGCAGAAACATGCGATATCATGTGTAATCATATATGTAAAATAACACGATCATCAACATTTAACAGCATATAAATCAAAACAATGAATGAAATGTCGACCCAGGAAGGGCTAATGACTGAAGCTTTTGATGGACTCGATCTACTTCTGTGTTTTGATCATCGTTCTGAATCCGATCTGGATGTAGTCTTTGACAAAAACGCAATTTAGTTTTTTATGAAACTAACCCACATTCATGTGTTGATAAAAAAAGAATGCATGAAGCTAGAATAGGGATGCACGATATATCGGCCACCATACCGGTATCGGGCGAAATATGTTATTTTTTAATGTTAATGTTATCGGCCCGATAAGAAAATTGGGTGATATATATTAAAGTCGATAAATAATGGATTATTTCCTTCAGCTGAGACACTTTAGATGTGCACTGTTCGACGTGATGGTTATGAATTGATTGAAATGTGATTGCTTCACATATTTTTTTGGTTTGTTTAAAAACAGAGGCTCCGTTCTTTCTTTTGATATATTGCACGTTCAGATATTCATACAAGAGATATTCTGAGGGCCATGACATTTTTGTGAAAATGGTCAAAAAACGCTGGTGGTGGCTGACTTTTTTTTTTTAACTGGCGGGGAAAGAGTTAATAAAGGCTTATTTTTGCTCGGCTCCTTGCAGAATATTATGTTATGACCACGAAACATTTTAACGTTTGCATCACATTTGTCAGCTCACCTGGTGCAGTGTTGCTCGTGTACGAGTCCTGTGAAACACGAGTCACGATAAAACAGCTCAAAATTCAAGCAGTTAAAATAACATTTGCTTCAGTAAATCCGTTTTTTAGCTCACATTTGCTTTTGTTAACACTATCGGGTATGTTTAGTGGAAGTGGTAATGTTATTTTAACTCGATAGAGAATTCATCTTCTAGCGCCACACACCGAACATTACAACAATAAAACATTGCCAGATTCACGTTCATCTTTCAGAGAAAACTGAACACACTTTTAGCGCCACTCTCACCTTGAAAGTCTGACAAGATGTGCAGGACGCAATATCGGTTTTCAGAAATGTCACCACTGGCACGTTTTTCCAATGAGCCTCGACTTTTTTCCCACAATTCCACACAGAACACCTGTCAAAAGTCAATATAGGAGCATAACCTGCATCAGTAAGTTATGCTGCACTTCTCTCACTAATGCCGTTGTGCTGGACCCTATACGTGCGGCTCAGCGACACGCGTCCTCTCTCGGCAGAAATGAGCTCAGAATGGTGTCACACACTCAACCGGAGTTCATTCACCAACTCAATTTTGTCAAGAGGCTTTTAATCAAATAAGAGTGCCTGATGTATCTGTGCTCCGCCAGCACAGGCTGAGTGGAGGAGCATTACAGGCCGTCTGGATATAATAACCATGAGCATTATAGATGTATTCCTGCCAACCATAGAGCCTCAAAACATCACTGCCCTTTTTCATCCCCCATCCCTCATCAATGCATTTCATTCTGTCTGTATGTGTGTTTATCCACCTCGGTTTAAAACGCATAATAATGTTCTTATTTTAGTTGTTTCAGTTTTCTTCAGTTAAATTGGTTTGTATTTATTGCACACTATATTTTAATTCTACATTTTCACGGTTTAATCACCATTTTTTCGGTTTGAATAAATTATCTGATTTTTACACACCGTATACCACCTTAATAAATATTATTAATATTTTTCATAATTTGATTCTATTTTTGTGTTTATCCACCTCATTTTAAAATTCATGATTTTTTTTTTTTCAGTTGATTTTCCTCAGTTGAATTGGTTTGTATTTATTGCACACTATATTATTGCTTTTTTTATTCTACATTTTCACGATTTTAGTACCATTTTTTCAGATTGAATAAATAATCAGATTTTTACACACCATACACCACGTTAATAAACGTCAAAGTCCTGTTTCATCATTCATCGTGTCTATTTGTGTTTTCCACCTCATTTTAAGTGTCAAAATAATGTTTTTTGTATTATTTCAGATTGAAATCACTTGATTTTCTTCAGTTGAATCGATTTGTATTTATTGCACACTATATTCTGGCTTTGTTTAATTCTACATTTTCACGGTTTAAGTAAATTATTCCTTTTTTTCAGTTTGAATAAATGATGAGACTTTTAAACCCCATATATACCACATTAATAAATATCCTGCTCTCAAGATAATCATTGGAAATATTGTTACTTTAACAGAAAGCTGCTAAACGTTTATCCCAAAGGATTCCATGGAAAAGCCAGTAAGAAACCAGTTAAACTATGCATATCATTTAATGATAGACCTTCATTACACAGGAATCAATCCGGTATGAGGAACATTTTCTAAACCGAGCGTTTTAGGATATTTCAATATTTTCAACACTCACACTTTGTACATAATTACAAAAACTATTTCACACTTAGTCTAACTGCCTCCTTTTGGCTTGGGGAATGGCAAACATTACAAGCAGAAGCGTCCATGTTTACACCGCTGCAGTTTCTCCATAGCGGGATCATAGATCATCTTGGGAGCCATTGATGTTTCTCTAAACCAAGCGCCGGAATTGTCCTCGTCCATTTCAATGCCTTCAAATTAATGACCTTTTTCAGTAGCAATCCCACTATTCAAACTGTTCATCAGTTCTTTGTCATTTTACATCAGTGACATCAATTCCTTTTTACTGGCAGGGACGCCATTGTGCTTGTAATATCTGATAAAAGGCTTGGATCTACTGAATTAGCACAGAGGAGATTTGCGCTGTGTTCATCTAGAAATCACACAAAGGAGGTTTGAGCTTTTTGCATATCCCACAGTCAGAGGTCTGACAGCGACGTGAGCCTCATCAAACAACTCATGTATATTGAGGACCGCATTCAGTTCGGTATTTCAGATTTCATTTACACTAGGCCACATAAATGTTCCTTCACAAAACACATATCAATTCGTTATATTATTCATGCGTTATATGCAAATTCCACTGCATTAATGTGTCTCAAACGAAGTCGAGAACAGGAGGGGTGACATTTGCTTGAACATTGGTGTGCAAAACACAACAGCTTTGTATCAGCATTAAATTTGCAAAGCTCCCAAACCTCTGGATGCCACTGAAATGCTGACCGTTTGCACTGAAATGCTAAACGACACAAGGTCCTGAGGCACGAACTTCACAAAAACACGGATAAAATATATCCATCTAACCAGCGCATGCTTACATTGATAAAAACAATTCATAATTTACAAAGCAGCGCTTTTTAAACCATTTTCAAATGCAAGAATACATTCAACACGTGGTGAATGGGAATGAGTGAATTGGGAATTGAGAGTATAAGGTATGATGTTTAGTTTTTCTGCATGGACCTACAAAAGTTTACAGTTAACTAGTTTTCATGGTCAGTTATCATTCTCTGAAACATCAAGGGAGCATTTTACTGCAAAGTCATGGGCCTGCTTTAAATGATCTCTTGGTTTTCCTTTCTTGAAGTGATATAAGGAAATCGATTTCTTTTTGTTCATGCCTGGAATGTACGATAAGCCATTAAATACAGTCCTCGGCAAATAAAATGACCAGCGTCCATGAGGATTGCATCACTTCAAAAGACAGCGCGCGAATGTAGGATATTACAGGAAGCGCGTGACGCACAGAGGTCGCGAGGCTTTCTCATTGTCTGTCAGTTTGACATTTAAAATTCCACCATAATTGTATTATTACCCGTCATTTTAATTTTCAGACTTTTAATAGCTTTTGTTTTCGTTCACATTTTCATTTTCAAACATGAATTTACAGGACGAGCATACAGCTTTTATTTAAGAAATCAGATTAACAGAGACTGTCACTTTTCACTAGGGCTGTGAAACGATGAATCGCATCCAAAATAAGAGTTTGTGTTTACATAATATATGTGTGTGTACTGTGTATAATTATTTTGTATATATAAATACACACATGCATGTATATATTTCAGAACAAATTGTTATTTATATATAACATATTTCTATTTATATATAATATTAATTATATAAAAATATATATGCTGTATATAAATGCAAATATTTCTGAAATATATGCATGCATGTGTGTGTATTTATCTATACAAAATAATTATACACAGTACACACACATATATTATGTAAACACAAACTTTTATTTTGGATGCGATTCATCGTTTCACAGCCCTACTTTTCACACACTTTTCCACACAACGCAGTTTTTAGTGCAGTGACAACCAGCGGAGGACACTAAAACATGAACTTTTGTCAACGCAATATATTACAACAACAAAATCAGATTATAATAGCCTATAGGTATGAGCAAAATGTAAAAAAGAAAAAAGTGATTTAAACTCAATGCCTGAACTCTTCCTCCTGGTGCGCATCGACTTAAAGGGATAGTTCACACAAAAAAATTAATTATTTCCATCATTTACTCACCCTCATGTTGCTCCAAACCTGTTTGAGTTTCTTTCTTCTGTTGAACACAAAAGAAGATGTTTGGAAGAATGTTGGTAATCAAACAGTTGATGACAATGAATTTTTATTTTATTTTATAGGGACAATGCTCATTGATCAACAGACAAGTTACTTGCCAGAGTTAGCTACAAGTGCTAGTTTCCATCTGTTGTCCCTAGCCAGGTCTTAACAGGCACCCTAAAATACAAAAGTCAATAAAAATACACTATAAATTTAATAAATACAGTAACAATGTAATAAATACAGCATCCATTTTAAAACAATATGAGCATACCCTCAAACAGACAATATATTGCTCACCTCACCTATAACCTCAACTTAATCACAGTAAATACAGTATAAAAAAATATATGTTCATGGACTTAAGTATTTGGTGTATGGTTACAATTGTAATTGTCCCTAATCCGAGATTTAAGCTGTTTTGTAAAAGAGGAGAGATTATTACACTCCCTTAACTCAGTGGGCAGGCTATTCCCAAAAATGGTGGCTCTGACAGAAAAGGCTGTTTCCAATCCTACTTTGTCTATATTGAACTAGTCCCCTCTGGCGGTTGCTCTGGTTACTCTATTGACCTTACCTTTCTGTTTTATAAAGTGGCACAGTGGTGGTGGAGCAAGCCCACGGAGTACCTTAAAGACAAGACAGGCATCAGCAAAGCGTCTGAAGTTTTCAAAGCTAAACATGTTGTGTTTTTTGATTATGTGACAATGATGATAACTATTAGTATTACCCTTACGGTCCAATGCCTGTTTATAAAGTGACTCCAATGGTTGCAATATTGTTTTATTGGCTTGCGACCAGCTAGTTAAACAATAAGAAAAATGTGAGAAGATCATCGCATGCAAGAAGAGATTTGCGGCCTTCATGTGCTTAAAATTTGCCAGGTTAAATTTAACAATATTGGCAACCTATTTTGTATGCTTTTTAAATGAGAGTTGTGAGTCTATGATTCCCATATTTAAAGTCAGATACCACTCTAACCTTCTCTTGGTTAACAATTACCTCAGGGATTGATTCCATAGTATTTTTTCCTATTATGGTTGGAAGTCAATGGCTGCCATTAACTGCTTGCTTACCAACCTTCTTTAAAGTCTCCCTGTGGTGAAAATCAAGCTTTTAAAGGTTGTGTAGGTAAGAATTGTCTAAATAACTTTTTTTCAAATTGGCTTAAACTGTCTTTATATACCAATACATAATTAAAATGTAAGTACTTTGAAAAAGAGAGTATAAAAATTGAGTGACTATAGTGTATTTAATCTTCAAAAAACACAGCTCATTAATTCCTACCGGGACGAAACAAGTGATTGGCTTGCGCGACTGTCACTCTCCGTCGCCATGACTACCGCGCTAATACTGGCTCTGCCCATAGACATGTATAGAAAGGCTAGATGGCTCAAGGCGGAGTCAGCTGTGTCGTCACTTGGCGGCCATCTTAGGTCAGGAGACTGCGCTGCTGCTCCCTGCTGCTGTGGACGGAAGGTGAGTGACATACGCCAACTAAAATGCTCGTAACTTGCTGAATTCTTGACGGATTTACAAACGGTTTGGTTTATTACAAACCTTATTAACGGGGCTATGATTTGTGCTGATGCCGATGTTTAATAAACTCCGTGGCTATAATTTTTCACAAGTATGCAGTTAAATAGCCACATCCCTGACGTTTATGACACACCAAGCCGTTTGAAAATCGGTTGAAAATTGAGCAAAATATAGTTATTTCAGCACTACATGCACAATAGACTTTAATGTTATAACTGGACGAGCGGTCCTGTCCTAAGATGGCCGCCGTGTGACGTCGTCGGGTCCCATTGGCTCTCAGCGCCGGTAAGCCATCTAGCCTTTCTATACATGTCTATGTCTCTGCCCACGTGCACGCAGTCGCGCACCCGTTTTTAGGTGGGAGTGAATGGAATTAATGAGCTGTGTTTATTGAAGATTAAATACACTAGAGTAACTCAGTTTTTTATACTCTCTATTTCAGAGTACTTGCATTTTAATTATGTATTGGTATATAAAGACAGTTTAAACAAATTTGAATAAAAGTTTTTTTAGACAATTCTGACCTACCCTACCTTTAATGTTGTTTATATGTCTATGTGGTGATTTTAATATGCTTTAAGACAAACCATGTGCAAATTCATAAGTCAGCACCTGAGTATTTTCTCCTTAAAACTGCAGTGAACCAAAGACAGTCTCAAAAACACGGTTAGAAATCGCTGGTGTTTCTGACGTCACACACTACCTTGTAACCAATCAGAGCTGGTGTGAATGAGTGGAGGAGGGGCTAATTTGCATATTAGCTATATTAAGGCATGAAGAAGTTTTTTTCACAGGAAAAAAGCGTTTAAATATTTCATTTTGGTGATCAAGGGTGAGTTTTAAGGGATACAAATATTGACTACAGGGGAACTTTGGAACAACATAAGGGTGAGTAAATGATGAGAACATGTCATTTTGGGGTGAACTATCCTTTTGGGTGCTCGCCAAAGGAGACTGAGAGGCAATTGTCATTAGATTTTGCACATTTTGGCAGTTTTATTTTAATCTTTGTTTCTCTCTCTCCACCAACTGGACTGGGATTACAGTTACACGTTACAGATCCTCAGTGTAATCTGTGAAAGTGACGGACAGCCCTTTAGAAATCCGTCAGGGAAAGATTGTGAACGCGACCTCTGGCGCCGCGGGCCCTGTAACGTACATCGAGCGCTGTCCACATGTAACATACTGTAGAGACTGTTTTCACTGGAATACTTGTGCATGTATGGCCTGAAGTTTAGTGACTGATTGGGGTTGTTTTTCTCTTCCTATTTCTGTAGTTATGTTGGGAATGTTTTATATATATATATATATTAAAATATATTTTAATAATCATTATTTATTTTCATCTGAGGCATTGGCAGCCAACCAGCATATCATGGCCATTATTATTATTATTATTTATTTATTAATTAAAAATACACATTGTAACACACAAATAAATTACTTCATTTTTATTAATGCAACACACAATAGACCATTTTATTGTTGTCATTTCTTTTTTGCATGTTTGCTCCCAACAAATTCTATTGTACATGATCTTTGTCATACGGTGGGTTGTGAAATGCTTTGTATTGAAATGCCTTAACTAAATATGAATAAAAAATGAAGTCTTTTCCAAACTCTTGTCCTCTGGAGAATGTATATAAATAGCTGGTGGTGTTGAAAGGTTTGACTGGAGACTGTGGTCCTGCTGTTCTCCGCTTCTGTTGAGTCGTGCAGGAACACTGTGACGTGTCTTACAGCTCCTCACACATAATGAACACCAGATCAATTAGAGCTTCAGGAGACGACAAGAGCCGCATTCAGAGGCCGAGGAGCGGAAGACTATTTCCAGCCAATGAGTGACTCATATTTTCAAGACACTCAGTTTGGTGAGTTTCATTAAAGAATGTCATTGACTAAACGGAAAACAAGGAGGGGAAAAGAGAGAGTAACTGAAATCACCAACAAAACATGTTGTGTTCCACTGGAGTGATTTCAACTGGTTTTGTTTCTGGTTTTGCATTGGACATAAAGTGACAAAGATGTTTACCGTACTAAAGTAAAAGCTTAACATTTATAGCCGTGTAAATCCTGACATATGAAATAATAATCATGCAACTGGACTTGAAATGGAACAGTTTATTGAATCTTTAGAGATTGTTTTAATGCATATGTGATTTTTATTGAGTACCATAGCAATACATCAGGCTTTTATGGCTCTTTATATCGTGATATTGAGAATATAGGGAGCTCATAATAATCCAGGAGGAAAAATCACCCTGATTTTCCTCGAATCCCAAATGAGCAAAAATATGCAGTTCATGAAATGTATGGCCAGAAAGTATGAAATTCTGATAGCTTGTAATCTTTACATAAAATGCATATAAATATCAGTCATCACTATGTATCTGCCAAAAATGTCTAGCCTGTGATGTTTAAATGCTTTATGATCAAAGCTCTATATAAAACATAATGCAATGCAATAATGATGATTGAGAGATCATAAAAGCCTGACGGATCAGTATTTGATACTCACGATTTTTCAACAACAACAAAGTAAAGCATCTGTTCATATTAGTAATAATAAAGTCCCGACCTGAAGGGGGACTTTCAAACTGAATATTAATCAGACGACAGAAGGCATTCTCAGCAAATGATCATCAAAAAAATTTATCATTAGAAGCTGTAGAAATGTGCTTATCAAATATGATACAGTGGGAAGTGTTACTTAGGCATTTTTCCTCATTTAAAGTCCTCCTGTGGTGAAAATCAAGCTTTTAATGTGGTTTACGCAATTGCGCTGTGTTGTTTTAATATGCTTTAAGACAGACCATGTGCAAATTCATAAAGCTTATTTTCTCTTGAAAACAGTCTCTAAAACACGGTTTGAAATCGCTGGTGTTTCTGACGTCACAAATGATCTTGTAACCAATCAGATCAACGTGTGATCGTGGATCTCTGAGCTGAGTGAGAGAGTGGAGGCGGGGCTCATTTGCATATTCATACCGCGTACTAAACGAGGCAAGGGTGTAGAGTTACATTCAAGCTATATTAAAAATAAAAACCATTTAATCATTTTGGTGATCAAAGATGAGTTTTAAGGGATAAATTATTGACTGCAGGGGGACTTTAAAAGCTGATTTACTGCTCTCCTACACAATTGTGATACCCTATTAGTTTTGTGTTTTGTCATTTGTATTGCCCCTGATCAGTGATTAATGTCTGCTATCGTTAAAAGCTTCTGGTCTGTGTCGTGTTTAATGGCTGTTGTCTACAGCAGTGTGTCATCATCATGAAAAAACACTGTAATGAATCGGTTCTGATCTGCATTGTCTTTGAAGCACATGTAACTTTTTATTACGCCTCTGTTTGAATGAGGAATCGAACTGCCCCATGAGGATCACAGCCTTCACCGTAACTGCAGAGATTAAAGTTAAAGGTCAGTTACTGATGAATTGACACTTGAATCAATAAGACTGTGAGCTCTGAATGAATGTTGTCACGTCTTTCTTTCTCTCTTACACACAGGCTCAGTCCCTTTCCTTAATGAGAGGCTTCTCCTCTGACATCTGTGGGACTCGAGCATCTGTCAGAGCCTCAGATCTGATCTGAGAACAGGCACCTGCACCCACACAATTACCAACACGTTCTCATATTGACTCTGTGTCGTACTGACAGATGAATCCAGCTCTCATTAGTTTCAATATCTTGAGGGATGACAGCGGCCATTTTAATATTTATTTTTTTGTTGGCTACTGCATTTAAATCTCAGAAAAGGTTCTATATAGAACCTTAAAAGGTTCTATAGGCGCTTCGTATTTGGAACCCCTAAAAGGTTCTACACTCTTAGAAAAAAAGGGTTCATTGGGCTTCTATATAGAACCATAGGGTTATTTACTCAACTCCAAAGAACCTTTTATGCTAAAAAGGTTCTATAATGAAAAGAAAGAACCTTTCTTGGGTTCTGTATAGAACCTTTTAGGGGTTCCAAATACGAAGCGCCTATAGAACCTTAAAAGAACCTTTTCTTCTAAGAGTGTGTTCTGATTTTTTTTTTTTTTTTTTTTTTTTATCTTAGACTAATTGCATTTTAGACTATTTATGATGATGGAAAAGAAAGGTAGGCGAAACATGAACTGAGAAATTTCCCTGAAATGTAAAAAAAAAGAAAAGAAAAAAATGGTCAGTGAAAGGAGGTGCACTTCGGAAGATGTATGCTATATTACCAAAAAATCATCAGATATTATATTTATATTGTTGGTCTTTAATCTTATTCCATGTGGAGTTTGGAAATTTAGCAACACTGGAAACCTAATTATGATTCATAGAAAATCGTTGACAGCAGATTTCATTCATATTTGCACAAATACAAATAGCAACACATCCTCGTGTGTGTCGCAGCGCTGAAGCACATCGGTTTAGAGATGACCAGCGCCTCTTGCTGGACATTTGATGTTAACACACTTGTGGAGCATGAAGTTGTTTCCGTTAGAAAATCTATCTAAAAAACTTTCAACCATTTTTATATGAAAAGGAAAACTAGAGCTGGCATTAAAAGAAGAATATTAATTCTAACGAATATAAATAACTATGTTCAATCAAGCCAAAGAACATAATTCCTCTCTTTATTTAGTGCAGATTCATTTTACATAAATAAAGAGTTAAATGTGGCATTTATTAATGTGTTTGTGTGATAACTTTATTTAAGTGTATTTAAAAGTTGTTTTATCATGTTCTGTTAATGTTGCTAACCTGTACATGATGAACAAATACAATAATCTAATAATTTGCAGTTTGATGGCTTTATAAAAAATAATGTTAACTGGCTATAATTACTCATTTTATCCTCAGGGGGGAAAATATTAAAATATAAAATAAAAATGAAGGTTTGTTTGTTTAATCCATCTTGTGTGATGTTAAATACAGACACAGCCTTATGATTGTGCAATAAGAAAAATGTAGACCTAAGTCATTAAATTGAAAATTAAACAATTTCAATACATTTGAACAAGAACAACGTGCACAAGAACAAGTGAGTGAACACAAACATGCTTTAGCATAAGCAAATAACAACAACAACAATAACAACAAAAACTGCAAAAATAATAATAATGCCAAATAACTATAGGCTAACTAGGCTATAACAAAGTTGATTCGCTGAACTGAGTACTGATTTATTTACATGATTTAATGATAAAGTAGGCTACAATATTATCATTAATGTTTTCAGAGTAAAAATTTGTGAAGGCACAAGAAAGATGATCGCTGAGGTGAGGTGGTGAAGGTGTCCTCAATCTGTCAAACACTTCTACTTCCTGTACGGGCTCATCTGGATTTAACAGAAATAAATGAACAGATTAAAAATCTTTGTGTTCGGATTTTTCTGGAGGAAAAAGGCTGACTGTATTATATGTCACCGTGTGTGTGCCAGTGAGTGAGTGTGTACTTGTACAGCGATCTTCGTAAGGAGCGGTTCAAGATTTAGACGATCACGACGCAAGTAGGTAAGGTAGGTAACGTTAATGCTTTGTTGTTCATGGCACATTCATATTTTTGGTTAATTAAAATGAAAACACTGAGAACCTGCTGCAGGAACTGGTATTTCTCAACAGCTGTCAGTAGTTCAGATTCTGGTGCGCTGATATTAACACATTACATTCACTGCCCTCAGAAGTTAGTGTGGCCTCTGTCAGGCTTTATTAAAGCCGCAAGCATAATGGGATATTACCTAATAATGAGTTGATTGACATTTTAATGATCTGCAACAAAATACAGATAACTTTGGTGAAGTTGAATTAGCCTACTAATGCTTTAAAGACTATTTCTATCTCACCTTTGGGGCATAGAGGGGAGAAATCTGCTGCTGCTCTAAAGATAAACGTGAGCACTGTGGAGAATCTTGAGCTGGATAGCTCTGACCTAGCATTTGCGCATTCATTTTATTATTGTTATTTTTAAAGCTTGTCTATCTTTGACGGACAGTTATATTAGCCGTGGCTCCTTTAAGTACGCAACGACGCAGGGTCTGGCGTCATTTCCGTTCGAATGAGCGCGCCTTTGACCATGCGCGCGCTAGCTGTTTTGCTGCGTAGAATCAGAAGATAATTTGGGGTTAATTCAGTTGATTTCAGATTAATTATGGCAATCTTTCAATTATTTTTGTGTAAGTGGAGAGATTAACAATCTTTAGTGTGACATATCTATACATTGGCGATCGCAGAGAGGTCAGACATGGTCTGGTATGTATGAATGTCTTGTATTCGTTATATTTGAACATAATACAGTAAGTTTATATAATATTACGATGACATATTTGCATATATTGCACACATACAAGAACATACAAATGTAACGAGATTTTTTTAAAGTATTTGCCCTATGATTATACAAGTTGAACTAGTCTTTAGCACAGCTGCCAGATCTTAACGTTATAACTTATAATCCTAATGTAAGTTACTGTATACAAGATGTGTTTATAGTGCTTGCGCGCGATCTTTGTATTCATTTACGAGGACACAATTGTGTATGTTATATAATTTATGTTATATAATTACGTAGGCATTACGATGTAAACAGTGTTCATGAGGTAACGTTAAATCAGTCGAATGAATAAACATGCTAAACAATGTTATATTGAAGTTTTCTATGAGAGTTAAAGGGGTTAAGAGATACAAATTAAAATGGTATTACCTCAGTGTTAAATGCCTATAAATTAACTTAACTTGTGTGTGTGTGTGTGTGTGTGTGTGTGTGTGTGTGTGTGTGTGTGTGTATAGTTATAACTTACCTAGCTCATAAATGGGCCAGATGATGTTTATTAAATCTAATAATGTGCATTTCCTTCTGTTGGCAAGTGGAATTGATATATATATATATATCATCAGTGGTGGATAAAGTACCTGAAATCCACACTTTGAGTAAAAGTATAGATTTATTACCTAATAATTACTTTGGTAGAAGTTAAAGTCACAGTTTAGAATATTACTTGAGTTAAAGTTTTAAAGTATTTTATATTTATTGTACTTGACTATGAGAAGTGTTTTTTTAATTTTATTTTATTAAACATACATAAGTAAATGCAAAAGGAGCAAAACAAAATAAAATTGTTCTATACACAGTTTGAGCTCCACGATTGTGTTCAGTTTTAACTCTTTCTTCAATTTGTTTTCTTTGAATTAAAAAAATGGAAAAATGTTTACTGTAAGTTAAGTACTAGAAAAAAAATTGGTAAAGCTTTACAATAAGGTTTCATTAGTTAACATTAGTGAACTACTTTAGTTGACATGGACTAAGAATGAACAATATATATATATAGATGTATGTATATAGATATTTTTTTATTTATTATTATATTTCTACAGCATTTGTTAATGTTAATTGCAATGTTTACTAATGCATTATTGAAATCTTGCTGTATTTGAAGCTGCAAGTTGAACTGCTTCAAAAACAGCAACGTTGGAAACATTAGAATGTTCGTCAACCAATCAGAAAGAAGCATTCAGCGGCCCCATGATATAAACCGTAATAATAACCATATGTTCAAGTGATTGACAGTTGTCTGGAATCTTTAATTTGATATTGACTTGTATTTTGCAGGTTTTAAGCAGCTGATGAACTGGTGTCTGTAGACCCAGCTCTGCTGTTAAAAATCAGGTGAGACCTGCACAAAAGTATCATGAGTCGTAAGGTTATGCTTTCTTTTTTCTTGACTTTTGTATTTGGCAGATATGTCATGCATGTGCAGACACTGCTGTCCGGCGTAGAGAACATATTCACATTTGACTTCTTCACCTCGTATACTTACTAGACTGTCTGTGACTTATGCCGTGTGCTACTGCATGATTTATAATAGTCCTTTATGATTGTTGCTTGTCAGACTGTACAAATATGATCCCAGCTGTAAGCCATGACTCTAGATCAGTGACAGATTGTGAGGGTGATGGTCTTCAGTGTGTGTGTCTGATGAGCTGACTGCTCTGGGTCGAGGGCTGGGCGATATGACCAAAATCTTATATCATGATATTAGATAACAATGTACATCACGGTGTAGTTATTTTTGCTTTAAATAATGTTTTTATGAAATCAACATTTTTGATACCATTGGAATATCACAATTCTTGTCACCGTTTTCAAAATCACAAAAAACTAATAGGCCTATAAAACATATACTTTTGGACTGCCCAATTTTTAATGTTGTGAGACAGCGCTTTTTATCAGGACAAAGTTCCCCTGTGGTGAAAATTACGTTTTTTAAAGTTGTTTATATATCTATGTGTTGTTTTTAATACGCTTTAAGACAAACCATGTGTAAATTCAAAAGTCGACAGCATTGCTGAGTATTTTCTCTTTAAAACTGCAGTGAACCAAAGACAGTCTCAAAAACAACAAGTGGATCTCTGAGCTGAGTGAGTGAGTGGAGGCGGGGCTCATTTGCATATTCATAGAACCGCGTATACTAAATGAGGCAAGGGTGTCGACTTACATTCAAGCTATTTTAAGGCATCAAGAGGGGAAAAACTTTTAAATATGTCATTTTGGTGATCAAAGATGAGTTTTAAGGGATATAATGATTGACTACAGGGGGACTTTAAGGACTTACTTATACACGTTTACGAATTTTTCCACAACTTTCAAATAGTCTTTTATAGAATTGTACTCATTTTGTACATGTACTTATTTTTGTTTGCTTTTTGTCTAAGTTGAATTTCATAAAATGTTTGTTTTCAATATATTGTATTTATGATATATGTATCTGCCATGTAATAGCCGGTGATGCTGATATGGCAATAAACTCACACTACTATTACTATTACTACTCTTTCACTGCTTACTATTCAACGGTTTAAAATCACTTGTTTTTAAAACACAATGTAAATGATAATCTTTCTTGATGGAACGTCACGTGAGTGTTACCGCGATAGAGATGATAGTCCAAAATCTCCACCTGTTGACAAATTTCTACCGGTATATCGTCCACCCTAAACCTTCTTCACATTCACATCATCGCTTTGTATTTTGAAAAGGTCTTCAAATATGCTATTTTCTTTTCTAAAATCTAGTAATGATGATATTAACTAAATAAAAAAAATTATAAAAAAATTAAGATATTAATATTAAGGCAGGACAAAAAGTTTACAAATAGATATCACCGTACTTCCCCTGTTGATTGATGACATTAAGAATTGTAAAAAAAAATTGTATTCATTTTTCTGAAATGTTATATTGATGTATTTAACTGAATATGCACTAATTTGCATACACACCCAGAACAGAAATCCGGACACTGGTTTGAGCCAGGTTAAAAATTTTGTTTCATTTTGCTGACATATTAGAGTTAAAGGGTAACTAAACCCACTGGCAATATTTGAAAAATGCTGGAAAAGTGGGCAGAGCCCAGTGGAGGGGGGGGCGTGCACCTGAGATGTGTCTCTCTGTAGGCAAGGGCGGGGTTAGCTGGTACCCTCTTACATCACAGGGTACCACAACTGCCAATAGGAAAATTCAACTGCAGTAGCCACCGTTCAACCTGAAGAGGGCAGCACTCAGACGTTTTTACACCATATAGTGTAGAATTTAAACACTTTATACCCAAATGTCAAAAAAATTACTTGAATCAATGAACAGCATTAATAAAGCCCCGGTCTTACAGATCATTAACTAAAAAAAGTTGTTTTAGGGTTTAGTTACCCTTTAAAGGATTTGGGTTTCTCCTTTTTATCGCTCCATAAATCTGAAAATACTGTCAACGGACCATATATGTTGTATAAAATGAACAAATCCCTCGGTACAAACCTTCAGAACTGAAGTGGAGATTTGAGAAAACAGCCTTTAAAGATATGTATTGTAATTGAAATCTACATAAACAAATAGACAATGCATTTTTAAACCAGTCTCTTCTTTGCAGATTTGGAGCCAGTTATTCTCTCGGATAGGACTGCTGTATGGACTTGTTCATGATGAACTGTGAGTTATTGGCCACGTGCAGTGCGCTGGGTTTTCTGGAGGAAGACGTTTACCACAAAGAACCAGACTGCCTTGGTAATAATGCCTAAACCTTTAAACCAAACTACTTCACAGAAGGAATATCAGGAAACCGTTTATGCATTTTGTCTTTTCTATTACATGTGTTTTGAATTTAATAACAAAAAATGATCTTGTGACCGTCATGGTTGTGATTTACTTCTTGATTCTAGAGAGCGTGAAGGATCTGATTCGTTACCTGAGACACGAGGATGACACGAGGGACATCAGACAGCAGCTGGGAGCTGGACAGATCCTCCAGAATGACCTCTTACCCATCATCACCCAGCACACGCAGGACAAACCGCTGTTTGATGCCTGTATTAGGTGTTTGAGCTCGTCATTTTTTTAATGTCCTGATGAATTTCATAAAATGGCTGCAATGACAAATGATTCAAATTTTCTAATGACAAAAATCATGTAAAATAAGAGACCTGACTGATTCAAATCATTCTCAGGCTAATGGTGAACCTGACCCAGCCAGCGCTGCTCTGCTTTGGAAAAGTTCCTGATGATCCGGCCTTCCGACATCACTTCCTGCAAGTGACATCATACCTTCAGGCCTATAAAGAGGTATAACACACAGCCTGAAAGCTTGACCAGTGTTTCCCATATATTGATTAATCCGTGGCAGCCCGCCACAATAGCAGCATTGACGGCCACAGATAGATTTCAGTGCTTCCTGTTCATTAACAAGAAAATATATTTAAACTTCTCATAATAACATCAAATGTCTTTAATGTCGTGTTTTTTTGCTATTGCTATCAAACAAAATAAAAATCATTTTCATTTTTAAAAGACTATCTGTTTAATCGATTAGCACGTTTCTCAATACCGGTTCACAGTGAATGAATGCAGTGACCTCCATCTGTGCATCTGGGAACGCAGTTACGCATTATTTTTACATTTGCATAGTTGACGATTACAGCATTTCACTACATTTGTAATGAGACGCATTTGTATTGAATAAAAGCACGACTGCAGTTCCATCAAAATAAAAGCTCACGGGTTTATCTCTTGCATGTATAGAAATTGGGACAAAACTAATTATGAAAGTTTCATTTATTTTTCAGTGCATTTGTATTACAATATATGGCTATTGCTGTCATAGGAAGAATATTATAACATTATTATTTGTAGCAGTTAGGGGTGTGCAATATCATACCGTCCACGATAATACCGGTATACATTTTTACATGATAAAAAAAGTGTCATATCGCGATATCAACGATATAGCGACGCGATGACGTATGGCGCATTAACGTTCCCTAGCGCGCACAACAACACTTGTCTGAGAGCAGCCTGTCAGCCTCCGATGATGATTTAGTACATAAAAAGGGAGCTACTTCAATAGTAGCCTATGGAAATGGTTTGGTTACAAGAGGTCAGATCTCCAGCACAATGTTTTGCAAAATATGCACAAAAAAAACGGTTACCGCTAAAGGTGGAAACACAACAAGCAAAAACACACCGTCAAGTACAACTAAACTTTCTCGCAATTTCGCAAACCGCGTGAGTGTTCAGCGGTGCTGCCGCGTCTTCTCTCTCTCGTCTCTCAATATGTGTTGCTCAAGGCAAGCGTAATACGCTTCAGGCGGTGATACTACACTCTCGCGTTTTAAGAGTCGGGTCATGATGGAATTGTCACATCAGTGCATCGTGTTTATAATTTCTAGGGCTATAATCTCCCAGTCGATTAGTCGATTGTTGGTCGATACGTTCTGGCTCGACCAAAATTCTGATTGGTCGATTTTTTGGCGCGTTCATTTCATTAGTTTTGCCGCGTTCATTTCATCCGTTTTCCCGCGTTCATTTCATCCGTTTTCCCGCGTTCGTTTCATCAGTTTTGCCGCGTTCGTTTCATCAGTTTTGCCGCGTTCGTTTCATCAGGTGGAAAGCACTAATTGCTAATGGGGGTGTTTTCAGAGCACCCCTGTTTCACAGGTAACAGTCTGTCTTCAGAACACCCCCCTTGTTTTCACTTCTTTTGGATTAGCCCAACCCACCGGAGAAGAGAGACAGATAGAAGAAAGTAGGCTACTAGAAGGTTTGCTGAATATAATTTATTTAGCTTTTTTTTAATTTTTTTTATAGAAAACGGGAAAAACGAGGCTCCTGTGTTCAGCCTCACTCTGCGAGCTGCTGCGAGCTGTCAGTTATTATAATACATATGATAAAAACAATTGTCTAAATTATGTTGCATATTCCTCAAAAGTTCTTGTGATGATATCACTAGTTGACAACAGTACTATTTTCGGAAATCATAGGCTATGATATTGCGCAGGTGCATGTGATGCAACGCTGTCAGAGCCGACAGATCGAGTGTCAGACTCATTTCAGTGCAAAATAATTAGGTCAAAAACGATTTAATATACTGCAAATAGCCTACTATTTTTTATGTTTATTTATAATTCATTTAGGCGGACAACAAGGCTACCAAGTAGGCCTACTGCGCACAGTGCGCAGCTAATTAATTTAACGTTTTTTTTTTCCTAACGTCATTTTTAGTCGATTTTTAGTCGTAAATTTCAGGACTTCAGTCGACCAAGATTTCCTTTGGTTGATTACAGCCCTAATAATTTCACGTCATTTTAAGTCTTATCAGTTTAAACATTCAAGCGATTTTAAATATCCTATTGCGCGCACTCTGAGAGATGCATGGTCTCTGCACACACACATACAGTAAAGCCGCCTCACAAACAGCTCGCGAGTAACACTTATTTTTCGCGGATTATATCGCTTTAATGGGGAAAAAATGCTAAATTATGTCAAAATTCTGGTCTTGGTTAGTATACTCGTAACCACAATCGGTTATGTCTTAAATAAGCATAAAACGCATGTTACAGTGTGACAGACAGTGTTATGAACTCTAAAAGTGACAGCAGCCATATGTGTCTGTCATAATGTTGTCATCAAAACAACAAAGAAAAGATAGCTTTAATTGTAATGAATGAGAATCAATAGCCTATGTATTTAATTTAGTCAGGAATCAGAGATAAAATACTTTAAGTGTTATTTTACATTTGATTACTTTATTCAGTTTCTGTAGGCTATTTCTGAATAGTGTTAGACCTACCCAAAAACTTTTCTCTTTATTTGTATCTTTATTATTTTGTATACATTTTTGCTACTTTTTTCAATTTAATTAAAAGATTGAAATCAAGCTTCCTTGTATTGTGTAAACTCTTAACAACAAAATTAACCAGTGCTCAGAGTGAGCAAACATTTAGGTGAGATAAGAAAACTTCTATATCGTCATAAATATCATTATCGCAAATATTCTTGAAATATCGTAATATTTTGAGGCTATATCGCCCACCCCTAGTAGCAGTATTATGTAGTGTAATGTAGACAATATCACATCTAATAAGAGGTTTGAATCTTCTTTAAAGTTCAGGTACAAGTCAATGACTTTTTCTTTGATCAGTTTGCACACTGAATATGGGTTGAAGCTCTTAATTTTATCTTTAAAAGTGCACCAGAGGGATTCATTTAACTTTAAAAAATGTACACGTTTCTCTTCCCGCCTAGAAGGACCGTGGTTCACCCACTACAGTTTCACACACTTCTTTCGGAAACACTGTTGACGATTTTTACTTGCTTTTTCATTGGCCCCACTGCATGAAATAAAAAATGAATGATTTGTTTTCTTCATTTTTGACATATGTAAACTGCTGCTTCCAATGCGCAACAAACGTTTTCTTTAGGCCTCATAATTAGAAGCTGCCTCATTACTGTCTTATTGCTGTACTCATTACCAGTTTAATTAAAAAAACACAAGTAATCACATTCACAACACGCAATAAGATACACAAGAGAAACCTTAAAATGTAATCTTTACGATTCTCAATTTTCAATACCAATTCATTTTCATTGTAAAAATTAAGTTCCAGCCTAAGTAAAAAGTTCTCAAGCGATTTGCTTGATTTGCTTGAAATTTACTGAAGACAAGTAAATATAAGAGAATCATAAAACTCTAATGAATGTGCTGCACTTCCTGCTACCAGCAGTGGCACTATGACCGTGACTCCCAATAGCCACATTCATTATATCCATTATATTCAACCATTTATAAATGCATTCCATCTACCACTGTCTACACATTCTATCTATATTTAACCATAATAAAAAAGTACACTTTTTAATATGAAACTAAACCACCATGGCGGCAACTCATTGTCTTAAAGAGTGAGTCATTGATTCAATTCAGTCAAATGATTCAATTCAGTCAAATGATTCATTCAGTTATGAATTGCAAAGCCCGCCTCTGCATCATGCAGTCCTTATTGTCGAACCCTGAATATTGATAAAAATGATTAAAATAATCTTCTCTGTTTAAAGGCATTTGCAGATGAGAAGATATTTACCGTGCTGAGTGAGACGCTCTACAACCTTCTTCAACTGGTGAGGGTCGAATCTATGTTCATATGCGAGACGGTGTGATTGATTGGAAATATTATTCATAATTCCTCATGTTTTTCTCTGAGGACTGGGAGCAAAGAGCTGAAGAAGATACTTTACTGATTGAGAGAATTTTGTTGCTGGTCAGAAATGTGTTGCACGTCCCTGCAGACCCATATGAGGAAAAGGTGAGAGACATACCGGTGCTCACAGAAATCTGGTATATGATATACCCATCATCCTTGATATTCATTGACCTAGTAATCGAAATAAAATTCAAACAACTTGACCTTGATATTTACATACAGTACATAAGAGGTTACTCAACAATACAAACATGCTGCAAGTTTCAAACGTAAAAAAAAAAAAATTATTTGCTTATTTTAAAAAAGCAATTAATTCTAGCCATTGTAATATTACAGTTTTTTTTTTTTTTTTTTTACAACAACAAAATTATTTTTATTAGGGGCCAACCACATCTGTTATTGGCCATGCCGCTGATCCCCCATCTTTCTCTCAACATTTTCCCAAGTTTGGCCATTCTGCTAACCCCATTTTAGATAAACTCAGAGATGCTAATAAAACAGCATTCGGTTAGAAACAACTTGGGTCCTTCACACCGTTTGCCTTTGGGAATGTTGTGTTATTTTGTGCTGGATGATTTGCGTGTGTTTATGTGCAGAATGTGGATGATGATGCCAGTGTTCACGATAAACTGCTGTGGGCCGTTCACATGAGTGGACTGGATGATCTGCTGAAGTTTCTGGCCTGTGCTCAGAGTGAACAGCAGTGGAGCTTCCACATCCTGGAGATCATCTCCCTCATGTTCAGAGATCAGGTGACATGATGTTTCTAATGAGGCTGATTATTTTGTGTGTAAAGGAATAGTTCACCCAACATTTCAAAACCTATCATCAGCTAATGCCCTCATGTACTGCAAGTGAATGGTTATCAAATCTTTGAAGCTCTAAAAAGCACATAAAGGCAGAAGTAATCCAAATGTGATCGTTGCGACTTTTTCTGTATGTTTTGCCATTTCAGTCTTTAGGCACAATGATTTAAAATGACAATTTCTAGAACTTGACGTATGTGCAGAGCTGTAGATGGTGCTAGGAAGTGTAATCGAGCTTGAAATCATGAGCAAAAGTTTTTTTTAAAGTAACACCAAGTAGCTCTCAGGTCCCCCTACAGTTGGGAAACAGTATTGTCTTCTACTACTGTTGCAAAATCTGTCATGGTTACACCAGGGGATAAACGTGCATTTGTTGACAAGCCGATACCCCCGAACTCTGCAGAAGGACTGGGCATCGTCATGGGCAGACTGCCTGCGTTGCATGTGAAATGTCTTCATCTCAGGTGTAGGGATGTTAACCGATGACCGTTTGACCGATGGTTGACCGTATCAACGTTAACCGATGGACTAAACGCTACTACAGTTAGCATCTCATTCCAATATCTTTTTGTGTGAAGTGAACAAATCCCTCTCACTCAATCTTTCATAACTCGCCCGTTTATACTTAATAAACCAATAAAAACATTCGGCGTGAGGTCACAGCGTTTGGGTTCGTGCGCTCACAAGGTTTGCAGAAAGTAAAGGCTACAGGCTATAACACACTCGAGGTTAGAGCCAGCGCAGACGACAGGAGGAAGCGTGCAGAAAATACAGTGATACAGTGCTTAAATATGAAAATACATTACAAATACATTTCAGTGGTAACAGATAAGGTGATGATCATCATCTTTCTTTATTATTGTTAGCACTACCTCAAACTAAAGCGGCGTCTCTTCGGTTCGGAGCTGTCATTTTCTGAAATGAGCCGCGGCAATGTTTCAAATGAGCTTCTAATGCTAGACAAACGCCTATATTTTCAACGTGATCACCTTGTACCCAAACCATTTCGAAACTAAGGAGCCATTTGTCCGCCGATTACATACGTGTGTGTGTGTGTGTGTGAGTGTGTGAGTGTGTGAGTGTGTGAGTGTGTGAGTGTGTGAGTGTGTGAGTGTGTGAGTGAGTGAGTGAGTGAGTGAGTGAGTGAGTGAGTGAGTGAGTGAGTGAGTGTGTGAGTGAGTGTGTGAGTGAGTGTGTGAGTGAGTGAGTGTGTGAGTGTGTGAGTGTGTGAGTGTGTGAGTGTGTGAGTGTGTGAGTGAGTGAGTGAGTGTGTGAGTGAGTGAGTGAGTGAGTGAGTGAGTGAGTGAGTGAGTGAGTGAGTGAGTGAGTGTGTGAGTGAGTGTGTGAGTGTGTGTGTGAGTGAGTGTGTGAGTGAGTGAGTGAGTGAGTGAGTGAGTGAGTGAGTGAGTGAGTGAGTGAGTGAGTGAGTGAGTGTGTGAGTGAGTGAGTGTGTGAGTGAGTGAGTGAGTGAGTGTGTGAGTGAGTGTGTGAGTGTGTGAGTGTGTGTGTGAGTGAGTGTGTGAGTGTGTGAGTGAGTGAGTGAGTGTGTGAGTGTGTGAGTGTGTGAGTGTGTGAGTGAGTGTGTGAGTGAGTGAGTGAGTGAGTGAGTGAGTGAGTGAGTGAGTGAGTGAGTGAGTGTGTGAGTGAGTGAGTGTGTGAGTGTGTGAGTGTGTGAGTGTGTGAGTGTGTGTGTGAGTGAGTGTGTGAGTGAGTGAGTGAGTGAGTGAGTGAGTGAGTGAGTGAGTGAGTGAGTGAGTGAGTGAGTGAGTGAGTGAGTGAGTGAGTGAGTGAGTGAGCGGGAGGCAGAGCGGCGGAGAGATGCGACAGAGTTGTGAAATTGCAGGCGCGGCTCGAAATGGCTGTTATTTCAAATAGCGTAGCATATTTTAAACTAATCGGTTAACCGGTTTCAACCGGCTAATGAGGCTCGGTGGTCGGTCAAGAATTTTTTTAGTTTTCGCCATCCCTACTCAAGTGCAGTGGCATATATGTCAGCATGTCACATGAATATAATTTCATGGGTTTAATTTTTTTCAAACGCCAAAAGATTGTGTAACTCACGTTTACAAGCCAGCGTCATTATAGTAGCCTATTGGCTACTGTTTTACATAATGGATATGCTAATTCAATTAAATGTTTGTGTGGTAGGTAATAGCCATATATCGTCAATATTATAATATCAAGCTACCATAGATGAATCTGCAAATTTGAAAAATCGAGGCAAGACACTTTCACCAGAAAAATAAATAAATAAACAAACAGACAGTCATTAGGATAGTTATCCTAAAAGATGATTTTGTCCGTCTAATCATGTAGCTATTAACGTTACTAGTCCGACAGCATGACGGCCAAGTCAGCATCGGTCCCTCCTCCTCCTCCTTTAGCTCACGCCAGCGAGTGAACGCTGGACCGATATCCTCGTCCGGTCTTTGATTTTATCACTCTCCTTTTTCTCTTCCTAGTCTCCTCCGAGAAAACCTCTGCCTTCTTCGGTTTAGTTTCTGCTTCGGCCGTGACAACAACATACAGACGCTATACCAGCCGGCAAACAAATGCTAGTTGGGCTCTCACATCCGAATTTGAGGAAGTGGGGGCTGGTGGGGGAAGTGAGGTATGCCGTAAAGCAGTCGAATTTTGTAGTTCTTTTTGTGCTCGGGTTACTACCCGAACCCCGAAGCTCCGTAGTGCCAGTAAACGCGATACAGACCCCGTCAGGCTATGGCAGACGTGTCATTCAACCTATTGTAAGTCGATGTACCATCACAAGGGTCTTGGAAATATGTTATGAAGGTTGAAAAACGACTTGGTGTTGCTTTAAAGGATTTGAATTGATTGTCTGTTATTACCCAACCTAGTAGATCGCTTTTATTTTTATTTTAGTAAAGGTTTGGTAACCTTTCACTTGCATTTATTAGAAGAACAGCTGAAATATTTAGCTTGTGGAAGTCAGTTAGTCATCTGTTGGCATGAGAGAATTAGCATTTTTGGTTGAACTATTCGTTTCTGATTGCAAGTTCGATAGAACACCTTGGGTTATTACACTAAATTGCACAGGAAACATGGATCTTTTCATCTCCCGTGTTTGATAATCGCCTGTATGTGTTTGACATGACTCCTGCAGACTCCTGAGCTTTTGGTGAATGCAGGACAGATGCGTTCTGCCCAGGAGAAACAAAAAGACATGCAGGAGCTGGAGTTATTGAGACAGAAAGAGCTAGCTGCAAAACGCAGCCGTACGCTACTGAGAGGCACCAGGTGAGAGAATGTGATCATATTAGGTATGGGTCAGGATGGTTGACTAATTTATCATGTTATTGGTATTTTTTAAGCTATGTTTTTAGCAGCAGTGCTTTAAATGATTAGTTCACCCTCGTGTCAGAATACAGCTAGTCAACTTTGATAGAGTATATCTTTGCACTAGATCATATCTTCACATAAACCTACTAAGCAAATACAACAATCATTTATTCTCTTCTCTTAAGACACTCTCGTTTCCGTGGCTCGTATGTCATTCAAGGATTGAAGTCGGTTGGAGAGAAAGATGTGATTTTTCACCAAGGACTTCACAATGTAAGTGTCACTTTAAAACAATTACATTAGTTAGAATTTCGTATTTCCGTGAACTTTTAGTTTTAGTTTGCATAAATACCTCTCTTTTATTAACACATGTTTTTGTTGATGTCTTAAGTATAAGAACTATTCTCACGACGTGGGTAAGCCCGTGAGACGTGTGCCCAAACGCAAACAGATGGCTCAAGATTCGGAGAGCCAACGACGCTCGGCGTTAAATGTACGTCTCTTCCTGCGCGAGTTCTGCATCGACTTCTTGGAGAACTGCTATAATCGGCTTATGTACCTCGTGAAGGTGAATGACGACATCCACATCACTGAAACTCAAACTCTCTCTATATGAGTTTTGCCTATCATGCGTCTTGTTTTCTGAGCAGGAGGGGTTGATCCGGGAACGGGCCCAGCAGCACGATGAGACGTACTATCTGTGGGCTTTAACCTTCTTCATGGCCTTTAACCGGGGTCAGAACTTCAGGCCGGATGTGGTGTCTGAGACCATGTCCATCCGCACCTTTCATTTCATTGAGAAGAACATCACCAACTACTATGAGATGATACTCACTGACAAGAGTGATGCCACGTCCTGGTCTCGCAGGTTGGTCTTGTAATTTTACTCTTGGTTAGGGGTAGAGATGCACCATAAATCAGAACCGGTCGTTTTTTGCTCCAAACACCCAATCGTTTTGTTTAATTTGGCCGATCTCTCTCTTCTGGACTTGCTCACAAACTCCATTGTAATCAATTCCCACAATGTAATTTGTGTGGAAATATTCCCCCAAGTCTGTAAGCAGGACGTTAACACACCTACTGTCGGAGAGTGAATTTTCATTTTCATTCAGTGCTTCTGTTGATTTTGTTTTGTGCAGGTTTGTTTTGTGTAGCATAATTGCACAAATCTAAAATCAGACCACTGTTTTCACTTTAAGGCGAGACACTACAGGTGAATAGGGTACAATTTAAAAATAATAGATATCACCATGAAACTTCCTCAGTTGATTACTTACACAAGTTCATAAAAAAAATGTATTACAAGTTTTTGAAATTTGTATGTTTAATTATGCAAATTAGGTATTATTTCATTAAATATGCACACTTTTGCATATATTTTCGGTAGATAGATCTGAACATATGATAAAGCCAGGTGCAAAATTATTTTTTCATTTTGTTTACACACAAGATGAAAAAAGATGTTCAGAGGGATTTCAGGATATATGCTTTCATTACCTAGGAAATCAAAATATACTGTCCATAGCCTTAAAAAATCGATTTTCGCCATATTTTGGGGATTAAAATGTCCCATAAATCAGGCCAGGAATGATTTATTAACAAATCCCTCTGAACATATCTTCAGAATACTGTGTATAAGTGTATAACTGGAAAATTTGGTGTACACCGGTGCTACATAGGCTGAGATGTTTCTACTGGAGGATGACAAAAAACCCATTTTGAGAAAAAGGCATTTAAAGATTTGTAATGTAAAAAATCATACTTTTTTAGTAGAAACAACTATTTACAGACACAATATCTTATCAAATAATTAGCAACAACAATACAAACCATCTAAATCACATCAAAACTTATAAACACAGCATTTATGGCCTTTACCTGAGCAGAAAAACAGTCAAAAACACACATCTAAATGTCAGAGCGCGTCACGTGATGCATCTGAACGAATCACGTTGTCAGAAATTGACATCAGCCAATGAGATTTCGCTTTTAGGGTTAAATGCCCATTTTACTTTCACGATTGGTTACTGATTAAAAGGAAATGACCATATTTGGACCCGACAGCATTGCACAGAAGAGAGAGAGCTTTTCAGACATGTGCGTGATTAAAGGAAGAACACAGAGATCGCGGAGCAGCGCGTTGATTTAGAACGCCAACTTTTGTTGAATTTCTGAGAAATCTACAGAAGCAAATAGACAAAGTGTAGTAAAATAAAGACCTAAATGTGTATTTTGGACTTTTTTTCACCACAAGTCGGAAAGAAGACATGTTATTGAAGACAAATAGCCCAAAATCTCAAAATTGACCAGTAAAAAAAACCCGATGTTTTTTGCCTGCCGTGTCTTGCCTTAAATCTTAAAATTGTGCAATCTAATTGAAATCGAAAACAACTGCTCATGTTTGTAGCTTCTTTTTTGGATCATGATTAAATGTAGTGTTAACTTCAAATGGAGAGACTGACATGTTTTGTTTCAGGCCAGTTTGGCCTGTTATAGAGCTAATAAACAACAATTAAATTTGCTTTAAAAAAAAAAAGGCAACTGGTATCAGAATTGGCCAATTTGCTTATAATAAAATTGGAATCAGCAATGAAAAATCATGACTGGTACATCCCTAGTCAGGGGTTGGGGCGATATGGCAAAAATATAAAAACAATTTTTTTCAGGTAGGATCGAAATCCAGTCTTATCAATTGTTTTTTCATGTTGGTTTTTAAAGGGGTGGTATAATGCCATTTTCTCACGATGTAAAATAAGTCTGATGTCCCCAGAGTGTGTATGTGAAGCAATGTTGTTTTCGTCAACGATGACGATAACGCATTTCGTTGACGCACCTTTTTTTTTTGACGATAACGTTACGATGACTAGCTAAAAATGGCTCCAAGGTGACTAAAACATGACGAGACGTTTTCTAGTTTTCGTTGACGAGACGAGATGGAACGAAAATGATTATAAGTCTGACGTTCACAATGCATGTCATTTCTGCCTATAAATACGATAATTTTGACCTCTGTACGATGTACGATCAATAATGAAAAAAATCCCATAATGTACGATAATTTCAGAATTGCCCGCAAATTAGTTAAAATCTCCCGGAATCTAGATCAAGCGAGCAAGTGTGTAGCATGTGTAGCGCGCGCACAGCAGAGAAAGGGAGCGAGAGACCTTGCGTGTGTGTGCTAGTGTGCGTGTGTGCCTCACGAAGCCCATGTAAGGACCCAACCAATCGAATTATTCAGAAAGTCTAGTTTATTATGCAAAGGTTTTAAGGTTAACTGTTGTTTTATGAATTGCAACACTTGCTGCAACCTGTCAAACCTAAGCCCATTTCCAATACTTTTTAACCTAAATTAATTTGTTAAAGACTACTTTTCTTTTTCTTTTTACTAAAATTGACTAAAACCTTTTTGTGTTTTCATCGACTAAAACTTGATTAAAACCTTTTTGTGTTTTCGTCGACTAAAACTTGACTAAAACTAAAAGGGCTGCCAAAAACAACACTGATGTGAAGTTTTAGCTCAAAATACCCCACAGATATTTGTATATAGCATGGTAAATTTGTCACTTTTTGAGGGTGAGCAAAAAAACACTGTTTTTGTGTCTGTCCCTTTAAATGCAAATGAGCTGCTGCTCCCAGCACAGGGGGCGGAGCTTCAAGAGGTTGTGTCATTTTACCACACACACACACACAGACATGCACTGAAAATTTCAAACACTTTTAGCGTTTTATGTTCAAACCGGAGTCAGACAATGATGGGGAGACTCAAGAAGAAGTGACAACGTAGAAGCAACAGGACATGAATTGATGAATTTATGTAGTTGATGTGGAGTTATCTTCTAGTCATTGATTAGCATATTCTG
The DNA here is from genome assembly GCF_949152265.1 of Phoxinus phoxinus. Classification (NCBI taxonomy): domain Eukaryota; kingdom Metazoa; phylum Chordata; class Actinopteri; order Cypriniformes; family Leuciscidae; genus Phoxinus; species Phoxinus phoxinus. The sequence continues at coordinate 4,281,529 of NC_136897.1, forward strand.
TCATGATAATCTATAAAACGCGTTCCCGGGGGCGGGTTTTATGTAAATTCTAGGGTTGGTGATGTCACTAACCCAGGAGGAATGTCGTGTAGTCCTTAAAAAAACGATTTCTTTAAAAGCAAATATCTCCCTTTGCTTTGAACTTTGAGTGATGTAACTTTGCAGATGTTGTTTATGCTCAAACAGACGTTTAATTAACGCTTTTCTTATGGCATATGTTGACGGTGTTCAGCGTCTGTTTTGTGCACACAACAATTAAACATGTCAGCTTTAATAATAAATAATACATTTTTATTTATAATGCACTTTTCATTTGAGAACAAATCTCAAAAGTGCTAAAGTGCACACATTACAAAATTAAAAACATGGGCAGGAATAAGAAAACATAAAAAGTTCAATTCATCATTAGTTGTAGCTATTTTTAAATAGAAAAGTCTTTAAAAAGTCTTCTTTAGCTCTAGCTCTGGATCGACCATATTGATTTCTCGATTTTAATTGGTAATGATATGGTTTCTTGAATCTAAATCTGAAATCTGTTGATGCGTGAGCAAAACTTCACTAAACATTTGTAGTGCGCCTGCCATCCAATCGCAAAAAACTTTGCACAGTCTCAACTTCAAAATAAGTCTTTCTTTTTTTTGATGTAAAAATACTTAAAAATGAATGTTGTTTTGGTGTTCTTTAATACGCTGTGACTGTAGCAGCTCAGTTCGAGCGGCAGCACGGATCAGGCGCGTGTAAACCGATCTCATCTCCGCTTTACTACAGCATGAAATAAACAAGGTGAACAGCAGAGTATATTGAAGGATGCATTACAGCTTACCGAAATGAATCCCGTCTCATGTAATCGCTCAATCAGTGTTTCAACAGAGGAAAGACGTCAATAAAACAGCTTGTAGGCTATACAATGTCACCTAACCTACACTTAACCTGTCACTTCTAGCTAAGTAATGAGTTTATGGAGATTGAATCGCTTGTTTGAGGTAAATGTACCTCAAATAAGCGATTCAATCTCCATAAACTCATTACTTAGCTAGAAAAAAAACTAAAGAGAATTTTGCTAAACGTGCACTGTATTGCAAATTCATTATATTTTTACTTAATATTTACTTAATATTTAATGTATGTTTGAATAAATCTGTGAAATATTACAGTAATAAATTGATTACAATAAATTTTAACTTGATTCATGACTAACAAACTGGAGTAGAAACATTACTGTTATTAAAGTGTGGATATAAAAACTGCCTTATGATCAATTTAAATGTTTGTACAACTTTGTTTTAGCCATTTGAGTGTTTTTTCAGTAGCATTCAAGTATGAAAATAACTAAAATCAAAAAAATAAACTGGCAACGATTTAAAATGCACACAAATAATAAACTATCATGTTGACACGCGAGTGTAAGAGTGATAGCGGTAATAATCAAAAATAATAATTATCAAAACACAGCCAATGAACGACAGCTGTTAGAAGCTGTTGTTGAGGCTTTTTTAAATGTATTGTTCACATCATATTGCATGTCACGTCTGATCCAAAGCGACTTGCATGAAGAAACTAAGAGTGTTTTCACACCTGTCTTGTTTGGAGAATTTGTTTCTGAAACGGTTGCATTTTTTTCCTTGGTAAAAACAACAACAATCTATTATATTTGAACACAATAATCGCACTCCGAGATCCCCCGAATGAGTTGGCCTCGGGCCGCTTGAAAATGAACTCTGGAGCGGCTCGCTTGTGGTGAGAAAGCAATCCGACCCAATGGACCAATGGACCAGGCTGTAAAAGCAGAAGTGTTTGTTTTGCTGACGCCTCTCGAAATGAATCCTGGGTTAACCCTAGAGCAAAGACGCTGTGAAATGCTGAAATTTGGTCAGACAAGCATATTTCAGAGCAACCATCCAAAACACATAAAAATTTTATTACAAAATATAAATATTAGTTTAATGGTGTTTAGCGAGCATCTCAATCAATCAATCAATCAACATTTATTTATACAGCCCTTTACAACACCCAAGGTGAACCAAAGTGCTTTCCAAAAAAAAAAAAAAAAAAAAATGATGCCACAACAACTGCTATGAATTAAAAGCCAGTCTAAATAAATAAGTCTTAAGCTTAGCCTTAAAGAGGCCCAAGTCAGTGACTGTACGTATATCAGCAGGTAGCTTGTTCCAGAGGCTTGGCCCAGCTACAGAAAAAGCCCGGTCACCCCAGAGTCTGTACCTTGTCCTTGGGACTTCCAGCAAAAGTTGATTTGTTGATCTAAGAGTCTTAAGAAATTGCAACATTTCAAACAAAGCGACTTGTCTTCAGCTCTGAAAACTCCCTGAATCTTGTGTTGAACTAGAAGAACCGACATCTGCATATTAGAACAACTAAAAAAAGGTAATATTACTTAGTTAAGTGAAGTACTGTTAATATGAATCGGTTATCTTCTCTTTTTACCAGGATGCATTTGGCTCTGAAGGCGTATCAGGAACTGCTGCTGACGGTGAATGAAATGGATCGCTCAAAGGATGAAAACATCCGACACAGTTCCAGCGTCATCAAGAGTATGTGGGGGTTTTTTCTCTTCCTTTTTAAATCTGTAAAATGGATTAGGTAATTACCACGGTTTTAAATGTTTCTTTTCCTCTGACTCACCCATCTTTCTGTCACTTGTTTCGTCTTCTTCCGGCGTGTGCAGGTAATATCTTTTATCTGATGGAGTTCAGGGAGATTTTTCTGACTCTCTTGCGTAAATTTGATGAGCGAATGCAGCCGCGCTCATTTCTCCGAGATCTGGTGGAGTCCACACATCTGTTTCTGAGGATGCTGGAGAGATTCTGCAAGGGCCGAAACAATCTGGTAGTGCAGGTGAGACCTGAGACGCCATTAATTGACCGTTCGCTATGTCTGACAAGCTACGCCGCTCTCACGCCACAACATGTTCTCACGCAGTGAAAAATACATCGCGGAGCAGAGAGACACTGACAACACACTGACAGACAGGACAGACCAGATTACTTTTCGGTTACTTTTGATATTAAACATTAAACAAAGTCTCACCTTTCAAATTTCAAACCCCCTTCTCTTGTTATTTAAGCGTCCTTGGGTTTGTGAAAGGCGCTATATAAATTAAATTTATTATTATTATTAAGATATGCTCCCGATTTGATTCACTGTAATGCAGACAATACAACATTAACGTATATTCCGCAATAGCAATTTTACTGGTGGTGTCAGAGTAAATCATCAGAAATTAATCATGAAGTGTTTATTTGTCGTGGACGTTGTGCACAAACCCTGTTCGTAAGTTAAAGTAGAGAAACACTAATAAAATATTGCTCCAGGAAAAGTGAGGTTTCTGTTGCGACACAAATAAGAGAGACCTAAAATTCGTTAGAAGTTAGTCTGACATTATTATGAATTATTTGGAACACACTTGTTCTGAGAATATCATATTCCTCCCGGATCTTTTTTTTTTTTTGCGGGATAAGACTAAATCAAGTGTTTATTGTTCACTTGACTCATTTAACTGCAAAACTTCTGGATCAGTCGAATTCACAAATTAACCATTCGATGTTGTGAACCAGTTCATTGAAAAGAATCAAAAGATTCGCTCATGAAACAGACATCACTGTCGTGTCTCGGAGAAGATCTCGAAATCTTCATTTTAAAATAATGAGGAACATCATTTTTCCTGAAATGAAGTGAAGAAAATGCATAGTCTAAAAAGATGGATCTTATCTCAAATCTAAGGCCAATTGAGAGACTCTTGTACAACTATTAAGGTTTAAACATTCATTGATTGTGAAGAAAGCAACATGAAGTTTTTTTTTTTTTTTTTTTTGCTGTGGTGATGAGACTTGAAAATACATTTTACTAGCAAGGATTTTACAAATACATTTCTTTTTTTTGACTTTCAGAAAAGAAAAGTGAAACGAAGGAAACGTAGCAAGAAGAGCCTTCAGACAGAGCCCACAGATGAAGACCTGGAACAGACATGGCAGATCGTGTCTCAAGAGCTCATATCTTCTGGCTTTCAGGTGAGCTATAGAAAACCAGTAACAGAGAAACATGGACGACACTCAAGAGCATTTTTTATAACAAATGGGACAATGTTTAGACCATTTTGATCTTTGTCAGACAGTAAAAAACATTAAATGACAAATTATTGGAAAGAATAAACTGCTGTTCACGTCCCATCACCAGTGATCCCAAAACATCTTATAAATTGATAATCATGAAAAGATAGACATGACATCAACACGTAAAATGCACTCAAAAAAGATGCAAAGATACAGTGTCAGGGCCAACCAATCAAAATGGTTCATGATCAATTACACTTGGTACATTGGTACACAATTACACTTACATAAAAATAAACATCAGTAGAAATATAGGCCAGGACCATGAAGAACATTTTATGCAACTTAAATAATTGGATACACAGTATAAATTAGTTCATCCCCTCTGAATATAAAGATATGTTTCTATTTTTTAGTGATCACTATTATAATTTATGGGAAGATGACAAAATGTAGATTTTATTATCATTGACGAATAGTTATACACCATCGCACTACTGGCATTCAGTCACTTGCCTACACCGGATGTCTAGGCCTGTCGCGATAGTCGATAAATCGATTAATCGCACGATAAAAAAAATGACCTCGATAATTTTTCTAGCCGCGATAATTTAATTTGCATAGCCTACTTGTTTTTTATTTTCGACTGAATGACAACTCTCGTTTCCTTAGCGTAGGAGAAGTGAACCCTCTTGTCAGTTGCATTGTCTTTTGTGTGGGGAGGCGGCGCTTGTCAGTCACATGGACTTTGTGTGGGAAGGCGGGAGTGCTTGAGGCAACTGCCGAGAAGAAGAGCGAAAAGACGAGACGGGTTCAAAGCCAAACGCGACAGCTGCAGTGTGGGAGCACTTCGGATTTAAACCGAATGACCGTGGTGAACCACTTAACCTGAGCGAGCCGGTATGTCGCATTTGTTGTAAAACAGTATCGACTAAAACCCAGTGTTGTGCATGAACGCATTCAATGAACGACGTTCATATTTTCGCCGAACGCTGAACTGAACGAATCACTTTTCATACAATGAACGTGAACGAGAGATTTTTCGAGAGAACTCATCTGATTTTTTGTACATAGCATAGCCTATTTGTTAGGATTTTAGTAGCCTATCATAATGATTAGGCTAATAAATGCACGCACAATTATCCGTGAACTTGATTTGAACAAATGCCTTTCAACTTGTGTGTGCAAACTTCAGAGTTAAATTAATGTGCAGAAATTTGTACAAATAGAGAGTAGGCTATGTAGGCCTACTACTGTTGTAGCCATTTAAAAAAAAGCGCGTTTCATATTTGTTAAAATATTATAATGTTATTTTATTTTTCCATTTATGTTGATTTATGAAAAGTGAACAGCACGACCGAGTAAGATAGGATGCGCAATATGAGACACATGGAGCGGGTCAGACTGACATGATTTTGACCGTTGAAGTTGAAGTTGTTATAGAAAGCCTTTCTTTAAAGTGAATTTCGTTTTGTATAAATTGTATCTTAATTTTAATAAATTTTTCATCAACCAATTGCCTGTATTTAATGAATAGGCCGACGAAACAAATGTAACGGAGGCGCCCGCGCGCTATTGCACGTGAACTAGAGCACATCCTAACTTAACGAAACTCAGTGTATGCCTCACACAGACATGACAAATACACCAAATACACAAAGCTTGAAATGTCTTTAAACGAAATAATTCAAAAAGAAAAAAGAAAAAGGCTACTCTGATTATGTAATCCATTATTAGGCTTATTTATGTTCATTTCTCTCTATAAGCGCGTTCACACGGAGATGGCGATCGTCAACTTCATCTTTGCAGCCGAGTCGACACTTTTAGAGAAAACACTTGTTTATTAATAAAAATCAATACGCACGTCACCGGATTTACAGATGCACGCACACATATTATTTCGAAATAACGAGATATTGTGTTGAAATAACATTATTATTAATAATAGCCTACATCTTTGTTAAAAGTATTTAACAAATGAACGTAAACTAGTTCATTTTTAGATATGTGAACTTAGTTTATAAAAAAAAAAAAAAGAACTATGAACATGAACTAGTTCATTATCATCTGTGTGTGAACTGAACTTTGAGCTAGTTCTTTTTAAGTATGAACTGGCACAACACTGCCGGTAACACAGTAAACATGCACATGCACCTGCACATAGATGAAAATGGTCTCAGATCGACGATATTATCGTTTATCGCGATAATTTCTTGGACAATTTATCGTCCAGCAAAATTTGTTATCGTGACAGGCCTACGGATGTCAAGAGCAAATAGAAGCCATTATAGTCATTGACACTGTCTACAGTAAGTGTTTAATACACTTACTCGCATTCAACAGATACTGTTTCCTATGCACGACGTTAGCCAATCATAACAGCGGGTGTTCACTGACCACCCTTAAAGGAACCGCCCCTTATAAAATGAAAATGCTGTCAGTAATTACTCACCCTCATGTTGTTCCAACCCCGTCAGACTTTCGTTCATCTTCGGATCACAAATTAAGATGATTGAGCCGTCTCACTCCTCTATAGGCTGCTAGGCAATTGCATCTGCCGGCCCAGATAGTAAAGACATCGTTAAAATAGTCCAAGTGAATACAGTGGCTTGATCAAGCGATGTGAATACTTTTTGTGTGCAAAACCCCCCTAAATTAACAACTTTATTGAACTCTTCATTTTCTTCTGTGTGGGCCTCTGAGTGAGTTCACGAGAACGCCGCGATGCATGCGCGAGAACGGAGAAGATGATGAATCTTCTCAGTTCTCACGCATGAGTCGCGGCGCTCTCATGAACTTGCGTCAGAGGCCCACACAGAAGAAAATGAATAGTTGAATAACTATTTTAGTGGGTTTTTTGCACACAAAAATTATTCTCGTCGCTTGATAAACTCAAGATTGAGCCACTGTAGTCACTTGGACTATTTTAACGATGTCTTTACAAACTTTTCTGGTATATCGATACCTAGAAGCCTATGGAGGAGTGATCCAGCTCTCAGATTTCATCAAAAATATCTTAATTTGCTTTCCGAAGATGAACGAAACGTGGTTGGAACAACATGATGGTGACAGAATTTTAATTTTTGGGTGAACTAACCCTTTAAAAACGTATCATTCCAGAGAGAGGGTTAGAATGAGGGTTGAAAATAATAGTTTTTTGGCCAAAAAAAACCCAGTTAACTTAAAGGAACATTAAAATAATTTAAAAAGCCATGTCATGACCCCTTTAATGCATTGTGTTTTCAGGGCTTGCATTTTAGAGCGCTGAAATTCATCATGATTGTATATTTAAGCTGTGAATATTTCAATTGCAATTATTTCCCACTCAACATTTCCCCCAAAACATTTTTTAATAATCCATATCTAACTGCCAGAAATAATTTCCGAAATATTCAGTCTGTTTACAAATACCACCCATTCGGCTGTTAGTTTTTGTCTATTTTATGTAGCTTTTCAAATTGGCTGGCATAAATTCAGTAGTATAAAATTCAACAACATTGCACATCCTGGATCTGCAGGAATGGCAGTAGATCATCTCCTGCTGTTAGTCAGCCCCCCCAGCAAGTGATGGACAATGGTCTGATTTAGAAATATCCTGTTTCTCGTGTTGGCCTGCAGCTGTCAGAGAGTCTGGCTGAGGGTGCTGTGCCCTTCGACGCCGCGTCTGAGACTCCCGTCAATGAGCAGAGGACTGAAGCATTGGTCAAGATTCAAGACTGCATTATATCTCGCTCAGGACCTGAAGCTTTGAGTTTACTCCGCGCTGCACGGTAAGACATCAGGCACACCACAACATCTAGAGAGTGTCTTCTGGTTTCTCACCGTTTTTAAATGCCCAGCTTTGTCAGAGCTTTATCACATCATGCCATTGCTCCACACTAGAAAAAATATGTGTGACGCTGATCGATTCACCTGGTCCTTAAAAAATATGTAATTTGTCACCGATGCATTAAATGGTTCGTAGAAGATCTGTCAATTATTTAAAATATGTAATGAGTAATCTCATAATGTTGGTCATAGTTAACATCTTAATGTATTGGATTAAAAGAAAACTAATTTCTCATGTGTAATTATTACAGCAGTTTTTGTGGATGACAGATTTAGGCAACCATATATGACACTAGGGCTTTGACCTTTGCCCAAAAATCATATTCGATGTTCGAATTAATATTAATATTTGAATATTTATTCATAATATTTTGACCATTAAATGCCTTCAGTAAGGCCTACATTGGTATCATTTTAAGTTGTATATGTTCTGTCCACCAGAGGGCAGTGTATCAGTCAATGTCAATAGGCAGGCAATGATGTTTTCAGAAGAAAAACACAGTCACGACTGTTTTTTTTTATATATTAAAAATCAGACCCTGGATTAAACACAAACAGTATGCTTTCGACAGGTTTTATCCCCTATTCTTATCAAAAATAAATAAATCCATTGTTTTGGTATACAAAATAGGCGCTAACCAGGACGCTAACGTCACCTACAGGAGCCCAGATGACCAATAATAGCCTTGCTAATGAGCACGCGATTCACAACTTAACCAGTCGTGAAAAAGCCTCGTAATCTGAATTGAAAACAGCGTTTACAAGCAAACACATTTACAAAAAATAATGCCCATAACAGGTTCGAATATTAAAGGCTGTCTAATATCCGTTCGAATATCATTATTATTTAACTATTCAAATTAAATTTGAATAACGAAGTTCGGAGTCAAAGTCCTGTATGACACTCAAATTAAAAAAGAGATTCTGTGTATTTCAAAATGCATTAAGCCACTAAAAAGTATGTTCTATATTATGAATGAAATCCAGACACAATACATTCGCCGTGTTATCTTGTGACCTACCAGCGTCAATTCACCTTTGGCTAAGCCCCGCCCCCCTTAGTTACTGTTGCTACCTCCGTCAACTTCATCTGGGCTCTGGTTTGGTATCAACATGGCTTATGCTGTGACGGCTCTTCCTGCTGGAATTTTATCAAACTTTTATAAAGCAGCAAATAAAGTGTCCGATAGAAGTAGGCAAAAGTGTCTGCAGTGTGCGTTCGAAGGCTTTATTCAAGACAAACGGTGAAACGCAAGCAGCAACAAGGCATCCAAATACAGGCAAAAGCATAACGGTCACAGTCAAAAAATGAACCACCGAATATCCTAATCGAGACGGAGGCTGGGACTCACAATATCAGGAGCAACACTGTTCATGCAAAGCTGGGTAGGTCTCTTCACTTCTATAATCGTTATTATTTACAAAGCAAACGGACTATGCGAGTATAAAGTTGTATTTATTAGCAGCGTGTGCTAGCGTATCAACAATTAGGGCAGAGAACCGAAATCATAACCTAAACAGCATAAAACTGTCTAACTAGTATAACTTAACTTCACACACAGTAAGGTTAAAAGCTAAATGTATCTTAGAGTAAAGGTGTGCTTGTTGATCCTTGAGGGGTTTCGCTGAGTCGCTGACTGAGAGGACGTCCACACAGTTTAATCCAAAGACGACACTTGTCATTAACTTCGGTTTTGGGAAGGGGAAAAAACGGACACCCCCTCCAACCTCTCTGGGAAACGCGTATCTGTTTTACAAATGCCCCAGGCACAACGTTTAACCATATTTCTTATAAAACGACGACGTAATAGCCTGCCGAGACCAAAAATATGAGCCTCCTGTGTTAAAGTCAATGGAGCGCCGTGAAAAAGTGTCGGACCCTCTGTGGAGCTCGTTCTTGGCTGCGCTGTGATTGGTCAATCTACATTCTAGGGCGTGGCTTAGCCAACGGCGAATTGCATTGCGTCACTGGCATTTACAAATCCTCTCCTGATGCCTCATGGGATAGTAAAGCATCCTTCATATGCACACTTAAGAATCTTGCCTGAAGTATCAGGTCATCTGGGTACTTTTGTCCTGCTCTTTCATGAGTACTGTGAATTTGGACGTACTACTTTTGTCACATACTGTTTTTCGCCTACTATATAGTAGGGATTAGGGAAGGATGCGATTTCGGATGCAGCCAATAATTGAAAATTGCCAAAATATTGGATGTTAAATTTCTACCAGCGGTATATAACCAGCCCCTTTGTTTGTGAAAGAGGGAGATTGTTGCTGCAGTTATGATTCATTTCAATCAGCTGGAAGATTCCAGTCTGCTTTTAGATATGATGGTTTAAGAAAACAAATTTGATAAATGCATTAACAGTGTTAAAAGGGGTCATGAACTGGCTTAAAAAAAAAATTTATATTGTTGTCTGAGGTCAACTTATGACGTTCGCTTGCCTTTTACATTCAAAAACATCAAAATGAATAAGTAATCGGCTATTTTCTACCCTGGGTTTGAGCCTAGCTCCTGAAACGCTCGTTTTTATGGGCATTGAAGACTCGGAAGTAAACGCCCACTGCTATGATTGGATAACAGTTTTGCATATTATGAGTTCAATGTAATGCGTGAATCGGTGGGCGGGGCTAAGTCGATCTTCTGCGGAGGCGGGGTTTGAGACCCTCTGACGTCATAGATCCCAACTTTGAAAAACCTGTCGTTCACTGGGCCTGGTGTCAATAAAAGCTTTTTTCAGTTCTGAAACTTACAGGATATTCTTATAGTATGATGACCTCTTATATGTCAAAAGCTCATTGAAAATTAGATTTCTCAGTTCATCACCCCTTTAAATAAGTGTTATTTAACACAATTAACTGTTGCCTTTGGATTGCTCAGTTGGGATGTTCAATTTAGTGAATCAATCAATAATACTATTGATTAGCATTACCAAACATGGACGTTTATTATTATTTTAATTTAATACTGTGAAGCTGCTTTGATACAATCTGTATTGTGAAAAGCGCTATACAAATATTCTTGACTTGACTTGACCTAATTGCATACATTAAAGTGAATTCTTTATATTGTGTTCGATATTTGCTTCCTGTGATCGCAGCAAACAAAACACATTCACTGTGATTTTATAATTACAATATTTCTGCTGTTTTTGTTATCTGATAGTAAAGGTTATGACGGAGTTAGGACTGATTCTGAATTGCAGAGAGAAAGGATGTACTCATTCTCTGGGTGTGTGTGTGTTGAATCAGGGCGGTGTGGCCTGAAGGAGAAGCGTTTGGATCTGTTGAGGTGGAGCCGGAGGAGGAACTAGAACTTCTGAAGCAGATTCTTTTCACGAAGCTCCCTCGTAAGATCACAATACTACACTATATTACTGTACCTGATACCATCACAAACAATATTACATTATACAACATTATGAACAATACTACACTGTACTACTACTATGATTCTGTGCTTTTTTGATTTATCATCTTTCTGCTCTGTTATTTTACGTCAATGTTTGATTGTTTTTTCTCAGAGATGAAGAACTAACTGCAATTCTTCTTAGTAGATGCTATATAGTAAATGTTTCTCTTTTGCAGCATGGCTGACGTTTATTGTCAAAAGTTAATTGACAGCGCTTTATGCATTTTCTCTGCTCTCTGAAATGTTCAGCAGTTTATTATTATTTGAATAATATTTTACTTATTTCATCTTTTTATTTTCAAATAAAGTGTTTTCCAGTATCAATAGTTTTTTGCTTTAGTATCAAAATTCAAATCAATAAATTTGACTGGTTTTGATACTGACTAGGGATGAGCAACGATTAATCGCATCCAAAATAAAAGTTTGTGTTTAAATAATATATGTATGTGTACTGTGTATAATTATTTTGTATATATAAATACACACATATGCATATATATACTTAAGAACTATTCGCATGTATACATTTATACATAGTTTATATTATATATAAATAACACATTTTTCTTAAATATATACATGCGTGTGTGTATACAAAATAATTATACACACTACACATACATATATTATTTAAACACAAACTTTTATTTTTGATGCGATTAATCGTTGTCCATCTCTAGTACTGACTCCTAAAATATAGGTTTTCTGTTTTTCCACCTGATACCATTACAAACAATACTCGTCTGTTATTGGCAATACTGGAGGAGCATAGTGATAGATGGACTTTGTCTTTGTGTTGCGTAGGGTCCGTTCCTTTAGATGCGGCTCTGGAGGAAGAGGATGGAGTCGAGTTGGAGGAAGAGGAAGAGCTGGAGTCTGTTGCTGTGTCCGAGACGGAGTTCAACTTCTTAGATTTCATCAAGAGGTGCGTGGAGAGAAGATGTAAAGAGTTAATTTTCCCAGCTAAAAACTAAACTTCCAGTCTTGTGTTTTCTGTATTGATAAAACCAATATGCCAATAAGGAATGATTTAATGCAGTCAGTGGTTCTCAAATCTGTTCCTGAAGCCCCCCAACAGTGCATGTCAATCTTCTTTATCTGACACAAACTGGTCTCCCTCTAGACAATCATTTTATCCCTTAAAACTCATCTTTGATCACCATAATTACATTTAATGCCATTTCCTGTGGCCAAAAATATTCTTCATGCCTTGAATGTAACTCTACATCCCATACATCTGCCATTTCCAGTGAACACATGAACGCACGGTAATCTCAGACAACTTAATCCAGATATTTTAATCAAATCCGCAAACTCATTGAAGAACCAAATTAGCCAGGGATCAGTTATCATGATTAGAAGATCTGGCATCTGTCAAATCATCTCAGATGTATTAAGCGAGGTATGAAGAACGGACTCCAGTGATGAACCTCAGCTAACATCACTGATGGTGTGTCCAGGTGCATCACAAGATGATGCCATATATGTGACAGTTTATAGGCCTTATTGACAAAAGCTGCTTTTCCTCCGTCCGCCCAAACCGTTCTTGTTGCTTAAAGGGGAACTGTCGCCAAAATTGAATCTAGGCTCTTTTTGTTAATCTACCCGAGTCAAACTTTTGTGTAAAAGCATAATCAGAATGGAAACGCCACTTTTAAGATTGACCGTATTTTAGTTTTCGGTCAAAATGCCTTTTGAATGGGAGTGCATGGGGCACGTATATGATAGCATCAAAATCGCTATTTTTAAAACACTAATGCGGCTCGACACATGAAACTGTGCTTGAAGTGTCACCAGCGGCTCTACACATGAACTCCAGCATTGACAACACTGTTTGAGTACACAAAGTTTACTAAAAAGAAAGGTTTTGTACGACTCACTTCATCCGTTAGTGTTTCTGGTGGCTGGAATTTTGTCAGTCAAAAGTAGTCGATCTCCGAATCCAACGTAACATGAGGAAAGTAAAGATGGAAAGCTCCTTGCATTCGGAGATCGACTACTTTTGACTGACAAAATTCCAGCCACCGGAAGCACTAACTGATAAAGTGAGTCGTACAAAACCTTTCTTTTCAGTAAACTTTGTGTACATGATATTTGTTAGCCAACAGTGCAAGTGGAAATACAAATGGAACCGTTCCTTACCGTTCTTAGAACTGTTCGGCACAACAATGGATAAGCTAATCATGCTGATAATTTATAATACGTAAGGTTGGATTAGTCTTTCTCTTGTTTTTATGTTCCAGTGATATTCCATAATTACAATTTTTGATTGACAGGTTTGCCAATCCAGCTGTTGTGCGTCCATATATTATCCTTCTGCGCTCATACTCCCAGAACTCTTCTCACACCAACCACTGCATCGCACGCATGCTGCACAGACTGGCTGTGGATATGAAGATGGAGGCGTTACTCTATCAGCTGTCCGTCTTTTCCCTGTTTAATAAGATCCTGGGAGACCCAGCAGCGTCCGCCTATCAGGTAACAAACACTACTACTCTCTACTACTATTAATACGGTGTAGCTCTTTCTGTATCTTTCGTAATCCTGAGGTTTCTGTGGCTCAACTGGTAGACCATAACGCTAACGATGACAAGTTCATTGGGTTTGATGTCTCATACCACTGCATATCTTAATGTTAAAGCAGTCCTATTATATTTTTTACATCTTCAACTTTCTTTAATATGTTTTATTACATGGCTCTGTGGAATACTTGATTTTGATTGGTCAATCGAGCCACCCAGCGGTGTGTTTTCTCCCGATAACAACCGGTAAAACTGATAACACCGGCTGGTCCGGTTAACTGAAGTCTGGGCTTAATGCTTGCTAGGAACTTTTTTTCCTCATGGAAGTTTTGCGCTAATAAAAAATATTAAAACTCAAATCAATATTTTGTGTACAGTTATTTAATTATGTCATCCGGTATTGCGGACTTGCCCTTTCGTTTCATACAAACGCAGCTTTGTATACACTAATGAATTACAAAGATAACAAACGGGAACCATTTTTAAACGGTTTCATCTTAAATCATATCTCTTATCCCCATAATTAAGTGGTGAAAAACCGTGTAAAAGTGGTATGACTGTACTGGATCCTTTAAATGTCTGTCTACTTTGAGCTTGCCACTTGCTAACAACTGCTCTTTCCGCAGAAGCTTTGCGTACTTTAAAGAGCTAATAAAACATTTCAAGTCAATATTTCATGTATAATCATTTTCTTATGTGGCAAGTAGCCGTTTAATAAGCGAGATAATGTACATTTAGCCGGTTGTTATCGTAGAATAATTCTAATCCCCCTGTCGAGGTGTATTCTGTGATAACCGGCTGGATGTACATTATCCCTTACACGTTGCTGTTTGAGCATAAAAGACACTCCATAGGGAGTTATTCTTTATATCTCTATATGCAAAAAAGGGGGTGGGCCTGGTTGAGTTAGTTAGTAGTGTTGGAACTCGCAGATTTAAGAGGTGTGACATTTCGCAAACACGCTCGAAGCTGTTGACCAATCACAGCAAACTGATCCAGCCGACCAATCAGAGCACATTGTGTTTTTCAGAAAGAGGGGCTTCATAGAGACAGGAACTAAACAGAGCGTTACTGACAGACTGGGAAGAGAGGAGCCGCAACAATGTAAAATATGGAGGAAATAATGTGTTTTTGAACATTCAAGCATGAAAACCTGTTCTAGTAGAGCCCAAAAACACAGTCAAGATAAAAAAAATTGCCCCACTTTATATTAAGTGGCTTTATGTACTTGCATCGAAAACATTTGTTAATGTTGTATTGTAAAACACTTTTGCTGCTATTGAGGTATGATACGGGTAAAGTTTGGGACAGGTTTGGTGGTATGGGTGGGTTACGGTGTAAGGGAAGGGTCAACAGTGTAATTACAAATGTAATTACATGAATTAATTACTGTTGTAATCACATGCAGGTATTTTAAGTAATATAAGTACAATGTAAAAACATGTATGTACACAATGTCCATTGTATCAAATGTGACCCTGGACCACAAAACCAGTCACATGGGTAATTTTTTTAAAATTGAGATGTATGCAACATGAAAGCTGATTAGATAAGCTTTCCATTGATGTATGGTTTATTAGGATAGAGATACAACAATTTGAGAATCTGAGGGTGCAAAAACATCGAAACATTGAGAAAATGGCCTTTAAAGTTGTGCATTTATGTTCACGATTGTGCTGCATTCACTCATGAAAATAAATGTTTTATATATTTACAGTAGGAAATTTACAAAATATTTCATGGAACATAATCTTTACTTAATATCCTAATGACCCATACAATGTATAGTTGGCTATTGCCACAAATATACCCGTGCGACTCGAGACTGGTTTTGTGATCCAGGATCACAAATTATTAATTTCAATGTTAGTACAGTGCTATGCATAAGTTTAGACACCCATGCTAAAGTTGACTAAAAAGAGGAATAAAAAATCATCCTTTGGAAATTGAACTTAATGCCTTAATTTAAAAAAATAGGAAAAATCCAACCTTTAAGGACACCAATTTTCTTTGTGAATGAATAATGTATCGTAAATAAATAAATTTTCTTCCTTAAAATACAGGGTGCATAAGTTTGGACAACCCTATGTTAAATTCCCATAGAGGCAGGCAGATTTTTATTTTTAAAGGCCAGTTACTTCATGAATCCAGGATACTATGCATCCTGATAAAGTTCCCTTGGCCTTTGGAATTAAAATAGCCCCACATCATCACATATCCTTCACCATACCTAGAGATTGGCATGGAGTACTTTCCATAAGATCATCTCTCAATGCAAATCAAACCAGCTGTTAGGCTAACTGAAATAAAACCATGCCAATCTCTAGGTATGGTGAAGGATATGTGATGATGTGGGGCTATTTTAATTCCAAAGGCCAAGGGAACTTTATCAGGATGCAGAGTATCCTGGATCCATGAAGTAACTGGCCTTTAAAAATAAAAATCTGCCTGCCTCTATGGGAATTTAACATAGGGGTGTCCAAACTTATGCACCCTGTATTTTAAGGAAGAAAATTTATTTATTTACGATACATTATTCATTCACAAAGAAAATTGGTGTCCTTAAAGGTTGGATTTTTCCTATTTTTTTAAATTAAGGCATTAAGTTAAATTTCCAAAAGATGATTTTTTATTCCTCTTTTTAGTCAACTTTAGCATGGGTGTCTAAACTTATGCATAGCACTGTACATAGTAAATCCACTTAAAGCCACTTAATAAAAAGTGGGACCAAAAAAATATATTAAAAAATTCAGTCGTTGAATTCAGTTTTTAATGTACATGTAACGGATTAATGAATTCCTTTTTTGTCCTTGCAGGAGCTTGTTACATTTGCAAAATATGTTCTGAACCGGTTCTTTGTATTTGCTGCTCAAAACAACAAAGCGTTTGTGGAGCTGCTGTTCTGGAAGACTGTGGGTGCTGTGAGAGAAATGACAGAGGGATACAATAAAGACGGGTAACTGCATGTGTTCAGACATTATTGATATTAAAGCTCATATCTTTGAGCTTCATTACAGTGCTCAAGAGTTAGTGATGTGTTTTATTCACATGTCCATATATATATATATATATTAGGGAAGGCACAAAGAAAAAAAGCAAGTGGACTCCTGAAGAAGAGGAACAGCTTCAGCGGTTGTATGAAGAGTACAAGGACTCTGGAGGTAGAGTTGCACTTGTTCACGTCTCTGTCGTCTGGTTTTTGAGGATGTTGAACTGTCCTCTAAAGGATCTGTGTTGTGTTTTTTGTTCTTCAGTGCCTGATGTTGTCGAGACGCTGTTACCGTTGCTGAGCAGCAGCCGCACTAGACGTGACGTGGTGACCCGCATGGTTTCCATGGGTTTGGTGGACAGTGTGAAGGATTTAAAGAAAGAGAGGTACCATTTTATTTTAAAGGGGTGGTAAAATGCCATTTTCACAAGATGTAAAATAAATCTCTGATGTGCCCAGAGTGTGTGTGTGAAGTTTTAGGACAAAATACCCCACAGATATTTTTATAAAGCATGTTAAAGTTGTCACTTTTTGAGGGTTTGCAAAAACGCACCGTTTTGTGCCTGGCCCTTTAAATGTAAATGAGCTGCTGCAGAGGGCGGGGTTTCAAGAGCTCGTGTGTGTTAGCAGCTGCGATTACCTCACGCACACACACTAAAATGATAGAAACTGTTCTGCCTTTAATGTTAAAACGGAGTCAGACAAAGATGGAGAGACTCAAGAAGAAGTGACAACATGTAGAAGCAACAGGACGTCTCTGAATGTTTAGTTGATGAATTTATGTTGCTGATGTGGAGTTAACTATCTTCAGTTAGCATATTCTGTCATGATAATCTATAAATCGCTCGAATAGGAACTGTTGTGAGATGCACACAGAGTGACTTTCTATTGCATGTGAAAAGACAGATGCTAAAGTTTGAGCTGACTCACAAATGTGCTCGACTACAACAACTCTTCCTCTTCTCAACATGGACTGTGTGTTCAGGGGGCGGGGCTTATGTACATTTTAGGTTTGCTGATGTCACTAACCCGGGAGGAATGTCGTGTAGTTCCTACCAGCCGTTTGTTGTAGTCCTTTTCTTTAAAAGCAAATATCTTCCTTTGCTTTGAACTTTGAGCGTTGTAACTTTGCAGATGTTGTTTATGCTCAAACAGCAACATTACACACTAAGAAAAGTGAAGAAGTTAGAACAGTTAGAAAAGTGAAATCATACTTTACCACCCCTTTTAATGTCTGAAATTTGAAAGTAAAGACCGGTAGTAAAGTAGAGCATGTAAATGACTGTTCAATGTAGTTGAAGTTTAGAGGAAGCCAGAATGCGTATCATCGACAGAAACATACATTAGCCTAACTCTGTCTGCTTTACACGTTATTTTAAACAAACTATTTATATGTGTATGCATTTTATTTTATGTTTTAACTGACAACCTTTACACCCCTACTGACTAAAACTGTTTTTCTCCTCTTCTCATTTGATCAGGAAAGGTACTCGTATCGTGCTCTGGACTGAAGAACAGGAACAGGAACTCCAGGTGCTCTTTGAGGAGTTTAAAGACACTGATGGTTAGTGCAAATAATTTTTTTTTAATATATATATATTAGAGCCGGGACTTTAACGCGTTAATTAAGATTAATTAATTGCACAAAAAATAACACGTTAAACATTTTTAACGCATTTTAATCGCACTTATTTTTGCACCGCGGAACGTTTCTCACTGGATGAGTTTAGGCGGACCGATTATACTGGAGCACCAATAGCGTTCATAACCGTCTATGTTCATAACTTGATAACTTCAGACAACAACAAACCACAGTGAACATGAACAAAGAAGCTGACGAGACCGCTTTGGTTGGCCCCGTGCATGGGACATTTTGTTATAAAAAACGAACGGCGTCGATAAGAGCATGGTTGTGTGCAAGCTATGCAACAAGGAATTCAGAACGGCTAATGCTACACTTAATGGCAAAAATAGCACTGGTCTGCTGGACTTGGTTGAACAAAAATAAACAGTATTTTGTTGCTTAAGCTTATGTATTCAGTCATTATTCAATGGTATACTAAAAATCCATGTGAAAAAAATTACTTCTCACTGTTCTCAGGTCAAATATTTAAATGCGATTAAAATGCGATTAATTTCGATTAATTAATTACAAAGCCTCTAATTAATTAGATGATTTTTTTAATCAAGTCCCGGCCCTAATATATATATATATATATATATGTATATGTATGTGTGTGTAATTATTTCATAATTACACACAGATTTTTTTTTTATGTTGCTTTTTATTTCACAA
This sequence comes from Phoxinus phoxinus, assembly GCF_949152265.1. NCBI lineage: Eukaryota > Metazoa > Chordata > Actinopteri > Cypriniformes > Leuciscidae > Phoxinus > Phoxinus phoxinus. Next base: position 4,300,643 of record NC_136897.1, read on the forward strand.
TTAATTTTTACATTTGAATGATCAAACTCACTAAATAACTCTGGATGTGTTCACACTTGACAGGTTTGGTTTGATCTAAACGAACTCTGGTGCAATAGCTCTGTTAGTACGGTTCAGATGAATAAATCTGAACGCTGCCGACGAAACCAAACAAAGACTGGCTCCAAACAAACGTCTGCGTTGCAGTCATATTTCAGTCTAACCGCACCAAAGACATCTAAACTAACCAAAAACAGGACGTGATGTCACAAGATGCGACTCTCAAGAATTACCTGGCTTTTCTTGTCATAAGGCTCGTTTCCATTACAGATTTGCATCGGGGTTTTTTCCCTTCTAAATGTCGACAAAAAACTATTGCGAAATGATGGCGTTTCCATTGACCGATGTTATGCGACTAAAACTTTATTTTTTTCCTGTCGCAATAATCATTCCAAAAATCATGGCAACGGACATTGGTAGGTTTATGTATATCCCAGCCACTGCACTGGCCATTATTATTAATGGAAGGAGATGACGTATGTGTGTTATCCAAGCATTGATGGTAAGGAAAGACCCTTGGAGCGGCACATATAGGGGTGGGCGATAAGGCAAAAATATCATATCACGATTTTTTTCAGGAAAATCACGATTAACGATTTTATCACGATTCCTTTTCATGTTGGTTTTACTATTTTGCAAGTGACTGAGCATCACAGCCAAACTAATGTCCCTATTTTAAAAACAAAGCCTTAGGTAACAACATATAAAATAAAAAAGAATGGCAGACATTTAGGCCAAAGTGGCGAAGATAAAAAATATTTGTCATTGTCTTTGTTATTAAAAATTAAGAACAAAGATACACATACACAACTTAATATACAAATAAAAAAAACAGTGCTTTATTTTTTCAGCTACAGGTGTATTTAACAGAATTGAAGAAAGTAATTAAATGAACAAATATGAAAATAAAACACAACATCGACTTCACTATATAAATTTTACATTGATTCTTATTAAAGCTACTATTAAAGTTCTCAGTCAAGAGTGAGTGAGATGCTCTTTGTATTTTGTTGTTTTATTAACAGGGATAGTTCTCCCAAAAATTTAAATTCTCTCAAGCCGCTTTAAACCCGAGTAAGTCTCCCTCTTCTGTTGAAAATAAAAGTTATTTGGAGGAATGTGGGTAACCAAAACAGTTGATGTACCCCAGAGACTTCCATAATAGTTTTTTCCTACTATGGTAATCAATGGGGACCAGCAATCGTCCAGTTAGCCACACTCCTCAAAATATCTTCTTTTGTGTTCAGCACAAGAAATAAATTAATACAGGTTTGGAACAACATTAGAGAGTGAGTAAATAATGACAGAATTTTTATTTTTGGGTAACTGTCCCTTTAAGGACAAGCGGCCGGCAGCATGTTTACTATTAGGGCTACTGTCACTTTAAGATCTGCGCGCAACGAGTCTACACGCATTTGACAAGGCAGATTTTTTCTTCATTTTTTCTATTGTTCTTTCACTTTAGACATAACCAACTTTGTTTATGTAAACCTTGTGTGTATTTGACAGTATTAGCGCAATAAGATAACTTAGTTCAGTAACGGGTGCTGTTAGACAGGCTTTAGTGCATGCGCGCGTCGGGTCTATTGCGCTCAGAAAAGCGCCCGTTAGAACAGCGCATCAGCAGCGAATGACATGTTTAACCGGCAAGGCTTTAAAGCACATGCAAATAATTCATTTTTATGAACTACAGTGTCCCGTTCCTCTGCATTGCATGTGGATATACGTCGCGCTGTACAGTATGTTGAGACGGAGGCGCCAGAAATGCAAACTGATAAAATGGACGATCCTACGATATTTATTCAAAAGCAGATCGTGGAGACATTTTAATCGTCCACGATCAAAAATCGTAATATCGCACACCCCTAGGCACATATGAGGAGTTTCTGGGTGTTTCTCCCTCATTTCTGCCTCGAGGTCTTGATTGTGGCGTTTCTTTGAGGTTTAGAATCCAGTATTCCTGTAATTCTTTTGTCTTATGAATTTAATAAAGTACTCTGTCTCGTATTCTGTCCAAACACACCGCGTCATCTACGTCTGGTGACCTGTAAATGCGCAAAAACTGTTTCCATTGTAGTTTGGTGAAATATTTCTTTTTTGAATTGCCTGAAAAACCTCCTCATGCCAGAGTAAAAACTTTTTTGCGATAAATGGGAGTTTTTGCGAAATTGACGGGTTTCCATTGGGCGTATTTTCAATTTGCGTTGCAAATGCTGCAGATCTTCATTTGTTTGTGACTGGAATTCCGGCCGTTGTTTTGCCTGTTTTACAAATTTTATAAGCTGCTCTTAATTTGGATTTTATTTGATTTTTCTTTATTTGAAAGGGGACAGCGTACATTAATCAACATTAAAACAATGTAAATGTACCCGAGTTAGCTCAAAAGTGCTAATTTTCATCGGTAGTCCCCCAGCCAGGTATGAAAAAAGCAGCCTTAAAAATAATCGCAAGTATAAAATCACAAGATAAAATTACATACAACACATTGTGATTAATAAATAAATACAATTTATGTAAAATAATTATATTGAGTTCTCGGCTGATAAAAATATCATATGTACGCTCATACAGTGAGCGAATTTATCCCAGCACACAGCATTGTTTGGATGTTTAGTTCTGTTGCTAAATGTATGTCATACAAGCAGTGTTTTGTTTTGTGTCTTTAGATTCGGTGTTAAAAATGACAGTGTGAAGTGAACACTAAGCGAAACAGGAGCAAATGTATCATTTTCTTTTTTTATTCTGGACCAAAAGAACCAAACTACTAGTGTGAACATGTCATTTCTGAATTAACATCTGATTATTACTGAATCATCTGAAGTTGTCATTACTTTCAGAGATGTCCAATTTGAAATGAAGCATGTTTCACCAATTTGAAAAATGCTGTCAGTAATTAATCACCATCATGTTGTTCAAACCCCATAAGACTTTCGTTCATCTTTGGAGCACAAATTAAGATATTTTTTATTAAATCTGAGTATTGACACAATTTTAATTTTGGGTGAACTAACCCTTTAAGGTTGATGAAGGTTCAAATCAGTGTAATTGCTTTCTGGTGGTGTGAAACTACTAATAATCACATCTCTCGACTCATTGTTACGCCTGCAAAGTCCTTTATTTCTGCTTTCTCTGCTGTTTTCGTAGATGTGCTTGGAAATATTCTCAAGCGGATCACAGCCAAGCGCTCACGGGCACGAATAGTTGACAAGATCCTCAGCATGGGTCTGGTGTCTGACCGCAGAGACCTGTACAAGAAGAGACAACGCAGCGCTCCTGGCAGGAGGACTGGAATGGTGCGTCCATCAATATATTTAAAGCCTGGTTTATTCTCTCCACGTCCGCATGAGTGTGAAGTAGGGCTGGTTCATCTGTCTGATTTCCCGATTCGATTCGATTACGATTATTGAAGTCCCGATTCGATTACAGTCGATTTTCGATTATTAACGATTCTCGATTCTCGATTGATTTTCCATTTCACAACAGTAAATTCACTACAGTAAAAATCACAACAATAACAAATTATAACAAACTTCAACATATTCTGAATCTCTATTAACATAAAATACGGATGTCCACACATCACATGTTACAGCTATCCTACCCGCTTTCTTCAGTGATTCCATGACTTCGGTTTTGGTCTTGTTGTAGAGTGTGGGGATCGCTGTGTCTGTAAAATATCTCCGAGATGGGACGTTGTATCTCGGCTCCAAAGTGTGCAACATAGCGCGATAGCCCTGGTTCTCAACGACTGGACGCAAATCCTTGGCAATAAAAGTTGCGATTGATTGTGTAATGCGCTTTGCCCTTTCCGAGCCGGGTGGAAGCTTTGACAATATTGTTTCCACGCTTCAGAGTTCCATCTTTTGCGTTCCGTCAATATTACGTTATTATCGATTTTAAAAAAAATCGATTTTTTTTTTTTTTTTTTTGAAAATCGATTTTTGGCATTTGTGAATCGATTCAGAATCGTCCACGTCCGCATCGCGATGCATCTAAGAATCGTTTTTTTTCCCCACCCCTAGTGCGAAGGTGTGTGCGTGGAAAAAAATTACACCATCACTGTGTGGGCGGTTGTGCGTTGAGTTTCATGAATTTCATGTGGCAGTGTGCATGACATTTTTGTGCCTTTGCGCAGCGATTCTGGCCAAGCAGGGACCGGCTCTTTGCGGCACCCAGTTTGCCTTGTGTTATGAAGGGTAATGAATAGAAAAATTTTCTCATTGACATGTCATAGCACAAAATATAAAATTATATTTTATATTATTTTACTTTCTCCACTACCTGAGCTTTACAGAAACGAAAGTTAAATGACTTTTATTTTAAGTGTCATTCATGTGACATACTAAATCAACTACTCTATTTAAAATGGTTTTGACTATTTATTTGTCGAGCAAAATTCCAGTAAAAGAGATGACTATTTACATATTTAATTGGCTATATTTTAATCAAATGTTATGAAAGCAACACTATGAATTCAAATTGATTTCACTCAGTAAGCCTTTAGGTTGTAATGAATTGTAAACATGTCTGAAATGTTCATCTAGTTCATGAATTATTGAATAAAAACCATAAAATACAATGATTAAATAAAAAAATTGTAACAATTCTGGGGGGCATCTTACTAGGGCTGAACGATATTCTGTTTTAACATCGACATCGCGATGTGCGAGTGAGCGATAGTCACATCGCCGGAACATGCGATGTGAAGGGTAGTAGCACGAGGGGGAGATATTAAATGCGCTTCATGAGGCACGCGCGCGGTCTCTTGCTCTCTCTGCCGTACACGCGCTGCGCGGTTTGGAGCACAGTCTCTGTCTCGCGGGCGCGCTCGCTCTAGATTCCGGAGATTTTAACTAATTCGCGGGCATCAGTGAGCTATCAATATGTGGGAGACTCCCGGAACTTCCGGGAGACTTGGGATGTCTGTATTTTTTATACTGAAATAATATCGGCATTAGAATTATTGATTTTTCATAACGCAATTTTTTTTTGTGCCCCCTCAGCGCGTGATGCGCGTGGTGGGAGCGGCGGCGCTGACAGGCGGTATGGTGTAAAGCTGCTGTTTAAATGTGTTCGGCTTTTCTGTTTACAGAAACATGTTCTCTAATCTGTTTAGAAGATTTAATACAATACAAAATATATTCAAGTTTTATTTCATTTTGTTTATTTCATATTATTATGATGATGACCAACACCAACACTGTTTTACTTTGGCACTTTGGCTAAGAAAAGTTGACTTAAAAGATTGTGAACCAAAATGCTTAAGTTGTTTTATAAAAAATATATTTATTTTAAGTTATATTGTTGTAAACCAATCAGGGGGGTTGACATAAAGCAGCTGTTTTATTTAAAAATGTGTTCTGCTATTGTGTTTACAGAAATGTTCTAATTTTGGAATAAAATATTAAGTGACCTTTTTGTCACTTGTAATGAAGCGTGCTTATTAGTGAAATTATTAATATCATGGAATGGTCATTATTGACTTTAGCCTGGAGTTATGGCTCTCAATATCGCAATATATATTGTTGGGGGGAAAAATATCGCAATGTAATTTTTTCCCAATATCGTGCAGCCCTACATCTTACCCCAAATTACTAATTTTATCTTTATACTTTAAAATAAAAAGCTAAACTCAAATTTTTACTCCACAAATCTAAAAAAAACATGAATTCATCCACAAATCATCCATATGATCCCAAAAAACAAATTGACAATAAAAAGTATTCGTTATTTTCCAGAGACACAAAAGAGTCCCAATGTCACTAGCTGAGCAGAAATAAAAAATCATATTTCACTTGATCCCCTCAAAGTTGCGTTGGATTTTCTCCTTAGTGTCAAGGTTGAGAGATCCATCTATCACTGTTTTCCATGTTCGTAGAGTTAGTTTGTGGAGTAAATGTATAGACTATAATCGGTGTGTTTACACAGCTTTTTTTTTAAATGGCGGGCGCCGGCGTTTCGCGTACGTTCGGCCAATCCGCGTACACTAACGTTACTGGTAGTTCCTATAGTGCTGGTTTAGACCCTACTCTGAAGCAGGAGCTAAATTAGTTCCTCCAAAAGGAGTTACTAAAACTAAATTCATTCCGGCGGTGAGCATTTTTTTTTACGTTTTACGTCAAAAATCAGGTATTTCTGGCATTAGTTCTAGGAACTGTGAAAAGTTTCATCCTATATGTATATATGTGTGTGTCAGACAGAGGAAGAGTTCTTTGATGTGGCTGGAGAGTCCCAGGAGAAGGACATGGACATAGAGGAGGAGGAAGAAGAAGAGGATAAATCTGAGCAAGATGAAGAAGACCATGAGGATCGAGCTGAAAACTCAGCCAGAGGAGGACAAAAGAGCATGAGTAGAAACATTTCTTCAGAGAAAATCCACAGCCTGAAAAACATGGTCCAGACTTTACAGCAACAAGGTACTTGATCAGGCATGATTTTGAGGGGCTTTCTGAATAAAGGCTGAGATATTTACTTACGTTTTGTTTGTTAACAGGTCTGTCGGGGCCGGTCCTGTGGCTACAGAATTGCCTCAACAGAACGGCTGATGACCGTGAGGAGGACGGTGAGGATATAAAACATTGATTTAAAGCCTTGGTTACTCCTGCTTATGATTAAAGGAGAACTCCAGCGCAAAATGAACCTTTGGTCTAATTACACATTGTTACCTAGTCAATCGTATCTGAGATTTGTTTTCTCGTTTTTTTCGGTAAAGATATTTTATACATGGTCAACTTCGCGTATACAGGCAGAAGCCATCTTTGAAAAACAGTCAAAGGCAGTCGATCTGCGAACGCCGATCCAACTGGTGAGATGTGAACGAGACCATATGAGATTCTATATGCGTTTGTAGATCGACTGATAGAGACTGTTTTTCAAAGATGGCTTCTGCCTGTATACGCGAAGTTGACTGTATGTATAAAATATCTTCTTATTAAACTGTCTGGACACTGACAAAGTTCTCAATGCTTCGGTTTGCATGTACGGACCCTCATTATGCTACCGTGTTAGTGTGGGGCTATTTTGATTCTTGTTAGTGGTATTAACAAGTGATTTTTATTTGTCATTACTCTATGCCCTATATACTAGCGTTATACTAGCGTTATAGGCTAAACTGTTTTTAGAGATAAAGCGATTTACATTCGATAATCATGAAAACAAATCTCAGATAACGATTGACTAGGTAACAATGTGTAATTAGACCAAAGGTTCATTTTGCGCTGGAGTTCTCCTTTAAGGCTAGAGAATGAGATTGTAAAAGGTTTTCCTTTTTTTTTTGTCATTAGCTGATCACATGCCTGCTTGGCACCCTCTAGAACCGACATGCCTACATGGACACATATGTTGACTGTGCCACAGGTCAGCTCTGTGTCCATTGTAGCGTGTAGCATCACTCCATACGCATTGACCTGTTTAGTCTAAATGCAGTGAATTTTTGCTTGCACTTCTGCAACAGAAGCTGGTTTTCTTTCCCCATCCAACATACAGTATCAGTCACGGTCCCACACCGGCCAAACACCCTCAGGCTCCGTCTGTTACAGTAGCATATCATTTGAGCTGGAAAGAAAATGACGGATTTGAGCGGACCACACTGAATGTTTAGATGGTGTCTGGAAGGAACAAACACTTGGATGTGCTCCTAATAATAGCTCACATTTATCTAGGGTTCCTACGGGTCCTTGAAATCCTTGAAAGTGGAATATCAGGGGGGAAAAAATCAAGGCCCGAAAAGTTTTTGACAATAAACATGCATAGATAAAGGTCCTTGAAAGTGCTTGAATTTATTTTGTGCAAGAAGTTTTCTGGAAAAAATTCCATATTGTTCCGCTAATGTTATTTCACCAACACTTCGTGGCCTATGCACACTAGCTTGCTTGATTTACATTAGTTACGCACATTTATGCGTTACGTTAAATGTTTCCCACGTGAGGTACTTGTGTTGTATGTTGCCCTGATGTTCATATTTGCACGAAACTATTACTATGGTACCTCAACGTTTCACTGACACACATTGCAAAAATAGCCTGAAACCATGTAACCTTGCTCTCACTTGAAATGTGTCCCCACATTAAGTGCTTGAATTTGAGGGGTATTGGACCTGGAAAATCCTTGAAAGGTCCTTGAATTAGAAGTGAACCAAGGTGTGGGAACCCTGGTTAGAGCAAGCAGCAATGTAAAGTTTGGATTTCCTGCCCGATATACTGTAATTACCACAAAGACCGGTCGTTAACGATCCCATCCCTAATGGCCTGTGTGACTTCTCCACTTCCTGTAGTTTTTATTTATTTATAAGATTAACCGACTAATACAATTTTGGTCGACTTAGCCTCTTCTAGTCGACTAACGTTTAACGTTTGCGCTCTGCATAACCTCAAATGTTTCTATTTACAATGTGTTTTGCTGCGGTGAGCAATGTAGCCAATCACAGACATGTTTGTTGATCTCTTGAACGCAGTGGCCAATCTGAAGCGTTTAATGGAGTCAGGATCCAGTCACCGGTCAAACACCGGAGTTTGCACGTTTGCCAATCTTCTCATTACCAAAGTGTGTAGACACAATACAAATAAGATATTCAGTGTGCGGTGTAGGCAGCTTCATTGATTATAGCGGAGGTTTGTGAGATCGAAATGAATGAGTGACAGCTTTTCAGAGATTGTAAAGGGAACGGCCCTTGTGGGCTTTCTAGGCTGTATATAATCCATTCATTATTTTAATAAAAGTCGACACGTAACAGTAATTGATATGATTAGCTTTTGACTTGACTACGTTATCAAACAGCTAATAATGTGTTGCTAATGTTACACAAACCATGTTCCTGTTCGCCATCTCCGAGTCAGACAGCTGCCTTCTAACAATCGGCATCCTTAGAAATAATGATTGGAAAAGCCCCACCACACATGTTGACGGGATTGGTTACGTGTTTGTGACGGTAGACATTTTTGAGACCATCTTTGGTTCACTGCAGTTTTAAGGAGAAAATACTCCGCAATGCTGTTGACTGATGAATTTGGACATGGTTTGTCTTAAAGCATATTAAAAACACGTAAAGACATATAAACAACATTAAAAACTTGATTTTGTCTTTAAGACCTTCCAAACTCAGTGTTATATAAATCAGTGTGTTGAAAACATTATTCATAAATAAAAAAAACTAATTTACAGAAAGAGCATTATGAAAATTACTTTGCGATGTGACTGCTGTCAGGTTCAATATTAACCAGTTGGATGTTAAATGGCCACATACTGTAAATAATTAGACAAGAAATATTAATTTGAGTTGAAATGTTATTAGCTCATTAAAATGCAAAGTGAAGAAACCCAGACAAGATAATGTACAGTTGTACCACTTATTACATGACTTTTCACCATATAAATAATGACATGGACATAAAATATTGTTTTGAGAAGAAACCGTTTTAAAATCATACCCGTTTATTAGCTTACAATCCATTACAGAGTACAAAACAATCGTTCTAGCTACAACAAACACTTCAACAGTATTACTGTAGGCCTACTATAAGCTGTATAATCATTTCAAATATGGCTTCTCTTTCTCCAGGGGTTTCTTATCCTGTGGCTCTGGTTCCTCTGACAGAGGAGAACGAGGATGCCATGGAGAACCGGGCTTTCCAAAAACTCCTGCGCACAGTTGGCATCCGTGCACCCTCAGACGGACAGGTTGGTTTGGGCTTCTTTGTGTCTTCTCGGCTTCTCGCTTATATAGTCTGCTTCTCAATGCTTCCATATTAGTATAATAGTGCTGTAAAGCTCATCCGATCTGCGTTCACCAGGAGTCTTTCTGGAGGATTTCTCCCAGTCTGAGTGTTGATCAGCTGAGGAAACTAGCAGTGTCTCTGGACCCGGTTGAGACAGAAGCTGAAGGGGATTCTGAAGGAAACCAGGACACCAGTCGGGCTGTTGAGATGGAGGATGATGATGATGATGAGGATAACCAAGAGCTGAGAACTCAAGCACTGAGAGCTTTGCTATTGTCTCGCCAGAGGAAACACACCTCTGCTGAATCAAAGGGTGAGCCGGATACATTTTTACTTTTTTCATGCCCTGAATAAACGTGCGCAGTTTTTTGCTTATATCTTCCTAAACTTTTGGGATTTTAGCTTATTCCCCGTATCCCCCAGAGTTAGATAAGTCCATACATGCCCTTCTCATCTCTGTGTGTGCCGTAACTCTGTCTGACGCACCCACCGCTAGCCTAGCTTAGCACAAAGACTGGAGGTAAATGGCTCCAGCTAGCATACTGCTCCCAATAAGTGACAAAATAACGCCAACATTTTCAACAGTATGTATACAGTTAGAAGATGGCTGTGTCTCATGTGACCTTGTTATTTGTACACTCTGTGACTATACAAATCAACACTTGTAAATAGGAAAATGTTGGTGTTATTTTGTCACTTATTTGGAGCAGTATGCTAGCTGGAGCCGTTTACCTCCAGTCTTTGTGCTAAGCTAGGCTAGCGGTGGGAGCGTCAGACAGAGTTACGGCACGCACGGAGATTAGAAGGGTGTGTATGGACTTATCTAACTCTGGGGGATACGGGGAATAAAATAAAGTCCCAAAATGTCGGCGTGTTCCTTTAATCAAAGAACAAAGGAAAAAGAAAATCACTCACTAATCTTGACTGAATAACTTTGAATGAATCTATATTTTATGTATAAAAACAAAACTATGTAGTATTTTTACACTTGATTTCAATTTCTTCAGTTGTATTTATTTGTGCTATTGCTAATTAGCTTTTTTTGTTGTATTGTACTACTGACTAAACAACTATAAATGTCAAACATTATTATTAAAGTAGTTCTTTAGACTGCTGATTTGTGTTCATGGTTTTCAGCTGCAACTGAATGTTTTGTAAAAAGTCAGAATACATATCTCTGTTTGACTTTTTTTTTTTTTTTTGCCATATTGGAATTGAAACTGGGAATCAATAAGAATCGAAATTGCTCAAATTCAAATGATACACAACCTATTGGTCAAGACATTAAAAGCAATTGTATTACTTTGTAGTACTTTCTAATTCTGCGTACGACCTTTTAAACTACTTTGCCTGAAAACATCACTGGAATGCTATATTCAATCAAGCGTTATGCCATCGGTGTGCTTGGCCCCATAATTGCTGCTTGCCACTATATTATTGAAAATGTATTGACTGTGCGATTTAACTAAAATGACAATCATGAAGTATTTACTTGGTAATTGCCAATGAATCGATTTAACTGATTTTCTCTGTCTTCATAAGACTCTCCATCATGTGAGGGCAGTTCTGATTCTGTGGAACCAAGGTTAGTGCCAGTATTGATGGAAACTCTTCAGTGACTAAAGTTTGTGAAGGTTTACGCCAAACATTTGATGAGTTTCTTAAACTAAATGTGTTGATTTGTGTTCCAGTGATCGTATAGAGAAGAGAATCTCAAAGAAGAGAAGCAGAGTGTTGGATGATGATGAAGATAATGATGATGATCAGAGAGGTAATGAACATCTCAGAAGCTTATCTAGAATTTATGTCAAACATCTCTATACATTTCTGGTCCATTGCAATGAATGAGTCTTTGATGTAATGTTTTGTCATAATGGGGTATGATCTAGATTTTTATGAATACACGTCTTTAAAAGGTCTTTCACATAGTCCCTACAGTGGTAAATGCGGTGACTGTTATGATTTTAATACTTTTTAAACTAAATGTAAGATACGTCTTTTAAGCTGTTTGTGAAGTTTTGAAATGTACTTCAAATAAATAGAAACATCTAGAGCAGTTTCATGCAGCAGTTTATCTGTGAGAGGATGATTAAACTGTAGATGCATTTCATAGCCGGTGAATGAAGCTGAACAATATTGACGGTTAAGTCAATGAGCATTTTTACTAGGGCTGAAGAGTTTCCAAGAAAAAACAAACATAAAATCTCACAGCATTCGCTGTAACATGGAGACTGCAAGCCTATGAACAGTGTAAGAAAACTAATACTGGCTTTTGGGTGATGGGTAAATAAATATGAAAAAAAAAATAGATTTTTGGCCTTTGAGAATTGATTTTGAATCGACCACATTTAAAAAATCGATTAATCGAAAAATAATTTTTTTTGCCCAGCCCTAATTTTTACATGCACACCGTTACACTGATAAACTCCCAAAAATGCAACCCAATAAGTAAGCAAGGAAACAGCCTTTACAAGACTTCATAAATAAATCAGCTTATTTTCCAATTGTGACGTCAAAATCTAACCATTGGTGTATCTTACTCCGAGTTTTCCATTTGATGTTAAATAAAGCATTAAAACCAATGTGTAATATTCCAAAATGTCGGCTCACAGACTCGCGCAGTTACAGATTTTTGATTGTACCCCTTCCACTTGGGCTGCATGAGAAGAGAACACATTTTTATCATTTCTTGGGTCAAGAAAGACTGAGTTTTCAGTATATTTCCTCCTCCTCTACATACACATCAGGATGTGCTTACATAAGGACCATATCACACATGCGCACTTCAAAAAGCCCATAGAACGCAGGTTAATGTGTATTATACCATGGTCTGGGTGAATACTCGATTCTGATTGGCTGCAGGGTGTTCATTAAAAAGTGATATAGGACACCTAGTAAAGGAGTTCTGGTGAAACTGACTGTTTACCGTTCAAAATTAATAAATAAATAATTTATATAAGTGAACATGGTATAAGCGGGTGAATGCCCTTCGAGGTGTCCATTGTCGGGTATTAATGGACTTCGACGGGCATTAACCCTTACATATTCGATATCGCCAATCCTATAAGATCATTACAAATCACACTGTACAACACGGATCTAATAAAGTTGTGCACGACACTTATGTGGAGTATGATTATGACACCTATTGAATCGTAGGCTACGACACAAGTTAAAATAGAAGTATAAAGCATCATCAGCATGCGCTAGTGGTAAACAAATAGAGCAAAGTGAATCGCATTTTGGCAATTGTGGTTTTAAATGTGCGCTGGGAACGAGGAGAATGTGGACGCAGTCATGGCTAGGGAAAAGAGGCCATCTTGGCATGCCAATATTGCAAATAGAGCTTGAGGAAAGTATTTTTGAGTTTTAGCGCCATTTCATGTTGCATTTTTATAAAACAGATAGTTCCAGTCCTTGATTCTGATTGGTTGAGCCGCGTTCGAAGCCGTTGTAAATTACTCAACAAACATACACCCGTGAGCGCATTACATTAGTGTTACTGCGCAGCTGCCGTTTGTGATGCTTTGTTGCTGCGTGTGTTGCTTAGCAACCTCTCTGGAACTACATTGCTTGGCGGAGGTCAGTCTGTGGATACGACAAGAGCGCGCAAGTGTTTTTTTCTTAATGTGTTATAACTAGGGCTGTCAATCGATTAACAAATTTAATCGCGATTAATCGCATGCTTGCCATGAGTTAACTCACGATTAATCGCACATTTTTTATTTGTTCTAAATGTACCTTATATTAATACTTTTCAAGTTTGTAATACTCCAATCATTATGGGCATGGATAAATATGGATGCTTTATGCAAATGTATGTTTATTATTGAAACCATAGTCAACATAGAGCATGAAGACGAGACCTGTTTCAAAGGTCATAGATGTTTTTCAAAGAACTTGTTCATGTCTATTAGACACATGAAGAAAGAATAAAGAAATACCAGGTTCCCATTACTCCTCTTTCTTTGCACTGAGCAATTTACTAAAACAAACATGTTTAGATGTTTGCATGACAGGGCAGCTCTTCTGAAAATGCTAAATGTACATTTATTATTTATTATTACATTAGTTTGTCTCTCTCTGTGCCCATTTTGATGAAGCTAAATTCTCAATAAAACTGTTTTCATTGGTATATTTTACTGTTTCTGTTGTCAAACAACGGAATGAATATGAAATAGTGACTGAAACGCGACCCATTAAACATAACCAGCTCTCCCTTCCAAGATGTTAATCTGCACAACAAACCTGATAATCGAGCCGTCGTCTGATGAAATCAAATACACATACGATAAAGACAATATCTGTGCTGTGATTTCTGCTATAAGTACTTGTAAAATTAGAGAAGCAACATAATATCTGTGTTTAACTGAATTAAAGCGCTGCTCCTCTCTACAGAGAGAGAGAGAGAGAGAGAGAGAGAGGTGACGGTGTATCTTCATTTCTCCAACTAGGGGTTGGGCCACGGGTCAAATTGAGAATACGCGCTGCGTTAATCGCGCGTTAAAAAAAATAGTGCCGTTAATATGATGTTGCGTTAACGCCTAATTAACGCGTTAACTTTGACAGCCCTAGTTATAACGCTATATTTTTTGTTGCTGCTGTTTATTTTATGAATAAAATCAATATTAAAATAAATATTTTTATGGAGTAACCGTTTTATAACACCGCTCTGCGTCGTGCCTAACAACGCCCCTTAGCTTTTCTAAATCCACTGTAAAACACGGCTTCGCGGGGCTTATTGCTTTATTATTGGCTAGTCAGATTGCAATAAGAATCTTTTTTTTTTGTCTTCGATTTGAGCAAAATCAGTTTCCCACAGGAAAAGCTCAGTGATTTCCTCCAGTGCATGTTGGTGACACTATCTTTTGTCTCTCTCTCACAGATATTTCACACGTGGATCCGTTATCCAGGAGTAAGTTTGACAGAAGCCTGGATTCAGACCGGGACAGTCCCGCAGCCCCGGCGAAACGCAGATACAAGAGAGTGTTGAGTGATGAAGAGGACGAAGATGACTAGACACATGAACAGCACAGTACTATCATCATTTGCTGCTTTCGCTCTCTCTCTTTCATTTTAAAAGTCCTCAATCTACCCTTTATCTTGAAATTGTGTAGTTACCTAAAAAAAACGTTGACCATATTTGTGGTGTTTTACTATTTTGAGAAATCTTTTCCTCTGATTGTCATTTCCAAATGTGTGTTTTACATTTTACATGCTTTTTGGTTTAGTGATATTTAAACTTTATACACCTTTTTTGGTTTAATTTCTAAAATGTTCCTCTTTTCTATTTTAGTGTCTGCAAAACAAAACAACTAATTGCTGTCATTTGAATGTCATTGTTACTTGATGTCATTGAAAATGTATGCCTTTAAACGCAGCATCGCACATTTCTATAGGCTTTGGCACAGTGTTCATAATTGTCACATGACTTATCCTTATACAAAAGGACATTTTGCATTTATAAGGTAACAATCTTTGTATGTTAATAAAAGTTTCTGTATGAAATGATCAGCTTGGTTATATTTAAGACTGTATGTTTGGACAGTTAAATGACAGTGCTTCGATATGTTGTCTATAAATTGATTTCATAACCACTCCAACTAAAAGAAATACGGTAATTTAATTTCATCTTAGCATTTGCCCACTTTTCAATCGACATTATTGAACTAAGCAATTGATGGAAGTCCAGCCTAGAAATGACAAGAGCCTGGATGAAACCTTGTTCATTTATTTCAGTAATTCAAATTAAAAGGTGAAACTAATATATTATATAAACTCATTACATGCAAAGTGAGATATTTCAAGCCTTTATTTGTTATAATTTTGATGATTATGGCTTACAGCTTATGAAAACCCCAAATTCAAAATTAGAATATTGTGAAAAGGTTTTCATAAGCTGTAAGCCATAATCATCACAATTATAACAAATAAAGACTTGAAATATCTCACTTTGCATGTAATGAGTTTATATAATATATTAGTTTCACCTTTTAAGCTAAATTAACTTTTGCACAATTTTTCGAGTTCCACTTGTATACTTTTATCTCATGAATTAGTCTCATTACAAAAAAAAATTCAAAATAATAATGTTAATGTTAGCATAAAGACAATGAAACCATCAGGGGTTAAAGCTACCGTTAAGTTGGCACTTTGGCGTGAGGAGCTCAAATTATGTTGTAACCAACGTCAGTAACTGTATAGCCTTCTGGTGCTCTTCGGTCATTATTGTCTGAAAAATATTTATTTATTTTTTTACTTCATTGGAATGGTACGAAACTTTGTCAAGGTTTTGGCACTTGCTATATGAACACAAAAAAAAAAAATCATGGACATGATTCAAAAAGGTTAAATGGTACTAAAAAACAGTCACTCTTGTGCTCCTGGTCAGAAATAAGCACATTGAAAATGAATAGGAGACGAATTTCATCTAGTGGAAACTTTTGGTACTGCGGCCAAACAAAATCTTACTGAAAGCTCATTTTCTGAGAAATCAAACTCAAATTTGTTTAGATCTATGGCTTTAATTTTATTGCAGTTTTATAGTAAAACGTGTTTTTGAAAATATATATTTCATATAAAAATTAAAAATTTTCATAATAAACGTAAAATTGTTACTTAAGTTAACTTTTTTTTTCACTTCAGCAATAATTTGCCAAGTGTCGTCTTTGAAAAGAGATCAAACTTAAAGGAACACTCCACTTTTTTTGGAAATAGGCTCATTTTCCAACTCCCTAGAGTTAAACTGTTGAGTTTTACTGTTTTCGAATCCATTTAGCCGATCTCCGTAGCCTGGGAAAACCCAGACCACTTCCGGCAAATTTAGATTTGCTCTGCAAGTGGGTCTGGCAAAGAGCCCATTGAAACCCATTTCCAATCCGTCGAAATCGTGGCACCAATCAGAAACGTTGGGGCGGGCTTTACACGATGACGACAGAGCAGAGACGGTGACGCAGATTTTGTACATTACAAAGATGGATGCCGCCGTGGAACATCACTCGTTCGAATCAGCTATCGCGTCTGTTTCAAGCGATTTAAAATTGTCATTTACAAAAACGGCAAAAGTCGCCAGAAGCCATTGCTACATCTTCCTGAAAAACACAAACAGAGAATTGCTGAGAGTCTCAGATGTTTCTCCGTCGCTCTGACTGGTTTTAGATCTATCCAATTGCGCCCAGAGCCATTTGAGCGACGTCCGTTGGTGACGCCCCTGTGGAAATGAATTGTCTATGGAGCTTTGCCAGACCCTAACTCAGTTACAACTGAGAGTGGTCTGGGTTTTCCCAGGCTACGATCTCCAGGTCTGTCGGCAGCACTTTTAGCATAGCTTAGCATAGATCATTGAATCTGATTAGACGGTTAGCATCTCTCTCAAAAAAATGACCAAAGAGTTTCGATATTTTTCCTATTTAAAACTTGACTCTTCTTTAGTTACATCGTGTACGAAGACTGACAGAAAATGAAAAGTTTTCTAGGCCAATATGACTAGGAACTATACTCTCATTCCTGCGTAATAATCAAGGAACTGCTGCCGTACCAGCAGCGCAATGATATTACAAACTTAGCGCCGGTCACGTTGGAAGTTACCGAGCTGGGGACTATTTTCAGGCGCCGCGTAATATCATTGCGCTGCTGGTAAGGCAGCAGTTTCTTGATTATTACGCAGGAATGAGAGTATAGTTCCTAGTCATATTGGCCTAGAAAATCACAACTTTTAATTTTTTGTTGGTCTTAGTACACGATGTAACTACAGAAGAGTCAAGTTTTAATTCGGTACCATAAAATCCCCTAAAAATACAAAATATTCAATAAAAAAATATAAAATATAGTACATTC
Source organism: Phoxinus phoxinus (assembly GCF_949152265.1). Taxonomy (NCBI): domain Eukaryota; kingdom Metazoa; phylum Chordata; class Actinopteri; order Cypriniformes; family Leuciscidae; genus Phoxinus; species Phoxinus phoxinus. Next base: position 4,318,231 of record NC_136897.1, read on the forward strand.
ATTTAATTGAAATTTAAAAAACTCATAATTTTTGACCGCCATGCGAAGAGCACCAGAGGAAAAGCAGTGTTTCTCGGGACCCTCCTAGAATATTTTAGTAGTCTCCCTATTAATAGTATAGTAGAAATGATCAATGATATCTATACATATAGTAGCAGTTAAATGTAATAACTTTGCAGTAGAAATGTAATCAGAAATTCGAATAACTCGATTAAGATTCCTTTGAAAAGACGCCTTTAACATTCCTCAGATTGTTTCACTATAACAGTAATACCAACTGAAGAATGCTAAGAAGGTAAAGACATGAGGAAAGAGAACAATAATGAAAGAGCATCATTGACAGAGCTGTGCGTATACTCTCATCTTGTGACTCCATCATCGCAGCTCTGGGTTATATGAACAGATATGACCCAACAAGCATGATCCGCAGACACGATGCTCCAGGAAGATGATCTTCTTTCTTGTCCTCGTTCATAGAAAATGAATCTTTTATTCTCACAGGATCCATACATGATCACAAGATGAAGAACTGCAGAGAAAGGATGCAAAAAGACACTAACAAATCCGTAATATTTCATTAATGATGTTGACCGTAGAATCTCAATGAAATTAAGGACTATCTATTGTATGTCTATTCATAAATAAATACATATTGTGGTTAGATCTTTTCCCACCTTTTTTGTAATATTTAAACCAACAAAATACAAGGAACAAACAATTACACTATTTAAAAAAATATATATATATATATACATGCGGGTTAGTCGCTTCACTAATACTTGGTTGAAACTACTTTTGCTTTTAAAGGTACACTATGCAAGAATTGTACCTTAATATAACAGCTTCAAAGTCATTTAGATGGGAAACGAACTCGTAGTACGGCGAGTCATCCCTATAGCAAAGCTGGGGGGGGACGCCGTGGGAAAAAGCAAGGGTGTAATCCATCCGCCGGAAACTGAAGCCTCCCCGGGAGCCGCCACTGTAGCAGAACATCCCCTGCTGTTAGCATCCCATTGACTCCCATTCATTTTGGCGTCACTTTGACGGCGATAACTTTACATCTGAGGCGTCCAAAGACTCCATTTGTCCATTATTTATTTCTAAAGAAACACGACAGTGTATAACAGGCTCCATTACTTTGGCCATTACTCCATTTAGTTATGGCACCGTAAGCAGTTTTTGTAAAAATAGGCTAACGATTGCGTCATAACCACTCGACTCTCTGTCGCACAGTCGAGAAATTACCGTATAGACCGGCGGAGAAGCTCGCAGGCAATCGGGGGACGTGGAGCATAAAGTCAAGACAGAACCCCACAGAGAGTGATAAAGTTGCTCCTACTGCTAGCTCATGGACAGCTAATGCTCACGCTCTCCGTCTCTGAGATTCGGAAGGGAATGATTCAGATTTCTCTCGGCACAGCGACTAGAAGACTGACAGCTGTCAGACAGGCTCACGTCACATCTACGTCGTCAAGCTCAGTTTGAGTCTGCGCAGTTCGCCTGGCGATCAGGAAGTGAGTGCTTCTAATGGGCTTCACTTTTCTACGTTGAAATCTATAGGGTTGCTGTGTCCAGTTTATATACTGTCTATGGGAAAAACCAGCAATGCAAGTTTGAGAGGTGGCGCCCCCGACAAAACTCGCGAGAATCACGACTTGCTTTACGGCAATTGAAGCATTAGAAAATAATGCACATCCTTTTCTCATAACTCAACAGCCTGGAGTCAATTATTCTGCATATACTACGGTGACCTCACCTGAAGACATTGTTCAGACGATGTATTTAAAGACATTTTCCGTACATAATAAAACATAGTTTTGTGGCAAAAACATTTTCTATAATGCAGTTATAAGAGAGAGAGAGAGAGAGAGAGATTAAGTCTGTGTGTCTCTCAACAGTGTTCGGCAGCAGCTTCTCTAATATCGAAACTGTAAGTTTACCTGCTTCAAGAAAAGCAACGTTATTACCTCGCTAGTGAGAAATGTCATGTAGCTTTTAAGTTAAACTATTTTACTGATTAAAATGATCAGAGAAGAGTGTATCCGTACTGAATGTGTGTGCGTCTGAGCGGGACTTGCGCTTTCCGTACATAATAAAACGTAATTTTGTGGCAAAAAACATGGAATTAATTTGTCGTTTTTTTTATCCTGTTGTTTACTACATGTGTTTGCTCAGTCAGTGTCTCTGTGGGTTTTGGTTCTTTTGCTGTGGTCGGCTTTAAGGACCTTTGAAATCATTTTGTGAAGTGATATCGAAGTCGCTTCGGATGCAGTCACGACCAGGAACTACTTTAGCCGTGCGTTTCCCTGAAAATAATTTCACACCTTAGAACGTCCGTCAACCAATCATATTCAAGCATTCAACAGTGCCGTAATAAAAAAATAATTACTTCAGTAGAAGTTTGGATGCGATCGGTGACATCCCTCGTTATAAAAGGGCATGAACACTTGTGCAACCAGGTACTATTAGGTTTTTCTTTCCTTAAAACCTTTTGTTACTTGAATATTACATTAAAAGTGGAAAAGATCTGACATGATTTTACTTGATACATTTTTTTACATCTCAAAAAGGCCAGATTTTAACATGTATTGATTTGTTATACCCTCTGCATGCTAATATTTACAGTGAATACAGGTCAAGTGGGACACCCAAGCTTAAGCATCTTTAATATCATGTTTTTTTTCTTCCGTTTCATAAAATTTGCAATATCCAGAGGAACAGAGCCTTCATGGGAATCATCTCCCGGCTGAATATAACATTTTTCTTCATCAATTGTATGAAGAGACTTGTTACAAAACTAATTGTAATGATTTATTTGCAAAATATTCCTTGGCCACATTCTTCTCGCTTGAGGGTGTGGGCGGAGCCTGTTATTCACACGTCTGTGATGTCACACACGTTGGGGTGCTGGAGTTGAAGAATGTGCCGGACTCCTCATGGGTCTCTGGAGTATAAAGCTGGATCTGTGACTGGTGTTGTAGTCATCACTGCATACAGCGATCATGTGGACGCCTCTCATCTTTCTCATTCTGGCCTTCTCCTCAGGAGCACTTTCCCGTGAGTATTTCTCTTCTTTATACACTGAATACACGTCATGAGATGGAAAATGTAATAAAAAAATTGAAAGTATGACATTAAAGGGATAGTTCACCCAAAAAAATTTTTTTTTTTCATAATTTACTCACCCCTCAAGTTGTATCAAACCTGTATAAGTTTCTTGCTTCTGATGAACACAAAATAATATATTTTAAAGTATGTTGGTATCCCGACAATTCACGGTAGCCATTGACTTCAATAGTAGGGGGAAAATATACTACCGAGGTCAATGTCTACCGTCAACTGTTTGATTACCAACATTCTTTAAAATATCATCTTTTGTGTTCAACAGAAGAAAGAAACTCATACCGGTTTGATACAACTTGAGAGTGAGTAAAAAATGACAGAATTTTAATTTTTGGGTGAACTACCCCTTTAAGAAAAATCACTCATTTAAGAGTTCAGTCTATTTTTTCTTCTAGAATATTTGTGTTACACCCTCAACTGGAAATTGGTTGCAATATTTACATTTATTACAATTTGTATTTCAATCAATTGCCACAAGGCCTTTGATCACAGTCTGACACTGAGCGATGGATGGAGAAAAGCAAATGATCAATCTTAAAAACTTTAAACATCAGACCTGCATGTAACCTTTTACTAATGAACAATTATTGCAACTCTTGCTGTTTCTTTGTAACTGTTTCTTTATAAACTTTTTTTTTTCAGTGTAAGCCTACTTGAATGACCAATATGGCCAATGTTTTAAAGAGGCGTGTTGCGAGGCTCACTTTTAGAGCGATAATTGACCATTCTTTGGTTGTATTACCCATAGTGTTTGAGTCCAGCACCAGGCCAAGGCTTCGATCTCCTAAAAATGATTTGGATAAAAACATCTGCCAAATGAATAAAATGTCAAGGCAAGAAATGTGCATATGATTGCTCACACGTTCAGATAAACGTCCAGACACACCGTGCGGTCGGTGAGACGTCAGAGCTCTGCGGGATGTGTTCCAGCCGTGGGGATTACACCGGTACCCTCAGCTGAAAGTCACATGAAAAGGATTGCATGGGATTGTAGAGGTCGTGTGACTCGCTTTGCCAACCCTCACATTCTCGTGCTTTTTCCTCCCAGACCTTTTCACTTCAGTCGGTTTGAACTTAAGCCAACCTTAAGCAACTCAAATACCTTATTTACTTAGTTTAGCTTATGTATTAACGTATTAAAGAAAAATAAAATTCTGAAAAATCCATCTATATTTACCTAATGCATCATTTTAGTGTTTGTAGGGCTGCATATAAAGTTGAAGTATAAGGGAATTAAATTAAGATGAATGTGCACTTCGCACATGGAATGATCTTTTAATAACTGGGCCTGTTAGGAGAGTGAAAAATCACTAAATCTAGAGTTGCCCTATTTTTGATTTGAGGTTGATTTGATTTGATTCAGGTTTGGATTTGAACAAATAAATTATCTTTATATTACTCATTTGAAAACTTATTTTAATGCTTTTTCACAAATGAAACAATCTTCACTATTTCTTTCCATCATTCTTCTAGAATCCAGAACTCGCTTTGCACATTATCGTTCATGGAATTCAAAAATGTATCCGGTCTGGAGGGATGGAGATCCCAGATACAGAGATTGTTGGAAAGGTATTTGAGCACACACAGACACACACACACACACACACACACACACACACACACACACTGCCCCTATCCCTAAACCTGCCCATCACAGGAAACATTCTGCATTTTTAAATTTTTAATAAAACATTGTTTTTTATGTTTTTTTAAGCTATTTGAATTATGATGACTCATGAAATGTCCTCATAAACCACGTTTAAGTTGTAATACACATTTCATATACAAATTTGTGTCCTCATAAATCACATAAACAAGCACACACACACACACAACTTAATTCACCCTTCATTTCGGTTTATTGTTCAGTGATTTGCACGCATTATGAAAGTGTTAAAGCATAAGCAGTGGTGAACAGAAACAAAGTATTTTTTCTTTGTTAGCCTCATACATTTTTTAAGTAGCCTATCTGGACTTGATCTGAGTATTTTTCATTTTGGACAAACTTTTCCTTCACTACATTCCAATAATATCGTACTTTTTACTCAAGATTTCATAAAACCATGTTGTTCCTCGTTATTTTGAACTGATGAAATCGTCGCCCGCTCAGAGACGTGATTGTGGTATCCGTGAACAAGCGGATTCTTTTTAATGAACTTGAATCAGTCAGAGAACGATTCATTCGTGAATTGAGCGATTCGAATTGGTGACTCAATTCATAAGCTTGCGATTCGATACTGATCTTTGATTCAATATCGATTCATTTGGCTAAATATCAGGTACATTATAAATAGTAAAATATAATAAATATGCAATAATAGTAGGCTATTAGTCTTTCTGTCTTTCCTCAGTTGAAACTCTCACTGAGCGACTACATGAGACATGACACATTTCAGCATGCATCTTTCAACATACCTTCTGATGTTCATTCATGTTCATTTGGTGCTAGAGGAACACAGATCGGTTCATTTGTTCAAATTAATTCAACTCAAATGAATGCCCATGCATCTTCCCGCTGTCGTAGCAGTTTCAAATTATATAAGACTAGTGTGTTTGCATAGCGTTCTTAAAATGTTAACACATTTAGCCTTATAAAGGTTTGTTTTTATATTTATATTTGTCAACACACATTTAGTTTTTCTTGAATTCTGGGTGTTTTCAAATGTCAATGGGGAAAAATTATTATTTTCACACATGTTTGCATATGAATAGAGTAGGATATGCTACAAGTGGAAATTATTCATTGCTATTATTTACTCTCTTAGGTTTTTTGGAAGAAGAAATGCTATACCCGCCACCTTTCTTTTAAAATGTGTCTGCAAAAACCTTCTTTTTTTTGTCAGGCGGAGAGGTGACATTTAAAGTCAGAAGTGATTCTCCAACACTGACAGGAGCCAAAGCCACTTTCAACATTGATGTTGGTTTTCCTCAGAACCAGACAACACTTCCTGATGGACAGGTGGTGTGGGCGAGAAACTGCACCATTAATGGTAAGAACACTGTAAAAAAAAATATTGTTAGTTTAACTTAAAGGGCACCTATTATGACATTTAAAATGTTCCTAATGTTGTTTAGGGAGTCCCCAACAACAGTTTTACATGCATGCAATGACAAAAAACACTTTTGTTTTCGTATAATATGCATTTATTTTTACCTGATTTGCTCACCGACTCCCAAATGAATCGTTCAACGACTCGTTTTTCAAACCCCTCCTTTGCGCGACGCTAATCTGCGTTGATTGGTCAGATGACCCAGCAGTGTTTACAGAGATAATACTTATGGTTTAACACGGAGTACAATTATGCTTTTATCAATTAAATCGTGTTATAATAATGATTATTGTCCACTGCTTTGTAGTTTGTAGTAAAAAAATAAAAATAAGATAAAGAATTTAATGTTATGTTAGCGAGCATATCCCAGAGTTCATATTGTAAAAGCACAATCAGTCTTTGTTTGCGTTAGCCCGATGCATAAACACAACGTTTTTACAAAAATAAAAAAATAAAATGTAGTTACGTTACTACGAGGTATTACTCTATTCTTTAAGACAACTCCGAAAACAACGACAAACACTTCACATATATCAATACAATTGTCATTGAAGACCTAGAAGCTAAACGGTGCTTACACAACAAACAAAATAATTATTAAGCATGCTACATAAAACATAAAAGCAACAATTATTAATAACACTTACAGGTTGTAATACGGAGGAGGAAGCTGATGCAAAAATAGACTTGGAACTGAACCTTCCTTCAATATCAGCCAGCTCGCGAATCCAAGTTTGATTGCATTTAAGTTGATAAAGCAATCGTCTTCAAAACGGCGCGAACAAAGCACAAGGCTCGGACTATACTTCTGTGGTATATTTATATGAATTGTAGCCACTTAGTCTTCAAATGCTCTTCCTTGGGCAGATGAAAAAAGTTGGCTTTTGAGTCGCACTTCAGAACACAGCGTCTCGTCGCCCTGATGTTTTCCCTGGCCTTGGAGCGCAATAAGTGGGCGTATCGTATTCAAATAACTCGACAAGTTGACGTCATCTAGTCAGAGAAAAAGCTTCGGTCTTCTAACGATTCATAAAAATGACTCAGAGTCGACTCTTACTTTTGAAAGACAATAACTTTATATACGGTGCACTTTCATATTTCAAACTTTGCAGGATGTTTTTGTTCACTTAGATCTATGTTACACACTACATGAAAGGTAAATTTCAAAATTCCATAATAGGTGCCCTTTAAAAAAGTAAGTTACCTGGTTGCTTTAATGATCTACACTTAACATTTTTGAGTTCATTGAAATAAAAAAAATGAGTTAATTCAATGAAGGAGATTGGTTTACCAAATAGAAACTCAAATTATTATGTTGATTAAGTTGATTTGACAAAAGATAAAAAGTTGTGATAACAAATCATGAAAATAATTTGTATGTATGTCCCAGTTATTACTAGTAAAGTACTAATAATAATAAACTATACTCACTATAGAGTTAGGATCAGGTCAAGGTTTAGGGTTGCATGTAATTATGCACAATTTATACTAATTACTATAGTAGCAACATGTGTAACAAGTATGCTTTAAAATAAAGTTTTACCAAAAATTCTTATTGCAATATTTACAATTCCTATAGTTGTCAAATTAGTTATCCAAGCTTCCTTAATACAATACATTAACACTATGTAATATTTTAGTCTTGCACTGCCACAGATACAAATTTTGTAAACCAATTTTAAGTTTTTATGTTTTATGTAAAGAAAAATATGTATGTTTTATGTCAACAGCACTTGTTATTGCCTGTAAATAAAGCAGAAGAAAGTGTGATTCTTAATTCTAGTTTGTTAGGAATATATTGTGAATTTATATATTTATATATCTCAACCTAAAATGAATTTAATGTGTGTTTTAGGAACATCATATACTATGGGCCAGACTGTATACCCTGAGTCCAACATGCCTCAACAATGGACAGGTGTCTTTCCTGACAGGACACCCTTCAATAAGACCTCTAACAAAAAGCCCCGCTTCATCTATGTGTGGAAGATGTTGGGTAAGAGCACGTCTAAACCTGTAGTCTTATTCTAGTCTCAAATATACAAAAATAGTGGAGAGATGGATTAACGTATCCAAATAAGATCCGTCCTGGATCAACAACTTATGAAGACTTGAAGGATTAGTTCACCCAATAATAATTTGATAATGTTCATTTTTTTTGGTGAACTATCCCTTTAAGCCTTAGAATTATGGACTAGTACAACTTTATATCTGTCATTTAATTTAAAATAATTTCTCTTTGACTCTCTGTAGCTTGGTTGTTTGATTATTGGCGGATTTTTCATTGTTTCTCTTTTTCAGGAAAATATTGGCAGGTGGCTGATGGTCCCTCCTCTCTGCTGACCATTGAAACAGACAATGTGCCTCTTGGTTCTTATTCAATGGAAGTGGTCATTTATCACTGCCGTGGCAAAGACAGGTTCATTCCCCTTGGTTATGCATCTACCCAGTTCTCCATCACTGGTGAGTAGTTTGAAAACTGCACATTTATCTACACTTAATTGACCGTTCGCAAAGACCCGCCCCCCTTAGTTACTGTCGCTATGTCCGACAAGCTACGCCGCTCTCACACACACCATGTTCTCACGCAGTGAAAAATACATTGCGGAGCAGAGAGACACTGACAGACAGGACAGACCAGCTTACTTTTCGGTTACTTTTGATATTAAACAAAGTCTCACCTTTCAAATTTGGTCATTTTTTAAAAGAAATTTAAACAATAAATAGCGTTTTGTGGTTCTTTATTGTGTCGGACAGATCGCTGTAGAGCATCAGTTAAAGCTGCTCGTGAACCGATCATCTCTTCCTTCTAGTTCATTTATAGCATCAAATAAACATGAATGAACATCAGAAGGAATGTTGTTTTAACCGCGGAAAGACGTCAGTACACTCCGCTTCTCAAGTTCAAATCCTCTCATGTTAATCTACTAACTCTCCTGACTGCTTTGTCAGACAAAATGGCGGATGGCGAAGTATGATTGGTCAGATCACCTGTCAATCAAACTCCCTGCGAAGGGTCAATTAAAAATAATGATTCCAAAAGGGACTTTTTGAAGCGATGCCATAGAAGAACCATTTTTGGTTCCCCAAAGAACCTTTCAGTGAATGGCTCCTGTAGGAACCATTTTTTTCTTGGTGTGAAGAACATTTAAATAATCTAAATAACTTTTTCCATATTAAGAACTTTTTGTGGAATGGAAAGATTCCATGAAGTTTCTTCATTGCACCATAGATGCCACTAAAGAGCTTTTATTTTTAAGAATGTAGGGATCCTCTTATCATCTGTGTACTTAAAAAAAAAAAAAGCCTAAGTTTGTTCACCTGACACCGTAGTAAGTTAAGGGAATTTGTGGTGTTAATCCACTGCATAGGACTGAACTGTAGAGTAAACCAATGTTGTCATTCACTGAGCATATTCCTGCAAGCCCCTAATAACATGTCCTCTTCCATTCTAGACCAGATTCCTTTCGCAGTGACATTATCTCAGGTTGGTGACATCAACCAGGGTGACCAAAGCTTTATCCAGAACAGAGCCGTGTCCTTTAGCATTAATGTGCATGACCCGAGCCAGTATCTCAGTGGATCAGACGTCAGCTTCAACTGGGATTTCGGTGACAATAGTGGAACTCTAATCTCTCGAGAAACCACCATTACCCACACATACCTCTCAACTGGTTCCTTCAGGCCACAGGTGGTTTTGATGGCAGCGATCTCAAACGGCTGTCAGATCAATCCAACTCCAGCGGCCACCGTTGTTCCTCCTGCTCCCGTCACAGGTACAATTTCATATTCAAAACGTTCAAATATTTAATGTCATTTCAAGAACAGCTCTTAATCCGAAAAGTGTTTTGAAGAGATATTAGAATGACATTCCCAAAGTATTCACCGGCTAGTGCCTTTTCCTTTTTGCCAGATGATGCAACGGCAGTGGAAACCATTGTGCTGACCGTTTCTCCTCAGCCCGCTGATGTCATGCCAGAGGCAGCTGATGTCGTCACTGTAGCAACCAATGATCTGGCAGTAGCAGATGATGCCGTCACTGTGGCAGCCAATGATCTGGCAGTGGCAGCTGATGTCATCACTGTGGAAGCCAATGATTTGGCAGTAGCCGCTGATGTCATCACTGTAGCAGCCAATGATTTGGCAGTAGCCGCTGATGTCATCACTGTAGCAGCCAATGATTTGCCAGTAGCCGCTGATGTCATCACTGTAGCAGCCAATGATTTGCCAGTAGCAGCTGATGTCATCACCGTGGCAGCCAATGATTTGGCTGTAGCAGATGATGTCATCACCGTGACAGCCAATGATTTGGCAGTAGCAGATGATGTCATCACCGTGGCAGCCAATGATGTGCCAGTAGCAGATGATGCCATCACCGTGGCAGCCAATGATGTGCCAGTAGCAGCAACTGATACAGCAGCTGACTTGGATAATGTTGCTCAGGAGGTCGCTGAAGACACAGCTGTAGCGACTGAACTCCCTGTGGCTGACATAAATCTGGCAGCGACGGTTCTCCCAGAAACCCCTGCTGATGTAGATGACACAGTGGCACCGACGGGAGATGCAACAGTCATCGTCACTCCTGAGGCAGTGGCCGTTGAAGTCGTGGCATCCGTCATACCTGCAACCGAAGCCATCACTGGTGAGAAACTTCAAATAGATGATGACCATAACTTGATAAAGAAGTCCTTAACCAATTCATTGCATTGTATATCTAAACTATTTCCATTGGTGCTTTACTTGCAGGTGTGACTAGCATACCTGAGGCAGCAGTGAGTGAAGCAGAAGCTGAACCGGTGGCAGGGACTGAAGAAACACAGGCGGCTCTAGTCATTGCCAAGCGGCAAGCACCGGAAATGCCAGCAGAAACAAACTGTGTGATTTATCGTTATGGCTCCTTCTCTACAACTCTTACAGTTATTCGTGAGTACTTTCTTTTTTAGCACTAAACAATGCTATTACACTTGAATTCATATTTTGGGCATCATTGTTCCCAGAGAGGAAACGTGCTAAAAAAAAAAGACTTAATTTTTATATTCCTTCAGCATTACTGGCCTGGCTTAACTGTCAAAAGTGCTTCACCCATAACCTCATCTAATGACCACAAAAATTGTGTGGCAGTATCAAGACCATGTTAGCACACTAACTACTAATGTATCTCTTACTGAAGATAAAAGATAAGAGACATGCAAAATGTGCAGAGAGGTGTGTGTACGCCATGACTGTATTAAGAACAGAACAGACGTTCACATGTATTATGATGAAACCTTTCATTGACTGACAAAAACAAGCACACAGATCACTTCCAGGTTATACTTTATCTTAAGGCCATTTAGGTGGTTACATTGTACTTACTCAAAATAAGTACTTAGTAATAACAATTAATTCAATTCAGTTTCAATTTACGTTTATTTGTATAGCGCTTTTCACAATACATAATTTCAAAGCAGCTTTACAGAAAGTCGATGGATATATATTACAATTTAGAGTGTTCTGTTATCAGAGGTAACGGTCTAAGTTAAGTGTTTCAATAATGTAAATATACAAAGTCACAGTTAGCTAAAAAAAATATATTAATTTAAACAATGTTATAATGTAATGCAGATATTATGAGCTCTTTGAAGTAATGAATACTTGTTTGTTAACAAATAATTATGACATTTAGAAATTAACTTCATCTACTTACTATAGAGTTACTGTTAGGGATTGGTTTTGGATTAGTTACTTGTAATTATGCACAATTTACTGTTATTTCTATAGTAAGTAATTACATGTAGTAACTTGTAATACGTCACCTTAAAATAAAGTGTTACCCACTTCTACCTCAACTTTAGTGTCTAGACTTGTGTAAATGTAAATCAAACTGTGTAAAAGCACAAAAACAGCCTGTCTACAAATGTGTTTAATGTTCTCCACATGTATGTTTTCCCCCTTCAGAGGGAATAGAGAGTGTTGAGATTGTGGAGGTGAATAATGTGGTGGTCATGGCCACAGAGCTGGAGCAAAATGCTGTGGACCTTACAGTCACATGTCAGGGAAGGTAAATATTCACTCACTGTCATTTATTTCACAGACTGTATATCGGCTTTACTGTTCAGAGCTGTTTTATAATATTCTTAAAGGGTTAGTTCACCCAAAAAAAGAAAATTGTGTCATTCATTTCTCACCCTCATGTCATTCCAAACCCATAAGACCTTCGGTCTCCGGAACACGAATTAAGATCTTTTTTGAGGAAACCGAGAGGTTTCTGACCCCACATAGGCAGCAACGTCATTGCAACTTTCAAGGGCCAGAAAGGTAGTAAAGACACCGTTAAAATAGTCCATGTGACTACAGTGGTTCAACCTTAATGTTATGAAGCGACGAGAATACTTCTTGTTGTAAACACCAGCTATACCAGCACACACCAGCTATACCAGCACACACCAGCTATACCAGCACACACCAGCTATACCAGCACACACCAGCTATACCAGCACACACCAGCTATACCAGCACACACCAGCTATACCAGCACACACCAGCTATACCAGCACACACCAGCTATACCAGCACACACCAGCTATACCAGCACACACCAGCTATAGGTGGAGACCTATAGGTAGAGCCAATTCATTGGATGCAGATTATTAGAAGGGCCAATGGTGGGAATTTGTCCAAGACACCAGGGTTAGCGAGAGCCATCTTTTCAGCGTCTCGATCCACTTGTTTGGTGCACCAGGGTTCAAATAACAGCGTTCACACTTATTCAAATGAACCGCTTTAACAGAGCAATCACACCAGAGTTAGTTTTAATCCAACCAAACATGCCAAGTGTGAACACACCCTATCACCTCTTCCAGCAGAAACCTAGTTTTCCCAGGAGTCTCCCATCCAGGTACTGACTAGACTCTACTCTGCTTATGCCGAGTTTACACTGCACGATTTTAGTACAAACATTTGCTTGGGCTGCAGGGTGATATGGCTGTGGCTATGGTGATCTCCGAGTGAAAGGTCTTCTGGAACAAGAAAAAAAATGTAGGGTGGAACTTGATTTTGTCTGTGAGGAACTGATTAGATATTTGTGGTTTGCTATTGGTGGATCTCATGTGAGTGACAGGTTGCCCCGCCCTCACGCCAGTGTAAACATCATCAGAGAAGAGAGGGAGGAGAAGTTGTTTTGATTAAAGATTACGAGGGCACATTAATAATTATAATACAATTATATTCATAGAATAATGTAATACTCATAAAAAAATATAAAAAAATTGGGATTTCATGATGACTTATGATGACAGTGGTCGAACATGAAATATAATTGTTGTACTTTATTGTTCAGCCTTAGCTGAAAATTGGTCTTGCCATACAATCACAAAACAATTAACGATACACAATATCCACCCAATACATCTAACCATACACAGCATCCACAATATCAAAGCTTAATGTTCACATTCCCTACCACTTATTCAAGTGAAGGAAGTTCATCTAGTTATATTTGCTCTTCAGCCTGCCTAGTCAAGTGTGCACCGTGGTGTCTGACGCCGACTGCACGAGTCCGGTCCAGAGCCTGCAGTGTAATGACGTGACCCCAACCCCTGAGTGTCAGATAGTGCTGCGGCAGTTCTTCAACAACTCGGGCACCTTCTGCATCAATGTGTCTCTGACCAATGACGTCAGCTTGGCTGTAACCAGTGCCATGCTCAGCGTGGCTATAGGCAAGTGGCATTTAAATTCAAAGCATCTCTACAATAATAAACTTTCCTTTTCCTGAACCTGCCCTAGAACCTCACAGCTTCTCTTGTTTAAACCGTAGACACAAATTCACCAAGGAATACGGCAGGGGCAATACTGGGAGTCCTGGTTTTTATTTGTGCTGTGGGGGCCATTGCTTTTACTTACAGGTAAGACACCAATACACATTTCATCAAAATCAAATATGTTATTGTAAGCTGCCTAGTTGAAATGAAATCATGCTAGATGACAGTAACCCTTCAAGTGTGTTTATATGCAGGCGGTTTAAGGAGTACCATCCACTGAGAGAAGACGATACCAGTAGCAGTTTCAGTTCTGGAAGAAGCTCAGTGTCTTTAATGCTGTGGAGTCTTCTGAGCCGGAGACCCACTGCAGAGAGCCGTCCACTCCTGCTGGGACGAGTGGTGTGAAGGACAGCTAGAAGCATATTACAGGCGAAACTCGAAAAATGAGAATATCGTGCAAAAGTTCACTTATTTCAGTATTATATTATATAGACTCATGCAAAGTGAGATATTTCAAGCCTTTATTTGTTATCATTTTATGATTATCTTACAGCTTATTAAAACCCCAAATTCAAAATTAGAATATTGTGAAAAGGTTTTCATAAGCTGTAAGCCATAATCATCAAAATTATAACAAATAAAGACTTGACATATCTCACTTTGCATGTAATGAGTCTATATAATATATTAGTTTCACCTTTTAAGTTGAATTTTGCACAATATTCAAATTTTTCAAGTTTCACCTGTACATAATCTGTACAATCTCTCAACAAGAGAATTAAATATAAACAGTGAGGACCTCATTGTACTGTAATAACAAAAAATGTAATATGTAAGATTGTCACTGAATAATATGTCGTCATAAAAAACAGTTGCAGATATTTCCTGTCAATGGCTTCCCTTGGGCTGCAATAATCGGACTTATTTCCCGCCGGTATTTGTTACAACCCCAGCTGTCAATCAAGAGTTTGTAGCACTCACTAAAAAAGCAGAGCAAAAGGCAATGCAAAGTGGTTCAAAACCAATAGTGTACTTGCATTATTTACAGAAAATAAATAAATAAATAAATACATATATATATATATATATATAGGTAAGTATTAACATATGGAGGGGTGGGATGGATGTGGGTGGCGACTAAATAAAAAAAATAATACCAATACAACTACATTGACAAGCAAGAAGAGAAAAAAAACTAAATTAAAAGAAAGTCTTCAGACACCCTAACTAATCTACGCTCTCTACAAAACCAAAGTGTACTCACCCTTAACCTAACAGTGATGTTGATAACAGGGCTTTCATTATTATAGGGAATGTGAAGGTAATCATTCTATAAGTAACCCAGGTAAAGGAATTTGTCTTGTTTAAAATAATCAGAGAATAGTCAGGTTATTACAGACCATGAACACATTGACAGCTGTTCTTCAAATAATGTAAATGTAAATGTTTCAAGAAAACCTTTGCTCATGTTCAGCATTTATACAACATTAAGAATTTTTATTAAGTAAATTGATATTAACATTTAACTATTAAGTAAAAAAAAATACCCAATTACCTCTGTAGAACTAGCATGCCATTATTATAATACTCGTATTCCACTGTAAATGATTTATTAATATCATTTGCATTTTCGACATACCATGTGTTGTTTGATATCGGCCCAAGAGGTCTGATGTTTTATTTATAATGGATAATGGCCACACTAATGACTTCTCACCCCTAAATAAAAATGTCCTGTCACTTATGTGAGGTTATTTCTTGCTTGCTGGTCTTAGTTTGTGTGTACATGACTTGGGTTGGTGTTCATCTGCCCTGTGCTCTTCTCTTGCCTCTTGTGTTTGGTGTGGGCACATAACCTCGGTCATGCCGGTTTGTTATGTTGTTAATGTGGGTCATGTGCTCATCTGTCTTGCTTGTCCCTTTGTTACCTTTCTTAACTGTTATTAGTATATAATCTGCCACATTTACTATCTAGCGAAACTATCCTGCTTGTTGTGATCGCAGTGACAGAAACGTGTAGTGTGAAGCTAACAAACAGTATATTTACAGTGTATGGCATAAAACGTGTTAAATATGTTATATCTGCAGTTTTACAGTGACGGATGAGGAAATATGTTCTGCACTGTTTTCTTCAGTTTGTCTTTGGTCTTTAACTCTCTCAATTTGTCTTTTGTCTGACTTTTTGTCAAAAAAGGTTTATTGGGGACTGAATTGGTTTGATATGAAAAGAAAAAGGAATCAAAAACTCCCCTTTATATGATCACAAAATAAACCTCAGCGGTTGGCATAACTTTGCACATGCATTTAATAACAGTCACTCATGCCTTGATTTCAATATTGTCTGTTCTACTTTTCAGGAAGGCCTTAAAGTCTTGTTAATGTTTTAATATATTGTAGACATATTTAATTTGATTGTTAATCTCTTTTGATTCCCTAGTTTTCCAATAAACAAAACATCATCACTGGATATAAACAGTACATTCAATTGTATATTTTTTTAAAGTATACATTTTCTGTACATGAATATATTAAATGTTTTGCCGTTTCAAGGTTTCTAATGGCCATGTGCCCACTATATGTCGACTATAAAAGAGCCGCTCTACCTTACACACAACACAGTCAATATCCAGACATTACATACAGATCTCAATCATCAAAATTCCTTCAAGCCAAAGAATCATGACTCCTCAAACCAAGAAGTCAGGTAAAGCATTACTATCATAATTCAGAACTAACCCGGAAATAAATCTCAGAATGATTCTAATGCAGACTGTTTTACACATTACAAGCATTTTAAACTAAAATTAAAATGTAAAAATAAAATCTAATTCAAAATATTATACTATATCAATTATACTAAAATAATGCTGCTCTGAACATAGTTGGCTTTAACTGCAATAAGTCTAAATAATAAACGGTTTCAAAGGTGCAAATGATGCCATTGTCACACTTATTCAAAATATATAATATAAAAATGTCACACCTCAACTTAACTCGAGTTTTATCTAGACTATTATTAGTTTGTAAGATGTTTAGTTCAAAATGCTACCTTTGTCTTTAAAAAGGTCAGATTTTTATAATCCTTTTGCCGAAACTGATTTAAAGTGGAATACAGAAACGTATTCATAACCAGAAGCATTCATTCAAATCAGAAATATTTCTCAATGCTCATCGCAAGTAGGAGAACTCCGGCGCAAAATGAACCTTTGTTCAAGTTCAAGTCTTTATTTTTGCCAGAACGACACAAATCGCCTGGAATTCATTTTGATGATTTGGCTCACACAAGACAATACAAGACACTGGACAAGAATAACAGCACATCATCAGGCATGACATGTACAATAAAAAAAGAAAATCTTAGATAAAAAAACAGATACTTGGGTTGCTACCAATGAATATATATAATAAATAAACAAATCAAAACAAAGTGCTTGTTCATTTAGTGACCCTGAGGAGAAGGACATAGCTGTGTAAGCAGAGCAGTTAAGGATTATTGGTGTGAATTGATGGCCCTCACAGCCTGCGGGTAAGTGCTATTTAAAAACCGGGTTGTTCTGGATCTGATACTTCCTAACCTTCTACCTGATGGTAAAGGGGAGAAAAGGGAATTAGCAGGATGTGATGTATCTTTGAGAATTTTTAGACCAGTTTTGAGTAGACGCAGATCTTAGGGAGGTCCAGCCCAATTATTCTCGACGCTGTCCTACCTATTCAAGTGAAGACTTATCATCCGCTGAGCAGTTCCCCCACCATACAGTGATGGAGAAAGTAAGAGTGCTCTCTATCACAGCCCTGTAGAAGTGGAGCATTCCAGTCTTGGACACTTTACATTTCTTGAGTTGTCTTAAAAAGTTGAGCTTTTTTAACAATCTGGCTGATGTTGATGTTCCATTTAAGACTGGAGGATATAATGGTCCCAAGGAACCTGAAACTTTCCACCCAATCTACAATTTCTTCCTTAATGGCCAAGGGCTGGAGCAACTTACTATTTTTGCTCCTAAAATCGACAACCATCTCCTTGGTTTTGGAGATGTTGAGGGACA
The DNA here is from genome assembly GCF_949152265.1 of Phoxinus phoxinus. Classification (NCBI taxonomy): domain Eukaryota; kingdom Metazoa; phylum Chordata; class Actinopteri; order Cypriniformes; family Leuciscidae; genus Phoxinus; species Phoxinus phoxinus. The sequence continues at coordinate 4,336,186 of NC_136897.1, forward strand.
AGTTGTTAACCGAACACCACTCAGCAAGCAAAGACTGGCTGAGTCTTTGCTGGCTGAAATTTGGTCTAATTACACATTGTTACCTAGTCAACCGTTATCTGAGATTTGTTTTCATGATTATCGAATGTAAATAGTTTTATCTCTAAAAACAGTTTAACCTATAACGCTAGTATAACGCTAGTATATGGGGCATAGAGTAATGACAAATAAAAATCGCTTGTTAATACCACTAACAAGGCTCAAAATAGCCCCACACTAACACGGCAGCATAATGAGGGTCCCTACCTTCAAACCGAAGCATTGAGGACTTTGACAGTGTCCAGACAGTTTAATAAGAAGATATTTTATACACACAGTCAACTTCGCGAATACAGGCAGAAGCCATCTTTGAAAAACAGTCTCTATCAGTCGATTTAGGAACGTCGATCCAAGTGCGCTGGACCATATGAGATTCTACACAGTTCAGCGCACTTGGATCGGCGTTCCTAGATCGACTGATAGAGACTGTTTTTCAACAGAGCTTCTCAAACCTGTCCTGTAGACCCTTAACTCTGCCTCTAGGCTACCACATGCTTTTCCTTGCCTGTGCAAAGGATTGTGGGTGATTGGAGGAGATGAAGGATACACTTGATGCATCCTTCAAAACATGGAGGCAAAATGAAGGCTGCTTTCCAAGGATTTTTCCAATTGAGACACCCATCAACGGCGTGTGATGCCATGGCGGCTCAGGTATGCAGCCTTCCAATTGAGAAGCACACAACAAGTTATCGTGACGTATTTTCAGAGTGAAACAGGAAAATTGAATGAGAAAACAGAGGGCGTGGTTTATATTTTCCTGCTGAGAATTGGTTGGATATAGAAAAATGGTCATTCTATTCAGGTGACATCATCAGAGAAGGAAGGTCATTCCAGAAGGGAAGTAGATTTTGACAAAAAAAAAAAAAAAAAAATCAATCAACGTACACGCACGGCTCCACCAGATCTACAGACTCCACCCACTCGTTCACACTCCCCTGATTACTAATCACCACACCTGTACCTCGTCACCTGTTCACTATATAGATTCACTTGCACAACTCTTCATTGTCTGATCTCGTCTCTCTATCCTTACCTGTTCCACTTACCTGCCGTCATCCGATCCCGTTCCAAGAACCTTCTGCCATCTTTAGCGACTCTCATCTGTGTTTACCATCAGCCTCGTTCCGATCTCCATCTGTAAAGGACAATACTGTTATTCATGAGCTAAGTTCCTTTCATCTGTCTTCATTGTGTTCAACTCTCCATTAACATCTGCTGGTTTCCGTGCTTCTGTTCAAAATAAACTTCAGTATTATTTTACTCACCTGTCTGCTTCATCACTATCCGTGACACACGGATGAATGTTCACCACAAGACTAGTATTGTGCACTAACAAAGTAAATAGGATCCATTTTTATTTTATGACAATACTGCAATGATGCAAACGTGAAGGTAAATACTGTAGGTATGTAATGACGTCGCTCTGATGAACTGTGTTTCCCTTTACATGCAAACCTGGGGAGTTTCTATAGTAGCATAAAACCTCGAGGCTGTCAGGCTGATCCAATTCTGTAAAACTGGACTATGCCATACCACACTTTTGCCATGATTACATAAATTGTGGCTCAAGAAACCACACTTCCTACATGTGGAAGTAATTTACTGATGATATCCAGAAGATTTAGCTTGTTTAATTACTGTTTTGATTTCAACAGGTTTTGAGAATACGTGGTTCCTAATATGACAACTCCCAATCCAGGGCCGAAAGTCTCTGATGGTTTTCATTGAAATGACTGCCTTGAAGCTCAAGTCAAACAAATGACTTGAGGGTTAATGGTCAGTCACTCTTTGCCTGAAAGAAACTAAATAAATATGTGGACGTAACCTTTTACATTGGCAGAGCACAAAGCTTTCCATGGTCAACATAGTCTTAACATGTGGACAGACTTCAACAAAATCCTCTTTGCTTTGGCGTTCAACAGCATTTGCTGAAATTTCCTGCCTTTTCAGCAGTGATGGGCAGTAATGCGTTACAGTAATAATAGTACTTTTTGCAGTAACTAATTACTAACAAGATTTCAGTAATAATATTACAGTCTGTTACATCCATAAAATGGCACCATCGAGTGTTTGTAATAATTTCCGATTGCAATAATGTGGATTTTGAGGATCCCTGATAGATGGGTTACACTTAACCCTCCAATAAGTTAACACAGCTAACTAACTACCTAAATTAATAAATAAATAAAAATAAGGTAACTGGCTGTTGATGAGCTTAAGAATCATATGTGTTCAGAGTTTAAATATTTGGATTATATGATACATGTACCTTTTGATTACAGTCTACTCAAATATTTCCAGTTAATGTGACTTAGAGTTTGTAACCACCTTTCCCACGGCATTAAAGGCTCCCCTGAAATCAATTTCTTTCTTTTTTTTAGCTTTTAGTATGAATATGTTAGCCTTAAGGTTATATAAGCTGGTGTGCTCCAAAAAAATGACAAAATTTGCATTTAGGAGATATAAGCACTCAAAACTTAGTCTTTCACTTCCGCTAAAATGGATCACATATTTTTATGACTTCACCGCAGGCTTCTCATCACATCTTCTGTCCAATCAATTGCTCTCTGGAATCTAAAGCTCCACCCCCTATGCTATAACAGCCTGTTCTCACCCAAATGCGTCTCTATAGCACGCAGTGTGTTTATCGTGCAATTTATACGCGAAAATTAGTTTTTACGTGGATATGATACGCAGTTTTGCGCGTGCATATGATACGCACTTAATTTCGTGATATACACACGCACCCCACACCACTAATCCTACCCAAGCGTATAATACACACGCACCCTACCCCACCCTAAACCCAACCATGTGCTATCCATGCGTATACTATGCACGTAAAAACTCATTTTCGCGTATATATTACACGATAAACACACTGCGTGCTATATAGACGCATTTGGTGAGATCGGGTTGGCTATAAATACCACCTGGCCAAAGCGACTGTTGATACGCCATGGGTCGGAGATGTGTTCGTTTTTTTTTTCTTTCTTCCACTGTACGTTGGTTAAAGGTGCTATGTGTAGTTTTTCTACTAAAATGAATCCATTTTTTATTGCCTGTGTGTGAAGGGGTTTTAATCTCACAATAAAATGATCCACTTGGCGTGTTTTGCTATTACCTCTGAAAGCAAGTATTCCTATTTCTATGAGAAGTCTCCGGGTCGGGTTTGCAGCGAAATCCAGTGACGTGACTGAGACCTGCATGCGCGCTCCCGAGCGTCTCGCCTCTCGCCTCGTCTACTGACTTTGCTCTCAACAGCGACGACACTGCAACTTTATGACATGGAGTCTGCTAACACTAAGAAACGACCAGCACAACACAGACTCCAACACAAACTCCACATAATAATACATTTTTTAAAAAGAGTTTTTAGGCGTAAGGGTTTTAAGTGGGTTTCATTGTGGTCTGTCATAAAAAAACAAATATAAGAAGTAAATTAAAAAGAATTAGGTTAAGTCTTCTCGATGCTTCTTCCTGTTTCAAAGTTAATGAGGAAGCACGATCACAACGAAGATGATCACTAGAAAACAGTGGCAGCTTAGACAACACAAGACTGAACAAACTGAGGGCTATATATAGGCTATACAGTGCAAACAAAGAGCTAAATGAAATGCAGGTGAAACAAATCAGTAACCATGGAAACAAACTGGCACACGCTAGGCTGTGTCAGAAATTGCCCATATACCCTTAATTAGGGCACTATTGGAGGGGACAGCCCTTTGTCTTGGTGTCCGAAACCATAGTGGACAGTATCGAGTGCTCTCATTCAATCCCACAAAGCATTGCAATAACTAGTGTACAACTAATGTACGCTCAACGGCTAGAGAATACCCATAATGCACTGTGAGAGTTGCATGAATTCCTGCGGATGACCAGAAAATGGCGCGCGGAGCTGAATCAGCCATCCATCCTTTTTTCAATCCGCACGTCCAATGTGGTAAAAGCGTAATATCAATATCATACAGGAAGTTTTGATTGATTATTAATTGATTATTAATTGTTTAATTTCATTTATACTTAGTTTGCATGACAGAGTTCAAGACAAATCTTTTCATCTTACTACTGAAGCTGCCAGTTTGAAGTTTTTAATAACTATTAAACAGCAAGCATAAACTATGCAAAAGCGGCAGCCCTTCTGGCACTTCGTTGCCCTAATTCACTCACTCACTTTCATTCACTCCTTCAAGGGAACTATATTAGTGGACCAATGTAGGGAATAGTGAATGAGTGTATGGGCGTCGCCTACAGTAGCCTACAGTATTATTATTATTAAAGGTTAAAATTAACAACTGATTAGTATACAAATGCATATAAGGGAATTTTTATGAAGTTATATACCCTAACTTTTCAGTGATTTAAGATATTTTTGCGAAATGCTCCTCTCTAGAGTTATCTATCGAGTTTATGGTCATTGAATGGCTTTTCTGAGGTAAATGTTTAAATAAATACCTTTTATCTAAAGGTAAAAGGTGATTATTTACTAGCTGTATATTGACCTATTTCTGTGGAACCCTGGTTGAGTAATTGCATGAGACATGATACATTTCAGTAAGTTGTTCTGTGTTTCAACAGGGTTGATTGTAGCCTACCATGTAAACATTAGGCTAACATGTAGTCAGTAGCTGACATTATGTTCAATAATATTATAACTGAATACCAACACATACTGAATCAAGGAATTATTTACAAATGTATGGCAACGATTCCAAGAATTTTTAAAACTAGGTTTCGCGTGAGAAAGATGTTGGTGTGTGTTGGTTAGTTGGAGCAGGAGAAAGTACATCATCTATTCTTCACTCGCTCTGCGCTCGATTAACAGTAAACCCACAGGACGCCACTGCGCGCGCTTGACTCAACTCCATTCAGCTCCACACATTATTTCATCTTTCGACACCACTGGAGCTCTTTGCAGACTGGGATTATGGCTCACTGGTTGCAATATACAATATTTCTGACTGCTGTTCTACGTGTATGGTCATTTACTGAGACGAGCAGAAAACGAGAGTTCACTGAGGCACAGGTAATAAAAACGTGATTTAAATGCATGTGTTTTTTTTTTTAGGTTTTAGTCCTTAGGCAATACATTTAAATATCGGAAAATACCATCCATATTGTTAACTCTTATTTAATTCGAACAACAACAACAAGAATTTCAAATATGTCGTTACATTGATAAATACACAGATCTAAATAAATGTAAAAAAGAAAGAAAGAATTTGCTTGGATGAATGCTGTGTTATAAATGTACTTTTGAAATACTTTAAAGTATCGTTAAATAAGTAAATAGTTATACTTTTACACGAATCAAAAAGCCAGAATACAACGCTAAAAATAATACAGACTTTTAAAAAATCCTGAAAGAATCTTAAAGATTATGGGAAGTTAAAATAATTTTAAAAGACAGTCACAATATATTTTTGGCCAAACTCTTCTGAAGCTTTTGGGTCAAGTTTCAGAATTATATGAATTCTATCTATTAATATATTAAAATGTAATTTATACATGCCTTGATGAACTTTATTTTTTATATATTAACATCAACAACAACAACAAAAATCTCAAAGTATTAATTTGGCTGAAATTTTTATTATTAATTAACTTTGTATTGTAATTAACTGTGCAAATTGCTTTTGAATGTATTTCTGTGTGGTTTCGTTGTGTCCATCACTTGTTAACTGCTATCACAAAAATATGATAATATTAGAAGTTTAGTCATAAATAAATAAATCAAATTAAACAAAAAAAAATTGAAGCAGGTGTTTGAAAGCATATTTGTGTTACTGAACTTCTGACATAAAATGATCAGCCACAGTTTGCTGGTTGACAATACATCTTTAATATTTTAACATTCATAACATGCATTTACATTTTTTAATGATTAATGGGGTAGTTTTTGTTAGACTGCATATATTTTCACATTTCATAGATATACCTGAGGCGGTTTGGATATCTAGATACTCCACTGAACCCGGAAGCTCAGAAAGATTCCAGTGAGTGGGATATGAAAGTGGCTATTAGGTAAAATCAATGTTGTCATTATATATACATATATATATATATATATATAAAAAAATAATAATATATATAATATATATATATATATATATATATATATATATAATATATATATATATAAATGCATGCTCAAATGCTTGATTTTACTACCGACTTGATCCTAATTTGATAAAAATTCTTGTGGAGCACGCTCACATTGTAATCTCTGTTGTGTTTATTTGTGAAAGTCTCTTTCAGAGGGTGTCAGGGCTGTCAATCACGGGAAGTCTCGACAGAGCTACTCTTCTTAAAATGAGGCAGCCGCGGTGTGGTGTTGAGGACCCCTTCAACCAAAAGTCTTTCAAATACAGGCGATTTGGTGGTGGGTGCCTATACTTCCAGATTATTTCATAATACAGTCAACCTCCTTTATTACTAAATCAGAAACATTTTCTTTGAACCCTTTCTATTCATAAGAATGGGTCATCTTAATGCATTGCGATGCATGCACAATATAATATGTTGTATCATCTTGTATCATGAATAATGATACAAAACAACATTTCACATTATTATTATACTATGTGTTTATAACTTTGAAGAGTATGATGATTCATAACACATGATTTACACGTTATACTCACTTAAGTTACAACAGATTGGACACTTGTAAGAATGAGTTGTGCTGTTCCAGTGACAGTCCTGAAAGCCAGAGTCAACACCTTAAAGGGGTGGTAAAATGCCATTTTTCACAAGATGTAAAATAAATCTCTGATGTCCCCAGAGTGTGTGTGTGAAGTTTTAGCACAAAATACCCCACAGATATTTTTATAAAGCATGTTAAAGTTGTCACTTTTTGAGGATTTGCAAAAACGCACCGTTTTGTGCCTGGCCCTTTAAATGCAAATGAGCTGCACAGAGGGCGGGGTTTCAAGAGCTCGCGTGTGTTAGCAGCTGCGATTACCTCACGCAGACACACTAAAATGACAGAAACTGTTCTGCCTTTAATGTTAAAACGGAGTCAGACAAAGATGGAGAGACTCAAGAAGAAGTGACATGTAGAAGCAACAGGACGTCTCTGAATGTTTAGTTGATGAATTTATGTTGCTGATGTGGAGTTAACTATCTTCAGTTAGCATATTCTGTCATGATAATCTATAAGTCGCTCGTATAGGAACTGTTGTGAGATGCACACAGAGTGACTTTCTATTGCATGTGAAAAGATGGATGCTAAAGTCTGAGCTGACTCACAAATGTGCTCGACTACAACAACTCGGTAACACTTTACAATAAGGTTCATTTATTAAACATTAGTTAATGTATTAACTAACATGAACTAACAATGAGCAATACATTTGTTACAGTATTTATTAATCTTTCTTAATGTTAGTTCATATGAATAAAGCTGTTCGTTGTTTGTTCATGTTAGTTCACAGTGTATTAACTCATGTTAACAAGATTTTAATAAAGTATTAGTAAATGTTGAAATTAACATGAACAAAGATGAATAAATGCTCTATAAGTGCAGTTCATTATTAGTTAACGTTAACTAATGTAGTTAACTAATGAACCTTATTGTAAAGTGTTACCAACAACTCTTCCTCTTCTCAACATGGACTGCGTGTTCAGGGGGCGGGGCTTATGTACATTTTAGGGTTGGTGATGTCACTAACCCAGGAGGAATGTCGTGTAGTTCCTACTTGCCGTTTGTTGTAGTCCTTTTCTTTAAAAGCAAATATCTTCCTTTGCTTTGAACTTTGAGCGTTGTAACTTTGCAGATGTTGTTTATCCTCAAACAGCAACATTACACACTAACTAAAGTTAGAAAAGTGAAATCATACTTTACCACCCCTTTAAATTTAAATCTGGATGCAAATGTGGGCCAGTTATTAACTTATTATTAGACTTCATTTAGGCTTTTATTCACATTACATTGATCAGCGAACATGAACCAACTCAACCAAACCTGCTTGCAAACATTGGTTCTTGCAGAAGCTCAAACATGCTAAACAATTTAATATGGTAATTTACAATTGATGCCGTAACGAATAGAATGGAATGGTTGGCATAACCAAAGTAATCAACTTTGCCCTTGACATGGAGAAAACAGCTGTTTGGGTTTTTTGTTTGTCTTTGTTATTTCGTAGGATTTTGGCGAAAGAAAAACTTAACATATCGGATTTACAGCCACACACCAGATATGGGGAAAAGCGCAACACAGACCGCGATACGCTCAGCCTTTAACTTCTGGAGTGATGTCACCCCGCTCAGCTTTAAAGAGGTCAACTCTGGGCTTGCTGATATTAGAATCTCATTTCACAAGAGAGATGGCTGTCCTTCACCTTTTGATGGTCCTGGTAAGTAAATCTCACCAATCGTATTATTTAATGTAATATTAACAATGATATATTACAAAACATAATGGAACATAATACAATTAAATAGTGTTTTATATATTTTACTCCTGTCATGGTGTTTTACAATTCAGTAAGATCTGGTGTTAGACACTAGCTTGGTTGACACCAGACCCTTCTCCGTTGGTAACTGAGAGTGGGTCTGGGGAAGGTTCATTCACAGCCCATTTCCAAAGGGGCGTCACCAACGGACGTCGCTCAAAGCCTCTGTGCGCAATAGAGAGCCTAAGTCCCGCCCCTCCGCTTCCGGCTCATGGGACCTTATTTCGGAAAAAATATGTATGGTAGTCAATGGCGAGAGACAACTTATCTTTTTATTCCGTCTGAACTGTGCCCTGAATTACACATATGATGTTTGTCAATTTAAAAGATAATTATGAAAGTCAAGAAAGTCGCAGTTTGTCATAAAACAGAAGAGTAACGTTTAGTTTTATGTGAAAATCGCTCAATGAACTACATCTCTCGTCTCGCACTATACGTCATCGTTGCTCGTGTGTGTGCAGTCTGGTACAACACACTCAGGCATGACGCCGTAACGTTACGATTATAACGTAAGAAAACATGACAGACGTTAGCTTCAGTAAAGTTAGCTTCAGTAAAGTTAGCTTCAGTAAAGTTAGCTTCAGTAAAGTTAGCTTCATTCATTGAGAGAAAAGGTATGACGTCACATGTGCGCCTTTTGGGTTTGTAGTCTTTGTAATTACGTATTTTCACAGTCTTATACCTCAACAGTTTTACATCAAACTGCGACTTTATTTACTTTAAAATGTATCTTTTAAATTGACAAACATCATATGTGTAATTCAGGGCACAATTCAAACGAGATCAAAATATTTGTCGTCTCTCGCCATTGACTACCATACAATTTTTTTCTGAAATAAGGTCCCATGGTGGTCCACCGGAAGGGGAGGGACTTAGGTCTATCCAATAGACTACATGTTAAACCAATCAGAGCGATGAAGGAGATGGCGTATGCAGAGCGACGGAAAAACATCTCAACCTTGTTGTTCTTTGCTCGGTTTTTAACAAAAAGGAAACGTTCAAACCGCTTAAAACAGACGCGATAGCTGATTCGAACGAGTGACGTTCCACGGCGGCAGCCATCTTTGTTAGGTGCAAAAACTGCTTCAACGTCGCTGCGCTATCGGCATCGCGTAAAGCCCGCCTCAACGTTTGTGATTGGTGCCTCGATTTGGAAAAATTGGAAATGGGCTTGAATGGGCTCTTGGCCAGACGGACTTGCAGAGCAAATCTCAAATTTGCCGGAAGTTCGACAAGGTTTTCCCAGGCTTGTTAGACACCATCTGATCACGAAGAAAACATTCTATATATAAAATCTTAAAGGCTTCTGTCAGGAGCTTCATATAGAAGCTTTCAAACCCATCATGAGGTCCTTTTATGGATTACATTTTTTTATTTTATTTAGATACAATTTTATGAACTAAACAGCTTTTTTTTATTTGCTATTACTTACTGAGTATTCATCTTGTTTCAATATTAGTTAATAGTAGCTGAAGTGTTAATGTAGAACTCATTTGTCCTGCATTACTTCCTTCATAGGAACCTATTAATGACGGACTATTATTCTAAAGTGTTACGTAATAATGTTTTGTCAGGCCATGTTCTCGCCCATGCTGAAGCCCCTCCATCAGGAATAGTTCACTTTGATGAAGATGAATTCTGGACTGAAGGGAAGTATTATGGTTCTAACCTGCGCATTGTAGCGGCTCATGAGATCGGCCATGCTCTTGGCTTGGGTCATTCTCAGTACACTGGTGCTCTTATGGCAGCGCACTACACTGGTTACCAGGCTAATTTTAGACTGCACATTGATGATATCAGAGGAATCCAAGCCATATATGGTGAGATAATCAAGGGAATTTTTAAATAAATGAATGTTTGCCAATGGATATAACTGTCTTTGCTAATTACTCTCATGAATTCAGGTAAAAAGATCTCCAGTACAACTACTGCTGATGATATCTATGACGAAACACATCCCACTACCATGGCCCCATTCCCCAGGAGTGATGTGCTAGATCCATGCAATGCTAAACTTGATGCTATAATGCTGGGTGAGAAAACCGTGCCGTATAACAGTACACATGACCTCAGTTCAAATGCAGTAGATTTGCTTGTTCAATAACTAATTATATAGTGAAATATGTTATAGAAAATGTTCTAAAACAGTAATTATTTGTCTTAGGTCCCTGGCGCAAGACGTATGCGTTTAGTGGGGATTATGTGTGGACGGTAACAGATATGGGCCATAACTCTCCAGTCAAAATAAGTCTGCTGTGGAAGGGGCTGCCAGGAAACCTGAATGCAGCTGTATATTCCCCAAGAACCAACAAGACATACTTCTTTAAAGGTAGATAATTCTACAATAAAGTGGTGTTTTATTAGCCTGGTCCTACCAGACTCTCGTACATTTCATTTGTACAGAGTGTCTGGCCGCTCTCCATTGACAAGCGTTAACTTCCTTGAAGGCGGGTACTCTGTTGAAGTTTAAAACTATTGGATCTTCCCAGAGCCACTCTGGATCTGCCATAACCAATCGCTAACGTTTGGTCGTGACGAAACTTCAACTCACACTAGCGCACGACCTCAACGTCATCGTTCTCCGCCACTCCCCGTTCGCTGATTGGATCGGTAAAAAGTTGACAGGAGAAAACACAAGAATATACCACAAACCCAGACATAGTCCTGAAGGAAAATGAAAATTGAGTGGAAGTATGTAGGAGGGTGGAGCCAGGCTAGTGATTTATGTAAGCAATAAGGTACGAGAGGCTGTGCTGTATCGAGAATAAGTCACGGCTGAAGGGCGTTGTTAGGCACGACGCGAAGCGGAGTCAGCCGTTACTTATTCACGATACAGCACTTGCCTGTTGACTGTACACAGATGACTACGGGCTCGGGAAAACCCCTTAACTGTTAAAAGGACAAGATATCGCAGCGGACATTCAAACTGATTTTTTTATTATGAATATATAGGACTGACCTGAAGGAAAATGCTATGTCTACTGTAAATGCAGGTACACTCGCTTACTCGATCTCTCACAATACTCTACTATAGCTTCAGTGAACAATATCGATGAGATCAAACATGCGTTTAAGTTGCTAAGAGTGGTTGCTAGGGGTGTTGTGTAGTGATACATAGAACAGTGGTGAAGCGGTCATAGCCGTGTTTTATCGTAAATAAAACACAGCTATTGGCCAATCAGAATCAAGGATTGGAACTAACTGTTTTATAAATGCCTTTTAAAATGTTTTATTGAAAATTGTTGGAATTGTATTGGAGCCATAATAATGAATGTAATACAGGAGGAGCTTTTTACTCACAGAAGTCCATGGTCCAATGGACTTTATGCACAGCTGCACTACTTCCTGAACTTTAGCCAGCTCCTTAGTTTGTCCAATAATGGCAGACAGGAAACTGATTAATCCAGGTGTGCCTGACCAACAACAATAATCAGACACACCTGGATTAATCAGTTTGTCCAATAATGGCAGACAGGAAACAAAGGAGCTGGCTAAAGTTCAGGAAGTAGTGCAGCTGTGCATAAAGTCCATTGGAGAAATGGGAATTCCCAATATGGCAGCTGTAGTCCCATTTTACAATTAAAACTCATTTTTAAACTTTATGAACTTCAAAAGTCAGTAGTGGAGAAAAATAACAACCTTGGGAGAAACCTAGCTCAATGGAGGTCAGGGGGTTGACTATCATAATGTGGTAGTTGATTTCAAGCTATGGTATAATTAAAATTGATAGTATTTATCTTTAAATGATAAATACTATAGATAAAAGCAGTATGTAGTTTGACCAGCAGAAGTCAGTTTGTTGGGGTTTGTGCTGAAGTTGAAGAGGACTGAGTTGTGGTCAGAGCTGGTCCTAAATAAAACATCTGGCCTGGGTACAGACTGGATCAGACTGACTCTGGGAACCTGGGGATGAGACAGTGAAACAGACAGACAGTGTAAGCATAGACTCCACCTTTATTATTCTGCTGCTCTAAAGCAGTGCAATAATTTGCACAATAATCCAGGATTTGTGTAAGAGGATTAAGGGAATGAGTTATGTGTATGCTTGGTTAAAAAGTTGGGTCTTTAGAGTTAAACTAACATAAATGTCTGTTCCCCAAACACTGCTAGAAAGGCTATTTTAGAGTGTAGGTGCTAAATACTAAATACACTACCTGTTTGTGTATGCTCTGTGTTTTTCTGTTTTGTTTCTGTTGTGTCTAAGGATTCATATTTTGATGTATCATAGAGTCTTAGTTTACATTTTGTTTCCATTTTCTTATCCTGTGTTTTGTTCCTGGTTGCATCCAAAATCGCATACTTCCCTACTATATACTTGACGAAAAACAGTATGTGACAAATGAAGTATGTCCAAATCCACAATACTAATAAAAGAGTAGGCAAAAAGTTCCTAGATGACCTTATTCTTCCAGTGAGATTCTACAGTGTGCATAAGATGGACACTTTACTATCCCATGAGGCCACATTACATGATAATGACAACATGGCGAATATAGTACGTCCAGATTACATTCATACTACTCACATTCATACTATATAGTACATATTTGTTTAGCGGTCGTGAAGTAATAACTTAGGCGAGTTCGGATGCAGCAACTGTGGCTGCGTTTACACTTGGCATTAACATGCGATCATCATGATCCGATCAAGCAGATCGGATCATTAGGCAATCAGGACACCGTGCGTTTACATTTGTTCATATTAAGTAGCCTCTGTATCTGGATAACCGATCGGATTTCTGTTTCCTGCATAATATTTAAATTAGGTCTGTAGCACGACACCAATAAGAGTAAAGATAATACAAATTAAGCAATGTCCCAATTTCTTTCACTCACTTTACTTTCCTGTGCAATCTCCATCTTTAAATCAAATTGCGTTTTTTGAATGAAGGAATATTTCCAGAGTTGATCATACAAAAATAACTGGGTTATAATAAAAAAAAAACACAAGTCACATCATCGATCATCGGGGTTTAAGATTATAGCATGCAATGACTATATTTACAGAAATGTGAGATTAATACACATGCTGAAACAATAAAAACATTCAACATTTAAAAAATAAAAAGTTTATTCCTATTATTCCTCTGGCAAAGCAGCGCACGCTCTTCATTAAGATCTCATGACTCACAGCTGTGATTGTTCAGGCGATCACCTCGTTCAGATAATGTTGCACAATTAAAATGAAAAATTACACACACGGTATCATGTAAGTCAAACAAACTGTTTTAAATATTAAAGTTTATTGTAAGGTTCAAATAAATTTAATTTATTGTCTAAACTGCGTCTGGCCATTATTTTCTGACAGCCGCGTGGGGAGACTGGGGGATTTATATGACGTCCACCTGTGAATGCAGACACGACGGCTGGATTGCGTTTACATTACACTGAGATCCGATCACAATGCGTCCTCGACTACCTACGAAACTGGACACGCTGATCAGATAACATTCCGATCAGAAGCGCGTTTACACTCGTCTTTTCAATGTGTATGTGGACAACATCCAGATACAGGTCGCATGTTAATGCCAAGTGTAAACGCAGCCTGTTTCTACTAGTGTACATTGTTTCTGATTATGTTCACCTGTGTCTTGTTTAGTTGCTCGTTATCTCTTGTATAGTCCTGTGTTTCAGTTCATCTTTGTCAGTTTGCTAGATGTTGCGTTCTTCAGTATTTGATAGTGTTGTAGCCGAGAAACAACAGTATATCCATCAAAATTTTTGGTACAATAATTCAATTCATCATGAAACGGAGATTACGATTTTGTCAGTTTGCTACTGTATTAAATAAAATACATTAGGGTTGTTTAGAAAAGTAAGAAGACCTTGCGACTTTTAAAGCCTTTCTGTAACTAGTAATGCTATCCTTTCACACAATGCGAAATAACTGTAGTTTGGTATTCCTCCACCTGCGCTCCATGTTCTTGGTTGTCCTCTTGAGAGTATATGTGTGCTAGTTATATCATGGTGCTGGGATTTTCTCCTTAATCTTCTTTAGCCATAGAGGAGACACAGAAACCAGGGTGCTAGAGAGGACAGAACCATGGTTACCGTTGCAGTGTCCAGTTGGTATGCTGTAGAGTTGCGCAGATCTATAAGATTATTAATAAAGTGGTCAAAGGAATAGTTCTACCAGATTAGTAATATGGTGTGTATCTTTACAAATGAAGAACTTTAATGAATTTTAAAGCCTAAAAACAATCGGCAGAAGTAAAAGCTAAAAAAATAAAAGAAATAAAAACCTGCCAGAAGTAAAAGACTGCACCACGGTCGCATGACTTTAATGTCACCATCACTAAGCTTCCCACAACTCACTCACACTTTATTCTAACATCTACAAGTCAGAAAGTTTGAGTTGGAATAATTGGTAAGATGTTCGGCAATGTTCGGCAATCTCTGTAGTCCTGTTTAAATACTTGTTAACAAATGCATTTTTCAAAACACGTAAAAGCTTAAATAATCACGAGTGGGGTATTACTGATGTGTTTTACGTCACAGGTTGAAACATGAAAATGTCTTGACATTCACCAACCTTCCCTTCTTACAGTTAAAAAAGTATTTAAGTAATCTAACGGATGGCTCTCGGGCAAATCAAGTGCAATAAAATAAATAAAAACAAGTTTGGTGTGAGCGAAATCCATGGAGAAAAAAAACTGGACTGTGAATTGTTCATGAACGCATCACTACTTGTTTGGGGGGGGATGTGGAGGGTCAAGTAATTGGTCAAATGATTTGTGTGGTAAACCCTGTAACATTAGGCCACAAGTGCTGATGATTGAGCTTAAATTGTACCAAACTCTGAATATTCCTTTAAAAACATCTTGCCTGATCTGAGTCACAACTGCATACAGCTTTCATACACAAATGTTCATTGGATAATTTATGTCAGTACTTAAAGGGGAACTTGGCAACTTTTTTAACTTAATAAAACCGTTTAGAAATCATTTGGATGGTTAAATAACCTGTTCTGGTGAAAATGGTGACTTTCCCCGCTCCCCCCAGCGTTCCCAGGCAGGAAAACCAACCTTGCAACATGGGGACTAACGTCCCGGTAAATTGGAAATAGGAAGTCTCGAGAGAAGCGAGAACGAGCGAGAAACACGAACTGCTTTACGGCAATTCGACATAAACACATGACATGTCCTATGATACTGTGCTTGTTGTATTACCCACCTCGGTAGACACAGCTCCTCACGTTAAAGTTGGTCGACTCTGATAATAACATGCGCATGAGCAGCGTTTTTTTTTTTCGACAGTGTTGTGAAATATACGCCCCACAGCTGTAGGGGGAGCTCATGGGGAGAACATGCTACAACAAAAGTGAAAATCAGCGAAGAAATGGCTAAGTTGCCAAGTTCCCTTTAACTGAAGTCTTTTCTTCTACCCACCTGCTTCTCCTTCTCAGGTGAAAAAGTCTGGAGGTTCACAAATTACCGCCTTGACTATCGATACCCCAAACCACTAAAAAGAATCCCTGCCAACATCGACGCTGCATTGTACTATGAGAAGAACAAGAAAATTTTCTTCTTTAAGGTATAGTGAGATTTTAACATTATTATTCACAACCTATACTTACGAGAAAAAAAATCATGATAAATTCATAAGTCCTCAAAAAGCTCTATAAACAAACTGTTTTTGTTGATAGATGTTTTTCTGTTTAGCTCAGCTCCATTCATGAGGACACTACACAATTTTATCTTGTCTTATTTACACACCTGATTCAAGTCCTGAATCAGTCCTCCTTCACCAATATTTCTTAGCAAATGGAGTTTGTGCAACAAACTTCCGTATTCTGTAAAACAGGTTGCATGCATCGCTTCCGGTTCAGGTCTTTTGAATGTGAAAATTAAAAAAGGTCTTTTAAAGCTGCAGTTCGTAACTTTTTTGGGGTTAAAAATGATCCAAAATAAAGTTGAGCAAGTACATAACCTGCCAGTGTTCAAAACTGTCTGCTTTCCTTAGCTCGATTCAAACAGGTAAGCTTGTAATAATGTTTTTAATTCCAGTGGTACTGGTGGATTTCCGTGGGAAACACTTGACGCGATGCATGATGTAGGAGTGGCGTAAACTTTAACGTCTCTGGCGGTTCAAACAAACAGGGCTGGGCGACAAACTCAAGCTCCTCCGATATTACTCTTTAAAAATTGTCGTTTTAGACTTCTAATTCGTGACTGGTGTTTTGTTTTGCTCGATCTTCTGAGTTCGTCATTGCGTTGTGCGTCAGGTCAAGTGTTACTCTTTCACTGTAAACATATGCGTACGGCCGCCTGCGGGAAGTTATTTAAGTCGATAAAGTTTTTAATATGGATATTTTTCTTACACGAACGCATCGCTTCCCTTCAGAAGGCCTTTATTAACCCGCCAGAGCCGTGTGGATTTACTTTTATCATGGATGGATGCACTTTGATGGCCGATCACTGCTATTATAATGCTTGGAAGAGCCAGGACATTTTTTAATATAACTCCGATTGTGTCCGTCTGAAAGAAGAAAGTAATAAACACCTAGGATGGATTGAGGGTGAGTAAATCATGGGGTAACTATCCCTTTAAGTCCAAGTAGGGTGTCCCATCTGTCATTTTAGGTTTCCCATTACGGTCGGTACGCGCTCTTGATGCACATATTATTTATGTATTAATTCGTGAAGTTTTCAGTTCTAAAACTTACAGTATGTTTCATAGTACAATGATTTCTTATAATGTATGTCAAAATGTGATTACCCAATTCATTAAATCATTGTTTTTCAGGGCTCAGGCTATTGGCAGTGGGATGAGATGGTTTATAATGACCTCAGCATTTATCCCAAACCCATTTCCCGTCTGTTTACTGGCATCCCATCAAATCCTGATGCAGCTTTCACATGGACCAATGGGAAGATGTATTTCTTCAAGGACGACAGGTACTGGCGCGTGAATGAACAGCTCTCTGCTGATTCTGGATATCCTCTTAGCAAGCGTTTTCGCTGGATGAGATGCAGCTAAACTGCATTTAAACTCTGTGAACGTTTAAAGCTAAAGTGTGCAACTTTTGGCCCTCCGCTTCCCACCCACAGCCGAAGCCCCGTTTCTCTGTGTACGGATATGGTGTTAATGATGTACGTATGTATGCAAGTTCCCACGTAGTCCATCCTAACAGCTCTAAAATATAACATTTAATGTAGGTTTATAAAAGTGTATTTGGGCAAAGACATGGTTTGGAAGATGAATTTGCACTTTCTTATTAATGACATTTTGTTATTTATTATTAAAAAAAGTTAGATAGTGTAGTTTTAACTATCATTTTTGGCTGATGCTTTCATTTCTTTGATGAAGACACAAGATACCGAATACTAAAGTTCAGCATGAAGTCTGTTAGAGCTACAGTTACACTGAGAATACACCAAGAGAGTTGAATTCATTTTGTGCATCATGCACATTATATTGTATGTCTAAAAGAAGGCATAAATGGTTTAATTTCAAACATACATGTGTTTAAAAGACATGTCCAAACACAGCCCTGACGTCTAGGCTAACACAAGGCAAAATCAGTGGAAATTTAGTAGATGGCTCACCAAAGCCCAGGAATAGACTAGTCGTCTATAACATGACACAAACACCTTGTAATCACTGTTGACTTTGCTTACATGATGGAATAACCAACATCTAGCAAGTGATTTTAGCAACAAAAAAAAATGCTTTTTATTTATAAGATATTTTATATAAAAGAACATTTCTGAAAAGTACCCTGTTTCAAAGTTTGCATTGCTTGATTCTTAATACTGTGTGTCGTTACCTGGAAGATCCAAGACTTTTTTTTGTTTTTGTGATGGATGTTCTTGAGTCCTTTGTTTGTCCTGAACAGTTAAACTGTCCAATCAATGTTCTTCAGAAAAATCCTCTATGTCCCACAAATGACTTTGGGTTTTCCAGCATCTTTTGCATATTTGAACCCTCTCCAGGACTGACTGTATGATTTTGAGATCTATCTTTTCACACTGAAGACAATTGAGGGACTCAAACACAACTATTTAAAAAAAAAAGTTCAAACAATAAGATGTATAAAGAGATGGGGGTGAAAACTTTTGAACAGGATGATCAGGGTAAATTGTACTTGTTTTGTCTTCTGGGAAACATGTAAGTATGTTCTGTAGCACATGACTAAATTAAAAAAATATTATCTTAAAACTAAATTTACACATGTAGATCCTGTTCAAATGTTTTCACCCCCACCTCTTTGTTCATGTATTCAATGAATGGAAATATGCTCTGTTTTCTTTGTTTAGTTGTTATTTAATACACCACACACAGCAATTTGTTATTGTTCCTTGAATATATATTTTTATATTGCAACTCCCCATTTTAACACAACAAAAATCCAATATATTGTGTAAAAATATTTGATTGTATAGTAGCAGCACAAGGGACAATTTGTACAGTTTGATTTGTTACACGTCTGCTGAAATAACTAAAGGAGTCAAATACAAGCAAATCAAGTTGGATGGATAGTTCCTCAACAGGCCTTTATTACTCACGATTTGTTTCTCATCTTCTTTGCCAATCAATTACAAAAAGTGACCCTAGGTTTCCTTGTCCGTAAACTTTCTAATGAGAAATTAAAGATTTGCAATTGGGGTTTTTTGGGGGTACTTTTTATATTAGTTGGACTGCTGCACTCTTTAAAAATCTTTGAAATAATTTAATTGAACAGAACAATTTCCCTGCATGCATTTCTACATGTCACGTGTACAGAATATAATATGTGATTATTAGGAATAAACTAAACTAAACCATTTTGTATGCAGAAAAGATTGCATATTTGTATACATTGTATATTATATTTACTATATACTGAGATACTTTATAAAAAAAACTGCCAATAATAATTTATCACTAGGTCATCTTCATCTGTTGAAACACAATCACTGTATAGTTATATATATATCCCACTTTTATTATTATAGTTAATACAAATGAATGAGTTTAAATTTTATACCTCACAATTTTGAATTAATATCTCACAATTAATTTTGATTTTTTCCCCTCACGATTCCAAGTTTACATCTCACAATTTAAATTTTATACCTCACAATTTTTACTTTTTGTCACAATTTTGAGTTTATATCTCACAATTCTAACTTTTTTCTCACAATTCTGATATTATTTTTCACAATTTTGACTTTTTTCCCTCACAATTATGAGTGTATATCTCACAATTCTGACTTTTTTCTCACAATTCTGATATTATTTTTCACAATTTTGAATTTTTCCCTCACAATTATGAGTTTATATCTCACAATTCTAACTTTATCGATTACAATTACATATATTGCTAAAGTCAGATTTATAAGATAAAAGTCACACTTTTTTTATTATTATTCTGTGGCAGAAACAAGGCTCCATACTGCTCAGATAACATATTTCAATAACATATTTATTATTGGTCCTGTACTTGCACACCGACCTTCTACACAAGTGTCCTGAAGCAAACCACAGCTTCGACAAATATTCCAGTGCTTCTCTTTCCCCTTTGTGTCCTATGATAGCCCTGTGTGTGTGAAATGGTGACCATAAACTGTTGATTGACTGTGCTTTATGAAAATTACACCCACAAATGATGATCCATAATCTATGACATGCATTTGAAACTCGGTCCTTTCTCTAATGAGTTCACATGAATGTTTATGTTGCTCAAACACACTGTGTGGGCTGTTTCTTCACACCGAGCTGTCAGTGTCTGAAGCAGACTGAGTGCTCATGGGAGAAAAAGAGAAAACTACACAAACCTGTTTGATCAATCTGAACTCCTCACACATCAGCTTTTTGAAATGTGCGAAAGTTTTGAGTGCAAGATGATGTATAACAAGATGCCACCAACATCCAGTACAAATGGTTGTAATTTATCACTAGGTTGTCTTCATCTTTTCAAACACACCCACTGTACCATATAGCCTATAAATATCCCACAATTCTGACTCTTTTTTTCCTCACAATTGAGTTTATATCTGACAATTCTAACTTTATTTCTCACAATTCCAAGTTTATATCTCACAATTCTGATCTTTTCCCTCACAATTATGAGTTTATATCTCAAGATTCTGACTTTTTTCTGACAATTTTGAGTTTATATCGCACAATTCTGACTTTTTTCTGACAATTTTGAGTTAAAATTGTCCGAATAAAGTCAGAATTGTGAGATATAAACTCAAAATTGTCAGAAAAAGTCAGAATTGTGCGATATAAACTCAAAATTGTCAGAAAAAAGTCAGAATTGTGCGATATAGAGTTTATATCTCACAATTCTGACTTAATTCTGACAATTTTGAGTTTATATCTCACAATTCTGACTTTATTCGGACAATTTTGAGTTTATATCTCACAATTTTGACTTTATTCGGACAATTTTGAGTTTATATCTCACAATTCTGACTTTATTCGGACAATTTTGAGTTTATATCTCACAATTTTGACTTTATTCTGACAATTTTGAGTTTATATCGCACAATTCTGACTTTTTTCTGACAATTTTGAGTTTATATCGCACAATTCTGACTTTTTCTGACAATTTTGAGTTTATATATCACAGTTTTTAGTTTATATCTCGCAATTCTGACTTTATTTTTGGTTGTAAATGGTTGTAAACTATCGTACTATAGAAGAGATAAATTCTATAAAGGTGAACCGGAAAATCAATTAAGAATTATATATTTTTACCAAGATGAAAGTCATGAGCTCTTCATGAAGAAGAGTATAAAGACACGTGTCTCAAAAGCTTCTTATTACTGAAATCTGTAACTTAATCCACTATCGGCTATAGCACCTATAAACTCTTCTATATAGTGTGGCCAGAAGTGCAGATTTGAACAGCTTGTGGAAGTGCAAACCCTCTTTTGGCATTCAAAAAATACTGTCTGGATTTATTAAAGATTTTGTAGGAGTTTTCCTTTTAGAGGCAAAATTTATGGGATTAAATTAATCATGCAAGGTGATTTACTGAGGTTTGCGGTAGTCAATTTGCTGGTATTATTATTATTATTGACAAGAATAATAGAAGTCCTAGAAGTCCTACACTTCCTTACGAAAAAGTAGTTTATTCATGTGTGCTATTAGTATACTTCATTTAAACTAAAGTTTTTCAAAAAATAAGAAAGTATACTTTGTCTATGGAGTTCTCAGAAATATTTATGTAGGTTGCTTCTCAGAAATATATTACAATTGCACTTTATTTGACTTGTACTGACAGAAAAGCGTAAGTATATTTGGCATGCTTAAAAGTATAATTAAGTATTCTAAGTATACTTGGCTTGTAGTTGTGTTTACTCTTTTGATTGAGTAGCCTATTAAACACTTTTAACTGCTAAAAAGTAGGCAAATTTAGTCCCAAGTAGTACACTTACAAGTCCACTACATTCATATTAATATGCTCACTACATAAAGTATACTTGAACATTGCTTAAAGGATTAGTTCACTTTAAAAAAAACTTTTGCTGATAATTTACTCACCCCCGATGTCATCCAAGATGTCCATGTCTTTCTTTCTTCAGTCGAAAAGAAATTAAAGTTTTTGATGAAAACATTTCTCCATATAATGGACGTCAATGGGCCCCAAACGGTTCAAGGTCCAAATGATAGTTTGCGCGTTCGTGACGTCATGTAATACGCAATTACGTTGAAAAGGTCACGCTTGTAAATGGCATTTGACTTTGTTTGCACGTTCAACTTGTAAACACTGACTCGGTACTTCCGCCTACGTCAAGCGTGACCTTTTCAACGTAATTGCGTATTACATGACGTCACGAACGCGCATCACAGAACAGAGCAAGGCGAGCATTTGTGCTTATAAAACTTAAACTTTTTTATTTATTTTTGAAATGACCGAACGTTTCGCTAGATAAGACCCGTATTCATCGTCTGGTGTCGTTTAAAGCCCGTTGAAGCGGCGCTGACACTGTCATTTGGACCTTGAACCGTTTGGGGCCCATTGACGTCCATTATATGGAGAAATGTTTTCATCAAAAACCTTAATTTCTTTTCGACTGAAGAAAGAAAGACATGGACATCTTGGATGACATCGGGGTGAGTAAAAGTTTATCAGCAAAAGTTTTTTTTTAAAGTGAACTAATCCTTTAAGTATACTTCATAAAATGAACTTGAAGTGGCCTATACTTGTTTTTTCGTAATGGCTCTTAAAAATAAAGGTTCTGGCGTTGATGGTTCCATTAAGAAACTTTGACATCCATTAAAACTTTGCATTGCACAAATGTTTCTTTATAGTAAAGACGGTTCTTTAGATATTCTTCAATCGTTCACTGAAAATGGTTCATTATGTCATCGCTGTGAAAAACCCTTTATTTTAATGGTGTAAATGTTTCATATCAGCCTTGTTGCTGGTACAAAGATGGTTCAGAAACATTACAATTAAATACTCTTACATTATGGAACAGACATAAAATCCATAATGTTTGTAATAGAATTCCTCAAGTGTATTTTCAGCACGTGTGATGAAGATATGACACGACCATGAGGTTTTGAGCTGGAGCCTAGAACAGAGTTTGCTGCCAATGCAGGGAATGTTCTCACTGTACCACACGGCTGAATCTGTACTGTAGCTGACATATTTACATATTATTGACATAACTGTACAGTTGTGAAATTTAGAGAATTAAGAACCAAAAGGGAAAAATGAGTTTCAATGATTTCAACTATGGACAAACATAATTGAAATGTCAGTGAAGGGCACACTGGAGTTTTCGACGGCATTTTTCAATATTCTGTGTCAAAACTTTGGTGTCCATGCAAAACTGCTCTTGTTTAACCAGTGCTAAAAATGCAACATCTCTGAGAGCAGCTTACATTAAACAAGAGCCACAGTGTTTGATTTCATTCCATCATGCTTTCATGATGCAGTCACTGTCACACAACTGGCTTCACGAAGAAGCGTAAAGAACCATATATAAATACGTATATAAATGACAATGTGTTATCATCATCATAACAAGAAATGCTGTTTCTAAATCAGTGGTTCTCAACCAATACGGTTACATTTTTAAAGGGGACTTATTATGCAAAATTCACTTTTACATGATGTTTGAACATAAATGTGTGTCGGCAGTGTGTGTACACAACCACCCTAATGGTAAAAATCCACACACTCCTCTTTTTTTTAAGCCCCTTAAATCATAAGCAAGCCATATGCAGATTCTATGCGAGTCACAATTGTTTAAGCCCCGCCCACGACTGCTGATGGACTCGGCTCATTAGCATAGACCCGCCCACAGTGAGCTGAACACAGTCCGCCATGTTTATCTCATCACCGGAGCATTTAACAACAGCATTCAAGTAAGAAATGTATTCTTATTATTGATTTCCTGTTTTTATTAAGTTGTTTGATTCATATTAACAGCATATTTGGCAGTAGGTACTGTATATTATACTGCTTTGACTTACACAGATCTAATGTAACGTTACATGTGTGATTTCTTTCCCTGCTGTTTACGTTCACAGACATAACCGACTGTGTTTATGTGAACTTTGTGTGTATTTGACAGTTTAAGCACAATACGACTTGAAGACTTGCACAATAAAAGGCCACTCTAAAATGTGCAGTTTTACTGTATTGGGGGGTCCGAAAACCAGTCAGTATCTGGTGTGACCATCATTTGCCTCACGCAGTGCAACACATCTCCTTCACAGAGTTGATCAGGTTGTTGATTGTGGAGTGTCCGCTCCTCTTCCATGGCTGTGTGAAGTGGCTGGATATTGGCAGGATCGCTGTCGTATACGCCGATCCAGAGCATCCCAAACATGCTCAACGGGTGACATGTCCGGTGAGTATGCTGGCCATGCAAGAACTGGGATGTTTTCAGCTTCTGGGAATTGACCGTTCGCAAAGACCCGTCCCCCTTAGTTACTGTCGCTATGTCCGACAAGCTACGCCGCTCTCACACACCATGTTCTCACGCAGTGAAAAATACATTGCGGAGCAGAGAGACACTGACAACACACTGACAGACAGGACAGACCAGCTTACTTTTCAGTTACTTTTGATATTAAACGTATTAAACAAAGTCTCACCTTTCAAATTTGGTCATTTTTAAAAAGAAATGTAAACAATAAATACCGTTTTGTGGCTCTTTAATGTGTGTGACAGATCGCTGTAGAGCCTCAGTTAAAGCTGCTCGTGAACCGATCATCTCTTCCTTCT
The DNA here is from genome assembly GCF_949152265.1 of Phoxinus phoxinus. Lineage (NCBI taxonomy): Eukaryota > Metazoa > Chordata > Actinopteri > Cypriniformes > Leuciscidae > Phoxinus > Phoxinus phoxinus. Next base: position 4,360,896 of record NC_136897.1, read on the forward strand.
AGTTAATTTATAGCATCAAATAAACATGAATGAACATCAGAAGGAATGTTGTTTTAACCGCGGAAAGACGTCAGTACACTCCGCTTCTCAAGTTCAAATCCTCCCATGTTAATCTACTAACTCTCCTGACTGCTTTGTCGGACAAAATGGCGGATGGCGAAGTATGATTGGTAAGATCACCTGTCAATCAAATGCCGAATGTAAGCATTGGCCCACTCAAGCCGGTTAAGACGACGAACCGCAGTCAGGTCGAGACCCCGATGAGGATGACGAGCAGATGAGCTTCCCTGAGACGCTTTCTGTCAGTTTGTGCAGAAAATCTTTGGTTATGCAAACCGACTGTTGCAGCCGCTGTCCGGGTGGCGGGTCTCAGACGATCATGGAGGAGATGATGCTGGATGTGGAGGTCCTGGGCTGGTGTGGTTACACGTGGTCTGCGGTTGTGAGGCCGGTTGGATGTACTGCCAAATTCTCTGAAACGCCTTTGGAGATGGCTTATGGTAGAGAAATGAACATTCAATTCACAGGCAACAGCTCTGGTGGACATTCCTGCAGTCAGCATGCCAATCGCACGCTCCCTCAAAACTTGCGACATCTGTGGCTGTATACTGTGCTGTGTGATAGAACTGCACATTTTAGAGTGGCCTTTTATTGTGGCCAGCCTAAGGCACACCTGTGCAGTAATCATGCTGTCTAATCAGCATCTTGATATGCCACACCTGTGAGGATGGATTATCTCAGCAAAGGAGAAGTGCTCACTAACACAGATTTAGACAGATTTGTGAACAATATTTGAGAGAAATAGGCCTTTTGTGTACATAGAAAGTCTTTAGAGTTCAGCTCATGAAAAATTGGGGCAAAAACAAGTGTTGCGTTTATAATTTTGTTCAGTGCAGTGTTTCTAGTTCTTAAAGATCTAGTTGTCAGAATAAACCCACAAAACATAACATTAAATGAACTTTTAAAATAAAAATTCTCTGTGATTTTAAGAGGAAAGTGTATCATGAATTTATGCTTTAGTGTTTATTTTTTCCCCTGGCTAAAAACATCAAAATGAGAATTTGAATGCAATCCTTGACATCAGAACATCCTTTTTTTAACAAACATGGTCCTCAGATCAGGTGGTTTCGCTCTCAGGTCTTTTACTCTTTTACTTAAACAAACAGCACAAAATAGAAACTTCAAAATGAAACCGATACAGATTTCACATAGGAGGAATGACTTCACTAAATCATTCATGTCCTTACATTGACTATCCAAAATATCTATTGAGTTCTCCAAAGTAATACATGACTTGTATTAAACTTATCTAACTAGCATTTTAAAACGAGAAGAGACCCCATTTTAAATGATGCCTTAAATGAAACTTTATTCTTTATGGTTTTAATCCATTGTTTATTGCGGTTGAAATGGTTTTTCGATAAAGAATTATATTTCACCTTTATAATTTGCCTGTTGGAAAAGTTGGTTCAGGAAACATTATGTAACACAATGTAAATAAAAAGTAACACAAGTTTAATTGAAGTTGCAGAGAGAAGTGTGTTTTATGAAACTATCAAAACAAATCAGGTTTAAAATAATTATTATAATAATATATTATCTAAAAAACAAAAAAAAGATATTGGCAGTCTAAACTGTTTCATTTGGTCTAAGGCTGGTACAGAGCATTCAGTGTGATATGTACTTATGGCATACATGAATAATATAATCCCACACTGGAAAAACCTTGGAATGTCATCTCCAAACTACGAGCATATGAGGAAACGGCACATCTCGTCTATGCAAATCTACATCTTCCAGGTCATTTTAATCAAATGCTTACTATTAGCACCACAGTTTTCCAGTGGAATGCAAAGGTTGCAGTGGATAAACTTCAGATTAAAATAAACCAGAATGATTTGAGGAAAGGTACAACTGATCATGGATTATAAAACGGAACCATTTCCGAACAGCTGGGAAATAGTTCTCAGAAAAATCGGACCCGACACTCAGTCCACTGGTGCTGAAGTACTGGTTCAGAGGCGCAAGGGAGGCACTGGCATGGTGACGTCACGGAAGAACCGATGGACAAGAGCGTTCTTCGCGGAGATCCTCTTGTTTGGATCATAGATCATCATTTGCTGTGGACAAAAATAAAATAAACACATTTTAAAAACTGGAAATATTAAAATCAAATTGACATTGCATTCGGGTTAAAGTGGTGGACTATGGGTAGAGGTGTAAAATTCAATCACATGGTTAAAAATAAGGGTGAGCAGAGGTTAATAAGGGTGTTTAGGTCTCCTAACGATTCCGATTCCTCTTAAGATTCCTATTCCAGGAAGGTACACATATTTAGTCAAACATTTATATCAAACATGGTTATTCTGTCTTTTGGCAAAATGTTTAGTTGCAGCCGTGATCAAGAATCAGCAGCCTGCAAAAAAACACTAACGTTTTACCAAAAATACCACAGAAAAACCAACTGGACTAAATAATATACATTTCAAACATTATTAAAGTAAACAGTAATAAAATAAGAACAAATTATCAAATTGGCAATAGCACAAATAAATACAACTGAACAGTTCAGATACAGGAATTGAAATCAAATATAAAACACTGCATAGTTTTTTTGACGCATTTGTTTCCTGAACAGATCCAAATCAAATGCAATGCCAATACTTTAAAAAATAAAGCTGGGATATTCGAATTCATTTATTGTCCATTTTGGTCATTTATATAAAAAAGAAGAAAAGGAATTAGAAAAGCAGCAGCTATTTTATGCACTTCCATTTATTCAGTCCATCATGGTCAGAGAAGTTTGTTTGAGCTTCTCTCAGTGTGACATGTCAACATTAATAGATTATGCGCCCTCTAGCAGTATGAAAGAAAAATTACATAAATCCAAAAATTGTTCTTACAGACTGAACTGAGTGAGTGCCACAGCCAAGAATCAATAAAGAACGATCCGAAATATACTATTCTGCATGACAATACTGCTCACAGTAGATTAGGACTGGGAGACAACAACAAATTATATCAGTTGACTGTTATTATCATGATAAATGTCGAGTAAAAGTTGTAGAAACCAGACAGGTAATTGTGGTTTTATCATCAGAACAGGATAAGCACTTGCCAAACAGATGAACATTTCACAAATGAATATTATGTTCTGTCTCTTAGAAACGCACATTGGACAGTAGCTTGAGTTGGGATGCAGATGTAAATTCATAAATTCATGTTCATTAGCAAAAACAGTTGCATCTGTAAAAATTGTAACAACCTCATTTTATGGTAAAATGGGGTCTACAATAGTATTTGGATCACGTTAACAAGGCCGTGGGAACTGGCCCTGCCGACAGCGGTTTTACTGCATTAGAATTTAAGATGACTTGAAATAAAGTTTTGTTTTTAATTTTCCCAATTCATAAAATTATTTAGTTTTTATATGTTGTTGAATGTGGTTTGCGACTTTGAGAACTAATTATTATTATAGTGTTGTTGAGAATGTCAGCGCTGGTAGTCACGTGATCGAGAACGCTTTTCACTGGATCTCACAGCGCTGTTTAGTAGTCACGTGATCGAGAACGCTTTTCACTGGATCTCTCAGCGCTGTTTAGTAGTCACGTGATCGAGAACGCTTTTCACTGGATCTCACAGCGCTGTTTAGTAGTCACGTGATCGAGAACGCTTTTCACTGGAATATTGCATGAACACTAAATCAAACTTTTTAAATTTTTTATTAAGAATATATCTCAATCGTTTTATCGCCCAGCCTTACAATATTCAGTCAGTTATTATCTTAAAATATATTGTTGAAGGCATAGTTTTTGGAGATTCCAAGGACAGGACAGTCCAAATCAATTTAATTAAAAAATTACACCCATCATCAGATGCGGATGCATTTAAAAAAATAAAATAAGTGTAGTTAGCTACCTTTACTTAGCTTATACTGTTGTGTAGTGCAGCGTGATTGCATTCTGTCAAACTACAAGCAGCTCAAAAGTTCACTATAAAGTAGCTTCACAAACCCCGGTCAGGCTGTGGTACTAGATAACCTTTGCTGCCTTCTTACCCCTAGAAGATCTCGGCCATCTTCATCCAGAGGAGGCACCACTTTAGACAGGTCCTGTCGGGCCCACTTGGGAAAGGAGGGTTTGTAGTCTGGCATTGACGTGACTCCAGGCCATATAGACTCATCCGGAGTGCCCAGAGTTCGAAATATCCGGAAGAGCTGGTCTATTTCAGAATCTCCAGGAAACAACGCCCTCCGAGTAATCTGGTGTGAAGAGCCAGAAAGTAAATAAACATCTCAAGCCATCAATAATAGCAAGCTGATAGGACGTGTACATAAAAATAAAAATAAATATAAATACCATTTCAGCAAAGATGCAGCCCAAACTCCAGATGTCGACAGCTGTTGAATAATATTTACATCCCAGGAGAATCTCTGGAGCTCTGTACCACAACGTTACAACCTATGAAAAAGGATCAGATTAAGGCAGTTACAGATTGTGCCTCATGAAGCTTCGAGACCATTATGAATCTTTTGTTCTGAATGAATGGATCGGAGCGTGTATCAAATTGTCAGAGTCACGTGATTTCATTATGTGGCTTCATTACATCATAACTGTTACGAAACGTGTTGAATTGTCAATGATGCACCGCTGGGGGCGAAGATCTCGGTCAACCCACGAATCACTGAGAACCAATGAACAAGTGCCTGTGGGTTTCACCTGATCTCTGATCAGTTATATACATGTGTAGACGTTTTAATTAGACATTAGTATAATTAAAATGAATAATGGTAGTTAATAGTCTCTTACTGGCCTGTTTAGCTGAGCCATTCACAGAACAAACTAAACAAACCATGACAATTGACAAAAGAACATATAGACCAGGGGTCACCTAAACTCTGCAGGACAGCGGCCCTCCAGGACCGAGTTTGGTGACCCCTAACATAGAAGCTTGATCATCTTATTAGATTATTAGATAATTGCATTCGAAAGATTTTACTTTCAATAAAAAAATTGCAATATATTTGTAAAAGTTGCATTTTGGCCCAGGTTTTTGTTGCATTTACACTGTTCTGACCACTAGGGGTCCGCATAGAGACGGGTTGAATCTGCCCAGCACTAGTCACAGATCAGTTGTGCAGAACACAGGGTTTGTCTTGGGTCTTTGATGGTAGCTTAAGCACATGGTCATGCACACATGCAAAACTGGTTGATAACAATAACAATTAATTCATTATTCCCAACTGACGTTTATACTTACACAAGATATGAGAGTCCAGAAGGATCTAAGAATATAATTTGATTTCTTAAAAGTAATATATCTAGGATTGTTGCTTCAAACAAGCAAACATACATCTGTGTTATATAGATTCTCATTTTCATATTATAATTGAATCTTATGTTGTGTTCTGTATTGTCTTAAGTAGAGAAAGAAATGTTCATATTATAATTGAATCTTATGTTGTGTTCTGTATTGTCTTAAGTAGAGAAAGAAATATATTTTTTAAGGTCACAGGATGATTTTATGCAGCAATACGTGTATAGCAATATATATTTATATTGAGTGGATTCTGACCAACTGTACCACCTCTGATTGGCCATTGCGATCACGTGCTCAACGTCACATATATGTGACACACACACACACACACACACACACACGTTTGAAAGCAGCTATCAGCAGTCATACTTGTGAGATGAAAAAGAGGAGTGAAATTAACTCAGTCTTTATAAACTGGTTTCTTACCGTCATACAAATTTTGCCTGTCTCCCTCAACATTTACGTTCAGTACAACTCGCTTAGAGCCTGTTTAAGCTGCGCTTTCAGTTGCATCTTTCTTTCAGCTTTTCTCTAAGTTTCCCTAAGTCTAGCTTTCTTGAATGTGATTTGATATTTGACAAAACGATTACTACATCTGCTTAGTTGTCTTTAGAGCTGCATGATTAATCGATAAAAGAAGGGGATCTTGATTCAAACACAAACAGTCTTTTCAACCACAGTATCATTATTTTTGTTACAAATTCAACAATTCAATTTATCACAGAAGTGCTGGGATAACACCATGTCCTACCTACACGCAATGTGCGATAAAAGGCGTCTTTTCCATATTAATCAGAGTTTTTGTCCTAACCAGCCGCGACGATTCAATTTTAGAAACGGTTTCTATTTTTCTGTGACGTCGCGCTGGAACAACAAACAAAGTGTGGCAATGATAATCTCAGGCGCTGTTTATGTGCTTAATTTAATGTTTTAAAAAAGTGTAATTTGACTTTGAATATCATTTAGTGCGCCAGCTTTGTAGCTGTAAAAGCAACAATGGATAATTCACCTCAGATCTTGAAATTAAACAAATGGAAACAAGAACGTTCAAACTGTAAACAAAATGTATTATTTGACAAAGATTGTTTTAGTAACTCAGTAGCCTATGTATTTGAATAATATTTAAATGGTGTAATATATGTGAATTTGATTGTACTCATCTATTTTCTTGCGAGTGCCGTCAAGATTACTCTCTGGTGCCGTGCACTTGCCATCGAGAGCCCGCCCACACTCTGTTCTGATTGGCTGTAGGTTTTGATTTTGATAGTGTGTGGACAGACAAATATTTGTCGCTGGAATCTTATCGCATCGCGTCTGGTTAGGACATGGTGTAAGAGTTTATAGTTCAGATATACACACTGATGTCGATTAGCGATCAAAATAGAGTAAATCACCTTTTAAAAGTAACTTGATGCTTCAAATAAAGATTGCATCAATTACATTGTTACACCAGTAGGTGGCGACAAGTAACGTAAAAAAAAAACATTAATTCAAGAGATTTGTTTAAAAACCCTGATTCCTCCAGTACTGAAACAAGTGAAGTCTTTATGAGTGAGTCATTTAAACATTACTTCAAACCAATTTAAAGAATATGTTTTAAATATAATGCAGAAATTAAAAAAAAAATTGTTTAGTTGTCCATTCAGAAACGTGTGAGAATCGCGATTCTCAATTTATCCAGAATAATGCAGCTGTAAACCTAAAAAGCAAACACCTAAAAAGAGGTTTCAACTGTAGCAAACACACTTCGCTCAATATGATTCCACTTGATTTAGGATCGAAACACAACGAACATATCCTTTGAAACCCTAGGCCTAGAGCGATGTTTCTGCCTCTCACCTCGTGTGTATAAGTCCGCACAGGCACACCAAACGCTCTGGCCAAACCAAAGTCGGCCAGTTTGATCTCGCCCTGAGCGTTGATCAGGAGATTCTGGGGTTTGAGATCCCTGTGAAGAACCCGATGGGAATGACAGAAGGCCAGTCCCTGGAGCAACTGGAACAGGTAACTCTGGTGAACAAATACACAGACACACATTACACATCTATTTGGCCATTACCACACCTTCTTGGATGTTTAATAGTTGTGGGCTGCATATCCCAAAAGCATTGTAAACCCTTAATAGCAATGAGTCACATCCGTATTTATTTTTTTCACACCCGAAAAAAAAACCCTACCACTTAGTGACAGTCAAACCTGTTGTCTCATAAAAGGACAAATAGACAGGATAGGCAGTATAGTTTGTCCAAGGACATTTTAATTTTACCTTAACAGTTTTACTGAGTTAAAAGAAACTTTGTTGTACTATGCTGGAGTAAAGTTCATAAATGATCGTTCTTTCCCATAGGATTTTGTAAAACTATGTTGGATGGACCTCTGTCCCTCTAGGGGGGTTTGGTGGCATGCTCCCCGCAAGAACATTTTGTACATTTTAAGGTTAAATGCATCAATCTGGTGCACTTTGAGAGCTCAAAATTAAGAGCTTCAACCCATGAACGGAGCACATTGAAGAAAGAAAAAGCATGGACTTGTACCTGGACATTAAACAGGGCTCAAACATCTTTTCAGTTATGATGTCTCAGTCTACATTACATTATCACTGGTGTTTTAGGATGCCAAACAATTATTATAATAATGATTTATATAATTATTCTTATGACGTAAAATCAATATGCTAAAAAGTGGCAGATGTGCTTCATCATTGAAAGATCAAGGTGGTTCTTATTTAAACTGGGGTTAGTTACCCCACATTATTATGTTTCTTGGGTCTGCGCTAATCCCTTCAAAGCAAACAAACCAGCATGCCTTTGCTTGTTTCTTAGTGACGGTTGTGTTGAAGTAAGCCAGAAATGCACAGGAGGTGTGGCTATATTTAATATTCATATTGACTCATGAGTTGAGTATGTGCGCTAAATCTGCAGTTTACATAAACTTGCCAGCAAATTGAGGGAACATAATTTATGAATCATAACCCGCCATGGCTAGTTCACATCGTCACCCACCACAGTTGATTTTTACCCACATTTGATGGGTGTTAATTTCAAGCCCTGCCATTATGAAATTGCACAAAAAATCATCTGTGTGTAAAAGCAAACTTTACGGGTTATCCATGTGAATTGAACGGTTTAGTCTAAATTTTCAGAAGAGACTTGATTGCATATATGAAGAACAGATTTAATTTAGGCTTTTATTCACATATAAACATTGATCAGCGAACATAAACAGAAGCTCAACCGAACCTGCTTGACGTGCGAGAACAAACCTCTTCAGAACATTTTGACTAAACTCATATGGATTCGTTTTACAATCTCTTTATTAACTTTTTGAAGCGTCAAAGTGGGAGTTGCGTAGCTGTCAGTGAAGGAATTTATTTCACAGAGAAATCTCAGATTTCATCAAAAAGATTGTGTCCTGAAGATGAATGAGGGACTTATGGGTTTGGAATGACATGAGGGCGAGTCAATTATGACAGAATTTTTCAATTTGGGTGAACTAACCCTTTAAGGCATGTGGGCAGAACTCCTAGAGATGGCTCTCTTCAGTCATGTTCACTCTTCCCAGGAGCGTTGCATGTGTGAAGCAGGAAGAGGATGGGGTTTTTTTTGGGATAACTCAGAAGGCATTAAGGTACGTTCACACTGGCGGTTAGGTCGCTAGTGGGCGTTCTTGCTACTGGTTGCCTGGTAATGTTTGTGAGTGACATTCACGGATGTTTCTCCATGTTGTAGACAACAAATCCGTTTTCTTGCAACTACAAACAAACATTTTAGAAGGAAAATTCTAAATATAAATGGAATCAGTATAACATGCATAATATTAAAGATGAACAAGAAACTGTGAGTGCTTTTTGCCATCTATTTAATCGCATTTAATCGCAACAAACGGGAAAATACCCTTTATATGGGTTCACGAAACCAATCAGGCTCTGAGTCAGTACTGTGAATACCCCTGTATGCACACGGAGATATATCACAACTTATAGGACAGTTTCTGACTGCTAAAATCAGCTTCTCGTTCAACTTGCCTCTGTCAGAGAGTGACGGATGATCACGCGCGCTCCACTGACTTCACTTCTATTGGTTGTCGCTCCCGAAAGTCGCTCTTCATTTGCATGAAGTTAAACAGATCTCAACTTTGTCGCGTCGCCAGACACGCTCCATCAGGTCGCCAACGGCCGCGATCGCGCGTGTCGCCGGAAAACGCCCGCTCCCCATTGAAATGAATGGTAACGTGTCACTTTGTCGCTTGTAGTGTGAACGCACCTTTATTCTCATGATTTCATGAGACCCTAGATGTGTTCAACTTGAAGCGGCGCTGCGCAGACCGATCAGTGTGTGACATAAAAGCACAGCGAGAACGATTATAGAGCAGACGGACAGGGGTGTGTTTCCCGTAGAACGACGTAACTCGCTGCTTCACTACTGTAGTGCGATGCATCATTGAAGAGATCAACTAGCTAGTCACGACTGTTTCCCGAAACCATATTATCGCAAATTGGTCGTTCAACCACGCTGGTTGATGATGTCACGCAGGTGTTGGAGTAATAACTTCTTTTAATGAATCTGTTTGAGATCGAATTAATGCCAGATTTATGGTATAAATTACAGACATGACATGACATCTGAGGATTATTTCTAATTTTATTTTAAAGTTATTTAGCTTTCTTTCCAGATTCAATCATAGGCACGTTCTTACGTAGCAGAACACGTTCGCATATGCGCACTCTTTATAAAAGGTGCTTTAAATCTCTTGACAAACTAAAAGACGTAAATTACATTTATGTATTCTAAATAAAAGTTACAGATTATACTTAATGTCAGCTTGCTTATTTGGCTCAAGATCAGGATTTAAGGAGTCCACATGTCATGTAAACTAGACACTGCTTCTAACCGCAGGTCGAGATCTGTCGTTCCAAACACACAAGTTTGCGATGCTGTTCGCGAATGTTCGTTGTAACTGGTTTCTGGAAACACCGACTCGTTGAACTGCTGATAACGATGGAACTTGCGACCATAGTTGGCTAACGGTGCTTTCGGGAAACACACCCCTGTATGCTTTCGAATCGCTCTCTTAGTACATTAATATCAAACACTGAACAACCTCCTGTCCAAAGACTGTCCTTGACAAAACTCATCAAATCTAGACGGATCACAATGACCTATTTTGATCCAAAATGGCAAATTTCCCCGAAAAAACGCGACTAACGGAAGTTTTGAGTTCTGAAACGTACAGGATTTATATAGTACAATGACCCCATATATGTCAAAAGATCAGGGCCCCGTTTAAACTCACCTTTACGAGTGGCAAGGATATGCCAGAAACAGAGGATGAGTCCATAAACCTCTTCAGATCTTGGTGAAGAAACTCAAACACCAAATAAAGCTTATTTTCCGTGTGTATCACATCACGCAACCTGTGGGCGAGAAAACTGTGAGACTCAAGAAGCCTTGGAGCAGTTTGTTTAGAATTGTGCATTGACTCGACATCATGATGTGAAACAAAGGACTAGTTATGCACTGGTTAAAATCATGAACAGGACTAAGGTTTAGACATCGCTCATACTTGACTATGTTCGGGTGATTGAGCTCTTTAAGCAGAGAGATCTCACGTATGGCAGTGCTGGGAACACCTTCAGTCTCCCTGAAACCAAACAAACAATCATGTCAATCAAACACATCCCTCATCTAAGACAAACATCTGTTTATATGAAGCTCACAGCCTATGAACCAGCCCTCAAAACGTGCAGGCCGTTAAATTAGTTAAAGCAGGTATCACAAAATAGCAATAAGGAATACAACATTTAGGTTAACATTAGTTCATATTCCACATACACAATTTTTAATTTTGAGTTGTATATATTAACCTTTTTAATGCATTATAAACAAACCCAAATGAATAATGAACAGCAGAACATTTATGAACCTGCAGTAACTTACTGGTCAAAATTTTGGAAACATTACAAGGCTATTTTTAATGTTTTTGAAAGAAGTATCTTATGCTCATCAAGCCTGCATTTATTTGATCATAAATTGTCAATGAATCCTGAAAAAAAGTATCACAGGTTATACAAAAGTATTAATTAATCATCATATTAGAATGATTTCTGAAGGATCATCATGTGACACTGGAGTTATGGCTGATGAAAATTCATCTCTGCATCACATAAATAAATTATATTTGAAAGTATATTAAAGTAGAAAACCATTATTTTAAATTGTAATAATATTTCACATTATATATTTGATCATTTATGAACCTAAATAAACAACTTCTGTGAGAAATTATAATTGTTTGTTCATGACACATAATGTTTACATGGTGAACTTTGTAAAGTGTTACTATTATTATCTGTTTGTAGCATTAAAGTGTTTAACAATCCAGCAGTGCGACATCTTTGACAGAGATGAACTGACTTTTAAAAGCACTTATGTTCGTAAATAACGGAAGAGATTCGTTGTATTAACGTTACTCGTAAACATAAAACAAACATTCGCGTTACTAAGTTACAGTTTGGATTGTGACTGTATGCGAGTTATTTTAAATCTGAAAGGCTTTGACAAACTAATGACAAACACTTACGTGTCTAATCGTATTTTCTTCAGAGCAACGGTCTCTCCGGTGATTTTATTCTTGGCTTTATAAACCACCCCGTATGTTCCCTCTCCAATCTTTTCCACTTTCTGAAAGGACTCCATGTCAAACTCCCCCTTTTCCGGGGACACTTCCACTCTAAATCTATTTAAAACTACAGATGTGTGGCGAGAGTACTTTTAGTCGCAAAACGGCGATCAGAAACATTAAAATAGTTTATTTAATAGGTAAAAATACAGGCGACCGAAAATCATGTCACAACTTAACATCAATACCGCCAATTCCCGCGTTTCAAACAACACGCCCTCGCGACAAAGCACAAAAAACAGGCCCCGCCCTCCGAAGAAACGCCAGCCTTCTGACGTAAACCAATGACCTGAGCGAAACAACAAAGGCCTCCTACGCTCTACGTTACGTAAAAAACGACCACACTTAAAAAACGTACGCCCGCCTCTTTACGGTTTACGCCGGGGACACAAACGGACCATCAGTTGAAACAATCGGCTCTATTTTAGTCCATTTTCCTACACACCAGGAGGAAAAAACATTATAAAAATAAGGGGGGAAGTAATAACTATGAGGTAAAGTCGTAATTATGACATTAACTCGAAATTATATGACATATGCCCTATTTTTTTAAACTTTTATATCATAACGTAAAATGTTGAATTTATGAGATAAAGTCGAAATTATGACATAGCCTACTACAAAATAATTATGACATATTAAGTCACAATTGACATAGTATCCCTAATATTTCTCTTTCATATCGTTTCATATGTAAAAAGTCGAAATTATGACATAGCCTACTACAATAATATTGACATTAATTCAAATTTGACATACTACGCCCTAATTTTGACTTTTATGTAGGCTAATAATTATGCTGTAAAAAATACATATATATATATGACATACTACAAAATAAATATGACATTAAGTCAAAATGATGACATACCACACATGAATTTTGACTTTTATATCATAATTATGATGTTAAAAGTTGAAATTGTGAGATAAAGTCAAAATTACGACATACTGTAAAAAAAGACACATTAAGTCGAAAGGAGGCTACTACTAAATATACTCTTTTATCATAATTATCATTAATAAAGTCTAAATTATGAGATAAACCGAATTTATTACATATTAAGTAATAATAACATACTAAATCATAATTATATATTTTTATTATGATTTTATTATCTCATAGATCTGTGACAGAGTTGACTTTATGGCTTAATTCCAACTTTTAATTTCATATTTATGCATTTTAATTTAATTTAATTTCAATTTACATATTTACCCGTTTATAGTCAAGTCAAGTCAAGCTTTTATTAAGATCCCTTTTGGGCAATTTGGTTGCAGCACAGGTAAACAGACAAAAAAAACGGACACATACAATACATCATGATAGTAAATAACACGTATTACAAAAAATAAAAATATAAAAACCATAAAAATACCTTTAAGACTTATTTAATAGTCTAATTGCACTCGGAACAAAAGAGTATTTGTATCGATTATTTTTAATCTTTGGTAATCTATAGCGACGACCTGAGGGCAACATAGAGAACTCTGGGTATAAGAAGTGTCCACTGTCTGAAATCACAGAATGGACTCGACTCAAAACATGTCTGTTAAACAGAACTGTCAAGCTTCTTTGCTCTTTACCTATAATCTTCCCACTGTTTTTAACTAATGTTTTTAGTGCATTTTTGTATTTCACACTAAGATTTCCAAACCAGTAGATAATGGAAAAGGACAACACTGGCTCTATATAAGACTTGTAGAATAATTCCATCAGAGTTTTGTCTATGTTAAATGATCTTAATTTTCTAAGACAGTAAAGGCGCTGCTGTCCCTTTTTACACAGGGCCTCTGTTTTCAAATCAAACCTCAATTTTGTATCAATAATTGTTCCGAGATATTTATAACTAGTGCTTAATATTACAGATTATTGTTTCAAAGCAGATTTGCAGTAGCCTAATTAACAGCTAATTTAACCTATTATGAAACGAAGAAGTTCTACAAAAGACAGCTGTCAGTGTCATTATTCTGCTCAATTTAGTTCAATGCAGATTCAGTGTAAATATCCATATTCTTCAAAATATCTTATTTTGTGTTCAGCAGAAGAAATACATTTATACAGGTTTGGAACAACTTGAGGGTGAGTAAATTATGACATAATTTTTTGGTAAACTACACCTTTAAATATTAAATAACGCCCAACATTACGCCTTGTCCCATTCTGACCGAGCGGTGGCGCTGCAGTGCAAAATTGTCCTTAGTCGCGTTAAAACCGGAAGGAAGCAGATTTCAAAATACAAACCTCTTCAAGAAAATGGCGGAAGTCGTGGAGCTGCATAAACTCAAGGTAACAAACTACTACAAAGAAATGTTTTAACGTTACTTTCTACTTATTGTTTGGATTTGACTGTAACAATAAGCTGTTGCTAGCTGTGTTAAGTTGAGTTATGATGATTAAGTAATAATATATATAACGTTTCAATCGTTCATTCAACACTTCTGTGAGCTTCCAATAGACAGACAGCGTCTTTCGTTCTTCACCTTCGCTTTAAAACACAAGTACCTGTTTGCCTAAACAGCATTTTAGCTCAGTCATTAAGACTCTTCTAAAAATGTGACTTTTATTTTGTTCCCCCTCCATTGAGTTAATACACTCCGTTACTCTTGCAGTGGTTTATTTTAAAATTAAAAAATCCCAACAACAACACATGTGCCAGTCCATCTAAAAAGTGAGTTGTAACAATGGCCATCATAGTCTTAAAAACTATTTTTTTTTACCAACACCTAGTTAGCTGCTTTATTAAACCCCATTTTGGGCGTAATAGTATGAAAATCTACTGAGTTTCTTGTGTAAACCACGACATGTTGGCCATTATATGTACATATAGCCACGTAAAATGTTGTTTACTGAGATAAAAGCTTAGGCTATTAGACACCGCTACTGTATCACGAGCTAATATATTATGATTATTATTTTTTTAACGTAGTTGAGATTTTTCATTTATTGTTCTTTCACTTTTTTCATTCATAAATTTCAGTCTAAAATTAAATGACACCATGAAAAAAAAATCTGCCTGTCTGTCTTTCTGTTAGTCCGTCCATCTGTCTGTCTCTATTTCATTCTGTCTGTCTTTGTCTCCATCTTTCTTTCTGTCTGCCTTTTTTCTTTGTCATTCGTTCTTTCAAGAAATGTCATATTGCATTCAGTTTAGTTCGTTAGGACTCATCTATATAGATGTGGCCATGTTTGTTCAGATCCAGCTTTTTATGGACTGACAAAGCATTGGTTCTGACACCGCAGATGTGTGATTTGTGTTTGATAAGTCATTAAAATGATATAATCTCCTCAGTTGGCTGAGCTGAAGCTAGAATGCACTGCTCGAGGACTGGATGCCAAAGGAAATAAAGGCGATCTGATCACCCGGCTACAGGCTTACCTGGAAGAGCATGGTAAGGGTTTTCTAATGCAAGATATTTTACTTCATGGTCCAGTTCTTTAACAGATCTGATTACAGTTATGTATGTTCTTAGATGTTTAAATCTAAGTGTAATACTGCCCCTATTATTGTTTTACTACTTTTTTTTATATATATATGTGAATGTAAATCATAGAGGGCTGTTACTTTTTACACTTTATTTAGCTAATGTTGGAGGCTCCTTTTTGGGGAGGGGCTCTGATAGCGATGGCATATAAAGTGGTAGGACATAATTTATAAATCACAACCTGCCATGCACCAAATTAAAGTTGAAATGTGGGACCTGCCATGATTTTCTCCTGCAGTTGGTGAGTGTTTTCAAACTCTGGTTATAATGCCCATTTAAAATGTGTGTGCGTTTTGTTTTTTTAGAAGAAGTGAACGAAGAGGAAGTTCTGGGAGTGTTTGGTGATGGGGATGGGGATGGTGAGGGTGAGGTAAGATATCCTGGATGTAATGCATTTCCATGGCAGTTTCAGGGAAAAAGCTCAAATAGATGCACACTGAATTTAGTAGCTCCAGTTTTATTTTATTTAAAAGTAATACACTGTGTGTGTGTGTGTGTGTGTGTGTGTCACTCTGAAATGTTCAACCAGTTTACACTTGGTATTAAGATCTGTCTAGCTGATTGATCACACGTGGCCATGAACAGATTTCGAGTGGATGGTCTCTGATGTGTGGTTACCTTTATACAGGGTTCCCACGGGTCCTTGAAACCCTTTGTAAATCTGAAAAACTAAATTCAAAGCCCTGGAAAGTTTTTTTAAAAATAAACATGCATAGATAAAGGTCCTTGAAAGTGCTTGAATTTATTTTGTGCAAGAAGTTTTCGGGAAAAAATTCCATATTATTCACTCTGGTCCGCTAATGTTATTTCACCAACACTTCGTGACCTATGCATACTAGCTCACTTGATTTACGTTAGTTGTGCGTTACGTTAAGTGTTTCCCGTACTTTGTGTTGTACGGTGTCTGATGTTCACGCGCGTGGACGAAACTACTATGATGGTACCTCAACCTTTGTTATTGGACACAACTATTGTGTTCCCACACTAAGTCCTTGAATTTGAGGGTATTGGACCTGGAAAGTCTTTGAAAGTTCCTTGAATTTGAAGTTAACCAAGGTGTGGGAACCCTGTTTATACATTAGCCAGTACAAATGTCAAAAGGAATCCGTTTAACTTTACACTAGATGACATTATATAAAGCACCATCTCTGAGCAACACTGGAGATATGACTAGAAATCACATCTAGTTGTAATTTTAAGTATAACAGAGGGCAGTGGATGATTGACAGGTTAGTAGGCGGTTCTTTGCTGCCCAGGAAGCATTAAAATAATCAAGGTTTACACTATAAGGTAGTGTGGTGGTCATGCGCCTCTTTTGTTTTTCATTAATCAGATCACAAAATGTTTTGGGCCCAGCAGATCAGCTGAGATGGGTGTAAATCAACAAATAATGTTTCTTAAATGTGCAAGTGTTTCTTGTGTCAGGTTCCAGACGGCACAAACACAGTCATGGTGATTGATAAGCTCAACATAACTTTCTTCACATGTGTTTTAGGAGTCCTTTGCCAAAGAAGAGAGCACTGACCAGAAGGAAGAGCTTAGTCCACCTGAAACGTATGTATTTTTTGTTTTTTACATTTCTAATTAAAGTAAACTTCCTTAGTACATCAGCAAATTTTGTACTTCACAATATTTGTGTCTGGCCAACATAAAGCTAATTTAGCAATTAACCACTTAAACCTGGGGTTTTCAAAGACAGTGGGCTTCTGGCACAATGTCACGGCAAACCTAGCCTAATAGAAGTAAACTTTAAGCAACCAATCAGTAATAAAAGAAGTCTATTCTTTTCTTTTCTATTTCTTTTTGTTTAATTAACATTGAGACCGACTGCAGCAGGTTTATTAGGCTGTTGTCACTTTAAGACTGAATGCACAGATCCAACATACTGATATACATGCATATCTGCTATTCTCCCAACTGTTTAACTTTACTGAAGTCCTAGCCAATTGTTTCTGTTAATATTAAGAAAAAATTGTTTGTTTGTGTTCTTGATTTCAGGGTGGCTGAGAAAAAGCTGGTCAAGATGAGCCCTCCTGCTACAGTTGGTGAGGTAATGATCATATAATTTACTGTGATTAATTACTGGAAAGTATTTGCTCATGCAAATATGAAAATGTCCTTCCCTCATGTCAGTTCACACCTATAATACTTTCTTTCTTACGTGGAACTCCATGAAAGAGTCAATAAAGTAGTCAATGTGAATTGTGTGCTGCTAATTAAAATAAAGCTGAAATAAAATATAAATATTAGTTGAAAAACTTAAACTAAACAAAAATTAGAAAAAGCAATTGACTGAAATAAGTTTAAGTTGGAGCACTAAAATTATTAACTGGAAATAAATTAACTAAAACTGAAGTAAAAAATTATTACATCTAAATAGCAAAAAACTATTTATTTTTTTACTAATAAAATGACAAAGGCACAAAACAAAATTACTTATTTAAATTAACATGAAACAAAAAATAAGCTAATTTAATGAAAAAATAAATCAAATTAACACTTTCCCCGCCAGTGTTTTTGAAAATTTTCACAAAAGTTTCATGGCCCCCAGTCCCCAGAATATTATTTTTGTATTAATTTCTAAATGTACAATATATCAAAAGAAAGGACAGAACCTCTGCTTTTAAACCAAGTTTTAGCTTTTTGCATTATTTTTTATCAACACTTGAATGTGGGTAAGTGTCATTATAAAAAGCCATATTGAGCAAAAAGCTGAGAATATTGTGTTTTGTCAAAGAAAGACTACATCCCAGATCAGATTCAGAACGATGATCAAAACACAGATGGAGTGATCTAGTCTAACAAAAACCCCAAAGCTTCAGTCATTAACCCTTCCTGGGTCGACATTTCATTCTGTAACATTTTGTCTCAGATTGTTTAAAATTGGTCAATTTCAGCATATGGACGTGACATTTCCAGTCAACTTGAAATCTAAATTCCAGAAAATGCATTTAATACCAATATATTGAAACTTCTGTTTATATATCCATACTCAAAACAATCTTTAACTTCTAGGTGGCAAAATATTTTTTAGTAATTCTGTGAATTACACTGCGCAAACCAAAAGTAATACTACCCACCGGATGAAGAAGGGTTGGCTCTTCACAGAACATAAAATATTCATTTTATTTTTCATGTTCGCATTTATGAGGAAAAAATTATGTTACGGTCTTGACAGTTCTCCGTTATGGACGTGAGCGCTCTGAAGCGGCACTAAAAGACTGCTTGAAAACTTCCACAGAGACCTCAAACAGAAGGCACAAAACATTTCTTTAAAGTGAATTTCATTTTGTATTAATTGTATCTATAGTTTTAATCAATGTTTCATCAACCAATTGCCTGGATTTAATAAATTAGTAAATATAGCAGACGATAGATAATCACGAAACGGAGGCGCCAGCGCGTGAACTGGAGCTCGTCTCATAAATGAACCGAAACTCAACGTATAAGGTAGCCTACTTTCCTCACAGACATGTCTACTTTTAAACAGAATAATTAAAAACGAAAGAAAACAGACTCCTCTCTGCTTATGTAATCCGTATGAAATGTGCATTTCTCTCTGGCGCGTTCACTACTGTGAAAATCGCGAGTCAGCATCGTCAACTTCATTTTTGCAGCTGACACTGACAAAGAAAACACTTGTTTATTAATAAACAATTAAAATATCTCCTTGCTGTATTTTACATATTCATAATCATTACTTTTGCCGGTTCTTTGTGGCAGCGCCACCCTTACATGTTACATGAATGCGTCATCACCGCAGAATACGTTACTCAGATTGAAACATGTAACGGAATACGTTACAAATTACATTTTTGGGCTTGTATTCTGTAACGAAATACGTTTTGAAAGTATCCTTCCCAACACTGCATTTGCATAGATCACTTGCTTTTGCATCATCTTTGTCTGTTTTGATCAGGAGATTCTGTACATCTTCTAGATGTGTAATAGCGCCCCCTATATACACCTATAACAGTGTAAACGGAAAGCTGGAGAATTCTGTCAATGGCGGGGAAAGAGTTAAAACTGAAATAACACTATTCTGCAGCCCTTGATTCTACCTAATAATTGCTACTATTAAACTTTAGCATTGTTCTTCTGTAGTATCGTACATTTGTAGATGTAGTCACAATACCAAAATTGTAGTAGCAAAATATACTCTTAGTAAAACTCTTCAAACTTTTTTTTTAATCTACTTAAAAATATAGAATTACAACCCTTAACCCTTACAACAATTAAATGTTTAACCCAGGCGATGCTTGTTTCCAATTTCATTGGGGAAAATGAAGCGGGCTGTGAAAAAAATGTGACTAAGACCAATTGAAGCTTTTATTTATTTGAACTCTTCAACTTGAAATCGTTTAAAAATGATTAATCACTCATCAATATAAATTCAGTTTGATTTGGAAAACCATTTCAACTGGTTCACTGAGTACTAGTCTAGTTAATATAGTCACTGAGTAATCACTACAGGCTTACTTCCTCTGGTTGTTTACATTATTGTCATGAGGCATTTTGTTGAATGTGCTCTTGTTTAAACCATTACAATTGTGTTCATTGCAGAGGCTTCAGAAGAGAGCGGAGCGCTTCAATGTCCCACCGAGTGGGGACACCAAGAAGGCCGCGCGAGCAGCAAGGTTTGTCCGTTTAACAGAGGAAAAAATGTCTTTAACAGAGGAAAAAATGTCTTTAACAGAGGAAAAAATGTCTTTAACAGAGGAAAAAATGTCTTTAACAGAGGAAAAAATGTCTTTAACAGAGGAAAAAATGTCTTTAACAGAGGAAAAAATGTCTTTAACAGAGGAAAAAATGTCTTTAACAGAGGAAAAAATGTCTTTAACAGAGGAAAAAATGTCTTTAACAGAGGAAAAAATGTCTTTAACAGAGGAAAAAATGTCTTTAACAGAGGAAAAAATGTCTTTAACAGAGGAAAAAATGTCTTTAACAGAGGAAAAAATGTCTTTAACAGAGGAAAAAATGTCTTTAACAGAGGAAAAAATGTCTTTAACAGAGGAAAAAATGTCTTTAACAGAGGAAAAAATGTCTTTAACAGAGGAAAAAATGTCTTTAACAGAGGAAAAAATGTCTTTAACAGAGGAAAAAATGTCTTTAACAGAGGAAAAAATGTCTTTAACAGAGGAAAAAATGTCTTTAACAGAGGAAAAAATGTCTTTAACAGAGGAAAAATGTCTTTAACAGAGGAAAAATGTCTTTAACAGAGGAAAAAATGTCTTTAACAGAGGAAAAAATGTCTTTAACAGAGGGTCAAAGACTGAAGAATTTGAAAATTTCTTTAGTTTGAACAATAACTTTGCTGTGATCATACGTGCTATTGTGTGGCTTATATTTCTTGCGTAATCTTTACATTTTATCTTGTAGCAATATGTTAAAATTCTCTATCAAACACTTGTGTATTTGAATGGGAAAAGAGAAATCGACATCCATTTTAGACTATATTTGTGAGGACAAAATAAGGATCTTTTGGCTGGTCCTCACTTTCTGACAGCTTTTTAAAGGGTTAAGATTTGAATGCTTGCTTTTCATTTTTGCTTTTAAATTCGTGATCATGCGTAGGCTACTCTGTGTCTAGGGAGCGGTGGTGCATTTTACAAGATATTTGTCAATGAGTGATGCTCAGGATCTGACCAACTTTTTGCCACAGCTGCCAATGGCTGGTGACTTAAGAAACTTTACCAGCCATAAATATATTAAAAATGACGGTTTGACACCAATTTTCTACCAGTGAAAATTCACAATTCTCTATTCCAGTTTCAATACCACAGCTAAAACTACTAACCTAACTAATATAAATGTAAAACATTATTAAAAACAGGTAACAGTAGGTTTCAGGTAGAATCATTGAATAAAGTAATTTAGTATAAAATAACACTGGATAGCCTTCACTGTATAAATTAAAGTTACAAAAGTTATTCTGTCAAGAGCAGTGAATGATTTTTTTTCTTTGTTGTTTGATTAAAAACAGACAGCGGCAGAAATATTAGTCTACTGTCACTTTAAGACCTAACGCACAAATCCAATACACTTATACTGGTACACATCTTTCTCTACTGTTTATTCACTTGTTCAGTCATAAAACAACAGGGCTCTATTCAGTATCTGCGTGCTGTCTGAGGTGTGCGCGCGCACAAGACTTTCCACACAGCAAGTAACGTATTGAGATCCCATTCACATCTTACGCTTAAATATTTAAATCAGCAAGGCTTAAACTCTTGTGACGATGTCCGGAGCGTCGTTCACATTTGTTTACTTTAATGTTCTCACATTGTATTTTTAGAATTCATGAAAATTTTGCTTTTTGTCACCGTTTACTTAACACTCTTATTTGTGTTTATAATCAATAAAAAAAAAACTGGAAACATGTTTTTCATAAAAATTTTACCAGCCAACTGGCGATTACCGGTAATAGTTTCATATACTTGTCAATGCCAGTTTGTACTCTCATTTGATGTTTGGTGAGTGTTAACTTTAGACCCTGTTTGCGCACCAAATCCTCCGGCCTTGTCCTGTCCGGCATCTCTCCATACTCTCGTCACAGAATATGTGAAATCTGATTCCTGATTCCTGCTGCACTGTACACAGAGGTGTATATGTCCGTTGTCCAACTGAACTAAATGTTTTTTACTTCTATAAAAAAAAGCTGAACGACAGTAGGGGTGGAGTGTGGGCAAGTAATGTAATCGGTGTAGGTCCACGCACTGTAAAAGCGACTGACACAGCAAGCCTGGTTAGGTTTAGGTGCTTGGCTGTGCTGGTTAAGGTTAGGGTAAGGGGACTATACCAATGAATGTCCTCACA
Organism: Phoxinus phoxinus; assembly: GCF_949152265.1. Lineage (NCBI taxonomy): Eukaryota > Metazoa > Chordata > Actinopteri > Cypriniformes > Leuciscidae > Phoxinus > Phoxinus phoxinus. Next base: position 4,383,195 of record NC_136897.1, read on the forward strand.
AATGGCGCTTTTCCACTACACAGTACCAGCTCGCCTCGCCTTTGTTTGGTTTTCCACTGTGTAAAAGTTGTACCTGTACCTGCTTCCAGATACTTTTTTTCGTATCACCTCCGGCGAGGTTCTGAGCGAGCTGAGGCGATACTAAAATGTGACGTGAAACACGGCAGACTGCTGATTGGTCAGAGAGAATCGTCACTATTCACTGCGTCATCACTGCACGCGCCAGACGGAGTATCCTGAATAACCCCGACATTTTTAAATAGTTTGGCCAGAGATTGTGTGATATACCCATTACTAATATTATGTAAAACAGCATACACTCGATTTCCTCCACTGTGCGTGTGGGTAGCGGGTGTGTGTCGCGTCGCTATGACGACCAGGTACTATCTGCAGTGGAAAATGGACCGAAAAGCGAGTCGAGTTGAGCTGGTACTGGTAATGGAAAAGCGCCAAAACATAGATGTACAAACCTGTGTATGTGTGATGATTGTTTTGAAGCATCCATAAATCTTAATTCTTTTTTTATTAGGTTTGGGTTGCCAGAACCTGAACCTTCCAAAGGTGAGTTGACATGTGCATCTCAAGTGTTCCCAAGAGGTCTTATGCTGCATTTCACACATTTCTAATGTACTGCTGCTATTGTTTTTTTAAATTAAGTTATGCACGTTTTTGTAGTTTGTTTTGTTAAAATGTGATTGTTACAACAAACCATAGTTAAGACCATGATTAGTATATATGTGCCGCATAATTCGTCTTTTACTTCCACACAATAACTGTCCACTTTTACAATATCCAATTAAAATAGTATTATATAATTTCTTAAAAATAAGTAAAAAGACATAATATTCGAACAACATGTCAGTTTTAATTGACCGTTCGCAAAACCCCGCCCTCTAACGGTTCTCGTCCAATCCTAGCTCAGCAACTGTAACTAAGGAGAAGGACCTCCGTCAAACATTCCGATTTCAGCAAGATAGTGCAACGATGCGCCTATGGCAGTGGGGTCTGCACGGGCTTAAAACTTGCTGTATTTTATGATTGCTTGCAACTATAATAAAAAAATAGACTACATGTACAAACACCGTTTCACTACGGCACTGCGGCCCCCTCATCAGTCAGCAAACAAGAGAAAAAAAAGAGAAAAAGCACGGACTTACTAATTAGGACACAACTTTGATGTGGTTGAACAGGTACACAGTCACAAATTCCTCTGGAACTCAAACATTAAACTTCAAAACAAAGTTTGCGCAGTTGCACAACTATTTACACAAATATATCCTTCTCAGTCGGCTACGAGTTATGAATGAAGAGAACAGCGTCGAGAGTTGGTTTCAGCGCGTCCTCTGATTGCAGTGTTGTGACTGAAATAGCGCGCGCGGGAGCACATGCACAACACAGTTTTGTAAAATGATATATGATCAAATAAAAATGATTGATATATAATTTTACAAAACTGTTTAGTGCATGTGCTCCCGTGCGCTATTCTGTCTATACTTTCTGTCGTGCCCTGGAGGATATGTCTGCTGCATTACTCCAAAACCAATCACTTAATGTATGGAGCTCAACCCAGACATGTGTCTGGTTCTCAATTGTTTGACGGGCGTAGTAACAATAACTAAGGGGCGTGGCTTTTGCGAACGGTCAATTGTTTCTTTGCGATTCATCACAACGAGTCAGTTGTTTGAATTTGTCTGATAACTGTTCAAATTGGTTAATTTAAATCTTTTGATAAGAAAATGAAGTAATACATTTAGTAATACATTTAAATAATTTAAGCAACAGTTGAAATATAATATTTTAATGCTAATACTTATATATTTGTAAGTTCCAACCTGAGTAATGTTTACCTGGTGTGTGGCACTAGTCTCTTTCTTCAAAACAAAGGCTTTGTGTGCAATGGCTAATTAATGAAAATGTAAAGTATCTGTCCATCCAGTGATGTTTATTTTTCTTTTTCTTTTTTTTTCTGTTTAGGAACTTCAGCGAAAATAACTGTAAGTGATTTGCTTGCAAGCTTTGAAATTGGAATGTTAAATGACTGACTGAAATCTGTGCAAAATCACTTTTAAACATGCCACTCTCTTTTAGGTGGACGTTGAGGTATTAAAGAAGAGGGCAGAACGTTTTGGCATGAATGTCTCCTCCGTTTCTAAAAAGGTAACTTTTTTTTTCATATTTCATAAACTAATATAGAAAAATCTTGGTCACAAATGACAAGTTATTTGCCATTTGAAGCAAAAATATTTTTTAAAGCAAAATGAGATTTGTTTCAAAGATCATAGAGCAGATAAAGTGTCTCAAAACAAGGAATCTATTCTGAACTGTTTGAAACGAGTCGTCTCACTTCCTGCTGAACCTATGTGGGTTTGTAACGGGGGTGTTTCCCCCTAAAGTGCCGCCTCAAACATTGGATGAAAAAACAATCCTCTGACTTGCTCTGTAAGCAGCAGACTGGGTCATCTGACCAATCACAACAGACTGGGCCATTTGACCAATCAGAGCAGAGCAGCTCTCGGAAAGGCGGGGTTTAAAGAGGCCGAATCCTTTATCAAGCAGTTTCAGTCGCTGTGAGAAAAGAGCTGATGCTGCAATGGATATTATGAGAAAATTAAAGTGGTTCGGCCTTGGATGAATGCAAATCTATTAGTGTTATCACGGTACTGGAATTTCTCAATTTGATACGATACTTTGAAAAATATAGATTTTCGATACCACGCCGACTATATATTTTTAATATAATTTTTTTAAATTCTAGGCAATCAATATTTTCAAGCTTCAAAAAGACATGACACAGTAACAGTAATCCATACAGTTTAATCTGTCTTCTACAGAGACATGATCGCTTTATAATGATAAACATATTTTAATTGATTTTATTCACAAATAAACATTTACCATTACAACAATCTCACCAATGTTTGCTCACTCAATGTATTTGTGTTTTTACAATGAGGTAATTTAGTTGTGCAGAAGCTTACATGCAGCAGAGAAGCTAGACAAAAGAAAGACTATTATTAATACAAATAATATATAATACAAATATTATGCTCAATACCCACAATTATTTTTATTCAAGCTGCCAAAATGACTCATTTTGTATTTTTTACTTGGGAGGTAAGTTTTATTTTTTATATTTATTTTATATATATATATATATATATATATATATATATATATATATACAGCACTTTTCACATACAGGGTCACAAAGTGCTTTACAATAGACAATAAAACAAAGTAGAAAAGCAGTCTAAAAATAAAATAAAATACAACGGATAAAATCATCGATAGACTAAAGACAGAGATTACCCAAAAGCTAACCTGAACAAGTGAGTCTTAAAACTGTCCACATTCTCAGCAAACCTGATGCTGGTTGGCAGAGCATTGCAGAGTCTGGGTGCCACAGCGGCAAAGGCTCGATCCCCACATCTTTAGACGAGTGCGAGGCGTAGATCGCAGGAGTCACAGAAGAATTCATTTATTACCTTCTGAATAATCCTAACATGACGAAAGAGTACCATACACTGTTCATCACTTTTAAAGGCTTTCATAACAGAAGTACTTCATACACTAATACTGTTGTTATGGTGGTACCTGTGTGTTCCTCAGGTTGAGGATGATGAAAAGCTTAAGAAGAGGAAGGAGAGATTTGGCATCGTCACGAGTGCAGCCGCCGCTGGAGCCGAGGATTCAGAGGTATGAGTTCTCATCAGGAGATTTGTGCGTTTCTTAACTATTGCTGTGAAGGCTTTATTTAATCAAGTTTTCTCAGTATTAAAGTTGCAACGTAATGGAAATAGCAACAGATATTTTTCCATATAGTGTTGTACACTTCGATTGTTAAGTGGATTGAGAGACCTGTGAAGTGAAGCCATGTTACAATCTTGAGTTTCTCAGTGTGTAACCTTCCCCTCACCCCTCTACCCTTTCTTTCTCTTTCAGGCAAAGAAGAGAAAACGTGCTGAGCGGTTTGGAAATGTATAGACAAATGATCTGACCTTTTTTTTATTACTTTTTTTAAAATGAAGAGTTCTTTGAGGTTGATTTTGTGATACACATGTAATTCCTGTAGTCCCATGCTGTTTTTTTTCTTCTGCTATTTACATTAAAAGTAGATTCTCTCTTTTATCTGTCTTGATGTGCTTCATTTATGGTTTGCCAAAGGTGTGTGAGGCCTAAACGTATTAATATGAATCCTTTGGGATTATATCAGGAATGCAACGATACATGGAATTTGATATGACCACAATGCACCACAAAAGAAAACTTTATTTGTGTCCTTGTTCATCTACTTACCATAGTGATAACAGTAAATTATGCATAATTACATGCAACTAACCCTCAACCAAACCATAATCCGAACCCTATACTAAGTGCATGTTAATTAATATTACGCAGTACCTAAATGTATAATTACACTAACAATGAAACCTTACATTTAAAGCTACACTGTGTGATGTTTACCCCCATCTAGCGGTGAAAAGGTATATGACCATCCAGTGAATATTAGTTTCTGTTCCTCTCAATTCCGATTTCGTTTTAACTCCTACGGTGGCCAATGTAGTCCAAGATTAACATAGCTTCCAGTTCGACCTCGTCCATGAGTATTCCTTCAAGTGATGAGGTTACATTAGAAAATTATTATAATTTTCAGTTAGTTAATTTGTCAGTTAACATATAGGTTATGACATCTATGTAAAATGAATAATAGTTTTATGTTTTTTAAACATAACGTATTTTTTTTACCATTTCATTGCTAACATCAGCTATCAGGTTCCCAGACGAATGCAAGCTAATCTTAGTAAAGTAACTTTTATCAGTGCTATCGTTATTCTGTATATTGTACGACATCACTAGCGTAAGGCAAAGTTTACATTGTAGGCTATATCATTTTCTCCATGAGCAGAGATCAGCTGATGTGACGGAGGTGCGAGGGAGAGGGAGAGGGAAAGGAAAAAATAAAAACAGTGCCGGTGCCAGTGAATTGCGGAGACGCGAAAGGCGAAGCTTGAATTAACGGGTATGTCCCTCTTTGGCTAATGTACTTTCAAGATGGAGGGGCAACATGGCGACCGACATTCGAACCCCTCACCCGTATGTATTTTCAATGGCATATTATACACTCACGAGAATACTTTATTACTTGAACGAAGTAAATATACATTGAGCACATATATTTTTGAAAGAACTAAGTGTTTTTAACTAAGAATAAACTAAAAAAGTTACACAGTGTAGCTTTAAGTGTAACCAAAAAAAATTACCACACATTTGGGTTTAGCAGGACAGCGAGGTGAGTTGAGCCAGTTTTTACCTGAGGGTTTTTTAAATTACAGTAATGTCTCCTAAACTAAACTACATCATTTTCAGGATGTATTGTGTCAATGGAAATAATCCTTCTTTATCTGGTTTTCAAAATATCACTTTCCAAAGAAAACAGTGGTCTCTTGACCCCAATGAGGGGTAAGTTGAGCCACAGGGGGGTAAATTGTGCCGTTCACTATGTTGAGGTACAATCGAACATTTACACCTCTCATATGCTATATTAAAACAGGAATTCAGGTTACACTTTATTTGGATGGTCCACTTTAGATATTCCACTAACTACATGTAACTTTGCAACAACATTTGTCAACTAGCAGTCATTTGAGTTAATAGACTGAGATTAATATCTGCTGACGCTTTATTTTGATACTCCTCAACAGATGCTCTACTGACTAAGTAACTTTTCAAGTGTCAACTTATTCTACTAACCTGAACCCGAAACCTAATATTCTGAGAGTTAGTTGAAATAGTTAAGTTAATTATAGTTAGTAGAGTGTCAATCTAAAGTGGACCATCAAAGTAAAGTGTAATTCAAAACCAAATGATTTGTTAAAGGTTTTATTGGTTAAAGGCAAACAATGGCTAGTTTTCTTTTACAAGGCCTATTCAAAAATGTCAAGTTCAAAATGAATTATGAAGACAAGCACATTTTATTTGTGCTTTGTATCACGGGTCAAATCTCATGCTCAAACCCTCCATTATAGACAACAAACCAAATCTGTTTACATTCACATTACATTCTTTTATTTGAGGAGTATATTGACATGTAAACTTCTGAAATATTGTTTCTGATGTTTGTTGGATATCTAGAGTTAGTGACTTTAAGTCTGCACACACACACACATGATTTATTCAGATAAGGCAGTCATGTTATGCACATATATGTTAATAGCACCATCATATACACAATACTGAGTCAAACATTTGCTGATTATTCACTACACTACAAGCATCACTCTAAATTTTACTCCTAGAGTCCCTTTAAAATTGCAACAGACAATCAATTACTCAAGCATTTCTCTTTTTATCTAGACGCTCTAATCTCCTTGACCGTGTGAATCTTTCTTCTCATCTCGGTTCTTTTCCTTTGTAGATTCTTTCACCACCTGAGCAATGAGCAAAATAATCAACCAGATATTTCCCAGAACGCAACAGTGTCGGCCCACATCTGCTACGTGTGGATTCCAGATGTGGGCCGACACTATGTTGCTGCAAATATACATTTAACAAACAAAACAAAAACATTTAATACCATTTAATGTAGAGAGATGTAACATTAAACAGAACTTAAAGGAACACTCCACTTTTATTGGAAATAGGCTCATTTTCCAACTCCCCTAGAGTTAAACTGTTGAGTTTTACCGTTTTCTAATCCATTCAGCCGATCTCCGGGTCTGGCGGTGGCACTTTTAGCATAGCTTAGCATAGATCATTGAATCTGATTAGACCGTTAGCATCTCTCTCAAAAAAATTACCAAAGAGTTTCGATATTTTTCCTATTTAAATCTCTGTAGACTCTTCTGTAGTTACATCATAGACTAAGACTGACGGAAAATAAAAAGTTGTGATTTTCTAGGCCGATATGACTCTGAACTATACTCTCATTCCTGCGTAATAATCAAGGAACTGCTGCCGTACCAGCAGCGCAATGATATTATTGAAAAATATTCAAAAATATTGAAACTCTTTGGTCATTTTTTTGAGAGAGATGCTAACGGTCTAATCAGATTCAATGATCTATGCTAAGCTATGCTAAAAGTGCTGCCGCCAGACCCGGAGATCGGCTGAATGGATTCGAAAACGGTAAAACTCAACAGTTTAACTCTAGGGGAGTTGGAAAATGAGCCTATTTCCAAAAAAAGTGGAGTGTTCCTTTAAGTAAAATGCGAATAATATGAAATAGTCTCTTTTATTGTTGTAGAATAGATCTGCTAGATCACTAGATCTGCTGATGGAGTTCCTCACCTCTCCATCACGAATCTCCACAGTCTTGATTAGGACTTTCTTTCCAGGTCCAGTATCAGAAAACTGACCATAATCTGTTCAAAGACATCACACAGCAAATATGAAGCAAAGGTGGAGTAAAACAACTTATGATTTAGTAGTAGAAATAATTTCAAAATGTTGACACAGATGAATCATGAATGTGTTTTGGAAATGGTTATGATATGTTTTGAGTAGAGACCTGGAAACAATTGTCTTCTGAAGCTTGACATTGGGATCGTAATAAATCACATCATGATTTTTAGTGAAAAGTAGTAGATTTTCATCGATTGAATTCTGGGATTAAACGAGTAGAGTCGCATGAATTACTTTTATGCTGCCTTTATTTGCTTTTTTGAAACTTCAAAGTTGTGGTCAGTGCTGGCTAGATTACTTATAAACTGCAGTTCGTTACTAATTTTCAAATTACAAGACATTACAATTCAGTAATCATAATTGTATTAGCATTGATGGTTCCATAAAAAACCTTTGACATCCATTCACTGTAAAAAATGATATGTTCAATAAGTTATGACAACGTGTTTTTACATTACTTTAACTCATCAGTTTTTTTAAGTTACACAAGATTCAACAAATTTTTATCAAGTCAGTCCAATGTCATTTTTAAGTTAAATGACTTAAACATCCAAGTTGATTGTCCTTAAAAATGTAAGGCAGCAACTTTTTCTTTATAGCGTAGAAACTTTCAAATACAAAGTTTCTCTACAGTGGAAAAATGTGAACTTTCCACTAACAGGTTCTTTGAGGAACCAAAAATGGTTATTCTATGGCATCAATATATACTGTATTATATATACTGTACTGTATATATACCAACTGCAGCAATGAGCAATTAAAGGCATATTAAGATGAGTTTAGGCAAAATCCCTGAAAAATCATAAATACAGTCAATAGAAAAGATTAAATGGTTTACCACTTTCGACCAATAGGTGGCGTTGTGACCAAATTGATGTGGTGTGGTGTGGTCAGAGTAAGGTGGGAATGTGTAGGCCGATATGGGAAAAAATGTATATCATTCGACTAGGCATGACGCCACTTTTATGATTTTTGGACAAACATTGGAAAAAAATTTTTGTATCTCCGGACCAGTAGGTGGCGCTGTGCCGAAAAGCAGCATGTATCCTCAGGTCATGCGTGATGACATGGACCAAGTTTGGTCGGAATACAATAAAGCTTCGAGGAGATACAGCCTTATGTCTATTGTTGCAAGCGCTACGTAGAATTTGCATGTTTTTTGAAAAACGGTTTGACAAATCGACATGAATTCCTTAACTTTTTGTCTGCATGGTCTGAAGATGATCTGGTTCAATTTCTGAGAAAATCGGAAAATTCTAAATGGCAAAAGGAATTAAAAAAAATGTAGCCAAGGAATAAGAGGAAAAAATAATATTTTTGAGTTAGAGACTCCAAATTTGCTATGATGACAGCTGAGACTGTTCTCTCTCTGTGTGCCAAACTTCATAACTATCCTGCAAGCGGTTCGATGTGCTGCCATAGACTCCCAGAGCGGAAGAAGAAGAAACCAAAAAATAATAAGAACGCCAACGAGTACAATAGGTGCACCTACGCACCTTCGGTTCTTGGCCCCTAATGAACACTCCGGGTCATTCGTTTATAAGCTATGATAGACTCACCACCACTGAACTGTCCACTCATTGAAGGCATTTTCATGATAGGAACCGCAATTCTGAAAGACGAAGCACAAAGGTCATCAGTTACCAGGAGTAAAACATGCAGAACTGTTGAATGGCGTCACTCCTACCGGTTTTCCTCTCCCTCCAGAAGTTTCCTGTAGGTGGCGATCTCGATGTCCAGGGCCATCTTGACGTTGAGCAGATCCTGGTATTCCCGCAGATGGCGTGACATCTCCTCCTTCAGGCGCTGGATCTCCTCTTCTAGACGCCCCACATTATCTTGATAGTTTCCAGCCTCTCCGGCGAACTGCTCTTCCATTTCTCTCATCTGCCTCGATAGAGCCTCATTCTGCCATCACAAACACACGCAATTATGCATCTAAATAAGGGAGTCCCAAAGACTTATATGGGCCCTATCTTACACCCAGCGCAATTGACTTAGTACACTGACGCATGTATCATTCCTATTCTGCACCCGCGCACAGCGGACTTTTCCCTCCACAGACGCACGTCGGTAAATTAGGGAATGAACTTGCGCTCTGGGCGGTTCAGCGAAAAGAGGAGGCGTGATCCGGCGCAAACGTTCCCTGGTGATATTTTGCAGATTCAGAAAACAACTCCGCCACTGACCAGGAGAAACCTCGTCTAAAGTCAGTGCCGCGTTATTCAGATGCTATTTTAAGGGCGCATGCTTGGCCATAATGTAGCGTGTGCACAACACACACACACTTTGCTTCTCTCATCTACACAGTTAACAGTTAATATTTTTGCAAACCATACATAATTACAAGGAAAAATATTACCACACGAGGGAAATCATTGTGGTGTCCATGAAAATATGAAAAAAATAGGCGTAAATCTAGCACATTTACCCAAACTATTCAGGCTAATTGTAGTAATGACGACGGATCAAACCTGTTTGATCAATAGTGGCGAGACACATCGGTATATAAGGACATCTGACAAAGTGTGTTATCCGTCAAGAACCAGGAAACTAAAGTCTGAAGACTGAAATCACCGTTACCATCATGTAAGTCGCGTGCGCCGGCAAACCCGCCGTTATAATAGCAATCCGCCATGGAACAAGCGCGCCGGCTCTTAAAGGGAATGTGAGAGGACGCTCTGATTGGTTTATTGCACGTTACGCCCAAACCACACCTATGAGTAATGAAGCGACTTCAGACCAATCCCTTTTAGATTTGCGTCGGGCGCAAGAGTCGTTTATCCCGCCGGTATAATAGCAACAACAGCGCCCGGGATCCGCCCACAAAGTTACTTGCGTTTCGCATTTGATACTTGCGTTTCAGATCGCTAAAATAGGGCCCATATTGTTTTTATATAAAGCTAACTATAACAGGGCAGTAACCACCACAGTCATAATTAAAAATCGGCAAAAAGTTACATTTCTAACTGTGAAATCTAACTGTGCTTATGTCAATGTCAAAATGATTGAAATGGCCAATCAGATCAAAGGCGGGCCTTACTGTTCACAGAAGACGAACGCTTTAGTTTTCACAGTGAGTACGTTTACATGCAATGTTCAAGACGTGGTTACGGCCTTGAACTACACTATGAGTACAGAAATACACATGACACTTTTCATATGTACAGTGTTCTTGAGAGAATCAATGTCGTAGTTCTGGGCTTGAATTTGCCTCCTCAGGTCATTGGTCTCTTGTTTAGCTTGTCTCATTGCCTCCGCGTTGCGCTTGGCTGAATCGGTCAGGTCTGCAAACTAACAGAGAAAACACATGAAGACGGTCAGTATGTATTGCAGTATTGTGCAGTCATCAGTAGAACACACACACACACACTCACCTTGGACTTGTACCAGTCCTCAGACTCATGCATGTTCTTGGAGGCGATGGTCTCGTACTGAGCTCTGATGTCTCGCAGCGCTGCGGTCAGATCAGGCCGGCTGGACGTCGTCTCCATCACCTCCATCTTCAGCTGCTGGTTCTGAACGCTCACGTGCACATCCTGAATTTCCTACATGTTTAAAAAAAATACATGCAATTATTTAAATGTTTGTACATTTATTTCTCTCAGGTCTTAAACAGAGACTTAGAATTACATTTTAAAGAACATTCCAGGTTCATTAAGAGACTTCAAGAAAAAAAGTAATCTATATAGTATAGTAGGGCCTATATAATATTGTAATCTACAAAAAAGTTGTCATCATTTATTCACTCTCATGTCGTTCCAAATCTTTAAGACACAAATGAAGATGTTGTAATGAAATTTGAGAGAATAAAATGAATAAAAGCCTAAATTAAATCTGTTCCTCTTATACAGCGATCGTGTCTCTTCAGAATTTTTTTTATTAAGCCGCTCAATTCATATGGATTAGTTTTACGATCTCTTTATGAACTTTTTGAAGTGTTAAAGGGGTAGTTGCGTAGCTGTCAATGGAGGGACAGAAATCTCTCAGATTTCATCAAAAAGATCTTCATTTGTGTTCTGAAGTCTTACGGGTTTGGAAGGACATGAGGGTGAAAAATTAATGACAGAATTTTTATTTTTCCGGTGAACTAACCCTTTAAAAGTACACTTTTAAAGTAGGCTATACTTGAAGAATAAACTTGTGCTTTTCTTTCTTTTACTTCATAAAATGAAACTGACTTGTACTATATGCAGGGGCGTTTTGTGTGTTTGCTACTTGAGAGTTAGAAACAATGTTACCATGATACCACTTATATATATTACTCATTTGTTATTGAAACAAAGATTTCAAATCTTTTTGAGATTTCAGTATTTCCCCATTAAAGGGGGGGTATAATGCCCTTTTCACAAGATGTAAAATAAGTCTTTAATGTCCCAAGAGTGTGTATGTGAAGTTTTAGCTCAAAATACCCCACAGATATGTTTATATAGCATGTTAAAATCGTCACTTTTTGAGGTGAGCAAAAACACACCATTTTGTGTCTGTTCCTTTAAATGCAAATGAGCTGCTGCTCCCGGCACAGGGGGCGGAGCTTCAACAGCTTGTGTCCTTTTACCTCACACACACATGCACTGGAAACTTCTAGGCCCCGTTTACACGATGGGAAAACGCAGATATTTCTCTGCGTTTTGGCCTGTCATTTACACGAAAACGCCGTTTTTATCCCAGAAAACGATTATTTCTAAAAACTCCGGCCAAAGTGGAGATTTCTGAAAACGCCGGTTATATGTTGTCGTGTCAACTGGGAGAAACGGGGTTTTAGGTTCTCTCTTGTCGATTCTGAGGATTCTGATTGGCTTGCATGGCTTTATCCTTCTCCCTACACTGCCGCCCATAGGTTTAGCATAGTTATGATGGCGCTCGACGGCGTATTTATGCGGGTTGTGTGCACGATGTTATTATTGAAAACGGAGGGGGGGAAATATTTGTTTTTCTAAATACCCGGCTATGTGTAAATGTGGCCTTAGTCTTTTATGTTCAAACCGGAGTCAGACAATAATGGAGAGACTCAAGAAGAAGTGACAACATGTAGAAGCAACAGGACATTTCTGAATGGTTAGTTGATGAATTTATGTAGTTGATGTGTAGTTATCTTCTAGTCATTGATTAGCATATTCTGTCATGATAATCTATGAATCGTGTTCAGGAGGCGGGGTTTATGTAAATTCTAGGCTTAGTGATGTCACTAACAATAAGGGCGTGATGTCACATGAAAACTATGAATAGACTATCTTACAAACTGAATTTATCTTATTTTCGATAGTAAATGCATTGGTAACAGAAAGCATGTGACAAATATAAGTTTCATTTAAGCATATCATCAATTAAAGCAGGCAGGTTCTCTAATTCATCATTCATTAATTATCTATTTGTCTCACCTCATCATGCATCTTCTTGAGGAACTCAATCTCGTCCATCAGAGATTCAATCTTCCGCTCCAGTTCCAGACGGGCAAGAGTAGCACTATCCACATCCTTCATAAACACACACAGTCAGACTTTAGCATGGGGAACACATCCTCCCTATTAAAGCATCAGTTCACTTTCAAATAAAAATGTCCTGATCATTTACTCACCCCCATGTCATCCAAGATGTCCATGTCTTTCTTTCTTCAGTCGAAAAGAAATTAAGGTTTTTGATGAAAACATTTCTCCATATAATGGACTTCAATGGCAACCAACCATTCAAATGTTCAAAGAAGGTTCAAATGTCCGTCTCAATGCAGCTTCAAAGTCTCGACACCATCGGTTCCCAACAGGGGGGTCGCGGCCCACAAGGGGGCCTCAGCGAGCTCTGTGGGGGGTCGCGTCATATTTTGAAAAGTTTTGAGCAATGAGCATTAAATAAAAGTCCTTAACTTTGTTCTGTTCAAAATTTTTAAAAAATTATATAATGAGCGATTTCATCATGAATCCATTTTCCAATCCGTGTTTTTGTCTTATCCTGAGCCACTATGGTACGTACTCCTATAATAAGTGTTTACATTGGGACTATTTTACACTGGTTCGGATCGGCCACGGCGGAGTAGCCTAGCGCGTGACTCGTCATAGACGTACAGAGAGAGAAGTAGTTCCGGCTACAATGTTCTTCCGAATGACGCATTATTCTGTTAATAAACGCAAGTGTATTATCGCTCGATGTAGCGCCAAAAGCGTCAAAAAATAAAGCCTCACATTGATAAAGCCTCACAAATAACATGCAAGTATTGAGGTCCCAGATAGCAGTTATTTAGTAATAGCCTATATTCTTTCTTTCTTTTTAACCTAAACACCAGTGTGAATATTTTTGTTATTGCATTTCAAATAGGGCCAGTTAGGCTACTCCTAGGCTTACGTTTTTAAATTACAAAGGGCCTACTGATGTTTTTGTTATTGTATTTTCCATATTATAGGCTATCATTTGTGCATAAACATATCTGGTTATGGTACTGTTTGTTTGAAAACAACATATTTTGTCTTCCTTGCTGCAACCTTACAAGAGCGATAATATCATTAAATGTGAATAAAATATTTTCTTGGGAAAAAGGGGGTCTCAGACAAAAAAAACACTGCTTGGGAACCACTTGGTTGGGAACCACTGCTCTACACGATCCTAGTCGATCCCACAACGATCGGTCATTTTCGACATAAAAAAAAAAATATTATATACTTTTTAACCACAAATGCCAGTCTTGTACCATCTCTGAGATGCATTACGTCATCACGTTATCACGTTGGAAAGGTCACGAAAAAAAAAAATTAAAACAAAGATGTTGGCCAATTTTGAAGTTGGAGGAGAAAATGAGATGGAGTTTTTCACCCTTCCCTGCCTTTTTGAACCGAAGTACACAGATAAATAACTTAGATAGATGACGTGACGCGTGACCTTTCCAACGTGATGACGTAATACATCTCAGTATATTGGTGGCGCATCTCAGAGATGGTTAAAAAAGTAAATAATTTGATTTTTTTTTAGAAAATTACAGTTTTGCTGGATAAGACCCTTATGTCTCGGCTGGGATTGTGTCGAGACTTTGAAGCTGCATTGAGACCTATGATTGAGACGGACATTTGGACCTTCAAACCGTTGGTTGCCATAGAAGTCCATTATATGGAGAAAAATCCTGGAATGTTATCCTCAAAAACCTTTTCTTTTCGACATGGACATCTTGGATGAGTAAATTATCAGGAAATTTTTTATTTGAAAGTGAACTAATCCTTTAACTACGACTTTTGCCTCAATAAACTCCTAATTTACTGCTTATTATTAACAGTCAGTTAATGCAGAATAAGGCATCAATATATGCCTCATAAGTACTAATAAACAGCCAATATCCTAATAATATGCATGCTAATAAGTAACTAGTTAATAGTAAGAATTTAACTCTAAAATAAAGTGTTGCCATTACTGTTCATATCTGGTTCTAGATATTATTAACAATGTAAACATTAGTAGCAGCACTATTATATGTTTATTATATCATCGCCTTTTGAAAATTCTGTCATCATATACTTGTGTCTATCCAAAACGTATGATGTTCTTTCTTCTGTGAAACATAAAAAGTAAATGATGACAGAATTTTCTTTTTTTTTCTCTCGCGAGCGAAGCCCAAAGATAGACATTGTGAAAGGTGTGTAGACTTTTTATACCCACTGTATGATAATGACTGTATGAAAACAATAAAGCTCAGAGATTGCATTCAGTAGAAGTGCATATTGTAAAGATATACTTTCCATTATCGCTTTACCTTACGAAAGAGAGTCAGGTTATTTTCAGCTTCCTGTCTTTTCTGCATCTCCTCATTTAACCTGCAAACAATTAAGAGAAAATATAAGTACACTTCAATAATAATAATAATAAAAACCTTTTCCTTTTGGGAGTAACAGAACATCAACTTATACATTAGTGTGCTGTCAGAATCACTCACTTTTTTTTAATTTTTTATCTTGTAATCTATCTTTCATTTGATATTGTGTTGGGTGAGTATTTGTGTTTTGTGATATTCTCTGAAGTCTTTAGCTATGCATTAAAATTTCTGACTAATGACGCTTTTCCACTGCATTGTACGGTTCGGTACGGCTTACTTAAACCAGAGCCCAAAATGCTCCGACTTTTCTGAGATCCTCTACTCTTCCCTGTGGATGACCTGTGACCTACTTTCTGTACGATCTGAATTTTCCGCGTTTGGAATTTTAGAAAACTGAATTTGAAGTTCCGAATTCCTTCTTCATCTTGAAACCTTGAATCTGTATTTTTTTTTTTTACTGTATATTTGCAGTCTAAGAATTCAGAACAAAAAAAACAGCTGTAAAATTAAATTTAAATTGTTTAATATTCGTTTAAAGAAATCAAATTCAGAACTATTTAAAATTCCAATTTTGTTACTGTACGTTCACACCGCCACCGGCGAGAGCGGCAAAATTCGCTCTCGCCGCCCTGCCATCGACGCCGTGAGATTCGGGGACTCTCTGGCGCGCTGACGTAGATTTTAGAATGCGTGATTTTTTTAAAAACTTTATTTAAAGGAGCAGCAAAGCAAATAAGAACTGAACATACATCAGTATCCTATTTTGTGCATACTGGCCACACGTAGGGTATAAGTTAACCTATTAAAATCTTTTAAATGTGAAAGTAACAAAACACCAACAATTTCATACACCTTTTTCCATTCGTTGTTCTTTTTATTAATGTCCCTGTATGTAAACAGGGGCACGTCGTACAATAACGGGAAACCCGCAACAGAAATAATTAACTTTTCCTCCATTTTGCTTAGGAACTAATGTGGTCGGAACCAAAGTTTACAGGATTGTGTTCTCTGGTATCCTCTCAGGCGGAGGACTTCTACATTCCGATTGGTTGCCGCCGAACCGCGTCATAGCTTATTACCATAAAGTTGACAAATTTCAACTCTTCTCGCCGCTCTTGCCGTCCAAGACGCGCCGCGCCACCCTCGCCAGAGCTCGCCACCGGCTCTCATTGAAAATGAATGGCTTCCGGCCAATTTGACGCTCTTGCCGCCGGCGGTGTGAACGTACAGTTAGATTACACTTGTCAATAATTCAAATTTACACAATTAAAATAATTTTGTCATATTATAAGCTCCATATAATCCCACCTACTTTGAAGCGGTACGAAATTGCAGTGGAAAAGCAAACCGAGCCAAAGTAAAGCGAGCCGAGCCGAGTCGTACCACGCAGTGGTACAGGTATGACATCACTTTGTAGGCTTAAATACGGAAGCGAGTTAGCATTTTAGCACTTCCGGTTCCATCGTCCCAAAGTCCAGAAGAAGGGTTTTTTGAATGGCTGAAATAAGGTCTGTGGTGATGAACACAAGCTCAAGACATTTTCACGTTTTATTCTACGACATAAAATACATCAGAATTACACCACTTGTGATTTTTTTTAAAAAGCTGTTACGTGTCTTGAAAAATGTGGTTGTTAAAAAGTGGCTAAATGGGACTATAGGCTGTCTGGGAGATTAAACGTCATCACGCTGAACAGGTCCTCAGTCCGCTTTCACAACCTCGTTATGCTTATAATATTGCTCTTATAAACTATTCTAACTCTAAAACGTTCTGGGAAAATGTTTTCAGATAACAACTGAAAGAGTCTGGAGCTTAGTGATGGTGACGTTGAAGTCGTGGGACCGTGGTGTAGTTCGTTTATAGCCTACCTTTAGCTTTTTAATTCTGGCGAATGGATTTAGGATTCAAAATTCATAAAAGTTGTGTTCTTCTGTGATAATTATCTTGATGGATAAAACGTGCAAGTATTATAAACTTTTGTTGATCACAGAGCTTGTTTTTAGTGATAATCCAAAAGCCTATGGAAAAATCCTATTGGGTTTTTGCCGAGGGAACCAGTGTGATGTTAATTGGCCAAATTTTGGCCAACAAAGTGACTTAAGACCTGCACCACTCTTAGGGTGCTTTCACACGGGCAGTTTAGTTCAGAACAGGGCACGGTTCACATGAAAAATAGCTAATGTGAACGCTGTCATGCGGACCCGGGTGCGCACTGGGGTACCGAACCCGAGACTACCTGGAGAAGGTGATCTGAGTTTGGTTGCTTCCGAACCGTGATAGTGATTGATAGGATGATAGTGTTGATGATTTACCTTAGATTCGAGCGAGAGTGAGTCTGCAGTGTATTCGCACATAGCGCGTGGAATCAGGGCAACAAATTTGCAAGCAGCAGAAGGCCACCCTATGCGACACATGCACAGTAAACCTGTGTTGTTCACTCAGCTGCGCATAATAACTCAAAATTAATCAAAAACACAATATATTGACCCACGTTCTGTTTTCTTTCATGCGCTGTGCACGTTTGCGATGACGTAATATGCACGCAAACGCACCAGGGTTCGATAGAATCATGTTGAGTGTGAAACCAGACCAACGCTGCGGGGTTATTACCCCCCTATTACCAAATTATTATTTTGGCAGGGGGTCGAAATTCGGCTCAACACCAGGAACAACCGCGCTCAGGTTCGGACCGCAGCAAACCTTAGTCCTCAAGAGACAAAAGAAACCGTCCTTGAAGACTGTATGCCTGATGTGAAGGTCGTAATATAAATATGAAGTCTAACCTGGCAGAGAGTCAGAGAACCGAAAAACTGATTAGCTTAAAAGCAACTGAGATTACATTAGTACCGGCTGGGAGAAATGTTCTTATAGGCAGCTAATCATATTATATAGGCCAAACACGTAGAGGGAGTCCTACTACTGCTGTATCCATTTCATAATATATTACTACCAATCTCAAAGACTCAAAGACAGTGTTTAACTGTCCCACAGTCGTCTTTGAGGCGTCGAGGAGATCAAGCCTTTGCTGTTGCAGATCCTGCCCTTTACTATAAGATCCTCATCAAGTATGGACACTTTCAAAAGTGATCTAAATACTTACTTATTTCATCTGGCTTTTGGCGTTCGATTAGGTTAGAGAAATATGAGTGATTTTCTACATAATGGATGACTTGATTGTTTTGATTTAGTGTTATTTTATGTTTGTAATAATTGTAGAGCTCTGTGCTATTCATGTACAACACTTTGGTCCATCCTTATGGTTTTGAAAGTGCTTATAAATAAATTTGAGTTAAAGGGGCTATATGTAAGAATTCTTATGTATTCATCTCTATTTATTGCCAATATGTGAACAGC
Source organism: Phoxinus phoxinus (assembly GCF_949152265.1). Classification (NCBI taxonomy): domain Eukaryota; kingdom Metazoa; phylum Chordata; class Actinopteri; order Cypriniformes; family Leuciscidae; genus Phoxinus; species Phoxinus phoxinus. Next base: position 4,401,739 of record NC_136897.1, read on the forward strand.
TTGTAACGAAACTTAAAAAGAAGAGACCTTCCCCGACTTCCTAGGCTGTCTATGAAAGCCTGAAGACTCGGGACATTTTTGCCAGGAAAATCAAAAAGATGTGACGATTATGCACACTCCCAAGAGCCTCTCTTCCATTTAATGAGACATGAATTGAATGCTTATACAATGTTATTTGCAGAAAGAGCCATTCGGTACTGTAATGTCACAGAGTAATCCAAAGAAATGTGATTCATTCAAGCTATAGTCTCACATATCCAGACCGGTGTAATAACAAGGATTTCCGAATTCTACATTAAGCCCCTTTAAGTTGAGGCTTTAATTAAATAATTGTGTACTCTCCCATTGTGTTGTTCCTTGTGTGACTCTCCCAAGGTTTTTTCCTCTGTTCTGTCTCCTGATGGAGATTTGGTTCCTCATCGCCGTCGCCTTTGGCTTTTGGCTTGCTTAGTTGGGGACACTTAATATTCAACACTATTATTGATCTGCCTGCATCGACACCATTACATGAGAACTGAACTGAGCTGGACGATGACAACATCACTGTTTTCTAAAGAGCAGCTTAATAGATAAATGAACTAAATTAATAATGTTTTACAACAAAATATAATCATCACTGAACTTACTTAAGCTGGACTGTGACACTATTTTCTTCTAGATCTGCCGTATAGCCAAAACAAACATGGTTGCATTATTTTCCTGTTATCACTGTAAAGCTGCTTTGAAACAATCTGTACTGTAAAAATAACTATATAAATAAAGGTGACTTGACTTGGCTTGACTCTCCAGCGAACAAGGCAGTTACATTGAATCTGTTACTCATCTGTGTTCCTCTTACCCTGGAAATTTGAATTTGCTCAGCGAGTCACTCTAGCATCGAGTAATGATGCTCATTAACTATGTCCTTGTAGCCGAGCTGCACCAATCACATCGGGTTATCTGATATAGAGGTGAAACGAGTTAAACCAATACTAACCAACTGCAGAACCACAGATGACGACAGCGCCGTGACGTCGAAGTCATTAGCAAACATTGCAAGATGGCTATGGATGAACACCAGTTGTTTGAAACGGCTTTGGTCGCTACAATGAACGAGTTAAACTTGGCTTTTTATCTAAAAGAGGAACAGAAGACGCCGCTCGAATCGTTCCTTTGCACGAAGGACATTTTTGCTGTTTTGCCGACCGGATACGGCAAGAGTCTAATCTACCAGTTAGCTCCGCTGCTAGCTAAGCGTTTGTGATTGGTCGTAGTGTTATCCAATTGGGTGCAGTGAGATTTTCAAATGCATGCTTGGTGCCGCCCCTCGAGTTGGGGGATTTTCATTACTCGATGCCAGACCCTTAAAGGAACACTCCACTTTTTTTGGAAATAGGCACATTTTCCATCTCCCCTAGAGTTAAACTGTTGAGTTTTACCATTTTCAAATTCATTCAGCCGATCTCCGGGTCTGGCGGTAGCACTTTTAGCATAGCTTAGCATAGATCATTGAATCTGATTAGACCATTAGCATCTCTCTCAAAAAATTTACCAAAGAGTTTCGATATTTTTCCTATTTAAAACTTGACTCTTCTGTAGTTACATCATGTACTAAGACCGTCGGAAAATAATAAGTTGCGATTTTCTAGGCTGATATGGCTAGGAACTATACTCTCATTCCTGCGTAATAATGAAGAAACTTTGCTGCCGTACCAGCAGGCGCAATGATAATACGCTGCGCCTGAAAATAGTCCCCAGCAAGTTATCCTATTTTCATTCGCTGCGTAATATCATTGCGCCTGCTGCACCCATGGTACGGCAGCAAAGTTCCTTGATTATTACGTCGGTCTTAGTACACGATGTTACTACAGAAGAGTCAAGTTTTAAATAGGAAAAATATCTAAACTCTTTGGTCATTTTTTTGAGAGAGATGCTAATGGTCTAATGATTACTTTTATTACTTTTATCTTATTGTGCTTGTTGTATTTTATTATTTTTAGCCTATTGTGTTTTTTATTGTTGTGTTGTACAGCACTTTGGAAACCTTGTGTTTATTTAAATGGTGCTATATAAATAAAGTGGATTGGATTGGATAATGATTCAAAGATCTATGCTAAGCTACGCTAAAAGTGCTACCGCCAGACCCGGAGATCGGCTGAATAGATTCAAAAACGTTAAAAACTGTAGAGAAGTTGGAAAATGAGCCTATTTCCAAAAAAAGTGTAGTGTTCCTTTAATCTTTCGGATTTGGGTCTGGATTTCCAGGCTATGTTCCTATATTCCTTCATACCCGACTGTCAATAAACCCTGCTATTGAAATAATCTTCTGTGAATCAATGCGTCTGTGACAGAAGACCACACCAACATCATTACAGGGACATCCTTTTCACCGATGCTATTGAGGAACTGGTTGAACAGCTTCATCGAGCTCTGCCTTCATGAACACCCAAATGCACACATCACTCTCCAGAACCAGAAGAGGATCCTGTGCACTTCTCTGTTAACCCCTTCTCTGTACTGCGGAGCTGGTGGCTATATCATCTCAGAATACCCTTACAGATTTGCGCACAAAATAGTCACTTATGTCGACAAAAAACTATTGCGAAATGACGGTGTTTCCATTAACCGATGTTATGCCACTAAAACGTAATTTTTTTCCTCTCGCGATAAGTCATTCCAAAAATCATGGCGACGGATGTTGGTAGCTTTGCGTAGATTCCAGCCACTGGCCATTATTATTAATCGAAGGAGACGTATGTGTGTTATCCAAGCATTGATGGTAAGGAAAGACCCTTATACTTGAGAGCGGCTCATATGAGGAGTTTCTGGGTGTTTCTCCTTCATTTCTGCCTCGAGGTCTTGATTGTGGCGTTTCTTTGAGGTTTAGAATCCAGTATTCCTGTAATTCTTCTGTTTTTTATGAATTTAATAAAGTACTCTGTCTCGTATTCTGTCCAAACACACCGCGTCATCTACGTCAGGTGACCTGTAAATGTGCAAAAACTGTTTCCATTGCAGTTTTGCTAAATATTTCTTTTTCGAATTGCCTGAAAAACCACCTCATGCGAGAGTAAAAACTTTTTTGCGATAAATGGGAGTTTTTGCGAAATTGACGTGTTTCCATTGGGCGTATATTTTCAATTCGCAATTTCAATTTGCGCAATTTGAAGGTTAATGGAAACGCGGCTAGTGGCCAGTGCCTACATTACAATACCTCTCATAGTTATGGCTCTCCTTGACTTCGGGTCCGGCAAAGACTGCGGGAGCATCGTCTGTTCCTCAAAATGGAGAAGTGTGAGTTTCAGCAGCCTTTGATCCATTTTCTCTGCTATAATATGAGTCCTGGGGGGTACAAATGTACCAGAGGAATGTCTAAGCTATATAATAATTACCATCCACCATAATAAAGCTCCGCTCGCCTCCCTCCTGCATTCAAAACCCAAGTCTCTGTCCTGGAAAACCCAAGCCTCGTCTGGCTTTAAACAGTAAAGGATGCCTTCACCAGTGTTCCCATCCTTGTGCAGTCTCCCATTCATCATGCAAGTCGATGCCTCTTCCTCAGGTGTTAAGCCCTATTCGCACGGGATAAGATATCTCAGTAAAACTAGCAGAAGTGGGAGGGGTAACTCGATTTACGCACCGCCATCACTCCTGTCGTCATGTGCGTATTACGTTGCTTCCTGATGTCATGTGTGAAAACACATATAACCTATATTTATATAAAACAGTTAGGTCCGGTCGAACGATATTACGTAATTCAATTCAGATTGGATTATGTTGGTAATAGGCACTTACCTAACGCTAAAAGTGTTTCGTGCCTCTAACAAGTACTTTCGACCTTCTTTTTGATCCGAATGCTATGTGGAAAACATTTGAGTCCCATTGCCTCCATACTTGAAAAAAAAAAAGCGGAAAACTACTTTTAAACAGGAAATGACGGAGAGCGCCTGACTCCCACGCCGGAGACCCGGGTTCGAGGCCCGCACAGAGCGAGGCGAGAAGGACCCGGGTGAGGGGTTATTTACAGCAAGTCTATTTGCAAGGGATAGTATTACCTGGGGTAATTTTTCGTGACATTTTTACAGACGGTAAAAGTCACCATAACCTTTCCTGGTATTGTCCGTAATGATAACTAAGATTGCACAATCGGACGGGACTATAATCACTGAGAAGCTCTGGTAATAATTACTTTACCCCACCTCACCATGTTAAACTAATCCCATCCAAATAGACTGGTACAATCTCAGTGGCGGCAGCGGAGCCCATCCAAACTACCATCCAAATCTCCATAACATCTTCAAGCAGAAAAGCTCCTTCCTCTGCCCGTTCCTCATCATCCCTATCACACCTCTGGATGGATTTCATCACAATTACACGGCATCAGATGAGTTCACCTGTGTGCTTGTCGAGACGTAGAGGATTGTTTCTCCACGGATTGTCATTTAGTGCCGTTGAAGGGCCTCGCCACTGCCATTGAGACAGCAATCAATTACAATTACATTAAATTATCAATTACAGCCTTTGGGAAGACATAGTGTCTGACCGCGGTCTGCAATTCATCTCCCGAGTGTGGAGATCCTACTCCCTCCCGGGTGTGTTAGGAGGCCTGTGCAACTCATAGCGTTTTTGTAAGCTCGTTGTTTTGGTTGTTTTAATGGCCATGCATAAAATGTAATAAAATCTCACAAGTTGATACGGAGAAACCATACATAATACATGACATCTCCTGCCATTTTTCTGGCACGATCGTTTCATTACCAAAATATCTCACCTCTCACTGGTGCGCCTTGTCACACTCAATCTCTATTCCATGTTTGGTCTAAAACACATTCGCCCTCATGTTTTGCCACAGGACAGCAATTACATGTAAGTAATAAATCACACAGTCCCTCTTGCTTTATATCATAGGTGCCCAACTACAGCCCCACATTGTTACTCATTTACATTTTGTACTGACCTAAGAGTCAAATGTCGAAAACTAAACATAATCAATACTTTAATAATTCAAAGTAATTTTTACAATATATTGGCACAAAATGTGGCCTATGCTTAGAAAGTTCATCCTTACACCTTTTAAAATCTTTTTTAGATCTTATTTTTTATTATCATTTAAAAAACATTATTTTATAAGCCTGATGCTATATGATCAATCGTATAAATCATTTTTTACCTACTACAAGTGTTGTCTATGTTCTAGCTGTGTTTTTGTTATTACATTAGTATTGTAGCCTATTGGGCATTACAGTCGTTTAAATTTATTAGACCTACACAATTTTCAGAAATACCCGCTGGCTAAAAAGTCTCGTAGGCCTATAGCTGACTCCTGACAAACAGATCCTGAACACCAGTCACATTTTTCCAGCACCGAACCACCATGATTTTTCTGGCAGATAGTGTGTTCTTCATGGGAAAGTAGGCTACAAACATTGCCTTAGATTCATTTATTGAACGAAACCGAAAACAAAATATTGCTTTTACCTAATATTTTGTAATATTGTTGGTTTACTTTCTCCTCCGAGTTTTTTGAAGAGACACTTACCTTTTGTCCTCGGGGAAAACGCCCAGCGTGACATTAATCCTGTGAGGCGTGACGGAACATCGCGGACCTGATGCTGTCATTATTACTGTGAGCTGCAGATTCGCGCACGGTGTGAAATAAGCGACTTACTTTAATATAGTAGGCTACTTTAATAAACTTTAATAAAGTAGTTTTAAGCAGTGATGAGTGGCACATCTGTATTTTGTGTTTTTGCAGTAGCCTACACGCATGAAATTGGGTCTGTCATGATTTAGACAAAATATTAGGCTGCCATGAAGCATTAGTTGTTTAAATGTCTCTTCTTCCATCAGACACATTGTAAACCGCAGTCTAGATGATGATGGGAGGATCCCTGCAGCGGTTTCTTTGTCTCTTTCATTCGCTGCCACGCCCATGTTTCATGAACTTCATTAGGCTACAGACATACGGTTATTTTAAAAGATCTAATCTTAATTCCTAATTACCTCTAATGATATCTGCACATTTCAGATTTTCTCCAAAGCAAAGGTCTTTTCTTTTATACAAACTCCTCTGTATCAAAGTAAACATATTTAGAGACATCCTGAGCAGATTTAAAGTTCACTGTAAAAAAAAAATAAGGGCAACTGGTAATTTTCTGACAGGACAATGCAATCCGTAATGCAAAATATAGGTAAAAGAAAAAAAAAATATTCTTTCAGACTTTTTTTTTTTTTTTTACAGTGTAGCCTATATAGCCTACTAATTTATATCCATAATATACCAAATGCATCCAAACAAATGAATACATTGATATTATTAATCCTTCAGAATCATGATACAACAGGTATCATTATAAAATCAGTTCAATATCAGCTGCTCAAAATATCCTCCCACACTTAGAAATGTCTGCCTCCACTTTTCAAAGTACTGACTTGACACTCAATCTTTCCCACTTTTAACTTTAACTCTTAACTTAACACCCAGTCCAATTTTCTTTTAAAAATGAAAATTCTGTCATCCTCATGTTGTTCCAAACCTGCATGACTCTCTGTCTTCAGCCAAACACATATATTTTGAACTTTTTTTGTCAATACAATAAACATTAACTTCTTTTGTATTCCAAAGAATTGCATAAAAATTAGGAATGACATGAGGGTGAGAAAATAATGGCAATAATATTTTTTTAGGGTGAACCATTCACTTCCACTAATCACTGTCAAACATTACAGGTCAGAAGTTTTCGAGAAACAGATGCACACACACCCCACCAGCCCTCACACACACCTCTGCTTGAGCAGGGCCACATCTTCGGCCAGGTTGTCTCTCTCCACCTGCATCTGGTCTCGGTCGTTGCCCATGAGCTCCATCTGTCTGCGCATCTCTCTCATCTCCTGCTGGCACAGCTCATTGACCCGTCCCGACGGCCCCTGCTGCTGCTCCTTAAACTGACCCAGCTCCAGAGTCAGCTTCGAGTTCTGCTGCTCCAGATACCGCACCTTCTCGATGAAGCTGGCGAAGCGATCGTTGAGTTCCTGCAGTTCTCGCTTCTCGTTGCTGCGTGTGGTCAGGAACTCCTGGTTGACGGCCTCTGCCAGAGAGAAGTCCACTTTATCATAAGAGAGCCGGGGGCCCGGAGCGCTGGAGCGGCTCCTGAAGTCCACAGAGCGGGTGGGTGTGGAGGAGGAGATGTAACGGCCTCCTACACGACTGGACACTGGGCTATAGGATGCAGGCGCCCCAAAAGTGCGCTGATAAGAGGTGCGATATGAGGAGTGACTCATGATTTTGCCTGTAATCCTTGTACTTTATAGAACGATAAACTATCTTCCTTTTCTTCTGGTCCGTGTGCCTGTTGTTTTGATCAAAGCTGAGTCACAGCAGGATGTGAGACTGAGAGGCTTTTATACATGAAGCTGGTCAGTTCATCTGAGCTCCACCCAGCCCAACCCATTCCCAGTCTCCCGAGCCCCTGATCTCATCCTCTATCATCTATTCATCATTCATCCATACGGTCAGTCACTCCCCCACAGCCACAACCTAGGCACTTCTCGGGCGGTTTCCATTTGATATGTGAATTAATGCATTGAAAATGAACAGCTTTATGTGTAATCATTACATTTATAATGTTAACAGAACTGAAAGAGGCATTTTTCAGTGAATGTCAAAAGCAAAAGGATGAATGCATTTCATTTTTTGCATAGAAAATGCTGGGAGAATGTAAGACATTTCCAGGCCAGAGGACTAGACGGGGTCCAAATTGGGCTCAGCTGTAGGAGCGATAAACACACATGAAAGATTGATGTGCGCTCCGCTCACTGAAATCTCCAAGAACATTTTTAACAACCAAGTTTTACAACCAAGCACAACATTTCCCAACTGACTGGTCAAATGCATTTGGTTGTAATCATAATTTTCTGGAGCTTTCACTTCAGAGTGCAGACATCTCTCTTTTTTTAATAATTCAATGACCCATTCATAAATAGCAATGATTAGTTCTGTTCTTGTGCTTGTTTTGGGTTTGAACATGTTCTAGGTCTGTTTCAATTTTTCAATAAAAATTTTTTTTATTTGTTTAGTCCCTCACAGACAATTTTCCATAATAAATAAAAAATACACATAATAACTGAAAAATGTGTAGGCTGAAGCCTTTGCTTTTTATGCTTACCCTTTATCTAATGAGCGTAACTTCTCTCATTGGATTTGTTTCATACAAGATAAACAAAACAATCACATAATATTTTCCAAAATGTACATGCATAATTACAAAGAAACACATTTAAGATATTATTTAAGTATTACATACACAAATTGAATAAAGAATGACAAAAGATGTTACTTTGGAGGCCACGGCCACAGTGAAAAACATTTATTCATTCTAATTTAATTTATGAATTATTAATTAACAATTTAAGAAATTGACATAAAAGATGATTATTCAACATGTTGTCTGACAACCAAACCATAGAGCAATGTAAATCAAGCCTTTGCCTTCTAAAAAGTGAGTTAATAGTATTCCTTTGCTCTTCAGCGAATGTGCCGAGTCATTCTGCAGGAAGTGTAGAACTATTTAAATGATTCTTTTGCACACTGTACCACATAAACATAACGGATATGCTCACTGTGCCCACATTAATAATTCATGCATAGCTTCCATTTTTTCCCTTTGCTCAGTCAATAAAGGCATCATGACTGAAATACAGTAGACCACATTAAGGCAAGCATATCACATCACATATTTTCTATCATATAGCCTATATATATATATATATACATATACTGAACATATATATACTGTATATATATATATATATATATATATATATATATACTGAACAAAACGCAACACTTTTGTTTTTGCCAAAAGACAAAGACTTTCTATGTCTAAATCTGTGTTAGTGAGCACTTCTCCTTTGCTGAGATAATCCATCCTCACAGGTGTGGCATATCAAGATGCTGATTAGACAGCATGATTACTGCACAGGTGTGCCTTAGGCTGGCCACAATAAAAGGCCACTCTAAAATGTGCAGTTCTATCACACAGCACAACTATATACAGCCACAGATGTCGCAAGTTTTGAGGGAGCGTGCGATTGGCATGCTGACTGCGGGAATGTCCACCAGAGCTGTTGCCCGTGAATTGAATGTTATTTTCTCTACCATAAGCCGTCTCCAAAGGCGTTTCAGAGAATTTGGCAGTACATCCAACCGGCCTCACAACCGCAGACCACGTGTAACCACACCAGCCCAGGGGTCTCATTTAGGATCCTTACTAGAAAAGTATGTGCACCCGAAAGCCAAAAATGGCATACGCAAAAAAATATTCAGACTTATAAAACCGTGCGTACGCCAGAACCTGCACAGAATTCACTTTATAAATCCCAGCGGAAGATTGTGCGCACACGCGTCTCCTCCCCGAAATAACCATATATGAGCTTACAACGTTTTACTATGCATATCCTCATCTGCATATCATTTACATATGATTATTCATCCACGTGATAACGTTTAATGGTACAAGACATTAGAAAAATATTAAATACGGATGTGCCGTCACATTAGGCTACATTAATAAAAATAATTTAGTAGCCTATCCTTGCCTTGATTTTGAATAAATAATAAAATAGTGTAAAATACATTTCAGAGAAAGTTTTTCTCAATCTTCTCCACTGGCCAAATAGTATTTTTAATTGATATATATTTTTAATGGAAACAGATACACCTTGTTGTGCATTATTTGCACAATCTGCAATTATCATGATAGTTAAAACATCAAATCACAGCATGTTAGAGGAAAAGTGTTCAAAAGCATTACATCCACAACAAATATTTCTATTTAATGAATATAAACATTTTTGTAACTTCTCAGTAATGATTTCATGCAGTTTGTTTAACTCCATTAATGAGAATGGCATATTTAATCTAAATGTTTATATCAGAAGTAAAACATAGTTTAAATAATTATTTTATTTATTTAAACTGTTATTGTGAACATGCACTGTATTTATGATTAGGGTTCATAATGAAGATTTGTGTCAGATATGCGTCAGTTTCACTAAACGGCCCAATGCGCTCGCTGGCGCGGACATTTAAGAAGGGATAGATATTTGCTTCAAGTGATAGGCTTGGTGAGTGAAATTATCTTTCTGTATGTATAATTTTCTTTAGATTTTCTGTCTAAAAGTGACCAAAAAGACATTTAAGACATTTTACATATTGTAGCTTTAAAGCTACTAAAGTTATTCAATCAAGAGCAGTGAGTGATTTTCTGTTTTTCTTTTGATGTTTAATTCATATTAACAGCTTTTAAAGTGAAATGCTTTCACTTTAATACACAGACCTAATATACACATGCGATTTCTTTCCCTGTTGTTTATGTTCACAGGCATAACTGTGTGTGAACTTTGTGTATTTTTGACAGTTTAAGCACAATAATACTCACGGTAACGCTTCGGGTGTGTGCTCAGAAAACCATATATCAGAAGTTTAGACTGATAGCTTTAAAACTAGCCAAGAAATCTAGACGCACTCTAGCGGCAGCAAAATTTATTTTGCAGCCAGGGTAGTCTAGCAACTCTCCGTTGACTTTCGAGCTGGAAAACCCTAAATTGGGTCAGGCCAATCACATCGTGTATAGAGTAGGCGGGGCGGGCTTAACATAATGACGACAGAGTTGCGACGGTTCCCTGCCACTTGAAAACAAAGAATGGCTGCTGCTGGCGAACAGCGGCCTTTTGAATTGGCTTTGGCCGCGACTCTGGAGGACTTGGAGTTAAGTTTTACTTTGAGAAAAGAGCAAAGAACAAAGTCATTCTTAAAAAAGGAAGAAGTGTTCGGAGTTTTGCCGGACCGGATCTTTGCCTCTCTGACTACGTCACCTTCTTCGTTGCTCTGGTTGGTTTTAGCGCTATCCTATTGCATGCAGAGGGAATTTGAAAGACAATCGTTTATCCCGCCCCTCGGATTGAGCCATCCCAATGGTGAGTTGCCAGGCCTAACATCTTGATGTAGGTCTGGCTTGCCAGGCTAAAACGCATGCAGATAATAAACTGTCATGATGATGAACAACTGCAATGTCACGCCAGAGTGACCGCAATACAGAGATGATCAAAACCAAACAGATATTTTAGTTTTTGGCAGAGTATTCAAAACACGAGCTCATTTGCATTTAAAGATACAGGCACGAAAACAGCGTTCTTTCCACTCAAAAATGGGCATTTACAACATGATATTGGCAGACTGGAAGAACTGGAAGAGAGGGCAACTCTCTGAGAAAACAAAGGAAATTAACATTTGAACTCTCTCTTGTGAAGTTCACTGAAGTTAGCCGGATCCGGGCCGGATCCAGATCAGATGGTGGGCCTGCGCCTGGACCCATCCTCATCAGCCCTGTGAAGGCCTCATCGACACGACAGCATCAGCACTGATCCTCAACAAACCCGTCTCCATACCGGCGTGATGACTCCGACCTCCAACCAGATGGAAATGGATAAATACTCAATGTTCTGATCCAATGCTGCCTATAAATCATGATATTATACTGTTCGTTCGTTGCCCTGAGGAGAACTGCCCCCCGACTGAGCCTGGGTTCACCCAAGGTTTTTTCTCCATTCTGTCTCCTGATGGAGTTTTGATTCCTTGCCACTGTTTGGCTTTTGGCTTGCTTAGTCGGAGACATTTAATATTTAACAATATTATTGATCTGCCTTACTTAAGGTGGGTGATGATGCAATTTTCTTCTAGAATCAAACTTTGTTTTAATATTTTCCTGTTATCTCTGTAAAGCTACTTTGATACAATTTGTATTGTAAAAAGCGCTATAAATAAAGGTGACTTGACTTGACTTGAAGTTAGCATCTCAATTTGAGACACAATCTCTTCCCCCATTCCTTGTCTCTCTTATGCTGAGATCACCAAATTTCACCAAAAAATCTATAGGCTTTAATGTGAATAATTATCATACAGTATTATATATGTTTGGTATCATTTGAAATTTCTCAATGCTACTGGCACAAAAGTCTCATCCCCAAAGAAGTAAACCAAAAGGTAATAAAGTTTTGACTTGCCTACAGAGGAGGGTGGGTTCTCCAGGCAAATGGCATCGGCCCTCAAAAGGTGTAAACTCTGAATGCAAATTCCCATTGTTAGCAAATGTTTCCATGTGAAAGACGTTTCTGTCTTGCTCTGGGTATATAATAGCCTGACTTCGTCATACTCATATTCTAGGCAGAATGTGAGTCTGATACTGATCCATAGGGCTTTGATTTTGTATTTATACATTGTATTGTGTATATACACTGTTTTTATAGTATGTGTTTATTTTCTTTTTTATTTATTTGCATTTATTTTTATATTTTTATTTCTTAATTTTTGCTGCTGTAACAGAAATTTCCCCACATGTGGGACGAATAAATGTTTATCTTATCTTATCTTATCTTATCTTAAGATTGCTGAAAAGCACTTTCTATACAGCTGTGGTGCATTGTTTTGAGGACTTCACATTTGTCTACTAGCTAACAATCGATGTGGTGTTAGTTTAGTTTGTGGCGTTAGTTTGGACGCAAAGAAGCACAAAGTCAGTGATTTCAGAATGAGCTGTTTGAGTTTTTTAAAGGGGTGGTATAATGCCCTTTTCACAAGATGTAAAATAAGTATTGTATGTCCCCAGAGTGTGTATGTAAAGTATTAGCTCAAAATACCCCATAGATATTGTATATAGCATGTAAAAGTCACTTTTTGAGGGTGAGCAAAAACGCACCGTTTTTGTGTGTGCCCCTTTAAATGCAAATGAGCTGCTGCTCCCAGCACAGGGGGCGGAGCTTCAAGAGCTTGGCCGTTTCTCAATACCAAGTACGCAAACTTCGGACTTGCGTCCTTGGTAGTTCAGACTTGCCAAGTTCGACTTAGGAGAACGAACTTCCGAGGACGAGAGGACGCAAGTCCGGTTATTCTGCAAATGGGACAGCGGCGTTCTTGATCGCGTCACTCAGCACGCTCTGGCTACTCCGGTTATCTCTTTATGTATATTTTAGGCAACAATAAAACGAAATATGGTATAAAACAACACTCTGCCTTTTTTAATTTAAAAAAAATCTTAAACACATTATGGCCACACAAATGTGGTTCAGGCAACGTGTACATTGATTATCTTCACTGCATAACAACACGAAATAAAACGCAACCCTGCTTCTTTTTGCTTTCATTTTAAAAATATTAAACATTATTGAACATTAAAACTGACATTTAATAAACAGACGGGGTTGTGTCATTTTATTTTATTATACATGTACAGTGAAGAGAATGTATAATAAAATAAATATTAAAAATATTATATATATTTTAAAATATATAGCCTAAAATAAAATTACACAACCCTGACTCTTTTTGTTAAATGTCCGTTTTAATGATCTGATATCCAGTATAAAAGTATAAGTAAATAAAAATAAATAAAGCAAACAATTCAGTCAAACATAAGTCAGCTTAAAATAGCCTATAGCTCAAGTTAAATAGCCTAAATATATAAAATTATGAAACTTCACTTTGCCCTCAGCCAAAACGATTTGCCATGGAACAAATGATAGATTAATGAGACCAAAGATCGCCCGTTAGATATACACAAGACGAACTATATCTCATGTTTAACCACTAGACTAGAGACACCAGAGCCAGCGGCAGACACCAGAAGCACTAGCCGAGGAAAAGCTGGTCCAGTCGGGGTTATTGAGCGCTGAACGCCCGGTGATCGCCCGGATCTCACAACTCCGAAAACGTCAGATACATTTTTTAAATAGGCGCTATCTTTATAAATAAACCACAGATTTGAGCTTTAAACAACTACATTCTCGACTGAAACACTCTTAGAATTACATTTCGTGACACGATAACAGTAGTATTTTGATATTACGCGGGTTTTCTCCTCTGCCATTGACGCTTGCTGGTGGGACGAGATGCATTCTGGGATACCTGTCTGTCTCAAGTTTGCACAAGTCACCTCTACATGCATCCTCGGTAAAAGGGCGGATCAAGAACACATCCGGGGATTTGAACTGGACTTGGCTAGATGTGAACTTTTGAATTGGGACAGTACTTGGGCAGCGACTGATGACGTTTCACAAGTCCACAAGAACACAAGTACAGACAAGAACGCATATTGAGAAACGGCCCTTGTGTCCTTTTACCTCACACACACATGCACTGAACATTTCAAAAACTTTTAGCCTTTTATGTTCAAACCGGAGTCAGACAATGATGGAGAGACTTAAGAAGAAGTGACAACATGTAGAAGCAACAGGACATTTTTGAATGGTTAGTTGATGAATTTAAGTAGTTGATGTGGAGTTAAATATCTTCTAGTTATTGATTAGCATATTCTGTCATGACAATCTATAAATCATGTTCCGGGGGCGGGGTTTATGTAAATTCTAGGGTTGGTGATGTCACTAACCCGGGAGGAATGCTGTGGTAGTCCTTAAAAAACGATTTCTTTAAAAGCAAATATCTTCCTTTGCTTTGAACTTTGAGCATTGTAACTTTGCAGATGTTGTTTATGCTCAAACAGCAACATTACACACTAACTAAAGTTAGAAAAGTGACATCAAACTCAACCACCCCTTTAAAGGGATACTCCACTTTTTTTGGAAATAGGCTCATTTTCCAGCTCTCCCAGAGTTAAACAGTTGAGTTTTACCGTTTTCGAATCCATTCAGCCGAACTCCGGGTCTGACGGTACCACTTTTAGCATAGCTTAGCATAGATCATTGATTCTGATGAGTCCAGTAGCATTTCTTTCAAAATGACCAACGAGTTTCAATATTTTTCCTATTTAAAACTTGACTCTTCTGTAGTTAAACCGTGTCCTAAGATCGACGGGAAATGAAAAGTTGCGATTTTCCAAGCCTATAGGAACTACTCTCATTCCGGCGTAAGAATCAAGGAACTGTGCGGCCGTACCATGGGTGCAGCAGCGTAATGATATGACGAAGCACCTGAAAATAGTCCCCAGCTCGGTAACTTCCAACATGACCGGTACTAAGTTTGTTTAGTTTTTAGGCGTCAAATTAGGTTTCCAAATAAATACGGTTCGGGATCAGCACTAAAGTAAATGTCATCTAAATCGTCTCTCACAAATGTCTCCATGCTACAAGGCACGCTCCCTGTGCAAGCAGGTTGTCAAGTTGGTTTGTTGACGGCAAGTGCTTCGTCATATTATTACGCCTGCTGCACCCATGGTACGGCCGCACAGTTCCTTGATTCTTACGCCGGAATGAGAGTAGTTCCTAGCCATATAGGCTTGGAAAATCGCAACTTTTCATTTCCCGTCGATCTTAGTACACGGTTTAACTATAGAAGAGTCAAGTTTTAAATAGGAAAAATATTGAAACTCGTTGGTCATTTTGAAAGAAATGCTACTGGACTCATCAGAATCAATGATCTATGCTAAGCTATGCTAAAAGTGGTACCGTCAGACCCGGAGTTCGGGGGAGTTGGGGGAGTTGTAAAATGAGCCTATTTCCAAAAAAAGGGGAGTATCCCTTTAAGACACAGGATATTCTGAAAGTTACAGTATGTCTATATAGTGCATCAAAACTCTTGTTTCCAAAGATCCAGGAAAACTGATATCTGATGACCCCTTAAAATGCAGAACTAAAGGTAAATTTATTGTTGATGTGGCATTTATTTTATTAATTACATAAGTAAGTGATCAAGAGCATATGAATGTAAACAGAAACGTAACATGATTATTGTAAGGTTTTTATTGAGTTCATAAAAACCAAAACGTACACTGAACAGAACATCCACAATTAGCTTTTGTAATGTTTATCAGGGAATCACATAGATTGAAACTAACACCAATACCATTATGTCACTTGGCATTTGCTTAAGCTTGTGAAATTGTTCAGTCTAGGCTACCTGCTCATTTTGATTCGAAGGACGGCATGAAATAAAGGAAATCTAATACTCCTCACCTTCCTCTTCTCCTTCTCCCTCGACTGAATCTACACCCACCTCCTCATAATCTTTCTCCAGAGCTGCCATGTCTTCTCTAGCCTCCGAGAACTCGCCCTCCTCCATTCCTTCTCCTACGTACCAGTGCACAAAGGCACGCTTAGCGTACATCAGATCGAACTTATGATCAAGCCTGGCCCAAGCCTCGGCGATCGCAGTGGTGTTGCTCAACATGCACACGGCTCGCTGCACCTTCGCCAAATCACCACCGGGAACAACAGTGGGAGGCTGGTAGTTGATGCCAACCTTGAAACCAGTTGGACACCAGTCCACAAACTGGATGCTGCGCTTGGTCTTAATGGTGGCTATTGCAGCATTTACATCTTTAGGCACAACATCACCGCGGTACAACAGGCAGCAGGCCATGTACTTCCCGTGACGCGGGTCACATTTGACCATCTGATTGCATGGTTCAAAGCAAGCGTTAGTGATCTCAGCCACTGAGAGCTGCTCATGGTAAGCTTTCTCAGCAGAGATCACCGGAGCATAAGTTGCCAAAGGAAAATGGATACGTGGATACGGCACCAAGTTGGTCTGAAACTCTGTAAGATCGACGTTTAGGGCGCCGTCGAATCGGAGAGAGGCAGTAATGGACGACACTATCTGACCTATCAACCTATTGAGATTGGTGTAACTTGGACGCTCGATATCAAGGTTTCTACGGCAGATGTCATAGATGGCCTCGTTGTCGACCATGAAAGCACAGTCTGAGTGCTCTAGTGTGGTGTGTGTGGTGAGAATGGAGTTGTAGGGCTCCACCACAGCAGTAGAGACCTGTGGAGCTGGATAGATGGAGAACTCGAGCTTGGATTTCTTTCCATAATCAACAGAAAGACGCTCCATCAGCAAAGAGGTGAAACCAGAACCGGTTCCTCCTCCAAAGCTGTGAAACACCAAGAAGCCCTGAAGTCCAGTGCACTGATCAGCCTATGAAGAGGGAGGAATGGAAAGAAAGAAATATATTCAGTTAAAAAAACAAACGCTGAATAAAAACAGGCTGAGTGCGATTATTGAGATTCCTCACCAGTTTGCGAATCCTGTCAAGAACGAGATCAATGATCTCTTTGCCAATAGTGTAATGGCCACGAGCGTAGTTGTTGGCTGCGTCCTCCTTCCCAGTGATCAGCTGCTCCGGGTGGAAAAGCTGCCGGTAAGTTCCAGTGCGGACCTCGTCTGAACCGCAAAAAAGCAGTATGAGAAAACGAAAGCTGTGAGGAACTCGTGGATCAACCATAAAGGCCAGTTCACACTGCAATGACTAGGGCTGGGTATCGGTCAAAGATGTTCGATACCGGTTCCTGAACGATACTTTTTTCAATATCAATTTTATGAACTCCATTTTAACAAGATTACATTACATATTCACACTTACGAATGATCAGAGACTAAACGGTTATGCGTATTTGGCGTGCTGTCCGGGGGGAGGGTCCGAGCTCGGAAATTGGGCCCGAACCCAGAGTACTCCCCCCGTATCTCTGGTTAGGAAGATAACCAAGCAAGTGTGAGGAGATGGGGTGGTGGAGGGATGCTGAAAACTGTCGAGGAATATGGGTGAGTCGACAGCGTATATTTATAGGTTTTACTCATGCTGATTGAGTGGACCTGTTGATTACTGATTGATGACAGCTGGTTGGAATGACTTGATTGCTTGATCATTAGAACGTGTTCCTCCCGAACCTTGTTAATAAAACATAATTTGTTGACTGACAGTCTTAGACGGAACAACTTTCTGCTCTTAAGTTTATTCTGTGCACTGTCAAGATTTGCATCAGATTTGTCGTGTTGCCGGTCTTGGCAACTATTATCTTGCCGCAAAAAATGTATGTAGCCACACTTTTGATCTTTTCCACATCTTTTACATCTATGGGGGTTGGGTTGGCCTCACAGCCAATCATGCATGCTTATTGGCTCAATGAAATTGACAAGATTAACCCCTTAGGTATCGATATTTGGTGCTGAACGACAAGAGATTTTTTGATACTCGATGGTATCGAGGCGATTCGGTCGGTGCCTAAAAAGTATCGAACTCAAAACCCAGCCCTAGCACTGACAGACGCCAGCCAACGGCAAGAGACACTTTGTGGGGTTTCGCTGGATCGATGTTACCCTGTCGGTGTGTGTTGCCGTTGGTCGACGCTTGTTTTCTGTTCCAATCGCTGTTTGTTGGATCGTGTAATGTCTGAGAAGTGAATACTGTAATCTGGTGACTGTCCGCATTGTTCGCCGTCTGTCGGTACAGTGTGAATTGGCCTTAAAGGTATAGCGGAGGATCTTTCCTAATTTTAGAAAAGACCCGCCCTCTCCAATTTAAAAAAAAATGAACATGCGCAACACTCTATCTGCTCCCGAGAGGGAACGCCTATTAAACGGCTAGCATCGCTAATCAGCTTACATTAACTTTTACTAGCAGTGATTTTAAATGAATTTCTCCAAATAGCATGACAAACTTTACCTGTCTAGTAGAATCTTCGCGACTGTGGCATCAGTGGGAAGCCCAACCTGTGCTTCTAGCGCACGCCAGCGTGTGAAATATTCACCCAAAATTACTCTGGTCTTGTTTCTATATTCTGCGGCCTTTCTCTTTTTATCATACACTTCGTATAAATTTTTTCTCTTTCGACCCTCAGCCATTTTCAAAGGAATGGCTGAAACCGTAACTCATCACACATAAATAATACACCTGAAAGTGCGCATGCGCAGAAAGCGAAAACATAGGGACGAGCACGTACGACGGCCTTACGTAAACATATCACCAGAATGATTGACACTTAGGTGGACCAATAGTATAGACTAACCACCCGGAAAAAGAAAATCCTCCGCTATACCTTTAAGAGACAGCAGGAAATCATAGAGATACTAACCGATCACAGTGGGCTCCAGATCTACAAACACTGCTCTGGGAACATGCTTTCCAGCTCCGGTCTCACTGAAAAAAGTGTTGAAGGAGTCGTCCCCTCCACCGATCGCCTTATCACTGGGCATCTGTCCATCCGGCTGGATCCCATGCTCGAGACAGTAAAGTTCCCAGCAGGCATTGCCAATCTGGACGCCGGCTTGACCCACGTGAATTGAAATACACTCGCGCTGTTGTAGAAAATAAAATGAGCATTGTCATGAACATTTATCCTGTAAATTATGGATCATGTCCAGTTCTGAGACACAATGAAGCTTTAAAAAATGTAATTTTCGTATGAGAGATTTGATTACATACCATGTTAAATTCAAATACATATTTATTTTCTGGAAGAAAAAAAACTGTTATGAAACAGCAATAGCCTACTTTATAAAAACATGATGTCAGCACAATTTTGAGATGCATAATTGTCCATAACAGTCAATGGCATGAAATCTAAAGAGCATTACATATGGGATGATTTAACTCTCTTTAAGAGCAATAATACTGGCTAAATCTCACAAGTTAATGTATAATTCACAGTACATAATATATATGATGCTTTTTGGTCTCACAGATCAGAAATGTTGGCATGTGAATAATGCAGAATTCGACGTGCAACTATATACTTAAAGCTGCAGAGCAAAGCACCGAACATATGAAGAAATTTACTGAGAAATTAAAGTGTAAACTCACCATTTTGCGTTTTTTCACAGGTGCTGTGTCGGCGCTGATGTGTGTTGATCTCAATGCAGAGAAGATGGAGAAGATGGAGGGGGGGGATAGAGAAGATGGGGGGATAGAGAGAGAGACAGAGAGAGAGAGAGAGAGAGAGAGAGAGAGAGAGAGAGAGAGAGAGAGAGAGAGAGAGAGAGAGCGGGCAGCAGGAGGGAGTGGCTCATCATCAGAGAAAAAAAGACAACATTCCAGACAAAACACTGTTTTACCGCGCGCCACTCTTACTGAGTGCTGTTAATGATCTCTTTGTGCAAAAGGTTGATTCAATCACACATAGTGTGTAGCCTAAATTTATTAAAATGACCTGCAACATGCATCCTAAAATCATTTAACATTTTTCCATTCGTGATTTTTCGGAGCGTAGTTGTAACATTTCAATAACCTGACTGGACACAGTAATCAATAACATACAAAACTGCTGGGTGTAATAACGTTAAACAGACGCTTTACAATGTCTTTTAGATTTAATGCGGTGGATGCTCAATATCCAGACAGACAGAATGTGTTTCAACACCTATAAACTGCCTCTAAAGTATTCTAATCTAGGGTATAATAAACCGCTCCAAGCTCCCTAACTAGTCAGCTCACAGGCTTTTAACACGCGGCCAGCTCGGCCACCGCCCGTATTAGAGATTCTGCTGCAGTGATGGCGTCATAATGCTGCAGACTACCAAGTGATGCACATTGTGTAAAAAAAAAAAAAAAAAAAAAAAAAAACTAGACTGTTACAAATTTAACATTTATAGATTTTAAAATAAATCTTTTGCAAGAGGGTTAACTGACTCAGTATCATATTCAGATATATAAAATAGCCTAATAACAAAATTATGCTCAGAGATTATTCAGACATCTACGGCATGCTTAAGCTCGATTGAAACGAAGTGTTCTGGTGCAATAAAAATGACAATTCTACTATATTCACAGGCTACATAAAGAAGTAGGTCAGATCCTGCTGCTCTGTCGCTGTATAAAAGCGGCGCGACTCGAGGATTTCTCGCAGTTACTACATCGACCCTTCACCGTCGACAACAGTAACGCTGTACAGCAATCTCGTTTCCAGATCATTCCTATCCTAATTAGGCCTAGAGGAAAATGGTGAGTAGCTGACTAACGTATTTTTACTTTCTAGGCTACACTCTTAAAAATAAAAGGTTCCAAAAAGGGAACTAAACGAACCTTTTGTGTAATGGAAAGGATCCATAAAGGTTCTTCATGGAACTATACCAATAAATAACCTTTATTTTTTAAGATTGTATAGGCTACTATTTTAAAGACAGGACACGAATAATACAACAATTACAGCAGGAATTGAGCGATTGGTGAAGTTATTATTAGCCAAAGCCTTGTTAATTATCTTTGTAGATTATCATTTTTAATGCACGTGTAGCAGATAGTGATGCTCCTCAACTGATGCGATGCGAGGCTGCAGAGTGTCTGATCGATATAGGCGACGATGCACGATAGTATAATGCTATATATGAACATTCAGCATGCATTTGACGTGGTCACATCAGTGCTCATATTTTTCATCGAGGAGAAGATGAGCATTTAAACGTGACGATACAGAATTAAAACGACAATACAATAAACAGTGCAACAGTGAGCAAACATGCAACATGATATTACATCTTTTAAAACGGAGGGGGGGGGGGGGGGGGGGGACATTTCAAACGGCTGTATTAAATCACAATCACTTGTAATCAATTCAATGATGTTGGACTTTTGATTCTAATAAGGACTATACTGAAAAATTGTGTCCTATAGCAATGGTGAATTGTGTTGTAAAGGGAGTGAAAACACTAATCTTTTTAAAGTGCAGCATATGCAGACAGCCATAATCTCATTAAAATGTATTACCCTGACCAGTTAAGCTCAGGAAACATATGTTGCTTTAAATGCTTTAAACAGATTCATAATTACTCTCAGTTGCAGAGTGAGGACTATTATAAACCCAGAGAGAAAATACAGCTCTCAGCCTTTATGGGTTGCTCTTATAGGCCTACTGCATATGCTGTACATTGGAACATAGTAATACAATTTGGTAAAATGGATTGTATTTCTTTAAATATAAACCTATGTTGATAGGCAAGAAATAGTGAACAGTCCAATGAAGTTTGTGGGTTTTAAATAAGAGAGGATGAGGAACGTGGCATCCATGGTTGCTCAGCCCAGTATTTTCTATTTTCCCATAATGTCTCTCCTCTATCCTCTCAGTTTTAAAGCTCTGAACTGCAAATATCACAACACCTAATTCACAGTTGCAATATATTAAAGTCCTAAAGTATATCAGATTTGAAGGATGCAAGTAACAAACTATTATATAGCATTAAAATGGTTGCTTTTCTTCTTCACAACAGCGCGAGTGTATTTCAATTCACGTGGGTCAAGCTGGCGTCCAGATTGGCAATGCCTGCTGGGAACTTTACTGTCTCGAGCATGGGATCCAGCCGGATGGACAGATGCCCAGTGATAAGGCGATCGGTGGAGGGGACGACTCCTTCAACACTTTTTTCAGTGAGACCGGAGCTGGAAAGCATGTTCCCAGAGCAGTGTTTGTAGATCTGGAGCCCACTGTGATCGGTTAGTATCTGTCTGATTACCTGCTGTCTCTTAAGGCCAATTCACACTGTACCGACAGACGGCGAACAATGCGGACAGTCACCAGATTACAGTATTCACTTCTCAGACATTACACGATCCAACAAACAGCAATTGGAACAGAAAACAAGCGTCGACCAACGCCAACACACACCGACAGGGTAACATAGATCCAGCAAAACCCCACAAAGTGTCTCTTGCCGTTGGCTGGCGTCTGTCAGTGCTAGGGCTGGGTTTTGAGTTCGATACTTTTTAGGCACGACCGAATCTCCTCGATACCATCTGGGTACCCTTATACCCTCGTTACACCCAGAGACGGGGCTCACCAGGAGGCTGTAGTGTGTAAGATTCCCAACCCCCATAGATGGAAAGATGTGGAAAAGATCAAAAGTGTGGCTTCATTAATATTTGCGACAAGATAATAGTTTTCAACACGACAAATCAGATGCAAATCTTGACAGTGCACAGAATAAACTTAAGAGCAGAAAGTTGCTCCGTCTAAGACTGTCAGTCAACAAACTGAAAAAGTAAAACCAAATATTTTTTTAGGTAATATGTAATGTAATCTTGTTGAAATGGAGTTCATAAAATTGGTATTGAAAAAAGTATCGTTCAGGAACCGGTATCGAACATCTTTGACCGATACCCAGCCCTAGTCATTGCAGTGTGAACTGGCCTTTATGGTTGATCCACGAGTTCCTCACAGCTTTCGTTTTCTCATACTGCTTTTTTGCGGTTCAGACGAGGTCCGCACTGGAACTTACCGGCAGCTTTTCCACCCGGAGCAGCTGATCACTGGGAAGGAGGACGCAGCCAACAACTACGCTCGTGGCCATTACACTATTGGCAAAGAGATCATTGATCTCGTTCTTGACAGGATTCGCAAACTGGTGAGGAATCTCAATAATCGCACTCAGCCTGTTTTTATTCAGCGTTTGTTTTTAACTGAATATATTTCTTTCTTTCCATTCCTCCCTCTTCATAGGCTGATCAGTGCACTGGACTTCAGGGCTTCTTGGTGTTTCACAGCTTTGGAGGAGGAACCGGTTCTGGTTTCACCTCTTTGCTGATGGAGCGTCTTTCTGTTGATTATGGAAAGAAATCCAAGCTCGAGTTCTCCATCTATCCAGCTCCACAGGTCTCTACTGCTGTGGTGGAGCCCTACAACTCCATTCTCACCACACACACCACACTAGAGCACTCAGACTGTGCTTTCATGGTCGACAACGAGGCCATCTATGACATCTGCCGTAGAAACCTTGATATCGAGCGTCCAAGTTACACCAATCTCAATAGGTTGATCAGCCAAATTGTGTCGTCCATTACTGCCTCTCTCCGATTCGATGGCGCCCTAAACGTCGATCTTACAGAGTTTCAGACCAACTTGGTGCCGTATCCACGTATCCATTTTCCTTTGGCAACTTATGCTCCGGTGATCTCTGCTGAGAAAGCTTACCATGAGCAGCTCTCAGTGGCTGAGATCACTAACGCTTGCTTTGAACCATGCAATCAGATGGTCAAATGTGACCCGCGTCACGGGAAGTACATGGCCTGCTGCCTGTTGTACCGCGGTGATGTTGTGCCTAAAGATGTAAATGCTGCAATAGCCACCATTAAGACCAAGCGCAGCATCCAGTTTGTGGACTGGTGTCCAACTGGTTTCAAGGTTGGCATCAACTACCAGCCTCCCACTGTTGTTCCCGGTGGTGATTTGGCGAAGGTGCAGCGAGCCGTGTGCATGTTGAGCAACACCACTGCGATCGCCGAGGCTTGGGCCAGGCTTGATCATAAGTTCGATCTGATGTACGCTAAGCGTGCCTTTGTGCACTGGTACGTAGGTGAAGGAATGGAGGAGGGCGAGTTCTCGGAGGCTAGAGAAGACATGGCAGCTCTGGAGAAAGATTATGAGGAGGTGGGTGTAGATTCAGTCGAGGGAGAAGGAGAAGAGGAAGGTGAGGAGTATTAAGATGACACATCAAGTGAGCATTCAGTTTGTCTATTGCAGTGTAGAAAACGTGCTGTAAATATTCGTTCTTTACATCATGTTAACCACAAATTTCGATTTTTAAGCCATATTTTATGGATCATCCAAAAACAGTGTATAAATAAAATAAAATAATGCACTGACCTTACAATGTCTGGAATAAATTGATAATTTGAAGTGATGAGTTGTGTATGCTTTTACTGAATCCACACACACACAAATTTACATTAATTTCAGATATGGTCATTTTATTTTCACACTGTCTTTTCCTGAAAGCAACAAGAACGTTTTTTTATCCAACAACCTTGTTTACTTTTATTTCATTCACTAAATATCAAATTCCACTTGAAAAAAAAAAACTTATACTGAATGTAGTGTATTTTTCTCCCTTTCCCCTTGCTCCCTTAAACGTTTGACATTAAGTATACTATATTATGAAATTTGCTTAATATAATTTAAGACCATTGAGTATTTACATTACAAATTGTATTAAAGATTACTTTTACAATATAATACCCCAACTTCAACACCTATTACACTAAAATAACTACCACTTCTTAAAAAGTTACAAAAATATATCAACATTCAAATTTAATTAAAAAAAGTGGAACTGTAAAATAAAAAATGTCTATGGGGAAACTACATTTGTTGTGATGTAGCCTAGTACTCCTAACCTTATTCTAGCATAACCATTTTATTTTTCCTTTTGTCTAAAATGTAAAGTGCTTTAGTTAGCAATGTCAAGATTATTGATCATGAATTTACGTTACATATTTGAAATACCTTCTTACAAACTCCGTTTGTGATGGTATAAAGAAGCATAATTACATTTAAATATGCTTGTAAAGGTGGGATTGTCAGTGCAAAAACCCTATAAAAAGCAAAAATGCCAAACACATAACTGCAGTGAAAGTTATTTAACCCCCTGAAGAAATTCTGGGTTTGTGAACAAAATCAACCAAGGCATCATTAAATAGTCATATAAAGTTTATTAATATACATTTGCATGTTTCTGAGAATAAGTTTGTCACTTCTAAAGAAAAAGAAAAAACAAATTGAAACATCCAGGTACAAATTTATTTTGAATTCCTTCAATAAAATGCAGCCTGTACTGTAAGTACTTACCTACGGGTGGATTTCCTTGCAGGGTTTCAGGCTGCAAGACTGCCGAATGACTAAAGAAACGTTGTCAGCAAGAAAACTACAATTCTTGTCTATTCCACCCACTGCTACTTATACCAACGGCAGAAATAAGCGCAGTTACAATAGCTTAATATGTGGGAGAGCGTTGCTATAGGAGCAGGGATAGGCAACTCTGGTCCTGGAGGGCCACTGTCCTGCAGAGTTTAGCTCCAACCCTAATTAAACACCTCAACAAGGCAATCAATGTTACTAGATAGAGCTAAACTCTGCAGGACAGTTGCCCTCCAGGACCGGAGTTGCCTATCCCTGCTATAGAGAGTGACAATATTGTATTGCAATAGGTGGAATTGAATGGGTAGAATTCCGAATTAAAGGAATTATCTTTTAAGAACATTCCAGATCAGATCCCTAAACTGGTAGATTTAGTTCAATAGTCATCAAACTTTAGAGCAGGCGTTCTCAACTCTGGCCTTCGAGGATCCACTAGAGTTTAGCTCCAACCCTGATCAAACTTAAAGGTTTACTGATCCAAACCTTGGTAGCTTTCAAGCAGAGACGGTCTTATTATTGGGAGATACGAGGGCCAGTGGCTCTACCAAAAGCGTAACGGTTAACTTGGATCACGTGTGCCTTGATAACCAATGACATTACAGCCTTCACATTATCATTGTGCAACAGTCAATCACTGTTTACGGATACCATTGAAATGAATAAGTGCCTTGAACTGAATAATAACTGTCGCACAATTGTCGCAAAAGTAACGCATTACTTTTAAAATTTACAACAAAATATCTGAGTTACTTTTTCAAATAAGTTACGCAAGATACTTTGTTTTCCCATTTATTGACTGACAGCTCTCCTGTCCTCATGATGAGACAAATCAAAGTGCAGAGGCTGTGTGTGTGTGTGTTTATTGTAGTTCTAGAGTAAATGTGAGCACACACAAAAAAATATTCAATATTCCTCAAAATTAATAAAATCTGTGAAATTCAGAATCAGAATACTATGCAAGCCTCCAATAACTAAATATGTTAAATAAAACATACATTTTTATGCATTTAATCTCACTTTATTGACCAATGTACTTGCTTCTGACCTTCAATGATTCAGTTAAATAAGCAAAAGTGACTATAGAGAAATAGAAATTTCCTCTACTGTACACATTTCCTTCAGCCTGAGGATTATTATTTCACTTTTGGTGTGAAAGGGTCTTTACATTTTCCAAAAAATAGAACTTTTGTGTTATAAAAAAACAAGCCCAGCCCAGGTGGGGAAAAAAGTAACGTAACGCATTACTTTTCCAAAAAAGTAACTAAATAATGCATTACTTTTAAAAGTAACTTTCCCCAACACTGGTCAAGAGTGACATTCGGTAAGGAGCCTGGACATGAAATCCTTGCTTGTTAAGCACTTACAAAAAACTAAGATTATAAATGTGGTCTTCACGTCATATACTGTATGATTTCAGAATTTGGTGATAGCAATGAATGACAAATGATAAACAAGTTTGGAATAATCAGTCTGTCCCAAGTATTCAGTATTTTAGGATTTACCCACAAACTCAAACAGCTACAAACTTAATTTTTGGTCTTACAAATCCTCATTCACTTTTACCTTTACTCGATGCCACGCATTGCTAAGCACTCCCCGTAAGTTCCAGATAGGGGGAACAGTATCTGGCTGCATGTTGTAACTACTGTCCACTGCTTTGCATACAATCTCCAGCTCCTGAGCACTATGAGGTAGTGGGACGTCAATCTCCCATAGCTTCCAAGCCCAGGCTTTTCCAGGTGGAGGAGGAGGAGCTTGTTGTCCCTTATCGCCAGTGCGAAGTTTGGCTACATGCCACGTCTTCCCACCATCTATTGAAACATCTACTCTGACAACTTCTCTTCCTCCTCCACTCCATGCATAGCCTTTTACAGTCATCTCCCCATCATTAGCGTCTACTGAGGTTCCCTCTGCTGGATGAGTGATTGCTGACTGTATGGGGAGCTCCTGTATGGCTGGTGCTGATTTAAAGTCCACAGTGTCCCAGTCGGTACCCGGAGAAAAGCCTTTGTAATCATTCTGCTGCCAGTGACTCTTGCTCTCCTCTTCACTCACAACAATTTTCCCCAACCATTTGACATTGCGGGCTCCAACAATTCCAGGTACAACCGCACGGACAGGGTAGCCATGATCAGGCGGAAGATCCTCCCCGTTCATCTCATACGCAAGAAGAACGTCACCTTCTTCACTCACAGCTTTGTTCAGTGGAATAGATGCGCCATACGCTGTACCGGTCACATCCTTGTCCAACCCTTCGAACTGGACATGTTGAGCCTTTGCTGCTACCTCTGGTCCAAATCCATAGTGCACCAGTACATCTCGCAGGAGTGCGCCTGACCACGTAGCATTGCTTATCGCAGCAATTCCCCAATTGAGTCCTTTGACTTGCTTGACTGTGTTCATCTCAGACCGACGGTTCCCAGCACACTGAAGCGTTGCTGTAATTGTGTGTTTTGGAAAACAAGACTTCAGCTCATTTAGTGTAAGTGATGCTACTCCACCAGGGAGACCCTCAATCTCCAACCTGTAGGTTTCAGGATCCACCCTGGGCACTGGAAGATGATTTCGCTTAAAGAATATGACCGAGGGGGTGATGTAGTTATCAGAGAGTATTGAAGAAGGTGGTTCGGCATTGAAGGGTTTCAGACTGTTGATCTGAAGGGCAGGGTGACGTGTCGGCTCGGCAGAGTAAGGGTCTAAAGCGTTGACGCTCTCTTGCTTCTTGATACTCTCTGTATTAAGAACACCAATTTTATACTCTGAGAGGATTTCAAGAACATGGTCTTGCTCGTGAACGGCATATAACGCCCAGTAAGGCTCCAGAGATCCACCTGCAGCCAGAAGTATTTTGTCGCCACCAGGGTGCATGGCTACAAATGCAGTAATATCGTAAACTTCCCCTTTATAGGTGACCCACACGCCATTGTCAAGGGAGCAATGCTTTGTGACTTCTTCTAGGGTGTACACAGGAAAAGCTGAAGTCTGCGTTACTGGTAACTGTGCCGAGGAAGCTGCCCACTCAACCTGAACAAAAATAGACACAATAAAAAAACAATTACTCAATGACAACTAAAGCCAAAGGAACACTGTGCAATTTTATTTGATAATTGTTCCTTTATTTGTCCCAAATGATGCTTGTCAGATTGTGTGATATGAGCCCAGGGAGATCTGATGGAAAGACAGTAAATGGTCTTTTATGTCAAACTCTCTGATCTGAGA
The DNA here is from genome assembly GCF_949152265.1 of Phoxinus phoxinus. Taxonomy (NCBI): domain Eukaryota; kingdom Metazoa; phylum Chordata; class Actinopteri; order Cypriniformes; family Leuciscidae; genus Phoxinus; species Phoxinus phoxinus. The sequence continues at coordinate 4,430,347 of NC_136897.1, forward strand.
CTTTAGTAATGATTGACAGCATTTGAATTTGCAGTTCGTTTTGACATCCTCATTTGCACACAATCTTTAAAGGGAACATGACGTGCCTTTTTATTTTAATATATTTAAAAGTGCACTTATTGTCATGTAACATATTTAACATGTTTAAGTTCCACAAGATATATTTGCAAAACATGATTCTTCTTCTCCCTCATTCTCAGGTATAAGTAATGACTTTGTATTTGTACACACTTCTTACCATAACAGACCTTTAGTCGATAAATTAATTAGATTTTTATTTATTTATTAGTTGCTTAAATTATACTTGAGAAAACGTGGCAAGCCTTTGGTCAACAGTAGCGCCATCAGTGTCATCTCACCATCTCAAATAAAGCATTCCTTCCTGTCACCTATTTTGTTCATTTTTGAACACTTGACCCACCCTGAGTGCAAAGGTTTGTAACTTGCTTTCATTCATTATGTGACACAATAGATTTATATATGCATCAGTCAGCTGCTGTAGATATCCTTCTTTAAAATCTTTCCCCTTGTTATATCTGTAGATATTTTTCATTTTTTTAAAATGGGGAACATGTCTCACCTTGCCTTGGTGGAGCCTGTATGCTAAAACCGCTCCGGTACCCGCCAGCAGCCCCGCCAGAGCAAATCTAAGCTTCGGCACCCTGTCACTGAAGTATCTCTGCCTTCCATGGCCACCAGTGCTCCTCCAGCGGGAAGAAAGGTGTGCATCCCACACAGACAATGATGGGCCAATGCTCTTTGAAATCCTAGAACTGAGAGTTAAGAGAAGTTAATGCATCCATTTCATAATAACAAACATCATTATTCTTAAGTCTCCTACTTTCTGAGAAAGAAAGAGAATCTGGCCTTGACATAAATGATAAGGAACAAAGGTTTATATGAAATGGCATAATTACCTTTGACTCCTGATAAGGAAGACCGAAGCAAGACCTTGGCAATGCTTTAGGTGCTGCATTGCACTTTCTGAGAAAAGAGAGAAAGACTGTCAAAGTGCAATGACACAGTTTAAAAGCTCTGGTTTATCTGTTATGATGAATCCACAGTAAAAGGCTCATAATGGATTGAAGGAGCTTTTACTTTTTCACTTTACCTTACGCATTTATACATATGCACTTCAAAAATGGTGCTGATAGACAAACAAAAAAATATTGATTGAAATGTATTTGATATAGAATGTACTTAAAGGGATAGGTCACCCAAAAATAAAAATGATATCGTTTATGCACCCCTGATCAACCTTACCCTTTCTCTTAACCTAAGACTTCTGTATTCCTTAGTAAAAGTTGGTCTCAGCAGCTTTGTGAATTGGTTTTAAGAACCTATTCTTATTTAAGAACTTTTACTGCCATTTAGGAGAACTCTTAGTGGTAAGATAAAATGCTTGAATAGAGCATTGGGAAGCCAAGACCAGGACTGAAAACCACCGCTCTACGTCAGTGATTCTCTCTCAAACCTGTCCTGAAGGGCCCTGCAACACGTTACACTCCACATTTTGGATATCTCCCTGATGTAACACCTACATTTACATTACATTTAATCATTTAGCAGACGCTTTTATCCAAAGCAACTTACAGATGAGAGCAATAGAAGCAGTTAAAGGGATAGTTCACTTTAAAATAAAAATTCTGTCATCATTTACTCACCCTCAAGTTGTTTCAAACCTGTATTAATTTATTTCTTCTGCTGAACACAAAGAAAGATATTTTGAAGAATGTCGGTAACCAAACAGTAGTCTGTACCCATTGACTTCCATAGTATTTTTTTCCCTACTATGGAAGTCAATGGGTACAGACTACTGTTTGGTTACTGACATTCTTCAAAATATCTTTCTTTGTGTTCAGCAGAAGAAATAAATTAATACAGGTTTGAAACAACTTGAGGGTGAGTAAATGATGACAGAATTTTAATTTTAAAGTGAACTATCCCTTTAAACAACAATTTGCAAGTCCTCTGACCCTTCCCAGTTTAGTCTAACTCTAAAAAACAAAGATATAGACCAGAAAAGAAATATAAAGTGTTAGTATTGTTGCCGAAAAAGATGCGTCTTCAGTCGTTTCTTGAAAATGGCTACGGACTCAGCAGCTCGGGTTGAGTTCGGCAGGTCATTCCACCAGCAGGGAACAGTCCAGGTGAAGGTCCGTGAAAGTGATTTTGTGTCTTTTTGAAATGATGGCACCACGAGTCGACGTTCACTTGCAGAACGCAAGCTTCTGGAGGGCACACAAATCTGGAGTAATGAGTTTAGGTAAAAGGGAGCAGAGCCAGTGGTTGTTCTGTAGGCAAACATCAGTGACTTGAATTTGATGTGAGCGGCAATTGGCAACCAGTGCAAGTTTATGAAGAGAGATGTGGTGTCCGTCTCTTCGGCTCGTTAAAGACCAGTCTAGCTGCAGCGTTCTGGATCCGTTGCAGAGGTTTGACAGTGCAAGCTGGGAGGCCTGCCCAGAGAGCATTACAATAGTCCAGAGCACCTGCTGGTTTAACTTGGCTAATAGCACCATGGTGGTGTCTGAAAGCTCTACAGGAGGCATGAAGGCAACAAGGCACATCCAAATTCAATCATCGTGTCACATCCCGTCTCCTGAGATACCTTCATCTGATCAATCTTTGAAGGCAGGCAGTATATGGCTGCAACCATATGTAATTTTTTTGTACCAGATGTTCAACTAATGAAATATCTTTTCTTTATGCAGTGCATGCCATTGTAAAGTCTGTGTGTCCCTCACAAACTCGTTTTTATCCTTGTAATATTCAGTATGGCATCTACCATGACTAAAGTTTACTAGTAGAGAGTGCAAGACACGAAATGGGTCAAAGACATCCAATTATGCAAACAAACACAGTCAGTTCTGTAAGCAGATGGGGCAAAACATCATATGTGTCAAAATAAAAGTCTTGAAGAATAAGAGGCCATTAAGACTTTCATAATTATTACATAATTATTTCAATATTAAATTGCTTAAATAGAAATTAAAATCCTAGAGAATGAGTGAGTGCCAAAGAATGGGTGGCTAAATATGATTATAAAATCTAATCAAGAGGTCTATAGCAATAATGTATCAATCTTGTGAGACTTCCCTTACTTTAAGGGCATATATTCTAGGGCTGTAAACGATTAATCGCGATTAATCGAATCCAAAATCAAAGTTTTTGTTTACATAATATATGTGCGTATTGTGTATAATTATTTTGTATATAAATACACACACATGCATGTATATATTTAAGAAAAAAATGTTATTTATATATAAAATAGTTCTATTTATATATAATATAAATCATATAAAAATATATATGCAGTATATAAATGCAAATATTTCTCAAATATATACATGCATGTGTGTATATTTATATATACAAAATAATTATACACAATACACACACATATATTATGTAAACACAAACTTTTATTTTGGATTAGATTAATCGCGATTAATTGTTTACAGCCCTAATATATTCCCTAGCCTAGCCCATTAAGGTTCACTACAATGAAACAATGTGAGTGAAGTTTATGAATCAAAAGGAAGTGTTCTGTTACTGCCGTTTTTTGGTTCAATTAGGACTTATTGGGAAGTATAGGGGTCAATAGAGCCATTCCTTCCTAAATTTACCTTTCAGCTTACCAGCAATATATTAAATATGAAATATTTGGTGAGTTTAAAAGCATACTGCGTGGATCTTTACAGCTGAGTAAGACTAAACATCATGACTCATCAAAACTTAAACATTAGGCTTATCACTGCAAACACATGTAAGCCTGCTGGGTTATGACCAAAAACAACACAAAAAAAAACACTTGTCCTCAAATGACCAATGAAAAGAGAATTCAAGCTCTAGTTGCTTAAAGCTCTGAATGTCTCACTGCACCTGAAAAAGATTTACACCCCATGTTTAAACATTGCAACATTAATTTACTCCAACATCATATATCAGTCTATTAGCTTGATATCAGCAATGCATACACCACATGGGCTACTGGTTTTAAAACGGTTTATGGCCCACTATAAACATATATTTGCACATGATAAGACAAGGGCCAGCAGGGTTAAGCAGAAAGACTCCTGACACAGAAAATCTCTTGGAAATAAAACTATCAACCCAGAGCCTCGTTTTCAACAAGCCACCAAACAGCTGTGCGCTAATGAAATGAAAGGTTTGAAATGAGAAGCAGTTGCAGCCATGTTTGGACTGACATGATTGCATCATAACAGCTTATACAGTTGTTCTGGAACATGCCGTTCTTGTGTACAGAAAACATTAACCTTGCTGTCAGGACCAGCTGTGTGGAATCAGTGTGGTTTCTCAGCCTTTTCATTATCTAGACCACATAAAAGGCCCAACAAAAATATCCCACTGATTTTATTTCAATGTACTGACGTACATTAATCGATATTAAAGGAACACTCCACTTTTTTTGGAAATAGGCTCATTTTCCAACTCCCCTAGAGTTAAACAGTTGAGTTTTACCATTTTCGAATCCATTCAGCCGATCTCCGGGTCTGGCGGTAGCACTTTTAGCATAGATAATTGAATCTGATTAGACCGTTAGCATCTCTCTAAAAAAAATGACCAAAGAGTTTCGATATTTTTCCTATTTAAAACTTGACTCCTCTGTAGTAACATTGTGTACTAAGACCGACAGAAAATGATTTCAGTTGCGATTTTCTAGGCCAATATGACTAGGAATTATACTCTCATTCCTGCGTAATAATCAAGTAACTGCTGCCGTACCAGTAGCGCAATGATATTACGCAGCACCTGAAAATAGTCCCCAGCTCGGTAACTTCCAACGTGACCGGGACTAAGTTTGTAATATCATTGCGCTGCTGGTACGGCAGAACAGTTCCTTGATTATTACGCATGAATGAGACACACTGCTGTGTGAGAGTAAGACATGCTGCTGTACAATATAGTGTATATGAATGACCCGTAGCAGATCTATACAGGTGGAGCTGGGGAAGGTGGACAGTTTTTGAAAGCGCACTGCAACTTCTACAGCAGATGCTTCAGCTCTCCTCCTTCAGCTCTCCTCCTTCAGCTCTCCTCCTTCAGCTCTCCTCCTTCAGCTCTCCTCCCTCAGCTCTCCTCCTTCAGCTCTCCTCCTTCAGCTCTCCTCCTTCAGCTCTCCTCCCTCAGCTCTCCTCCCTCAGCTCTCCTCCTTCAGCTCTCCTCCTTCAGCTCTCCTCCTTCAGCTCTCCTCCTTCAGCTCTCCTCCTTCAGCTCTCCTCCCTCAGCTCTCCTCCCTCAGCTCTCCTCCTTCAGCTCTCCTCCTTCAGCTCTCCTCCATCAGTTCTCCTCCCTCAGCTCTCCTCCTTCAGCTCTCCTCCTTCAGCTCTCTTCCTTCAGCTCTCCTCCTAAAGCTCTCCTCCTTTAGCTCTCTTCCTTCAGCTCTCCTCCTTCAGCTCTCCTCCTTCAGCTCTCCTCCTTCAGCTCTCCTCCCTCAGCTCTCCTCCCTCAGCTGTCCTTCTCCCTCAGCTGTCCTCCCTCAGCTCTTCTTCTTCAGCTCTCCTCCCTCAGCTCTCCTCCCTCAGCTGTCCTTCTCCCTCAGCTGTCCTTCTCCCTCAGCTCTCCTCCCTCAGCTCTCCTCCCTCAGCTGTCCTTCTCCCTCAGCTGTCCTCCTTTAGCTCTCCTCCCTCAGCTCTCCTCCTTCAGCTCTCCTCCTTCAGCTCTCCTCCCTCAGCTCTCCTCCCTCAGCTGTCCTCCTCCCTCAGCTCTCCTCCCTCAGCTCTCCTCCTTCAGCTCTCCTCCTTTAGCTCTCCTCCCTCAGCTCTCCTCCCTCAGCTGTCCTCCTCCCTCAGCTCTCCTCCTTTAGCTCTCCTCCTTTAGATCTCCTCCTTCAGCTCTCCTCCTTCAGCTCTCCTCCCTCAGCTCTCCTCCCTCAGCTGTCCTCCTCCCTCAGCTCTCCTCCTTCAGCTCTCCTCCTAAAGCTCTCCTCCTTCAGCTCTCCTCCTTCAGCTCTCCTCCTAAAGCTCTCCTCCTTCAGCTCTCCTCCTTCAGCTGTCCTCCCTCAAACTCTCCTCCCTCAGCTCTCCTCCTCCCTCAGCTCTCTTCCTTCAGCTCTCCTCCTAAAGCTCTCATCCTTCAGCTCTCCTCCTTTAGCTCTCCTCCCTCAGCTCTCCTCCTTCAGCTGTCCTCCCTCAGCTCTCTTCCTTCAGCTCTCCTCCTTCAGCTCTCCTCCCTCAGCTCTCCTCCCTCAGCTCTCCTCTTTCAGCTCTCCTCCTTCAGCTCTCCTCCCTCAGCTCTCCTCCCTCAGCTCTCTTCCTTCAGCTCTCCTCCCTCAGCTCTCCTCCTTTAGCTCTCCTCCCTCAGCTCTCCTCCTTCAGCTCTCCTCCCTCAGCTCTCCTCCTTCAGCTCTCCTCCTTCAGCTCTCCTCCTTCAGCTCTCCTCCCTCAGCTCTCCTCCCTCAGCTCTCCTCCTTCAGCTCTCCTCCCTCAGCTCTCCTCCTTCAGCTCTCCTCCCTCAGCTCTCCTCCCTCAGCTCTCATCCTTCAGCTCTCCTCCTTTAGCTCTCCTCCTTTAGCTCTCCTCCCTCAGCACTCCTCCTTCAGCTCTCCTCCTTCAGCTGTCCTCCCTCAGCTCTCCTCCCTCAGCTCTCTTCCTTCAGCTCTCCTCCTTCAGCTCTCCTCCTTCAGCTCTCCTCCTTCAGCTCTCCTCCCTCAGCTCTCCTCCTTCAGCTCTCCTCCCTCAGCTCTCTTCCTTCAGCTCTCCTCCTTCAGCTCTCCTCCCTCAGCTCTCCTCCCTCAGCTCTCCTCCATCTCTCCTCCTTCAGCTCTCCTCCCTCAGCTGTCCTCCCTCAGCTCTCCTCCCTCAGCTCTCCTCCCTCAGCTGTCCTCCTCCCTCAGCTGTCCTCCCTCAGCTCTCCTCCCTCAGCTCTCTTCCTTCAGCTCTCCTCCTTCAGCTCTCCTCCTTCAGCTCTCCTCCTTCAGCTCTCCTCCCTCAGCTCTCCTCCTTCAGCTCTCCTCCTTCAGCTCTCCTCCCTCAGCTCTCCTCCTTCAGCTCTCCTCCTTCAGCTGTCCTCCCTCAGCTCTCCTCCCTCAGCTCTCTTCCTTCAGCTCTCCTCCTTCAGCTCTCCTCCCTCAGCTCTCCTCCCTCAGCTCTCCTCCCTCAGCTCTCCTCCATCTCTCCTCCTTCAGCTCTCTTCCTTCAGCTGTCCTCCTCCCTCAGCTCTCCTCCCTCAGCTCTCCTTCTTCAGCTCTCCTCCCTCAGCTCTCCTCCTTCAGCTCTCCTCCATCTCTCCTCCTTCAGCTCTCCTCCCTCAGCTGTCCTCCCTCAGCTCTCCTCCTTCAGCTCTCCTCCTTCAGCTCTCCTCCCTCAGCTCTCCTCCTTCAGCTCTCCTCCCTCAGCTCTCCTCCTTCAGCTCTCCTCCTTCAGCTCTCCTCCCTCAGCTCTCCTCCTTCAGCTCTCCTCCCTCAGCTCTCCTCCTTCAGCTCTCCTCCTTCAGCTCTCCTCCTTCAGCTCTCCTCCCTCAGCTCTCCTCCTTCAGCTCTCCTCCCTCAGCTCTCCTCCCTCAGCTCTCCTCCCTCAGCTCTCCTTTCTCAGCTCTCATCCCTCAGCTGTCCTCCCTCAGCTCTCCTCCCTCAGCTCTCCTCCCTCAGCTCTCCTCCCTCAGCTCTCATCCCTCAGCTCTCATCCCTCAGCTCTCCTCCCTCAGCTCTCCTCCTTCAGCTGTCCTCCCTCAGCTCTCCTCCTTCAGCTCTCATCCCTCAGCTCTCCTCCTTCAGCTCTCCTCCTTCAGCTCTCCTCCTTCAGCTCTCCTCCCTCAGCTCTCCTCCCTCAGCTCTCCTCCCTCAGCTCTCCTCCTTCAGCTCTCCTCCTTCAGCTCTCCTCCCTCAGCTCTCCTCCTTCAGCTCTCCTCCTTCAGCTCTCCTCCCTCAGCTCTCCTCCTTCAGCTCTCCTCCCTCAGCTCTCCTCCTTCAGCTCTCATCCCTCAGCTCTCCTCCTTCAGCTCTCATCCCTCAGCTCTCATCCCTCAGCTCTCCTCCTTCAGCTCTCCTCCTTCAGCTCTCCTCCCTCAGCTCTCCTCCTTCAGCTCTCCTCCCTCAGCTCTCCTCCCTCAGCTCTCCTCCCTCAGCTCTCCTCCCTCAGCTCTCCTCCTTCAGCTCTCCTCCTTCAGCTCTCATCCCTCAGCTCTCCTCCTTCAGCTCTCCTCCTTCAGCTCTCATCCCTCAGCTCTCCTCCTTCAGCTCTCATCCCTCAGCTCTCATCCCTCAGCTCTCCTCCTTCAGCTCTCCTCCTTCAGCTCTCCTCCCTCAGCTCTCCTCCCTCAGCTCTCCTCCCTCAGCTCTCCTCCCTCAGCTCTCCTCCCTCAGCTCTCCTCCCTCAGCTCTCCTCCTTCAGCTCTCATCCCTCAGCTCTCCTCCTTCAGCTCTCCTCCTTCAGCTCTCCTCCCTCAGCTCTCCTCCTTCAGCTCTCCTCCCTCAGCTCTCCTCCTTCAGCTCTCATCCCTCAGCTCTCCTCCTTCAGCTCTCATCCCTCAGCTCTCATCCCTCAGCTCTCCTCCTTCAGCTCTCCTCCTTCAGCTCTCCTCCCTCAGCTCTCCTCCTTCAGCTCTCCTCCCTCAGCTCTCCTCCTTCAGCTCTCCTCCCTCAGCTCTCCTCCCTCAGCTCTCCTCCTTCAGCTCTCCTCCCTCAGCTGTCCTCCCTCAGCTCTCCTCCTTCAGCTCTCCTCCTTCAGCTCTCCTCCCTCAGCTGTCCTCCCTCAGCTCTCCTCCTTCAGCTCTCCTCCCTCAGCTCTCCTCCTTCAGCTCTCCTCCCTCAGCTCTCCTCCCTCAGCTCTCCTCCCTCAGCTCTCCTCCCTCAGCTCTCCTCCTTCAGCTCTCCTCCCTCAGCTCTCCTCCCTCAGCTCTCCTCCCTCAGCTGTCCTCCCTCAGCTGTCCTCCCTCAGCTCTCCTCCTTCAGCTCTCCTCCTTCAGCTCTCATCCCTCAGCTCTCATCCCTCAGCTCTCATCCCTCAGCTCTCCTCCCTCAGCTCTCATCCCTCAGCTGTCCTCCCTCAGCTCTCCTCCTTCAGCTCTCCTCCTTCAGCTCTCCTCCTTCAGCTCTCCTCCTTCAGCTCTCATCCCTCAGCTCTCCTCCTTCAGCTCTCATCCCTCAGCTCTCATCCCTCAGCTCTCCTCCTTCAGCTCTCCTCCTTCAGCTCTCCTCCTTCAGCTCTCCTCCTTCAGCTCTCCTCCCTCAGCTCTCCTCCCTCAGCTCTCCTCCTTCAGCTCTCCTCCCTCAGCTCTCCTCCCTCAGCTGTCCTCCCTCAGCTCTCCTTTTTCAGCTCTCCTCCCTCAGCTGTCCTCCCTCAGCTCTCCTCCTTCAGCTCTCCTCCTTCAGCTCTCCTCCCTCAGCTGTCCTCCCTCAGCTCTCCTCCTTCAGCTCTTCTCCTTCAGCTCTCCTCCCTCAGCTCTCCTCCTTCAGCTCTCCTCCCTCAGCTCTCCTCCCTCAGCTCTCCTCCTTCAGCTCTCCTCCCTCAGCTCTCCTCCCTCAGCTCTCCTCCTTCAGCTCTCCTCCCTCAGCTCTCCTCCTTCAGCTCTCCTCCTTCAGCTCTCCTCCCTCAGCTCTCCTCCTTCAGCTCTCCTCCTTCAGCTCTCCTCCTTCAGCTCTCCTCCTTCAGCTCTCCTCCCTCAGCTCTCCTCCCTCAGCTCTCCTCCTTCAGCTCTCCTCCTTCAGCTCTCCTCCTTCAGCTCTCCTCCCTCAGCTCTCCTCCTTCAGCTCTCCTCCCTCAGCTCTCCTCCTTCAGCTCTCCTCCTTCAGCTCTCCTCCTTCAGCTCTCCTCCTTCAGCTCTCCTCCCTCAGCTCTCCTCCTTCAGCTCTCCTCCTTCAGCTCTCCTCCTTCAGCTCTCCTCCTTCAGCTCTCCTCCCTCAGCTGTCCTCCCTCAGCTCTCCTCCTTCAGCTCTCCTCCTTCAGCTCTCCTCCCTCAGCTGTCCTCCCTCAGCTCTCCTCCTTCAGCTCTTCTCCTTCAGCTCTCCTCCCTCAGCTCTCTTCCTTCAGCTCTCCTCCCTCAGCTCTCCTCCCTCAGCTCTCCTCCTTCAGCTCTCCTCCCTCAGCTCTCCTCCCTCAGCTCTCCTCCTTCAGCTCTCCTCCCTCAGCTCTCCTCCCTCAGCTCTCCTCCTTCAGCTCTCCTCCCTCAGCTCTCCTCCCTCAGCTCTCCTCCTTCAGCTCTCCTCCCTCAGCTCTCCTCCCTCAGCTCTCCTCCCTCAGCTCTCCTCCCTCAGCTCTCCTCCCTCAGCTCTCCTCCCTCAGCTGTCCTCCCTCAGCTCTCCTCCTTCAGCTCTCCTCCTTCAGCTCTCCTCCCTCAGCTCTCATCCCTCAGCTCTCCTCCCTCAGCTCTCATCCCTCAGCTCTCCTCCTTCAGCTCTCCTCCCTCAGCTCTCATCCCTCAGCTCTCATCCCTCAGCTCTCCTCCTTCAGCTCTCATCCCTCAGCTCTCCTCCTTCAGCTCTCCTCCCTCAGCTCTCCTCCTTCAGCTCTCATCCCTCAGCTCTCCTCCTTCAGCTCTCCTCCCTCAGCTCTCCTCCTTCAGCTCTCATCCCTCAGCTCTCATCCCTCAGCTCTCCTCCTTCAGCTCTCCTCCCTCAGCTCTCCTCCCTCAGCTCTCCTCCTTCAGCTCTCCTCATTCAGCTCTCCTCCCTCAGCTCTCCTCCCTCAGCTCTCCTTCTTCAGCTCTCCTCCTTCAGCTCTCCTCCCTCAGCTCTCCTCCCTCAGCTCTCCTTCTTCAGCTCTCCTCCTTCAGCTCTCCTCCCTCAGCTCTCCTCCTTCAGCTCTCCTTCTTCAGCTCTCCTCCTTCAGCTCTCCTCCCTCAGCTCTCCTCCTTCAGCTCTCCTCATTCAGCTCTCCTCCCTCAGCTCTCCTCCTTCAGCTCTCCTCCCTCAGCTCTCCTCCTTCAGCTCTCCTCATTCAGCTCTCATCCCTCAGCTCTCCTCCTTCAGCTCTCCTCCCTCAGCTCGCATCCCTCAGCTCTCCTTCTTCAGCTCTCGCCAACGAGTGCAAGCCAGTCCAATGTTCACTCTAGTTCGAGCTCTCTCTCTATCATGCTCCCGTTTTCTTTTCTTCGCCTCCTCCGACATCATACCCTTCCTTTTTAGTTGTAGACTCCGTCATGATGACAATTCAAAAGCTACCTGGCTGCTAGAAATCTTTCATTTATATGTACCTGCCGAGTATGCTCCACCCAGCGTAACGCTTGCCGTAAAGCAAGTCAAATTTGTAGTTTCTTACGTCTCATTCAAACTACAGATCCGCTACCCGATCTGGCAAACTTACATAGTGTGGTTATAGCCGATAGAGGGCCGCAAAGCGAATGCAGAAGTGCCGTTCACCCTGTTACGAGTTGATGAACCACTGAAACGATTTTGGAAATATTATTTGAAGGTAAAAAAGTATCTTTGGTGTTGCTTTAATTGAACACTACCCAACAAATAACGGTGCGCTTGTTCATTTTCATTGAAGCAATAGCGAAGATTTAAAAGCATTTGGCTCACAGAAAATACAATATTATTTTCCAACATCCTAATTTTTTTTTTATGTTCTTTGTACTGATGAATAAGAAATTAATGTACCAAATACAAATTATTATAATAGACTATATATAAGCTGTGAGTTTATCTGGTTTATTTATTTTTGGCTAGTAGAAGTTCTGAATGGCCGGTAACTTAACAATTTAGTAGCCAAATTGGCCGGTGGCCTTGTTTGCAATCAAAGTCAAACATGCTTTACACACAAAAGAATGGGTTAAAAAAATGCAACATTATTCATATCCAATGATAAGCTCCCACTGAGGTACATATTAAAAAAGAAAATAGGTCGCCAATTAAAACAAAACAAAACAATGGAACACTTTCCAAAAAAGAAAAAAACTATTTTGGAACTCGTTCTAAAATTTTACTATTTTCAACTTAGGCTTTCTGTCATAATATGCATCCATGCACATGTTTTAACAAAAAGCAATTACTTAAAAGATTTATATACAGTAAGCTAAAAGACACTTTGTATAAAGTAGGCTAAAAAACAGTCATGTGTCACACAAAAACAAACTCAACCGGCTAAATTACGATTCAGCCCATCACGGTCCCAACTTAACAAAACAAACACACACACACACACAAACGTGTTGCTTTGAATTCCAACTACCGACGGTTTCCCGATTATTTCTGAATAACGAGGAAAGTAGTCTTACTGTAATTACACTGCAGTTCCCAGAGAAGCAGAGCTCGCGATCTCCAGCTACTGATCCTTCGCTGGACGACGCTTGGAAACTGACAGTGACGCACGAGTGTGACGTGGCCGCAGCCTCCGGCTACATCAGCACGAGCACGAGCACAGTTTGTTCTCTTTTTTCCCCCACTGTATATTAACAAGTACCAACAGTAAACGCGTTTGTTTGAACAACTTGCTTTGACTGGTGAAGTAGTAAATTATTGCTGGTTACATTGATCAACTATGCTATTTTGGACATTTGCTACATTACACTATCAAAAAAACATTGGTATACTATCTGTGTGTGTGTGTGTGTACTTTTTGCAATTACACGAACACTGCTATAATTTAGCTAATTTTAGAATCACACAGTAAGCATGTCATTTTCTAGAAAATTCCGTAGGGAATGTTCAAACATTCTACAGGTGAAACTCGAAACATTAGAATATCGTGCAAATGTTCATTTATTTCAGTAATTCAACTTAAAAGGTGAAACTAATATATTATATAGACTCATTACATGCAAAGTGAGATATTTCAAGCCTTTATTTGTTATAATTTTGATGATTATGGCTTATGAAAACCCCAAATTCAAAATTAGAATATTGTGAAAAGGTTTTCATAAGCTGTAAGCCATAACCATCAAAATTATAACAAATAAAGGCTTGAAATATCTCACTTTGCATGTAATGAGTCTATGTAATATATTAGTTTCACCTTTTAAGTTGAATGACTGAAATAAACGAACATTTGCACGATTTTCTAATTTTTGAATAATTAATTGAATAACGTAGCTAATAGTTCATTGACAATCGTTATGCATCTTAATATCTTTTAATACCATTGTCAAATTGCCTTTGAGTACAGTCAGAGACAAAAGCAGATTCACTACCGGTCAAAAAAGAAGAATAATAGGATTTTCTGGTTTTTGAAAAGTCTCAAGATCACCAAGGCTGCATTTATTTAATAAAAAAATAGCAATAAATAATGTGGAATATAATTAGAATTTGAAATAACGTTTTTATGTAAATATATTGTAAAATGTAATTTATTCCTGTGATCAAAGCAGAATTTTCAGCATCATTACTTCAGTCTTGAGTGTCACATGATCCTTCAGAAATTGCTGCTGATCAGTGATCAAGAAAAAATTCCCACTGGACGTAACTTGTGTCCACTCTGGGCTTGCAACAGTTCAAGTCAAGGTCCAAAGGGAGGCACACAAAGCTCAGTTCACAAAGTCAACAACAAACAAAGATATTACCATACTTACACAGATGCATCATTAAAAACCTTTTCGGTTTTAATCGATCTTCATGAATATATTTACACTGGTTCTGTCTTGGCAGAATATTAGCATACCGTCTTTGATTAGACAATACAAGGCTACTGAGTTTTTAATTATAAACAAACAAACAAAAATGTACAGGTCAAAACACTGAATTGAAAAAGGATCACTTATACAAATAACAGCAATTCTATCTCTCTCACACACACACACACACACACACTCAGTTCTTTCAGTTCAAATGTGCCTTGAATAATAGGCATATAAAATCTCCAAATGATCCTCCGATGTGAACTCCAGGTCCCGGCTCCGAGAGCCGTATAATCGTGTGCTGGAGGTCTTCAGTTAGGACTCTACGCAGAGATAATGATAGGACTGAATGGCGTTTGACAGCGGACTTCAGCATCACGGCTGGTTCATCTTGGCAGCTTCAGCTTTAATGAGAGAGATCAACTCCTGATTGATCAGGAACACAAAGCGAAGACCTGCAATCTGGACAAAAACACACACAGATGTGCTTTATTGAGCATGTTTCTTATGCAATAACAGTATCACATAAGATGATAACACTTTTTTTTTTAAATGGCAACATTTTTAGAGTCAATCATATTTATTCATTAATGTCATTTCAACAGTTAGATCCTCAATAATATACACATCTTGTTAACCAGCTATAAAAACTATATGACATTGTTTTTATTGACAAAGAGATATGAATCCCTCTAGTTTTTCACAATTGCTGAAAGCAAGGCAAAATCAACTAAATATACCCCCCCCCCCCATCCCATTGATTCTGCCCCATTCGTCAATTTATCGCATAATATTCAAAAAAATCAAAAGGTCTCACAAAAAATTAAATAATAATGATCTAAATTGAACTATCCCTAATCTAATGAAAGTTTTAAAGCATTATTTTATAAGCACATCAAACTTGTCACTTTGCGCTGTATGAATTATTTTTATTTCAGTTTTTTCTAATTATTCAACATATGATTAGTTACCTGATATTCAGATTCTGAAATATGCATCAGTAAATGTATTTTGTGTTTGAACACATTTACTGACGCATATTTAAGAATCTGAATATTTTTAAAGTTTGAAATATGCATCAGTAAATGGATTTTGTGTTTGAAATGTAATAATCATGTTAGTTGACCAGTAAGTTATAACGAGCGCTGCCATGTTTGTGTAAATGCAACGTCAGAGCCGGTCGGATTCTCAACACGTAATATCGTCCACTTCACCCCAAAGACATGAAAGTGAGTGGCTGGTCAACTGGGAGAAGAATAGAGTAAACTTTAGTGACCTACACAACGCGTGATTGATGTGAATAAAACAAGTTTTTTTATATTTTTTATATTATGGCTGCTTTTAAAGATACAAGTGTGTATTTTTACAAACTACGAATCCTTTTAATAGTACTTCCGTTTATTTAAACACCTGAAACAATAGTCATTTATATACCGTGTGTGTCAATGAGGTAAATCACTCATTTTAACAGCTGTAATTTTGCGACTCAGATGCAAGTGTGTCCCTCCATACCTCCATCACAGAGTTGTTATTGAGTTTCCACTTGTTTCCAGATAAAACTGGTCGTCCATCGATGTAAATGGGTCTCCGCCCTTCATTAGCGATGAAGAAATCTCCATTGTTTTTCAGTTTAATGATCCCTGGTGTTAAAGAACAAACATTATTTCATTTATTATAGTGTTCACTTAACTCAATGCCACACAAAAGTCCCGGTGATCATAATTCAAAGCATCAAAATTACATGAAATGTCTGAGACATTAAACACTGGCTGAAATGATCACGTGCTTCAATGTAAACTCACAGCTGACATCAAAAAAGCTATGGAAAGCATGGACTATGGACTAAGTTAAACATTTCTGATTCAGACATGGCTGATGTTTTACAAGGATAACAGTGAATAGAAACATTTGGCATAACTTAAACGGGATGCTGTAAAGGATAGCCAGTGGCCATGTGACACTTAAAGCTTAAAGAAAGTGCACTTCAATGTGTGCTGAAAAGTAGTCATTAAGCGTGTATTCACACCTGCCTTGTTTGGTTCGATTGAATCAAACTCAAGTTCGTTTCCCCCCTTGGTGCGGATCTTTTGGGCAGGTGTGATACAGCAAACGCACTCGGTTGCGGACCAAACAACTGAACCGAGACCCAGCTGAAGAGGTGGTCACGGTACGGTTCCAGACGAACTCTGGTACGGTTCGTTTATGGTGTGAACATGAACCGACCCAATTGACCCTTCGCAGGGAGCTTGATTGACAGGTGATCTGACCAATCATACCTTGCCAATACGCCATTTTGTCTGTCAAAGCAGTCAGGAGAGTTAGTAGATTAACATGGGAGGATTTGATCTTGAGAAGCGGAGTGTACTGACGCCTTTCCACGGTTAAAACAACATTCCTTCTGATGTTCATTCATGTTTATTTGATGCTATAAATGAACTAGAAGGAAGAGATGATCGGTTCACGAGCAGCTTTAACTGAGGCTCTACAGCGATCTGTCAGACACATTAAAGAGCCACAAAACGGTATTTATTGTTTACATTTCTTTTTAAAAATGACCAAATTTGAAAGGTGAGACTTTGTTTAATATGTTAAATATCAAAAGTAACCGAAAAGTAAGCTGGTCTGTCCTGTCTATCAGTGTGTTGTCAGTGTCTTCTCTGCTCCGCGATGTATTTTTCACTGCGTGAGAACATGGTGTGACGTGAGAGCGGCGTAGCTTGTCGGACATAGCGACAGTAACTAAGGGGGGCGGGTCTTTTTTGACAGGGTCAGATTTTTACTATGTAATTTGGGGTGATGAAATGCCTACATTAGTGTTGCAACGGATCGCAGTTGATCTGTCATCCGTGTACGGACCAGCTGCCCTACTGTTCGGCACGCATGTGATTAGCAAATTAATTACTAAATTTAACCATCAGACTGAAAGTTTATCATTTGTACGTGTTTTGTCTTGCCAATTTACACATTCAAACTATTTTAAATGCAGAAGAGGCGAAAACTTGCGTTATCTGTGACCACAACCGCACACACCCTAAGCGCGCCCTCGCAGAGAGAGAGAGAGAGAGAGAGGGAGAGAGAGGGAGAGAGAGGGAGAGAGAGAGAGAGAGAGAGCGAGACAGAGAGAGAGAGGGAGAGAGAGGGAGAGAGAGAGAGAGAGGGGGAGAGAGAGAGAGAGAGAGAGGGAGAGAGAGAGGGAGAGGGAGAGGGAGGGAGAGGGAGGGAGAGGGAGAGGGAGAGAGAGAGGGAGGGAGAGGGAGAGAGGAAATCCTCTTTTGCATTTCCTTAAGACTTGTCTTAAATTCTCTGCAAGTATTCTGTAATGTCATAGTTGAAAAAGAAACCAGATGTTCCCTCAGATGCAGTCCGAGCAGAAACCCAATATTTCTACTGTTGTCTGTGTCAATAATGTTAACAAAACAACAAAATACAGATTTAACAAAGATGAACCTATGTATTTAATTTCTACAGTGAACAAATAGTGTTATTTAGGCTTAATTATTCATTTCTGTACCGGAATTAGACTTTGTAACTTTAATATTTCGTATTCATCTCATGCTTGTAATTTGTTCTTATTTTATTACTGACTGTTCACTTGTTTTTAATAATGTTAGAACTTCATCAGTGAAGAGCATGCTTTCTCCGCCAGAACCGTCTTGCTGAACCTTCGTCTTCGCAAAATCCTAATTACAACATCGTATAGATCACATTGTATCATATGATGCTCATAAGTTTCTTCATATTGTGTTACTAGCTGATAACACCAAATCAGTAAAAGAATAAAAATTGGATTCCATAAATTGCCTGTTTTTGCATTTCCTGCTTTTTCCTGCTTAAGAATGTCTGTCCAATGAATGGATGACGTTTGCACACATGTGGTTTTGTTTACAAATATTAGTTCACTTAAAAAAGGGCAGTGTGAAAGCAAACCACACAAAAAAAACAAACAAAAAAAAGTCAACATTGTATTTGATCCGGACCAAAGGAAGTGAACTAGCGGACTTTCCTGGTGTGAATACACCCCAAGTCACCTAATCACATAATTCCCTCTCTTTTAAAAAAAAGTTACAAAAGTGTTGTTGTAATAGTTTAGTGAATACGTTGTATAAGTTTAGTGGTGCAAAGCTATATTTAGCATCCAGGAGCAGGACTGAACACATACAGTTCAATCATGAATGTCATGAATAAAGATGTTGAATCGTCTAACCCTGTTTTCTGGAGATCTTCCACGCAGGTCCCTCCAAAGACAGATCCACGTCTATCTGCTTGTCTTTAGTAGCACGACCCAGTGTGATCTGAAACATGTCAATAGAGTTTGTTACTGGTCGCTTGTGGGTGAACTGTTCCTTTAAAAACACCTCACACTGCATTAGATGACTAAATATCAAGTCACTTTAAAAAAGATAGCACAAAAACACATTTCAAGTCAAGCATTTGACAAAAAGAAGTTTGATGGTTTTTAAAACAATAGATATAGCACAAGTTAGTTCTGAGAAAAGCTTGTACAGCAATAGATAGAATAGAGGATATTTTGGTAGCACTTTATTTTACAGTCCCGTTCTCCATTTACATACAATGTACTTTACTATAGTAATTAATCACAATACCAGTGCAAACACTACATATTAAACCAGAACCCTAAACTTATGCAGTTACTTTACATTACTCAGAACTTTCTTGCGCAATTATTATTATGTAGTCGTGTAGACTGAGACACTATCAAGTCAAGTCACCTTCATTTATATAGCGCTTTTAACAATATAGATTGTATCAAAGCAGCTTTACAGTGATAATAGGAAATTAAAATAACAGCTATTGTTTTCGATCCGGCCGCTCATTTGCATAAAACAGTGCCTGATGTCTTGAGAACGCAAACCGTGAAATAAGCTCCAAGGTACAAGCCTTGTATAATACAGATACAAAATGTATAATACAGATTTTTTTTTTTTTATCGCTTCCGCATAGCCACGTGAACCGTGAACTATCCCAACTAAAAAGAGGTTTGAGTCTCCTTTAAAGTCCAGGTACAAGTCAATGCACTGATTTGACATATACCGAAGGGATCACAGAAGGAAAATACATGTTTACCATTCATACACACTTGTCAAATGTCAAGGCACAGTATTCTTGTGTTTAGCAAATGTTCACTGACCTCTCTAGATCTCATCAGATATCTGACCATTCGTCCACGTAAAGCTGCCAGCGTCTGGTTATCAAAGTCTGGTGAATTCATGCCTGAAATAATGACATCACACAATCACTTAAAGGATAATTCCGGTATTTAACACCTTGAGTCTATATTGTAGTTTGTTTTGGATGAACAAGAGTGGTGGACAACATTTTTTTGACAATGGTTCCTCTCTCGAGTTTTTGACTATAAAAGAATTGGCCATGGACCCATTTAACATTGGAGTCAATGTGCATGTCCGAAAATATTCGTCATTTTGTAAAATCCCATTGAATTCTGTTGAAGGACTGAGTGCTCGAAAATGACGAATAAAACACGACAGAAACTGTATTTCGCAACACTTTTTGTTTCTGGAACATCAACTAACATCACTAATCACTCGGTGAGTTTAACAGTTTTGTAAACGAACATTATTGGCTGTTTTAATGACATTTTCGGACATGCACATTGACTCCAATGTTAAATGGGTCCATGGCCAATTCTTTTATAGTCAAAAACTCGAGAGAGGAACCATTGTCAAAAAAATGTTGTCCACCACTCTTGTTCATCCAAAACAAACTACAATATAGACTCAAGGTGTTAAATACCGGAATTATCCTTTAAGTGATCAACATTCATCTCATAACCTGGGGTGACCAAACGTCCACTTTTTACGTACTGTCCGGGGGCGTGTTTATAAATTCATGAAAATGTCCGGTTTTCACTGTTTTTCATGGGACCATTAAGCGTGTACTTTAAATTGACTGGCGTTTGCCTTTGCACACAAAATATATGAAACTGGCTTCGGCTTCGCCCTGTCTTGTTATAATCAGCGTGTTCCTCAATCCGCAGCGGCTCCAAGCAGAGAGCACGTCAGAAAACTGAGGCCTGTGTGTGTGTGGGTGTTCATCTCAGCCTCATTGGTCTGTCACTGCTCGTCAATGTCAAAGTAGGCGGACTTTATGTTCACAGAGTTTTAGCAGCGCTAAATGCTAGATGCTTCAGTTTACGGTCAACTGTGAGATAAGATGTAAGTAGCTAACAGCGTTAAAAAAAAGCCCAAATGTAAATTCACAGATGATTTACAGAGAAAATTCCTGTGTAAAGCAGAATGCATGACCTGCAAAGCTGGCACATACGACAGTGTCAAATAAAGGTGCTAGCGACCCAGAAGCCCACATAAGGAAAGTATAGGCAGAGAACATCAGGAGGATTGATTTTTTTTTTACTTAAATAGTGTAGTAGATTTTTATTTTATTTTAACCTATGGCCATGAAAATAAACAGTGTCATGTAAAAGGTGTTAAAAGCTAAACTATTTAAAATATATATATTATTCTATTGTTACGGGCCAAACATTGAATGGAAAGGATGTATTACTTTATGTACTAAAGCACAATAACATAGTTGTAAGGTTGTGAATGCATTTGTCAAGTATTTTTTTCATTCTGACCTGTGATGCTGTCCACTAACACCTGCCAGCGAGGAAGTTCCTGCTCCAGTTGTCTGATCTCACGCTTCTGATGTCTGTCTGCAATCATGAGCTCTATAAGACATGCAACATAACATATCATAGACAGCCACAGGAGAGAGCATTCAAACAACTACACTGACACACATTAAAAACAACAAGAGGCTGTATGAATAACTCACCATGCTCCAGGACTTCATCTCTGCTGTCCCTGATGAACATGAGAAATGATCAGAACCAGAGTCACACATGATTATCACAAAAGGCTGCAAGCTAGTCAATGAAGCAACACATTATGAACCAGTCTGCAGGCCAAAACCTTGCATTTTAGCACTTCCAGCTCCAGCGTTCTGAAGTCAATGGGTTTTTGGTTAAATGCCTGAAAAAAGGTCTGAGGTGAACACAAGCTCAAGATCATTTCAAATTGTATTCTAATACCCTCTTTGTGATTTGTTTTTAAAGCTTTCACATCAACAAACCAAACAGATAAACTCATCATACACACTAGTCCACTTTTACATCCTCGGTGTGTTTATAATCGCACTCTTACCAACCATTATAACTCAAACTTTCAGGGAAAAACTTTTTTAAATAAACAGTTGTCAAAAGCTTGTCGTTGAAGTCAAGCGACCATATTGTAGTTCGTTTATAGCCTACATTCGGCTTTTTACTTCTGTTTAGGTTTCCAAATTAAAATTGTGTTCATTTGAGAAGAAGATTATCATCATGAGCAAAATGTGTAAGAATCATAAACTTTCGTTAGTCACAGAGCTTATTCCTGCAATAATCCAAAAGCTAATAGGAAAAATCCTATCGGTTTTTGTCGAGATAAACCAGGGCGATGCAAACTTATGGGTTGGCCTACAAAAATACATCATCACTGCAGCGCTATATTAGGAACTAATGTTATGTTTACTTTTGAAAAGCACAAGGTGTAAAATACTTAAATGTGCAAAGCGGAATATGCTAAAACCCAAAGTACACTTCTCTTTTTAGGCACCTGCTAGGGTCTAAATGTGCATTACGCAAAAATCTCGTCATCAGTACAGTACGCACATACCGTAAACATGAATGAGAGATTGTGCAAAGAGGTTAGAAAGTAGGGGTGCACGATATTGACAAAATGTGATATTGCGATATCGATATTCATTTCGATATTTCAATTCTGATCGCTCAAACCACTTCTGGAGGTTTGAGAGTTGTACAAATTCGGCTACTTTCTATTAGGGGTGCACGATATATCGAATCAATATCGTTATCGCGATATCACGTTGCCCGATATTATATCGAAAGTCTTTGCGATAATTGTGCGATATTTTGTTTATTATGAGTCCGACATGCACCTCTCGAAAAACACACGTCACTTGGTAGCGTTGCATTTCCCCCCTGGTAAATGGAATCGTTTTGATAAATCAGAGAGCTATCCGATCTGAGAAAACACATTAAGCGGCCAGCTGGCCTGATGTTTATACTTGTGCGCTGGTGTGTGCGTCGAGCCGGCAAGTGTGTGTGTGTGGGGACTGTGTGGTAGAGCGAGGGAGAAGTGAGAGAGTGACAGCGATTAGCTTTGGAGCGAGTAGCGAACTAGAGTCATATTGAGAGAAACAAAGTGTCTTCTTTCTGACCACTGTGGGAAATCTGTAGCATGAAAAGTTAACCCTCTCCTTGATTGCATGTTGTTTATGGAGAAGGAGAACCGGGAAATGAGTCGGGGGGGGGGGATGCAAAGCTACCAAGTGACGTGTATTTTTCGAGAGGTGCATGTCGGACGCATAATAAACAAAATATCGCAAAATTATCGCAAAGACTTTCGAGATAATATCGGGCAACGTGATATCGCGATAACGATATTGATTCGATATATCGTGCAGCCCTAATAGAAAGTAGCCGTATTTGTACAACTCTAGCCTAAAAGATTATAAAGCTGTGCATATGGGTTATAATTCATGATACGGGTTATAATTCGACCATTGTGTAGACAGAGTGCAAACGGCTGTGTGCACATCTAATGGAGAATACTTAGAAAGGCTATGCGTACAACTGTGCATGTGTGCTAGCATGCATGTGAAAAAGGAAGTATACTTTGTGTAACAGCTTTCTGCTGGCTTTAATTTGCAAACTGGAGGAATAAGTGTTACTGTGAAGTATTATTTGTCAGTAAACTCAAAACACATGATGGTGTATTGTCAGGTGAGATGATAAAATGGTTCCCTTACTTGAGTTTGGCGTCATCAACCACCTGCTCTGCATCAGAGAAGTTCAGCACTTGCTCTCCTTTAGGCAGAGGTTGAACTAGAAACAAATCAGACAAAATTAAATGACAGCGATCAGCACAAGCAGGATCATCAGACCGAGTGACATTTAACAGCATCTCACCGCTCTGATCCTCCAGTAAATAATACTGCTTCAGCAGCTGCCAGTGCACCAGCAGATTCTTAGCAGTGCGTGATGGGTAAAACACATTTGGGTGCTTGTTCAGCAAATCCTGAAACACCTCCAGCTTAGGCTGACTGCTCTACTCACAAACATGAGGCAAGGGTCAATTACATTTGAAGTAAACAGAACAGAAGAGATACATTTAAAACAATGATAAAAATTGATAAAATTAAAATGTTTTCTGTGATTTGCTCACAGAGATGATCTTGGCGAGCAGGGCTTCCTCTGTCTGGCTGAAGAGAGCTTTACTCTGGATAGCAGCGATGGCCTCTGGGTGAAGCTGTCTCATGGCCTGCCACGCCAACCTGAGGAACAGACAAAACCCTTACAAAATGGACATTCAGATTCTAAGATAAAGTAACGAGTAAATAACTAAATAAAAACAAAAACAAAAACATATCATTCCAACCCCTTCCAGACACAAACAAAACCTGAAGACTGTTTTACATCCAAAGCGGTAAAGACTCACTGGAGGGAAAGTTCATCTGTGTAGGATCTAATGATTCTTAATAGCAACCTCTGTGTCAGTGTCTGTGTCTGTGTGTGTGTGTGTGTGTGTGTGTGTGTGTGTGTGTGTGTGTGTGTGTGTGTGTGTGTGTGTGTGTGTGTGTGTGTACCACTGGCATGCTTGCGCGCACGCAGACTCAGAGGTCAAAGTTCTAAATAGTTCAACTTTTGCCACTGCGCTCTGTGATGATTAACAGTGCGGCTAATAGAAACGGGGCATCCAAACTAGCATATAGAACCCCGCTAAAAGTTTTGAAAACTCCGCCTACTTTGCTCTGGCGTAGCGCAGCGCAAATCGTGTTGTATCTGAAGTAGGGCTGGGCGATATATCGCATGACATTGTTAGGCGCATCTCGTCAGTAAAGCCGGTTCCTTGATTAGTAGTAAATCGCCATCACCTGCTTTCAGATGTAGCGGCATTAACTACACAGAGCCGGAGTTAACTGACAAGCTGAGCCATATCGCATTAATTATCGCAGGCGATACGTCCGATTTACTACTAATCAAGGAACCGGCTTTACTGACGAGATGCGCCTAACAATGTCATGCGATATATCGGCCAGCCCTAATCTGAAGGGCAACGCTGAACCCAGCGCAGCGCAGCGCAGCGCAGCGCATTCCGCGTATTGTCTGAAAGACGCTTTAGGTGACAAGCCAGAATGGTTAGCAATTAAGGAAGCTTAATAAGACTTCATTAGTGGCTCTGCTTAATAGTCCCATTAAAATTTATGTCAAAAATATAAACAGAAATATAGTTATTTCTAACTTAAATTGTGGAAACAAATTAAGTTAGCTATATTTGAAAACAAATCGGACATTGGATAGCTTCAAAGAGCTATAGGACAATAGTTATACAATAATAATAATAATAATACATTAAATTTGTAAGCACTTTTCTAAATTCATGTGGAAAACATTCTTGAAATTATGTCGTTTTGTGGAAGCCATTAGGGTTTCAAAATAACAATCTTTATAATAGGGCTGTCAAACGATTAAAATATTTAATCGTGATTAATCGCATTAATGTCATAGTTAACTCGCGGTAAATCGCACATTTTTATCTATTCTAAATGTCTCTTGATTTCTTTTTGTTCCATTATTTTTTCTCATTTTAATGCTCTTATCAACATGGAAAAGTGGATCGGCTTGCATTGTGCAAATGTTTTTAATTGAAAACAACATAGGCTACTGTGTTCAATTTCACAGTAACATTCTCACTTGGAGCAAATAATCTCTCACACAATGTAACTGTCCATCAATAAAAGGGTGAAAGAAATACTGACGAGGTAACGTTACTGATGTTGACGAGTGGGCGTAGAAACGCATCAGCTGTGTGTGTGCTTGACCATCGAGTGGTTTTTCAGACTGGATGTGCCACGATGATAGCTCAGTTCACAACGACACAACACACAGATCACTTTGGTCTTGTCAATAGAACCATTTGGCAACTTTTTTAAAGTAAACTTTACATTCAGAATCTTATTGGCATCCATTTCGTCGTCTCGCGCTCATCATTCATTCACTCAAAACTTAACGTTAAAGGGGGTCGCACACCGGACGAGAAGCGCAGCGCCTCATATTTAAGATTCGAACACATTATTCTCTATGAGTGTACACACACCGGCGGCACCATTCTGCGTTTTTATTGATGGCCATAAACTGAGAAAGCGTGTGTCCGATGTGCGATACGAGTTGTACTAGACGCGGCTCTGCGCCATTCTCTTCTCGTCCACTCTTTGGCCGGTTCGCATCGCAAGCCCAAACAAGTGTGTGCGGCGCGCCTGTTGTTTTGTTTCTGGTCTAGCTAGATCCGCTGTGGTGTTGTAGTTTTAATAACGTTACTAGTTGTTGCAAAAGCATGTGAAAAAAACTACAAAGTTTGCTAGGCGTTAATCTCGCGATAAAAAAAATTGACGCCGTTAAAATGGGTTTGCGTTAATGCCGTTAATAACGCGTTAACTGACAGCCCTAGTTTATAACAATTTTTTTATTTTTATGAACTCTTCCTTTAATGTTTAAAACAGTGTCTTTAGCTATATAAGGATGATGCTTCGGTCAAAAACTCACTTTGATATGACCGGGTCATACAGCAGAGCGTACCAGCGCTCCTGGATCTCCCGCAGTGTGAAGCGACAGCTGAATTTCACCCCCAGATGAACTGACGTGAGATCTGTAGTCTGAACATAAAGTAAATGCACTTCAGTTCATCTCTGAACTAGTCAGCTTCTAAACGCACTCAAATCTGACAGCTGACCTGTAGGACAGCATTGATGAGCAGCAGGTCATCCGTGGGTTTCCAGCGGCCCAGGTCTTTGGTTATCTGTAACGGCTGCTTGTTTTTCTTCATTCGTTTGGACATTGATGAAGGAGTGATCACCATGGTGAGAGGAGGCGTCAGGGAGCTACCGGACTTTAAACCCTACGGTTCAGAGAGAACAACAACAAATCAAAGCACATTCAATGAAAATGAGTTTATCATCACAGACACTAAACAATTCCGTAAGAATTGAGAAAAACACAGTCACTGAATATAAACCTGTATTGACTGTATATATTGCACCTACTTTCAAAATAAATAAAGAGAACAGTATATAGTAAACAGTAAACAGAATGACATATAACATAATATAAATGATTCAATTATATAAAATAGAAAAGTAACACAAGACATGCTACAGCAGCCATGTAGGATATTTGTTGCCTGGGACAATTATTATCAGGAGCAGTTTAGGCTGTAATTGAAATTTTACCATTTACATATACATAAAAATTTCTCACATTCACATGGAATTATCATATGCGCACACAAACACACACAAACATGCCTTGGATATTCACATTTACTCTCTCACACACTTCCACTACGGCTCAGAAGTTTGGAATAAGAACATTTTTAATGTTTTTAAAAAGAAGTGTCTTATGCTCATCAAGGCTATGTTTATTTAATCAGACATACTGTATTAACAGTAATATTGAGAAATATTAATGCAATTTAAAGGACCTGTTTTATAATATGCTGATTTGATGCTCAATTCTTATAATTTATTGTTTCTTAGTTACGGTATTAATAATGATTCTTATTATTGTCAATGCTGAATAGTTTTTGCTGCTTAATATTTTTGTGGAAATTATGATACTTTGTTTTTCCAGGATTATTTAATGGATAGAAAGAACAGCATTTATTTCAAATCGATTGACATTTTGACATTATAAATGTCTCTATCACTTATGAACATTTTAATGCATCCTTGCAGAATCATATTTTTTTACATCTTACCCCAAACTTTTAAATGGTTTCGACAAAATTAAGGAACGGGACAACTGTTTTCAACAAACATAACAATCAGACATGTTTGTTGAGCAGACAATCATAATATTAGAATAATTTCTGTAGGGTCATGTGACACTGAAGAGTGGAGCAATGATGCTGAACAGCATCAGTTTAGTGATGCTTGACCAGAAAATGACACGATTAACCACAATCAAATATTCCGCAGAGTTGTATAATGACATACAGTAATCTTCATTACCTTCTTCTTGTCACTGGATGCGAGGTCACTCCCAGGGCATCTGATTGGCTCAATGACTGGCTGACCTTTGACCCGACTGGTAGATTTCGCGAGGCTACTCTCAACCAGTTCATCATCAAACTTCTTTCTCTTTATTGATCTACAATATAATGACAAGACACCTGTGATTTACAATGATATGTGGAGTAGCAGTAGTGAAGCAGCTCTCAAGAAGCTCTCTTGACCTGGAGGAGCTCCTGCGTTTGGGAATCATTCCCGGTCCACTGAAGGCCTGGGCGGCGGTTCTCTTCACACCGCTGGCCTCCTCGTCCTCAGACCTGCTCTGTGAAACCATCGGCCCGACTGACCCTCCTGCAGCCACGGCAGACGGGATGCCCGCCTTCACGTCTACAACACATCACATTATCAAACAGAACGCGTAAACACGCTGGGAGCGAGAATACAGAGTGATTATAGTAATTATTCTACACATCCAGTCAGCTTTTCAATATTGTAGATGCCACTGACCCCCCCACATATTTTTAAGAACCCAATTTACATTGTTTTTCTAGACTTTTCCACAGACCTTCTTTCACTCCACGAAACCCCTGAAAATATCTGATTATGAAATTTTTGTTAACAAAAAGGTGTCCTGTACCACAGCAGAATTACTGTACTATAGTAATCAGTAGCGTTATCTGCCCAACTGTATCTATTATTGATCCAGCAAACGTAATAAAAGATTAGTCTTATAACATATTAATGTTATTCTTCTGTTAATGTCATGTTCATGTTGTCTTACCTTTCTCCATGATCAGCTGATTAACACTCAGGAACCTAAAGAATCATGAATACTGAAAACAGACAGAGAAGAGTATGAACACCGGCCTACACAACAACAAACACTATTAATACAAGTGCATCGTTAGAAAGACACTATAATAAATCGCTTAATTATATGTTAGATGTGTATTATATAATTGAATTGCTTTGTAAGCTCCAACAGCGACAATTGTTGTATCAACCATGACACCAAAACAAGACATTTAGACATTAAAACTCGAGAATTCGGGCGATGTATGTTTTACCTTTAGAATGAGTATCGCTGCGCACTGACTCTGAATAATATAATATTATATAAATGTAAATATTACGCAATATGTTATTCTTATATTTGATAATCAAAAAAGAAGCAACGAGGCTAAGCTAACTGGAGCTTTCTGTGGAGTTTGGAGCGTTTCCGGGTTAGACCGGAAATGTCGTTCCAGAGAGCAACAACAAATCTCTGGCCAAAGTTACCAAACACTTGAAATAACGGCACTGATTGTGATACGTACAGGGTAAATGTAAGCTATTATTAATGGTGCTAAACTTTAGTGATAGGAGAAACAAAGCTTTTTGAATATTCTGAATCAACTGAACCAACGATTCACTCGAAGCGCTAAAAACACCACAGTTTAGCGGCACCTGCTGCTCAAAAGGGTGTAAATGCAACGAAAACTAATTTCAAACATGTATGATGAATCATTACATCTTGTACAAATCAATAGCAAATGTTTTCAAGAAAGCATAATCTATTAAATACATTCTACAAATAATTAAGTAGCATTAAATATTGAAGTTTCTGTCAAATTTGATTTCTTTTATCTATGATTGTTTTGTGTTTGTTAGGCAGGGGTTGGCAATCTACGTGGTAGTCTACATTAGAAGCAGTTAAATGTAATAAAATAGTCAAGCATAAATATTACAATTCATTAAATCGAATAAAATAAACCTATAGGCTACGATAAACTTGCTTGCCTTGTTCCACACCCATTTAATTAGAGGTGATGTCACATTTCATTGGGAATGGCAAACCTCTCACAGGTCTGTCAGTTTTTCTACAAAGCTAATAGCTCTGCCAGTTTGCTCAAGCTTCACCCAGTCATGTCTGAGAAGGGTGTCTATGGCCACACCAGGGACGGATTATGACTTGCAAAAGAGTATTTTGCTAAATATCTGTCTCATAGCCTATTAAATAATATATTTGTACTTATATCATTAAAAATGTGATAACATTATTATAAAAAAATGCAGTATATTTATTTGAGTTGTTATAATATAGTACCAGCTCACTGTATGTTTACAGCATTATTGAGAGATTGTTTCCTTGAGAAAAATGAACAAGTAGCTACTGTACCTGATATTTATCCACATTAATTGATGTAAACATTTTCACACGTTGTTACTAATCTTACTAATTTACAATCACAACAATACACTTATTGTGATGCACGTTTGCCTGCATGTTAACAGATACCCTGCAGTTTTTCGTAAAATAAGTTTTCTGTAAAATAAAAAATATTGTTATTATTTTCTAATTATTATATTGTTATATTTATTCTTAAATACTATATTATTTTTTTAAATATTGAAAGTGTTATTACAATAATAATGTTTCTTATTTAGCAATAATAAATAATAATCATATTAATATTATTCGTCATATTAATATATCAGCAAAACTCAATTTTTGTTAATTTTAACCAGAAAAAAAAATTGTGCAGCTCTAGAAGTTATGATGATCATGAATATTCAAACTGTTCTCACCTGAGGCCTCAATATCACCGTATGTTTTCATAATGAACTGAAAATATTTTTAAACTTCATAACATAAGAGGTCTTTAACTTTAACGTTGTGTTTTGTGCCATTTCTTTGGCAAAGTATCTGTCAAACAAACTAAATTCACTAGTCTAGTGGTAATGGGTATTACAATATGATTGGACCAGTCTTTTCAAGGGCTGTAGCTACTAAAATTTGGTTTGACCAGTAAAAAAAAAAAAAAAAAACTGCAATTCTCTAAACATGCTCTCTCTAGGCTCATTTTGTTGGGTCATTTATAATTTAGGCAACAACAACAAAAATTAAGCAATGTTTTAAAATGTAGTCTCACTTCAAATTAAGTTATGCTGTATACAGAGGTGGGTAGTAACGAAGTACATTTACTTCGTTACATTTACTTGAGTATTTTTTGGGAAAAATTGTACTTTTAAGAGTAGATTTAAATGTGGGTACTTTTTACTTTTACTCGAGTACATTTCTAATAAAAAAACGGTACTTTTACTTCGTTACGTTGAGCGATGTTCCTCTCGTTACTTTATTTTAATGCAATACGTGTTGTTAAATGCGTAGTTTATTCCAAGCGCGCTGTATCTTTTTTCTGGGCATGAGCGATGCTCAATTCACAAATGAATCACTCTTTTGAGTCGATTCTGTTCAAAGACTTCATCAAACAAGTGGGCAGATCTGTCTAAATCGGTTCGCGAATCAGTTTGTATGATCTGTTCAGTTTCCTGCACGCACTGAATCGCCTGAAGCGCTTTCAATTCACACTCGACTCGGAGTCGTAACAGGAAGATTTAAGAACATCAAGAGCGTTGGATGAAGTGGCTGTGGACCTACAGTAGGCTACAGTCAAGTGAACGCAAATCTGCAAATGCATAATTTTTGCCAGCGATGAAGATCTCTATTATCTTGCTGAGGACGATATATCCTGTGGAACGAATATCGTTCCACAGGACGATATTCGATTTAATTTCATTCAGGTAATACATTTTACAACCAAACAGATTATTACGATATGATAGCACTACTTCAAAGTATGACATTACCCGTTTTTTTTGGACATATACATTACTTTATACAATAAATACCATTGTCCACATATGAAATGAACACCCGCCATCCCGCGGTAATGTGTGTGTATTGCGCAGTCGCGTGCGAACTCAACTTGAAAACGAATGCCTTTGCCTGCCTTAGACACTGTTGACCAGTTTAAACATGCTTGCAGAAATATACATTTGATTACATTTAGGAGAACAGACAGAAGAAGATCCGTCGATGTGCGTTTGTGTTCAGATGTTCAGTAGCGGTCAGCGCGAGCACATGTGAAAAGTTTTAACTCTTTCTTCTCTGTGTCAATGTTTCCCTTTACATGCCTTTAAATGCAAAACTCTGCAGATACACTATATTTCGACATTGTCTAATAATCCAACTGTAGTTGTATAAGTTACTATTATACAAACCAAAGGACAGGCAATGATTTTCGGGCTACAGATGGCAGAAAATAATGCTTGTCTCTTCTGTTTTTGTGGCAAAGATAGCCTATCTAATTATGATAATAATAGTCATTTAAATAAAAAATATCTAAATAATATTATGTTTTATATATATATCATAGTATATATAGGCCTATGATCCGAAGTAACTAACTATAGCTACTTGAGTAGTTTTCTCATTGGATACTTTTCTCATTGGATACTAATTATGATAATAATAGTCATTTAAATAAAAAATATCTAAATAATATCATGTTTTATATATATATCATATATATCGGCCTATGATCCGAAGTAACTAGTAACTAACTACTTGAGTAGTTTTCTCATTGGATACTTTTTTACTCTTACTCAAGTAACTATTAAGATTGTTACTTTTACTTTTACTTTGAGTAAATATTTCTAGAAGTACTTGTACTTTTACTTGAGTACAGTTTTTGGATACTCTACCCACCTCTGGCTGTATAATAATAAATAGTTATTTTTCCAATACCTTTCACCTAAAGAAAGAAGCTCAAACAGTGGTTCAAAGAAATATAATTTTAAACAGGATGGGACAATAGGGCCTTCATA
Source organism: Phoxinus phoxinus (assembly GCF_949152265.1). NCBI lineage: Eukaryota > Metazoa > Chordata > Actinopteri > Cypriniformes > Leuciscidae > Phoxinus > Phoxinus phoxinus. The sequence goes on from NC_136897.1 coordinate 4,461,619, forward strand.
TTCACATAGTATTGGGTCATAGGGCCCAACAGTAACAGCATAGTATGAACATAGTTCAAGAGCCTTGTTTAAAAGGCCCTGTTTATGCTATGGGACATATATATTACAGCATACATAAACATTTGTTTTCATTGTTAATTGGATTTCTGAATCAAACTGGATCGAGCGGCCTTAAACCCCAGGCTCCCCGTCCTCCTCCCCGGTCCGTAATCCATCCCTGCATGGGCCACACTTTGATTGTTAGATTCAAGTGCTTTATTGAATATATTTTGTCTGCTATCCAAAAACAGTCGAGTCGACTATTCCGTCAGCTCAAAAGTCAGAGGCAGGTGAAAAGCAAGAAACCAAGTGGGGTCAAAACGAGTTTTAATAAGCTCATTGAATAATATCATTGAATAATCTGACTTGTTGCGTGACTGACCTGCATACATTTAAGTTGATTCTGAAGTTTAGATAGAAAGGGATTGTTTGTTTCGGCCAGGAGAGTGCGCTCGTGCAACGTGACCAAGGACGGAGACCCCAGACGAGGCTTCAGACTGTGAGTACATTCGTTTTTATTATGGGAAATATACATCTAATCGATTAATTTTAGTTATATATATATATATATATATAAAAATACAACCCAGCCCGATTACTGAGTTAATCCGAATCCGATCTTGAATCCGAAATTATTACTTTCGTCATGTAGGCTATGTTATGTCCGACCATAGACTGTAAAAAAGTGTCCAACATAATAAACCAATGTTGTACATTTATTCAAACTTAAGCACGTTCCTGACTAGTTATTCACATGACGTTTATGAGTTGTGATTATGAGTTGTTGTGTTGATCCGTATTTGTAATGAATAAACAAGACCTGATATAAACACACGCGTAACATAATACGAGCAACTTTCAGAATCAAACATATCATTTAACAACGGAATTTTCTAGATAGAAAGTATTTTCCATTATTTTCTAACTGTGCTGTTAAAATAACGCTAAATCGTCTCACTAAAATGTATCTTTATTGACACACACACACACACACACACACACACACACACACACACACACACACACACACACACACACACACACACACACACACACACACACACACACACACACTATTGCCATACCATGCAGTATTGTGTTAATTTATATAATTCAAACTTTCGTAAATACACAGGCTAGTTGTAAATGAAAAGTTAATTAATGAGAATGAATGGGATATTGCAAACAATAACAAATTAAATCAGTGTAAACTAAAATCATCCTAGCAGTGCACAGTACAGAAGCTGATATTTAGATGTGGTATTTAGCTATGCATTTGAACAGCAATAACAATTGCATAAATAATGTTATGAGATTAAGGTTTTAAATATAAAACTATAAATAGGCTTATAGAAATATGAAATGTTGTTAAAAATGAAATTGGCCTACTTTTAGATGGGAAACTAAAACCGCTATAGGTGGCAGCAAGTGTTCATGAGTATAATTGATAACACATTAAAGTTAATAATTCTTCTTGGGAAGTTTCATATACATAAAGATAAAGTAATGTCTATAACACCCTCCTTTAATATTTTTTTTAAAGATCTTAAAATATTCCATGACTCAATCACTAGAAATCACCATGAATTCAATCACTAGAAATAAGAAATGCATAAAAACAAAAATAAGTTGTAGAATTTAATGCTTTACTTTGTATAAGGTAAGATCTGTTACCGGTATACGTTTTCTCCAATCTCTGTTTGTCTTATGTTTGATGTTAAATGTCATTGTAAACTTTCAAAGTTGAAAAAAAGAAGAAGAAAATACTGTGTTCATGAGTCACTGAATCCTTCAACCGATTCAATCAAAACGGCTGATTCATTCAGGAAAAGAGGGAAATGACTGTGGCTGCTTCCAAAATCGCATACTCTCTTCAGTAGGTACTTATTTTGAATAAGTGATTATTTCACGACCGCTAAAAAAGTATGAGTGTGTAGTTTGTAATCTGGACAAACTACATTCGCTGTGTTGTCATTATCATGTGACCTACCAGTGTTGCGTCACCTCACTGCCTTTCATAAATCCTCTCCTGATGCCTCATGGGATAGTAAAGTGTCTATCGTATGCACACGTCAGAAGCTCACTAGAAGTATTAGGTCATCTGGGTACTTTTTGCCTACTCTATATGAGTACTGTGAATTCTGTGAACATGTAAGGTTGGAAATAATCAAAGCAACAAAGACATTTGTTTTTCACCAAGACATTTTCAGCACAGCAGGTATCTGGGCCTATGGGCCAGATGTTTGGGACAATAGGGAGGTTGTGATCATCTGATTGGTCAGTTTGAATGTCTCACCTGGGTGTTGGTCACATGGTCGAGAGAGATGACAAAACAAGATTGCAAATGTTCTTCTCTCTCTCTTTGCTGGGGATGCTGAGCTGGTCTTGAGAGAGGCTCTCTGCGCCTCTCTCTCTCTCTCTCTCTCTCTCTCTCTCTCTCTCTCTCTCTCTCTCTCTCTCTCTCAACATTTTACATTTATGCTGGGTACAAATGGTTTAAATTCTCATTACATCCATGTTGTAACTAAGTGTAAACATAAACTTATTGCACATTGAACCTTTTTTAATTCATGGAGTCAGATTAAAACGAGATAATTGCATATCAGAACATGTGTCTTATTTAACCAAAATTCCTTTGAGACGCTGGAAAGAATTGAACACGCGCGTCCTTTACCGGCTATTTGGAAACCGGAAGTTGGGCCGAATAGCCGGCTTTTACAAACACATACTGTTTTTTGCCTACTTTAAAGTAGGGAAGTATGCGATTTCGGATGCCGACGGTTTTTATGAATGACTTAGTGAATCAGTGATTTGCCTGATTTGTTCAAAAACAAGGATTCTTTCAGACATTAAACAATAACAGCACTCTTTCATGACACATTTTTGAAATATCAGGAGCATTTTTCCCCGCATATTTTAAAATTTTCAGCCCTGACTGGACAGCAGTAAACGATATATTTCATTTCTAATCTTAAAATTACATTATAATGATTGATATGATTGATAAGAATGTTGATTAATGAAATGGCATTAGTCTGAATCGTCTTTGCAAAGATGTTTCTAGAAACAAACTATAACACCTGTTCCAGAATATAAAGAACAGGAACCTGTTCTGTTATATAAAGATATTATGATGTTGATTACATGATGCTTGAGCTGCTTTTTATTGATTTATTATTATTTAAAGCCACTCCCACAGCCGTTCATGAGAATTTAAATGTCAGGGAATATTCCCGTCTTCCCACAGGAGAAGAAGAAGCAGCAAGCTGGAGGAATTACTCCAGGAGAAACTGACACACTACTGTAAAGATGGAGTTTGAGGAAGAACCCTGCAGAATGTACGGCCCTGTCCCAAATGGCACACTCCGGACTTGTGGACTTCCTCAGAGTCCACACTTTGGTGACGTCATGTAGTGCAGACCTATAGGGCCCTTGGCGCGAGTGCACGAGGGCGCATTGAGAGGTATTTTTGGGACAGACTCGATCGCCACGCCGGAAATAGGAAGACAGTCCGGTTGTTGTTTAAATATTATATTTCTAGATTTACATATGACTCAGTAAAGCCCTGACATTCGGTTATATTTATTTAATTAAGCATAATGCGATCGTAGCCTATTATTCAGTGCGCTATTTATGTTTATATTAAATATAAATATATATTTATATTTATGTTTGAGACATCAACCACTGGTTGATGACCATAATGTTTGTATAAACTGTAGGTAATAACTGGCAAAATGTACACATAGGTTATAAAAATAATGATATTTACACTTAAATATTTTCTTCTCATCCATGTTAACATGAGTCAAAGCTCCTCCCATTCGTTGTCTGATTGGCCTTTCGCAAATTCGCAAGGATTCCTGGGTAGTTAAAGTGCGTGAAGCCTGCATCCATGCGGGCTTCGCGGAAGACCGCTTCAAGGGTACAAAGGGGGCGCTGCTGAGCACACTTCAGAGCGTTAAAATGATGAATGGGACGGCCTACGGACTCGTAGACTCAGCGAGCACGCGCAATTTAAGTCCACGAGACCGAAAGTCCACATCAAGTGCGCCATTTGGGACAGGGCCAAAGACAGAAAACAAAGAGAAACAAACAGGTTGGTGTTTCATTCTCTTTAAAGGTGCAGTAAGCGATTTTTGAAAAATGCTGTTGAAAAGTGTATCAGACTGAGCATCAAAACACACTTGTAGCCAATCAGCAGTAAGGAAAGTATAGAGGGTATGCGCGCGACGTCACCATTGGCCAGGCTGACTGCGGTTATGCCCACTAAGTGGCAAAAAGACAGTAGCATTTGTTTTCAGTGTGAATGCCGCGAAAAACACACAAAAAAAATTTAAAACGGGAAAGAGCTGTGGGATTGACTATACAACTAGATTTGACAAGAAATCTGAGGTATCTTTGACATTTGTATCTAAAATCATATAAGCCACGAATAATACACACATGAATGTGTAAAAGGACAAATAAACTGAAGCCTACAAATAACGGCAGTAGGTTTTGACTTATATCAGTTTTGTTACACGAATTCCCAACTTCGCAGTAAATATTCAGAAGTTCCGCGGTGTGCCTTTAAAATAAAGTGTAACCGGCAAATTTGCTTTATGTAATTTCCGGCATCAAAATCAGGCACATATAAATGTCAGGAAACACGATTCCTGGCTGCATGTCAATATCCATGTATCACTGGATCTTTGGTAAGTTGTAAGGAACATTTATATCGAGGCCAACCTTTAGTTTAAACTGATAATATTTTTTTTTATTTGCGTTTTCGCAGTTTTCCCTAATAAATCCAGTTATGCAGCAGCTATTTTGCCAGGCTCAATTTGACCAATTTGAAGGGTAATGGAAACGTGGCTATAATTATTGCCTGTGTTGCATAGGTTTTAAGTAGGGGCGTGTTTGTTTTGATGATTTCAAATATCAACAGCGTTTACCAGAAATCGCTTATAGCACCTTTAAAAACTGATGAGGAACATTAAGATGAAAACTGGAGGAAAAAAGACTTAATTGTGACTCAACTAGTATTTTTCTTGTTCTCATTTGTTCTCCTTTATTTGAATTTAGAAAATTTTGATATGTTGATTTTAGACCCGATGGAAGTGAATGAAGACAAACAACATCAGTTTCAAAACCCTCATTATTTCACAATTGAAGATAGAAACAGTCATTTCACAGACTGAAAAGTGTTTCACACAAAAACAAGCTCGAAAAACTGGAGTCAAAGGATATTTCACCTGCTCTGAGTGTGGAAAGAGCTTCACTCAGAGAGGACACTTGAATAGGCACCTAAAGATTCACACTGGAGAAAAACCGTTCACATGCACTCAGTGTGGAAAGAGTTTCGCAGCCAAGAGAGCTCAATAAACCATCTGCACGTCACTCTGGAGTGAGATCATTCTAGTGTGATAAAACATTTGTTTTGGAATTGTTAGGGGGTAACAGTTAAAAGACCCGAGACCAGATATGATGAAAGAAGACCAGGAGTCGTGAAGTTCAATCAAAAAGATAAAAATTTACTGAAGAATAGTTTGCAGTTTCATCGGTAGAGCGAGCGTCAAAGTCTCATGAGGAGGTCGCAAGCCAACTCCACCTTACACAAAATCATACACCAATTATACCATTTTGCTAGCCTGGCTAACGCCAGACCCAATTCTCGTTGAGGCGTATTTGAGGCGTGGTTTACGAATGCGCCGGCGCCGTTTATTGGGTGCTAAGAATGTCTATCAAATGTGCCTGTACGTAGCTCATAGCCAATCGTTTCCATTATACCAGATGACGTATGTAGAGAAATGGTTTAACGCCAAACGCTGCTCTTTTTTCTAAATAAAATTGCGATCTAAACTACTTAGAACAATATCTAAGGCTGCATCAAAAGGTAGCTTCGCGTCTGCTGCCATGTTGACTTCATAGATATAAACAAACTGCTTAGTTGTGTCGCAAAGATGTCGTCATCGTCTTGCTGCTCCCTCCCCGTTCTGTGATTGGTTCCCTAAACGAGGCGAAAATCAGGTCCATGGTTTCCAGACTGCCTTTCATCGAGAATAAAATCGCGCTGCGCAAAGGCAGTCTGGGGAAACCCAGGCTACCATTTTGCAAGGGCAAGCATAGCATCATCATACATCTGATTGGCTCAGAGAACATAAAAACCTAAACAATTTTACACATGTGAGCAGATATAGGTGCCTATCGCCATTAGTCGAGATAATTGTCGCCGATCCTTAGATTTAGGTCTGTGGTGACCTCGCAGGTTAGAGAAGGGCGCCTATGCGTCTGTGTGTTGTTGTCCCAAATGGTCAGGACCTACGTAGATAGTCAAACGCACACCCACACAGAACACCACCAAATAACATCACATCAAGGCTGAAGAGAGCTTGAGCTCCGTATTATCAATCCAGTTACCCAAAAGCGATAAAACATTTACTCCTCAGGAAGAAAGGCAGATAACTGGCGTTTGCTCTCTAGAGAAAATAGGCATGAAAGAATACATTTAATACAACAGGTGAAGCATTCAAAAGGATATATAAATATATGTGCATTTATAACTGAAGAGACAAGGGATTTTGACCAACCCTTCAGAATCAAGCTTAAAAAAAAGCTTTTTTTGTGGAAAGAATTTTTCACAACTGCAATATTTACAAGCTCACCAGAGTGTTCATACTGGTGAGAGACCTTATATGTGCTTTGACTGTGGGAAGAAGAGGATTCATACTAGAGAGAAACCGAACAAGTGCTCACAGTGTGGAAAATGTTTTGCTCGGTCAGGAGCACTGAAAGCTCATGAGAGAATTCATACTTGAATAGAAACTGCACCAGTGCTCTAGTTTCAACAGTTCATCAATCTGATCCATCACGTTCATGTAAATAGTTTGATTTTCATACAATAAATGTCATAGAAACGGAGTGTTTTTATTTATTTCCTGAACGGAGGCGCGGCTCAATGGAGTAACCCCAGAGTGCAGTCTGGACGTTGGGGCGGGGCGACACGTGTCGCTCCGCCCACCAACAATTTCATTGGTTTATAATACAGCAATCTTATTGGAGTAGACACTTGAGGCATGAGCATGCGCATTCCTTTATGTACGAGTTTATGAATGATCTTCTACGCAGTTTGGCCGAAGGTGTCGGGGGACGACCGACGGAGATAGAGCCCTGGGCGCAGACAGAGAGCCGATGGGCTTGAGTTACACCGCTGGCTCTGGAGACCAAGACGAGGGTGTGGCAACGAGTGCTCGAGGTGGAGCCAGAGTGCCTGAAGACTGAGGTGGAGCCGGTGTGACGGAGGACAGAGGCGGAGCCGGAGAGAAGGAGGAACTCGCTGAAGCCGAAGGGGTGACGGAGCGCAGCGGGGCAAGCAAGTCCGTGGCGAAAGCAGAGGGAGGACTGACCAAGGCTGAGCCGATGGGAGCAACAGGATTCACTCGCTCAGGCGCTGATGGTGGTTGTAAGGCTTCACGTCACAGCAGAGCGTTCCCGGGGAAGACGAAGGGCTACAAGCATCCAGCAGAGGCTGGGCTGGAGGACTGGGTGAGCATTGCGGTGAAGGTGACAGAGGTAAGTTTGACAACATCAATAACTGTAAATGATACAATGAACAAACGGATATTTCACAGTCCATACAAGTTTCAGTGCTGTCTTGAAACAGCAATGATGAAGAACTGACAAATGATTCAGGGATAGGGTGGGAAGCAGTACTTCTGAGACCCGGAAGATTAACCAGTCCTCTGTGTCCAAAACCACCAAAATTCTCTCTGGCACGGCAGTTGCCGGCTCACACCCCTTGTTAGACTCACATTGGGGCATCTGCTCCGGGCAGTGTTGTTCCTGAACGCATTCATATTTTGGGCGAACGTGAACTGAACGTACTGTATTACTGCCTGATGAACGTTACTGAGAACTTGTTCATTCTGGTGTCGGTGAACGGCACGCTCTCTCAGTTTAACTTCGTTCAATAGGGTGCCAGATTTCTATAGAGCCTTCCAGGCAAAAAACGGCTAAAACACCCCATAAACGGCCCTTAATATGTAGCGGAAAAAACTCCCAATCTCAATCTGACAACACCAGCCACCAGTGTCTACTGACTCTCTTGTTCGATCTCGTTCATCAAAATTAATAAATCTTTTTTCCGAGTCATTTCGTTCATTTAAGGGGCTTTAAATGTTATACTATTAACTGACAATTATTAACAATTATTAACAAGATTATTAACTTACGCAATCTTGATCATATTCTGAATTATTAAATCATTATAATGCAGTCAAAAATAGTTTACAGGGAACATAAATAATTACTTTACCTTCCGAGTCTTTCGTTCATTTGTCACGTGACAGATGCAATGAATGACTCATCACTAAAATCAATACAAAAAGCAGCATGCCCTTGTGAAAAAGAAGTGTGCTTAATTGTATTGAAAGCGTACTTTTTGTGTGCTTAATATCATAAAAGTATACTTTTTGAAAAGTGCACTTGCAGATAATATAATATAGTTCAAATTAAATACCACTTAAGTGTACTTAAAGGGAATGCACTTTCATCACAATATTTCTTAACACGCTTAAGTGCACTTTTTACAAATGTACTTTGTAATAATGTCTAATTAAGTTTAACTTAAAGTAAGTACACTTTCATCACAATATTTCTTAACACACTTAAGTGCACTTTTTACAAATGCACTTTGTAATAATGTCTAATTAAGTTGAACTTAAAGTAAGTACACTTTCATCACAATATTTTTTAACACACTTAAGTGCACTTTTTACAAATACACTTTGTAATAATGTCTAATTAAGTTGAACTTAAAGTAAGTACACTTTCATCACAATATTTCTTAACACACGTAAGTGCACTTTTTACAAATACACTTTGTAATAATGTCTAATTAAGTTGAACTTAAAGTAAGTACACTTTTATCACAATATTTCTTAACACACTTAAGTGCACTTTTTACAAATGCACTTTGTAATAATGTCTACTTAAGTTGAACTTAAAGTAAGTACACTTTCATCACAATATTTCTTAACACACTTAAGTGCACTTTTTACAAATGCACTTTGTAATAATGTCTAATTAAGTTTAACTTAAAGTAAGTACACTTTCATCACAATATTTCTTAACACACTTAAGTGCACTTTTTACAAATACACTTTGTAATAATGTCTAATTAAGTTTAACTTAAAGTAAGTACACTTTCATCACAATATTTCTAAACACACTTAAGTGCACTTTTTACAAATGCACTTTGTTATAATGTCTAATTAAGTTTAACTTAAAGTAAGTACACTTTCATCACAATATTTCAAAACACACGTAAGTGCATGTTTTAAAAAGGCACTTTGTAATAATGTCTACTTAAGTTTTACTTAAACAGTTATTTTGATGTATTGACTAATATACTAAATAAAATAATAATTTTAATGGAAAATATGGAAAATAATTGTTTTTCATTTCAACTCAAGTGTGTTGTCCAAAATTATTTTGTTGATGTATTATAAATGTGTTTAGTCTATAATATATTGTGTGCATTAATGCACTTGAAATGTATTTTCCCTCTAAACTGCAATACATTTGTTTATACAGTATACTCCAGTACAACTTATTGTTGACATTTTTATCACCAGCTTCTGCTCTATGAACTCAATTAAAAGTGTCAGTTTTCTACATAATATTTGACAATAAAATGTCATTTATGAGAGGAGTTCTTAATGTAATATTAACGTATTGTACTTTACATCTGTGTAGAGAATACTTTTAATATCATTATGTTGATCTAATTAAATTAAACACATTTAATTGTGAGCAAAGTTAAACAAATCTAAACAAAATTAAACTGCATTTAAATGCAGTTAAAATACATTTAATTTAAATTAGACTACACTACACTACACTATAAAAATGATTGACTTTTAGTTAGGTGAATGAATCAAGTTTTGTGAACTTACAGAGTCAAACAACACAATGAGTTTGAACCTATGGTTTGAACAGAAATTAAAAAGCTGAAATATAACCATGCATGAAATATATTAACTTTATTTAATGCGCATGCGCCAGATATACTACGTCACGATGACGCACTACTTCACCAGAGTTTGAAAAATGCACTGTTATGTTTCTGTAATCGCGATTCGTGAGGAAAGGAAACTGAAGCTGCGCAATCAGGAAGAGAACGCCACGTTTGATTACAGATGAGACGTTATACTGCAATAATGAGTCAAGTAAGAATATCTTGATGCTTTCTTTATTTTAAAATTTTCACCGTAACATGGCAGTTGTTATTGCGATTAAGACTGTGTAACACATTACATTATTTTCATCGCAGACAGACGCAATAGACTCGGGACGTGAATTAATCAGGTTTTCAATAATTTATCTATGATTGCATTCTAATAATTTCTTACATCATAATATGTTCGCGTGTGGGTGTGTTCGACGAATTTGGCTGCTGAAAATATATATAATTTAATTAAACCGACTTTTTAAATCATTTAAAAATTACTAAATGACTTAGTCAAATTTGCTAAATACAGATCCAATATTGTAACACTCGAAGACATTTATATACATTTAATACATATAATCAATGTTATAACCACCATAAAAATGTAATATATCACTCTAGAAATAATGCTTGTAATGTAGCATTATTTTTTTATTTTTGCATTTGAAGAGTGAGTTGTTCAGTTACTATTTGTTTTGGAATATGTCATTTTTTTGTGCTTATCTGGAGTTACACGTTCATTTTGCAGGATCAGTTCATGTGTGATTGGAGATATAGTATAGTGCAAGCGGTGTGGAATCACAGGCCCTTATTGATGAGGTGATGTTAACGTTACATAATTTGTCATGAATTGTTGCACAGACAGCACACCCTGATCAAGCTGAAACACTGCTATCAAGTCACTTACTATCCCTATAGCTTTTAAATACTTTGAATCTTCTCCATTTGCAAGTAATAAATTCCCACCTGTGCATTTACAGATGCCCCTATAATCATCATATATTTTACAGGTATCAAACCAAAGGAAGAGGGCCGCAGAATTGCTGTGTCAACCGTGGTACCAGTAAATACAGGAACATCCTTCATGAAGATTTGCGCGGTAAGCTGAAACTTACCATCCAAGATGAGGAAACATTTGCATGGGTCTTGGGTATGGAAGTAAAATAATGGCAAATGTTTTTGAAACAAAAAAGCCTGTTGAATTGCACTACTTGAACAAAAAAAAAAATGCATTGCATTAACTATGCTTGCATTTTAATGCATTGTATTTTTAGGGCTTGCATTTTGGGTTGAAATTTAAGCTGTGAATATTTCGATTAAAAACATTTCAAACCCATTTTCATTATTAAAAATCCAATAATCCATATTCACCTTTAATATTTTACTTAAAAAATATTCAAATGGTTTAAAAATACAACCTATAATATTTAACAGGTGATTTTTGGTCAAAAACAATTTTCCGCTTCGCAAATTCAGTGGTTCGAATTGGACAGTAAATTCAACTTTAACATCCAGGAACTGCTAGCCTGGAAATCCAGACCCAAATCCGAAAGATTAAGGGTCTGGCATTGAGTAATATAAATCACCCAACTCGAGGGGCGGCACCAAGCATGTATTTGAAAATCTCACTGCACGCAATTGGATAATACTAGTACGACCAATCACAACTAAGCCCCATACGCCTAGCTACCAGCGGAGCTAACTGGTATATTAGACTCTTGCCGGCAAAACAGTAAAAACACCCTTCTTGCAAAGGAACGTTTCGAGCACCGTCTTCGGTTCCTCTTTTAGATAAAAGTCTAACTCGTTCATTGTAGCGGCCAAAGCTGTTTCAAACAACTGGTGTTCATCCACAGCCATCTTGCAATGTTACTAATGACGAATAATTTGTATCATTATTTTCGTCACCGACATTTTTTCACAGACGAAAACGAGACGATAACTAAATAAAAACCAGTTTTAAATGACGACAACTATGACGAAAATTTATTGACATTTGATTGGGGAATGAATAAACTGCTTCATCAGGGCAGTACTAAATAAAAAGAGAACAACATTTTTTGTTATCCCTCTTATTACTATAATTATTAACATTTTGCAGATACTGCAAGGTGTATAACTTTAAAGCGCAACTGTATATCTATCACTTTCATTCAATTGAGCCAAATATAATAATGGACTGGATCTGTTTTTATAAACAATTGTTTTCCTTCTGTTTTTGTTTTCTTTCTTCAAGGTATTTTTTCTGACTTTCCTGCTTCTCTGGAACATTTCCATTCACATATACTCTGGAGAGCTTCTGGGACATAGACATAAACAGCACTTTCCAACAACTTCAAAACATTTGGTGACAAACGATTTTGGTTTTCTTGTTTTTATGCCGTTGGAGTTCTTCAGATTTTGTTTTGTTTTTTGTTTTTAGACAAACTTACATTCACTGTAATTGAGTAAGATTTTAGAAGAAACCATTTGGTCCTGTTGGTGCTAGTAAAGGTTTAAGAGCTTTAATATTTTTACTTTAATATTAAGTCTCATTTGCTAACATTAGTTTATACATTAGCCAAAATGAACTAACAATGAACAATTTATTTACTGTATTTATTCATCTTTGTTAATATTAGGTGTGTGTGCGTGCGTGTGTGTGTGTGTGTGTGTGTGTGTGTGTGTGTGTGTGTGTGTGTGTGTGTGTGTGTGTGTGTGTGTGTGTGTGTGTGTGTGTGTGTGTGTGTGTGTGTGTGTGTGTGTGTGTGTGTGTGTGTGTGTATGTGTATGTGTTTTTTTTTATGGGGACCAAATTCCAAATTACCCCAAAAGTAGTAGTACCAGTAAATTACATGGAAACAAAAACAATTTTATATATCATACAGAATGCTTTCTGAAAATGTAAAAATGCATAATGTTTTCTGTGATGTTTAGGTACCTTTGTATTTGAGGAAGAAAATGATTGTGCATATAAGCTTCATTGTCCTCCAGACTCTTTCTAAAGGAGTTAAAGTGTTGTAACTGTTTGTGTTTATGTATAGTGTTTCTTTTGATTGTAACTAGGTTATTAAGAGATTTTTTTTTATTAAAATTTGAAATGTACTAAATTACAAATTTATTATAATTTTTTTAAATTATAAATGTTTAATTATATAACGAACGATGTACATGTATATTACATTAAAGTATATTTTAGTTCACATTAATTGCATGTCAGTATATTGTGTAGTGCACTTAAAGTATATTTTAAAGACATTAGAAGCAGTAATGAAAGTAGATATAAAGTTGTATTAAAGTCCCACTTAAGTTGTTCCAAAAAATCACTCTTAATGGCAACTTATTGCATTTTATTTAAACTTAATATGTGATACATTTGAAATGAATTACACTTAATGTGCATTGAGTGCGCCCAAAACAATACATTTAATTCACACTTAAGTGTATTTTTAACTGACATTAAAGTATATTTTAGTTCACATTAATTGCGTGTCAGTATATTGTGTAGTGCACTTAAAGTATATTTTAAAGACATTAGAAGCAGTAATGAAAGTAGATATAAAGTTGTATTAAAGTCCCACTTAAGTTGTTCCAAAAAATCACTCTTAATGGCAACTTATTGCATTTTATTTAAACTTAATATGTGATACATTTGAAATGAATTACACTTAATGTGCATTGAGTGCGCCCAAAACAATACATTTAATTCACACTTAAGTGTATTTTTAACTGACATTAAAGTATATTTTAGTTCACATTAATTGCGTGTCAGTATATTGTGTAGTGCACTTAAAGTATATTTTAAAGACATTAGAAGCAGTAATGAAAGTAGATATAAAGTTGTATTAAAGTCCCACTTAAGTTGTTCCAAAAAATCACTCTTAATGGCAACTTATTGCATTTTATTTAAACTTAATATGTGATACATTTGAAATTAATTACACTTAATGTGCATTGAGTGCGCCCAAAACAATACATTTAATTCACACTTAAGTGTATTTTTAACTGACATTAAAGTATATTTTAGTTCACATTAATTGCGTGTCAGTATATTGTGTAGTGCACTTTAAGTATATTTTAAGGACACTAGAAGCAATTATGAAAGTAGATATAAAGTTGTATTTAAGTCCCACTTAAGTTGTTCCAAAAAATCACTCTTAATGGCAACTTATTGCATTTTATTTCAACTTAATATGTAATAAATTTGAAATTAATTATACTTAATGTGCATTAAGTGCGCCCAAAAGATTGCATTTAATTCACACTTAAGTGTATACTTTTAAAGTATATTATTTGTGTAATAAGTACACTTTATAAAAGTACACTAAAGTGCACTTTTTTTCCACAAGGGTGTAGGCGTCACATGATCATTTAAACGAGTTTTATGACAAGGTCGGTGAGGATGGGAAACATCTGACGCATAGCTTCATTGTTAAAACTGATAAAATAATTGCTGTGGTTCTATATGGGCTGTGGCAATCACAACAAAAATAATTTATTTATTTATTTATTTATTTGAGCATGAATCATTCTGCTCAAAAAGGAGAGGGCTGAAGCTATAGCTTATAAGCGCCCACCCCCAAAATTAATAAAAAATAATAAAAAAATGTTCCTTCCACAATAGAACATAGTGCAAAAGCAACAAGACTACCACAAGGACAACATCAATGACCATCAATAAACCGTACAACAATCGTACAAGGGAACATAGAGCAAAAGCAACAAAACTAACACATAGACAACAACAATAAATAGTACACAATAGTACCAAGAAACCGTGCAAAAGCAACAAAACAAACATAAGAACAACATCAATAAATAGTACTACAATAGCACCAGGAAACTTAATACAAAAGTAACAAAACATCACTAGGACAACATCAATAAATAGTACTACAATAGCACCATGAAACATAGTGCAAAAACAACAAAACAATCACAAGGACAACATCAATAAATAAATAATGCCACATAGAACCAATAGTACCAAAGAACATTATTGCAAAGCAACTAAACAACCACAATGGCAACATCAATAAGCAAACAAAAGCAACCAAAGATGATTATGTGCACTAGCAATAATGATTGCACCTAATAATAATTAATTTCTTCTACTCTATATTTTTCAAAAATCTTTAGTTTGTATTTATATTTGAAATGACAAAAATAATACATGAAAAAAAGAAAGAACTACTGTACGAACTAGTTCATTTTTGAAACTGTGAACTATGAACTGAACTAGTTCATTTTAAAATTTGTGAACTGAACTTTGAACTAGTTCATGTAGAAAGTGAACTTTCCCAACACTGGCTCCGGGGCAAGAAGGATTACAGAGCAGACGGCTCCCCCTGTAATGCTTTTGATTCGCTCTTTTGGTACTTTGATCATGTCATACACCAATCTCGTCTGTACAGCGGCGCTTCAAGTCGAACACACCTATTAATTTCTGAAGGATCATCATGTGACATTTTTAAAAGCTACGATGTCAAAATAAAACACTTACAAAAATCTATTTACTTGCTTGTCATGTGACCATTTAAAAACAAAGCATCTTATGTATTTTTATGTAAAAACATACATAAGCGTGAATATGTAAATGTGTTGTTAAATTATTGAAATATTAACTTCAAATCTCAGGGGGTTCATAATTTATGTCTAAGGGGTTCGGCTGGCAAAAAAAGTTTGGGGTTTGAGGATGGATTGAGGTCGAATCTTCTATCCTATTTTAACAAGAAAATATTCATCAATCAATAGATTAGTTAACCCTGACAGCTGTAAACGTAAAAATGTGAGAGTTCCAAATGTAATACATTACTATTTCATATGCAAAGATGTCAGCCAATCACAGCAGTGGGCGTTTACACTGAAGTCTCACAGCAGAAATGCCCCTTTAAACAGAGCATTCAAATCAGGGTAGGAAAAATAAAAAAAGATGTTGATGTAAAAATCATACTAACATTATAAGTGCACCCGAGAAAACATTATAAAACAATGCAGTTAATGTCCCCTTTAGCAAAAAAATTACACACAGTATGCACTAGCCCACTGTAATACTGTAGACGCTCCTATGATAACGCATCCAGTATGGACGTTTAACGTTACTCGATTGAAGACGTGAATGATTAGAGATAATGCGCTGATTCTGTGCTGGGTCACTTTAACTGACCCGGGAGGAGGTTCCTGCAAGAGTTCCTGTTTTTGATTTCCTCATAGCTAACTTACTGTTTTCTGCTATTTGTAAAGTTTACGCCGGAATGCACATACGGACAATCATCGCACGGTCATCAGAGTGACAAACGTAAAATATATATCTTCTATTGTATCGAGATTACGAATGTTTTGATAGTAAGCACGTAGCTTATGTATACTATTATGCAAATCTGTTCTTCCTCTTTATGCTTTCATTCTGTGGCCACATCAATGCAATGTAGAAACGTGTTGCTATCGTTTGCTACAGATGTATTCTTGAATATCTGGTGGTACAAACAAAGGTAGGCTGCTCTGTGTTTGTTTGACACCTGTGGTTTAAGTTGCCAGAGGAATACTGCGCGGATGATTTTGATGGTTTGAGGTTTACCCATGGTTAGCTATCGGTTGACTAAAAAGTCACCTCAGTCAGAAAATACCTTTCGACTTCGAAGCCGTACAGTTACTGAATCATGTCGCTCTGAAGGAAAAACTGAAAAGTTGTAGCCACGTTTTTTAATGTCAAGTCAAGAGGGCAAAAATAGTCAGATGTTATAATTTTGTGACAGCACCCAGTCTATGACCTGTAACGACTAGTCTCGACTCTACTAGTCAACAACTTTTTTTGTGGCACCAGAAACCTGTAATCTGTATTTACTTCCCTGTTTCTCGAAGCAATATTCTGTTCTAAGGCGGGTACCAATGCTTTTTTGACTCATAACAACAAAAAAATACATATATTACATAACATAAAAAATATATATTTACCAAATTTACATTACAGATGTGGCTTCTGAAGCAGCAATTAGGTGTCTACACAGATTGTTTAAAGTCATAATGAGATCAAAATTGATTTTTTTTTGGAATTCTGCTGTATTTATTAGTAAATTATTTTTTGTTTTAAATTCATGTGCCTCAAAATCTTTAATCAAAATAGCTTCCCCTCCCTCTTGCAGAAACATCTCTTCTCTGGTGATGTGTTTACTGGCGTGAGGGCGGGGCAACCTGTCACTCACATGAGATCCACCAATCGCAAATCACAAAAATTCCACACGGACAGAATCAAGCCACGCCCTACATATAACATCCCCTTGTGGGATTAATAAAGTGGTTAATTTAACTTCAAAATTTGTTCTGGTTCCAGAAGCCATTGTGGTGACGAATCGGGTCCTACTCGCAAATTGGGTCTAGGGTGACCACCCGTCCCGCTTTGCGTTGTACCGCACAGCATTTTCACCCCTTGTCCCGCACGTCGCATATTGAGAAAATGTCCCGCATTTCCATCAGTCTGTTGGTTTTTAATGATCATATTAAGAAAACGTGCATGCGATCTTTTGCCTTTTTAAGAAAGCATTTTATTTATTGTTTTTGTGGCGTAGTTTTTCACCTATATTTAACAGCGCTTCGTCAGAAGTGCAAATACAACAGCCGTTTTTAAAATCCTATCCAATGGTTGAAATGATCCAATGGTAAACACGGTCACTGGTAGGTTGTGGCGGCTGTCAATCAAAATGTGGAGCGGTGATTCGTTCCATGTGTTCCCTGTCAGAAAACAAATGGATAATTCGGTCAATTAAAATGTGAATTTAACAGAGTTAGAACTTGTTGCCTGCTGTGGTTGTTCTAATTCACATCCTTTCTAAAAAAATATAAAAGTTTTTGGTTTAATAGATTCTTATTATATAAGACTGTCAATTAACTAATTTTATGTTGTTTTTTATTTTATTTGATCTTTATTTATTTTGTTGTATTTTAGTTGGACTTGGTCAGAACTGATTCAAAAATAGTTATCTGCATGCCTGCTGCCTTTGGGCTCAGTGATGTTGAACTTAAATGACATGTAAAATAAAGACATGTTATGTTACATTGTAATGTAATGGTGTTTTCTGGAAGGGACTAAAGAACAAAGTATTTTAATCAGCTGAAAGGCAGAATACAAATGTTTTTATTAAGTTAGATTATATTATATTATCTTTACATTATATAACAGTTTAAGGTTATTTTTTAGTGTTGGTAACATGTCCCACATTGTCCCACACAAACTTAGTAATCGTCCCACATTTGGTTTGTTTGATGGTGGTCACCCTAATTGGGTCTAGGACCCCAAGCGATACAATTGGCTCAAATTACTTTTAATAGGCACTCGCCCATTTACAATTCTTACAAAATCATGTTGATAAATGCTTTTTGAATTAACGTTATAAAGACCATTAATGTTTGTATTAACTTGCTTATGTACTAGCATAGCATACAGATACCCGATTAGTCTGATAGCTTAGTTTACACATTTTTACTTACCCTACATGTAGCCTATACATAATGTAATTATGTGTTAAATTAAGTGTTAAATTTCCAAATATTTCAGTTTTAAACATAATGTTATCATGTTAATTTATTCACTTAATAGGCTATTATTTATTTATTTATTAACTACCAGTTTTATCAAGGAAAAGAAACGTTCATTTTGTTTTAGGCTATTTAAGCTGTACATATTTCAAATTAATATTGTTTGTATGTACTTAGTATAATCATTAACTGATTTTGAGGGAGGACCCGATTCGTCATGACACTGTTTCAATCAGAAATACGTCACAAATGAAAAGTAAAGACAATCGCAACTTCAGTTTCATGCCAACTTTAATGCTGCTCAGAGGTGGCGTAGTTGCATTTACACAGCAATTACTACTGTATTAATTTGATTCTAGGGTCTGAGATGGATCAGAGCAGGCATAATTTAATCTGGCTTTTATGCAGCATTATGACTTTACACAGAAGCTCGAGCAGGGACAGAGCAGCCTTCATTTTCGGATGGTACTTTTAAATGCACTACGTTTTTTGCTGTTAAATTTTGCATAAAAAATATCATAAGCTGTAAATTGGCTTTTTAATGACATTGTGCACTTGCTCCATTTTGGTCAATGAAATATACGTTTGTAGTATTTTGTTGTTGTAATAATGGTGGAAATCTCTCTCTCTTTCTCTATTTCTTACCATACAGAAGTTGACTGCAAGCTCGAAGACTTTCCAATACGTTTAATTTTTAATTTCCTCCACTCATAAAGATGGACGAGGCGTATACAGCGCTGTATCAGGAGTTTGTCCGTCTCCAGTCTCTCTGCTTAAAACAAGCAGCAATGCTACGACATCTCTCTGACACAGTGCAACAACAACAAGGTCAAAGGACTCAAATAAACCACCAACTTTCAGTACTCCATGTATTATTAAATGATTGTAGAGACTATGATAAATGACACTGATGTTCACTTTCAGAGTCAGCCAACCTGTGCCAGTGTACAGCGAAAAAGACGGGACACCAACCCCATCCCACAGAATCCCATGAATCTCGGAGACATCCCGCTGAAACACACATACTGAACCCTCAAAGTACACGATTCTCATTATTAAAGTTATTTTCAATTGAAAGTTTTAAAGTCTACACTGATGTAAATAGTTTTAAAATACAACAAAGATTTTTTTGAAGAAAATACTTTAAAATGTCATTTTTAATTCAGTGTTACAAGCCGTTTCATTGTGAATAATTGTGAAATTTACAAGCAATTTCTGAGTGAAAGTTTTCACTCAAAATGTTTTTTTTGTCTTTTGTAAATCTTTTGAGCGCCAGTTTTTTTCATTCTGCCGTTTATGTGTTTGTTTTTCAGCTGCTCATGATCTCAGTCACATTGATAGAGGACTAGACCAACTGCATCTTAACCTGGACATGTCCGATCAGAAACAAGGTAGCCACGATAATGTGGTTTTCCATAATCCCGTAAAGACGGCGGAAACCAGTGTCTGGGATGACCTGAGGAAAGTTGAGCAACATTATTTTGCTAACCAGACTTCACAACAGCTGCGGGTTTGTATCATATCTGTTCTTAGTTAGCTTTGGTTCACTCCGGTTTTCTTTGTTTTAAGCTCCTAAACTTGAATGACTTGTAATTTATTGTGTCTAGTCATTCTGACCACACCTCCTGCTAAACATCTTTCTACACTCTTGGTAGAAAAGATTCTATATAGACCTTCTGTCAGACACTTCATATATAGAAACAGTGGTCAATAAGTCATATTATGGATTTGGTTTATTTTTTTTAATGAAATTCTATTAATTAAACAGCTCGTAAACTAAACTAGACAAAAAATGTAAGTAACCCCCATAAAATAATTATGCAATAATTTAAAGTCCCCCTTTAGTCAATAGTTGTATCCCTTAAAACTCATCTTTGATCACCAAAATAACACATTTAAACGTTTTTTTTCCTTGAAAAAATTTTCTTCATGGCTTAAAATAGCTTGAATGTAACTCGACACCCTTGCCTCATTTAGTATACGCGATTCTATGAATATGCAAATGAGCCCTGCCTCCACTCACTCAGAGATCCACTGGTTGACGATCACACGTTGATCTGATTGGTTACAAGGTAGTTTGTGACGTCAGAAACACCAGCGATTTCAAACCGTGTTTTTGAGACTGTCTTTGGTTCACTGCAGTTTTAAAGAGAAAATACTCAGCAATGCTGTCGACTTATGAATTTACACATGGTTTGTCTTAAAGCATATTAAAAACACCACACAGTCATAATGTGACACCAAGATATGTCATTTTGGTGATCAAAGATGAGTTTTAAGGGATAAAATTATGGATTACACGGGGGCTTTAACACTAAACTGCCAATAATGTAAGCCAATGGGAGACCGCAGGCCAAGTTAATGTAAATATTTTTAAGTATCTTTCCAAAATTAAGTTTTAATAGTATTTTTGTGCCGTGACCATGGGAGCAGGAACATGCGTGACTGCCGTGACATAGTCATGCTCACTTACTAGACGGTCTCATTCTAGGGTTTAATGCTGACAAGCACTAGACTAAGAAGGACACAGCCATCCGTTTGAGAAGCGCCCGAAGAGTTTATAATCTGATGTGTGTGAAAAGAGTGTTTGTCTGTCCCACAGAGGCCCTGGTCATCCTCCTTTCTGGACAGCGAGTTGGTCAGTCATGCCGGGGCGCTGTTCATGTCTGGAGTGACGCTGCAGTCGCAGGTGTGTGAGTTCTGTCACGCTGTGTTTCCGGGACACACAAGCACCCGTGGAGAGTTTCTGCGTCACCTCACTACACACATGACCTGAAGAAAAGCAGTGCTGGGAATCAAATTCACTATATAAAAAAAAAGTGGATTTTGAAACTATTTAAGGTTAGGTCAGTGATGGTCAAGATTTATTTGTATTAAATTGTAAAATTGTAATGCATACAAAGTGCAAAGTGCAAACACATAATGGCCTGGTTTCACAGACAGGGCTTAGATTAAGCCTTCATTCAATTAGGACATTTAAGTAGCTTTGATGATTCATCTCCTGTCCTAATTATTTGGTTCCATCACAAAAAAGTGTTTGTACAAATAGAAATATATCATTATTATTTAAAAATGATTTACTGTTTTACCCAAATGCTGTATTTTCACTACCCTATAGCGCATGATAGTGAACAGTGCTGTCTATCAATTAAATATGAAATACACTATAAAATGATGTTTTGTGGGGCATTATTGGATCATACCACCCGGCTGTAAAACCTCATTAGCTTATCATTATGTTTATGCTGCATGTAAATCAGTGGTATCCCAGCTAACAGGGAATGTTCTCAGAACTTCGGCTAACGTTCTCTCAAAGTTGTGAAGAAACGTTCTCCCAGTAACAATGATAGAACATCCATTCAAAGTTATCTGGTCTTTCTCAAAATGTTATTATCAAAAACATTATTTATACATCAATAAAGGAGAACTCCAGGCAATTTTTAAGTTAATCTTGATCGTTATACCTTTGTGAGTACTGTCTATAGGTCTATACTGTCTATACAAAAAATGTTCAAATAAATTATTGACTACAGGGGGACTTTAAAACCATGACAAAAACAACGTTTTGAGCGTTTAGATAACATTCAGATTCATAACTTAATGGGAACGTTAGGAAAATGTACGTGGAATTTTTATTTCTGCTACCTGGGATGATTAATGATTCATTATATATACGTTCAAATCAGAGGCTAAAATCAGGCTATAGGAAAAATGCCTTTTATTTCTAAATTATGACTATTTTTGATATATAAAAAACATTAACATTATAAGGGCAACCCAGGAAACATTATAAAATAATAAAATAACCCCATGGCATGGGACCTTTAAGGCATAATTGGATAAAGATGTTTACATGACATGACGAATCTCTTTAGTCTTGTATACCTCCTACTTGCCATTACTTTTTATTATGCGTTGCTTTAAACACAAGCTAACCAGTTTATCCAGTATGCATGTATCTGTTTGGGTTTCTGCACTCTTTCAAATATCTTCTTTAGTGTTCCAGAAATAAATGGATATGTGATAATGTGATAAATAAATCTATGCAGGTTATGAGGCTAATTGAATGATGACAGAATTGAAATATCTCCCTTCAATCACTGGTCTTTACAAGCACATTGCATCAATTTAATGATTACAGATTGAATAATCCAGTAAAGGTGAAGTTTTCAGAATTGAAACAATTAAGACAAGTTTCCAAAACCCTCCCCCATCTGTGAGATTGATGATGATGATGATGATGTTAGGATCGGGCCAGTGAATCACAGGCTTCATCTGTCTGGGTTCGCTGAGATGAGACTGGGCCGAGTGGGTGGGTGGATCAGTGTGTCAGAAATGAGACAGAAACCTCAAAATTCTCTATACATTTTCACATGCATTACTTTAACTCTTTGAGACCGACACAAAAATACAGCATATGGGGAAAAAAAGTTAAAAATATCAGCAATATTTTGCATGTTGTAAAACAAAGTTTCTATATTTTTACACTATTAGCAAGTAACAGTCTCAAGACGTAAAACAGAAACATTACAATATAATTTATTGAGGAATTAAAAAATAAATACTCTGTCATTAAAGAGGCCACAGATATATTTCTAATATTGGAACTGTTATAGACATTCAACCTTTAAACCGTGAAAATACCATGATGATTCATTTGAATCATTTTCATATTGTTGTAACCTTGGAAATTACTAAAATATAAGCATTTAGATTTGATATAATATTCACTGCATCAGTATAAGTAAATAGTGTCAGGGTTTCTCAATACAGTCAATTTCATAATCCAGAACATGTAAATGTTAACATATTTTGCCCGCTGTACATAATAAAGTGTTTGAGCAGTTTGAAAGCGTATTCTGGCATTGTGATTGGTTGGATTAAATGAGCATGCACCTCATGAACTTTTGTTTAAAACTCCATCGAAACTGAGAAAATGCACTGAAACCTACATCCCAATGTCTCACAGCTCTTCAAACGAGAAGCATGCCATTTATCCTAATAAATAATAGTTTGGTAATGGATAAAAATGAGCACCATTGTCCGTCAAGTCAAAATATCCTGACCAAGAAAACGACATGTATTTGTAACACGATGTTTGCGCTAACCTGCGTTTGCTTCAAATTTCATTTGAAAACACACAACTTTTTGTCTTTAAATGTTCTAATAGAACATAAGGTGCGTACAAGTTCTAAAATCTCGAACAGAACTAATGACCGTAGCGAACCGAACACCATGATATCCTGAGTTCAACACAGAGGCTTGCAGAATGTCGGTTATGGATCGTCTTTGGTGTTCGCTGGACTGATGCTTCTGTTACTCGATCCTCTCCTCTCGGACTTCTCCTCCATCTCTACGAGAACATAAACAAAGTTACTTTTATTTAAATCTTTGTTTTAAAATGTATTTATTTGAGTCATTTTTGACTATCAACAGGGTTGGGAGCACAATACAGTACATTACAGTATCACGTCAATGGATATATCCTTGCTCACACTGACACTCTTAAAGGGGTGGTAATGCCTTTTTCACAAAATAAATCTCTGATCACTCTAAAAAATGCTGGGTTGTTTCAACCCAAACTTGGGTCAAATATGGACATACCCAGCCGTTGGGTTAAATTTTTTAATTAAAAATGTTAACCCAACAGTTGGGATCGTCCATATTTGACCCAGGTTTGGGTTAAAACAACCCAGCATTTTTTTTATAGTGAAGTATGTGAAGTTTTAGCTCAAAATACCCCACAGATATGTTTATATAGCATGTTAAAATTGTCACTTTTTGAGGGTGAGCAAAAACGCACCGTTTTATGACTGACCCTTTAAATGCAAATGAGCTGCTGCTCCCGGCACAGGGGGCGGAGCTTCAAGAGCTTGTGTCCTTTTACCTCACACACACATGCACTGAAAATTTCCAAAACTTTTAGCCTTTTATGTTCAAACCGGAGTCAGACAATGATGGAGAGACTCAAGAAGAAGTGACAACATGTAGAGGCAACAGGACATTTCTGAATGGTTAGTTGATGCATATGTTGCTGAACTATCTTATAGTCATTGATTAGCATATTCTGTCATGATAATCTATAAATCGTGTTCAGGGGGCGGGGTTTATGTAAATTCTAGGGTTGGTGATGTCACTAACCCGGGAGGAATGTCGTGTAGTCCCTACCAGCCGTTTGTTGTAGTCCCTTAAAAAACTATTTCTTTAAAAAGAAAATATCTAGCTTTGTTTTGAACTTTAAACATTGTAACTTTGCAGATGTTGTTTATGCTCAAGCAGCAACATTACACACTAACTAGAAAAGTGAAATCATAATCAACCACCCCTTTAAAGGTTAAACTGACTTAACTTGAATGAGCAAATTGCCTTTGAAAGTGACACATTCCCATTGAAAACAACGAGCGAGACAGTTGAGTGTCAGGATTGTCCTGCACAGTGATGTAAAGAGTTATCAAGAGTCTCCTGAGAGAATACAAAATGGAACTGGGAGAGTTTTTTTATCACTGGGTTTCTCATTGCATTTCTGCTTGTGTTATTATTGACGTGATTATGCTTTTAGAAAAGTGGATACCTGATTATTAAACAACTGACACTAAGGCTACGTCTAATTTGAAACCGGATACATTTGAAATGTTTTTTTCTTACAAAAAAGCTCCATGTCCACACTAGCGTTTTCTAAGTTGCTTGTTCAACCTAAAAAACGTTCAACTCATCTTACTGCACATGCGTAAAACTTAATAAAAGCTCACTGAAATTATACAGAGAGACCAGATATACTCACACTATTATTTTGGCACAATCATTTTATGGATTTTAGTGAGAATCAACCTACAGTTAATCGCTGTTTTGATGCAGGACAGCATTCGAGTACATTTTCTCTTATCTTTGCAGGAATGTAATGTACGATTGACCAGTGTAACTTTTATCTTTAGCAACACATAAAAGTAAATAGCGGGCACATATCGGTATAAACCGATATCTATTGGTAGGCTACAATATGCGTCATAACTAAACATGCGTCATCGTTTTCTAATACCTAAATTTTCGAAGTCCACACTACAATGGCATTTTCAAATGTAAAAAAAGTGTATTAAGTGTCTTAACAAAATATTTCACCGGACAAACCTGTCATAAGCGCAGTTTACGCAACATCGTTTTCAACTAAAACCAGAAAACATTTTATACATTTTGAGGGGCTGAAAACGCAAACTTTGGAAAACAAGTTTAAAGTGCAAGTTTTTGAAAAGGATACCGCCATCGTCTCTGTGTAAACTACAAAAACACGAATTTATGAAAACAGTGATGTCATGCGTATTATGTGTTCAGTCAATAAGACCTTACGCAGCAGAGAAACAAACGCGCAGCCATCTTCAGCGTTTTGTCTTTGAACTTCAGTTTTCATTCCAATTCAAATTCAAATTCCTGTGGGGCGGAGTCAATTCAACTCAAATTCCAATTCATGAATTGAATGGAAGCCAATTCTGAAATTCTGAATTTTGCACAAGCCTGTGGCGCGTCGAGCGTTTCTTTACAAAGTGACATCGCCAACTACTGGCTTGGCTGCTGAATACAGCATTTTAAGCATCACAGAACCGTGTGAACGGAGATCGTTTTGACAACGTTATCATCGGTACGCAAATAATCGCAAAGGAAAATCTTATCCGTTTTTTTAGTACATTGTTGTCGAGTAAACGTACCCTCAGTGTGGACGACCAAAACATTTAAAAGATGTGTTTTCAAACGCATCCGGATTTGTTACAGTAATGCAATAAAACATTATATTAAAACGCATTATTTTTATGTGAAGGCAGAACAATGCTGAGGAATGTAAGTGCAGAATGATTGACAGCGCGATGAAATGAGGAACTTGCATTTTCACCAAATACCAAGAAAGACGGATTAAAGCTCATTTCTGGCCACTGAACTGAAGCACTGGTGAGTTTGCTCATTAAGAGAGAGAGAGAGAGAGAGAGAGAGAGAGAGAGAGAGAGAGAGAGAGAGAGAGAGACTGCATCCTTTCACTGCCCACATGGTTTATTTTTACTCTGTCTCTCTGAGTCAAAGCGACGCCCTTCTCACTCCCTCCTACTCATTCACCCCCTCTTTCTCTCCATCCATCCATCCATCCATCCGCCCTCTACTCACACATTTTCACCAGCTTTGACGTCAGACAGGGAAGAGGGGCTCCAGTTTATCACCCACACACTTCCTGTGGCCCCCTCCGCCCAAACACATTTCTCTTTTATTCGGCGGTCCCTAATGACGACGTCTGACTGAGATGTTTGCCTCTGCAGGAGCTTATCAAATTCATTGACAATCTCTGATTCATCCCATCCAAGATGAGCCAAATTAGCTTTCCAGAGAAGTTCAATAAATCCATTTGTCGCTGTTCTTCTATACGCTCCTCTGAGACACTTCAAGGTGTGTTAGTCTCTTCACTATCATCTCTAAAAAATCATTCTTTCATAGTGAACCTGCAGCCTTTAAAGGAGATTTCAGTTACACTTAAACAATAAAATCTCATACGTTAACATTAGTTAAAGGGTTAGTTCACCCAAAAATTTTAATTCTGTCATTAATTACTCACCATCATGTCCTTCCAAACCCGTAAGACTTTCGTTCATCTTCAGAACACAAGTAAAGATCTTTTTGATTCGAGATTTCTCGAGATTTTTTGAAGAGAGATTTCTGTTTCTCCATTGACAGCTACGCAACTACCACTTTAACACTTCAAAAAGGTCATAAAGAGATCGTAAAACTAATCCATATGAATTGAGCGGTTTAGTCCAAATTTACTGAAGAGATTTGATCACTTTATATGATGAACAGATTGCTTAGGTGCGTAGCGGTCTATGGAGGGACAGAAATCTCTCAGATTTCATCAAAAATATCTTCATTTGTGTTCTGAAGATGAACGAAAGTCTTACGGGTTTGGAATGACATGATGGTGTAATTACGGAAGTTTTATTTGTGCGTGAACTAACCCTTTAAGAATAAGGTGAATAGATCCCTATAGTTCTGACTTATAAAGATTCTATATTAGTCAAAATGTCTTAAATGATTGCATAATACTTTCATGTTTAAAGTTTTTTCAAGTAATAAAATATGTTGACATGCTGTTTAATTCATAACATTTAATCAAAAATGAAAAATTTATTATAACAAAATGAAAGAATTAAAACTAAATCCATAAACTGATCCCATGTTGGGAACCTCTAAAGGTTCTATATATGAAGCGCCTGACAGAACCTTTTAGATTCTATTTAGAACCTTCTCATCTTAAAGGAACACGCTGCCGTTTTTTTGAAATAGGGGTTATTCACCATCACCGGCATTTTTGTCTCAATGCATGCATTGTCTTAGTCTGGCAGCGCCGCCGCTAGCTTAGCTTAGCATAATGAATGGAATCCTTTGTTGCCGGATAGCATGTCGTGAGTAAAAGTGATCAAAAAATAAATAAATAACCTAATTACTTCTACAGTACAAAAAGCAATGCAGATTAAGACTAGGCGATTTCCTAGGCAGATATTGACTTGGGACTATATTGGGGTGAAGCACAGGCGAAGCACTGCTACTTGGGCGCAGAGATATCACGCGTGGTGATTGGTTCAGATTCAATATAGTTCCAAGTCAATATCTGCCTAGGAAATTGCCTAGTCTTAATCTGCATCACTATTTGTACTCGTTGTGAATAAGCAGGCCACAAGAAGTAATTAGATTATTTATTTATTTTTTTATCACTTTTACTCCCGACTTGCTATCCGGCAACAAAGGATTCCATTCATTATGCTAAGCTAAGCTAGCGGCGGCGCTGCCAGACTAAGACAATGCATGCACTGAGAAAAAAATGCGTTTGCCCACCTATCTAGATGTAGGGGAGACGGTGAATAACCCCTATTTCAAAAAGTGTTCCTTTAAGAGTGTGCATGTACTTTACTATAGGGTTAAGTTTTAGGATTAGTAACATTGCAATAATATATGTTTTACTGTTATTAAGTATATGTAGCGTAACTACACCCCCTTAAAATAAAGTGTTATCAAAAAAATGAACAGCTTATATACGTTTTCACCTGTTGAGGTAGATAAACAACAAGGTAGATAATCATCTGATGGTATAAGCATCTCTTTTTTTTGGCCATTTAAGTTTCAAACTATGTTTTGTACCCTATTCATGGTAGGTGCATGAAAAGCGTGGTTTATGTTATAAAACATCACAGAATTCACCTGAAATCTGTCTCTTTTCTGACCCTAGGCTGACTTTGCTTGCGTGGTCACGTGACACCATTCTAGCCAATCTGAGGCCCTCATCCATGAGAGTTTGCTGCATGAGCTGGCGACTCCAGGTGACGAGGCCAGTGGTGTCGGTGGGGGGGTGAGGGGATGAGGACGGGTGCAACTGAGGGCTGATATCTATCAAGACACACACAATTAGACAAACATGCCTCTCAATCACATGTTACGGTTTCTTTCAGCAATGTTTCACACTAACACGAGTATGAACGGACACAAAAAATGATCTTTACGTCAAAGTAACCCACGTTACGTGTGAAGTGGCCCTGCGTGGCATTTGCACAGAATGTGGGACAATGATGGTTTTGGGGTTACATGTCTAGGATTTACTGACAAACACTGCAGTCAAAATAATAAAAATAAAACTTCTTACCTTGTGTTAAACTATCTAGGCTTTCTCCAGAGAGGCTGTTGTCATCTGCTGTAGATCTGATGTCACTATTGGCTACTGGGTCCTTAGACAGCCTGTCCGAATCTGTGCCCTGTAACATGGTAGTATTATGTGTTTTGTAACAGTAGTTGATTTGTTTCAATATAAAATATTTCCAGTGTTGGGGAAAGTTACTTTTTTTACGTTGCATTACAATATTCTGTTACTCCCCAAAAAATAACTAATAACGTTATAAAGTAATGTGTTACCTTTCTTTCTCTCGGCTGGCTTTTTTCTCTCATGGTTTTTTTTGTTGTTGTTCTTTTTTTAGCAAGTGTTTAACGCAGTAATGTATTCAACAACATAGTCTATATAACATCCACCCTCAGTAAAAACACTATGAATATTAATATTCTGAGCACTTAGAATTTTTCCTGATTCTTAGAGCGATGTACGCTATACATAAGCTTTCTTAACACTATGGGTTATATAACAAACTGAACAGTAACTGAGAAGTAATGCGTTTTGTTACTTTTGTACTTTTTATCTGTTTGCGCGCATGCATGAGTGTGCATGTTTAATGAGTTATGGGGAAGAGAGAGAATTTTAATTCAGTGCTTTTAAGCACATTAAAACATTACATTACTAGTTACTTCAAAAAAGTAATCTGATTACATAATGCATGTTACTCGTAATGCGTCACCCCAACACTGAATATTTCAACCTGTTTGATAAAGTCACAGATATCGTTATAATATCAATATTTCAGAAGGTGTTCAAATCTTCTTTTTGAAGTTTGACACTAGAGAGCTGCACTGCCGTGGGACTACCTTGGGACCTGACGCAACGCAATGCAACGCGGGACAAGATTTGATGGGCGATTGTGGGTGCGGGAGAATAAAATGATTTGCAGGACTCCCGCAACATAGAAATATCTAAGAAATAAAATTCAAGCAAATAAATTGTTATTTATCTATTGCACAAAAGCAACAAGAACAGCTCAATAAAGTAAAAATGTATTTACAGGCGCAAGCCAAACGATTAATCGTGATTAATCGCATCCAAAATAAAAGTTTGTGTTTACATAATATATGTGTGTGTATTGTGTATAATTATTTTGTATATATATAAATACACACACATGCATGTATATATTTAAGAAAAATGTGTTATTTATATATAAAATAGTTCTATTTATATATAATATAAATTATATAAAAATATATATGCAGTATATAAATGCAAATATTTCTCAAATATATACATGCATGTGTGTGTATTTATATATACAAAATAATTATACACTATTAATAATTATACATTATATAGCATATTAGCAAAACAGATTTGGCAAGCGATCCAGTGTGTATTTGTATTTGCGTTCAGGAGAGCATCAAAGGTTTCTTTTACAACGTGTTTTTTTGCAGCGTTGAGTAATGTAGCCAATCACAGACATATCTGTTGATTTCTTGAACGCAGTGGCCAATCAGAGGCGTTTAATCTCCTCACCACTGAAAACGCAGGAGTTTTCGTTCAGTTCTGTACGCTTGCGAATCCTCTCATAATAACAAACTTTGTGAGATCACGATTAACTAAAAGTGACAGCTTTTTAGTGATTATAAAGGGAGTGATCATAAACACACATGCAGTCGCTTATGCTTGCTTTTAATAACAGGGTCGTGAATGTAGAAGCTTTGATTGCAAATGCAAATAAATATAAATATTTCAATAAATATGCAAATTATTTATCGGGAGCATTTATGCTGGGATGGTAATGTTGTGGCTAGGTGACACGTAACTTTAAACCGTTTCATGGAAATTTCATGGACGTACTGGAAAAATCTATGTATGCATTCGCCTCCGGGTGGGAGTGGGAGGTGGTGACATTTATTTATAATAAATCCGTCCCGCGCAGGTCTCTGTTTGACACCCCATGTAGAGCTAAAGTAACTTATCTTTCACTGAGCAATGACTAACTTCACATCTTTATTTTCATCTCCTTAGGTATCCGATTACCTTTCTAATCATTTTATAAATACTTCACCTGAGCATATTTCTAAGGCTTGTATACCTTTTAATGCAAATGTATAAATAGACACATATCTTGATGTACTTACATCAAGCTTGATTCTCTTCTGAGCAGAACAGTCAACAGAGGGAGTACAATCATCTGAGTATGTCCTGAGATAATAATATAACAAACTCAGCTCAGATTCCCAGCTCAGAATAAATAAAAAAAAGTCACAGTAATGAAGTCAAACAATGTTCAAGGACAAATGCAAGGGGGCGGCGGAGCTCGCAGTCAAAATATCTCAGTAACTTTAAGCTTTTAAGTTAAATGTCAAATTACACACATCTGTTTTTCCTCTATGAGTTGAAAGATTCTGTGAGATGCATTTATTAGACTATTTTCATATATTTTAGTTTGCAGGTCACACAAACGGTACATTGGGACAAGGATTTATAAGGTAAAAATGCAAGAAGGGTAACATTGGTTCAAAAGAATTTAGCACTTTCTTTTTATTTCAAGTTCACAGAACTGATATATTTTAAGTAAGCTGAACTGTTTCATTGTTTTGAGTTTTATGAAATTATTTATTTTAATTTAGACGAACTTAAGTTTAACTGAAACGGCTGGGATGTCTATTTCCCAGCATGCTTTGCCAATGGCACTCGAAAGGGAGAGTAAATGCTTAAATTAAGTGTAATATAATGTTTTTTTGTGCAAGATTAATGTTAAGTGGGAGATTTAGTAGTGATTAATGTTTTGTTATGCTAATTTAAAAGTATTTCTGTTAATGTTGGTTTTAGGATAGTCACCATCATGGTGACGAGTGGTGCATGAGATTGAGAGCCAAAAATACGTTTATATTGCATGCACTCATACAGCAAGTGCTTCTGTATAACATACCATTGTTAATATATTAACAATTTAGTATGTTAGCAGATTAGCTTGTTAAAGCTAACTAAGTTAATACTATTAAAAGTGTTCACATTGAGATTACAAGA
The DNA here is from genome assembly GCF_949152265.1 of Phoxinus phoxinus. Taxonomy (NCBI): domain Eukaryota; kingdom Metazoa; phylum Chordata; class Actinopteri; order Cypriniformes; family Leuciscidae; genus Phoxinus; species Phoxinus phoxinus. The sequence goes on from NC_136897.1 coordinate 4,493,832, forward strand.
AAGTTTTAAGTTAATTGTATGAATTAGTATTGTACTCATCCATATTAATTGTTCTTAACTTGAAATGTTTAAGTATAAAATAAAAATCTGCTAGTTCTGCTTACTTAAACTTACTTTAACAATTGATTGCCTTAAATGTTTTGAGTTCTGCCAACTTATTCGGGTTACACAAGCCCTTCTGTCCAGATAATTTTTTTAATGTCTTTGAAAGAAATGTATAAGTTTGTGAGATTCTGCTCAGCCTAATGCACACAGTCTAACACACTGATTTTCTATGTTCTTCCACACCTTTTTAAATTAGAATAATTTTTATGAATTCTGTCCTTCATACTAAAATTCCAATTTCATCATATTTCTGATAAACAACTGAAAAAGCAAATAACTTTAAGGTAAATAGTTAAATCTTCATATTTGTGCTCTTTATCTCAAACCGTATAGCACCACCAACAGTTCGGCACTTCTGTTTTTGATTATGTCTTTGCACCGTATGGTCTGAAACATAATTCGTTTTTTCTTCTGATTACTGGGCTTGTGCCAAGTCACACACAAGCCATGGATTCAATTTCTGCCCAACTTTTCTGAAAAACACACTCTTCCTATCGCGTTCATCAGATCATCTTCACCAAATTTAGCTCATCTTCAAAGCTTTTAGATTTAATCAAACCCCTATCATAATGATTCAAATAATTCAGCAGAAAGCACACTAAAAATCACAGGAGGGTATCTTCACAACGCTCTGAGATAACTAAATAAATCTTATGTCATCACAACCAAGACCCGAGGGTCCCTGAGCAGTTTGCAGACAGCGCTACCTACTGGTCATGAAATCTAAAGATTTTGCTTATAACTTTGGAAAAGCTCTCCATATTCAGCACTGGGAAATAAGAGACTATTACAGAATGACCAGTTTCTCTGGATTTACTGTTTATAGGTGTGTTTGAATAAAATTGACACATTTTTTTTTATTCTATAAGCTACTCACAACATTTCTCCCAAATTCCAAATAAAAATACTGTCATTTAATGCATTTATTTGCAGAAAATTACAACTTGTCAAAAAAAAAAACATAAAAGAATGCAAAGAAAAAAAAGTTCTTACTAATTTTTAAGCAACACAATACTAACGTTTTAATTTAGGAAAAGTTTGGAAATAAAGATTTGTTGGAATAACCCAATCCCAGCGTTCAAGCATCTTTGAATGCTCTCCACCAATCCTTCACATCACATAACAGAGATGTTGAAGTGGGGTCAGGTCTGGAGATTGGGCTGGGTCTGATTCAGCCTTGTTAAAAGGGATAGTTCACCCAAAAATGTTACAATTAAAAAATTTATTCTGTCATTAATTACTCACCTTCATGTCTTTCCAAACCCGAAATACTTTTGGAAGTGTCAAAGTGGTAGTTGCGTAGCTGTCAATGGAGGGACAGAAAACTCTCATATTTCATCAAAAAGATCTTCATTTGTGGTTTTATAACATGAGGGAGAGTAATTAATGACTGAGTATGACATTTTTGGGGGAACTATCCCTTTAAGTACCACCAGATCATCACCGGTCCTCCACAAAATATCAAACTTATGGCTTATTGGCCTCTCGAGGTCTCTCAAAGCTGAAAACTGGACTCCTCAGGCTGAAAAGATGAATGAAGTCATGTACAAGGTTAACCTGGAAGAACACCTGCTTCCTTCTGCTCTGACAATGTTACCCAATGAGATGTTTTTTTTCCAGCAGGAGAATGTTTCATGCATCAAACCAAGCCATCAAATGGAAAGTGGAAAGTGAAAGGCTGATGGAGAGCATGCAAGATGATTTCTGAACACTTCCCTTTCCATTATTCGAGGTCTGAAAACACTGCAACCAGCCACTTTTTTATTATTGGAATTTGGGAGAAATGTTTTCAGTAGTTTATCTAAAAAAAAAATACATACCTGTACGAGGCACAATACATGTCTGTATCTATAAAATTCAAATATATTTAACAATATATGCAACCACCTCATCAAAATGCAAAACCTTGAAAAAACTAAAAGTCACAGTACGATTCATTCCTGACCTGTGGTGTTTAAATGTTGAGGTGTAGGCACATTCTCTCGCCACTTGTCGTGCTAGTGAGAAGAGTTCGACTCTGCGTAACAGCAGAGCGTTGTCCCGGATGCAGAATTGAGCCGCCGCCTCATTGATGAGCATCTAAAAGTGGAAATATGAGAATCAACACTTTGATGTTATTTTAGCGGATCATCTGAGCTCTATGAAAGTGCTTAAATCATGCAAAAACTACCATTCTACAAAATGCATTAAACAACTGCTGTAATTTTTTAAATATTTACAACAATGGCCGAATTGTACAAGAACATAGGAGTTTCAGTTATCTTTAAAATGTATCATAAATTTACTTGGAAAAACACATGCAAAGACTCATGTGATATTAATTCTCTGAAAATTAAATAGTTGTTTTTTTCTTTCTTAAATGGGCTTGTAATAAAAAAAATAGACGCTAATGTCATGGGGACAATGCTAAGGTTTTCTTAGGCCCTGTTTACACCTGCGTCTCAATCAGTTCCCTAGCTTCCCAGTGCGTGAGGATATCGTGTACATGAATTTGGGCACTGATAAGGACGATGGCTTATTGGGACACTGATTACTCTATTTCCGCAGACATGACAACGTCCTCCTCATTGTACAACATCACTTCAGGTATGATGTATACACCTTATGTAGCCCCGCCCCTTTTCAGCGCTGCGCTCGTTGTCTTTTGACTTCGGGTCTGTATTTTCACAGCGATCTTGCGTATATTTATGAATGAACGGCTCGTTTTAAAAACTTCCAAGTCTACTGACATTTGTTAAGACATCTGTTTCAAACATTACAATCCTCATGATAACTTTCGTTAACTTTACATTAAGTAAATCCACTTTAAAAGCTAGTTACTCATGGACAGCGATCCCATAGAAATATACAGAGCGACCACAAAACAGAAGTTCAAAGACAATATTCTAAAGATGGCGACTGTTTATCTGGTGCATAAGGTCTATAGTACGATGTTATGATAAACTATATGCCGTTCTCCATTGACGATCTGATGTTCAAAGCCTTTCTAAGGATATATGATTTTCAGAAGGCAGCTGTCGAACTCTGAGATGGTTTGTGTATCATTAGCAACACATTATTAGCTGTTTGATAACGTAGTCAAGCAAAAGGCTAATCATATTAATTTCCATTATGTGTCCGAAGTTGTAAAGAGCAATACCATTGTGCAGCGTTTACTACAGTAAATTTGACCGACCGAGTGGATCTCTGAGTTAGTGTTTTCGGACATTTTCGGACATGCCCATTGACTCCAATGTTAAATGGGTCCATGGCCAATTCTATTATAGTCAAAAACTCGAGAGAGGAACCATTGTCAAAAAAATGTTGTCCACCACTCTTGTTCATCCAAAACAAACTACAATATAGACTCAAGGTGTTAAATACCGGAATTATCCTTTAATGCAAATAGCCAATGCCTAAAACTATTGACTACAGGGGGACTTAAAAAACGCTTCAAACTTAAACCTGTCATACTTAGACCTGCTTCAAACATAAAACCTTTCAACGTAAAACCTTCAAACTTCAAACTCTTTCAAACTTAAAACTACTTCAAATGGAAAACTCCTTCAAGCTTGTTAGGCTTTCCGAAGCCAACAAACTTCATCAAACTGTTCTCTTTAACAAACCTCATGATGTGTGAGCTGCTTCCCTTCCCTCCTCTTGGAGTCAAAGCGCCCGTAGATCAGGCTGTATTTGCGTATCTCTTCCTCTTTGCTCTTGTCATGAGGTTCCAGGTTAAAAATGTGTCCCACTGTCTTGGCCAGTTTCTTATTGAGTCTCAAAAGCGTCTTCAGCTCGGTTTGATCGGCTTGAGGCATGGTTCTCAGAAGCCGATCAACGCTTTCCTCCACGGCTTTAATGGTCTCAGTGTCCAGCTGACCTCCGGGCCACGGAGAGACCACGGAAGAGGAAGAGGAGGAGGAAGAATTAGGCGTTGGAGGACCCAGAAGACGCGAGTGGCAAGCGAAAGGCAGAGAGGGAATGGGTTGGTCTTCATCTAACTCACCAGCTCCATACATTTCAGGGCTGAGCCAGTGAGGGTCCATGGGGGACAGTTTTTCTCTGTACAGATGGTCTGGAGGAACAGGAGACGCCTGTGAACAGGGACTCCTCGGACTGTTATCTCTGAGCGGCGTAAGGCAAGACCCCACCTCCTCTCTTTCACATGGAGAGCCTGGCTGACCATTGCTTAAAGATCTTCTTGCACCCATAACCGAGCCAGCAGAAGTGCTGTCGATCCTGAGGAGAGGGACTCCACTGGGAGCCACACTGGTGGCCAGGGGTTGGTTGAACAGCGTTGGGTTTGATGCCCAGTCGCGCAGGGCTTTCTGCAAGCGCCGCACGTGAAGGGGTTTTGTGGCCATGCCGACTAGTGCCATGATCTCGAGAAACTCCTCTTCGCCAGCCTCGCACAGCTGTTGGACATCATCGCCTCCCTGCTGGATGAAGGTGTCGTAGTACATCAGCAGGTTTGCTCGCTGTAAAACTCGGTAGAGCTGCAACTCGCCCAGCGTCCGGGGAAGTGACATGACTGCAATAGGATTCCCACAAAGCATGTCATTAGTACCATATATATGATATACTAGGCTATACATGGAAACAAAGATTAATAAATACTGTAACAAATGTATTACTCAATGTTAATTCATGTTAGTAAATACATTAACTAATGTTAAAGGAACACGCTACTTTTTGAGACTTAAGCTTATTCACCGTATCCCCCAGAGTTAGATAAGTCCACACATACCCTTCTCATCTCCATGCGTGCCGTAACTCTGTCTGACGCACCCACCGCTAGCCTAGCTTAGCACAAAGACTGGAGGTAAACGGCTCCAGCTAGCATACTGCTCCCAATAAGTGACAAAATAACGCCAACATTTTCCTATTTACATGTTGCGATTTGTATAGTCACTAACCGTATACATACTGGGAACTATATTAGTGATATATAGTGATTTGCTCGCAGCGCCTGAGAAGCCCCTACGGTTAGAAGATGGCTGTCTCATGTGACCTTGTTATTTGTACACGCTGTGACTATACAAATCGCAACATGTAAATAGGAAAATTTTGCCGTTATTTTGTCACTTATTGGGAGTAGTATGCTAGCTGGAGCCGTTTACCTCCAGTCTTTGTGCTAAGCTAGGCTAGCGGTGGGTGCGTTAGACAGAGTTACGGCACGCACAGAGATGAGAAGGGTATGTGTGGACTTATCTAACTCTGGGGGATACCGTGAACCGTTTAAGTCCCAAAAAGTCGCGTGTTCCTTTAACTAATTAACTTTATTGTAAAGTGTCACCATATATATATATATATATATATATATATATATATATATAATATATATATATAAAAAGGTGTAGAATTTCAATAAGATGCTGATAAATTTCACAAATAATTACAGAGAAATGACAAGTAGTAACACATTGATTTACACATAATTTGATGTAGAAAGACTATAATAGTACTTTCTTGTAAAATATTTGTAAATAATTTTTTTAAATGTACAGTTTTTTGTGCAAATTACAGTAAACGGTTAGCCTGACGTCGTCATACTTAAAACTTCCCGACCTAAACATTTCGTGGGGTAAAACTATTTGCACTACTAATCAAGTGTTCTTATAATTACAATAATGAATTGAAATTTCTACGATAACAATAAAAAGTTTGCAATACAAATCAGCTTAACAGACTGTTGTTGGCCGTGCACAAGCTTACGGTAAAATATAGACGGAGCTCCAGACTATTGGAAGTTTCTAGTAAGAAAATTGTGATAAATTAAATCCTGGGAGTGAACATGGTATAACTGTTGTGTGCACAGGAAATAGGATGACATCCTGCGATAAAAAACATACGGAATAAAAATATCAAACCGCTGACACTCTTCATGCAATGTTAGCTAAATAATACAGTTTTATAGATAATTGTTCCGGTCACCTCAATGTCTGATCAACAGCAGTAGAAAGTGTTTGTTTGAATAATGAATGTGTATCTTGTAGTTTCTGAACAGACTTCACAAAGCTGCTCCCTTGATTATATAAAATATCTGTTTAGTTGGCATATGGACATGATGTAAAATGCTAGGTGTCGTTTCCTAATAAAGAGTATATATTTATCCGTAATAAATGAGAACAATGAGCTCATTGAAATTGAGAAAATAATGATAAAAATATATAGAATATGTAGCATTGGTGTATGTTGATTCAGATTTTACATCATCTGAAGTCCCGGCAGGAGTCGGAGACTTCTCTTCTGATGTCTTCATAAGAAGCTGAATTCAAACTAGAGCTTCGGGAACTATTTTTATTTCTATTAAGTGTTTTTCAGTCCAGTTGCAGTGCAGGCAAAAATATGGAGACTCACATAAATAAAGATTAATTTATAGGCATCCGGTTGGTTCCATGAAGAACCATGGAAACTTTCAATTCCACAACAGGTTCTTCATAGTGGAAAAAGGTTCTTTAGATTATTAAAAATGATCGTCACACTTAATCTGGGTTCACACTGTATGATTTTGGCCACGTTTTGGCCGTCTGAAACAATTTTTTTAATCCTAAAAGATTCCTCTGATCCTAGGCTAAAACCTGAAGTCTTGGATCGTTAGTTTGACATGTTCACCAACAGCCGATTTATGACCTTTGCTATCAAATTTGACCTGTTTTCAGTTGTTGTTTTTATCTCATTCACACAGAGACGTGCAGAACATGCAGACTTAAAGGAGAACTCCGGTCAATTTTAACATTGAGCTCCATTTTTTGTAAATTTGGAGTGCTGTCAATACAGAGAACAACGACAAAAATGTTATATGTTATATGTTAAAATTTGCACCCTGTTGACTCGAATGGGGCAAGTTTTAAACCTGCTTTTATGCTCTTAACATCCTTGATGGGTCATTACAAGTGCCCAGCCATGTTGAGTGATTCCTTCAGAGTGAACACGGTGAATCTGACTGCAGTAGATGTGAAAGATATTAATAAAAATTATGTTTTTGAAGATACAAATGAAGATACCTACAAGTTGTGATCCATAAACAACAGATTGTCAAAAATGGCCAAATTCTGTGACGTTCTGCTTTATACAGTAAGTTTAATTTGTGACTTGATTTAGTGATACGATCTGTCGCTTCGCATCATAGACCGGGTGAATTTATGAATGAAAGTGTGAAAGTTGTGTCACAAAACGATGCTGTTATGTATCCTCGTGCTTTTTCAGTGGGTTTACGGAAACCCTTGACCTATAGTGGGTACGACTACTGCCTATAAGACCTTCGTTCATCTTTGGAACACGAATTAAAGGGGTGGTTGATTATGATTTCACTTTTCTAACTTTAGATAGTGTGTAATGTTGCTGTTTAACACTCAACACTCAAAGTTCAAAGCAAAGGAAGATATTTGCCTTTAAAGAAATAGTTTTTTAAGGACTACAACAAACGGCAACACGACATTCCTCCCGGGTTAGTGACATCACTAACCCTAGAATTAACATAAACCCCGCCCCCGGATCACGATTTATAGATTGTCATGACAGAATATGCTAATCAATGACTAGAAGATACCGGTAGTTAACTACACATAAGCTACATGAATTCATCAACTAACCATTCAGAAATGTCCTGTTGCTTCTACATGTTGTCACTTCTTCTTGAGTCTCTCCATCATTGTCTGACTCCGGTTTGAACATAAAAGGCTAAAAGTTTGTGAAATATTTACTGCATGTGTGTGTGAGGTAAAAGGACACAAGCTCTTGAAGCTCCGCCCCCTGTGCCGGGAGCAGCAGCTCATTTGCATTTAAAGGGGCACACACAAAACGTGACAATTTTAACATGCTATATAAAACTATATGTGGGGTATTTTGAGCTAAAACTTCACATACACACTCTGGGGACATCAAAGAATTATTTTACATCTTGTGAAAAGGGCATTATACCACTCCTTTAAAATAATTTTGATGAAATCTGAGGTTTCTGAACCAGCAATAGGCAGCAACGTCATTGCAACTTTCAAGGCCCAGAAAGGTAGTGAAGACATCATTAAAATAGTCAAAAAAAACAAAAATAACGACTTTATTCAACAAATTCTTCTAGTCTGCGTCAGTCTCCTACGCTGTTTAAGTTGTAAATACATTGCAGCGCTTCCGGGTTCTACATCCGAATGGTGGCTCATTATTGGCCAGTTCCTGCGTCAGCATCACACACACGTGTCGTGGTGCACAAGTGACCAGACTTCAACTTTATTAATGTGGTTTTAATAATCTTAATAATGTGACCGAGCGTTCGTATAGGGTTCACCTAACACTAACAGAAATAAGAAAATAATAAACGATAGCAGTTTGAAGTCTTCTCCAGTTTATTATATTCCACACATCAGATCACTAACTCCAAAACCCCGCGACACTCCAGTACCGAGTGCGCATCTACGGCAAGCCCCGAGGGGGAAAATACATTGCATGTACACATATACAACTAGCGCCAGTACATCATTATTATTGTAACAGACTTTGTTGGATTCTGTCATGATGCATGTACAATCCAACAAAGTCTGTTAAAATTATAATCTATATATTTAAAAAAATATATTTTGAGGACAGTTACACCGTCAATAATTGTCATTGTTGTTGCTGTTATTATGTTTCTGATTTCTCAGTTTTGTCATTATTTTAAATGATGTAAATAATTGAAAGAGTTAGTAAAAGAGTAAAGTAAAAGTTAAACGTTTTAAAAACAAAAGTGAAAAATGTATGCACTTTCATTATTTAACTAGCCTATCTATTTTTTTTTTGTAACATTCTATTTTTGATTATATCCATGTTTGTCTATTTTGGTTTTATTTTGTAGTTGAAGATTGCACATTTATTGTACATTTGCAAATAATTTATTTATGTTTTGTGAGAGTTTGTTTTCAGAAGTTTCAATGAGTTAGTAAAAGAGTAAAGTAAAAGTTACAACTTTTTATTTAAGTATCTATTTTTTATTAAGTATTTATTTTGTATTAACACATAACCTCACTGTATTTATAATGTAGCATTATAGCGTGACATTTGTGTCAGTAATCGTCAAGCACAGGTGACTCCGCGTGGTAGGAGGGGCCCCCAAAATCAAATTCTGCTTAGGGCCCCCAAAAGGCTCGGGCCGGCTCTGGCTGCAATGTAATGCATACAGCGTTGTATAGCGTTCCAAAGATGAAGGAAGGTCTTTGTTACGTCCCCTGGCGTTATTAAGGGGTATGGGGAATAACATTAACTGTCGGGGTCTGACTTAGGACCGATATCAGTGCAAGCCAATTAAACCAAAGCGCTGAAGGCAAACAACAATTGTTTATTTACAATAATACAGTGGGAAATTTCAGTTTGGAACGACATGAGGGTTGGTAATATGACAGAAATCCCTTTAAGTTGCAAGTTTTTTTCTGGCAAAAACATCGCAACAGTCAGTAATTACAGGCTAGTAAAGACATAGCCTACAGGCTACATCTCTTTTTTTTAAGCTTAGAGTTAAAATTCACAAATAATGAGCATAGTTTGTGTAAGGCATTCATATCCAGCAATGGTGTTGCTGAATTTTTGGTGTTAAATACAGCCTACAGTAGTTTTCCAGTGATCATTCATAATAATGATAGACAGTACACACTTAAAAATAAAGGTTCCAAAAGGGGGGTTTCACAGTGATGTCATAAAGAACCATTTTAGTTCCCCAAAGATCCTTTCAATGAACGTTCTAAAAATAAACTTTTTTTTTTCTTAGTATGAAGAACATTTAAAAAAAATCCAAAGAACCCCTTTCCACTATAAAGTACCTTTTGTGCAGTCAGTGTAAAGGTTCCATGAATGTTAAAAGTTCTTCACTGAATCAAATGCCAATAAGGAACCTTTGTTTTTAAGAGTGTAATTGCTGAATGTAGGCTACATCAGTAGTAGGCTAGTTGTGTACTACTCACCTCGAGAGACTTCAAGACAGAATCCAGGACAGGATCGAGAAGAAACTTGAGCTTCAGTAACCGAAACGACGGACTCTATAGAGTTGCACTGCTTTAACTCAGTTCAAACTTTTCGTTCTATTTAAAGACCCTGTATCTTTACGCATCAAACAGGAAATTTATATTTGTTTTCAGTGCTTGTTAGACCGTTATTCCACAGATGTGAGATGGTACTGAAATACTCTTGAAACTCTTGTGTTGTCTAGGCTCTCTCTGCTGTGCTGGCAGGAGCGGTGAGTTAATGACGCTCTTTCGCTGCCTGTGTGGGCGCGAGAAACGCGTGGGCGGACTGCGGCACGCCATCTGACCGAATAAGAGCCTTCCTCTCCGGTCTGAGCTCAGGGGGAGCGCCTTCCTCTCCTGCTCTCGCAGCAGGGCGTGTGGAGGGACGGGGAATCTGTCCGTTCACTGTTTAAGGACGCCTGTATAAAATGGTTAGAATAGGAACCTAAACAGCATTAAAGAGACCAGTCATATTATAATAAGTAGCTGGTTTAATACATGAGCAAACATGACTGCAGTCCGTCAGCTGTGTGGAGGAGTGCCGGAGATCACCGGGTCTGTGGGCGGAGTGACGCGGCTTGAGCTGCGGGAATCCCCGGCATTTGCGTCAGGCTGATCTGGCTTGATGCGCGACTGGGTTTTTAAAAAGATTAGTTATTATTGCTTTTTATCATTCATATTAGATACTTTACAAATTATTTTATGTTTACTTTAAAAAAAATAATATAACTTTATAGAATTGCTTATATAGCCTAACGATGGAATCATTTTAATTTTAATTGCAGATCAGTTAATAAAATATATAGGCTAATTATGCAAATATTTTTTGTGTATAGGCTATTTAGGATCCATAAACTGTTAGCTTTTATCTTTAAGATAGGCTCTATATATTTTTTTAAATATATAGAATTGCCTATATAACGATAATTATAATTTTAATAATATTTTTATATAATATTTAATATTTTTATATAATATTTATAAATATATATCATATTTTTATTTTGTACCATCACCGATCCGTTTTTTTTTATTCAAATTATACAAATATTTTTTGTGTGTGTATATTTAGGATACTTAAACTGCTTTGAAATAAACCTTAGCAACGAGTCAGCGATTTTATTCCAAAAACGAGTTAAATGGCTTCTCGAACAAGAACAAATGTAAACACGTCATCAGAGAAGAGAACTGTAGAGGGAAGAGATTTTATTTTGATGGAAGATTACGAGGGCAAATGATTAAATAATAATAATATTGCAATATTCCATAAAAAATGTAAGAATGTCAATTGACTTCAAAATGTTAATTGTTATGTCCTGCATGAGTGTATAGGCAGACGTATAGACCTTATAAGGTTTAAGGTTAAGCTGAGCCCTGCCACAGAAAGATTTTTAATGTACTGCTCATGGAACAGACAAGGTATTGTAATAAATAAATAATTTATTAAAAAAGAAGCAATGGCTTCAGTAGAGGGCATGGCCAAAAAGATCGTTTCTGCCACATAAACAATTTAAAAGATAATTGTGACTTTTTATCTCACAATTATGGCATTTTTTCCTCACAATTGGCACACTGGCTTTTTTTTCTGAAAAAGTTAACAGGATAACTTAAAGGGATACTGCACCCAAAAAGAAATATTCTGTCATCATTTACTCACCCTCAAGTTGTTCCAAACCTGTATGAATTTCTTTTCATCTGCTGAACACAAAAGATGATATTGATGATGGGCCCCATTGACTTCCTATTTCTTTCCAACAAGATATTACAAGACCCCGGGTCAGTATTGGTTAAAGGATAATTCCGGTATTTAACACCTTGAGTCTATATTGTAGTTTGTTTTGGATGAACAAGAGTGGTGGACAACATTTTTTTGACAATGGTTCCTCTCTTGAGTTTTTGACTATAAAAGAATTGGCCATGGACCCATTTAACATTGGAGTCAATGGGCATGTCCGAAAATGTCATTAAAACAGCCAATAATGTTCATTTACAAAACTGTGCAACTCACCGAGTGATTAGTGATGTTAGTTGATGTTCCAGAAACAAAAAGTGTTGCGAAATACAGTTTCTGTCGTGTTTTATTCGTCATTTTGTAAAATCCCATTGAATTCTGTTGAAGGACTGAGTGCTCATTAATATAAATGCGCTACCGGAAACGGAAAGGGGGCTGTTTACATTTGGTCGATGTAGTCTTTTTGCTCGCTTCCGTTTCTCATAAGGCTAGCGAGCAGAGCAACTGTGCTCCGGGAGAGTAAGCGAAATAAACAATAATGTTTTTAGGAACTTTACCGCAGTTTTTGCGGTAATTTCAAAAAAATGTTGTCCACCACTCTTGTTCATCCAAAACAAACTACAATATAGACTCAAGGTGTTAAATACCGGAATTATCCTTTAGTGGCTACCATTGACAGTATGGTGGCTACATGTGAGTAACTGCTGTAAAACATCACAATTCCGTGTTGACAGAGACCTCTGGTGGTACAAAATATGTTTGGACTGGTTAAAAGTCCACTAACAACAAAAACATCCATCCATCCATCCATCTATATCCTTCAAATTATATCCAAATTCAAATGCAGGTAGAAAAGTGACTGGCATGTGGTTTAAAAGACACTTAATATTTAGTGATGTTATCAGTTTGACTGCACTGAATCTATTGGATGAGATCAAAACATGAACTGAATTGAGTGATGATGGCACTATTGAAATTGCATTTCTTTCATAATTGAAGAACTTTGCAACATTATTTTCTTGCTTATTACTGTGAAGCTGCTTTGAAACAATCTGTATGGTATAAAAGCTCTGACTTGAGTTGGCATGTGCAGGAAAAGTTATGGACTAAACAACAGGGATGTTTAAATCTTTGTACTTTTAGGTGCAAATACAGAACATTAAGACATAGAAATACAAACAATACAGCTGTATGCATAGACACAAACATGTGGGTAACATGCACACACAAATACTACATATTACTGTAAGACGACACAAAAGTGAATAGTTTTCAATGATTCAGGATTTACAGAGCTTTAGATTGTTCCCATATATAATTTGAATACAGTAAAGAGAGGATTTTTTTGTGTAATTTAGTTACAGGAAACATAAGTTGTGTACTTTTTTTAAAATGAGATTGGATAAAGATTAGGATATCTGACCAAAATGTCTCTGTTTTCCACAGAAGAGGGACTAAAAAATAAAAATGTAACATCTGACTTTAATTTAAATGTTATTTCTTTTATTGGTAAGAAGATGCTTTTGAGGCAAGGACCACACTTTTCCCACACGCTTTTATTTTAAATCGAATAACTGAACAAGTAGGCCTAGCAAACATAGCATATAGCCTAGCATAAAAAAATGCAATACAAGATGTTACATTAATTGGTAACATGGGATCCAACAATCATATCATAATATTTTAAACATGTCAATTAATTTGAGTTTTTCAGAGAAGACATAAAACAACCAAATTCCACCACAAACACCTTAAACATTGGGGATTAAAGTAAGCATATTTATTTATGTGGGGCTATTTAAACAATCTCAGTTAATATTATCAATAATAGAGTTCCAAAAAAAAAAAAAAAACTCTAGGTGCTATTTTATTTAGGTTTTTGACAAATAGTACAAAATATGTTTGTTAGTGCATTTTTCATCTGTCAGCTCCCCAAGGTACAGACTTTTTTGTAATTTTTATTTAAAAAATTTTTTTTAATTCACTAATGTTTATGATATTCCGATTTTATGCAGTTCTATTCACAACTTTATTTTAAAAAAATTTTTTTTTATTAAATATGTATCAAATAACAAGCAGACATAAAGAACAGAACAAATAGAAATTCTACATAAATTCAATTGTATCAAGTATTATGTAAAGCTTCACATAGGCTATATAAAAAATTAAAATAATAAATTAATAAATAAATAAATAAAATAAAAGACATACAGTCATACACAGATGAAACATTATGCATCAGTGGTATTATTAAAAATATCATCATAATATTTCAAGAATATGTCACTTTCTTGTTTTTAATCAACCTTAGAGACTTTAGAAATGTATCAATTTCGATGAAGAAATGCGGAAAAGTAGGCTGCGATTAGGTACAGACTTTTTTTTTTTTTAGGTAGGCTACATACTTTTTTGTACGATCACGTGGGCAATAGAGTGCTGAAGTAATGACGTCACTTTGTAGGCCAACCTTTTTGCATAGACTTTTGGAAAATCGCCAAAAATAAGATCTGTGTTCAACAAAGAGTTGTGACCCTTACACGTTTTGTCTATCAAGATAATCTTTACAAGTTAATCCAAAATGTATACATTTTGAAGCCTAAATAAAGCCGTCAGATATAAAATGCTAACGGTAGGCTATAAACGGACTACAGCACACCACTCTGACCATAGTCGCGGATCAACGTCATCATCAAGCTTCCTCAAACTTTATTTAAAAAACACTCTCGCTCATTATGATCCACGCTGTGTATGAACCATAGACTGTAAAAAAATAGGTATGAACCCTATGGTATGAACACTTATCCACCTTTTCATGAGAAATATTACCCATTCGTTTTTTCCCAAAAAATGTTAGAAACTAATTTTGTTTATGCGTGCCTCTCTGAGATTTTTGTTATCTTTTGTTAATGTTTTATTTATTCGTTTATTATTTTGTTAGTTTATATAAACCTTAATATTATTTTCTTTGTGATTACGATTATTATGCCTGATCATTGTGCCCCAAATAAACTTTAATAAAGATGATCTTTCACTGTATTATGTTTGATTGTATGTTTGCATACAATTTGCTAATTCGCCAGAAAAAAACGCGCTTTTACCATCTCAGAAGCACTAACGTTAGCTATGGCCGTATCAATTTCCAATCGTATGTCCTTTTTCTTAGACAGAAAGGCCATAGATCGAGGAGAGAACCACTATAAATCTGGACATGTACAGTGCAGCTTTTAGATGCTGGTTTACTTGTGGTTGCATCTCGGGACAAAACAAAACACCATTGTCGAACAGTCTCTCCACAGAAATAACGTGAGGCTGAAACGCGGGTTAGTATTGATGACGTCTAAAGTCCCCGCCAAAGGATGTAGTCCCTTTTAGCAACTTGTTAGCAACCACCGTTTTTAAGTCACAATAAAGTTTAAAAAAATTTCAAGCAGGTTATAACTGGTGTGTTTTATGTCATAGATCAAAACGTGAAAATATTTAGAGGCTTTGTTAACCACAGACCTTATTTCAGGCGATTGAGCAAAAACCCATTCAAAAAACCGATAGACTTTAGGGCGAGGGAACCGGAAGTGCTAAAATGCTAACTCACTTCCGCGTTTTGGCCTACAAAGTGACGTCATAACCTCGGCACTCTATCGTGACGTCACCCCGTCACATCGTGTTAACAGTTGACAGGAAAGGGTTACTTACACGGAACTGACGTTAGGCTTGTGTGCTGTACTCGGAAGTGAACTGGAAAGAAGAGAGAAGGGCAGTGAAAGCAGTTAAAGATAGGTGAGAAAACAGGCTGAGCTGCTCCGAGCTCATGTCACACTCGAGATTAACTTTGCTGCCCGTACACTGTCGTTGTTTCAGTGTTTAGTGTCGCAAGGCAGGACTTCTAGCTGTAGGTGTTCTTCAGTTAGCATGTCTGCTAAAGCCAAACAGCAGCGTAAATGAAGACATTAAACACATATAAAGAGTATTTAACGTAAACATTCACGAAATCACAACCATCATGTTAACCTCAGTCGACCACAGTTGAGGAGTCGATGCTCGTGTACTTTATCAGGACAGAGAGTTCAGTAAGTTCCAGACTTGTTTACATTTCATTCTCTGCTCCGTCTCTCGTGGATCTGATCTGTTTTAATAGCAAAGAAAAACTGATGGGTTTGTAGTTTTAACTGTGTGACTTTAGGTCGTGTAGAACCGCAAACTTGTTGGCACTAACCGGAATATGTGTTTTGTTGTCAACAAAAATGCAAAGTGAACTGGCTAAATATTATTAACAATTTGTTATTGGTATAAATTGTGAATGCATTACCGTATATTTTAGTACTGATTGGTTGTAAAAACGTCCTAGCGAATATATGTAAGATATTTAAGAATCTTCCATTGACCAAAAAAAGAGAAAAAAGTATATATATTGATCTCCACAGATCTAAATATGGAATGCAACAGTAACTCAAGTCTTTATCCAATTTTTAATATTTCTCTCTATGAAATTACAATATATATTTAAGTTCTGTCTAAACCATCAACCAAGCTCTGAGATTATCTGTCACCTTAGTTATTGATTTAGTGCATCTTTTAATGAATTAGAAATTACACTGGCTTCTACAGAACTATACCCCATTGGATGGTTGGTATTGAAAGTTGTGATTGATTTTTACTTCTCGAACCTTACAGTTGTGTTGATGTGAAAGTTTTATGTTTTTTTGTTTGTTTGTTTTTTTAACGTTGGTTGTAGTGTATAATTTGTTAGATTACATCTTGAACATACAGTGTCTTACATTATGTTGTGTCATATATTTAGAGTAAGTTGACAGATTTTTCTTTTCATTTGCAGGGGTTCAGAATGCGGGTGTGATTTGGAAATGTTAATCTCTGATCGTCTGCAATGCTGGACGTGCTGAAGACCCCATATTGTGTTTCATTTGTGAATATGAGACTGCTGTTAAACGCAATGCATGCTGCATGTCTAAGTCTGCTGCCACCCTGAAGCTCATGATGGATATTTCCATGTCTGTCTTAAGCGTGAGGGAGTGAACCTGTGGATATCTGAGCAAGATGGAAGACGACATGGCAATACATTGGGAGACAGTAGAGGAAGGCACTGACTGTGGGCCGCCCATCATTTCTCTGGCCGATCCGTGTCATGAAAATGACAGTCATGTGATGCCGCCTCAGGGACCTGACTGTGAACATGAGGCGTTTGATGATTTGGATTGTGAATTCCCTGATGAAGACTTTGATTTGGAAGGAGACGAGAACGAAGAGCAAAATGCCGCAACTAAGGATCAGGAGGAAGATGGGAGTGCTGAAAAGGAGAAATGTGAAAGAGGAGGGAAAAATGATTTGGAGAATGAGTTGAGGGGCGATGGAGAGTCTAGATCCCGCAATGCTGGAACCGGGAGGAAAGGAAAATCCAAGAAGAGTGGACCGGCACAGGGGCCTTGTGATCAAACACCATCATGGACAGCTTCAATGTCTCATAGATCCTTCCTCGCGTCGTCCGGGCCCAGCAGACACAAGCAGGTGAAGCGACGGAACCAGCATCTGCACAATCACAGCCGCGCGCGAAGGAAAAACGGGAACCAGCTGGTCATGGTGTGTCGGGATTTCCTAGCGGAAATTGTCAGTCCCTGGTGCATTTCATGCATCCACATGGTCGTCGAACTCATCATTTCTTTGACCCACAGATGTGGAGTCGTGGTGGAAACGTCTGGAATCGCGCTGTACGACTTTGGATCACGCATGCTTAGCAAGGTCACCGATATTCCAGGCTTGACTCAAGATCTGAGGCGGATCCTGGACTGGAGCCGGTTTTCAGCTGTAGCTTTGATGGAAGGCATCGGCAGGACTTTGTGTTGGGCTCGACACGCTCTTCTTTCCGGTTTCAGATTTGTTTGCGCCACGCTAAGCGTTGGCTCTCAGATGATGCGGTGCGTCGTGGGAAGGCTGGCGGGAGAGAGAGGCAGAAAATGCTGGCTTGCCTTCCAAAGCAGCAGGGTTTGGAGGAAAGTGTCGGATCTGACCGCGAGGATCCACGGGTGTTTCTTTAAACAAGGCGCCGCGAAGGAAAGCTCAAATCCAGAGTCTCCCAACAGGGGGGCGGAGAAGTGGCAACCTGGAGAAGAGCTGCAGAGACTGCTGGCACTAGCCAAGGTAGTGATCTAGCGTTAATGTCTGACGACTTGATTAAAGAAGAGTTCAAGCACTATATTTTAAAGCAAAACTACACTACCTTTCCAAAGTTTGGGGTCAGCAAGTTTATTTTTAAAGGGGTCCTATTATGCTTTTCCACTTTTTCAACTTCAGTTAGTGTGTAATGTTGCTGTTTGAGCATAAAAAAGATCTGCAAGGTTACAAAGTCACTCCAAAGAGATATATTTTATTTAAAAGAATCCACTTTCCAAGAACTACAATGAACGGCTTGTTTGGACTACAACACACTTTTTCCTGATCTTATGAAGTCACAATGTTATTCATTTAATAACATTTACTAACACAACTTTAATAAGCGCCAACGGAATACGCAAAAAAGGGGACGAGGCCTGATTGAGCTTCATTAGAGAAGACAATTCTGGTAATAATCATAAATGTTTCTTTAGCAGCAAATCATCATATTAGAATGATTTCTGAAGGATCATGTGACACTGAAGACTGGAGTAATGATCTTGAAAATTCAGCTTTGATCACAGGAATAAATTATATTATACAATATATTCACATTTCACAGGAAACAGTTTGTTTAAATTATAATAATATTGTAATAATTGAACAATACTGTCTATACTAATGCAGCTCAATCAGGCCTCATCAAAGAAACGCTGTTTTTTCCACAACGATTCCTAAACTCATTTGTTTGACCTTCCTAAGGCTGACAAGCTCAAAGTCACTGTTCCTGAACATTATAACCCTAACGTTTATCTGTGTGCTGCACATTTTATGGAGAACAGCTTGTTTTTGTAAGCTCTCGCTTTTGTGAGACGATTCACCGCTCCTTAACAAAATTAACTATGGTTTTGTGATCGATGACTGTTTGTATTACCTTAGTTTTCCGACAAACATCACGATTAAATGGTGGATAACATTGTATCGATAATGTAAAGGGAAATGACAAAAGACGTATACCACTCAGAAACGTCCTGTGAAATCCGTGCTTGCAAAGTCTGTGCAAAAAATCCGTTCTTCAAGATCTTGTTCGTTAAACATTGTCAGGGTCTGAATTGGGCTCGAATTGGTTTGAAATTGACGCCATCCTCATTTACACTAGGATGGGCGGGACATTTCCCAAACACTTGCCAATGCGCTGCCAATCACAACACATTGGGCCAGCTAACCAATCACAACGCATTGGGCCAGCTAACCAATCACAACGCATTGGGCCAGCTGACCAATCACAACGCATTGGGCCAGCTGACCAATCACAACGCATTGGGCCAGCTGACCAATCACAACGCATTGGGCCAGCTGACCAATCACAACGCATTGGGCCAGCTGACCAATCACAACGCATTGGGCCAGCTGACCAATCACAACGCATTGGGCCAGCTGACCAATCACAACGCATTGGGCCAGCTGACCAATCACAACGCATTGGGCCAGCTGACCAATCACAACGCATTGGGCCAGCTGACGTATCACAACGCATTGGGCCAGCTGACCAATCACAACGCATTGGGCCAGCTGACCAATCACAACGCATTGGGCCAGCTGACCAATCACAACGCATTGGGCCAGCTGACCAATCACAACGCATTGGGCCAGCTGACCAATCACAACGCATTGGGCCAGCTGACCAATCACAACGCATTGGGCCAGCTGACCAATCACAACGCATTGGGCCAGCTGACCAATCACAACGCATTTCATAATTCGGAAGGAAGGGCTTAATCAAAATCTGTGCGTTTGAGCCAGACTGGCGAGAGAGGTGCTGTTATGTAAAATATGTGAAAAATAATGAATGTTTTTTGAACAATCAAACATAAAACAGATTCTACACCTCAAAAACAAAATAAAGACTTCGTAAAAGGGCATAACAGAACCCCTTTAAATATTTTTGAAAGAAGTCAGACACAACAAGGCTGTTTATTTAAATTAAAAATACAGTAAAAACAGTAATATTGTGGACATATTATTACAATTTAAATTAACTGTATTCTATGTGAACATAATGTAGAATGTAATTTATTCCTGTGATCAAAGCTGCATTTTCAGCATCATTACTCCAGTCTTCAGTGTCACATGGTTCTCCAGAAATCAGTGTAATATGATGATTTGTTGCTCAAGAAACATTTATCATTATTATCAATGTTGAAAACCGTTAATATTTTTGTGGAAACCGTCATAAATTTTTTCAGGATTCTTTTATGAATAGAAAAAAATTCAAAAGAACAGATTCTGTGCATGACTTTGTTGATGTAGCTACATAACGACCTTTATTTGTTGTTGGTTGCCTTTTTAATTATTACACAAGGATCAAGTGAGTTTGAGCTTTTATAGAATCCAGTTTCCAACTTTAATGGTATATGCAAATGTAAAGCCTTTAGTAAGCTCTTGATATATTGATGTGTTGCTTGGTGATTTGATGTTGGATGCTGTAATTTTACAAGGACAGGTTATGAATCTTTGAAACTGATGTGTGTTTTACCCGTATTATCATCTGCCGTTCTGGTTCAGATCCCTGAAGAGGAGTTGGACCCATTTAATGTTCTTGGAGTGGATATTCATGCCACTGAATCTGAGCTCAAGAGAGCGTACAGGCAGCTGGCAGTACAGGTGAGATGAAATCAAAGAATTGCCCTGAAGCCTGTTTAATGTCTTTGTTGGATGAATTATGGGTTTTATGTATTTGTCGAGATTTAATGGGTTGTTTGCGTGCAGGTTCATCCAGACAAAAACAAGCACCCGGGCGCTGGCGAGGCCTTCAAGGTGTTAAGAGCAGCGTGGGACATCGTCAGTAACCCAGAGACACGGAGAGAGTATGAACTGTGAGTGCGTTTAGAAAACAACCACTGAATTGGTTTACAGAATTGCCACAAAAGAATTAAAGGGACCTATAATGGCTGCACGATTTTGGCCAAAATGATGATCACGATTATTTTGATCAATATTGAGATTAATTATCACGATTATTTGTTGATTTGAACCAAAACAAATTTTATTGTCACATCTATTATAACTGCTTTCACATCCATAATGTGCTACATTTCCTGCTAATGTACAAATATGTGCATCAAAATAAAATAGGTCCTCTTATTCACCAAAATTCAGTGCATCTCCTTAAAGAATAAATCAAAATAAATAATTTATTATTATTTTATATTGTATTTATATTTTATATACATTGTATTTATAATTAATATTAGGATAGACTAGATATATTATCTTCTGTTATAATTATTATAACCTATTATTACATGGCTTGGTTAAATTCTAATGTTTTTAAATCTATTTTTTGTGTCAAATTATTGATTTATTTGGTAGGTAGCCATGTAATAAGCGGGATCCCGATGTCGGTGAATAAAATTCAGAGTCATTGTTATTTGAAGTATCTCGCACGCTATTGCTTGCGCGCAGACACACTCGGTCTCTCTCGCGCACTATTGCTTGCGCGCAGACACACTCGGTCTCTCTCGTGCACTATTGCTCGCGTGCAGACACACTCGGTCTCTCTCGCGCACTATTGCTTGCGCGCAGACACACTCGGTCTCTCTCGCGCACTATTGCTCGCGCACAGACACACTCGGTCTCTCTCGCACACTATTGCTCGCGCACAGACACACTCGGTCTCTCTCGCGCACTATTGCTCGCGCACAGACACACTCGGTCTCTCTCGTGCACTATTGCTTGCGCGCAGACACACTCGGTCTCTCTCGCGCACTATTGCTCGCGTGCAGACACACTCGGTCTCTCTCGCGCACTATTGCTCGCGTGCAGACACACTCGGTCTCTCTCGCGCACTATTGCTTGCGCGCAGACACACTCGGTCTCTCTCGCGCACTATTGCTCGCGCACAGACACACTCGGTCTCTCTCGCGCACTATTGCTCGCGCACAGACACACTCGGTCTCTCTCGTGCACTATTGCTTGCGCGCAGACACACTCGGTCTCTCTCGCGCACTATTGCTCGCGTGCAGACACACTCGGTCTCTCTCGCGCACTATTGCTCGCACACAGACACACTCGGTCTCTCTCGCGCACTATTGCTCGCACACAGACACACTCGGTCTCTCTCGCGCACTATTGCTCGCGCGCAGGCACACTCGGTCTCTCTCGCGCACTATTGCTCGCGCACAGACACACTCGGTCTCTCTCGTGCACTATTGCTCGCGTGCAGACACACTCGGTCTCTCTCACGCACTATTGGTTGCGCGCAGACACACTCGGTCTCTCTCACGCACTATTGCTTGCGCGCAGACACACTCGGTCTCTCTCACGCACTATTGCTTGCGCGCAGACACACTCGGTCTCTCTCGTGCACTATTGCTTGCGCGCAGACACACTCGGTCTCTCTCGTGCACTATTGCTCGCGTGCAGACACACTCGGTCTCTCTCACGCACTATTGCTTGCGCGCAGACACACTCGGTCTCTCTCACGCACTATTGCTCGCGTGCAGACACACTCGGTCTCTCTCGCGCACTATTGCTCGCGCGCAGGCACACTCGGTCTCTCTCGCGCACTATTGCTCGCGCACAGACACACTCGGTCTCTCTCGTGCACTATTGCTCGCGTGCAGACACACTCGGTCTCTCTCACGCACTATTGCTTGCGCGCAGACACACTCGGTCTCTCTCGTGCACTATTGCTCGCGTGCAGACACACTCGGTCTCTCTCGCGCACTATCGCTCGCGCACAGACACTCGGTCTCTCTCGCACACTATCGCTCGCGCACACACACACTCGGTCTCTCTCGCACACTATCGCTCGCGCGCACACACACTCGGTCTCTCTCGCGCACTATTGCTCGCGCACACACACTCGGTCTCTCTCGTGCACTATTGCTCGCGTGCAGACACACTCGGTCTCTCTCACGCACTATTGGTTGCGCGCAGACACACTCGGTCTCTCTCACGCACTATTGCTTGCGCGCAGACACACTCGGTCTCTCTCACGCACTATTGCTTGCGCGCAGACACACTCGGTCTCTCTCGTGCACTATTGCTTGCGCGCAGACACACTCGGTCTCTCTCGTGCACTATTGCTCGCGTGCAGACACACTCGGTCTCTCTCACGCACTATTGCTTGCGCGCAGACACACTCGGTCTCTCTCGCGCACTATTGCTTGCGCGCAGACACACTCGGTCTCTCTCACGCACTATTGCTCGCGTGCAGACACACTCGGTCTCTCTCACGCACTATTGCTCGCGTGCAGACACACTCGGTCTCTCTCGCGCACTATTGCTCGCACACAGACACACTCGGTCTCTCTCGCGCACTATTGCTCGCGCGCAGGCACACTCGGTCTCTCTCGCGCACTATTGCTCGCGCACAGACACACTCGGTCTCTCTCGTGCACTATTGCTCGCGTGCAGACACACTCGGTCTCTCTCACGCACTATTGCTTGCGCGCAGACACACTCGGTCTCTCTCGTGCACTATTGCTCGCGTGCAGACACACTCGGTCTCTCTCGCGCACTATCGCTCGCGCACAGACACTCGGTCTCTCTCGCACACTATCGCTCGCGCACACACACACTCGGTCTCTCTCGCACACTATCGCTCGCGCGCACACACACTCGGTCTCTCTCACGCACTATTGCTCGCGTGCAGACACACTCGGTCTCTCTCGCGCACTATTGCTCGCACACAGACACACTCGGTCTCTCTCGCGCACTATTGCTCGCGCGCAGGCACACTCGGTCTCTCTCGCGCACTATTGCTCGCGCACAGACACACTCGGTCTCTCTCGTGCACTATTGCTCGCGTGCAGACACACTCGGTCTCTCTCACGCACTATTGCTTGCGCGCAGACACACTCGGTCTCTCTCGTGCACTATTGCTCGCGTGCAGACACACTCGGTCTCTCTCGCGCACTATCGCTCGCGCACAGACACTCGGTCTCTCTCGCACACTATCGCTCGCGCACACACACACTCGGTCTCTCTCGCACACTATCGCTCGCGCGCACACACACTCGGTCTCTCTCGCGCACTATTGCTCGCGCACACACACTCGGTCTCTCTCGTGCACTATTGCTCGCGTGCAGACACACTCGGTCTCTCTCACGCACTATTGGTTGCGCGCAGACACACTCGGTCTCTCTCACGCACTATTGCTTGCGCGCAGACACACTCGGTCTCTCTCGTGCACTATTGCTTGCGCGCAGACACACTCGGTCTCTCTCGTGCACTATTGCTCGCGTGCAGACACACTCGGTCTCTCTCACGCACTATTGCTTGCGCGCAGACACACTCGGTCTCTCTCGCGCACTATTGCTTGCGCGCAGACACACTCGGTCTCTCTCACGCACTATTGCTCGCGTGCAGACACACTCGGTCTCTCTCACGCACTATTGCTCGCGTGCAGACACACTCGGTCTCTCTCGCGCACTATTGCTCGCACACAGACACACTCGGTCTCTCTCGCGCACTATTGCTCGCGCGCAGGCACACTCGGTCTCTCTCGCGCACTATTGCTCGCGCACAGACACACTCGGTCTCTCTCGTGCACTATTGCTCGCGTGCAGACACACTCGGTCTCTCTCACGCACTATTGCTTGCGCGCAGACACACTCGGTCTCTCTCGTGCCCTATTGCTCGCGTGCAGACACACTCGGTCTCTCTCGCGCACTATCGCTCGCGCACAGACACTCGGTCTCTCTCGCACACTATCGCTCGCGCACACACACACTCGGTCTCTCTCGCACACTATCGCTCGCGCGCACACACACTCGGTCTCTCTCGCGCACTATTGCTCGCGCACACACACTCGGTCTCTCTCACGCACTATTGCTCGCGCACACACACTCGGTCTCTCTCACGCACTATTGCTCGCGCACACACACTCGGTCTCTCTCGCGCACTATTGCTCGCGCGCAGACACACTCGGTCTCTCTCGCGCACTATTGCTCGCGCGCAGACACACTCGGTCTCTCTTGCGCACTATTGCTCGCGCGCAGACACACTCGGTCTCTCTCGCGCACTATTGCTCGCGTGCAGACACACTCGGTCTCTCTCGCGCACTATTGCTCGCGTGCAGACACACTCGGTCTCTCTCGCGCACTATTGCTCGCGCGCAGACACACTCTGTCTCTCTCGCGCACTATTGCTCACGCGCAGACACACTCGGTCTCTCTCGCGCACTATTGCTCGCGCGCAGACACTCGTTTTCTCTCACGCACTATTGCTCGCGCGCAGACACACTCGGTCTCTCTCGCGCACTATTGCTCGCGCGCAGACACACTCGGTCTCTCTCGCGCACTATTGCTCGCGCACAGACACACTCGGTCTCTCTCGCGCACTATTGCTCGCGCGCAGACACTCGTTTTCTCTCACGCACTTTTGCTCGCGCGCAGATACTCGGTCTCTCTCGCGCACTATTGCTCGCGCGCAGACACACTCGGTCTCTCTCGCGCACTATTGCTCGCGCACAGACACACTCGGTCTCTCTCGCGCACTATTGCTCGCGCACAGACACACTCGGTCTCTCTCGTGCACTATTGCTTGCGCGCAGACACACTCGGTCTCTCTCGCGCACTATTGCTCGCGTGCAGACACACTCGGTCTCTCTCGCGCACTATTGCTCGCACACAGACACACTCGGTCTCTCTCGCGCACTATTGCTCGCGCGCAGGCACACTCGGTCTCTCTCGCGCACTATTGCTCGCGCACAGACACACTCGGTCTCTCTCGTGCACTATTGCTCGCGCACAGACACACTCGGTCTCTCTCGTGCACTATTGCTCGCGCGCAGACACACTCGGTCTCTCTCGTGCACTATTGCTCGCACGCAGACACACTCGGTCTCTCTCGCGCACTATTGCGCGCGCACAGACACACTCGGTCTCTCTCGTGCACTATTGCTCGCACGCAGACACACTCGGTCTCTCTCGCGCACTATTGCGCGCGCACAGACACACTCGGTCTCTCTCGTGCACTATTGCTCGCACGCAGACACACTCGGTCTCTCTCGCACACTATTGCTCGCGCGCAGACACACTCGGTCTCTCTCGTGCACTATTGCTCGCGCACAGACACACTCGGTCTCTCTCGTGCACTATTGCTCGCGCGCAGACACACTCGGTCTCTCTCGTGCACTATTGCTCGCACGCAGAAACACTCGGTCTCTCTCGCGCAGTTCGTTTTGCTTTTGTCCAGTCCGGCAAAACATTCTAGTTTCTACATCTAGAAACTAAGCTGCGCGGTGCAGGGAACAACTGTGATTTTTGGCTCATGGAGTCACTTGACCAGACAGTGGTTTAACTGGCTAGATTGGCTTTGCAAAAAAAAACTTTAATATGGAGCGTTCTATGACCGGAATGACGCATTTTAAATATCGCACGATCACGCGAATTTGATCGTGGGAAGCCAAAATGTGATTAATTGTGCAGCCCTAGGACCTATTATGCTTCTTTCCATGCTAATCTTTCTTTAGTGTGTAATGTTGCTGTTTGAGCATGAAAAAGCTCTGAAAATGGTCCAGCAGGAGTTCTTCTCTATATCAGTGTCACTGTTTCTGAACTCCCTGAAACGCCTCCATTGTAGTCTTGAGTTTTCTTCAGTGAACGAACACATCACAATAATCCTAATTTAAATAATTCATAATTCATGCGGGGCATGGTTGAGTTAGTAGTGTGTTGAAACTCGTGGTTATGGTAAAGGGCGGGACATTTCCCAAACGCCAGTAATTATGACCTTGGTCATCTAACCCAATGGGTCACCCCGTGTGCAAAAAAAATTGTGCTTTAGATTCTGGACTAACATTTGATAAGCAGATAAATATTGTAGTTAATTAAAAAAAAATACGTCTTCGTCGTCTGGCTAAAATCAAATAATTTCTCTTATGCTATGTACAGCACTTTGGTCAACCCATGGTTGTTTTTAAATGTGCTTTATAAATGAATAAAGAAAGAAAGAGAACATGAGAGAACACTTGACCAATCACAACACACTGGTCCAGCTGACCAAGGTTCAAAATAATTTTTTCATTGTGTTCAGATATTAGATGGGAAAAAAATTACAGAGGGATTTATGGATATCTACTTTTTTTTATCCTGTAAATCAGAATATACTGAATATATAATTGGAATAAAATCTTATATAAATCAGCCTAGGAATAATATATTTACAAATCCCTCTGTAAATGTCTTCATAATATAACTAGGTACAAGACTGGAAGGTGTGGTGTATATAGGTGCAACTGAAGTGGAGATTTCGGACTTAGTGAATGAGAGAAAAGTCATTTTGAGAAAACGGGATTTTGAATCAAATTTTGAGAAAAATGAGATTGCACATTCAGCCCTTTTAATTTCACGATTGGTTGCTGATAAACAGGAAATGACCATATTTGGATCCGACAGCATTGTACAGGAGAGAGAGAGCTTCCCAGCGGTGTGTGTGATGACGGGGTGCAGACAGCGATCGCGGAGCAGCGTGTTGAACGCCAACTTTTGTTAAATTTATGAGAAATCTACAGACGCAAACAGACAAAGTGTAGTAAAATAAAGACCTAAATGTGTATTTCTGACTTTTTTTTCACAAGTCTGAAAGAAGACATGTTATTGAAAACAAATATCGCAAAATCTCAAAATTGACCGGTGAAAAAAACAATGTTTTTGCCTGCCGTGTCTCGCCTTAAGGAAGAGAGGAGCTGCAATAATGTCAAATATGGGGAAAAAGTTTTTTTTTTTTTTTTTACATTCAAGTATGAAAACCTGTTCTAGTACAGGGTCGAGTCCAAAAACAAAATCAAGACTTTGAAAAAGGTCTCACTCCTATATCAAAAGAGAATTAAGAAATTATATTTTGCATGAAAAAATTACTCCTGTTAATTTGGATTGACAATATTTCCTTGACAATCGCACACATTTCCCCCAAAATTCTCGTTACTGTAATGCAAAACAATTTAGTTCTCTTTTAATGTAATGTAAAAAAATATATTATAGTTAAAGTATGTATTATACTTGATGTTAATTTCAACATTTACTAATGTCAAAACAAGTTTCATCTGTTAGTATTATTTAATGGACTCGAGCTAACATGAAATAATGATGAACAAATATGTATAATACCGTTAGAAATGTTTAGTTACACTGGACACACCAGTGTTTAAGAACACACTCAAATAAAGTGTAATTATACATTTAAGTACTGAGTAATGTTAATTAATAAATCTTACTTAGGGTTTGGTTTAGGGATAGTTGCTTGTAATTATGCACAATTTGCTGGTATTACTATAGTAATCGTAACAAGGGCACTGTAAAATAGTGTTGCAAAATGTTTTGCTCATTGTTAGTTGATGCATTCAAGTATTTTTAAAGTGTTACCAAAATATTGTTTCATGGGAATATCTGTTGTATTGCCTTTCGTTGAATTCTGTGATTCTTAAAGTTACTCGATTACAATATTAAACGAATTATAAATGTGACGTGTACATGTTTCTTTGATATAAGCACGAGTGTCTTGTGTTTGTGTTCTGTGTCTGCAGGAAGCGTATGGCTGCTACAGAGCTTTCAAAATCCATGAATGAGTTCCTGACCAAACTACAGGACGACCTGAAAGAAGCCATGAACACAATGATGTGCACTAAATGTGAGGGCAAGCACAAGTGCGTATGACTGACATTGTCATCTCAGTCCTGTTCTTTCATACAAGCTTCTGTTCTGTGTTACATTCTGGCGTTTCTCTGTTCACCTGAGTCTTTTCCCCAGGCGCTTTGAGATGGACCGTGAGCCTGGCGAGGCCCGATTCTGTGCCGAATGTAATAAATGGCACAGTGCCGAGGAGGGAGACCTGTGGGCTGAATCTAGTATGCTGGGACTGCGCATCACGTACTTCGCCTTCATGGACGGCAAAGTCTTTGACATTACTGGTAGTTTATTGGCATCCACACCGTCAGATATTTGTATGATGTTCATGTTGTATGCATATGTTGTACGCATGTCCCCTTGTTCACACAGAGTGGGCCGGCTGTCAGCGTATAAGCATCTCTCCAGACACTCATCGCGTGCCATATCATATCTCTTTCGGCTCTAAAGGTGGCAGCAGCGCCAGCCGCCACAGGTAACCACTCGGACTTTAACGAACAGTGCTTTATCTTCAGACCATTATAACATCATCAACTACAGGGCCGGTCAAAAGTTTAATTAAAAGTCACTTATGCTCACCAAGGCTGCATTTATTTTATCTATTTTGTATGTTAAAGGTAGGGTAGGTCAGAATTGTCTAAAAAAACTTTTATTCAAATTTGTTTAAACTGTCTTTATATACCAATACATAATTAAAATGTAAGTACTCTGAAATAGAGAGTATAAAAAACTGAGTGACTCTAGTGTATTTAATCTTCAATAAACACAGCTCATTAATTCCATTCACTCCCTCCTAAAAACGGGTGCGCGACTGCGCGCACGTGGGCAGAGCCAGTAATAGCTGCGGTAGTCATGGCGACGGAGAGTGACAGTCGCGCAAGCCAATCACTTGTTTCGTCCCGGTAGGAATTAATGAGCTGTGTTTTTTGAAGATTAAATACACTATAGTCACTCAATTTTTATACTCTCTTTTTCAAAGTACTTACATTTTAATTATGTATTGGTATATAAAGACAATTTGAAAAAAAGTTCTTTAGACAATTCTTACCTACCCTACCTTTAAAGGGGTGGTAAAGTATGATTTCACTTTCCTAACTTTAGTTAGTGTGTATTGTTGCTGTTTGAGCATAAACAACATCTGCAAAGTTACAACGCTCAAAGTTCAAAGCGAAGGGAGATATTTGCTTTTAAAGAAAAGGACTACAACAAACGGCTGGTAGGGACTACACGACATTCCTCCCGGGTTAGTGACATCAGCAAGTCTAAAATGTACATAAGCCCCGCCCCCGGGCACACGCAGTCCATGTTGAGAAGAGGAAGAGTTGCTGTAGTCGAGCACATTTGTGAGTCAGCTCAAACTTTTGCAGCTGTCTTTTCACATGTAATAGAAAGTCACTCTGTGTGCATCTCACAACAGTTCCTATACGAGCGACTTCTAGATTATCATGACAGAATATGCTAATTGAAGATAGTTAGCTCCACATCAGCAACATAAATTCATCAACTAACCATTCAGAGACGTCCTGTTGCTTCTACATGTTGTCACTTCTTCTTGAGTCTCTCCATCTTTGTCTGACTCAGTTTTAACATTAAAGGCAAAACAGTTTCTATCATTTTAGTGTGTGTGCGTGAGGTAATCATAGCTGCTAACACACACAAGCTCTTGAAACCCCGCCCTCTGCAGCAGCTCATTTGCATTTAAAGGGCCAGGCACAAAACAGTGCGTTTTTGCTCAACTTTAACATGCTATATAAAAATAACTGTGGGGTATTTTGAGCTAAAACTTCACACACACACTCTGGGGACATCAGAGATTTATTTTACATCTTGTGAAAATGGCATTTTACCACCCCTTTAATATATTTAAAAATGCAATTTGTTCCTGTAATGCAAAGCAGAATTTTCTGAATAATTTGGGGCTTTTGCACTGGAGGAACTTTTTCATAGTACCTGGAACTATTGGCGGAAGTTCCCGGACTTTGGTGTGTTCGCACCGCAGGAACTAGGAGTGATTTTAGTTCTAGGAACTCTTTGTGGAGGAACTCATTTAGCTCCTGTTATAGGGTAGGGTCTAAACCAGCACTATAAGAACTTCCCGTGACATTAGTGTCCGCTAATTGGCCGAATGCACGCGGAACACCAGTACCCAACATTTTTTAAAAGGCAGTGTAAACTCACAGAATATAGCCTATATATTTACTCCACAAACTAACTCTATGAACGTGGAAAACAGTGATAGATGGAGCTCTAATAATTTACGGTCTACTTTTTATGTATATCAGTTCGATCTAATAACGTATTAGACAGGACTGTTAGACAGATCGTAAACTAATGAACACAGAGAATGCGAGCGCTGGCGTTCTCAGCGCTTTCAAAATAAAGCTCACAACAAGAAGCACGGTTTATGTCACTTAAAGTGCACACAAAATCAAAATTGACCATATTTACTTTATTAGTGCAAATTGTTAGTTGTGTGGTGAACAATTCATCCGTGCAAGTCAATCCACTCAAGAAAAATGATTTGGCTTCGTAATCTATAATCAAAATCTGAAAATGCTCCTCCCCTCTGCAATGACGCCCCTTCTCTGATGATGTCAGTTTGACGGATTGGGCTTCGGCTTAACGTCCCTTAACCACGCCCCTCCAACTGACAGTCTGCTGCCTCTTCCATTTGGAAAAAGCAAGCCACGCCCTCTATTTTTCTCATTTAGTATTCCGTTTCTCTCGGAAATGTGTCACAACACTGAAATAAAGTCAGTTGTATATTGTATATATATTGTATATATCAATATTGTATATTGAAATATCCGTAATCAAACTACAAATAAACTATCCGGTTTTTTAAAGTGCATGTGTAGTGTACCATTTTTTATAGTCTATGATTAGACCGTTTGTTTTTTATTTAAAAAAGCGTGTTATTTTGAAAGCGTGTTACAGGCTGTATGTTATAGTCAGATAAGACGGCACGCTGCAACACATATCACCGCAGATGATCTATTCATCAAGCGTCAAGCCAACGTGCAAACTATCGCATATCAAAGTGAAAGTAAGTCGCAGACGCTTTAACACGCACTAATAATAATCTTCATTAAAAGTAAAGAAACGAAAAGTAAAGAAACTTACCAGGGCTGCCGCTCTCTCTTATTGCAGTCTTTGATTTTGAAATGTTAGCTGATGATCAATAAAATGCAGCTCATATCTGTTGCTTTCGGTGACATTAATCTGCATATAGCGCGGGAATTGAAGATCGGATTTATATCCGTTTTGCAAAAACACATTTAGGCCTATGTGACCAGGTGTAAATGGAATCGTTTTGATAAATCAGATAGCTATCCGATCTGAGCAAACGCATGAAGTGGCCAGGTGTAAACAGCCCCAGAAACACAGCAGACGGCCAGAGCATCGCCAGGCGTCCAACATCGTATAACTGCATACTTTCCTGCACAACCGGTCGGCACCTTGCCAGATGCACGTGTAAAGGCAAAGTTTATTTGCAAGGATATGAGGCTTATAAGTGTAATTTTGGGAGTCTCCGTTACGTTTTTTTTTTTTTTTTTTTTTTTGGTGGGGGGTGGGGTAGATATTCGAATACATAGCTTGGTATTTGATATCCGTTCGAATTAGATTTTTCTCAAAAGTGACAGCCCTAGTTCACGGGGACTTTAAGAGTTCCTACTGGCGGTGCGAATGCAACCAGGAAAATGTTCCTAGGGGCACATTTAGTTCTCGGGGCACCACCCTGGTGGCTAGATCCTAGAACTGAGTTCCTAGAACTATCCGGTGCTAAAAGCCCCTATTACTCCTGTTTTCAGTGTCACATGATTCTTCAGAAATCATTCTAATATCCTGATACTTTTTACTGTATTTTTGATTAAATAAATGTAGCCTTGGTGAACAAAAGAGACTTGAAAATCATAATAATTCCAAACTTTTGACCGGTAGTGAAATCAAATACCATTATGACAACATAAGGTATTATTCAAAGGCCATTATGATATCGTCACTGTCAGATTTGCACTTTTTATTTTATTTTATGTATCTTAAAATTTTGGAAAAGTTTCTATTTAAGTGTCTATTTAAAAATAAGTAAATAGATACAAGTAATTGATCTTAAGTTCTTTCAGATGACAAGATCTTTAAAGGACAAGTTCGGTATTTTACACTTAAAGCCCTTTTTACAGATCGTATCTGATGAAATAGAACGGTTAAGATTAAAATTTGGACACATGCTCCTGTCCCGAGAATTTTAGGTTTATTTCGCTTGCAATTGGCAAAGGTGCATTATCGCCACCAACTGGGCTGGAGCGTCTATTATTCAAGCTCTCAACGGAAGAATCACGCGTTTGGCAAAATAAGTCCACAAAAGCGAAATAAACCTAAAATTCTCGGGACAGCAGCATGTGTCCAAATTTTAATCTTAACCGTTCTATTTCATCAGATACGATCTGTAAACAGGGCTTTAAGTGTAAAATACCGAACTTGTCCTTTAAAGTCGGCATGAAAAGAAACTGCGAGTCTTTTTCTCTCTCTTGTATGTATTTCTGAGTGAAACGGCTTTTAGAACGAGAACAAAATGTAGGGCGGGGGCTTGATTTTGTCTGAGAGAAATTGATTGGATGGTTGTGGTTTGCTATTGGTGGATCTCATGTAAGTGACAGGTTTCCCCGCCCTCGACATCAGAGGAGAGAAGAGATGCTGCAAGAGGGAGGGGGAAGCTACTTATTTCAAGATTACGAGGCACATGAAGTAAAAAAAATAATAATGATGTGCACCGATAAATCATTTATAATAAACACTGCAATATAGAATTGTCAATGTTGATTTCATGGGGACTTTAAGATGTAAAAAAGTGCACTCAAACATGACTGACTCTAAAATGTTTGAGGAAAAAATTATGTTTTAAATATATTTACATGCATTTAGTGGAAAGAAAATATGATAAATGTTGTTTTTTTCTTTGTTGTTGATAAAACGGTATATATTGAAGCCTACTGGGATACAAAGACTTATATTTGTAACATACACATATACATATTATACGAGCATACCTTTTAAACTAGACATGTTTTTTTTAATATGATTTGTTTCTTAATTTTCTTGGAAATCCTTATTTGCCATTGATCAATCTACTAAAAGTTTCTTTATTGAGCTGAAAATTTAAGAGAATAAGAAAGAAGTATCAGGGATTTCTACATTAAAAGAACAATTACCGGTAGCAACAAACCACATGTGACATTATTATGACAGTCTTCACTGTAAGCACTTGATCCATTGATACACACTTTTTTTCTCTCTTCTACTCTATTTGTTTTACATATACTGTGTTAGACTAAACTGGGAACGGTCACACAGCACTTGCATATACAGGTGAAACTCGAAAATTTTGAATATCGTGCTAATTTTATTAGAATATTTATTTCAGTAATTCAACTTAAAAGGTGAAACTAATATATTATATAGACTCATTACATGCAAAGTGAGATATTTCAAGCCTTTGTTATAATTTTGATGATTATGGCTTACAGCTTATGAAAACCTTTTCACAATATTCTAATTTTGAATTTGGGGGTTTTCATAAGCTGTAAGCCATAATCATCAAAATTATAACAAATAAAGGCTTGAAATATCTCACTTTGAGTCTATATATTAGTTTCACCTTTAAGTTGAATTACTGAAATAAATGAACTTTTGCGCGATATTCACATTTTTTAAGTTTCACCTTTACCGTTGTCCTATAGTTAGTTTAACTGCTTCTATTGCTCTCCTCGTTTGTAAGTCGCTTTGGATAAAAGCGTCTGCTAAATGATTAAATGTACGCGTCTGTGTCCTCTAGACCCGCCCCAGATCATCCTGCAACCGGCGGCGGCTCGCCTGCGGACCTGCAGGACTTCTTCAGCCGCTTCTTCCAGGCCGGAGCTCCCAGTGACGCGTCTGCTAATGGAGGATTCTTCCCGTCGGGAAACCCAGCGCCTCATGCCTCCGCAGCAGCTGCAGGGACTGCACACATGTTCTCAGGGCCCGCTCCACAGACAGGGTTCTTCAGCCCAGGAGCCCAGCGGGGCGACCCCCAGCGAACACTGGACTGAGGGAGGTAAACCCCCGCGCCGGCGCAAGAAAGTTCGCAAGCCATTCCAGCGCTGAGAAAGGTACTATATTACGCAGAGGTGGAGCGCTGTGTGTTGCCATGCTGTGACGTGATATTGGCCAACTAGCGCAACCAAACGGGGACAAAATCTCTTGACCTCATTTGAACATTCAGTGTTGGCGCTTTGAAGCTTCCTGATAGAAAATGAAATGGCATTGAATTTCGTAGAGGAGCAAGCAAAAGGAGAGCTTTTCGTTTCATGTTTGAAGGTATTTTTCGGTTTTATCTCCTGTTTTGACACAAATTAATCAACATTTCAAGCATTTGAAATCACGTTCTTTGAAGAAACAGAAGGACTCGTGCGTAGAGACTCCTGGTGTATCTGAAGAATATTTGACCCCAATGTTAAACATGATCTATTTACTCGCACCCTCATGTAGTTCCAAACCTTTATGCCTTTTATTTTTTCATTGGATGTTCTCACAGCTTTTTTTCAGCACAACAAAGAACAAAATACCCAACAAGTCCATGTGACTTATGGTTTTAGATGTTTTGAAATATAGCATATATAAGATGGCGTTGTGTGACGGCCCGAATTCAAGCTGTTCACTGATCATGATCACTGGGTTTAGGGTTAAAGTTTTCTAGTCCATTTAGTATCTTCAGTGGAGGGGATGAATAGCAGTGAATAACTTTAGCTTTAGGAAAACAACTGCATGAAGTTTCTAAAAATTGTCCTTTTGTGTTCTGCGGAAAAAAATAACAGCATCAAGAGTTTGGAACAAAGTGAGGGAAATGATCGGTGAAGTTTTTACTTTACAAATGTTTCTGTTTTTGTCAGGCTTGAATCTGATGGAAAATGTTGGCTGAATGTTTTGTGATATGATCACATTAAGATAATGTATAAATCACACACAGACCTCAGGGATTCTTTTCTTTCTCTTCATCTGCTACTAGTAAGAGAACAGGAAGAAAACGTAGCTGTGATTTCCCAGTGTTCCTGGGCGTAGTGTTTAGAGATCATGTGATCCTGATTAAACCAGTTATTCACACCACAGAATTCAGCAGTTCAATATTAAAACCAGTTTGATTTCTTCAGGTGAATAGCCCCATCCCCCCATTGATTAAATCACGTGATTAGGAGGGAAAACTTTGAATATATTTACAAATATTTGACAAAAGCGATAGGATATATGGGTGGTTGTTCTTGAAACGGATCAACTGTTCGCGTGATTGAATTGAACTTTTGAATCAATTTTCCCATTTAATGCTCTGCCTGATGCCTGGATCTGGAGATGCAGGAGCCTCCATTGTATAGAGAAAAAACACGTTCATTTTAAGACCGAGTTAAAGCACAAATGAAATGATGTAGACCTTAGATGTCTGCATGCATTGATTTTGAAGTCAAGTTCAAAATTGAGTTTGGATGTGAAAAATCCCCGAGCCTCCCTTTAAAAAAGTCCACTTTTTTAATTTTTGACCACTTCTTAACACTCAGGAATCATCTTAAAGATTTATTTCATGCATCTGCCAGAGCGTCTCTCTCTCTCTCTCTCTCTCTCTCTCTCTCGCCAACAGGTTCATTAGTTTCCAAACCTGACTTCTTGCTTTTGTGTGTTTTTCTTTATTGTACACTCGGCCCCATATACGTTAAGACACGGACAGCTTCGCCTCTGTACAGCTGAACCATACTAATGCATAATGTGTTCTCAGAGATGCTTTCATGAACAGATTTACTTATAACTCCTGTTAAATGCGCTTGTTTAACAACAGTCTTTAAAGGAAATGATCAAATACAACAATAAAGCGATTTGAAGAGGCTCTACTCTCCAGAAATGAAATCACATCGTTGTTTTGCTCTTTGTCAATGATCTTTAAGCCTCTCTCCACTGTAAAAAGCGTAGCGGTGGGTATAATGGTTTAATGCGTTTGGGCAATTATTTCAAAAGCGCATGATAAAACAGCAGCACGTTTACCGAAGAAATGATCTTGAAGGCTAAAAATGACTGGCCACTAGTTGACCTAAACTATATCAACGATTTAGTTTCGATTTCTTTATTTTTTCTGACGGTTTTGGGTTAATTTCAGTTTTGTAAATGTTTACCTTTCGTCAGATTTTCAGACCGTTGATTCTGATATTTTTACAGCAGAAACTTTATATTAACAACGCTGTTTTCATTTCTATTCACAGCTTATAATTGAAGTGGGATACTAGAAATAAAACACTAGACCGTTTATTATTGCACTAAACGTCCTCTTGATGTTAAGGCGTTACTGACCCTTTCAACAAAATAAAGGTCACTTTTTAAATGAACTTGTCTAAACAACAAACTCAGACATTGCTTTTTATTGTTTGACGATTGCAGCTGTACATTTTATTACTTGTGTGTCCTCTCACTGTTTCTGGAGCATATGATGGGTGTTCACTGTCCTCGAGGAGAGTTTATTTCATGATTATATGAAGGTTTATTCCAGACGGATGGTGTTGTAGAGAGTGATCGAAATGTATGCAAGAAAATGCTCTAGATTCAGATAATCATTAAAGTGGTTATATTGTGCAGGACACTCCCCCACGCTTTGGTATTTTGTTGCTTTTTCTCCCCAACTCTCCTATATTTGCTCCTGAGCGTGTGCAAGTATGACATTTAAACTCCAGTGTACAGTAAATATTCAGCGCCACATTAAAGTGCTTCAGCTGCAGATGCGGCTCTAGAGACATCGCTCTACTTTCATTCATTGAATTTGTTACAATTCTGAGTTGACAGAAGAACATTAGGACGATCCAGAACCATTAACGCCCATTTGCAGGTCAACTTTTTTGGTTATGCTCAAAATATGCCTTCATGAGGGTAACATTCATTTGTTTAGTTGAAATTCTAAAATATTGTTTGCTTAGTATCAGTGATTGACTCAAAAACCGTACGATTTCCATTTTGCACACTTTCAACTTAAGAACAGAACAAGATAACACATTATAAGTAACACGCATTACATAATCAGATTACTTTTTTTGATGCAACGAGCAATAATGTGCATTACGTGATCAGTATACATCACAATAGTAATCTGATTACGTAATGCACGTTACTTGCGTTTTACATAAAACTTTTTTTGTACATCGCTCTAAGTGCTCAGAATATAATATTCTTAATGTGCTTTTAAAAGAAACTGAAGGTGGATGTTTTATAGATTGTTGTTCAATACATTACTGCGTTAAACACTTACAAAAAAAGAAAAAGAAAACACCTTGCAAGGCCTTGAAAAGAGTCGAGAATGTAACGCAACAATAGTCAATAGTTTTTAAAGGAGTAACACAATTTTATAACGCATTACTTTTTAAAAGCACATTTCCCCAATGCTGATTGTGAATATTTTGACACATTAAAGAACAGCCAAAGGGGTTTTGTTAATGTGAAATTGTGATTTGCAACCCCAATTTTGATTTTATTTTATCCAGTATGTGTTCTAAACGGACTCAATCACATGACCTGTATGTGTACAGTGAAGTGACGCTTTGGATCCTGTTCTAGTCATAAGCTCTGAGACTGACACAAAGCCAAGAGAGAATTAAATGAGGATCTTTTTGATGTTTTTTTGCACATAAAAGGGCATCAATGTTCCTCTGAGCCGTTTAACACTTTCCCCATCAGCTCCTTTGCTCTCAAAGTTTTTCCATTATGGTAACAAATATACCAAAAAACAATTCAATTTTTAATATTTCAATACATAATAAAGACTGTAACAGCTATAAGTCTTGAACATAAAATATCCCATAAATACTGAACAGTAAAGCAATGTTTCTCTCATGACATACACTGGTGGTCAAAAGTTTGGAATAACAAAGGCTTTTTTAAATGATTTTAATAGTCTCTTCTGCTCACCAAAGCTGCATTTATTTAATCAAAATTACAGTAAAAGCTGAAATATTCTAAAGATTTGTTTTCTATTTGAATATAAATTTAAATATATAATTTATTCCTGTAATTAGGGATTCTAATATCCTGATTTGCTGCTCAAGATTAATTTCTGATTATTATCAATGTTGAAACAGTTTTTACTGCTTCATATTTTTGTTGAAATCATGATACGCCATCATTCAAAAGTTAATAAAACTTTCTGGGATAAGAACAAAAAAAAAAAAACT
Source organism: Phoxinus phoxinus (assembly GCF_949152265.1). Taxonomy (NCBI): domain Eukaryota; kingdom Metazoa; phylum Chordata; class Actinopteri; order Cypriniformes; family Leuciscidae; genus Phoxinus; species Phoxinus phoxinus. Next base: position 4,532,581 of record NC_136897.1, read on the forward strand.
TCAAATAATCCTGAAAAAAATATATCAAGGTTTTCACAAGAAATGTTAAGCAGCACAAACAAAAATGAAAGAACCATTATTAATAATTGAGCATCAAATCATCATATTAGAGTGATTTCTGAAGGATCATGTGACACTGAAGACTGGAGTAATGATGCTGTAATTACAGGAATAAACTAGTTTACAATATACTAACATAGAATACAGTTAATTTAAACTGTAATAATATTTCACGATATTTCTTAAATGCATCTAGTTCTTGCAGAATATTTTATTAAATGTCCGTAAAGGTTTCGAATGAGACGGTAAAGTGCAACTCAAGCCAAAAGTCGTTCCGGTGAGAGACTCTCATTGCACTCATGATGTTTCTGCCTTTCTCAGAGTGAAATAAGTCACAAACATCCCCATAAAAGGGCCTGAATGTCCGTGTGTTGCGCATGACAATCCAAACCCACAGAACTGTCAGTTTCCAGCTTTCGTCTCAAGGAACTAAAGCGTGTGATGTCATCTGTAATGAAACATAAAAAGGGATTGCTTTGCTTCCCTTTCCCCTGAAAATGAAACTTCCAAAAAATAAAACGTTGTAAATAAGTACGATATATTTCTTTTCTCCTAAAACAAACTACAGCTTTAAATTAACATTTGAATATGCCACTATACATTATGAAACTAGAATCATAAAGGACATGCGAAAAAAAAAGAAAAAAAACTTGCACAATATCATATTATTAATATCATATCTTCCCAGCAAGCGCCTCCACGACTTTCTCAATCACGCTGGAGTCCAAGTACGCGACGATTCCTCCCCGGTTGGCCCATCTGTCCACCCCTTGACTGTGTGTGTGCGGCTGATGGTATGTGAGTTGAGCGGTGTGACCCGCGAGACACTGGCTCAGATCCGACACTCCTCCGCCCAGCGCCCGCAGCACCGCATGAGGAGCGCACGAGTCCCACTTAAACGTGCTCCCCTCCGACAGCACGTACACGTCCACCCGGCCCCGCACCACACACAGCAGCTTGTACCCCGCGCCCGCCGCGTACATCAGCGACCCGTTGGGGAGCGCCGCGAGCGCGTTCGTCACAGCCGGCCTCTCGCTGGAGCTCAGCAGAACTGACACACGCTCGCTCTGACGACTCGCCGGCCGAGTGAGCGAGCACACGTTCACATCTCCATACGAGACGCCCCAGATGTGCTGGCCTCTCCATCTACAAGCAGGACACAATCACGACATTATGGAGTACAGTAACATACGTATTGGGTCATGATAGCTTCAATCCTTCTTACTGTGTTTGACACACACTCTATAGCAGTGGTTAAACTATTTATTTCTTCTTGAAATTTTGTGACTTTTTTTTCACATAAACGTGCATGCAAGCCTTTTCGAAACATCTATCTATAATCAATTACTTTTTTTGATGCAATGAGTAAAGTAACGTGCATGATGTAATCAGATTACTTTTTTGTCATTCTTGAAACTCTTAATCAATATAATTTCTCCATTCTCAAATAGTTCGATTTTTTTTAACTGCATTTTTGGTGTCCAACTCAATCACTTAAATATACAATATGTAAATTTTTCCGCCGCTAGGGGTCGCTGCAGAATTATGGAACTTGTCATCAATCTATGGATCTAATAATGTTTATGGATGAGTGAATACATTGATGTTTTTGTCATGACTGTGATGTGAAGCAGAGCGCGATTGCTAATGAGAGACAGATATCAGCGCCACACGCGAGTCCCGCGGATATAAAGGAATGAGGAGATTTAATTCTACCGAACTAACGTACCCGCAAGTCCTGAATTACTACTCACACAGGACAGTTTATTAGACGAATGAAACTTGTGAGGTAACGCAGCGCTGTCATTTTTTTGTCATTCATTTTAGGGCTGCAACAACGAATCGATAAAATCGATTATCAAAATAGTTGGCAACGAAGTTCATTATCGATTCGTTGTGTCGCGCGACGGCGATGTTAAAAAAAAAAACATTTTTAGTTGAGCGCAGATCTATGAGGCGCCGGACTGGACAAAAGCGAAGCGAACTCCGCGAGCGACACTGTGCTTGAGACACGTGTTTGCGCGCGAGTGTGTCTGCACGGGCAAGAGAGACCGAGTGTGTCCGAGAGCGCGCGATATAGAGTGTGTTTGTGCGCGAGTGTGTCTGCGCGCGAGAGAGAACGAGTGCCTCTGAGAGCGCGCGATAGAGACCGAGTCTATTTGCGCGCAAGAGAGACCGAGTGTGTCCGAGCAGCACTGAATTTTTCATTCTTTACTCTAAGTCTAAATGACTCAGAGAAACTTCACTATATGCTCGGAAAGGATGAGCTGCAAAATACACACCATACGAGGTGGTCAATCCATTGTATTTTTTTTTTTGTGAGTGTGTGCGTCTGCGAGTGTGAGAATTTGTGCGTCTGTGAGTGTGAGAATTTGTGCGTCTGTGAGTGTGTGCATCTGTGAGTGTGTGCGTCTGTGAGTGTGAGAATTTGTGCGTCTGTGAGTGTATGCATCTGTGAGTGTGTGCGTCTGTGAGTGTAGTGTGGAGAACAAGTTCTGACATTTAAACAAATCCTGTTAAGTTTTCTGATTTGTATTTTTCTTTATTTTAAAAAAATTATTTATTGTTCTGACAGCTCAGGTCCCTTAAACAAAAATATACATCTTTTTGTGCACTTTATTTAAAAAAAAAAGTCCTATATATTTGGCAGATGTAAAGCACATTTTTTGTTTTTTTTGTGTTAGTCAATTTAAAAAAAAAATATTACTTTAACAGCTCAGGGATGTTCAAGGAGCAACCTGTTTGTGCACTTTCTCAAGATTTTTTTGCACTGTGAATTTGCACTGTCAGTTCTGTTTTTGAATAAAGGGTTGGAAATGAATGCTTTTTTATTTTTATCCGATTAATCGAAAAAATAATCGACAGATTAATCGATTATTAAAATAGTCGTTAGTTGCAGCCCTAGTTAATTTTTGTAATGTTTCAAAACTATTTGTTTCCAGTTTCAGCCACAGTTTCTGTAGTCATGTTTCACATTAGCTTTTTTCCACAGAAATATCTCGTGTAAATGCCTGCAACTAGCTCTGCAACTACTGAACAATGACACACCTGACTGACCGGTTGCATAAACATAGAAGGGTTATTAAAGTTCGCCCAAAAATGAAAATGATTTGTTTCACTAACCTTACACTATCACACTAAACTGCATTTGAGTGTTGAAAGTTATAATGTTATTCTGTGTTAGATTGTTTGCTATATGAGACTAGCAGTAAACTAGATCAATATCAGAATAACATACTGATCATATTCTAACATTTCATCATTTTGATCTATATAACATTGATTCGTTTTATGTACATTTGCTCACCTGTCTAATCCTCGTTTTAGTTCTCCTTTTGTCCCAAAGTCTGCTTGCCATGATCCATAATGTTTGAACGAAACAACAGTGCGCAGCTAGACGTTACACACTACGCAGATGTCCACGTCTGTCGCCATGGTTACTATGGCAGTACGAGCGGAAACCAGGGATAGCGCGGATATTACGTCAGAGACAGGCGACAAGTGAACAGGGATTCTGGGACGAGCCATTATTGAAAAATGGAAATTTCTCTGAAATTAAAAATCTTTGGGAACTTTTGGGATATTGTAAGTACACGACTGCAGGAAATATATCACACCGTGCAAGTGGTTTTTGGATATTTTATTACAAAATTCTTATATATTGTACCTTTAAGTGATACTAATTTATTTATTATTGTGATATTTACTTTATAGTGTAATAAACCCCTTTAGCGGTGACTACATTTGCACACAGTAAAGCTGCACTCTTACCCTTTACCCGTGGAGTCTTTGCGGTTGAACGGCTGGTTTATGACACCCATGACTGGTTGACCAGTGGCTCGTAAATAAACCCCAATCAGAACCAGAGCACACGGGAGTCCAGAAGGACAGAAGCCTTCATCCGGCTCCTCTTCCTCTTTCCCTTCAATGTACTGACTTGTACTGTCTGTTCGAAGAAAATAACACACATACATCTGTTGATAACCTGAACAATTCACACACTGAGAAAAAAAACAAGGCATTTAACTGGCTGGAACTTTTGTTTTCCATTCTACAGGTTGAATTGTTTCAAAACTATTTGTTTCCAGTTTCAACCACAGTTTCTGTAGTCATGTTTCACATTAGCTTTTTTTCCACTTAGTTTTGAATGTCTCGTGTACATGCCTGCAACTAGTTCTGCAACTACTGTACTGAACAATGACACACCTGACTGACCGGTTTCATAAACATAGCTGCTAAATTAAAGGGATAGTTCACCCAAAAAATTTAAAATTACTCACCCTGAACCCATCCTCTGTGTATATGTGACATTCTTCTCATGGGGGTTAATAAAGGCCTTCTGAAGTGAAGTGATGCGTTCGTGTAAGACGGCCGTACTAGGGATGCTCATATTGACCGTTTAACCGTTAACCGAAAGTAAAAAATTTGACCAATTAGGTTGAACAGTTAATCAGTTTATCAGTTAAACGGTTTAAAAGTAAAAAAATAAATATAGATTTTTAGCTTTTTTTGTTGTTGTTTGTTTGCTGCGTGGTAAAAAAAAAAAAAGTATATAGCCTATATTTGTTATATATAGACATATAAAGACATTTCGCTGAGCAAGCTAAATGAAGCAAGCGAAAAGAAGTAGCCTACTGTGTGGGACCATTTCGACAGAAAGGGCGACGAAGTTACTTGCAAAATATGCTACGCGGTATTAAAATAAAGCAGTAGTGCGAGTACAATGCAATAGGCTATCACTTGCGAAGCAAACATCCACATGTTTGACCATGTCCGAAGTTGGCCACTCTAGCGATACGCTATCTCTGTATTCCCGGGACATCTGTGCCATCAGAGACTCATGTAGACATGTTACTTTTTTTCAAATAAGAACTAGACTAGCTGTGGATTGAGGTAGGCCTGCTATTTTTATTTGACGAAAAAACGTAGTCTGATGGGGATGGGGGAAAAACCCTGTTTTTTTAAAGCTTCAAACTGATTCCGTGTTTTCTTCTTGTCATCTTAATTTGTTAATTATTTTAGTTTAAAAAATATATTAAGTGTAGGCCGATTTTAGTTTTTTATATATATATTCTGTTTTTCTCTGTTGTCACTGTCAGAAATTCTGCAGGTGCGTGATCATGTGGATCCAGGTTCTGTTGTTGATCTGTTCTGCACGTTAAAATAAACCAGTGATAATTTTTTTTTACATTTTTTTGTTATTTTTAACGGCTCAGAGACACTCGTTCATTTTATTTTTATTTAATGCCAATTCAATATTATAATCTTATCAGTTAACGGTTAATAATCGGATAACGAGCTGCGGTTTTCGGTCGGGAAAATTAACCGAAATGAGCATCCCTAGGCCGTACGCATCGATTTACGCCACAAGAGTAACACTTGAATTGACGCACAACGGAATGATAAACGCGGTTGCCCAGCCCTGTGTGTTTGAACCACGAGAGGAGTCAAAGCTTACGCTACTCCTACGTCATACATAGTCAAGTGTTACTCTTTTGGCGTAAATCATAGTTATTTTAGTCGATAAAGTTTCAAATATGGATATTTTTCTTACAAGAACGCAACGCTTCGCTTCAGAAGGCCTTTATTAACCCCTCGGAGGCGTTTGGGACACTAATGATGGATAGATGCGCTTTAATGAACTTTAAAAGGTGCCCATTCACTCCCATTATAGCCTGGGAAGAGCCAGGACATTTTTTAATATAACTCTGATTGTGTTCGTCTGAAGGAAGAATTTCATATACACTTAGGATGGCTTCAGGGTGAGTAAATCAAGGGAACTTTTTGGGTGAACTGTCCCTTTAAGACTCGTCTTACAAGTTAGTTATCTAATTTTTAGTCTAAGCAGTTTAGTTGGGTCACTATAGCAGTTCCGTGACCATGGAGAGCGAAGGTTCGTTTCTCACTGGATTTGCCATCTATAAAGGTTAAAGAAAAAAATTAGCCGTGGTGCCCCTCACTAAAATGTGGGGAAATTTTGTGAGAGCCCTATATCCAATATGGCTGCCGTCAGCCAAGCTGGAAATGATCCTTCTAATGGTTTTGCCCACAGTGCTGCATAAATAATACATGGTTTCTGAGACCATTTGGGTCAAGAAATTCATAAATGATGTAGATTTATTGATTTGACCCATTTTTGACCTTCAAATTCAAGATGGCCGCCTATTTTTGCTCTTTAAGGCGAGACACTACAAGTAAATAGGGTATATTTTTTTAACTTACAGATATCACCATGAAACTTTACCAGTTGATTACTCACATGAATAGGAGAAAAAAATGTATTGCAAGTTTTCTGTAATTTTATGTTTAAATGTGCTAATCAGGCTATATCTAATTAAATATGTGCTATTTTGCATATATTTTGAAGTGACAAATCTGACCATTGAAAAAAACAAGGTTCAAAATTATTTTTGCATTTTGTTGATATATTCAATGAAAAGACATTACCAGAGGGGATTATTAATATCTCCTTTTGTTACCTTGTAAATCAGAAAATACTGCCAATAACCTTAAATTACGCCCTATTTTTAGGCATAAAATGTCATAAATCAGGACAAGAATGATACATCAACCAATCCCTCTGGACAAACTTTCTCAATATAGTTAGGAATATGACTGAAGTTTGGTGTATGTAGGGGCTACAGAAGTGGAAAATCGTCACTATAGGAGTGTGAGAAAAAACTAATTTTGAGAAAACGGCCTTTAAAGATTTTTATGGCAAAATTCCACAAATTTCTATTGAAAGCCATGAATTACAGACAAAATATGCCTTTAGGTCCAAGTAAATGCATGTATCACACGGTTTAACATCCAAAAATCCTTATTGCTTCATCCATCACTGATCATAACATCCAAAACAACACATCAACAGTCCATCCCACCGGTGGAATGACGAAACTAAATACATCACACCCATAGACGTCACGCTTCAGAGTCAGCAGTCGAAACTGTCAAGGTATGACAACAAACTTTAAGCCTGTCGTACAAGAAAGAATCACTTATAAATACAAATAGTATGAAATGTCAGAGCGCGTATATGATGACATCATTTTTATTTTAAAGCGAACTATCCCTTTAAAGAGCAAAAATTGGCGGCCATCTTGAATTTGAAGGTCAAAAATGGGTCGAATCAATAAATCTACATCATTTATGAATTTCTTGACCCAAATGGTCTCAGAAACCATGTATTATTTATGCAGCACTGTGGGCAAAACCATTAGAAGGATCATTTCCAGCTTGGCTGACGGCAGCCATATTGGATATAGGGCTCTCACAAAATTTCCCCACATTTTTGTGAGGGGCACCCCGGCTAATTTCTTTCTTTAACCTTTATAGATGACAAATCCAATGATGACCCAACTAGTTACAGTCTACGCAGAATACTGTACATGTAAATATCTAAGTTAAACAAATTATTTAATTTTCTGGACAGAAAATAACAAACGCATTACCGATGGGATCGATCCAGATGCCCACGTCGGCGGGGCTGATTGACAGCTGCAGAGAGTCAGCGGTTTCATCTCTGAGCTGAAGGTCCTGGTGGATGGCTTTGCTCAGGAGGGACGCGGCGGTTTGATCCCCGTCCAGGACTTTAGCCAGCAGAGCAGTCGTGTCCCGTTCCTGAGCACAGACCGTCACAGTAACACTCTCCCCTGATGGACATACAATCACAATGTATTCGATTAATACATTGACTAGCTCGGAGTTTGAGTGTTCTCTGCTATCACAGAAGCATAGTTAAAAAATATATATATATATATAGTTTGGAATCGGCAGTTAAATTTTAAATAATAAAAATAGATTTGAATCGGCAGTTAAATAATAAATAGTAAATCTAAAAATAGCTTTGAATCGGCAGTTAAATATATATATATTTTTTAATAAATTGCTTTGAATCGGCAGTTAGATTAAAAAAATTATCTAAAAATAGCTTTGAATCGCAGTTAGATTAATTTTTTTTATCTAAAAATAGCTTTGAATCGGCAGTTAGATAATAAATAAAAAAAATCTAAAAATAGCTTTGAATCGCAGTTAGATTAATTTTTTTTATCTAAAAATAGATTTGAATCGGCAGTTAGATAATAAATAAAAAAAATCTAAAAATAGCTTTGAATCGGCAGTTAGATAATATATAAAAAAATCTAAAAATAGCTTTGAATCGGCAGTTAGATAATAAATAAAAAAATCTAAAAATAGCTTTGAATCGGCAGTTAGATAATAAATTAAAAAATCTAAAAATAGCTTTGAATCGGCAGTTAGATAATAAATTAAAAAATCTAAAAATAGCTTTGAATCGGCAGTTAGATAATATATTAAAAAATCTAAAAATAGCTTTGAATCGGCAGTTAGATAATAAATTAAAAAATCTAAAAATAGCTTTGAATCGGCAGTTAGATAATAAATTAAAAAATCTAAAAATAGCTTTGAATCGGCAGTTAGATAATAAATTTAAAAAATCTAAAAATAGCTTTGAATCGGCAGTTAGATAATAAATAAAAAAAATAGCTTTGAATCGGCAGTTAAATAAATAAAAAAAATCTAAAAATAGCTTTGAATCGGCAGTTAGATAATAAATTAAAAAATCTAAAAATAGCTTTGAATCGGCAGTTAGATAATAAAAAAAAATCTAAAAATAGCTTTGAATCGGCAGTTAGATAATATATTAAAAAATCTAAAAATAGCTTTGAATCGGCAGTTAGATAATACATTTAAAAATCTAAAAATAGCTTTGAATCGGCAGTTAGATAATAAATTAAAAAATCTAAAAATAGCTTTGAATCGGCAGTTAGATAATAAATTAAAAAATCTAAAAATAGCTTTGAATCGGCAGTTAGATAATAAATAAAAAAATAGCTTTGAATCGGCAGTTAGATAATAAATTAAAAAATCTAAAAATAGCTTTGAATCGGCAGTTAGATAATAAATAAAAAATAGCTTTGAATCGGCAGTTAGATAATAAATTAAAAAATCTAAAAATAGCTTTGAATCGGCAGTTAGATAATAAATTAAAAAATCTAAAAATAGCTTTGAATCGGCAGTTAGATAATAAATTAAAAAATCTAAAAATAGCTTTGAATCGGCAGTTAGATAATAAATAAAAAAATAGCTTTGAATCGGCAGTTAGATAATAAATTAAAAAATCTAAAAATAGCTTTGAATCGGCAGTTAGATAATAAATAAAAAAATAGCTTTGAATCGGCAGTTAGATAATAAATTAAAAAATCTAAAAATAGCTTTGAATCGGCAGTTAGATAATAAATTAAAAAATCTAAAAATAGCTTTGAATCGGCAGTTAGATAATAAATAAAAAAATAGCTTTGAATCGGCAGTTAGATAATAAATTAAAAAATCTAAAAATAGCTTTGAATCGGCAGTTAGATAATAAATTAAAAAATAGCTTTGAATCGGCAGTTAGATAATAAATTAAAAAATAGCTTTGAATCGGCAGTTAGATAATAAATAAAAAAATCTAAAATAGCTTTGAATCGGCAGTTAGATAATAAATAAAAAAATCTAAAATAGCTTTGAATCGGCAGTTAGATAATAAATAAAAAAATAGCTTTGAATCGGCAGTTAGATAATAAATAAAAAAATAGCTTTGAATCGGCAGTTAGATAATAAAAAAAAAAAATCTAAAATAGCTTTGAATCGGCAGATAAAATCGTTTCAGAAAATTCTAAATTAGAATAGAACTACATGTTTTTTAGGTAGCAATGTTCTTTTGAAACTACATGGAAACATCCTAAACTGTATAATATAATATAGCTTGGAATCGGCAGTTACATTTTAAATAATAAAAATAGATTGGAATCGGCAGTTAAATAATGAATAATAAATTAAAAAATAGCTTTGAATCGGCAGTTAAATTTTTTTATTTTATAAATTGCTTTGAATCGGCAATTAAAAATTTTTTTTTTAAACAATTATAGCTTTGAATCGGCAGTTAAATTAAAAAAATAATAATCTAAAAATAGCTTTGAATCGGCAGATCAAATTTTTTAGGTAGCAACGTTCTTTTGAAACTACATGGAAACATCCTAAACTGTAAATGACCATAAAACCTATGACTTAAACTATTTTGCCATTCAAGTTTTGACAAAAACAATTTTTATAAATGATAAACCTCACGTTTCAGCCTAATAAATTATTATGCATGTTATATAACTGGCAGATGGGCTGAATGAAAATGCAAATTCACTCTAAAAGTAGGTGGCACTTATGGAAAAAGTAGAAATATGGAAAATTACCGCAGTTACTCCGGTACACAAAGCATCTCATACCACATAATGATATCTATGATTTTTTTTACTATCATCTCGCAACCATTTGCCTACAAGGTGCTGCGGCCACAACCCCCCCACTGGCTTTATCCCATCTGATTTTAAAATGGTTTGCATAACCCCAAATCAAATCCTGGCATACACACCTCCATGAACCAGGCTAAAAACTGTGATCGGAAACACATTTGCTGGAGTTTGGTGTAAATAGAGCCTGTGATAGCACTTACAAAGGTTTTTTTCTGCATCATGCATCTTAACAGGGAGTCCCACAGGGCTCTGTACTAGGCCAATCCCATGTTGTCTACAACAGAATGCTTGGATCTTTTTTGAAATTATATATATAGTTTATTATACCACTGCTACTAGGACTGCACACCTCAACATACCGTACATCAACTCTAAATTTAACCTGTTTTAACGTTCGCATAATTTTATCTGATTCTACTTTTTTCCAAATAATCATCTAAACAACTTCTGCATGCAACAAAATATTTATATATAGTGTCACACGATCCACAATATATCAGATTTCCATATTTCAGTTGAGTTAAATTCACTATGAAATCAAAATGGACAATTCTTGTTTTTTTTTCATGGAATATTGCAGCATTTTAAATTATTTATGCACATTATTTTTTTAAATGCACGTGCCTCGTACCTTTAATAACTTTATTTTTCAGTCCTGTTCCACATACATACTATGAACTTGTTGAACTATGTAACTGTACACCCTATGATACCTGGGTACTAACTAAGTACACGTATTGTAATAAAGTGCAACCCTATCAGTGACATTTCTTTTCTTCTCTGATCACATGTTTACGGTCTATGGTGTTTACTGGTGCCAGCCCAGGGCGAGGAGGAGAACTGTCAATCACATGAGATCCACCAACCGCAAACCATCCAACCAACTCCCTATGGACAAAATCAAGCCCGACCCACCTGACCCACCCAACCTAACCCACATTTGTACTTTTTACAGAAGCCGTTCCACTCGAATACACTTCGCATTACTTTGTTTCATGCTGACGTAAAGAGTCAAAGATCAAGTGCCACAAGAGGGTAATGAATGGCATTTAAATATAATTGCATAGTGAAATCCTTTCAAATGAAGAACAATTAAAACAATGACAGGGTAACTCACCAAGCCCATTCTCAAACTTGTTTGACTCCTCTCCATGAATAAAGCCAGTCAATTCTGGAAACTATAATTATAAAGCAAGAATGATTAGCCCTCAACACAAACTGATCAATGTGACTACAATGAATTTGGATCTCAATGAAAGGTTTGTTTTTAAGAACCTGGGCACAAACATCATGGCGAATCATTTCCTGGATCACCACATCAGCAAGCGTCTTGAAGTCCTGGAGGAATTTTTTGTTTTTGTCAGCTCCGGTCTTTTCCTGCACGAGGAGCTCAAAAAGAGACGCTTCTTGACGACAGACGCGCGCCACATTTGCGGCTTTCTCTGCCACGCTCAGGAGCGACCGCAGCAACTCTGCCATACTGGAGACCTGGGAATCACACACACATAACATCTGCTGTATAAATCTCATAGTCATAATGATGCTGCTCAACCCCTTAAAGGAGAACTCCGGTCAATTTTAACATTGAGCTATTTTTTTTGTAAATTTGGAGTGCTGTCAATACAGAGAACAACGACAAAAATCGGTGTTGCCTACACTGTGTTATCCTCTTTTTAAAATTTGCACCCTGTTGACTTCAATGGGGCAAGTTTTAAACCTGCTTTTAGCCTCTTAGCATTCTTGATGTGTCATACAAGTGCCCAGCCATGTTGAGTGATTCTTTTAGAGTGAACACGAGTGAATCTGACTGCAGTAGATGTGAAAGATATGAAAAAAATGATGTTATTTCAGCCAGCGCAAATACCTGTATTTACTTCCTGTTTTCGGTCGAAGTCCAAAGTAGTCGATAGTCGAGTTCACGCGTGAAATCGACTATATTTTTTCCAAAGGTGGTTTCTGTCATTTGCTGTCGTTTTTATCACGCTGATGTAAGTTCAAGTGTCTGTTTTTGAAATAAGTTTGTTTTTAGTTAGTTACGTGATGCTATAAAAACAGTGGTGCAATGTCATGATTGACAGCTGTGATTGACAGGTTCTCGGAGCGAAGTAGTCACTGAAGCACCAACTGACTTTTTTTCGGGATCTTCGGAGGACTGAGGAGATTGTATTTACTTTATTTTAAATACAATTGTCGTACTGCAATCAACAAACATAAAAATTGGAGCAGGAGCGGAGGAACAGAGCAGACATAGGCCACTTGAAAAGTGCAGGGAGAGAGCATTCTGGGAGAGTGAGGGCGGGGCGTTGATTACGCGTCATTACTTCCTGCTCGCTACCGCGCAGGTCTGGTCCCGAGATCGCTACCGCGCAGGTCTGGTCCCGAGATCGCTACCGCGCAGGTCTGGTCCCGAGATCGCTACCGCGCAGGTCTGGTCCCGAGATCGCTACCGCGCAGGTCTGGTCCCGAGATCGCTTCCGCGCAAAAAACGTAAAAAATAAAACTTAAATTGTGCAAACTCGTTGCCTTAATTTAATTAAGTAAGCATAACTTAATCCATTAAAATTTTGTCAACTTAATTCTATCTGTGATCTGAAGAAGTGTACTCCCATAGTGCATTGGGGCATGAATAAATTAATTGCTTTATTTTACTATTTTTGCCTTTATTTTACCTTTACAATTTTATTTGCTATCGTTATTGGGGTTATACTGACAAGAGATAGCAAATAAAATTGTAATGGTATAATTAATAAAAAAAAAAAAAACGTGTTACCATTGTTGTGGTTTGCATGCTGAATGTTGAAGTCTGTGTGTGACTCAAGAAAATGGCAAGACACTGTCACAAATATAGAGGGATTATATCAACCCAATTAAAAGTTTATGCCATAAGTGTTAGGAATAAAATGTTAAAATATCATTATTATACATTAAAGTTTTTTTTTTTTTTTTAAGTATGTCAGTTTCAACACTAAATAGGTCAAGAGAAAATCAGGTCAAGCTTCAAAAATATATTATCAACCTAAAAAAGATCTCCAACTGGGACAAAACCTTTTAAAATCATGACGAACACCGGAGGACAATGACAGACTAGATGTCTTTGTGCAAATCAAATCAAATCACAAGAAAATGCCTCACAGATGTCTAGCACATGAGTTTACTGAGTGTCATGCGGGCGGCTCATGCCTATATAGTTATAGCGAAGAGATTTGATATGCCATCATAACACTGAAGACAAATGTAATGTAAAGTGAATTTAAACAGTTAGTGTATTGTATGAATGTACAAATGCATGCTGCTTGTTCAACTTTGGACTCAAATATTGGGATTGGTGCAAATAAATGCAAATAGACATGCAAATGTATGACATCAATACATAGTGATGATATCAGGATATACTTAAAACGATATTTTGATGATTACTTTGAAAAGCAATTCACAGCTGTGGTGAACGTCTATAGACATTTCACAGAATGTCACATTGTTTACATCACCTTTAGACACGCAAAAACAAAAGACACAGAGACAGAACACATAAGCACGTATATGTGAAGCAGTCTCTCTCTCTCTCACTCACACACACACACACACACACACACACACACACACACACACACACACACACACACACACACACACACACACACACACATCTGTATAGAATCACTTGTATGTATCATTGACTTGTATTATTATTATTGGACTTGTATTATTACTGGATATAACTAACATTAACAAATAAAGTAAACGCAGAACAATTGCAGCTCATACCGTTAAAATGAATCCGCAGGGTTGTCCTCGAGTTGAAGTCGCGCGCTTCCTGTATGTCACTGTAACCGAATCTGCTCCTGCTGTGTCTGAGGGCGCGCGCACACATCATCTCAGAAGCGTGACCTGCGGCAAGATAAACGGAAGCGCCTCGGAAATGAGCGCATTTCCCCGCCTTTCCACTCCACACGTCATTCGCATGCACGATTGTCGCATTCTTCTTCTTCTTCTTCTACCTTCTTGTTACTGGCCGCTCACTCCATAGGAGTATTACCGCCACCTACTGTACATCCTACATGGGTGATGCATCTATATATTCCATAGACAATATTCCTTTTTATTTTATATCGCATTCTTCTTCTTCTTCTTCTTTGGTGTTTATTGGCGGTTGGCAACCTCGAGTGTCGCATTCGCCCCCTCGCACGGAACTTTGAGATGGTAAAATTAATGAATGTAATGCATTAATGAAATATATCCCCACAAAACAAATGATCCTCAATACATCTAAAATAAAAACACAGTCGATTTGTTAGAGCTAATCTATAAAAATATGTATTTAATAATTATAAAAATAAAAAATCTGCTCTGATTATTAATAACAGAAATATCGTTAACAGAATAAAGTGTTAAAATATTGGTAATTCTAGCTTCGCGCTCATAGTTTTGATTATAATACATCACAACCGGTCAACCGGTCGCATACGGTCTAACGTTAACCGCAGAAGTTCAGATATTTCAACGCAACGCATCCGAAGCTCAAATCGGATCCGAAATTTCCATACGCAAATGATCGAAACAGAGCCGTTAAATATGGCGGTCTATAGGAGTGTCGTAACTTTGTTTTTCAACAGCTCTGGATCGGAACCATAGACAGTATATAAAATCGGAACTCATGAAGTAGAGCCCTGCGCGGGACTGTTTTCTTCATCCCGCTCCCGCCCGCGCCCGCCGAATTTCTGACCATTACCGCCCGCTCCCGCAACATATGTGTTACACTCCCGCCCGCTCCCGCAATATGCATGTCCACTCCCGCCCGCACCCGCAAAACTCTGAGAATCTATTCCCGCACAATAATAGAGATGCACTGATTTTGTGTCTTCTCCCGTCCCGCAGGAAAAAACACGCATTTGTATTGCTTTTATTAAAGAGATTCATGCGGTTGTTTGTTTCGTTTCCCTGGCCTGCATGCATTCTGACGCACTGGTCAGGAAGACGAATAGTCGGGGACATCTAAAACGCTTAGGCTACCGCGCGTTTCTTTAGACATTTGTCACAATGAACAAAGTCCAGTTCCTTTCCATCTTTATCAAAAACAATTGAGAAACTTCTCCAAATGTCAGACTTGCCTTGCGCTTAGGTTTTGTGCTGTAAATACCTAGTTTGAGGTTCTTTTCTACATCATTTATTGACATCTCCATCATGTCGCTAGGCAACCTCCCTATCCCGCGGTGTTTTTTTTAGCCGCCCGTTCCCGCCCGCAGCAAAGTTCAAACCGCCCGCTCCCGCGAGATTTGCGTTGGGTCCCGCGGGACCCGGCGGGACTCAATCCCAATGCAGCCCTCTATCATGAAGCTCCCGTACTCCATTGGAAATAAATGTCGCGTCAGTGCGCTCAGCCGCTTCTGTGGTGAACATAAAGCCCGCCTACTTTGATTTGATTGGTCATCTCAATTATTCTGACATTGACGGGCAGTGACGGACCAATGATCGAGGCTCAGATGAACACACACACACACACCCTGTCCTCTGTTTCTGACGTGCGCTCGGTGCGAAGCTATTTGGACGTGTGTGTGTGTGTGTGTGTGTGTGTGTGTGTGTGTGTGTGTGTGTGTGTGTGTGTGTGTGTGTGTGTGTGTGTGTGTGTGTGCCGCACGTATATTATATTAATTTGAAACAGCAACCCAGAATATTTGTCACAAGCATTGATTAAAACAATGATGACAATAATCCAGGGGCGTAATTTGTGTGGGGGGGGGGGGGGGGGTAACCCCCCCAATATTTAAATCTATGCATTACAACCCCCCCACAACCCCCCCAATATTTATACCATGATCACATGAAAACCCCCCCAATGTTCAAACCAAATCTACGCTCTTGAAATAATCTCATGAAAAAAAAACGACTTAACTTCTGGACCTTAGGCAGTGAGTTCTAACCACCCGAACCCGGGCTTTGGGGGAGTAAGATTTTAAAAAAGAAAGGAATCAATATTTTTATTAAATTATTAGTAAATTATTAGTAAATACATAATGTTACAACATATTTATATTTTAAATAAATTATGTTCTTTTGAAATTACAATTCATCATAAAATCCTGAAAAAAAATTAACCATGGTTTCCACAACAATATTAGCCTAAGCCTCAAACACGTTTTCAGCATTGATAATAATGAGAACCATTGTTAATAACTAAGCATTTGAGCAGCAAATCAGCATATTAGAATGATTACTACTGGGGTAATGGTGCTGAAAATTCAGCTTTGACCACAGTTAAAAGGCTACATTCAAACAGTTATTTTAAATTTATATAAATATTTCATAATATTACGTTTTTTCTGTATTTTTGATCGATTAAATGCATCATGTTGAGACTTCTTTCTAAAGCAAAAACAAAAAAAAAACATTAAAGGAATAATTTAATAAATTAAAACTCTGTCATTATTTACTCACCCTCAAGTTGTTTCAAACCTGTATTAATTTCTTTCTTCTGCTGAACACAAAATACATTTTGGAGAATGTCGGTAACCAGACAATTGATGGACATCATTGACTTCAATGGTAGGAAAGGGGAAAAAGTAAGTCAATGGGGTCCATCAATTGTCTGGTTACCGACATTCTTCAAAACATCTTCTTTTTGTGTTCAGCAGAAGAAATAATTTCATACAGGTTTGAAACAACTTGAGGGTGAGTAAATAATGACAGAGTTTTAATTCTTAAGTGAACTATTCCTTTAATGTTTTTTTTTATATTCCAAATTTTGACCACCAGTGTGTTCTTGAAAAACAAAAATAATGATTGTTTTACTTTTAATGTAAGGTTAAGTAAGGCTTCAAATCAATAGTATCTGTATTTTTATGCAGCCATGTTTGTCTGTAAATCTTGATATTTTCAATAAAAAATAAAAATAAAAATAGTATCTGTATTTCGCTCCAGTTCGGTTGATGGCGGTAAAGCACCGAACAGCCACTGTCAACAGCCAATAACACTCAAGAAGAACAACCAAACTGTGGCGGCAGATCTCCATACTGTCTATGCAGATCTCAGGTCAGCCGCTGAGCCACAATTATCCTGTCCAGTATGGAAGGCCAAAAGGGACAAAACCTGTGAAACTGACGCGTTAACACGCATTTACGCGTTAACACGCAATTTAAGCGTTAACACCGATTTACGGGTTAACACATAATGACGTGTTAACACGTAAATGCGTGTTAACGCGTAAATATGCTACAGTAGGAGTGTAGGCTACATGAAAATACTATTTGAAGGAAATGTGTAATTATCCAAACAAAACTTTGTGATTGTGAAAATGGTCATGACTTTCAGAGGCTTATTTAAAATATGCTGTACTTATATGTAGGCTATATGCCTAGTTTTAACAGATGAAAAGTACATTGTTGAACATGTATTTCACATTAAAAACTGGTATTTACAAGCTTTCTCTGTGTTTGAGCAGCAACCCAGCAGGTGGTGCTAATGTCCCAAAAATGTATTTACGCGTTAACACGCATTTACATGTTAACACGTCATTATGTGTTAACCCGTAAATCGGTGTTAACGCTTAAATTGCGTGTTAACGCGTAAATGCGTGTTAACGCGTCAGTTTCACAGGTTTTGTCCCTTTTGGCCTTCCATAAGTCGGTGGAGAGCAACTGCGCTCGACTGCAGAATCCGACAGGCGTGCCTTACGCTCGCGAGAGATTTTTGACATACGTCAGCATGACATCAGAGCCAGGCGGCCCGCACTCGGACAGATTTCTAACCGGCATGCATCTCACGGTGATCACCGGTGATCGCATAATAAAACGCAAAGCCTCCGTGGAGATGACAGATATAATGCAGTGACTGAACGTGAGCTAATCTGATAAATATCGACAAACAGAAAAGACATTATATCAAACATTATTAGGACAGCGTATTTACGACTACTTACCAACATCTGGCACACCACGTGAACCAACTGATGCCAAATATCGCGATGTGTTCGGAACGAGACTTCTTCAGCGCGATTTCCTACTGATAAAATATAATTAAAAAAATATTAATAAACAGCATAGCAATGTGATTGCAAGAAAATGAGACAAAATTAGCTTCCCTGGCAATCAGACCGAAACAATATAATTAAAAGAAATACATAAACCATGATAAGATCTCTCTTTACTGAAAAGTCTTTCAAAAATCTATCTTTACTGGATTCGTGGCGCTACTTTAATAGTAATTCATTTGAATATACATGGAGCAATGCGTCTAAGTCTTTAAAATCGAGAATTGACCTATTTCTTATTTCACCCAGTCTGCTACAACATGTTCAAGATATCTCCCATCATTATGCGGCCTTTTCAGATCACCTTCTGATCGAGCTGCATGTCTTTACAGACTGTTCGTAAACCCAGCTGCCTCCGTGGATATTGGAAACTTAACAACTCTTAGAAGATAACATTTGTACAACAAATTTTTTTGAAACATTAGCCTCCAATATCTTTAATCCAGAGGAATCAGTTTATGCATCTAAATGGGAGTTATTTAAATTCAAATCCAGAGAATTGGCTATGAGAAGTATAAGAAATAAAAAAAAAGACAGAAATTGTAAAGAAACAGATCTATTAAACAAAATTGATACTCTTTGGAAAGTTCAGACACTCTCTCAAACACAGGAGAGTGAGCTCCAGTCCTTAAAACTAAAACTTGATGACTTGTATATTAGCAAGACTAATGGAGCTTTTGTGCGTTCAAGAGCTAGATGGATAGAAAAGGGAGAGAGGAATGCAGCCTATTTTTATATTGCAGCTCCCCAATATATGAAAATAAGGACCCGGTAAGAGTCCGGGTCCAGATGGGCTTTCAGTTGAATTTGACCAACACCTTTGGAAGGTATTGGAAGATCCCCCTTTCTTACTGTTTAATGAATGTATATTAAAAAAGGATTTGGTCACAACTATGAAACAAGGATTCATTTCCCTGATTCCTAAACCAGATAAAGATGCCCATAATATAGATAATTGGAGACCTATCACTTTATTACATACAGACTATAAATTGTTTGCACTAGTATATGCAAAAAGATTAAAATCCGGATTAAATCAAATCATTAATGAGACTCAAACAGGTTTCATGAAAAATAGACACATTAGTAATAACATTCGCCTTATAATTGACCTTCTAGACTATTCTGATCAAATTGATTCAGGGGCTCTTATTGTGTGGTTAGATTGTTGTAAAGCCTTTGACACCATCAAACACGGCTTCTTACTCCATTCACTGAAAGTTTTTGGTTTTGGCAATAATTTCATTGATATTATAGAAATGTTTTATAAAGATATTAATAGCTCTATTATTATGTCAAAATCTCAAGGAAAATTAGATTTCTCAGTTCATCACCCGCCCCTTTAATTAATTGCCGTCTCATAAAGTTCGGACTGTACAATAAATATCTTGTTTAGCCTACATTTGTTTTTTTTACAAGTTAAATTATAACGAGAGGATTTGAGTGTGCAGATCTCAGCACTGGGCAAAAACTCTGGCGTTTTGAGTGGTGAGGGAATTCGAACTAAAACTTATGCAGCCCTACTTTTGTGCTTACTCTTATTCTTCGAGAAAAACTTTCAGGCTAACTAATGTTTTAATGTACACTTCATAACAAACGTTTAAAAAAATGTTAGTTTGAATAAAAATCACCCCCAGGAAAACTGTTTTATTTGATCATCTTTTAATGTCCATACAGTATCCCTGCTGTCCCTCACACCCCAGTGCACGATCCAAAAACGGGTCAATGATGATTTTTTTTCTCATTTTTTATTTTTTCTTAAACACTTCTTGCTCTTGTTGGCCTTCGTCTTGGTTCGACTCGCATCGTCAGAATTTTGAAATGCAGCTGCCGATGCAAGCCGATGAAAGCCCCCAATCTGGTTGGGAAAATTACAAAAGAAAAGAAAATGATTGACCAAAAACATCTTTAAATCTTTACTGTACCTCATTTTCATTTTAAAAATCATATCAACAACAAATACAGATTCCTTCAAGAATGGCAGAAGTATTTGAGCATTAATATTTACCATGTCCAACTGCTGGATGGGGTCTGTAATGTGGGACGCACTCTCATGACCACCTGTGAGCCTGTCGTACACCTTCTGGATCCCGGCCGCAATCTGAGAATCCGGGAGCTCCTCGGCTTGCGGTTCGTCATGTTGTAGTTTCTGTAAAACACACGAATAGTCTGTAATCTTATGAGACAGAACTGTACAGAAGACATATGTACCACAGTGACATCAGTGTGTGTTTTTGTGTATAAATGTATGTGTGTGTTTGTGTGTATTTACAGATTCTTCTATTCCGGCACATATGCTCGTAAGCAATGCCCTTTGCTGAACCAGTTGTCTTGTCAGTTGCAGGTTTTCAAGGTCGGATTCCTTTGTTTCCTCCATTAATTTCTTTTTTTCCTGCTCCTGCGCTTCCCTCATCCCGGCCATCTCTTCTCGCACTTCCACTGCCTGACATTTACTTTTTGAAGTGTTCTTCAGTTCAAATGGCATTAAATAAGGGGAAAGAGAGAGAAAGATGGGAACATTAGTATAGAGTACTTTAGATATAAAGATGGGGATAATGTACAATTCCAAGAAATGCACCTTGTCTTTAAACATAAAAAAATATATAAATCAATAACTTTATGCAGATATTTTCTGCCCAATCGTTCA
This sequence comes from Phoxinus phoxinus, assembly GCF_949152265.1. NCBI lineage: Eukaryota > Metazoa > Chordata > Actinopteri > Cypriniformes > Leuciscidae > Phoxinus > Phoxinus phoxinus. Next base: position 4,553,618 of record NC_136897.1, read on the forward strand.
GAAAACTGACAATTGAACCGCACATCAAATAAGACCAAGCCAAACTTGCGATGTGATTGGCTCTTCTAATTGTAAGGTGGGACTATTAGCCTATTATTAGTATAATACTATGACTACCTTTCCAGACTTTTTTGCCTCTCTCTTCTCCCATTCTTTTTTCTTCTCCATGAAGGCATCATATTCTGCTTGTAGCTTTCTCATGTTTTGTTCATAAATACGAGTCTGTGCTTGGTCAGACGCTGCTGCTTGTAAGTCACGGTCAATGGCCTCATTTTCCTGGAGAGAAAGACAAAAAGGGGGTTACTGATGATATTGAAGTCCGTTTACACATTCATTATCTATGGAGTTGTTTCAGAATGTCGCCTTACTTGCAACTTCTCCTCATGCGCCGCCTTTGCTCTCTTGATTTTTTCCTCTTTTATTTCTACCTTCTTCTCTCTTTCTTTTAGACGTTCTTCCCTCATATCCAACTCCTGACAACAGCACACACAAGATAGAGCACTTTACACTCATTTAAACTGGAACAGCCAAAATGTGAATATATATATATATATATGTTTTATACTACCACCTTTTCCAGAGCATCCATTGCCCTGGTCTCACTCTCAGCGTCCTCATATACATCTGAAAGCCGCATTGCGATTGTCCTCTCATCTGGCAGATCCACACCCAAATCCTTCCTATATCTGAAAATATGATCAATCTCTGAGTACACTCAATTCACTCGGAGGGCTTGACACTTACTTTTCAGTGTTTTTTGGCTTAATAAGGGGATAGTATTCAATTCAATTCACATTTATTTGTATAGTGCTTTTCACAATACACATCGTTTTAAAGCAGAAAATGCCACATTACAATTAGAGTGATCTGTTATCAGAGGTAACTGTCTAAGTTATGCATTCCAGAAATGTACTAAATCAGTCAGCGAAATATGTATTAGCCTAATTTAAACAATGTAATAATTTAATGCAGAAACAATGAGCTCATAAAAGTAATGAATACTTGTTTGTTAACAAATGATTTTGACATTTAGAAAATGTAGCATCTGTAACAAACTGTATATAGGCATTTGATGGTGTAGCATTTTTTGAATGATAATTGGTAACGTTTTTCTTTTTTTTCTTTTTTTTTTTACAATGATAACGTTAACGCTCTCAGAAAAAAAAGTAACCTAAAATTAGCTACAAAACACAAGCGTGGTTCACTTGTTGGTACCTAAATGGTAGGCCTACATATTAGAAATTTTTTAAAGTTTACCGTCCCAGTGACAGTTTTTACCAATAGAGTTCAGTGGAAATAGCTTGAAACGCATCCGTTAACGTTAATCTCTGAAACCGAATCTCAGCTGTTATAACGACGACACATTAAATTAATACTTGCTTCCCAAAAAAACGGTTTAGGCTGCAATAAGTAATACATAATGTATAAAGTAGGCTATACTTACAATTCCATTCCTTTTTGGAAAGCCTTGTTTCGATCGAAACTCATCTTCGTATAGGCTAACGTTAGACTAACAACAAGTTACAACAAACTTTCTGCTGGCGTGATTTAAACTTTCAAAAAATGCCAAAACATATGATTACATTAACAGACCTTATGTAGCCCCGCCCCTTCAAATCAGTGTAACTAATAGCTGTGTAAGGCAAGCATATTAATACTAGGCTATAAATTAAATATTTTTTGTTGTATGGATCAGTAGCCTAAATAGCTAATCTGTTCAAATGTAACGTCTATTATTCCATACTGTCTGTATTGTATATGTATTATTCAGATCGTCTCAGTCAAATGCAATTTGTTGTCTACATTTATATACAAATTATAAAAAATAAAATAAATGTAAGCTGCAAGCAGCATTTATCGGTGTTCAAGCAGTTAAGGCCTTTAAGCACAAAAGCATCAAAAGACATTCAGTTTTATTTAGCAAGCATTTAACCACTGACAAAATCCTCAGCGCGATTTCCTACTGATAAAATATAATTTAAAAAAATCAATAAACAGCATAGCAATGTGATTGCAAGAAAATGATACAAAATTAGCTTCCCTGGCAATCAGACCGAAATAATATAATTACTGTAAAAGAAATACATAAACCATGATAAGATCTCGTGAATAAATGTTGATTAAACAGCTTCTAAGAATCGTGCTGTGAACACGAAATACGCTTCCCATTGAAATACATTATTAGTTTAAAAACGTGATGATATCACGAAAATAACGAGTCCGTGTCACGAATCAATAGATTAAATTACGTGACCATATCACGAACTGCCGTGAGACTGAATATTACCGTCACGGAACAGCTGTGCCCACTGACCAGAATTATCGATCAAACGACAACAGAACAATGCAATATCAATTTAAAATCACTTTTAAAAATAAATATTTAAAGTGAAGTATAGCCTACTTTTTAAAGTAAACCCAGAATAAAGCGATACGTTTCCAAATTATAAAACGACGCCAATTGGGGGAGCGCAGGTGTTGGTGGACCACGGATGCTGCCTTTCATTGACTTACATAGGCATCACTTCCGTGGGCCAATCACGGAACTTTCGGCGATAAATTGACACAGATTTTGAGTTAAGGGTCCGTGTTCATTTCACGGAATTCTGTGAGACCAGGTTGGCAAAAATCTATCTTTACTGGATTCGTGGCGCTACTTTAATAGTAATTCATTTGAATATACATGGAGCAATGCGTCTAAGTCTTTAAAATCGAGAATTGACCTATTTCTTATTTCACCCAGTCTGCTACAACATGTTCAAGATATCTCCCATCATTATGCGGCCTTTTCAGATCACCTTCTGATCGAGCTGCATGTCTTTACAGACTGTTCGTAAACCCAGCTGCCTCCGTGGATATTGGAAACTTAACAACTCTTAGAAGATAACATTTGTACAACAATTTTTTTTGAAACATTAGCCTCCAATATCTTTAATTCAGAGAAATCAGTTTATGCATCTAAATGGGAGTTATTTAAATTCAAATCCAGAGAATTGGCTATGAGAAGTATAAGGAATTTTAAAAAAAGACAGAAATTGTAAAGAAACAGATCTATTAAACAAAATTGATACTCTTTGGAAAGTTCAGACACTCTCTCAAACACAGGAGAGTGAGCTCCAGTCCTTAAAACTAAAACTTGATGACTTGTATATTAGCAAGACTAATGGAGCTTTTGTGCGTTCAAGAGCTAGATGGATAGAAAAGGGAGAGAGGAATGCAGCCTATTTTTATATTGCAGCTCCCCAATATATGAAAATAAGGACCCGGTAAGAGTCCGGGTCCAGATGGGCTTTCAGTTGAATTTGACCAACACCTTTGGAAGGTATTGGAAGATCCCCCTTTCTTACTGTTTAATGAATGTATATTAAAAAAGGATTTGGTCACAACTATGAAACAAAGATTAATTTCCCTGATTCCTAAACCAGATAAAGATGCCCATAATATAGATAATTGGAGACCTATCACTTTATTAAATACAGACTATAAATTGTTTGCACTAGTATATGCAAAAAGATTAAAATCCGGATTAAATCAAATCATTAATGAGACTCAAACAGGTTTCATGAAAAATAGACACATTAGTAATAACATTCGCCTTATAATTGACCTTCTAGACTATTCTGATCAAATTGATTCAGGGGCTCTTAGTGTGTGGTTAGATTGTTGTAAAGCCTTTGACACCATCGAACACGGCTTCTTACTCCATTCACTGAAAGTTTTTGGTTTTGGCAATAATTTCATTGATATTATAGAATTTTTTTATAAAGATATTAATAGCTCTATTATTATGTCAAAATCTCAAGGAAAATTAGATTTCTCAGTTCATCACCCGCCCCTTTAATTAATTGCGGTCTCATAAAGTTCTGACTGTACAATAAATATCTTGTTTAGCCTACATTTGTTTTTTTTACAAGTTAAATTATAACGAGAGGATTTTTGAATGTGCAGATCTCAGCACTGGGCAAAAACTCTGGCGTTTTGAGTGGTGAGGGAATTCGAACTAAAACTTATGCAGCCCTACTTTTGTGCTTACTCTTATTCTTCGAGAAAAACTTTCAGGCTAACTAATGTTTTAATGTGCACTTCATAACAAACGTTTAAAAAAATGTTAGTTTGAATAAAAATCACCCCCAGGAAAACTGTTTTATTTGATCATCTTTTAATGTCCATACAGTATCCCTGCTGTCCCTCACACCCCAGTGCACGATCCAAAAACGGGTCAATGATGATTTTTTTTTCTCATTTTTTATTTTTTCTTAAACACTTCTTGCTCTTGTTGGCCTTCGTCTTGGTTCGACTCGCATTGCCAGAATTTTGAAAGGCAGCTGCCGATGCAAGCCGATGAAAGCCCCCAATCTGGTTGGGAAAATTACAAAAGAAAAGAAAATGATTGACCAAAAACATCTTTAAATCTTTACTGTACCTCATTTTCATTTTAAAAATCATATCAACAACAAATACAGATTCCTTCAAGAATGGCAGAAGTATTTGAGCATTAATATTTACCATGTCCAACTGCTGGATGGGGTCTGTAATGTGGGACGCACTCTCATGACCACCTGTGAGCCTGTCGTACACCTTCTGGATCCCGGCCGCAATCTGAGAATCCGGGAGCTCCTCGGCTTGCGGTTCGTCATGTTGTAGTTTCTGTAAAACACACGAATAGTCTGTAATCTTATGAGACAGAACTGTACAGAAGACATATGTACCACAGTGACATCAGTGTGTGTTTTTGTGTATAAATGTATGTGTCTGTTTGTGTGTATTTACCAATTCTTCTATTCCGGCACATATGCTCGTAAGCAATGCCCTTTGCTGAACCAGTTGTCTTGTCAGTTGCAGGTTTTCAAGGTCGGATTCCTTTGTTTCCTCCATTAATTTCTTTTTTTCCTGCTCCTGCGCTTCCCTCATCCTGGCCATCTCTTCTCGCACTTCCACTGCCTGACATTTACTTTTTAAAGTGTTCTTCAGTTCAAATGGCATTAAATAAGGGGAAAGAGAGAGAAAGATGGGAACATTAGTATAGAGTACTTTAGATATATAATAAAAAAAATATATAAATCAATAACTTTATGCAGATATTTTCTGCCCAATCGTTCAGAAAACTGAAAATTGAACCGCACATCAAATAAGACCAAGCCAAACTTGCGATGTGATTGGCTCTTCTAATTGTAAGGTGGGACTATTAGCCTATTATTAGTATAATACTATGACTACCTTTCCAGACTTTTTTGCCTCTCTCTTCTCCCATTCTTTTTTCTTCTCCATGAAGGCATCATATTCTGCTTGTAGCTTTCTCATGTTTTGTTCATAAATACGAGTCTGTGCTTGGTCAGACGCTGCTGCTTGTAAGTCACGGTCAATGGCCTCATTTTCCTGGAGAGAAAGACAAAAAGGGGGTTACTGATGATATTGAAGTCCGTTTACACATTCATTATCTATGGAGTTGTTTCAGAATGTCGCCTTACTTGCAACTTCTCCTCATGCGCCGCCTTTGCTCTCTTGATTTTTTCCTCTTTTATTTCTACCTTCTTCTCTCTTTCTTTTAGACGTTCTTCCCTCATATCCAACTCCTGACAACAGCACACACAAGATAGAGCACTTTACACTCATTTAAACTGGAACAGCCAAAATGTGAATATATATATATATGTTTTATACTACCACCTTTTCCAGAGCATCCATTGCCCTGGTCTCACTCTCAGCGTCCTCATATACATCTGAAAGCCGCATTGCGATTGTCCTCTCATCTGGCAGATCCACACCCAAATCCTTCCTATATCTGAAAATATGATCAATCTCTGAGTACACTCAATTCACTCGGAGGGCTTGACACTTACTTTTCAGTGTTTTTTGGCTTAATAAGGGGATAGTATTCAATTCAATTCACATTTATTTGTATAGTGCTTTTCACAATACACATCGTTTTAAAGCAGAAAATGCCACATTACAATTAGTGATCTGTTATCAGAGGTAACTGTCTAAGTTATGAATTCCAGAAATGTACTAAATCAGTCAGCGAAATATGTATTAGCCTAATTTAAACAATGTAATAATTTAATGCAGAAACAATGAGCTCATAAAAGTAATGAATACTTGTTTGTTAACAAATGATTTTGACATTTAGAAAATGTAGCATCTGTAACAAACTGTATATAGGCATTTGATGGTTTCACATTTTTTGAATGATAATTGGTAAGTTTTTTTTTTTTTTTTTTACAATGATAACGTTAACGCTCTCAGAAAAAAAGTAACCTAATGTTAGCTACAAAACACAAGCGTGGTTCACTTAAAAAAGGGTAACGGTTAGGCCTACACCGTTGTAACGTTACCTAAAGAGTTTGTACCTCAAAAGGTAACTTACATGTTGGTACCTAAATGGTAGGCCTAGATATTAGAACAATTTTAAAGTTTACCGTCGCAGTGACAGTTTTTACCAATAGAGTTCAGTGGAAATAGCTTGAAACGCATCCGTTAACGTTAATCTCTGAAACCGAATCTCAGCTGTTATAACGACGACACATTAAATTAATACTTGCTTCCCAAAAAAACGGTTTAGGCTGCAATAAGTAATACATAATGTATAAAGTAGGCTATACTTACAATTCCATTCCTTTTTGGAAAGCCTTGTTTCGATCGAAACTCATCTTCGTATAGGCTAACGGTAGACTAACAACAAGTTACAACAAACTTTCTGCTGGCGTGATTTAAACTTTCAAAAAATGCCAAAACATATGATTACATTAACAGACCTTATGTAGCCCCGCCCCTTCAAATCAGTGTAACTAATAGCTGTGTAAGGCAAGCATATTAATACTAGGCTATAAATTAAATATTTTTTGTTGTATGGATCAGTAGCCTAAATAGGCTAATCTGTTCAAATGTAACGTACGTCTATTATTCCATACTGTCTGTATTGTATATGTATTATTCAGATCGTCTCAGTCAAATGCAATTTGTTGTCTACATTTATATACAAATTATCAAAAAATAAAATAAATGAAAGCTGCAAGCAGCATTTATCGGTGTTCAAGCAGTTAAGGCCTTTAAGCACAAAAGCATCAAAAGACATTCAGTTTTATTTAGCAAGCATTTAACCACTGACATCATAGATGGAAAAGACCATGATATAGGCTATTAGTGTGATTTTTCATGATTTACCATGTTCCAGTATGACTTACCATGAATCTAGCATGATTTACCATAGTTTACCATGATATACCAAGTTCTAGTATGATTCACCATGATTTACCCTGTTCTAGCGTGGTTTACAACAATTGAACACATTCTAGTATGATTTAATATGATTTTAGTATGATTTACCATAGTTTACCATGATTGATCTTAGTTTACCTTGATTTACCATGTTACAGGATGATTTACCATGATATACCACATTCTAGAATGATTTACCAGGATTCTAGCATGATTTACCTTATTTACTATGATTTACCACGTTTCTAGCAATTATGTGAAGCGTCAGAACAAATGAAGTGATAAACTGACAAAATATGATTGTGTTATAATAATAGTAATTGTTATATAAGGAATTTTTTAGTGTCTAAGTAAATATATGAATGCAAAAGCACATGTGAAAAGACTATTAATAAGTAGAATGTCCAGCAGAGGGCAGTAGAAGACCACTTATTGGCTCACTTTCATTTTACAAGTCTTGATTTTTACCAGTTTTTCCATGTTAACTCCATTATGCATGCTTACACACATATTACACGTCCATTATAATAACAAATATATAGCTTTAAGCATTTGTTTATTAGCCAATGCTGAAAGCTGATAAAAAGATTACAAATATAATCCTGCTGCTCTCTCTAGTGTTATTACAGCCTCCATCTTACAGTTGAAGTGATGAATGAATGGACATTTGGTTTCTCACTTATATTTCGGGAACGAGAAGGCGAAAGAAATCTGATTTATAGGCTTTTGAGTGTATTTTGACACGCCCATTTTCGAAATGACCCTGTTATAGCCATACGAAAAATGCAAAAGTTAAACTTTTTTTTTTGATAATTATTGATCTAAAGAGTCCAGAGAATTGAGAAGTCAGTTTCAGTTAGAGGAAAAACCTTTTCGTTTTTAGTACATCGTATTGTGTAAAAGTACCAAGTATGTAACAAGATATAGGTTGTTGTTGTTTTTTTTCAGTGTAGCATTACACAAGCTAACAACTGAAGAAAAAAAAGTTCCAAGAAAACAAACACTAAAATTAAAAGCTTAAAAATGCAACCAGATAAAACTGAATTGATGTTTGTTTATTTGATAGGATTACAATGGAGGTGTTTTTTTTCTATCATTGTTTGACATTACAAAATGTGTAGGCTACAGTACTTTCTTGGTTGATGCTAAATGTTCTCTGAACTCAAAAACACAGCCAAACATGTTCGGGAGAATGTCAAGGCACGTCATGTTATTGAGACCAGAACAAGGACCATAGAGGTCAGTCACAGTGTCACTTTGAGCAGAATTTCAAAGATCACATTAGCCGTCCATCACTAAGACTACAAACAGAGGTCAAGGGTCAGCAACATTTTTGGTGTACTCTAGTTTTAAAAGCAGACTACTCATAAATGCTGCAAAAAAAAACAAAAAAAAACAAACACAATGTCAGAAAACCACTTGTTGGTGTGTGATTATGGTTTCCAAAGTAGCATCACATCTTCATTGGCTTTGACATCCCATCTCTTCTGCTAAATATCCTAACATTAGTTTCTCCGTGGAGAATTCATGAGCACTGGCATGATTAAAGAATTGTAGCATAATAAAAACAGGAAGTTGATGTTACTCCTTATCCATTTATATTCCTCACAACATACACTATGATTCTACAAGGACTTTGATTTGAATCACATAAAGAGCTAACTCAAATAACAATACGACCAGGGAACATAATTTTTTCTCTCTCTCTTTCCATCCAATTGTTGACCTCCCAGAAAACTGGTTTAGAACCAGTCAGCTTCACAATCAAACATAATTTAAAATCCAAAGAGATCCTACGACAACAAAAACACGACACAGAATCAAAATAGAGTATAAAACAAGTCAAGGATTAGTGTAAGGATTTTGGTTGGACAGACAATATTACACCATCACGATCCCGTTCCTTTATGTCGGCATTATTCCGCTATTGCTTGCGAATTAAAAACACATCAGCGTTCCTTGAGCTAAGAAAATAAACTTACCTAATCAGACACTGGATTTCTCAAAATGCAAATATTATATTTCTAAATATTAACAACGTTCTAAAACATAAATAGGATATCTAAAAACAGTTGCAGCAGATGACGGCAGGTCTGTCGGTCATAAAAAGGTAAGACGTGGTCTGTGCGTCTCATATGTAGGGGTACTGAGGGACCCTCCGGGGACTGAGCTGATAGCTGTTGTACGCCCCGCTTCCTCTAGTGGTGCTGCTGGTGCTCGTGGTCACATAAGGGTGAGCGGGGTAATGTTGCTGGTAGTGGCCCGAGAGTCTGTGGACCACACCTCCTTTGGGATAAGACTGGCTGCATAGTGACTGGTGGGCGGGGCATGAATGGAGGGGGAGGAGCCCTGGACAAGCAGGAGGTGCTCCATGTGGGATGCGGGAGTGGGGTAGGTGTAGTGTACAGGCTGGGGGTGCTGGTGAACGAGGGCGCCTCCTGGAGACAGCAATGAGAGGAGGCCGGAGGGTACGTGACAGTGGTCTGGAAAAAGGAGATTTTACGTTTTAAGCGTTTTACATTATTACAAAATTAAGGATTAATTTTTGGCTTCAATTTCTCGAGAAAGAATCTTTCCCGTAGCGTCTTCGACGCAGTACGAGAGAACTCTCGTAACGTAAGAGAACTAATGTTACTGTGGTAAAAGCATGGTAAGTGTTGTTTTTACTGTGCTTCTACTACAAATACAACTTTGGAACTAATTGTACTACTTTAAACCTGATGTGAATATGATTAATTGATTGAAGGTCTAGGCCTGTAGCACGTCACGTGACAGACAGTGTTTAATCACCCTGTTTTGAATTAGAAAGCAATAAAACGCAAAGCCTCCGTGGAGATGACAGATATAATGCAGTGACTGAACGTGAGCTAATCTGATAAATATCGACAAACAGAAAAGACATTATATCAAACATTATTAGGACAGCGTATTTACGACTACTTACCAACATCTGGCACACCACGTGAACCAACTGATGCCAAATATCGCGATGTGTTCGGAACGAGACTTCTTCAGCGCGATTTCCTACTGATAAAATATAATTTAAAAAATATCAATAAACAGCATAGCAATGTGATTGCAAGAAAATGAGACAAAATTAGCTTCCCTGGCAATCAGACCGAAATAATATAATTAAAAGAAATACATAAACCATGATAAGATCTCGTGAATAAATGTTGATTAAACAGCTTCTAAGAATCGTGCTGTGAACACGAAATACGCTTCCCATTGAAATACATTATTAGTTTAAAAACGTGATGATATCACGAAAATAACGAGTCCGTGTCACGAATCAATAGATTAAATTACGTGACCATATCACGAACTGCCGTGAGACTGAATATTACCGTCACGGAACAGCTGTGCCCACTGACCAGAATTATCGATCAAACGACAACAGAACAATGCAATATCAATTTAAAATCACTTTTAAAAATAAATATTTAAAGTGAAGTATAGCCTACTTTTTAAAGTAAACCCAGAATAAAGCGATACGTTTCCAAATTATAAAACGACGCCAATTGGGGGAGCGCAGGTGTTGGTGGACCACGGATGCTGCCTTTCATTGACTTACATAGGCATCACTTCCGTGGGCCAATCACGGAACTTTCGGCGATAAATTGACACAGATTTTGAGTTAAGGGTCCGTGTTCATTTCACGGAATTCTGTGAGACCAGGTTGGCAAAAATCTATCTTTACTGGATTCGTGGCGCTACTTTAATAGTAATTCATTTGAATATACATGGAGCAATGCGTCTAAGTCTTTAAAATCGAGAATTGACCTATTTCTTATTTCACCCAGTCTGCTACAACATGTTCAAGATATCTCCCATCATTATGCGGCCTTTTCAGATCACCTTCTGATCGAGCTGCATGTCTTTACAGACTGTTCGTAAACCCAGCTGCCTCCGTGGATATTGGAAACTTAACAACTCTTAGAAGATAACATTTGTACAACAATTTTTTTTTTGAAACATTAGCCTCCAATATCTTTAATTCAGAGAAATCAGTTTATGCATCTAAATGGGAGTTATTTAAATTCAAATCCAGAGAATTGGCTATGAGAAGTATAAGGAATTTAAAAGAAAGACAGAAATTGTAAAGAAACAGATCTATTAAACAAAATTGATACTCTTTGGAAAGTTCAGACACTCTCTCAAACACAGGAGAGTGAGCTCCAGTCCTTAAAACTAAAACTTGATGACTTGTATATTAGCAAGACTAATGGAGCTTTTGTGCGTTCAAGAGCTAGATGGATAGAAAAGGGAGAGAGGAATGCAGCCTATTTTTATATTGCAGCTCCCCAATATATGAAAATAAGGACCCGGTAAGAGTCCGGGTCCAGATGGGCTTTCAGTTGAATTTGACCAACACCTTTGGAAGGTATTGGAAGATCCCCCTTTCTTACTGTTTAATGAATGTATATTAAAAAAGGATTTGGTCACAACTATGAAACAAGGATTCATTTCCCTGATTCCTAAAGCAGATAAAGATGCCCATAATATAGATAATTGGAGACCTATCACTTTATTAAATACAGACTATAAATTGTTTGCACTAGTATATGCAAAAAGATTAAAATCCGGATGAAATAAAATCATTAATGAGACTCAAACAGGTTTCATGAAAAATAGACACATTAGTAATAACATTCGCCTTATAATTGACCTTCTAGACTATTCTGATCAAATTGATTCAGGGGCTCTTATTGTGTGGTTAGATTGTTGTAAAGCCTTTGACACCATCGAACACGGCTTCTTACTCCATTCACTGAAAGTTTTTGGTTTTGGCAATAATTTCATTGATATTATAGAAATGTTTTATAAAGATATTAATAGCTCTATTATTATGTCAAAATCTCAAGGAAAATTAGATTTCTCAGTTCATCACCCGCCCCTTTAATTAATTGCGGTCTCATAAAGTTCTGACTGTACAATAAATATCTTGTTTAGCCTACATTTGTTTTTTTTACAAGTTAAATTATAACGAGAGGATTTGAGTGTGCAGATCTCAGCACTGGGCAAAAACTAGTTTTGAGTGGTGAGGGAATTCGAACTAAAACTTATGCAGCCCTACTTTTGTGTTTACTCTTATTCTTCGAGAAAAACTTTCAGGCTAACTAATGTTTTAATGTGCACTTCATAACAAACGTTTAAAAAAATGTTAGTTTGAATAAAAATCACCCCCAGGAAAACTGTTTTATTTGATCATCTTTTAATGTCCATACAGTATCCCTGCTGTCCCTCACACCCCAGTGCACGATCCAAAAACGGGTCAATGATGATTTTTTTTCTCATTTTTTATTTTTTCTTAAACACTTCTTGCTCTTGTTGGCCTTCGTCTTGGTCCGACTCGCATTGCCAGAATTTTGAAAGGCAGCTGCCGATGCAAGCCGATGAAAGCCCCCAATCTGGTTGGGAAAATTACAAAAGAAAAGAAAATGATTGACCAAAAACATCTTTAAATCTTTACTGTACCTCATTTTCATTTTAAAAATCATATCAACAACAAATACAGATTCCTTCAAGAATGGCAGAAGTATTTGAGCCTTAATATTTACCATGTCCAACTGCTGGATGGGGTCTGTAATGTGGGACGCACTCTCATGACCACCTGTGAGCCTGTCGTACACCTTCTGGATCCCGGCCGCAATCTGAGAATCCGGGAGCTCCTCGGCTTGCGGTTCGTCATGTTGTAGTTTCTGTAAAACACACGAATAGTCTGTAATCTTATGAGACAGAACTGTACAGAAGACATATGTACCACAGTGACATCAGTGTGTGTTTTTGTGTATAAATGTATGTGTGTGTTTGTGTGTATTTACCGATTCTTCTATTCCGGCACATATGCTCGTGAGCAATGCCCTTTGCTGAACCAGTTGTCTTGTCAGTTGCAGGTTTTCAAGGTCGGATTCCTTTGTTTCCTCCATTAATTTCTTTTTTTCCTGCTCCTGCGCTTCCCTCATCCATCTCTTCTCGCACTTCCACTGCCTGACATTTACTTTTTAAAAGTGTTCTTCAGTTCAAATGGCATTAAATAAGGGGAAAGAGAGAGAAAGATGGGAACATTAGTATAGAGTACTTTAGATATAAAGATGGGGATAATGTACAATTCCAAGAAATGCACCTTGTCTTTAAACATAAAAATATATATAAATCAATAACTTTATGCAGATATTTTCTGCCCAATCGTTCAGAAAACTGACAATTGAACCGCACATCAAATAAGACCAAGCCAAACTTGCGATGTGATTGGCTCTTCTAATTGTAAGGTGGGACTATTAGCCTATTATTAGTATAATACTATGACTACCTTTCCAGACTTTTTTGCCTCTCTCTTCTCCCATTCTTTTTTCTTCTCCATGAAGGCATCATATTCTGCTTGTAGCTTTCTCATGTTTTGTTCATAAATACGAGTCTGTGCTTGGTCAGACGCTGCTGCTTGTAAGTCACGGTCAATGGCCTCATTTTCCTGGAGAGAAAGACAAAAAGGGGGTTACTGATGATATTGAAGTCCGTTTACACATTCATTATCTATGGAGTTGTTTCAGAATGTCGCCTTACTTGCAACTTCTCCTCATGCGCCGCCTTTGCTCTCTTGATTTTTTCCTCTTTTATTTCTACCTTCTTCTCTCTTTCTTTTAGACGTTCTTCCCTCATATCCAACTCCTGACAACAGCACACACAAGATAGAGCACTTTACACTCATTTAAACTGGAACAGCCAAAATGTGAATATATATATATATATATGTATTTATACTACCACCTTTTCCAGAGCATCCATTGCCCTGGTCTCACTCTCAGCGTCCTCATATACATCTGAAAGCCGCATTGCGATTGTCCTCTCATCTGGCAGATCCACACCCAAATCCTTCCTATATCTGAAAATATGATCAATCTCTGAGTACACTCAATTCACTCGGAGGGCTTGACACTTACTTTTCAGTGTTTTTTGGCTTAATAAGGGGATAGTATTCAATTCAATTCACATTTATTTGTATAGTGCTTTTCACAACACACATCGTTTTAAAGCAGAAAATGCCACATTACAATTAGAGTGATCTGTTATCAGAGGTAACTGTCTAAGTTATGCATTCCAGAAATGTACTAAATCAGTCAGCGAAATATGTATTAGCCTAATTTAAACAATGTAATAATTTAATGCAGAAACAATGAGCTCATAAAAGTAATGAATACTTGTTTGTTAACAAATGATTTTGACATTTAGAAAATGTAGCATCTGTAACAAACTGTATATAGGCATTTGATGGTTTCACATTTTTTGAATGATAATTGGTAAAGTTTTTTTTTTTTTTTTTTTTTTTTTACAATGATAACGTTAACGCTCTCAGAAAAAAAACTAACCTAATGTTAGCTACAAAACACAAGCGTGGTTCACTTAAAAAAGGGTAACGGTTAGGCCTACACCGTTGTACCTAAAGAGTTTGTACCTCAAAAGGTAACTTACATGTTGGTAACGTTACCTAAATGGTAGGCCTAGATATTAGAAATGTTTTAAAGTTTACCGTCCCAGTGACAGTTTTTACCAATAGAGTTCAGTGGAAATAGCTTGAAACGCATCCGCTAACGTTAATCTCTGAAACCGAATCTCAGCTGTTATAACGACGACACATTAAATTAATACTTGCTTCCCAAAAAAACGGTTTAGGCTGCAATAAGTAATACATAATGTATAAAGTAGGCTATACTTACAATTCCATTCCTTTTTGGAAAGCCATGTTTCGATCGAAACTCATCTTCGTATAGGCTAACGTTAGACTAACAACAAGTTACAACAAACTTTCTGCTGGCGTGATTTAAACTTTCAAAAAATGCCAAAACATATGATTACATTAACAGACCTTATGTAGCCCCGCCCCTTCAAATCAGTGTAACTAATAGCTGTGTAAGGCAAGCATATTAATACTAGGCTATAAATTAAATATTTTTTGTTATATGGATCAGTAGCCTAAATATGCTAATCTGTTCAAATGTAACGTCTATTATTCCATACTGTCTGTATTGTATATGTATTATTCAGATCGTCTCAGTCAAATGCAATTTGTTGTCTACATTTATATACAAATTATATATATAAAAAAAGAAAGAAAGCTGCAAGCAGCATTTATCGGTGTTCAAGCAGTTAAGGCCTTTAAGCACAAAAGCATCAAAAGACATTCAGTTTTATTTAGCAAGCATTTAACCACTGACATCATTGATGGAAAAGACCATGTTTTAGCATGATTTACCATGATATAGGCTACCACATTTTAGTGTGATTTTTCATGATGTTCCAGTATGACTTACCATGAATCTAGCATGATTTACCATAGTTTATCATTCCAAGTTCTAGTATGATTCACCATGATTTACCCTGTTCTAGCGTGGTTTACAACAATTGAACACATTCTAGTATGATTTAATATTATTTTAGTATGATTTACCATAGTTTACCATGATTGATCTTAGTTTACCTTGATTTACCATGTTACAGGATGATTTACCATGATATACCACATTCTAGAATGATTTACCAGGATTCTAGCATGATTTACCTTATTTACTATGATTTACCACGTTTCTAGCAATTATGTGAAGCGTCAGAACAAATGAAGTGATAAACTGACATAATATGATTGTGTTATAATAATAGTAATTGTTATATAAGGAATTTTTTAGTGTCTAAATATATGAATGCAAAAGCACATGTGAAAAGACTATTAATAAGTAGAATGTCCAGCAGAGGGCAGTAGAAGACCACTTATTGGCTCACTTTCATTTTACAAGTCTTGATTTTTACCAGTTTTTCCATGTTAACTCCATTATGCATGCTTACACACATATTACACGTCCATTATAATAACAAATATATAGCTTTAAGCATTTGTTTATTAGCCAATGCTGAAAGCTGATAAAAAGATTACAAATATAATCCTGCTGCTCTCTCTAGCGGACAACAGTGTTATTACAGCCTCCATCTTACAGTTGAAGTGAATGAATGAATGGACATTTGGTTTCTCACTTACATTTCGGGAACGAGAAGGCGAAAGAAATCTGATTTATAGGCTTTTGAGTGTATTTTGACACGCCCATTTTCGAAATGACCCTGTTATAGCCATACGAAAAATGCAAAAGTTTAACTTTTTTTTTTTGATAATTATTGATCTAAAGAGAATTGAGAACAGTCAGTTTCAGTTAGAGGAAAAACCTTTTCGTTTTTAGTACATCGTATTGTGTAAAAGTACCAAGTATGTAACAAGATATAGGTTGTTGTTGTTGTTGTTTTTCAGTGTAGCATTACACAAGCTAACAACTGAAGAAAAAAAAAGTTCCAAGAAAACAAACACTAAAATTAAAAGCTTAAAAATGCAACCAGATAAAACTGAATTGATGTTTGTTTATTTGATGGGATTACAATGGAGGTGTTTTTTTTCTATCATTGTTTGACATTACAAAATGTGTAGGCTACAGTACTTTCTTGGTTGATGCTAAATGTTCTCTGAACTCAAAAACACAGCCAAACATGTTCGGGAGAATGTCAAGGCACGTCATGTTATTGAGACCAGAACAAGGACCATAGAGGTCAGTCACAGTGTCACTTTGAGCAGAATTTCAAAGATCACATTAGCCGTCCATCACTAAGACCACAAACAGAGGTCAAGGGTCAGCAACATTTTTGGTGTACTCTAGTTTTAAAAGCAGACTACTCATAAATGCTGCAAAAAAAACAAACAAACAAACAAACACAATGTCAGAAAACCACTTGTTGGTGTGTGATTATAGTTTCCAAAGTAGCATCACATCTTCATTGGCTTTGACATCCCATCTCTTCTGCTAAATATCCTAACATTAGTTTCTCCATGGAGAATTCATGAGCACTGGCATGATTAAAGAATTGTAGCATAATAAAAACAGGAAGTTGATGTTACTCCTTATCCATTTATATTCCTCACAACATACACTATGATTCTACAAGGACTTTGATTTGAATCACATAAAGAGCTAACTCAAATAACAATACGACCAGGGAACATAATTTTTCTCTCTCTCTTTCCATCCACTTGTTGACCTCCCAGAAAACTAGTTTAGAACCAGTCAGCTTCACAATCAAACATAATTTAAAATCCAAAGAGATCCTACGACAACAAAAACACGACACAGAATCAAAATAGAGTATAAAACAAGTCAAGGATTAGTGTAAGGATTTTAGTTGGACAGACAATATTAAATCATCACGATCCCGTTCCTTTATGTCGGCATTATTCCGCTATTGCTTGCGAATTAAAAACACATCAGCGTTCCTTGAGCTAAGAAAATAAACTTACCTAATCAGACACTGGATTTCTCAAAATGCAAATATTACATTTCTAAATATTAACAACGTTCTAAAACATAAATAGGATATCTAAAAACAGTTGCAGCAGATGACGGCAGGTCTGTCGGTCATAAAAAGGTAAGACGTGGTCTGTGCGTCTCATATGTAGGGGTACTGAGGGACCCTCCGGGGACTGAGCTGATAGCTGTTGTACGCCCCGCTTCCTCTAGTGGTGCTGCTGGTGCTCGTGGTCACATAAGGGTGAGCGGGGTAATGTTGCTGGTAGTGGCCCGAGAGTCTGTGGACCACACCTCCTTTGGGATAAGACTGGCTGCATAGTGACTGGTGGGCGGGGCATGAATGGAGGGGGAGGAGCCCTGGACAAGCAGGAGGTGCTCCATGTGGGATGCGGGAGTGGGGTAGGTGTACAGGCTGGGGGTGCTGGTGAACGAGGGCGCCTCCTGGAGACAGCAATGAGAGGAGGCCGGAGGGTACGTGACAGTGGTCTGGAAAAAGGAGATTTTACGTTTTAAGCGTTTTACATTATTACAAAATTAAGGATTAATTTTTGGCTTCAATTTCTCGAGAAAGAATCTTTCCCGTAGCGTCTTCGACGCAGTACGAGAGAACTCTCGTAACGTAAGAGAACTAATGTTACTGTGGTAAAAGCATGGTAAGTGTTGTTTTTACTGTGCTTCTACTACAAATACAACTTTGGAACTAATTGTACTACTTTAAACCTGATGTGAATATGATTAATTGATTGAAGGTCTAGGCCTGTAGCACGTCACGTGACAGACAGTGTTTAATCACCCTGTTTTGAATTAGAAAGCAATAAAACGCAAAGCCTCCGTGGAGATGACAGATATAATGCAGTGACTGAACGTGAGCTAATCTGATAAATATCGACAAACAGAAAAGACATTATATCAAACATTATTAGGACAGCGTATTTACGACTACTTACCAACATCTGGCACACCACGTGAACCAACTGATGCCAAATATCGCGATGTGTTCGGAACGAGACTTCTTCAGCGCGATTTCCTACTGATAAAATATAATTAAAAAAATATCAATAAACAGCATAGCAATGTGATTGCAAGAAAATGAGACAAAATTAGCTTCCCTGGCAATCAGACCGAAATAATATAATTAAAAGAAATACATAAACCATGATAAGATCTCGTGAAGAAATGTTGATTAAACAGCTTCTAAGAATCGTGCTGTGAACACGAAATACGCTTCCCATTGAAATACATTATTAGTTTAAAAAACGTGATGATATCACGAAAATAACGAGTCCGTGTCACGAATCAATAGATTAAATTACGTGACCATATCACGAACTGCCGTGAGACTGAATATTACCGTCACGGAACAGCTGTGCCCACTGACCAGAATTATCGATCAAACGACGACAGAACAATGCAATATCAATTTAAAATCACTTTTAAAAATAAATATTTAAAGTGAAGTATACTTTTTAAAGTAAACCCAGAATAAAGCGATACGTTTCCAAATGATAAAACGACGCCAATTGGGGGAGCGCAGGTGTTGGTGGACCACGGATGCTGCCTTTCATTGACTTACATAGGCATCACTTCCGTGGGCCAATCACGGAACTTTCGGCGATAAATTGACACAGATTTTGAGTTAAGGGTCCGTGTTCATTTCACGGAATTCTGTGAGACCAGGTTGGCAAAAATCTATCTTTACTGGATTCGTGGCGCTACTTTAATAGTAATTCATTTGGATATACATGGAGCAATGCGTCTAAGTCTTTAAAATCGAGAATTGACCTATTTCTTATTTCACCCAGTCTGCTACAACATGTTCAAGATATCTCCCATCATTATGCGGCCTTTTCAGATCACCTTCTGATCGAGCTGCATGTCTTTACAGACTGTTCGTAAACCCAGCTGCCTCCGTGGATATTGGAAACTTAACAACTCTTAGAAGATAACATTTTTACAACAACATTTTTTGAAACATTAGCCTCCAATATCTTTAATTCAGAGAAATCAGTTTATGCATCTAAATGGGAGTTATTTAAATTCAAATCCAGAGAATTGGCTATGAGAAGTATAAGGAATTAAAAAAAAAGACAGAAATTGTAAAGAAACAGATCTATTAAACAAAATTGATACTCTTTGGAAAGTTCAGACACTCTCTCAAACATAGGAGAGTGAGCTCCAGTCCTTAAAACTAAAACTTGATGACTTGTATATTAGCAAGACTAATGGAGCTTTTGTGCGTTCAAGAGCTAGATGGATAGAAAAGGGAGAGAGGAATGCAGCCTATTTTTATATTGCAGCTCCCCAATATATGAAAATAAGGACCCGGTAAGAGTCCGGGTCCAGATGGGCTTTCAGTTGAATTTGACCAACACCTTTGGAAGGTATTGGAAGATCCCTCTTTCTTACTGTTTAATGAATGTATATTAAAAAAGGATTTGGTCACAACTATGAAACAAGGATTCATTTCCCTGATTCCTAAACCAGATAAAGATGCCCATAATATAGATAATTGGAGACCTATCACTTTATTAAATACAGACTATAAATTGTTTGCACTAGTATATGCAAAAAGATTAAAATCCGGATTAAATCAAATCATTAATGAGACTCAAACAGGTTTCATGAAAAATAGACACATTAGTAATAACATTCGCCTTATAATTGACCTTCTAGACTATTCTGATCAAATTGATTCAGGGGCTCTTATTGTGTGGTTAGATTGTTGTAAAGCCTTTGACACCATCGAACACGGCTTCTTACTCCATTCACTGAAAGTTTTTGGTTTTGGCAATAATTTCATTGATATTATAGAAATGTTTTATAAAGATATTAATAGCTCTATTATTATGTCAAAATCTCAAGGAAAATTAGATTTCTCAGTTCATCACCCGCCCCTTTAATTAATTGCGGTCTCATAAAGTTCTGACTGTACAATAAATATCTTGTTTAGCCTACATTTGTTTTTTTTACAAGTTAAATTATAACGAGAGGATTTGAGTGTGCAGATCTCAGCACTGGGCAAAAACTCTGGCGTTTTGAGTGGTGAGGGAATTCGAACTAAAACTTATGCAGCCCTACTTTTGTGCTTACTCTTATTCTTCGAGAAAAACTTTCAGGCTAACTAATGTTTTAATGTGCACTTCATAACAAACGTTTAAAAAATTGTTAGTTTGAATAAAAATCACCCCCAGGAAAACTGTTTTATTTGATCATCTTTTAATGTCCATACAGTATCCCTGCTGTCCCTCACACCCCAGTGCACGATCCAAAAACGGGTCAATGATGATTTTTTTTCTCATTTTTTATTTTTTATTAAACACTTCTTGCTCTTGTTGGCCTTCGTCTTGGTTCGACTCGCATCGTCAGAATTTTGAAAGGCAGCTGCCGATGCAAGCCGATGAAAGCCCCCAATCTGGTTGGGAAAATTACAAAAGAAAAGAAAATGATTGACCAAAAACATCTTTAAATCTTTACTGTACCTCATTTTCATTTTAAAAATCATATCAACAACAAATACAGATTCCTTCAAGAATGGCAGAAGTATTTGAGCATTAATATTTACCATGTCCAACTGCTGGATGGGGTCTGTAATGTGGGACGCACTCTCATGACCACCTGTGAGCCTGTCGTACACCTTCTGGATCCCGGCCGCAATCTGAGAATCCGGGAGCTCCTCGGCTTGCGGTTCGTCATGTTGTAGTTTCTGTAAAACACACGAATAGTCTGTAATCTTATGAGACAGAACTGTACAGAAGACATATGTACCACAGTGACATCAGTGTGTGTTTTTGTGTATAAATGTATGTGTGTGTTTGTGTGTATTTACCAATTCTTCTATTCCGGCACATATGCTCGTGAGCAATGCCCTTTGCTGAACCAGTTGTCTTGTCAGTTGCAGGTTTTCAAGGTCGGATTCCTTTGTTTCCTCCATTAATTTCTTTTTTTCCTGCTCCTGCGCTTCCCTCATCCTGGCCATCTCTTCTCGCACTTCCACTGCCTGACATTTACTTTTTAAAGTGTTCTTCAGTTCAAATGGCATTAAATAAGGGGAAAGAGAGAGAAAGATGGGAACATTAGTATAGAGTACTTTAGATATAAAGATGGGGATAATGTACAATTCCAAGAAATGCACCTTGTCTTTAAACATAAAAAAATATATAAATCAATAACTTTATGCAGATATTTTCTGCCCAATCGTTCAGAAAACTGAAAATTGAACCGCACATCAAATAAGACCAAGCCAAACTTGCGATGTGATTGGCTCTTCTAATTGTAAGGTGGGACTATTAGCCTATTATTAGTATAATACTATGACTACCTTTCCAGACTTTTTTGCCTCTCTCTTCTCCCATTCTTTTTTCTTCTCCATGAAGGCATCATATTCTGCTTGTAGCTTTCTCATGTTTTGTTCATAAATACGAGTCTGTGCTTGGTCAGACGCTGCTGCTTGTAAGTCACGGTCAATGGCCTCATTTTCCTGGAGAGAAAGACAAAAAGGGGGTTACTGATGATATTGAAGTCCGTTTACACATTCATTATCTATGGAGTTGTTTCAGAATGTCGCCTTACTTGCAACTTCTCCTCATGCGCCGCCTTTGCTCTCTTGATTTTTTCCTCTTTTATTTCTACCTTCTTCTCTCTTTCTTTTAGACGTTCTTCCCTCATATCCAACTCCTGACAACAGCACACACAAGATAGAGCACTTTACACTCATTTAAACTGGAACAGCCAAAATGTGAATATATATATATATGTTTTATACTACCACCTTTTCCAGAGCATCCATTGCCCTGGTCTCACTCTCAGCGTCCTCATATACATCTGAAAGCCGCATTGCGATTGTCCTCTCATCTGGCAGATCCACACCCAAATCCTTCCTATATCTGAAAATATGATCAATCTCTGAGTACACTCAATTCACTCGGAGGGCTTGACACTTACTTTTCAGTGTTTTTTGGCTTAATAAGGGGATAGTATTCAATTCATTTCACATTTATTTGTATAGTGCTTTTCACAATACACATCGTTTTAAAGCAGAAAATGCCACATTACAATTAGAGTGATCTGTTATCAGAGGTAACTGTCTAAGTTATGCATTCCAGAAATGTACTAAATCAGTCAGCGAAATATGTATTAGCCTAATTTAAACAATGTAATAATTTAATGCAGAAACAATGAGCTCATAAAAGTAATGAATACTTGTTTAACAAATGATTTTGACATTTAGAAAATGTAGCATCTGTAACAAACTGTATATAGGCATTTGATGGTGTAGCATTTTTTGAATGATAATTGGTAAAGTTTTTTTTTTTTTTTTTTTTTTTTTTTACAATGATAACGTTAACGCTCTCAGAAAAAAAAGTAACCTAATGTTAGCTACAAAACACAAGCGTGGTTCACTTAAAAAAGGGTAACGGTTAGGCCTACACCGTTGTACCTAAAGAGTTTGTACCTCAAAAGGTAACTTACATGTTGGTACCTAAATGGTAGGCCTAGATATTAAAAAATTTTTAAAGTTTACCGTCCCAGTGACAGTTTTTACCAATAGAGTTCAGTGGAAATAGCTTGAAACGCATCCGTTAACGTTAATCTCTGAAACCGAATCTCAGCTGTTATAACGACGACACATTAAATTAATACTTGCTTCCCAAAAAAACGGTTTAGGCTGCAATAAGTAATACATAATGTATAAAGTAGGCTATACTTACAATTCCATTCCTTTTTGGAAAGCCATGTTTCGATCGAAACTCATCTTCGTATAGGCTAACGTTAGACTAACAACAAGTTACAACAAACTTTCTGCTGGCGTGATTTAAACTTTCAAAAAATGCCAAAACATATGATTACATTAACAGACCTTATGTAGCCCCGCCCCTTCAAATCAGTGTAACTAATAGCTGTGGAAGGCAAGCATATTAATACTAGGCTATAAATTAAATATTTTTTGTTATATGGATCAGTAGCCTAAATAGGCTAATCTGTTCAAATGTAACGTCTATTATTCCATACTGTCTGTATTGTATATGTATTATTCAGATCGTCTCAGTCAAATGCAATTTGTTGTCTACATTTATATACAAATTATAAAAAATATAATAAATGAAAGCTGCAAGCAGCATTTATCGGTGTTCAAGCAGTTAAGGCCTTTAAGCACAAAAGCATCAAAAGACATTCAGTTTTATTTAGCAAGCATTTAACCACTGACATCATAGATGGAAAAGACCATGTTTTAGCATGATTTACCATGATATAGGCTATCACATTTTAGTGTGATTTTTCATGATTTACCATGTTCCAGTATGACTTACCATGAATCTAGCATGCTTTACCATAGTTTACCATGATATACCAAGTTCTAGTATATTCACCGTGATTTACCCTGTTCTAGCGTGGTTTACAACAATTGAACACATTCTAGTATGATTTAATATGATTTTAGTATGATTTACCATAGTTTACCATGATTGATCTTAGTTTACCTTGATTTACCATGTTACAGGATGATTTACCATGATATACCACATTCTAGAATGATTTACCAGGATTCTAGCATGATTTACCTTATTTACTATGATTTACCACGTTTCTAGCAATTATGTGAAGCGTCAGAACAAATGAAGTGATAAACTGACAAAATATGATTGTGTTATAATAATAGTAATTGTTATATAAGGAATTTTTTAGTGTCTAAATATATGAATGCAAAAGCACATGTGAAAATACTATTAATAAGTAGAATGTCCAGCAGAGGGCAGTAGAAGATCACTTATTGGCTCACTTTCATTTTACAAGTCTTGATTTTTACCAGTTTTTCCATGTTAACTCCATTATGCATGCTTACACACATATTACACGTCCATTATAATAACAAATATATAGCTTTAAGCATTTGTTTATTAGCCAATGCTGAAAGCTGATAAAAAGATTAGAAATATAATCCTGCTGCTCTCTCTAGCGGACAACAGTGTTATTACAGCCTCCATCTTACAGTTGAAGTGAATGAATGAATGGACATTTGGTTTCTCACTTATATTTCGGGAACGAGAAGGCGAAAGAAATCTGATTTATAGGCTTTTGAGTGTATTTTGACACGCCCGTTTTCGAAATGACCCTGTTATAGCCATACGAAAAATGCAAAAGTTAAACTTCTTTTTTTTGATAATTATTGATCTAAAGAGTCCAGAGAATTGAGAACAGTCAGTTTCAGTTAGAGGAAAAACCTTTTCGTTTTTAGTACATCGTATTGTGTAAAAGTTACCAAGTATGTAACAAGATATAGGTTGTTGTTGTTTTTTTTCAGTGTAGCATTACACAAGCTAACAACTGAAGAAAAAAAAGTTCCAAGAAAACACTAAAATTAAAAGCTTAAAAATGCAACCAGATAAAACTGAATTGATGTTTGTTTATTTGATGGGATTACAATGGAGGTGTTTTTTTTCTATCATTGTTTGACATTACAAAATGTGTAGGCTACAGTACTTTCTTGGTTGATGCTAAATGTTCTCTGAACTCAAAAACACAGCCAAACATGTTCGGGAGAATGTCAAGGCACGTCATGTTATTGAGACCAGAACAAGGACCATAGAGGTCAGTCACAGTGTCACTTTGAGCAGAATTTCAAAGATCACATTAGCCGTCCATCACTAAGACCACAAACAGAGGTCAAGGGTCAGCAACATATTTGGTGTACTCTAGTTTTAAAAGCAGACTACTCATAAATGCTGCAAAAAAACAAACAAACAAACAAACAAACACAATGTCAGAAAACCACTTGTTGGTGTGTGATTATGGTTTCCAAAGTAGCATCACATCTTCATTGGCTTTGACATCCCATCTCTTCTGCTAAATATCCTAACATTAGTTTCTCCGTGGAGAATTCATGAGCACTGGCATGATTAAAGAATTGTAGCATAATAAAAACAGGAAGTTGATGTTACTCCTTATCCATTTATATTCCTCACAACATACACTATGATTCTACAAGGACTTTGATTTGAATCACATAAAGAGCTAACTCAAATAACAATACGACCAGGGCACATAATTTTTTCTCTCTCTCTTTCCATCCACTTGTTGACCTCCCAGAAAACTGGTTTAGAACCAGTCAGCTTCACAATCAAACATAATTTAAAATCCAAAGAGATCCTACGACAACAAAAACACGACACAGAATCAAAATAGAGTATAAAACAAGTCAAGGATTAGTGTAAGGATTTTAGTTGGACAGACAATATTACACCATCACGATCCCGTTCCTTTATGTCGGCATTATTCCGCTATTGCTTGCGAATTAAAAACACTTCAGCGTTCCTTGAGCTAAGAAAATAAACTTACCTAACCAGACACTGGATTTCTCAAAATGCAAATATTATATTTCTAAATATTAACAACGTTCTAAAACATAAATAGGATATCTAAAAACAGTTGCAGCAGATGACGGCAGGTCTGTCGGTCATAAAAAGGTAAGACGTGGTCTGTGCGTCTCATATGTAGGGGTACTGAGGGACCCTCCGGGGACTGAGCTGATAGCTGTTGTACGCCCCGCTTCCTCTAGTGGTGCTGCTGGTGCTCGTGGTCACATAAGGGTGAGCGGGGTAATGTTCCTCCTGGTAGTGGCCGGAGAGTCTGTGGACCACACCTCCAATGGAGTCCTTTGGGATAAGACTGGCTGCATAGTGACTGGTGGGCGGGGCATGAATGGAGGGGGAGGAGCCCTGGACAAGCAGGTGCTCCATGTGGAATGCGGGAGTGGAGCATAGACAGTAGGAGTGGAGACACCCCTCGCTGAGGCCTGTAGCTCGATGACGTAGTTGGATGGTCCAATACGTAGTGGATGGAGGTGTGTTTTGGTGACGTCATAGACGCATGCGCAGTAACGATCTCTGGGTTATAATCGTACTGTCTATGGTTATAATTCGCCTGCGCTGGTAAAGGTCACATGTTTGCTCAATATTGTATTGAGATGATGTTCTAATCTAACCTGTAGTAGTAGTAGCCTACAGTTAAATAGTAATAAGTAATTGTTGATGAATAAGTAATTATTTAGCCTACATAAATGGGATGCTTAAGTTATCCGAGTTTCTCTCTACAAAATAGTTAATTTTACAACATTTTAAATCACATGATTTTAAACCTAAATTTGATAGATTAATAGCATGTCCTCACTGCAAATATTTTTTTTAAATGCGTGTATATAGAACATTTAAAAATAAAGCCATTTTATTTTATTCAGGTCATATTTGCTGTTGAGTGGAAGCAAAAATTAGTGAATAATCTAATTGTCTCTGTAATTTTAAAGGTATGTAAACATCTTACAATACCAGTACACATCCAAGGGAAAATGCAAAAATAATAACAGCATCAAGAAAATAAATCTTGTCAGATGTCAAAAAAAAAAAAAAGTGCTTATGATATTTTGCCTGGTAAGAGTTCATTCTTTAATGGCTACTCGTTTTTCCAGTGATCTGTACATAAGGTTCGTCTTTGCTGTTCAGTGTCTGCAAGACATGTCTATGGAAGCTTGTTTTCCCCACGGAGTGAGAAATAAAAAAGGTAATTGCGATTTTTTATCTCACTATTCTAACTTTTTATCTCAGAATTGCGCGATATAAAGTCGCAATTGTGTGTTATTAAGTCAGAAGAATTGCGTAATATAAAGTCGCAATTGCGTGTTATTAAGTCAGAATTATGAGATATAAACTCGCAATTGCGAGAAATATACTTGAAATTCTGACTTTTTTTCTCAGAATTGCATGTTTATATATCGCAATTCTGACTTAATAATACGCAATTGGGAGATAGTCAGAATTGCATAAAGTCGTAATTGCGTGTAAGTCAGAATTGTGAGATATTAACTAGTCTGAGGTAAAAAAAATAAAATATTTTTGAATAATATTTATCTGACTTTATAACTCGCAATTGCGAGTTTATATACACAATTCTGAGAAAATATGTCAGAATTGGGAGAAAAAAAGTCAGAATTCTGACTTTATAACACCCAATTCTGACTTTATAACACCCAATTCTGACTTTATAACACCCAATTCTGACTTTATAACACCCAATTCTGACTTTATAACACCCAATTCTGACTTTATAACACCCAATTCTGACTTTATATCTCTCAATTCTGACTTTATAACACGCAATTGAGACTTTATTTCACGCAATTCTGACTTTATATCTCTCAATTCTGACTTTATAACACGCAATTGAGACTTTATTTCACGCAATTCTGACTTTATATCTCACAATTCTGAGATCTGAAGTCAGTATGCTAAACGTAAACTGTAAAAAGTCGCAATTATTTTTTTAAATGTTTTATTCTGTGGCGGAAAAGAGCTTGCATACTCAAGTGACCATTTATATTTAACTTTATTCTTCTTGGAAGATCAAAGCACGTGCGATTGTTCACCAACTAGTGCGCTAGTGCGCATGCTTATATGACGTCACCAAAACACACCACCGTGCATGCGCGTAACAGCGTCCAGTCCACTACGTATTGGACCATCCAGTTACGTCATCGTGCTACAGGCTGCAGCGAGGACCTCTTGCGGGAGTGGGGTAGGTGTGGCTGCTGGTGAACGAGGGCGCCTCCTGGAGACAGTAATGAGAGGAGGCCGGAGGGTACGTGACAGTGGTCTGGAAAAAGGAGATTTTACGTTTTAAGCGTTTTACATTATTACAAAATTAAGGATTCATTTTTGGCTTCAATATCTCGAGAAATAATCTTTCCCGTAGCGCCTTCGACGCAGTACGAGAGAACTCTCGTAAGAGAACTAATGTTACTGTGGTAAAAGCATGGTAAGTGTTGTTTTTACTGTGCTTCTACTACAAATACAACTTTGGAACTAATTGTACTACTTTAAACCTGATGTGAATATGATGAATTGATTGAAGGTCTAGGCCTGTAGCACGTCACGTGACAGACAGTAGGCTTGTTTGAGATGCGCCTTGCCTCGCCTGAAATGTATGCGAGAGTAGGCGGCTGCAGTGAGGGGAGGAGTGAAAAAAGCGCAGGCAAGCCGGACAGTTCTCTCTTCTCACGGAATTCACGCTCGTGCACAGTGTTGTTAATAACTGGATGTAATTTAAGTTCTGTTGCTTTTATATGAAAATAAATATAATGAACAAGACACCCAAAGCACTTATTCAATCCCACTCCAAATAGGCTACGTGTTTATCAACGTGTTTTTATATAGGCCTATAATATATTTTTTTATATATATATATATAAAAATTACATAATCCATAGAGATCGCACTGTCAGAGAGTTTGGGAATACTCACACATAATTTATACACATAAAAACACGAAATCAGGGTTTTAAATTCAAACATTTAAAAAAAGAACAATACATCACGGTTGTTTAAACCAATGAGCATTAAGCTGTCAGCAAGTCGTTTCCCATCATGCTTTTGATCCGCGCAGTCGGTGGAGAGCAACTGCGCTCGACTGCAGAATCCGACAGGCGTGCCTTGCGCTCGCGAGAGATTTTTGACATACGTCAGCATGACATCAGAGCCAGGCGGCCGGCCCGCACTCGGACACATTTCTAACCGGCATGCATCTCGCGGTGATCACCGGTGATCGGTTCTGCGCAGATAATAGGCTTGTTTGAGATGCGCCTTGCCTCGCCTGAATTGTATGCGAGAGTAGGCGGCTGCAGTGAGGGGAGGAGTGAAAAAAGTGCAGGCAAGCCGGACAGTTCTCTCTTCTCACAGTGGATCTGACAGCTGTGAGATCAAAGATGGATATCGCGGGATTCACGGGATTCACGCTCGTGCACAGTGTTGCTAATAAACTGGATGTAATTTAAGTTCTGTTGCTTAAATATGAAAATAAATATAATGAACAAGACACCCAAATCACTTGTTAGGCTATATAATCCCATTCCAAATACGTGTTTATCAATCTTTTTTTTTTCTTTAATACATGTGTTTATATATATATATATATTAATTACATAATCACATAATCCATATAGAGATCGCACTGTCAGAGAGTTTGGGAATATTCACAGATCATTTATACACATAAAACATGATATCAGAGTTTTAATATCAAACATTTTAAAAGAGAACATTACATCATGGTTGTTTAAACCAATGAGCATCAACCTGTGTCGTCAGCAAGTCGTTTCCCATCATGCTTTTGATCCGCGCAGTCGGTGGAGAGCAACTGCGCGCAACTGCAGAATCCGACAGGTGTGCCTTGCGCTCGCGAGAGATTTTTTACATACGTCAGCATGACATCAGAGCCAGGCGGAACGCAGTCGGACACATTTCTAACCGGCATGCATCTCGCGGTGATCACCGGTGATCGGTTCTGCGCAGATTTTGCTCATCTCAAACAAGCCTAGAGTCTAATCACCCTGTTTTGAATTAGAAAGCAATAAAACGCAAAGCCTCCGTGGAGATGACAGATATAATGCAGTGACTGAACGTGAGCTAATCTGATAAATATCGACAAACAGAAAAGACATTATATCAAACATTATTAGGACAGCGTATTTACGACTACTTACCAACATCTGGCACACGTGAACCAACTGATGCCAAATATCGCGATGTGTTCGGAACGAGACTTCTTCAGCGCGATTTCCTACTGATAAAATATAATTTAAAAAATATCAATAAACAGCATAGCAATGTGATTGCAAGAAAATGAGACAAAATTAGCTTCCCTGGCAATCAGACCGAAATAATATAATTAAAAGAAATACATAAACCATGATAAGATCTCGTGAATAAATGTTGATTAAACAGCTTCTAAGAATCGTGCTGTGAACACGAAATACGCTTCCCATTGAAATACATTATTAGTTTAAAAAACGTGATGATATCACGAAAATAACGAGTCCGTGTCACGAATCAATAGATTAAATTACGTGACCATATCACGAACTGCCGTGAGACTGAATATTACCGTCACGGAACAGCTGTGCCCAGACTGCCCACTGACCAGAATTATCGATCAAACGACGACAGAACAATGCAATATCAATTTAAAATCACTTTTAAAAATAAATATTTAAAGTGAAGTATACTTTTTAAAGTAAACCCAGAATAAAGCGATACGTTTCCAAATGATAAAACGACACCAATTGGGGGAGCGCAGGTGTTGGTGGACCACGGATGCTGCCTTTCATTGACTTACATAGGCATCACTTCCGTGGGCCAATCACGGAACTTTCGGCGATAAATTGACACAGATTTTGAGTTAAGGGTCCGTGTTCATTTCACGGAATTCTGTGAGACCAGGTTGGCAAAAATCTATCTTTACTGGATTCGTGGCGCTACTTTAATAGTAATTCATTTGAATATACATGGAGCAATGCGTCTAAGTCTTTAAAATCGAGAATTGACCTATTTCTTATTTCACCCAGTCTGCTACAACATGTTCAAGATATCTCCCATCATTATGCGGCCTTTTCAGATCACCTTCTGATCGAGCTGCATGTCTTTACAGACTGTTCGTAAACCCAGCTGCCTCCGTGGATATTGGAAACTTAACAACTCTTAGAAGATAACATTTTTACAACAAAAAAATTTGAAACATTAGCCTCCAATATCTTTAATTCAGAGAAATCAGTTTATGCATCTAAATGGGAGTTATTTAAATTCAAATCCAGAGAATTGGCTATGAGAAGTATAAGAAATTAAAAAAAAGACAGAAATTGTAAAGAAACAGATCTATTAAACAAAATTGATACTCTTTGGAAAGTTCAGACACTCTCTCAAACACAGGAAAGTGAGCTCCAGTCCTTAAAACTAAAACTTGATGACTTGTATATTAGCAAGACTGATGGAGCTTTTGTGCGTTCAAGAGCTAGATGGATAGAAAAGGGAGAGAGGAATGCAGCCTATTTTTATATTGCAGCTCCCCAATATATGAAAATAAGGACCCGGTAAGAGTCCGGGTCCAGATGGGCTTTCAGTTGAATTTGACCAACACCTTTGGAAGGTATTGGAAGATCCCCCTTTCTTACTGTTTAATGAATGTATATTAAAAAAGGATTTGGTCACAACTATGAAACAAGGATTCATTTCCCTGATTCCTAAACCAGATAAAGATGCCCATAATATAGATAATTGGAGACCTATCACTTTATTAAATACAGACTATAAATTGTTTGCACTAGTATATGCAAAAAGATTAAAATCCGGATTAAATCAAATCATTAATGAGACTCAAACAGGTTTCATGAAAAATAGACACATTAGTAATAACATTCGCCTTATAATTGACCTTCTAGACTATTCTGATCAAATTGATTCAGGGGCTCTTATTGTGTGGTTAGATTGTTGTAAAGCCTTTGACACCATCGAACACGGCTTCTTACTCCATTCACTGAAAGTTTTTGGCAATAATTTCATTGATATTATAGAAATGTTTTATAAAGATATTACAGTTTTTCTCGATTGCTTAAACACATTTCTTGAAACTATGCTTCGTATTCTCAAAACAGTAAACACAAATCCATAACGTCTCACCCAATTCCCCAAACATCCTATTTTCAGGTCAAAATGAAGCTCTACACTCAAAACCATTCACTCTTGCTGAAAAAACAAACTTTGTCCTCAGACTGCACACACAAGCCATCAAAATCACACACACTACAACATAGTCCTACACACTGGTATAATAAATTCAAAACAACAATTCCAAAACTGGTAAGTTATGTTGCTTGTGGTTCCCCCCCTCACAAACCTTTTCACACGATGAACACAAAAGACACAACCAATGGATACATTGGCATATTTGTATTAATTCATGTACTCTTGTAAAAGTACTTTTTTTTTTTTTTTTTACTCTCTCTATTTTTTTATTTTTTATATTTACTTACGTAAGATATGTGTGTGACCATCATATGACAGTAATAGAGCACACACAAACCTTATTCAAATATGGAATTGTATTGGAATGGTAAAGAGTGTTGGTCGTGACAGGAGGGCCTCCACTAAAGGATAAAATATGATGAACAAGTCTAAGAATGTTCCACGTATGGTTGAAAAACCATCATTGGCCTAGAAAGATAACATTCTAAGAGTCAAGTCTATAAAGGAGGAAGGATGCTCTCCCTTCACTGTCACACTCTGTAGCCACTCTGTGTGACTGTACGACTGCTGGCGTTTTCTTGCTAGAAAATAAACATCATCAAAGACAATTGGAAATGTTTGCCTGTTATTCAGTGATAGAATTTTGTTTGCCAGCACACCTCCCTGAAGGTTCTGATGATGGAGGCGACGGTGAAGTGTCTCAAATTCGGCCTAGCCTCCCCATAGTCATACCATGGACAAGGACATGGTCAACTAAAGTGGCTTGAATTTCATCCGAGACTACTTGTCTTCTTGCCCTTACCTTTCCTCCTCCTCCTATCCCTCCTTGACTTTTTTCTTCATGTCTTTCTGGATCTATTGTTCCAAAAACTCAATAAACTGATTTGGGCCCTTTTATCTATCTATTGAAGGATCTGATTGATGTGTGTTAAATTTTGACTCTTAGTGTTTCCACCTGGGCAATTGTGTGCTAACTGAGCTAAAGCTGTGCTGACTTGAGTGAACAATACTGAATACTAGTGCTTTCTAAATGACCACATGGTATAGGCAATGAGAAATGAAGGTATTTGTGTTTATAGTTTAGTGAAATGGGTGTGCTTTTTGATAAATGGCATTATGGTTTTGAAATTTTTGTTCAAAAGCCTGGTTATAGTGTTTAAGCAATCGAGAAAAACTGTAATAGCTCTATTATTATGTCAAAATCTCAAGGAAAATTAGATTTCTCAGTTCATCACCCGCCCCTTTAATTAATTGCGGTCTCATAAAGTTCGGACTGTACAATAAATATCTTGTTTAGCCTACATTTGTTTTTTTTTACAAGTTAAATTATAACGAGAGGATTTGAGTGTGCAGATCTCAGCACTGGGCAAAAACTCTGGCGTTTTGAGTGGTGAGGGAATTCGAACTAAAACTTATGCAGCCCTACTTTTGTGCTTACTCTTATTCTTCGAGAAAAACTTTCAGGCTAACTAATGTTTTAATGTGCACTTCATAACAAACGTTTAAAAAAATGTTAGTTTGAATAAAAATCACCCCCAGGAAAACTGTTTTATTTGATCATCTTTTAATGTCCATACAGTATCCCTGCTGTCCCTCACACCCCAGTGCACGATCCAAAAACGGGTCAATGATGATTTTTTTTCTCATTTTTTATTTTTTCTTAAACACTTCTTGCTCTTGTTGGCCTTCGTCTTGGTCCGACTCGCATTGCCAGAATTTTGAAAGGCAGCTGCCGATGCAAGCCGATGAAAGCCCCCAATCTGGTTGGGAAAATTACAAAAGAAAAGAAAATGATTGACCAAAAACATCTTTAAATCTTTACTGTACCTCATTTTCATTTTAAAAATCATATCAACAACAAATACAGATTCCTTCAAGAATGGCAGAAGTATTTGAGCATTAATATTTACCATGTCCAACTGCTGGATGGGGTCTGTAATGTGGGACGCACTCTCATGACCACCTGTGAGCCTGTCGTACACCTTCTGGATCCCGGCCGCAATCTGAGAATCCGGGAGCTCCTCGGCTTGCGCTTCGTCATGTTGTAGTTTCTGTAAAACACACGAATAGTCTGTAATCTTATGAGACAGAACTGTACAGAAGACATATGTACCACAGTGACATCAGTGTGTGTTTTTGTGTATAAATGTATGTGTGTGTTTGTGTGTATTTACGAATTCTTCTATTCCGGCACATATGCTCGTAAGCAATGCCCTTTGCTGAACCAGTTGTCTTGTCAGTTGCAGGTCTTCAAGGTCGGATTCCTTTGTTTCCTCCATTAATTTCTTTTTTTCCTGCTCCTGCGCTTCCCTCATCCTGGCCATCTCTTCTCGCACTTCCACTGCCTGACATTTACTTTTTAAAGTGTTCTTCAGTTCAAATGGCATTAAATAAGGGGAAAGAGAGAGAAAGATGGGAACATTAGTATAGAGTACTTTAGATATAAAGATGGGGATAATGTACAATTCCAAGAAATGCACCTTGTCTTTAAACATAAAAAAATATATAAATCAATAACTTTATGCAGATATTTTCTGCCCAATCGTTCAGAAAACTGACAATTGAACCGCACATCAAATAAGACCAAGCCAAACTTGCGATGTGATTGGCTCTTCTAATTGTAAGGTGGGACTATTAGCCTATTATTAGTATAATACTATGACTACCTTTCCAGACTTTTTTGCCTCTCTCTTCTCCCATTCTTTTTTCTTCTCCATGAAGGCATCATATTCTGCTTGTAGCTTTCTCATGTTTTGTTCATAAATACGAGTCTGTGCTTGGTCAGACGCTGCTGCTTGTAAGTCACGGTCAATGGCCTCATTTTCCTGGAGAGAAAGACAAAAAGGGGGTTACTGATGATATTGAAGTCCGTTTACACATTCATTATCTATGGAGTTGTTTCAGAATGTCGCCTTACTTGCAACTTCTCCTCATGCGCCGCCTTTGCTCTCTTGATTTTTTCCTCTTTTATTTCTACCTTCTTCTCTCTTTCTTTTAGACGTTCTTCCCTCATATCCAACTCCTGACAACAGCACACACAAGATGGAGCACTTTACACTCACTTAAACTGGAACAGCCAAAATGTGAATATATATATATATATATATATATATATATATATGTTTTATACTACCACCTTTTCCAGAGCATCCATTGCCCTGGTCTCACTCTCAGCGTCCTCATATACATCTGAGAGCCGCATTGCGATTGTCCTCTCATCTGGCAGATCCGCACCCAAATCCTTCCTATATCTGAAAATATGATCAATCTCTGAGTACACTCAATTCACTCGGAGGGCTTGACACTTACTTTTCAGTGTTTTTTGGCTTAATAAGGGGATAGTATTCAATTCAATTCACATTTATTTGTATAGTGCTTTTCACAATACACATCGTTTTAAAGCAGAAAATGCCACATTTACAATTAGAGTGATCTGTTATCAGAGGTAACTGTCTAAGTTATTCATTCCAGAAATGTACTAAATCAGTCAGCGAAATATGTATTAGCCTTATTTAAACAATGTAATAATTTAATGCAGAAACAATGAGCTCATAAAAGTAATGAATACTTGTTTGTTAACAAATGATTTTGACATTTAGAAAATGTAGCATCTGTAACAAACTGTAGGCATTTGATGGTTTCACATTTTTTGAATGATAATTGGTAAAGTTTTTTTTTTTTTTTACAATTGTAACAGACTTTGTTGGACTCTGTTATGATGCACTAATTCTTGATGTACTGGCGCTCGTTGTACAGTATATGTGTGTATGTATTCTTCCCCTCGGGGCTTGCCGTAGATTGGCATGGGTCATGCGCGCACTTGTACTGGAGTGTCGCGGGTTTCTTTTGGAGTAGGCCCTATGCACAGCTTCACTACTTCCTGAACTTAAGCAGGGACCTTTGTTTCCTGTCTGCCAGGATTGGCCAAACTGATTAATCCAGGTGTGTCTGATTATTGTTGTTGGTCAGACACACCTGGATTAATCAGTTTGGCCAATCCTGGCAGACAGGAAACAAAGGTCCCTGCTTAAGTTCAGGAAGTAGTGAAGCTGTGCATAGGGCCTGTTGGTGATCAGTGTTATAATAAAGTGGAGAAGAGTTCCAAACGGTTATCGTTTATTGTTTTCTTATTTCTGAAGTGTTAGGCGAACCCTGTCTAAACGCTCGGTCACATTGGTGGCAGCGGTGTTGTTTTGATTTATTTGCGTTTACGTGGTCCAGTGTTACGACGGGTGTTTAACTAGTTAGTTTACAGTGGAAAGTTATTAACTGAGTTTAGCACGCGCGGGTTCAACGTCGACGCGGCCATCATGTGGTGTAAAGGCGATGATGATTTCTATTCGAGACGGGACCGCGACAAGATCAACAGGCACGTGAAAATCGAGCTACCGCCGCCGTTCTCTGGTGACGAGAAGCAGAGCTTTCTGTGCTGGGCACGGCAGTTCGAGGTCGCCGTCAGAGCGCTCACAGAGGGAGATGGTCCTGCGTCGGTTAATTATGAGCTAGTGAGGATTCTGCCGACACGTTTAAGCAACGCAGCATTTCTTCTGTGGGACAGCCTTCCTCAAACTGTTCAGGCTGACTATACAGCTGTAAAGGAAAGACTAAAGGAGGCTTTCGGCCAGAGGCAGTTTATGGATCGCTTCAGAGCCAGTTTATCAGCCCGCCCTCGTGCTCCGCGGGAGAGTTTGGAGGTGTATGCGGCTGAGATGAGCAGGTTAGTGGACGAGGCTTTTCCTGAATATGGCGACAAGGCCCAAAGAGAGGAAAAGTTTCGTCGTTTCTTGGCCGGTTTGGATCCTGTGCTCAGAGCTAAATGCCATGAACAGGGAGCAACAGATTTGGAGGAGGCCGTGATAATTGCAGGTCGGTGCGAAAATGCCAGAGACTCAATAAAGACTGATTACATGCCTGCTAATGGTGCATATGGTAATAATGATGGTGGTGCAGTGGCTGCTGTTCACTCTGTGACTGATAATGGAGGACTATACAGAGCAGTGGATAGATTGACAGAAGAAATGAGAGATATGAGAATGGAACTGAGGCGCTTGGGTGATGAAAACCAAAGACTGAAATCCAGTGTGAGTCCTAGAGCAATGGATGAGTGGAATGGAGGCCGCTCTCAGTCGAGTGGAATGTGCCAGTGTGTCTGCGGGGGCCGTGGATGCCAGTCACGTGTCTTTGACAGCGCGCGGAGGGGCCGTTCACCTGAGAGGAAATCGTTCCAACACTTCGATGAGCGTACATCAGGTATGGATGTTCGTGGTTATAAAGACTCATACTCTGCTCAGTCCCCTGCCAGACGCAGCCCTAGCCCCGGGCCTCGCAGATGGAACAGCTATGAGGATGACTCAAGAAAGCGGGGAGTGCGTTTCATGTCTCCTGGCGGAGTGGAGCGCCGCAATGGGCCGGGAAACGGACTTTAGCTGATGTTGCGGCCCAAACACCAGCTATGCTGCCTGTGGGCCCTGTAATGGACAATGTTGATGATGGTGACTCAATTTCAAAAGACATCAATGTGATTGTGGATGCTAGCCAGGAGCTGGTGTCGTATGTGAGAGGAGTAATTGAAGGTGTGGAGGTTCAGATGTTAGTGGACTCTGGTTCCAGTGTATCTCTCATGAGTGCCGATTTCCGTATGTCAATTCCAACACTTCGTAATCGGCCACTGAAAAAGGACTATGTGTCAGCCCGTGCTGTGAATGGACAAATGCTAGATACACTCGGCACCATCACAATAACATTTCAGCTGGGAACTGAGTCGTGGCAGCATGTATTTCATGTGCTAAGAGAAACCACACAGACTGTGTTGCTGGGCTGGGACTTTTTGTTGAGGAACCATGCTTTACTGGACCTAGGCCATGCTAAGCTACAACTGTGGGACATCTCAGTTCCTCTCCTTACCAGCAAAGATTTTGTTCCACTGTGCTGCAATGTGTCGCTGGCCACCGCTATGAACTTGCCACCCCTCAGTGAGTCAGTTGTGGCAGTTAAAGTGTGTACACCCAACGCAGCCCATTTGGCGAGTGACTTTGTTGGCTATCTGGAACCTAATGTGGCGGATTCTTCCGGTCTAGTGGTTGCTCACACAGTTGCCATGGTTCACAACGGACTGACAAAAGCTCGGGTTTTGAATCCTACTGGACAGGACATTTCATTGAAACAAGGTATGCACCTGGGTGAGTTTTACACAGTTGATGACTCAGATGTTCAGCTGTTTCATGCTCCTGTTAACGTAGCTGGAGCGACCTTTTCCAGGGTCGCGCCTCCTGTGTCATTGGATGAGTCACCTATTTCTGAATCTGAGAGAGCTGCGCTTTCAGCATTGCTGTTGGAATACAATGACATCTTCAGCTCCTCCAAACGGAATTCCAGTAGATGTACACTAGTAAAACATCACATCAGAACTGGTGAGCAGACTCCTATCAAACAGCGTGCATATCGTGCATCCCCTGAAAAACGTGCTGAGATAGAGAAACAAGTGGCTGGCCTGTTAGAAGATGGCGTCATTGAGGAGAGCTGTAGTCCCTGGGCGTCACCAGTTGTTTTGGTGAAAAAGAAGTGTGGCACATGGCGTTTTTGTGTAGACTACAGGCGATTAAACAGTGCAACTATTAAAGACTCTCATCCTCTACCCCGTGTGGATGACACACTGGATGCGTTATCGGGTGCAAAGTGGTTCAGCACGCTAGATTTCTCTAACGGTTACTGGCAGGTGGAAGTTGCTGAAGAGGACCGAGAAAAGACGGCCTTTACAACGGGACAGGGCCTCTATCAGTGGCGGTCCATGCCGATGGGCCTATCCAACGCCCCCGCCACATTTCAACGATTGATGGAGCTTGTCCTCAGAGGGCTCCCGTGGCACATCTGCATGGTATATCTCGATGACATTTTAATTTATAACAAAACTTTTGAAGAACACCTGGCTAGCCTGAAAGAGGTGTTCTCAAGAATACAATCTGCTGGCTTGAGACTAAATCCAGGCAAATGTCACCTTGCCAGAGATCACGTGGTCTTTCTTGGCCATGTCGTTTCGCGAGAAGGTCTTCATCCTGATCCAAAGAACACTGAGAAAGTCTTGAACTGGCCAATTCCCCATTCTCCTTCTGAGGTGAGAGCATTTGTGGGACTGTGTTCCTATTACAGACGATTCGTCAAGGATTTTTCTAAACTCGCTGCTCCACTAAACCATCTAGTCGGGAAAAATGTGCCCTTTGTGTGGAATGCTGAGTGCGACAAATCATTTAACCTTTTGAAAAGTGTGTTGTCATCTGATCCTGTAGTGGTAATGCCTGACTTCAGTGTGCCTTTTAAAATCTACACTGATGCATCCAACCTGGCCGTCGGTGCAGTTCTTGCCCAGGATAGAGATGGACTCGAACATGTAGTCGCATACGCCAGCCGGGCATTGAATTCCACACAGAGGCGTTGGTCCACATTTGATCGTGAGTTGTGGGCTATCGTGTGGGCAGTAAGGGAATTCAAGCATTACATTGGACTTGCCTCATTTACCATTATCACAGACCATCGACCACTCTTGGCACTTCGGCGTATGTCCATTGATGATGATCCAACAGGAAGAAGAGGGAGGTGGATTCTGGAGCTTGATCCATTGAATTGGGTCATTGTACACAAAGATGGAAAAAACCATAAGAATGCGGACGCGCTTTCTCGCCGCCCTGAGACACCTGGCCCTAACAAGGCAGAGGCCAGTATTAAAGAGGTACTGGAAGTGAATGTGGTGAGTTGTAGTCAAATGGATACCATTCCATGTTCCTCTGAAGTCACTGATTCGGCAGGAGATGCGACTGCTGTCAACTCGCATGACAATTCAGACAGCATGTCTTCCATGAATGTTTTGTCACACAGCTTATCAGACATTAGGGCAATGCAGCATGCTGACCCTGATATTAATACTGTGTTGAGCTGGGTGATGCAATCCCAAAGACCATCCAGGCGGAAAATACAAGAAGCTTCTCAGTGCTTACGGAAGCTTTGGACTGAATTCAACCGTCTTTCTATTATTGATGGACTGTTATGCCGCTCAGTTTTCTGTCCCCTCACAAGTGGCCCTGTTGTCCAAATGGTTGTACCCTCTATTCTAATATCGGACATTCTTTTGCAGCTGCATGGGGCCCCAGCTTCTGCCCATTTTTCTTCGGAGCGTGTATGGGAACGGGCGAGACAATTTTGTTACTGGCCTTCTATGTACAGGGACATCAAAGCATGGTGTGAGCAGTGCAAGGCATGTCAGACACGGCGCGGTCCGGTTCCAGCCCACTGTGCACCTATGGGTGGGTCCCATTCAGTACGGCCATTTGAAAGAGTGGCTATGGACATCTTGGAGCTGCCTGTGACTTCAAAAGGAAACCGGTATGTGTTGGTTGTCGAAGACTACTTCACCAAATTTGTCAACCTGTATGCTTTGCTTAATCAGTCAGCACAGACAGTAGCACGTTGTCTGTTTGAGGACTTTGTTCTGATTCATGGTGTTCCAGAGACTTTGCATTCGGACCAGGGTCGTCAGTTTGAGTCGGAGGTGGTTCAGAATCTCTGTCATCTGCTGGGCATTAAAAAGACACGCACCACTCCCTACCATCCGCAGTCGGACGGTATGGTTGAAAGATTTAATCGGACCC
Source organism: Phoxinus phoxinus (assembly GCF_949152265.1). Classification (NCBI taxonomy): domain Eukaryota; kingdom Metazoa; phylum Chordata; class Actinopteri; order Cypriniformes; family Leuciscidae; genus Phoxinus; species Phoxinus phoxinus. Next base: position 4,594,370 of record NC_136897.1, read on the forward strand.
TGATTGATCAACTGGCTAAGACTCTTTTGACATATGGAGGGGAATGGGACGATTATGTGAAGCATGTGGCTTTTGCTTACAACACAACGACTCACTCCAGCACTCGTTTTACACCTTACTTCTTGACCCACGGTCGGGAAGCACGGGTCCCTGCTGATTTACTGTTACCCACCCGTGCTCTTGTCTCTCAGATGTCACCATCACATGCTGAGTTTGTTACGAAATTGCTGACAAAACTGAACTCTGCCTTTAGCAGTGCACGGATGCACAGTGAGGCAGCTCACGACCGTCAAAAACTGTACCATGATGTTGGATTGCGTCACCAGCTCTATGATGTAGGTGCCATGGTGTGGCTCCACAACCCAGTAGAGAGCCGCATGAAACTGGCACCCCATTGGAAGGGGCCGTATAAAATAGTTCAAGTCATGGATTCATGTGGGGAACAGGGACTGACTTACCGTATTGTAGACCCTTTTGACTCTGGTGAGAGGGCGCAGGTCGTACATTACAATAGGGTGCGGCCTTACACATTGCCTGTTTCTCTTGTGTCACAGAACCAGACATTGTCCAATGCTCCAGACTCACAGCCTGAGTCTCTTTCCCTGGAGTCAGGAGATTCTGATGGAGAGGAATGTGTTTCTCCCCGGAAAGATATGAGTGGTTCTTCTGATTCACCATATTCAGTTAAGGGGTCTGAGCGAAACATGAGTAGGACTGGGAGAGTTCATAGACCTCCGGGCCATTTGAAGGATTTTGTTTTATATTGAAGTGCCTGTATACCTATGGGTATGGAAGAGTGCAAGTTTGAATTTGTTCTATTGTAGAGCCTGTTATAACTGTCAAAAAAAAAAAAACCTGTTCTATTAATAGGCTTGTTGCAGTAAAAATAATGTGCTATGTATTCTGTTTTGTGTTTCATTGTACACGGCTGTTTATTGTTTTTGACGGTTGATGTTGTTATTCTGAAACATAAACGGGGACGTTTATTTTGTGAGGGGGGGACGTATGTAACAGACTTTGTTGGACTCTGTTATGATGCACTAATTCTTGATGTACTGGCGCTCGTTGTACAGTATATGTGTGTATGTATTCTTCCCCTCGGGGCTTGCCGTAGATTGGCATGGGTCATGCGCGCACTTGTACTGGAGTGTCGCGGGTTTCTTTTGGAGTTGGTGATCAGTGTTATAATAAAGTGGAGAAGAGTTCCAAACGGTTATCGTTTATTGTTTTCTTATTTCTGAAGTGTTAGGCGAACCCTGTCTAAACGCTCGGTCACACAATGATAACGTTAACGCTCTCAGAAAAAAACTAACCTAATGTTAGCTACAAAACACAAGCGTGGTTCACTTAAAAAAGGGTAACGGTTAGGCCTACACCGTTGTACCTAAAGAGTTTGTACCTCAAAAGGTAACTTACATGTTGGTACCTAAATGGTAGGCCTACATATTAGAACAATTTTAAAGTTTACCGTCCCAGTGACAGTTTTTACCAATAGAGTTCAGTGGAAATAGCTTGAAACGCATCCGTTAACGTTAATCTCTGAAACCGAATCTCAGCTGTTATAACGACGACACATTAAATTAATACTTGCTTCCCAAAAAAACGGTTTAGGCTGCAATAAGTAATACATAATGTATAAAGTAGGCTATACTTACAATTCCATTCCTTTTTGGAAAGCCTTGTTTCGATCGAAACTCATCTTCGTATAGGCTAACGTTAGACTAACAACAAGTTACAACAAACTTTCTGCTGGCGTGATTTAAACTTTCAAAAAATGCCAAAACATATGATTACATTAACAGACCTTATGTAGCCCCGCCCCTTCAAATCAGTGTAACTAATAGCTGTGTAAGGCAAGCATATTAATACTAGGCTATAAATTAAATATTTTTTGTATGGATCAGTAGCCTAAATAGGCTAATCTGTTCAAATGTAACGTCTATTATTCTATACTGTCTGTATTTTATATGTATTATTCAGATCGTCTCAGTCAAATGCAATTTGTTGTCTACATTTATATACAAATTACAAAAAATACAATAAATTAAAGCTGCAAGCAGCATTTATCGGTGTTCAAGCAGTTAAGGCCTTTAAGCACAAAAGCATCAAAAGACATTCAGTTTTATTTAGCAAGCATTTAACCACTGACATCATAAATGGAAAAGACCATGATATAGGCTACCACATTTTAGTGTGATTTTTCATGATTTACCATGTTCCAGTATGACTTACCATGAATCTAGCATGATTTACCATAGTTTACCATGATATACCAAGTTCTAGTATGATTCACCATGATTTACCCTGTTCTAGCGTGGTTTAAAACAATTGAACACATTCTAGTATGATTTAATATGATTTTAGTATGATTTACCATAGTTTACCATGATTGATCTTAGTTTACCTTGATTTACCATGTTACAGGATGATTTACCATGATATACCACATTCTAGAATGATTTACCTTATTTACCATGATTTACCACGTTTCTAGCAATTATGTGAAGCGTCAGAACAAATGAAGTGACAAACTGACAAAATATGATTGTGTTATAATAATAGTAATTGTTATATAAGGAATTTTTTAGTGTCTAAATATATGAATGCAAAAGCACATGTGAAAAGACTATTAATAAGTAGAATGTCCAGCAGAGGGCAGTAGAAGAACACTTATTGGCTCACTTTCATTTTACAAGTCTTGATTTTTACCAGTTTTTCCATGTTAACTCCATTATGCATGCTTACACACATATTACACGTCCATTATAATAACAAATATATAGCTTTAAGCATTTGTTTATTAGCCAATGCTGAAAGCTGATAAAAAGATTACAAATATAATCCTGCTGCTCTCTCTAGCGGACAACAGTGTTATTACAGCCTCCATCTTACAGTTGAAGAGAATGAATGAATGGACATTTGGTTTCTCACTTATATTTCGGGAACGAGAAGGCGAAAGAAATCTGATTTATAGGCTTTTGAGTGTATTTTGACACGCCCATTTTCGAAATGACCCTGTTATAGCCATACGAAAAATGCAAAAGTTAAACTTTTTTTTGATAATTATTGATCTAAAGAGTCCAGAGAATTGAGAACAGTCAGTTTCAGTTAGAGGAAAAACCGTTTAGTTTTTAGTACATCGTATTGTGTAAAAGTACCAAGTATGTAACAAGATATAGGTTGTTGTTGTTTTTTTTCAGTGTAGCATTACACAAGCTAACAACTGAAGAAAAAAAAGTTCCAAGAAAACAAACACTAAAATTAAAAGCTTAAAAATGCAACCAGATAAAACTGAATTGATGTTTGTTTATTTGATGGGATTACAATGGAGGTATTTTTTTTCTATCATTGTTTGACATTACAAAATGTGTAGGCTACAGTACTTTCTTGGTTGATGCTAAATGTTCTCTGAACTCAAAAACACAGCCAAACATGTTCGGGAGAATGTCAAGGCACGTCATGTTATTGAGACCAGAACAAGGACCATAGAGGTCAGTCACAGTGTCACTTTGAGCAGAATTTCAAAGATCACATTAGCCGTCCATCACTAAGACCACAAACAGAGGTCAAGGGTCAGCAACATTTTTGGTGTACTCTAGTTTTAAAAGCAGACTACTCATAAATGCTGCAAAAAAACAAACAAACAAACACAATGTCAGAAAACCACTTGTTGGTGTGTGATTATGGTTTCCAAAGTAGCATCACATCTTCATTGGCTTTGACATCCCATCTCTTCTGCTAAATATCCTAACATTAGTTTCTCCATGGAGAATTCATGAGCACTGGCATGATTAAAGAATTGTAGCATAATAAAAACAGGAAGTTGATGTTACTCCTTATCCATTTATATTCCTCACAACATACACTATGATTCTACAAGGACTTTGATTTGAATCACATAAAGAGCTAACTCAAATAACAATACGACCAGGGCACATAATTTTTTCTCTCTCTCTTTCCATCCACTTGTTGACCTCCCAGAAAACTGGTTTAGAACCAGTCAGCTTCACAATCAAACATAATTTAAAATCCAAAGAGATCCTACGACAACAAAAACACGACACAGAATCAAAATAGAGTATAAAACAAGTCAAGGATTAGTGTAAGGATTTTAGTTGGACAGACAATATTACACCATCACGATCCCGTTCCTTTATGTCAGCATTATTCCGCTATTGCTTGCGAATTAAAAACACATCAGCGTTCCTTGAGCTAAGAAAATAAACTTACCTAATCAGACACTGGATTTCTCAAAATGCAAATATTATATTTCTAAATATTAACAACGTTCTAAAACATAAATAGGATATCTAAAAACAGTTGCAGCAGATGACGGCAGGTCTGTCGGTCATAAAAAGGTAAGACGTGGTCTGTGCGTCTCATATGTAGGGGTACTGAGGGACCCTCCGGGGACTGAGCTGATAGCTGTTGTACGCCCCGCTTCCTCTAGTGGTGCTGCTGGTGCTTGTGGTCACATAAGGGTGAGCGGGGTAATGTTGCTGGTAGTGGCCCGAGAGTCTGTGGACCACACCTCCAATGGAGTCCTTTGGGATAAGACCATAGACAGTATATAAGATGGACACAGCGACCCCATAGACTTCAACGGAGAAAAGTGAAGCCCATTTGAAGCACTCACTTCCTGATCGCCAGGCGAACTGCGCAGGCTCAAACTGAGCATGAACATGTGAGCAACGTGTCTGACAGCTGTCAGTCTTCTAGTAGCTGTGCGGAGAGAAATCTGAATCATTCCCTTCCGAATCTCGCAGAGACGGAGAGCATGAGCATTAGCTGTCCATGAGCTAGCAGTAGGATCAACTTTATCACTCTCTGTGGGCTACTCCCTTCACTTTATCGGACTTAATGCCTCCACGTCCCCCCGATTGCCTGCAAGCTTCTCCGCCGGTCTATACGGTAATTTCTCTACAGTGCGACAGAGAGTCGCGTGAGTTATGACGCAATCGTTAGCCTATTTTTACAAAAACGGCTTCTACGGGGCCATAACGTAAGGTACAAGGTAATGGAGCCTTTTATACATTGTCGAGTTTCTTTAGAAATAAATAATGGACAAATGGAGTCTTTGGACGCCTCAGATGTAAAGTTATTCCCTGTCAAAGTGACGCAAAAATGAATGGGAGTCAATGGAATGCTAACAGCAGGTGAAGTTCTGCTACAATGGCGGCGCCCGCGGAGGCTTCAGTTTCCGGCGGATGGATTACCCCCTTGGATAAGACTGGCTGCATAGTGACTGACTGGTGGGCGGGGCATGAATGGAGGGGGAGGAGCCCTGGACAAGCAGGAGGTGCTCCATGTGGGATGCGGGAGTGGGGTAGGTGTAGTGTACAGGCTGGGGGTGCTGGTGAACGAGGGCGCCTCCTGGAGACAGCAATGAGAGGAGGCCGGAGGGTACGTGACAGTGGTCTGGAAAAAGGAGATTTTACGTTTTAAGCGTTTTACATTATTACAAAATTAAGGATTAATTTTTGGCTTCAATTTCTCGAGAAAGAATCTTTCCCGTAGCGCCTTCGACGCAGTACGAGAGAACTCTCGTAACGTAAGAGAACTAATGTTACTGTGGTAAAAGCATGGTAAGTGTTGTTTTTACTGTGCTTCTACTACAAATACAACTTTGGAACTAATTGTACTACTTTAAACCTGATGTGAATATGATTAATTGATTGAAGGTCTAGGCCTGTAGCACGTCACGTGACAGACAGTGTTTAATCACCCTGTTTTGAATTAGAAAGCAATAAAACGCAAAGCCTCCGTGGAGATGACAGATATAATGCAGTGACTGAACGTGAGCTAATCTGATAAATATCGACAAACAGAAAAGACATTATATCAAACATTATTAGGACAGCGTATTTACGACTACTTACCAACATCTGGCACACCACGTGAACCAACTGATGCCAAATATCGCGATGTGTTCGGAACGAGACTTCTTCAGCGCGATTTCCTACTGATAAAATATAATTAAAAAAATATCAATAAACAGCATACCAATGTGATTGCAAGAAAATGAGACAAAATTAGCTTCCCTGGCAATCAGACCGAAATAATATAATTAAAAGAAATACATAAACCATGATAAGATCTCGTGAATAAATGTTGATTAAACAGCTTCTAAGAATCGTGCTGTGAACACGAAATACGCTTCCCATTGAAATACATTATTAGTTTAAAAAACGTGATGATATCACGAAAATAACGAGTCCGTGTCACGAATCAATAGATTAAATTACGTGACCATATCACGAACTGCCGTGAGACTGAATATTACCGTCACGGAACAGCTGTGCCCACTGACCAGAATTATCGATCAAACGACGACAGAACAATGCAATATCAATTTAAAATCACTTTTAAAAATAAATATTTAAAGTGAAGTATACTTTTTAAAGTAAACCCAGAATAAAGCGATACGTTTCCAAATTATAAAACGACGCCAATTGGGGGGAGCGCAGGTGTTGGTGGACCACGGATGCTGCCTTTCATTGACTTACATAGGCATCACTTCCGTGGGCCAATCACGGAACTTTCGGCGATAAATTGACACAGATTTTGAGTTAAGGGTCCGTGTTCATTTCACGGAATTCTGTGAGACCAGGTTGGCAAAAATCTATCTTTACTTGATTCGTGGCGCTACTTTAATAGTAATTCATTTGGATATACATGGAGCAATGCGTCTAAGTCTTTAAAATCGAGAATTGACCTATTTCTTATTTCACCCAGTCTGCTACAACATGTTCAAGATATCTCCCATCATTATGCGGCCTTTTCAGATCACCTTCTGATCGAGCTGCATGTCTTTACAGACTGTTCGTAAACCCAGCTGCCTCCGTGGATATTGGAAACTTAACAACTCTTAGAAGATAACATTTTTACAACAACATTTTTTGAAACATTAGCCTCCAATATCTTTAATTCAGAGAAATCAGTTTATGCATCTAAATGGGAGTTATTTAAATTCAAATCCAGAGAATTGGCTATGAGAAGTATAAGGAATTTAAAAAAAAGACAGAAATTGTAAAGAAACAGATCTATTAAACAAAATTGATACTCTTTGGAAAGTTCAGACACTCTCTCAAACACAGGAGAGTGAGCTCCAGTCCTTAAAACTAAAACTTGATGACTTGTATATTAGCAAGACTAATGGAGCTTTTGTGCGTTCAAGAGCTAGATGGATAGAAAAGGGAGAGAGGAATGCAGCCTATTTTTATATTGCAGCTCCCCAATATATGAAAATAAGGACCCGGTGAGAGTCCGGGTCCAGATGGGCTTTCAGTTGAATTTGACCAACACCTTTGGAAGGTATTGGAAGATCCCCCTTTCTTACTGTTTAATGAATGTATATTAAAAAAGGATTTGGTCACAACTATGAAACAAGGATTCATTTCCCTGATTCCTAAACCAGATAAAGATGCCCATAATATAGATAATTGGAGACCACTTTATTAAATACAGACTATAAATTGTTTGCACTAGTATATGCAAAAAGATTAAAATCCGGATTAAATCAAATCATTAATGAGACTCAAACAGGTTTCATGAAAAATAGACACATTAGTAATAACATTCGCCTTATAATTGACCTTCTAGACTATTCTGATCAAATTGATTCAGGGGCTCTTATTGTGTGGTTAGATTGTTGTAAAGCCTTTGACACCATCGAACACGGCTTCTTACTCCATTCACTTAAAGTTTTTGGCAATAATTTCATTGATATTATAGAAATGTTTTATAAAGATATTAATAGCTCTATTATTATGTCAAAATCTCAAGGAAAATTAGATTTCTCAGTTCATCACCCGCCCCTTTAATTAATTGCGGTCTCATAAAGTTCTGACTGTACAATAAATATCTTGTTTAGCCTACATTTGTTTTTTTTACAAGTTAAATTATAACGAGAGGATTTTTGAGTGTGCAGATCTCAGCACTGGGCAAAAACTCTGGCGTTTTGAGTGTGTCACGGCACGCACACGAGAAGGTGAAATCCAAGTGCAGTTTATTGGGTAATCCGTAAACGTAAATCCAAGCCAGGCAAAAGGTCATAATCATGAAAATCAGTCCAAAACAAGAAACAAACACTAAGACAAACCAAGACAGATTCTGGGAAGCGGGTGACAAGAAACAAGGATTCTACACCAAGTGATCAAACAGACAGGGTATAAATAGACAGACACTAACAAGGTGAGTGGGAACAGCTGAGTGTGATGATGACTAATGAGTCCAACAAGAGTGATGGGGATTGTAGTCCAACAGTGACTGACACCTGTGGGGGAAGAGGACCTCTAGTGGACATACACAAACCCGACACTGTGACATAACCCCCCTTCTACGGAGCGGCTACCAGACGCTCCAAGACCCACAAAAAACAAACAAAACAAGAGTTCAGGCGGGAGGTGGAAAGGTGGAGGATCAGGGGGTGGGATGGGGGGCCAGGTCCATGGAGGGGAACCGGAGCAAGGGGGAACGGCTTAAGCGGCGGCCAGGGCGAAACAGACAGTCCATCGGGCGGCCAGGGCGAAACAGACAGTCCATCGGGCGGCCAGGGCGAAGCAGACAGTCCATCGGGCGGCCAGGGCGGAGACGACCCCTCGGGCGGCCACAGCGGTGAAGACGACCACTCGGGCGGCCACGGCGGAGACGACCAGGGTGAAGACGACCACTCGGGCGGCCACGGCGGAGACGACCAAGGCGGGACAGGGACAGACCCTGGCTCAGGAACAGTCACAGACACCAGCGGCTCAGGAACTGAAACAGACACCACCGGCTCAGGAACTGCAACAGACACCACCGGCTCAGGAACTGCAACAGACACCACCGGCTCAGGAACTGCAACAGACACCACCGGCTCAGGAACTGCAACAGACACCACCGGCTCGGCGTCGGCCATCTTGTCCAGAGACACTGGCTCGGCAGACGTGACGTGAACAGTCTCTGGATCGGCAGACGTGACGTGAACCGTCTCTGGATCGGCAGACGTGACGTGAACCGTCTCTGGATCGGCCGACGTGAACTGAACACTCTCTGTATCGGCAGACGTGACGTGTCTCCTCCACGCATGCAGTACTGCCACTGCATAATAGAGGAAGACAGCCCTCTTGGCAGTGGCAGGACTGATGGTGGGCAGCTCCGAGACGATCTCAGGGATGACAGCGGGCTGCACGGGGACGACCTCCGGGATGACAGCGGTCTGCACGGGGACGGCCTCCGGGATGACAGCGGGCTGCACGGGGACGGCCTCCGGGACGACAGCGGGCTGCTCGGGGACGGCCTCCGGGACGACAGCGGGCTGCTCGGGGACGGCCTCCGGGACGACAGCGGGCTGCTCGGGGACGGCCTCCGGGACGACAGCGGGCTGCTCGGGGGCTTTGGGCGTAGAGAAAGGAACGAGGGAAGCCTTCCTCTTCCTCCTCCGTTTATGAGGCTGAGACTGTGGCATAACGAGCTCTTCATCTGGGGACATCGGCGTAGAGTCGGCCATCTTGTCTGGAGTCGCAGGCATCGAGTCGGCCATCTTGTCTAGAGACATAGGCCCAACTGATATACTCCACATGCTGCGGACATTAATTAAGGTATTGGACAAATCTTTCAAAGTCCAGGATTTCCAGTCCCCTCATCTCCCAGGCTGGCAAGGGATCATCAAGGCAATGATTAAAAATGTCTTTATATGCCAACCCACTGGAGAGAGTGCAAAAAATCACGCTCAATTCCTCGACCGTCCGACCCTGCTGGCGTAGAGAGAATAATTCCCCTCTTCTATCCCTCTCCTTCCAGGTGTAAGGACGAGTGGTACGAATACCTGTGCTGCTGGATTTCTTCATATTGGTGGAATCCTTCTGTCACGGCACGCACACGAGAAGGTGAAATCCAAGTGCAGTTTATTGGGTAATCCGTAAACGTAAATCCAAGCCAGGCAAAAGGTCATAATCATGAAAATCAGTCCAAAACAAGAAACAAACACTAAGACAAACCAAGACAGATTCTGGGAAGCGGGTGACAAGAAACAAGGATTCCACACCAAGTGATCAAACAGACAGGGTATAAATAGACAGACACTAACAAGGTGAGTGGGAACAGCTGAGTGTGATGATGACTAATGAGTCCAACAAGAGTGATGGGGATTGTAGTCCAACAGTGACTGACACCTGTGGGGGAAGAGGACCTCTAGTGGACATACACAAACCCGACACTGTGACAGAGTGGTGAGGGAATTCGAACTAAAACTTATGCAGCCCTACTTTTGTGCTTACTCTTATTCTTCGAGAAAAACTTTCAGGCTAACTAATGTTTTAATGTGCACTTCATAACAAACGTTTAAAAAAATGTTAGTTTGAATAAAAATCACCCCCAGGAAAACTGTTTTATTTGATCATCTTTTAATGTCCATACAGTATCCCTGCTGTCCCTCACACCCCAGTGCACGATCCAAAAACGGGTCAATGATGATTTTTTTTCTCATTTTTTATTTTTTCTTAAACACTTCTTGCTCTTGTTGGCCTTCGTCTTGGTTCGACTCGCATTGCCAGAATTTTGAAAGGCAGCTGCCGATGCAAGCCGATGAAAGCCCCCAATCTGGTTGGGAAAATTACAAAAGAAAAGAAAATGATTGACCAAAAACATCTTTAAATCTTTACTGTACCTCATTTTCATTTTAAAAATCATATCAACAACAAATACAGATTCCTTCAAGAATGGCAGAAGTATTTGAGCATTAATATTTACCATGTCCAACTGCTGGATGGGGTCTGTAATGTGGGACGCACTCTCATGACCACCTGTGAGCCTGTCGTACACCTTCTGGATCCCGGCCGCAATCTGAGAATCCGGGAGCTCCTCGGCTTGCGGTTCGTCATGTTGTAGTTTCTGTAAAACACACGAATAGTCTGTAATCTTATGAGACAGAACTGTACAGAAGACATATGTACCACAGTGACATCAGTGTGTGTTTTTGTGTATAAATGTATGTGTGTGTTTGTGTGTATTTACCGATTCTTCTATTCCGGCACATATGCTCGTAAGCAATGCCCTTTGCTGAACCAGTTGTCTTGTCAGTTGCAGGTTTTCAAGGTCGGATTCCTTTGTTTCCTCCATTAATTTCTTTTTTTCCTGCTCCTGCGCTTCCCTCATCCCGGCCATCTCTTCTCGCACTTCCACTGCCTGACATTTACTTTTTAAAGTGTTCTTCAGTTCAAATGGCATTAAATAAGGGGAAAGAGAGAGAAAGATGGGAACATTAGTATAGAGTACTTTAGATATAAAGATGGGGATAATGTACAATTCCAAGAAATGCACCTTGTCTTTAAACATAAAAAAATATATAAATCAATAACTTTATGCAGATATTTTCTGCCCAATCGTTCAGAAAACTGAAAATTGAACCGCACATCAAATAAGACCAAGCCAAACTTGCGATGTGATTGGCTCTTCTAATTGTAAGGTGGGACTATTAGCCTATTATTAGTATAATACTATGACTACCTTTCCAGACTTTTTTGCCTCTCTCTTCTCCCATTCTTTTTTCTTCTCCATGAAGGCATCATATTCTGCTTGTAGCTTTCTCATGTTTTGTTCATAAATACGAGTCTGTGCTTGGTCAGACGCTGCTGCTTGTAAGTCACGGTCAATGGCCTCATTTTCCTGGAGAGAAAGACAAAAAGGGGGTTACTGATGATATTGAAGTCCGTTTACACATTCATTATCTATGGAGTTGTTTCAGAATGTCGCCTTACTTGCAACTTCTCCTCATGCGCCGCCTTTGCTCTCTTGATTTTTTCCTCTTTTATTTCTACCTTCTTCTCTCTTTCTTTTAGACGTTCTTCCCTCATATCCAACTCCTGACAACAGCACACACAAGATAGAGCACTTTACACTCATTTAAACTGGAACAGCCAAAATGTGAATATATATATATATGTTTTATACTACCACCTTTTCCAGAGCATCCATTGCCCTGGTCTCACTCTCAGCGTCCTCATATACATCTGAAAGCCGCATTGCGATTGTCCTCTCATCTGGCAGATCCACACCCAAATCCTTCCTATATCTGAAAATATGATCAATCTCTGAGTACACTCAATTCACTCGGAGGGCTTGACACTTACTTTTCAGTGTTTTTTGGCTTAATAAGGGGATAGTATTCAATTCAATTCACATTTATTTGTATAGTGCTTTTCACAACACACATCGTTTTAAAGCAGAAAATGCCACATTACAATTAGAGTGATCTGTTATCAGAGGTAACTGTCTAAGTTATGCATTCCAGAAATGTACTAAATCAGTCAGCGAAATATGTATTAGCCTAATTTAAACAATGTAATAATTTAAACGTGGTTCACTTAAAAAAGGGTAACGGTTAGGCCTACACCGTTGTACCTAAAGAGTTTGTACCTCAAAAGGTAACTTACATGTTGGTACCTAAATGGTAGGCCTAGATATTAGAACAATTTTAAAGTTTACCGTCGCAGTGACAGTTTTTACCAATAGAGTTCAGTGGAAATAGCTTGAAACGCATCCGTTAACGTTAATCTCTGAAACCGAATCTCAGCTGTTATAACGACGACGACACATTAAATTAATACTTGCTTCCCAAAAAAACGGTTTAGGCTGCAATAAGTAATACATAATGTATAAAGTAGGCTATAGCCTACTTACAATTCCATTCCTTTTTGGAAAGCCATGTTTCGATCGAAACTCATCTTCGTATAGGCTAACGTTAGACTAACAACAAGTTACAACAAACTTTCTGCTGGCGTGATTTAAACTTTCAAAAAATGCCAAAACATATGATTACATTAACAGACCTTATGTAGCCCCGCCCCTTCAAATCAGTGTAACTAATAGCTGTGTAAGGCAAGCATATTAATACTAGGCTATAAATTAAATATTTTTTGTTGTATGGATCAGTAGCCTAAATAGCTAATCTGTTCAAATGTAACGTCTATTATTCCATACTGTCTGTATTGTATATGTATTATTCAGATCGTCTCAGTCAAATGCAATTTGTTGTCTACATTTATATACAAATTATCAAAAAATAAAATAAATGAAAGCTGCAAGCAGCATTTATCGGTGTTCAAGCAGTTAAGGCCTTTAAGCACAAAAGCATCAAAAGACATTCAGTTTTATTTAGCAAGCATTTAACCACTGACATCATAGATGGAAAAGACCATGATATAGGCTACCACATTTTAGTGTGATTTTTCATGATTTACCATGTTCCAGTATGACTTACCATGAATCTAGCATGATTTACCATAGTTTATCATTCCAAGTTCTAGTATGATTCACCATGATTTACCCTGTTCTAGCGTGGTTTACAACAATTGAACACATTCTAGTATGATTTAATATTATTTTAGTATGATTTACCATAGTTTACCATGATTGATCTTAGTTTACCTTGATTTACCATGTTACAGGATGATTTACCATGATATACCACATTCTAGAATGATTTACCAGGATTCTAGCATGATTTACCTTATTTACTATGATTTACCACGTTTCTAGCAATTATGTGAAGCGTCAGAACAAATGAAGTGATAAACTGACAAAATATTGTTATATAAGGAATTTTTTAGTGTCTAAATATATGAATGCAAAAGCACATGTGAAAAGACTATTAATAAGTAGAATGTCCAGCAGAGGGCAGTAGAAGACCACTTATTGGCTCACTTTAATTTTTACAAGTCTTGATTTTTACCAGTTTTTCCATGTTAGCTCCATTATGCATGCTTACACACATATTACACGTCCATTATAATAACAAATATATAGCTTTAAGCATTTGTTTATTAGCCAATGCTGAAAGCTGATAAAAAGATTACAAATATAATCCTGCTGCTCTCTCTAGCGGACAACAGTGTTATTACAGCCTCCATCTTACAGTTGAAGTGATTGAATGAATGGACATTTGGTTTCTCACTTATATTTCGGGAACGAGAAGGCGAAAGAAATCTGATTTATAGGCTTTTGAGTGTATTTTGACACGCCCATTTTCGAAATGACCCTGTTATAGCCATACGAAAAATGCAAAAGTTAAACTTTTTTTTTTTTTGATAATTATTGATCTAAAGAGTCCAGAGAATTGAGAACAGTCAGTTTCAGTTAGAGGAAAAACCTTTTCGTTTTTAGTACATCGTATTGTGTAAAAGTACCAAGTATGTAACAAGATATAGGTTGTTGTTGTTTTTTTTCAGTGTAGCATTACACAAGCTAACAACTGAAGAAAAAAAAGTTCCAAGAAAACAAACACTAAAATTAAAAGCTTAAAAATGCAACCAGATAAAACTGAATTGATGTTTGTTTATTTGATGGGATTACAATGGAGGTGTTTTTTTTCTATCATTGTTTGACATTACAAAATGTGTAGGCTACAGTACTTTCTTGGTTGATGCTAAATGTTCTCTGAACTCAAAAACACAGCCAAACATGTTCGGGAGAATGTCAAGGCACGTCATGTTATTGAGACCAGAACAAGGACCATAGAGGTCAGTCACAGTGTCACTCTGAGCAGAATTTCAAAGATCACATTAGCCGTCCATCACTAAGACCACAAACAGAGGTCAAGGGTCAGCAACATTTTTGGTGTACTCTAGTTTTAAAAGCAGACTACTCATAAATGCTGCAAAAAAACAAACAAACAAACAAACACAATGTCAGAAAACCACTTGTTGGTGTGTGATTATGGTTTCCAAAGTAGCATCACATCTTCATTGGCTTTGACATCCCATCTCTTCTGCTAAATATCCTAACATTAGTTTCTCCATGGAGAATTCATGAGCACTGGCATGATTAAAGAATTGTAGCATAATAAAAACAGGAAGTTGATGTTACTCCTTATCCATTTATATTCCTCACAACATACACTATGATTCCACAAGGACTTTGATTTGAATCACATAAAGAGCTAACTCAAATAACAATACGACCAGGGCACATAATTTTTTCTCTCTCTCTTTCCATCCACTTGTTGACCTCCCAGAAAACTGGTTTAGAACCAGTCAGCTTCACAATCAAACATAATTTAAAATCCAAAGAGATCCTACGACAACAAAAACACGACACAGAATCAAAATAGAGTATAAAACAAGTCAAGGATTAGTGTAAGGATTTTGGTTGGACAGACAATATTACACCATCACGATCCCGTTCCTTTATGTCGGCATTATTCCGCTATTGCTTGCGAATTAAAAACACATCAGCGTTCCTTGAGCTAAGAAAATAAACTTACCTAATCAGACACTGGATTTCTCAAAATGCAAATATTATATTTCTAAATATTAACAACGTTCTAAAACATAAATAGGATATCTAAAAACAGTTGCAGCAGATGACGGCAGGTCTGTCGGTCATAAAAAGGTAAGACGTGGTCTGTGCGTCTCATATGTAGGGGTACTGAGGGACCCTCCGGGGACTGAGCTGATAGCTGTTGTACGCCCCGCTTCCTCTAGTGGTGCTGCTGGTGCTCGTGGTCACATAAGGGTGAGCGGGGTAATGTTGCTGGTAGTGGCCCGAGAGTCTGTGGACCACACCTCCAATGGAGTCATTTGGGATAAGACCATAGACAGTATATAAGATGGACACAGCGACCCCATAGACTTCAACGGAGAAAAGTGAAGCCCATTTGAAGCACTCACTTCCTGATCGCCAGGCGAACTGCGCAGGCTCAAACTGAGCATGAACACGTGAGCAACGTGTCTGACAGCTGTCAGTCTTCTAGTAGCTGTGCGGAGAGAAATCTGAATCATTCCCTTCCGAATCTCGCAGAGACGGAGAGCGTGAGCATTAGCTGTCCATGAGCTAGCAGTAGGATCAACTTTATCACTCTCTGTGGGCTACTCCCTTCACTTTATCGGACTTAATGCCTGCACGTCCCCCCGATTGCCTGCGAGCTTCTCCGCCGGTCTATACGGTAATTTCTCTACAGTGCGACAGAGAGTCGCGTGAGTTATGACGCAATCGTTAGCCTATTTTTACAAAAACGGCTTCTACGGGGCCATAACGTAAGGTACAAGGTAATGGAGCCTTTTATACATTGTCGAGTTTCTTTAGAAATAAATAATGGACAAATGGAGTCTTTGGACGCCTCAGATGTAAAGTTATTCCCTGTCAAAGTGACGCAAAAATGAATGGGAGTCAATGGAATGCTAACAGCAGGTGAAGTTCTGCTACAATGGCGGCGCCCGCGGAGGCTTCAGTTTCCGACGGATGGATTACCCCCTTGGATAAGACTGGCTGGATAGTGACTGACTGGTGGGCGGGGCATGAATGGAGGGGGAGGAGCCCTGGACAAGCAGGAGGTGCTCCATGTGGGATGCGGGAGTGGGGTAGGTCTACAGGCTGGGGGTGCTGGTGAACGAGGGCGCCTCCTGGAGACAGTAATGAGAGGAGGCCGGAGGGTACGTGACAGTGGTCTGGAAAAAGGAGATTTTACGTTTTAAGCGTTTTACATTATTACAAAATTAAGGATTCATTTTTGGCTTCAATTTCTCGAGAAAGAATCTTTCCCGTAGCGCCTTCGACGCAGTACGAGAGAACTCTCGTAAGAGAACTAATGTTACTGTGGTAAAAGCATGGTAAGTGTTGTTTTTACTGTGCTTCTACTACAAATACAACTTTGGAACTAATTGTACTACTTTAAACCTGATGTGAATATGATTAATTGATTGAAGGTCTAGGCCTGTAGCACGTCACGTGACAGACAGTGTTTAATCACCCTGTTTTGAATTAGAAAGCAATAAAACGCAAAGCCTCCGTGGAGATGACAGATATAATGCAGTGACTGAACGTGAGCTAATCTGATAAATATCGACAAACAGAAAAGACATTATATCAAACATTATTAGGACAGCGTATTTACGACTACTTACCAACATCTGGCACACTGATGCCAAATATCGCGATGTGTTCGGAACGAGACTTCTTCAGCGCGATTTCCTACTGATAAAATATAATTTAAAAAATATCAATAAACAGCATAGCAATGTGATTGCAAGAAAATGAGACAAAATTAGCTTCCCTGGCAATCAGACCGAAATAATATAATTAAAAGAAATACATAAACCATGATAAGATCTCGTGAATAAATGTTGATTAAACAGCTTCTAAGAATCGTGCTGTGAACACGAAATACGCTTCCCATTGAAATACATTATTAGTTTAAAAACGTGATGATATCACGAAAATAACGAGTCCGTGTCACGAATCAATAGATTAAATTACGTGACCATATCACGAACTGCCGTGAGACTGAATATTACCGTCACGGAACAGCTGTGCCCACTGACCAGAATTATCGATCAAACGACAACAGAACAATGCAATATCAATTTAAAATCACTTTTAAAAATAAATATTTAAAGTGAAGTATACTTTTTAAAGTAAACCCAGAATAAAGCGATACGTTTCCAAATTATAAAACGACGCCAATTGGGGGAGCGCAGGTGTTGGTGGACCACGGATGCTGCCTTTCATTGACTTACATAGGCATCACTTCCGTGGGCCAATCACGGAACTTTCGGCGATAAATTGACACAGATTTTGAGTTAAGGGTCCGTGTTCATTTCACGGAATTCTGTGAGACCAGGTTAGCAAAAATCTATCTTTACTGGATTCGTGGCGCTACTTTAATAGTAATTCATTTGAATATACATGGAGCAATGCGTCTAAGTCTTTAAAATCGAGAATTGACCTATTTCTTATTTCACCCAGTCTGCTACAACATGTTCAAGATATCTCCCATCATTATGCAGCCTTTTCAGATCACCTTCTGATCGAGCTGCATGTCTTTACAGACTGTTCGTAAACCCAGCTGCCTCCGTGGATATTGGAAACTTAACAACTCTTAGAAGATAACATTTTTACAACAATTTTTTTTTGAAACATTAGCCTCCAATATCTTTAATTCAGAGAAATCAGTTTATGCATCTAAATGGGAGTTATTTAAATTCAAATCCAGAGAATTGGCTATGAGAAGTATAAGGAATTTAAAAAAAGACAGAAATTGTAAAGAAACAGATCTATTAAACAAAATTGATACTCTTTGGAAAGTTCAGACACTCTCTCAAACACAGGAGAGTGAGCTCCAGTCCTTAAAACTAAAACTTGATGACTTGTATATTAGCAAGACTAATGGAGCTTTTGTGCGTTCAAGAGCTAGATGGATAGAAAAGGGAGAGAGGAATGCAGCCTATTTTTATATTGCAGCTCCCCAATATATGAAAATAAGGACCCGGTAAGAGTCCGGGTCCAGATGGGCTTTCAGTTGAATTTGACCAACACCTTTGGAAGGTATTGGAAGATCCCCCTTTCTTACTGTTTAATGAATGTATATTAAAAAAGGATTTGGTCACAACTATGAAACAAGGATTAATTTCCCTGATTCCTAAACCATATAAAGATGCCCATAATATAGATAATTGGAGACCTATCACCTTAAATAAATACAGACTATAAATTGTTTGCACTAGTATATGCAAAAAGATTAAAATCCGGATTAAATAAAATCATTAATGAGACTCAAACAGGTTTCATGAAAAATAGACACATTATAACATTCGCCTTATAATCGACCTTCTAGACTATTCTGATCAAATTGATTCAGGGGCTCTTATTGTGTGGTTAGATTGTTGTAAAGCCTTTGACACCATCGAACACGGCTTCTTACTCCATTCACTGAAAGTTTTTGGTTTTGGCAATAATTTCATTGATATTATAGAAATGTTTTATAAAGATATTAATAGCTCTATTATTATGTCAAAATCTCAAGGAAATTTAGATTTCTCAGTTCATCACCCGCCCCTTTAATTAATTGCGGTCTCATAAACTTCTGACTGTACAATAAATATCTTGTTTAGCCTACATTTGTTTTTTTTACAAGTTAAATTATAACGAGAGGATTTTTGAGTGTGCAGATCTCAGCACTGGGCAAAAACTCTGGCGTTTTGAGTGGTGAGGGAATTCGAACTAAAACTTATGCAGCCCTACTTTTGGGCTTACTCTTATTCTTCGAGAAAAACTTTCAGGCTAACTAATGTTTTAATGTGCACTTCATAACAAACGTTTAAAAAAATGTTAGTTTGAATAAAAATCACCCCCAGGAAAACTGTTTTATTTGATCATCTTTTAATGTCCATACAGTATCCCTGCTGTCCCTCACACCCCAGTGCACGATCCAAAAACGGGTCAATGATGATTTTTTTTCTCATTTTTTATTTTTTCTTAAACACTTCTTGCTCTTGTTGGCCTTCGTCTTGGTTCGACTCGCATTGCCAGAATTTTGAAAGGCAGCTGCCGATGCAAGCCGATGAAAGCCCCCAATCTGGTTGGGAAAATTACAAAAGAAAAGAAAATGATTGACCAAAAACATCTTTAAATCTTTACTGTACCTCATTTTCATTTTAAAAATCATATCAACAACAAATACAGATTCCTTCAAGAATGGCAGAAGTATTTGAGCATTAATATTTACCATGTCCAACTGCTGGATGGGGTCTGTAATGTGGGACGCACTCTCATGACGACCTGTGAGCCTGTCGAACACCTTCTGGATCCCGGCCGCAATCTGAGAATCCGGGAGCTCCTCGGCTTGCGCTTCCTCCTCGGCTTGTTGTAGTTTCTGTAAAACACACGAATAGTCTGTAATCTTATGAGACAGAACTGTACAGAAGACATATGTACCACAGTGACATCAGTGTGTGTTTTTGTGTATAAATGTATGTGTGTGTTTGTGTGTATTTACCAATTCTTCTATTTCGCCACATATGCTCGTAAGCAATGCCCTTTGCTGAACCAGTTGTCTTGTCAGTTGCAGGTTTTCAAGGTCGGATTGTTTTGTTTCCTCCATTAATTTCTTTTTTTCCTGCTCCTGCGCTTCCCTCATCCCGGCCATCTCTTCTCGCACTTCCACTGCCTGACATTTACTTTTTAAAGTGTTCTTCAGTTCAAATGGCATTAAATAAGGGGAAAGAGAGAGAAAGATGGGAACATTAGTATAGAGTACTTTAGATATAAAGATGGGGATAATGTACAATTCCAAGAAATGCACCTTGTCTTTAAACATAAAAAAATATATAAATCAATAACTTTATGCAGATATTTTCTGCCCAATCGTTCAGAAAACTGAAAATTGAACCGCACATCAAATAAGACCAAGCCAAACTTGCGATGTGATTGGCTCTTCTAATTGTAAGGTGGGACTATTAGCCTATTATTAGTATAATACTATGACTACCTTTCCAGACTTTTTTGCCTCTCTCTTCTCCCATTCTTTTTTCTTCTCCATGAAGGCATCATAATCTGCTTGTAGCTTTCTCATGTTTTGTTCATAAATACGAGTCTGTGCTTGGTCAGACGCTGCTGCTTGTAAGTCACGGTCAATGGCCTCATTTTCCTGGAGAGAAAGACAAAAAGGGGGTTACTGATGATATTGAAGTCCGTTTACACATTCATTATCTATGGAGTTGTTTCAGAATGTCGCCTTACTTGCAACTTCTCCTCATACGCCGCCTTTGCTCTCTTGATGTTTTCCTCTTTTATTTCTACCTTCTTCTCTCTTTCTTTTAGACGTTCTTCCCTCATATCCAACTCCTGACAACAGCACACACAAGATAGAGCACTTTACACTCATTTAAACTGGAACAGCCAAAATGTGAATATATATATATGTTTTATACTACCACCTTTTCCAGAGCATCCATTGCCCTGGTCTCACTCTCAGCGTCCTCATATACATCTGAAAGCCGCATTGCGATTGTCCTCTCATCTGGCAGATCCACACCCAAATCCTTCCTATATCTGAAAATATGATCAATCTCTGAGTACACTCAATTCACTCGGAGGGCTTGACACTTACTTTTCAGTGTTTTTTGGCTTAATAAGGGGATAGTATTCAATTCAATTCACATTTGTATAGTGCTTTTCACAATACACATCGTTTTAAAGCAGAAAATGCCACATTACAATTAGAGTGATCTGTTATCAGAGGTAACTGTCTAAGTTATGCATTCCAGAAATGAACTAAATCAGTCAGCGAAATATGTATTAGCCTAATTTAAACAATGTAATAATTTAATGCAGAAACAATGAGCTCATAAAAGTAATGAATACTTGTTTATTAACAAATGATTTTGACATTTAGAAAATGTAGCATCTGTAACAAACTGTATATAGGCATTTGATGGTTTCACATTTTTTGAATGATAATTGGTAAAGTTTTTTTGTTTTTTTTTATTACATTGATAACGTTAACGCTCTCAGAAAAAAAAAGTAACCTAATGTTAGCTACAAAACACAAGCGTGGTTCACTTAAAAAAGGGTAACGGTTAGGCCTACACCGTTGTACCTAAAGAGTTTGTACCTCAAAAGGTAACTTACATGTTGGTACCTAAATGGTAGGCCTACATATTAGAACAATTTTAAAGTTTACCGTCCCAGTGACAGTTTTTACCAATAGAGTTCAGTGGAAATAGCTTGAAACGCATCCGTTAACGTTAATCTCTGAAACCGAATCTCAGCTGTTATAACGACGACACATTAAATTAATACTTGCTTCCCAAAAAAACGGTTTAGGCTGCAATAAGTAATACATAATGTATAAAGTAGGCTATACTTACAATTCCATTCCTTTTTGGAAAGCCATGTTTCGATCGAAACTCATCTTCGTATAGGCTAACGTTAGACTAACAACAAGTTACAACAAACTTTCTGCTGGCGTGATTTAAACTTTCAAAAAATGCCAAAACATATGATTACATTAACAGACCTTATGTAGCCCCGCCCCTTCAAATCAGTGTAACTAATAGCTGTGTAAGGCAAGCATATTAATACTAGGCTATAAATTAAATATTTTTTGTTGTATGGATCAGTAGCCTAAATAGGCTAATCTGTTCAAATGTAACGTCTATTATTCCATACTGTCTGTATTGTATATGTATTATTCAGATCGTCTCAGTCAAATGCAATTTGTTGTCTACATTTATATACAAATTATAAAAAAATACAATAAATGAAAGCTGCAAGCAGCATTTATCGGTGTTTAAGCAGTTAAGGCCTTTAAGCACAAAAGCATCAAAAGACATTCAGTTTTATTTAGCAAGCATTTAACCACTGACATCATAGATGGAAAAGACCATGTTTTAGCATGATTTACCATGATATAGGCTACCACATTTTAGTGTGATTTTTCATGATTTACCATGTTCCAGTATGACTTACCATGAATCTAGCATGATTTACCATAGTTTATCATTCCAAGTTCTAGTATGATTCACCATGATTTACCCTGTTCTAGCGTGGTTTACAACAATTGAACACATTCTAGTATGATTTAATATGATTTTAGTATGATTTACCATAGTTTACCATGATTGATCTTAGTTTACCTTGATTTACCATGTTACAGGATGATTTACCATGATATACCACATTCTAGAATGATTTACCAGGATTCTAGCATGATTTACCTTATTTACTATGATTTACCACGTTTCTAGCCATTATGTGAAGCGTCAGAACAAATGAAGGGATAAACTGACAAAATATGATTGTTTTATAATAATAGTAATTGTTATACAAGGAATTTTTTAGTGTCTAAATATATGAATGCAAAAGCACATGTGAAAAGACTATTAATAAGTAGAATGTCCAGCAGAGGGCAGTAGAAGACCACTTATTGGCTCACTTTAATTTTACAAGTCTTGATTTTTACCAGTTTTTCCATGTTAACACCATTATGCATGCTTACACACATATTACACGTCCATTATAATAACAAATATATAGCTTTAAGCATTTGTTTATTAGCCAATGCTGAAAGCTGATAAAAAGATTACAAATATAATCCTGCTGCTCTCTCTAGCGGACAACAGTGTTATTACAGCCTCCATCTTACAGTTGAAGTGAATGAATGAATGGACATTTGATTTCTCACTTATATTTCGGGAACGAGAAGGCAAAAGAAATCTGATTTATAGGCTTTTGAGTGTATTTTGACCATTTTCGAAATGACCCTGTTATAGCCATACGAAAAATGCAAAAGTTAAACTTTTTTTTTTGATAATTATTGATCTAAAGAGTCCAGAGAATTGAGAACAGTCAGAACAGTTTCAGTTAGAGGAAAAACCTTTTCATTTTAGTACATCGTATTGTGTAAAAGTACCAAGTATGTAACAAGATATAGGTTGTTGTTTTTTTTTTCAGTGTAGCATTACACAAGCTAACAACTGAAGAAAAAAAAGTTCCAAGAAAACAAACTAAAATTAAAAGCTTAAAAATGCAACCAGATAAAACTGAATTGATGTTTGTTTATTTGATGGGATTACAATGGAGGTGTTTTTTTTCTATCATTGTTTGACATTACAAAATGTGTACAGTACTTTTCTTGGTTGATGCTAAATGTTCTCTGAACTCAAAAACACAGCCAAACATGTTCGGGAGAATGTCAAGGCACGTCATGTTATTGAGACCAGAACAAGGACCATAGAGGTCAGTCACAGTGTCACTGAGCAGAATTTCAAAGATCACATTAGCCGTCCATCACTAAGACCACAAACAGAGGTCAAGGGTCAGCAACATATTTGGTGTACTCTAGTTTTAAAAGCAGACTACACATAAATGCTGCAAAAAAACAAACAAACAAACACAATGTCAGAAAACCACTTGTTGGTGTGTGATTATAGTTTCCAAAGTAGCATCACATCTTCATTGGCTTTGACATCCCATCTCTTCTGCTAAATATCCTAACATTAGTTTCTCCGTGGAGAATTCATGAGCACTGGCATGATTAAAGAATTGTAGCATAATAAAAACAGGAAGTTGATGTTACTCCTTGTCCATTTATATTCCTCACAACATACACTATGATTCTACAAGGACTTTGATTTGAATCACATAAAGAGCTAACTCAAATAACAATACGACCAGGGCACATCATTTTTTCTCTCTCTCTTTCCATCCACTTGTTGACCTCCCAGAAAACTGGTTTAGAACCAGTCAGCTTCACAATCAAACATAATTTAAAATCCAAAGAGATCCTACGACAACAAAAACACGACACAGAATCAAAATAGAGTATAAAACAAGTCAAGGATTAGTGTAAGGATTTTGGTTGGACAGACAATATTACACCATCACGATCCCGTTCCTTTATGTCGGCATTATTCCGCTATTGCTTGCGAATTAAAAACACATCAGCGTTCCTTGAGCTAAGAAAATAAACTTACCTAATCAGACACTGGATTTCTCAAAATGCAAATATTATATTTCTAAATATTAACAACGTTCTAAAACATAAATAGGATATCTAAAAACAGTTGCAGCAGATGACGGCAGGTCTGTCGGTCATAAAAAGGTAAGACGTGGTCTGTGCGTCTCATATGTAGGGGTACTGAGGGACCCTCCGGGGACTGAGCTGATAGCTGTTGTACGCCCCGCTTCCTCTAGTGGTGCTGCTGGTGCTCGTGGTCACATAAGGGTGAGCGGGGTAATGTTGCTGGTAGTGGCCCGAGAGTCTGTGGACCACACCTCCAATGGAGTCCTTTGGGATAAGACTGGCTGCATAGTGACTGGTGGGCGGGGCATGAATGGAGGGGGAGGAGCCCTGGACAAGAAGGTGCTCCATGTGGGATGCGGGAGTGGGGTAGGTGTACAGGCTGGGGGTGCTGGTGAACGAGGGCGCCTCCTGGAGACAGTAATGAGAGGAGGCCGGAGGGTACGTGTGCTGTCGGCGCAGGGACGATGAGCCACCGGATGGTCCTTGGGATGAGGAGACAGTGGTCTAGAAAAAGGAGAAAAAAAAGGAAATTGAAGCACATGTTCTTTACCATACATTTAGCGGCTAGAGTTAACCAATCGATGAGATTTGATGCTTGCAGATGTGAAGTCGGACACTTTCTGTTTTTCAGTGTTTGTTTGCGTATACTTTGACTACCGATGAAGTGCATTAGATGCAATATCTAATTGGTGTGCGTTTTTGTCTGCATTCGTTTGCTTTTGCTTTTTTTATTATGAGTGGAGCGCCAGTCAGATTGGTGTATATGTGGGGTGATCTTCTGGGGCTGAAAAGTTCAAGATGCAGGGTTTAACATCTGATACCGGCTGAGCTGTGGAACAGCTGGAGCCAAGCTAACGCAAAAACGAAAAGCCAAGAAGTGGAGACACTTGTGAGGAACCAGCGACTGTGCCGTTAGTGTAGCCTTATGCATTTTGTGGAGACCTGGCTGAACAACAATACGCCTGATGCATATGTGGACATACCTGGCCTCTCTATGGTGCAGGCAGGGATGTAAAGGCGACCAAGAAGAGTACAGGTGGGGGTCTGATTTTGTCTGTGAATAACAGATAGTGTAACCCTGGTCATATTATAGTAAAGGAAAGGATATTGAGCTCTTGGTCTTAGACCTTATTATGTGCCAGTGTTGAGCAGCGTTTGGGGCACCACAGGGAACTGACTGTCTTAGCTCCATTGTTCACTCTATTTACATCAGACTTTAAACAACTCTGAGTCCTGCCATATACAGAAATATTCTGATACAGCTATTGTGGTGTGTATCAGGGATGGACAGGACCCTTCAGTGACTGCAGCAATAAGAACTGCCTCCTTCTGAACTCCATAAAGACTAAGGAGGAGGTGGTGGACTTTTGTAGATCTAGGACACAATTGACCGTTCGCAAAGACCCGCCCCCTTTAGTTACTGTTGCTATGTCTGAAAAGCTACGCCGCGTCACGCCCCACCATGTTCTCACGCAGTGAAAAATACATCACGGAGCAGAGAGGACACTGACAATGCACTGATAGACAGGACAGACCAGGTTACTTTTGATATTAAACAGTCACCTTTCAAATTTGGTAATTTTTTAAGTAAGCAATAAGGTACGAGAGGCTGTGCTGTATCGTGAATAAGTCACGGCTGAAGGGCGTTGTTAGGCGCGAAGCGGAGTCAGCCGTGACTTATTCACGATACAGCACTTGCCTCGAGTAACTTATTGCTTTTATAAAACGGTTACCACACAATACAACTATTAAAGCCGAAAAATATGTATCTATGCAACTTTCATGAAGTAAAATACTAAAAGCCTTCCTTCCGCTAGAAAAAAAAAAAAGAGTTCCAGACCGTAAACAGCAACAGAAGTTATATACATTATTTCGACAATAGGTGGCGGCGAAGACTGTCTTTATGAGTGAGTCAGTCAGTAGAGAAGACTTACATTGAAAGGACTCAAACTTGTGATCACAGAGAACAGAAGACTACGGGCACGGGAAAACCCCTTAACTGTTAAAAGGACAAGATATCGCAGCGGACATTCAAACTGATTTTTATTATGAATATATAGGACTGACCTGAAGGAAAATGCTATGTCTACTGTAAATGCAGGTACACTCGCTTACTCGATCTCTCACAATACTCTACTATAGCTTCAGTGAACAATATCGATGAGATCAAGCGTGTTTAAGTTGCTAAGAGCGGTTGCTGGTGATGTTGTGTAGTGTTACATAGAACATTGGTGAAGCGGTCATAGCCGTGTTTTATCGTGAATAAAACAGCTATTGGCCAATCAGAATCAAGGATTGGAACTAACCGTTTTGTAAAGAAATTTAAACAATAAACACTGTTTTGGGGCACTTTAATGTGTCGGACAGATTGTTGTAGAGCCTCAGTTAAAGCTGCTCGTGAACCGATCATCTCTTCCTTCTAGTCAATTCATAGCATCGAATGAACGTTGTTTTAACCGCGGTAAGACGTCAGTACACTAACATTGGAGGATTTTAACTTGAAAAACGGAATCTACTAACTATCCTGACAAAAAAGACAGATAGCGTATTATGATTGGTCAGATCGCCTGTCAATCAAACTCCCTGCGAAAAGTCAATTGCAGCCCGTTTGTATATGTGGGGAGGCCATTAAGGTGGTGCAGTCCTATAAGTATCTGGGTGTAACTGGATAATAAGCTGGACTGATCCCTAAATACAGATGCCCTCTACAAAAAGGGGCAGAGCTGCCTCTTTTGCCTCAGGAGGCTCAGGTCTCTTGATGTCTGCAATGTGCATGTTCAGTCAGCTGTGGCTAGTGTCCTCTTCTATGCTGCGGTTTGTTGGGGAGGCAATATGATGAACAGGAACGACAGACGGTTGGACAAACTGGTGGATAAAGCCAGCTTGGTGCTTGGCAGGAGTCTGGATTTTGTGGGAGTGGTAGTGAAGAGATAGCCTGGTTCTACCAGACTCTCGTACTCATTTCACTGCGTTGCAGAACCGAGGTTTCGAAGATCTTTCATCCCTATGGCCATTAGGCTGTTTAACAGTTCTTAAACCCCCCTCACCCCGCTCATTCCAACTTTACAAAATACTGAACATGCTGAGGCAGTACTCTGGTCTGTTTTGGTATTCATTTTATTGTGCCATTCATTTTTATTATTGGACTTTTAGGGATCATGTGCAATATTTGAGTCTGTAAATTAATTTGAGTTCATTATATTCTTAGGACTATGTGCCTCAAACATGCACGTTCATTTTTGTAAAAAAAAATAATTTGGTTGTTGTGGCTGATTTATTCATTATTAAAATCTGGGTGTTTGTTTCTATAGTCTGTATTTGTTGTGTGAACTACTGGATGCTTGAATTTTCCTAAAGGGATGAATCAAGTATTTATCATCATCATAACATTAGAAATCAGTTATTGAGCAAATACATAATACAGTGTTAAAAACAGTGCTTGTGGTGTTGTGCATTGACAGATGTGGTCACCTGACTGAGGTTAAGTGGTTGAGATCTGCTGGGCTCCTGTTGGGCGTCAGTGACTCTCTCTCCTGAGCTGCTCGGCTGCCTTGTGGCGGCAGCGGCTCTCTTAGGCTTCATGTAGTAATTCTGAGAAAGACCTAAAACATACACAGCCAATGTAGTTTTTTAAAAAGTATTTGTTTTATAAAAGAACACCAAACAGCTGTTGACCAAGCTACACTGAATAAAAATAAAAAAAGATGATACTCGCCTACAGCAAGTGGGATTTTGGCTGATATTGAGCTTTCCACAGGCTGCGCTTTCACAGATGGAGCCACCACTGCCATGGACTTGGACAGGCGTGAGGACTGGAACCCCACATGACTGTTCTGGGGCTTGGGAGTTAGAGGACTGGCGGTGGAAGAGTCCGAATCATGAACGGTTAGACAGCTGATCACATTAGTCCTGTGGCTGGGGCCACAGCTGACAAAAAAAAAATGCAGATTTTTAAAAATCCATGGAATTTCACATTAATGAAAGGAATATAATCAATTATACATTTGGTTAAGTGTGGCAAAACAAGCACTACATTCTTACTGGTAACATCCATCACATTTGCTCAAATATTCAAACACTCGAGTGTGGTTTACTGAAGTTAGATTGAGCTATTTTGATTGTGAAAGAATTTTTATGTCAGTATTAAATGCATACAGTACAGTTCAAAAGCTTGGAGTTGGTAAAATAATTTAATTCTGTTTTTTAAATGAAGCCTTCTTCAAAATGAAAAGTCTTCTGCTCAGCAAGGCTGTATTTATTTGATCAAAAATACACTTAAACAGTAATGTGAATAATAATATTTAAATAAGTTTTCTATTATAATACATTTTAAAATTGTATTTATTCCTGTTATGGCCCAGCTAAATTACTCTATAGTCATCAGTGTCACATGATCCTTCAAAAAAAAAAAAAAATTCTAATATGCCTATTTTCTGCTCAAGAAACATCTCTAATAATTAAAGAATAATATATTATATATAATACTACTACTACTACTAATAATAATAGAATATTAAATCAAAAGAATAGCATTTATTTGAAATAGAAATCTTTTGTCTTTACAATCAACTCTCCATCAATTTAATGTGTCCTTGCTGAACAGGAGAATAAGTTTCTCATAAAACTGGTTGTGTGTGTATATTACCAGGTAGTGACCTCACCTAACGGGGTGGAACTTCCTTTCGTCCTCATCGTCAGAGTCACTGTGTATGGTGATGACACTGACAGCAGGACTTGGGGTGTCGGAGATGATGATGGGCTGAGTGAGAATAGCACTGTATGACTGAGCACTGCTGGGAATACAGAAACGGTCACACGGTATATTAAAAGATCTCTCCACATACAGGGACACTTACTACATTAAGCATGTAGTTTCAAATCATGTTTTACTTCTAAATATAGCACAAGCTTTACAAACAAAATGACAGTTCAAAATGACAATTACTGTTAATGTCACTGTTTATATTATTGAAATATTTGAGTGTCAAAAGTGGGCCAATACCTGCCGCCAGTGTCACAACAGATCCTGCTCCTCTTGTTCTGTGACCTTGTGACTGTAGAGGTTCCTCGACTAAGGGATTGAGTGGAATTGAGACTGCCAAGGATGTGTGGGTTCTGCTGGACAACGCCATTGTGCTGACCGCTCTGAGACACCCTGCAGGACACAACCAATCAATCAGCATTAACCCTTTAACACGCATGTATGTTTAAAAATTCTAGCAGTGTGAATTTAAGGAGACCGTTATTTTACAACGCATCACCTTACTTCCATGGTAATGTGAAATGCTTGTCACGTGATCAACCGCAGCAACAATAGCACTGTGTGACTGATGCATCACTGTTATTTTATTTTTCATTCAAAATATCCACAAACTTGTTAATGTCATGAACTATCTGAAATTACGATTCTCAAATATGTGTCAATTAATATGTTCGGTCATTTAAACACCTTTATAATAATCTTATTAATCGATCTATGACACTTGATGGGCTCTGCCATGTTAGTTTGCACTGCAATTCAGATTATCGGACCCGTCTGATTCAGAACACGCAAATTCATTCACTGTTCCCGAAATGCATGAAAGGAAGATGACTCGGTTACACTTTATTTCAATAGTCTACATTAGACATTCTACTAACTAGAAGTAACTTTTCAACTACATGTCAACTAACTGTCATTAGAGTATTAGTAGACTGTCAGTAGACTGTTAGGTTAGGATTGGGGTTAGGAGAATGAGTTGACTTGTAATTGCCAAGTTACTTTGTCTGTTGGGGGACCAACAAAATAAAGTGTTAGCAGATATTAAGCAGACAGTCTACTAATACTCTAGAGTTAGTTGACAAATTAAGTGTTACCGGCCGTTGTAACGGGAGAAAATTAAGAAAAGAGTAAACGTTCTGACTGCAGCCACTTAAATTACTATTTATATTTAATTCTTTTTTTTTTTTTAAATGAATGATTCAATGACTCAAAGATTTCACTTGTTTCCTTGTTGAAAGAATCCGTGTTTTTGAACAAATATCTTCAATGAATGAATAAATGACAAAAAAAAATGTTTCATTCACTTGTCGCCACCTACTGGTGTAACGAGGTAATTGATACAATCTTTATTTGAAGTGTTATTTTGATGGCTACAGTAGACATCAGTAGGTGTTTATTCATTATTATTGTGTAGCTCTACCTCCAGCTTGATGTTTGCTGTGTAGAGTTCTCGGACAGTAGGGCTTCCAGGGGGGACTCGGTCACTACGGGCTGGTGGCTGGAGTTGTGGATGGTCATGCCAGGAACCTGCTGCCATGCAGAGGGTATGAGGATCTGCTGGGTACCCGCTGGCCAGGCCTGCTGGAGGATCACAAAATATCAGCCTTAGTGACACTGGCACTTTAAAAAAAAAAACTTGAACAAGTCATAGTATACCACTGATTTTCAATCAAACTTAAAAAACAAGATTTACTGACAAATGAATAGAGGGTAAAACAGCTATGACCAAGCTTTCACCACACAATGAGTGACATTGATGCATACACGTAGCCTGGTCCTACCAGACTCTCGTACATTTAATTTGTACAGAGAGTCTGTACAAGCGTTAACTTCCTTGAAGGCGGGTCCTCTGTTGAAGTTTAAAACTATTGGATCTGCCCAGAGCCACTCTGGATCTGCCATAACCAATCGCTAACGTTTGGTCGTGACGTAGGACCGGTAAAAAATTGCCCGGAGAAAACCCAAGAATATACCACAATATTCTTGTGGAGCCAGGCTAGTGAAGAGATCCATGAGGAGAAAATTGCAGGCAACACTGGACATCCTCTTTATAACATTTAGATCAATCGGAGGAGCAGTTGGAGAAGATGACTCATTTCCTGCGTTGCAGAACCGAGGTTTCGAAGATCTTTCATCCCTATGGCCATTAGGCTGTTTAACAGTTCTTGATCCCCCTCATCCCGCTCTTATTATTCCAACTTTACAAAATCCTGAACATGCTGAGGCAGTATAAGCTAACGTTTGGTCGTGAGTCTCGTGACGTATGACTACTCAAACTAACGCACGACCTCAACGTCATCGTTCTCAGCCATTCCCTCAGTTCGCTGGTTGGACCAGTGAAAAATTGATCAGAGAAGAATACACCGCAAGCCCAGACGTAGTACTGAAGGAAAATTAAAATTGAGCGGAAGTACGTAGGAGGGCCTAACCCTAACCCTAACCAGGCTAGCATATATGGCCATTTAAATCTGAATTTATACATCATTTGTCATGCTAACATGCTGATGAAACACGCAGTGACACATCACTGCACTTAAAGTGAACACCCCAATAAATAAATAAACGAATGAATGAAATAATCCAATGCACAACAATTCTGCAATTTGCTCCCGGAGGATAAGGCAGCTTTAGATGTAGCACAGCCATTTCGTATGATTTTAAAAGCCAAGACAAGCACAGCATGCAACAATGATACACAAGCATTAAAAATTAAGATGGGGTGAAAGACAGTAATCCGGCAACCTGTTGGGAAGAACCGTGGCTGTTAAATAGTCAGAAAACAATGAGTGTTTCCACAGAGCAAAACTGCCCAAAAGATCTGCCATGCTGGTACGGGCAGCACTACAGAACCTGCGGACAGACATGGCTATGAGAGAGAGGAACATGGCTGCAAATGTTTTTGAGCTGTAGACAAGATCAGTCCCCTCCCCTGAGAGAAGACGGAGGGCGAACAGACAGTGAGGCTGGGGAAGGAGGGGTGGGAGGTCAGAGAAGGGATATATATATATATAAAAAACAAAACAATTCACACAACAATAAGCTGCAAGCAAAGCACAGAAGAGTCAGCACATGCCTCCCATGCCTGTGTCAGACCTGCACTGAGAAAGAATGATGCGGGAGTGACAGAGGAAAGAGAAAGGGAGGATGATCAGAAAGAAATACAGAAAAGGGGCAAGTAATGATTAGAAAAAAAAATAGCAGTTTGAAAAAAAAGTAAAAAAATAAGATCAGAAAAAAGATCAGAGAGATCAGAAAAATAGTTAAATAAAGATCAACAAGAGATCACAGAGGATCCATAATGATCAAAGAGAGAGATCAGAAAAAAAGATTAAAAAAAGACTGGAAAATAGAGAGATTAGAAAAAAAGATCAAAGAGATCCGTAAAGATCAACAAGAGATCAGAGAAGGCCCAGAATGATCAAAGAGTGATCAGAAAAATAATAAGAAAAAAAATATATACACAAGTAACAATGAAAGAAAGAAAGAAAGAAAGAAAGAAAGAAAGAAAGAAAGAAAGAAAGAAAGAAAGGTAAGACCAAAGAGTGTTCAGAAAGAAGTACAGAGAGACCAGAAAGAAAGGAGGATGCATTTAAGGAGGAGTTTGGAAAGAGGGGCATTGAGAAGTGATGTTAGTGGTAGAGCGCTGGGTGGGTCTCTCTTTACCAGCACTGTGGCTGTCTGCTCCAGTAGGGCAGGCCGTCCTGCCCCACAGCCCAGTGCCAGGGGCAGCGGGTACTGGGACGCCACTCCCGCTGTGTGGGGGTGCAGTGTGGCCACCATCAGAGGCGTGCAGGAGCCCTACGGAGGAGGGGCACCATGGAGGGAAAGGGGCAAAAAGCATGGAAAGATTAGACAAAAGGTCAGACTCAGGTCAAGGGTACAAGGCTGTCATCTCACGTGCCATTTACAGGCACTTGCCAGCAGCAGAACAGGTGTCCATGCAGACTTTAAGAACGGACGTTTCCTCTCCAACTCAACTGGATTCAATTGCAGTGATCAGTTCGATATTATTCACAGGGAACCAGATGTGCTGCATGTCTTACCTGTGTCAGCATGCTGGGTTGAAGCTGAAGGGGTTGCGTGGACTGGTTCTGCTGGACAACAGGAACACCATTCTCCATCCTGACAGGATAGCTAGAGGTTTTATTAGAGGATGGAAGCCCTTTGGGAAAAATAAAAGAGCATCTTCATTTTTAGTGCCATTACAACAAATAAAATAAAAATTGAATGCCATTAAAAAAAAGCCAAAAAATTAATTGTTTGCAACATTTTAACTTAGAAATGTGACAGACAGGGTATTCAACGAGAAAATGATGAAACAATGCAGATAGAACTAATGGTGTGCGTCCAGAAGCTGTCTCGGCAGGTAGCATATGGAGGAAGGCAACAAGGCATGTCCAAATCCAATGTTCACATACTGTCTAATGAGATGCATCTTTCACCCCCCATGATATCCCACAATTCTGTGTTCAAATCTGTGATAGACGCGCTAAAATATAAAGATGCCATCCGAAATTTGCGTTTGGTGGACAGTTAATTTTTTTAATGACTTGTTCAACATTTGAATCTATTTCTAGTGATAAAGTAGTATAGCAGTATTAAATATAATACTCAATACAACTCCATTTCGTTGTAGATAATTTAACTGTTACGCTGCCTCAGAAGTCTGTCTGAAATCAGTTTCAGTCGGTACCTTGTACCTCGCTGGTGACCCTGTGGTTTTAGTTCTCTTAGACTCAACTGCAGCTTTTGATACTGTCAATCACTCGTTGCTCTTATCTAGATTAAAATATGTGGGGCTAATAGGTTCAGTTTTAAATCTTATTTATCTGAGAGATATTTTTCAGTCAGGATTGGCAGCTTTACCTCCTCTGCTGCTCTCCTTGAAACTGGACTTCCCCAGGGCTCTGTTTTAGCTCCCTCGCTTTACTCCCTGTACATGCTTCCTTTAGGCTTGATTCTGATGAGGCATGGTGTATCTTTCCATTTTTATGAGGACGATACACAGATCTATCTGCGTTTAAATCTTTATTAGAATGTCTCGAGGTAGAGCTTTGGCTGGCAAGTCATTTTTTAACATTGAACGATTCAAAGACTGAGGTTATAGTTTTTGGCTCATCTGACAAATTTGAGTTCGATAACAACACTAGGTAATTTGTGTCCTCTGTTGTCGGCTCTAGCTTTTTTCAGCTCCGCCTTCTTGATAAAAATGTAACATTTCGTGCCAGAAAAATCCCTTGAGAGAGCCATTCATGCTTTTATAACCTCCCGCTAGGATTATTGTAGTTCTCTGTACTGCGGCATTTCAAAGTCCCAGGTCATTCGTCTTCAATTGGTTCAAAATGCTGCGGCCAAATTTCTTAAGAAAAGACGTAAATTCGATCATGCCACTCCCATTTTTCGAGCTCTCCATTGGCTCTCAGTCCAATCTAGGATTGACTATAAAATACTCCTACTTGTGTACAAATGTTTGCATCATCTTGCTCCCTGAACTACTACACTCCTATAGCCCGTCCCGAGACCTAAGATCTGGTAAGCTAAATCTACTTACTGTCCCTTGCACTAGGCTAAAACGCAGAGGAGATGGGGCCTAGATTGTGGAACAGCTTACCAGTACAACTCCTATATTAGTTTTTAAATCTCTTCTGAAAACCAGTTCATCTGTTTTCCTTAGCTTTTAAAACTTGCTAATGTCTCTCCTCTGTATTTTTTTATTTTGTCTATTTGACTTATTTGTTTTAAAATTTGCAAATGTAGTTTCTTAGTTGTTCTCTTTTCGATCCTTAGTTATTTGAGCGTGTACAGCACTTTGGTTAGTCCTGTGGCTGTTTTAACTCCTTATCAAGCGCCCCCCTTTTTTGAATATACATGAAAATGCACATTCCGAACTTAAATGGTTGTAATTCAAGAATGCTTTGGAGTTTAGATGTAAGATTGGTCTTGTTTTTAAGAAGACATTTGGCAGATTTTTGTAGAAGAGAAATAAATTAAGAAAGTTAAACAGAAAAAAAGTTATAGAAGTTTGAGTTTATGAAAATGTACAACGTTAAAAATTTAATTATTCATATTTTATATAAAATATATATTTTCAAAACCTGGAGGACTCTAAAAATGCAAAAAAAATCAAAGGCAAAAATCTGAACAAGTTGTGTTTAAAGTTTTAGGTTGATATCTCAAAAAATAAGCTTTCAGTGAGATTTTGTTTGGGCGCAGTACCAAACTTTTTCACTAGTTGACATTACTGCCCATATAAGGGCGCCTCCATTTCCATATGTTGTTTGAGGGATCTGAACCATTATTTTTACAATTTTAATACAATTTATGAAGTAGAAATCCTATTCAGAAGTAGTGTTGGAAGTTTGGCAGATTTTTAAATGAATTCAACCTCTAAGAAACACAAAAAGAACACGTATGTGCATTATAGCTCGCTGCCACGAATGGTGAATCACAAATGGTAAATCTATAATTTTTTTATTTATATTTAAAACATTTTCAGACCTTTTTTTCTAAAACAATTGAATGGATGCTATCTTTTGAACTCTTGGCATGAAAACAAACTGAGGTTTCTATTCTTTCATGATTTTTCATGTTCATCACTATTTCAAAATAAAGGTCTGAACACGCCTTAGGAGTATGAAAATATTCTTGTTGCATATTGATAAATTACGGCTCCTCTGTAATGTATTTTAAAAATCAGTCACCACAAATGAAAACTAGAGATTTTAAGCTTTCAAATGACATATAGTTTGTCAAGATTGGTTTAGGTTTAGTATAGGATATTACTGTTTAAAATATATAATGGCCGCGGGCCCGCGGGCCCGCCGGTGCCAATATAACGGGTTAAATGTGCTTTATAAATAAAAGAACTAAACTTGTGTGCAATCGCCGCCTGCAAAGTCATTGCCTGATAGGGCGGCGAAGCAACAAGTCAGTTGTCCAAGCTTTCCATAGAATCTGGCTTAGACACCCATAATGCACCCTGCTCCAGCTCACCTTGGATAGTGGTGGGGGGGCAGACGATGAGGGTTTGCTGGAAAGGTTCAGTCTGAGCACACAGCTGTGTGGGGCGGGTCTGCATGGGGATGCTGGGTTGGGCCAGGCCTGGGATGTTTATGGTAGCCTGCTGGTAAAGGGCTGGCTGGTAGTTGAGGAGAGGAACAGCTCCAGCAGCAGACGGGACCTGGCTGTGCTGGTTAAGCTGGCTGCTGAAGGTCACAGTCAGGTTTCCAGCAGATCCAGGAACAGCGTTAGCAGCAAACAGGGCCTTTCCACTGTCAAAGCTACTGTTCCTTCTCTTGCAGATATCCATGTTCTGGAAGCACGACTTCACACTACAAAAAAAAAAAAAAACATATGAGAACCAATTTAAAACACATCTCTCTCAAAATGAACAAAAGCTAGAATTCCATGTCTTCTTCAAAAGAACATACTGAGAGCTGTGTGGGAAGCTCAGCAAGTGGCTCATGGTCACAAACGGATGTGCCAGGGTTTTCGTGGGTGTGATTCTTTTATCCGCGTCCAATCTCAACATCCGCTTCAGCAAGTCAATCAACTCCCGTCGGTCCGCCTTCTCGGCCAACATGTCCGTCCCTTCTAAATGAGTAGGCAGATTGACCTGGAAACCGATCAAAAAACAAGAAAGATTTAGTATTACACGTCTAGTATTGACACATTGCATCCTAGAGATCTATTTGTAATTACCTGCATCATGTCGTCTAAACAATTGAAGATGTATTTTCTCGCTTCTTTTGACTTGATGCCCATTTCAGACTCATGCTCAGATGGGGTCTAGAAAAATACAGATGTGTCAGCCGAGTAAAATATTCACTGTTATGTCATTCAGCATTAGTTTTATTTTAACCCCACCAAAAAAAAAAAAAAAACGTAACGATGAGTACTGACTTTTAACCTCCACAAGGGATAGCTGGAGTCTGGTCCTCTGTTAAAAAAGCGGCTTGTCTTTGTGCCAGCACTCAAAAGATACTCTGGAGGCAATCCCTGTGTCTGAGAAATGTACCGAATCTGGAGAGGGAAAACGGAAAGGTCAAGTCTAGTACAAAGACTAGGGAAGATTTCAACATGAAGGACCCAGAAACCAATCAAAGCAAGCCATCTTGAAGAACATCTCAATTCTGTAGTTGTTACACGAGGCATGTATGAATACCCGACACAAGTATGAATTCTCCTCCCCCATCATATCTGTCACAATAATTGTAATTTTATCTCTGCAGTTTTAATAAACCATACATCTAGAGTTCTTACTAGAACCAGGAAGTATGACCACATTAGCCCAGTTCTGTCTACACTGCACTGGCTCCCTATTAAACATCACATACATTTTAAAATCTTGCTGATTACTTACAAAACACCAAACGGTTTATCTCATCAGTACTTAAGCGAGCTCTTATAGTCCGTCACGTCTATTGCGATCTCTAAATTCTGGCCAATTGAAAAGACCTAGAAATATCAAAATCAACTGCAGGCTGTAGATCCTTTTCCTGTTCAGCACCCAAACTCTGGAAGTCTTCCTAGCCTCGTTCGGGAAGCAGACACTCAGTTTAATTATAGACTAAAAACACCTTTCATACACGTAACACGTGATCAATTTCTATTATTCAAATCAGTTAAATGATTGCATAAATGATGTCAACCGGAACCAGGAACACTTCTTATAACAACTGATGTACTTGTTACATCGTAAGAAGAATGACATCTACACTAATATTAGTCTGTCTGTCTTATCCTGAGGTTACCGTAGTTAGCCGTGTCCGGTCCGTATCCAGATCAGATGTGGACCTGCACCTAGACACAACCGAAACGCAGCCCTGAATGTCAGCAGAGACCATGTCTACTAGACAATCCCCTGTGAAGGCCTCGTCGACGCGACAGACATCAGCACAGATCCTCAGCAAAGACCACGAGAACCAGACAGGTCCTCCACACAGACCCTATAGCCAGCTCTGGCTCCATACCGGCATGACGAATCGATCTTCAAGCAGAAGGAACTGGATGAATATTTGAATGCTACCGATCGCGATCTGAATTCACACCTTGGTTGTTCGTTGGCCAGAGGAGAACTGGTTTCTCCCAAAGTTTTTTTTCTCTATTCGGTCACCTGATGGAGTTTGGGGTCCTTGCCACGGTCGCCTCTGGCTAGCTTAGTTTTGGATACTTAAAGGATAATTCCGGTATTTAACACCTTGAGTCTATATTGTAGTTTGTTTTGGATGAACAAGAGTGGTGGACAACATTTTTTTGACAATGGTTCCTCTCTCGAGTTTTTGACTATAAAAGAATTGGCCATGGACCCATTTAACATGGGAGTCAATGTGCATGTCCGAAAATGTCATTAAAACAACCTTTAACATTATTTTTCAAAACTGTGCAACTCACCGAGTGATTAGTGATGTTAGTTGATGTTCCAGAAACAAAAAGTGTTGCGAAATACAGTTTCTGTCGTGTTTTATTCGTCATTTTGTAAAATCCCATTGTTGAAAAAATAGTTCCACTATAGCAAAATAAAGGGATTGGAATCATATATTGTGACGATATATTGTTTATAATCATCAACTAACATCACTAATCACTCGGTGAGTTTAACAGATTTGTAAACGAACATCATTGGCTGTTTTAATGACATTTTCGGACATGCACATTGACTCCAATGTTAAATGGGTCCATGGCCAATTCTATTATAGTCAAAAACTCGAGAGAGGAACCAGTCAAAAAAAATTTGGCCACCACTCGTTCATCCAAAACAAACTACAATATAGACTCAAGGTGTTAAATACCGGAATTATCCTTTAATATTCAACAATATAATTATATTATTTTTGCATTATATGCAAACTGAGCTGGACGATGGCATAATTCTTTGCAGAACTACTTTCTAGATTAAATTAACTTAAAAAATGGATGATCTTTTCAACGGAACTGAATCAATACGGAGTCAAGTAGCCTATTACAAAAGCACAACGTTTTGTTGTTACTGTGAGTCTACACAAATAAAAAAAGACCCTTTACAATTTCGAATGATGTATTAGTCTTATCTGTATGACCAAAAATGTATGTAAGAGTATTTTAAGTTGTTTCCACTGTTATCAGTAAAAAAAATGCAAGTGATCGCGTTGGCAACTTCATGCAGTAACCACACTATACTTAACCCTCTGGAGTCTAAGGTGTTTTTGGGGCCCTTGGGATGTTTTGAAATGCCCTGATATTTGTATTTTTTTCAGTTGCTTATAAACATATTAATGGCAAAGGTGTAATTACACTATTTAGCACGAACATGGCTATCATAATATGTGAGCAACATATATGTACATGTTTGCATTTTTGAGAGAATATTATTTATGCGTGATTATTCAAAAAACTCAAACTTAAATTGTCTGATATAAGACCACAAACGACCAACTTCACATATTCCCACAATACTTTTGACTAATGGATCTTGTCGGCTAGAGTATTTACTTCAAAATGATCTGAAAATCATCCGGGCTAATCGTTCACATTAAACAATAGATTGATTTAAATTTTGTAAGACACTTTTTGTTTGGAAAGGCAATATGCAGGGGGGCGTGAATGATCCAAGAAGGTCATGAATAATGTCCTCATTCACACCTGAAGACAAAGACCTGCTAATGCTGCAGTGCATACTAATGAGCCTTAGGTGTCACTGTGGCTACAAGAAAAAATGCAAAGACAACACACACACATATATACATACATATATACATACATACATATATATACCGGTATATATATATATATAAATATATATATATATATATATATATATATATATATATATATATATATATATATATATATATATATATATATATTACTACAGAATTGGTTCAGAGTTAGAAACATCTTGAAAAAAAGTGTATTTTTCCACAAACTGTATGCTTGCAAATTGTATAATATCCAAGGTAAACATTTCTAGTAATTGTGCAGTTAATTCTCATTCGTATTTTCAGAAAGTTTTGGATTATGTAGGCTATCCTCTCCCCAAATTTGTCACTAATAAAACACAAAAATAATTTATAGAGAAGGCTTATATTGACCTTTTAAGATTTTGTTTGCACCTTGTAAATTAGGTTTTGATGTGGCAGTAAAAGCTTTATAAATAATCTATCCAAAACGAAATTTTGTCTTTCATATTTCGTCTGTAACATATGGTCTTTTATAATATATATTAGGGCATAAATGTTAATTTGCAGTTTAATATGTTGCTTATACAAATACATTTTATTTCAACGTATTCAGTCGATTTTTACTCATCTCAGTAGGCAATATAGATAGTTTGCTAAAAGCGAAACTCGCGCGAGCTGTAGTAAACAACATGCATATGTGCCGTGCATTCATTCAAACACAGAAACGCGATTCAAATTTAAACAGTCTTTTGCGGTTTATAGACACCATTTCATATCGCGATTAGAACAAAGCACTTACTGATGATCTGCAGCTGGATCCGTTGTTCGGCTACTCCAGCACGTTTGAGGTAAAATTTCCAGAATTATCACGATATTATTATTCCTCACAGCGAGTGTGTTGTCCAGCTGTTGTGGGCGTTGACTGGTTTGCATG
Source organism: Phoxinus phoxinus (assembly GCF_949152265.1). Taxonomy (NCBI): domain Eukaryota; kingdom Metazoa; phylum Chordata; class Actinopteri; order Cypriniformes; family Leuciscidae; genus Phoxinus; species Phoxinus phoxinus. The sequence continues at coordinate 4,635,004 of NC_136897.1, forward strand.
TGTTGCTTCAGATTATCTGCGTTTGAATAGCGCGCGCTCTCGATGGGCGTGTCACATTAGCGGAGTAATGAGGTGCCAGAAGGATAATGAGCACAGCTGATCTCTCGCTCTTTTTATATAGATTACATAAACAGAGAATATTTGTTTTAGTTTTGAATTAGATAATTTAAAACTACACACTTAAATGATTATAGAGATATATAGCTCATGTCTGAGTGAATAGTATTCGCTGAGATTTGTTTAAATTTAGAAACGTGCTTCAGAAAAAAAGTTCACGGAGACGGAGAGGCATAAAGCACTCCCTGTTTACTTTCTTTATTTTACAAAAGCACAATGTTTTATTTCGATTGTAAGTGGACACATAAAAAAGTAGACATTTAACAGCTTATTTTCTCATATTTCTTAAGGCTGTATGACCAAAACTGACTGAGTATTTTAGGTCTATTTTGCTGCTATGTAAAAAAAAACGAGCAAAACGCGCCCGCGCGTTTGCCGACCCCAGGGGGTTAAGCTTCCACACTCCACACAAACACTTGTATATGTGCCCAATAGCACACAGTTATCTAGGTTAACTTGTTTAAACTATATGCCATATTTGAGGTTGATGGATGATAGGCGAATATTTGGATTTCCTGCCTGATATGCTGTAACCACGCCGTTAACAATCTGTCCCTCACGGACCGCACTACTTCCTGTAACATAATATATGTGACCTGGTCATATTCTGATGCTCCTGGATACAGCGGCCAGCCCAGAAAGAGCTCTGCAATCACACAGCCCAGCGACCACATGTCAATGGCTTCACAGAATGGCAGACCCAGGATGATCTCGGGGGCTCTGTGAATAGAAAGTGGGAAAAAATTACCATTTCAATATCATAATCAATGCAAATAGGCTGTATTTCTCTTTGATAAATCATTGAAAATTCCATCTGGTAATCTCTTCTACAGGGATGCCTGATCATTAAACATCTACAGATTACAGATAAACCCTTCTTACCTGTAGTAACGTGACTGGAGGTAAGTCGAGCAGACGGCTTTGGAGACGTGACTGGCTGATCCAAAGTCGATAACCTTTACCCTGTAGGGCTGTCTGATGGGGTCAACCAGCATGATGTTCTCAGGCTTCAGATCAGCGTGGATGAGACCCAGGCTCTTGAGCTTCATCAGGGCCGTGGCCACCTGCTGCAGGATGGGGCGGATGTGCCTCAGAGGCAGTGGGCTGAACTTACTGTGCTTCAGGAAGTCATAAAGGTTCTGCTCCAGCATTTCAAACACCAAGCATGTGTGGCCCTTGTGTTGGAAACACTCGTAGGAGCGCACAAAGTTGAACTCGTCAGCGTTCTCCGCACTGAGACGATTCAAAATGCTCACCTAGAAGAGGATCAATGACGAAAAGTGTCCACAATTAATAAAAGGGAAAAAACAATTACGTAAATTAGGCTAGTTTAAAACATGTGCCAGGTTCTTAAAATTTTAATCTTTGTATTCTAGGGGTGTAAAAGGCTACATTTTCACGCTACTGCATCTCTAGGGCTGGGTATCGAGTTCAATACTTTTTAGGTACCGACGGAATAGCCTCGATACTATCGAGTATCGAAACATGCCTTGTCGTTCGGTACCAAATTTCGATACCTAAGGGATTGATCTTGTCAACGTCAGTGAGCCAATAAGTATGCAGCATGATTGGCTGTGGCGGAAAAACACTAGTTAAAACACTTCTAAACACTATAGAAGCATAAAATGTCTACTATGAAACAATTAGAAACAAATAGTTTGATTATGTAATCCAAATAAAAGGTGAATTTCTCTCTATAGGCGCGCGCGTTCACTTTACTGCAGAGATGACGAATCAGCTGTCGTCATCTTTGCAGCCAACACATACGAGAATGTGCGCGAGTTTGTGTGTGCTCGCGTCTCATTGCGTATGTGTGCGAGTTTGTGTGTGTGTGCTCGCGTCTCATTGAGTATGTGCGCGAGTTTGTGTGTGCTCGCGTCTCATCGAGTATGTGTGCGAGTTTGTGTGTGCGTGTGCTCGCGTCTCATTGAGTATGTGCGCGAGTTTGTGTGTGCTCGCGTCTCATCGAGTATGTGTGCGAGTTTGTGTGTGCGTGTGCTCGCGTCTCATTGAGTATGTGCGCGAGTTTGTGTGTGTGCTCGCGTCTCATCGAGTATGTGCGCGAGTTTGTGCGAGTGTGTGCTCGCGTCTCATTGAGTATGTGCGCGAGTTTGTGTGTGTGCTCGCGTCTCATCGAGTATGTGCGCGAGTTTGTGCGAGTGTGTGCTCGCGTCTCATATGAGTACCGGCATGTGCGTCGAGAGTTTGCGCGCGCGTCTCATATTAATGTGCACGGAGAGCTCCGCGCGTCTCGTGTGTAGAGTTTGCATGTATGTGCGTGAGCGACTTTAGGCGTGTCGTTGTGCATTTCATATTTATTTGTTTTAGCAATCAGCAGTATACATGTATGTGTGACTACTTAGTTAGTATATGTGTATGCAAGGGTTTCATATGTGTGCGTGAAAGAAGTTTGATTTAAGCCCTAGATGGCGCCTCATACATTTTAATAAAATTTTCATTCAGATTCATTGTTAAACTGAGTGTCTGCTGGCGCACCCCAATCCAAAAAGCACAACCAGTTTTATTAGTAATGTTACCCTGAGTGAGAAGTGTTACCAGAATTTGTTTTAATTAAGGTGAAAAATTAAAGTTTTGTGTTTAATGTGTTTTTGTTGATGTTGAAATGGATTTTAAAAACTATGGTATCGAAAAAAGTATCGTTAGGAACCGGTATCGAAACTGAGATATCGAAATTGCCACTGGATCGAAAGATTTTGAACAATACCCAGCCCTATGCATCTCTCGAACACACAGTGAGCTGTGTGTAAAGTAGCATTTCTCAACGGGAGGGGATTTATGGACCTTCCTAAATGAACAATATGATTCAGCACGTAATTACATTTCACAACTTTAAAAAAGCAGCGTTAAGTAGTCACCTTTGACCTTTTTCATTATGCTGTTGGTAAGGTTGTTCTTTGTAAAACTGCTTAAACAATATGTTTTGTAAAACAAAGTACACTGAAGTGCAAACACTAAAATGTGCAAACAGTTTCATTTAACTAATTTCTATTAAAAAAAGTCTGAAATACGAAAAAGGAAGCGATGGCTATAAAGATGTGAAATGTACAGACTGGGAACTTGATATATACGTGATATTTTGCAGTTTTTATTGCGATACCCAGGATTTAACCGCAAAATGTTTAAAATCACAATATTTTATTGTGGCTTAAGAATCGTGATATCATTGCATCGTGGGGTCTCTGGTGGTTCCCACCCTTACCAGGGTCTTTGCAGTAAAATTAGGCTACAATGAAATCTTGAAAAGCGGTAACAACCCAAGATTGCAAACAATACCCACTACAGAAACACAGATACTATCATAACATACCTCGATCTGTCCCTGACGTGCATATGATGGATGGTTCTTCAGGATTTTGATGGCCATAATCTCATTAGTTCCCCTTTTCCAGCACTTGGCCACCTGCCCAAATGTGCCCCGACCGAGAAACTCAAGAACTTCGTAGCTGTTGGAGACGGAGCAGAGGATCTCGTGTTGGACCAGCTGGTAGTCCCCTTCCCCATTGGAGCTGCTGCTTTTGGTGGTGGTGGCCGAGTGCGGGATGGACTGGGCGGTGGTTCCTGTTCCTCCCGTACGAGCGGAGAAGGCAGGAGCCGAGAGCTCCTCCAGAATCTGAACGCTGCCGCTACCACTTCCTCCGGAAGTCTCCACTTCCTCATTCTTCCTCTTCACACCGTACCTGTGCCCACGGGAAGAGTGGGAATCCGAGTGGTGGTTGTTGTGGGAGGTCCTGCGACTGGACCCACGCGGGAGGCTCCCGGTGCTGTCTGCAGCACGGACCACAACCTGGCCCCGGGACGCTGGGGGGAAGATCAGGCCGGAGGTGCCGAAAGGGAGGCCCGCTCCGGGGTTGAAGCTGTACTGGCCCACAGAACTATACGCTTCATTGGAAGCGTCCCAAGCACAGCTCTCCACCTTCATCTTTTTCACCCTGCAGAAGGCACTGGAAGACACAGATGGAGGGGAGAAAACCTGCAGCTGTGAAGCCATGCCTGCGAATATTAGATGAGATTTGGCATTGTTGAAAACAGAAAGAACGAAAAGCACTTTTAAATGGCAACACTGATATCAACACGAGTGAAGTCACAAGAAAAAAATATGTTAAATATTTCTTATAAATGGACACATCTAGGGCCCTGTTGACACCTGGTGTTAAGATGTGTTTTAGTCGATCGTATCAAAAGCAGACGCGGCAGTGTGATTGTAACTGAACTGATGCGTTTATAACCCATATACAATTTTGATAAAAGTTTTGTTTTTCATGCTCCTCAGTACACAGCTAATTTTCTGGATTTACAACTATTTAAAACATCAAATGGCAAACGAAATGAAACCGCGCTACTCGTTGCTGCACTGCGCAGACCGTTTATCAGCTCGGACTAATATTATGGGGCGGTCACACTGCACTTTTTGTTCCATTGACTTCCATTCAAACGCAAGCGAATGCGGCAGACCAGAAATGCAAGCTCACGAGAAAAGTTTCACATTTCACTGCATTGAAGTTTGGTGAATTCTGAGCTGCGAATTCACATCACGTGAGGATGCGTGACCAGTAGAAGATCGATACGTCACGGCGTGACCTCTTGGCCTGAATTCACAACATGGCAGTGAGATCTACTGCAAAGCTTTTCAAATTTGGCGCAGAATTCAGTTTTGAACAACAGATAGGCCTATCAGATCAAAGAGCGCTGACATGGAAACCAGGAAAACCATTTAAGAGTGAAATTTAAGGGCTTTTAGGAGCTTTACACTTTTTCCAGCACTTTAAAGCTTTAAATATGATCAAATTTAAATGTTATTTTTAACGATGATTTGTAAAACTAAAAAGTTTACATTTTTTAGGAAAACTAACACTAACTTTTTATTTAAAAAGACATGAAATTACCACTATAACCAGTAGATGGCGGCAGAGGAGCACTTATTGACTACTTGGCCATTTCTAATATACATGAAAGGAGGAAGTAATTTAATGTGCATTGTGTAATATTTAGACAAACGCAAAAAAAACAAAGCTAAAGTAATGTCTATAACACCCTCTTTTCATTTTTTCTGTAAAGATCTTAAAATATTCCATGACTCATTGAACTCAATTACTAGAAATAAGAAATGCATAAAAGAAATGCATAAAAAAGGGGGTGCACGGATACTGCAGGGGGGGGGGTGCACGGATACTGCAGGGGGGGGCGGGGGGATGGGGGGTGCGGGAGATCAGCAGGAAACATTGGTCATCGCTGGAACATGCCCAACATAGAAGTTGCTCGCCATAGAAAAGCACCTCTTTCCTGTGATTGTTCCGGTGAGAAGACGAACAAGAAGCTAAGCTCGTGAGGCACAGTCAAAAGCTGTTATATATTGCCGATTTTATATATTGTTCATGCAAAGCATCACTGAAATATTTAAATGTTCTTGTTTATTTAAATGAAAAGTCAAGTTCTGATCTATTATTCTCTCTTACTGTTATACAATTCGATGACATTACAAAGGGAAACTATTTCAGGTGTTTTTCATTGCACGTTTTTCAATTTAAAAAATCGTTCCGTTTTTATACAAAAATTTTGTGAAATTATTTGGTAGTCAAAGTAGGGCTGTAAACGATTAATCGCGATTAATCGAATCCAAAATAAAAGTTTGTTTTTACATAATATTTGTGTGTGTATTGTGTATAATTATTTTGTATATATAAATACACACACATGCATGTATACATTTAAGAAAAATGTGTTATTTATATATAAAATAGTTATATTTTTATATGAAATAAATCATATAAAAATATATATGCCGTATATAAATGCAAATATTTCTCAAATACATACATGCATGTGTGTGTATTTATATAGGCCTACACAAAATAATTATACACAATACACACACATATATTATGTAAACACAAACTTTTATTTTGGATTCGATTAATCGTTTACAGCCCTAATACACACACATGCATATATATATTTAAGAAAAAATTGTTATTTATATATATTATATAATAGTTATATTTTTTATATAAAATAAATCATATAAAAATATATATGCCGTATATAAATGCAAATATTTCTCAAATACAGGCATATGTGTGAATTTATATACACAAAATAATTATACACAATACACACACATATATTAAGTAAACACAAACTTTTATTTGGGATTTGATTAATCGCGATTAATCGTTTACAGCCCTAAGTCAAAGGTGTGTGTGTGTGTGTGTGTGGGGTTGGGGTCGAGATTTGTTTTGTTTTTTTGGGCAGATTTTTTGAAAGGTTTAAAGGGGGGAGCAACCAAAAAAGTTTGAGAACCACTTAGGGCTGGGCGATAAATCGATTTTATCGATTAACTCGAATGTGTGTAGTGTACGTCGATATGTTTGAATGAAAATCGGTTTTCTCTAACATCCGCCAACGCTCCCTCTGGGCTCCCGTAGTTCCGAACGGGCTCAGCGCGTTTGCCACAGAGCGACACAAACAACATCGCAAATGAACAAGACCGCAGCTGCACAAGCACACCCGCCAAAAACATTTACAAACTGAATCTGCAGGGCTGCCAACTCTCACGCATTCACCATGAGACTCACGCAATTGTCACTTTCCACACGCTCTCACGCCACACACCCATTTTCTCATGCAGAGAAAATCGCAAAGCAAAGAGGACACTGACACCGAAGGTTACCGTACTATTGATATGACACAATCTCAGCTCTCAGATTCTGTCAATTTAATTACAAAATTCAAACAATAAACACCGTTTCGGCGCTTGTAAATGTGACGTGACAGATCGCTGACAGACTTCAGTTCAAGCGGCACGTGAACCGATGTTACTACTAACTTAGTTAATAGTAAATAAACACAAATGATCAATAGGTAATTTGAAAGATACAGGTCAACTTACCGAAATGTAATAAAATCGATCGATCAAGTGTTTTTCAACCGCGGAGTCACGTTTACCTCATCCATTTAATGACCATAGCACGTTAGTTGGACTTAAAAAAATTGTCTGTAGAGAGGAGTATTTTGCTAAATATGATAACTATATTAAATATTTATTATATTTTTACCTATATCATTAAAATATTATAACGTTGTCGTTATAAAAAACTTATTCAATTTGATTTGAGACGTAATTTTTAAACCTTTAATAATAATACCAGCTGACAGATGTTTTTTTTTTGGGGGGGGGAAAGAAAAATTCACACAACACATTAACGTATCTACTGTACCTAATATTTATCCAAAGGAATCAATATTGAATGAAGATCAGAATCAATTCACAAGAATTTAATTGAAATTGTGAAATTTGTGTCGAGCAATAATAAAAACAGTAGCATACCAGTCATTGTATCCTACCATGTAAACATTGTGTTGTCATGACAAGTTGTCACTAAACTTAATAAAAATCTGTTTAGTCACTAACTGTTTTGACAATCACAATACACATAATTGTGATGCAATTTTTTATTTTTTTTACTTTGAACTTTGAGCGTTGTAACTTAACTTGCAGATGTTGTTTTTGCTCAAAACAGCAACATTACACACTAACTAAAGTTAGAAAAGTGAAATCATACTTTACCACCCCTTTAAATAAGTTATATGGTACCGAAATTGGTACAGAGAACTGTGAAATTTTACTTTTATTGGTAAAGACTACTGCGACAACCCTGGCAATTATCAAATATCCATATTTTAACATTAAATCCAGTGGTCATATTATTATTATTATTATTTTTTTGATACTTAAGATACCCCTAAAAATTGCAAACAATTTCTTTATAATATATGACCGTAGCAATACAGAACATTATGCACAAATTACAAAAAAACAGAGCATGTGTTGTTAATATTTTAGATTTCATAAATATATGATGACAACTCCTATAACAACTGGTAGGGACACACGTGAAACCTAAATGTGCAGGATTTCCTTTATGAATCTTTCTGTAAAGATTTAAGATATAGTAGTAATATTTTTCTCAGGTTTAATGTATATTTTTTATTCAGTACCAGGCTGATGTATCAAAGCAAGTTTTGAGGGTAGTGAATTAATGTAATAAAAAAAAATGCAAATTGTAAAGCAAGTTTCGTCCCATATCTATGTAATCCCTACATCCAGGGGTTTCAACGACAAAAAAACAACAACATTTATATTATTAGATTTTTTTAAATTGGTAGTTAGCTGACCGGCCAAGACTCTGGATTGAGGGTCTCTCTCTTTCTGTCTGTCAGTAAAGGCTGAAACCCCCTGATTCACACAAGCTTACACAGAGGAGCGTCGAAACTAAACATTTAAATCAAATAAAACACATCAAAACATAACTGAAATATCAAAGATTAACAAAGAGCTGCACAAATTGTCTATTAAACGAGTTTTACAGTGAAACCAAACCGATGTTTACAACCACCGACCGACTCCACCCTTTTCGAGAAAACTGCACTATTGTCGCGAAGCAACAAAAAAGAAAGAAAAAATATACAAAATTAACTCAAAAGCACTGAGATTGTACCTTGATATGTCAACATTAATATCGCAGTCGTGACTAGATAGACATTTAGTGACATTGTTGCAGGGATCCTCGAATTTGCAGGCGCTACATTGTATCATCTGTTGGCTGATAAGCAACCAATCGTTAAAGTTAGTTACAATATAACATATTAAATGCAAAACTAAAATTAAAGTACCACAATGACTCACAGTACATGAAAAAAAATAATTGGGGAAATGACCAGAGTTAAGCAAATCCAATCCCCTTCACAAAAGCACGTTCAAACGCATTAGATGTAAAAATGAGTGTCATTAAACACATTGCGGACATATATATATTATGGATGCTTATTGCTATATTAATACCTGAGCGTGTCGTTGATCCTGGTGTCTGGGACAGAGGAGAGCTTTAAATCCCTCGGATCTGGATTCTAGGCCTTCATTGTTTCAGAGCTACTCCGGCCCAACAGTTAACTCGAAGATAAACAGCGATCGGTATAAAAATACAGCTCCATCAGTCACAGTGAAGCGTGACCAGTGGCACTGCTCATAAAATCGTCGATTCCTGCCCGTGGACTAAAAATAAACCTGATTAAAACCCAGGCAGAAAGAGGCTGTCGAGCTCCCCGGTACATCCGAAGCCTGACTATCAGCTGCTTCAGTCAGACTCAGGCTTCCTGTCCACGGGCGCAGCACTGCGCATGCGCACACGGCTTTACACGTTTTGTAACACGCAGAGATTAGCAATTGTGCAACTGTTGATGCTGGGAAAATACCATGCCACTGCTCTGCATGTTTCCCGTTTCTACTGGAAACTCGTCATTGACGTACACGAACCATTTCACATCAACTGTAATGGAAGATATTGGAGACAACCATGTATTTTTTATAACGTAGCCTACCATTAATGCAGTTAACATTCATTAGGCTAGATATGTAATCGTGCAATATGGGCCCACACTTGCGATCAACTGAGCATTTTCAAAAGTTCAAACTTTTCTAATTCAGATCCAGAGTGGTTAAAAAAAAGTAGGCCTACATATATAACACGTTAAGCATATTACAAGTAGCCTATTAATGGCAATTTGTTGTGCAACATTTTGGGTAGGCCTAACACTTTATTTTAGTGCCCTTGTTACATATGTTACATGTAATAATAACAGTAAATTGTGCATAATTACATGCAACTAACCCTCAACTAAATCCTAATCCTACCCCAAACCCTAGTAAACATGTTGTTAATTAATATTCCTCAGTGCTGCTTACATATATCATCAAAAAGGGAACCTTCAAATAAAGTGAAACCCATTTTTGTTATACACATTTTGATTTATAATACAGCTATGTCATAGTTATTCAACTCTTTTGCTTTTAAAACACTAATATGGAAGGGTAGCCTATATAATTGTGTTTTAAGCCTGCGGGAACTCTATAACGATACTTAATTAGCTTTAGTCGTGACACATGGATCAATTATGGATGTGCTGAAGTGGAGTAGCAAATATGACCATGACAAAAGAGCTCTAACAAAAGCCAAGAGAAGAGGTTGTTTTATATTACATCAAAAAGGCTGCAAGAACATTTCCAAGACACTAAAAGTTCCTGGAGACACAGATCACATCATCGCAAGTTTAAAATCCATACCATAGCAAAACTTCCAGGGCATGGAAGAAAAAGTACAATTACATCAAGGGAAATAAGATGTTTGATCAGAGAAGCAGAGGGAAAACCCCTGGATTTACTGCCAAAGACTTGCTAGATGACCTGATGAAAGGAGGAAAAAACATTTCTGTGCAGACAAGAACAACACTGAGCATGCATTGTGTGGACACTTCGACAACGCCACTCTCGACCAAGAGAACATAAAAGGCTGACCATACAGTTACCCAACTTTCCAAAGGTTTGATGACTTAAACGGATAGTTCACCCAAAAATGAAAATGGTCATCATTTACGCACCTCCATGATGTTCCAAACCTGTATGACTCTTCTGTGAAACATAAAATAAAATATTCTGAAGAATGTTGGTAACCAAACAGTTTTGGTTCCCATTGTAAAAAAAAATCGGGATTTTAACAGCAAAATACTGTAAAAATGCTACAGTGAAAAACTGTTAATTGGTTAACAGAAAGTTTCCTTACTATATACAGTAAATAACTGTGATATATCTAATGGTACATTTAATGTAATTTTACATTTTTTGAAAGTGAAAAAGAACAACTCACTGCAGTAGAGACTCGGACTCGAGACCATATTTTAATGGTCTTGGTCTTTTCATGGACTCGTGTGCATTTTAACTCGGAATTGACTCGTACTCGAACATATGAGGACTCTGACTTATTCCCGAGTCCACTCGAGTCCCATTCCAAATATTTCATGATTATTACTGTATGTTAATATTTCTTTAAATTGTTGTTTGATTGAAACGTCCAATGACTGCTGACTTTCTTGTGCGCAACTGCGCATGTCATGACATAGGCCTGTGGCTTTAACTTCTGTCATTATGAAAGTGTTTGAGCGGTTGATATGTAAACACCTGTCCAGTATTTCACTGGACCCCCACCAATTTGCTTATAGAGCAAATAGGAGTGTTAACTCCAACACCTGGAGTTAAAGTCTACGTATGTACGTGTCTTCTTTGTGGACTTGAGCTCTGCGTTCAACACCATCGTTCCTGTGAAGCTGATTAACACTCTACAGGAGCTAGGTGTTAGAACATCACTTTGCAAATGGATTTTCAACTTTCTATGCGATAGGAAGCAGGTGGTCAAAATGGGTGATTACGTTTCACAGTCAAAGTTCTTGAACACTGGCGCCCCTCAGGGCTGCGTCCTTTCCCCACTTCTGTACTCTTTATACACACATTTCTGTCCATCACACACCAGTTCAGTTTTGTAGTTTAAGTTTGCAGACGATACCTCTGTAGTTGGTCTTATTGGCAACAGGGATGAGTCTGACTACCGCAGAGAGGTGGAGGGGCTGGTGAAATGGTGTGAAAGCTTTAACTTGACACTTAACATCACAAAAACCAAGGAACTGGTAGTAGATTTTAGAAGGACCCCTAGTCCCCTCCCTGCGCTCTCCGGGGTGGAGGTGGAGAGGGTCACTTCCTTCCAGTTCCTTGGGACCACAATCCAGGAGTCCTTATCATGGGAGCTCAACACCAATATTAAGATCAGTAAAGCTCACCAGCGACTCCATTTTCTGCGGCAGCTCAAAAAGTTCGGAGTCAGCCGAGTTGCCATGACCCACTTCTATAGGTCAACTATTGAAAGCGTGCTCACTTTTTCCATGCTTGTCTGGTTCGGTCACACAACCGCTCAGGACAAAACTAGGATGGAAAGAGTAGTACGCAGAGCTTCAAAAATCATAGGCTGTAGCCTCCCTTCACTTTTCTCCACCAGAATAATCAGAAAGGCTAAAAACATCATAGCGGACCACTCTCACCCTGCTCACCATCTCTTTAATCTCCTCCCATCAGGAAGAAGATATAGGAGCATTAAGACTTCCACATCACGTTTCAGAGACAGCACTTACCCTCTGGCTATCAGACATCTGAATTTGCACTGACTGCTAGCATCATTTTACTAACTGTATGCACTGTGCACTTTCTTTGCCGAGGGGTATTGTCTCTTTAATGTTTGCGGGGTTTGGTCTCCTGTTTAACTGTTTGCTGGGTATTGTTGTTATACATTTTTGTACTTGTGTTGTCTGTCTTTAGGCTATTTATGTCTGAGAGTTGTACCAAGACAAATTCCTATCAACTGTTGACATGGCAATAAATTATTGAAATGAAATGAAATGACTTGAGACTAACGTTCGCGGCGTGCAAATGCAGCAGGACCCAGCAGGTCAGATGTTTAATTGTAATAAAATGACCTTTACACCACCTAGGCCTACTATGTGGCCTTTTTACCATTACAGTGTACATGATTCCTTGGTATATTTGATTTACTGTTTGAGTATGGTGCCAATTTTATTGTTACCACCAAATATTTTACATATTCTTGAAGATATCTTTAGGTCTTTCAGACCCAACCTTAGGTTATCCAACCTCTCTTGTCTCGGACTCGACCCTCTCTTGTCTCAGACTCGACTCGGACTCGAACCTGCACGCCTCGGGTCTCGACTCGGACTCGAACCTGCACGCCTCGGGTCTCGACTCGGACTCGAACCTGCACGCCTCGGGTCTCGACTCGGACTCGACTCTCTTTGATCTCGGCCTCGACCCTCTCTTAATTTACCTTTGCAGGAAATTACAAAAAAACTAAACTGCTGAGCTGCGTGAGTTTTTGTAGGGATGTGGTTAATTTCACATCTTTCTCTCTTTTTGAGTCTTGACTGCTGAAATAAATCTCTGTTTTAGAATATTTTGGATGTTTTTTAATACAATGTTGCAGACAGTAAAATTTCTAAAACGAAAATCCTTATTAATGAATATATTCCAACCCATTCAATAAAAATCAAAGTTACCCCTAAAGCATTTTCAGAAAACAAGGATCATAATAAATAATGCTCAACTATTTCATACATTCTTCTGTAGCATGTGATCACCAGATGTCACTCACTGTCTTAATAGATAGGCTATATGACAGAATGGTTACATGTGAATTAGAAATGTTATTTATACATAGTTAACCACACACAACACAAATATAAGGAATAAATCTCTCTTTAATTATTATGGGAATCAGAGCTGCTCAAGTCGGCTCAGACCACACCAGAGATGTGCACTTTTAAAATAACACAAACAACCCTACAAAATAAAAGCTTCAAATACAGAGCCTTAGAAGACCAAACCTAAAAACAAATCAATCCATGTTATTAAAACCGCTCACCCAAGCTCTTATTTCAACATTTTCATATATTAATCTTTGAGATGAGTGAAATCTTGAAGACACCCTTCATCATAGGCCTCAGTGACTGCTGGTTAGTGTTTTGGAGGAGTGTAAAGCCATGTGCGGAAACTCCCGAAAGATGACAGTGCACGTGGAGACGTCTGCAAAAGGACACAAGTTAGCATTCTCCAATCATGCTGTACTGAGTATAGAAATACTTATTCAAAAACACCAGTCGAGTCCCTGCTCTGTTTCTATTCTCCTGCAGGGAACTAACTGTAATAATATCGTATTGTATCGTATCATATATCTTTTGAAAACTTCCCCATAATAAATAAAGAATCAATAAATGGGTAGTTGACAGGAAATGTTGAGCAGTGACAGTAGCGATGTGACATAATTTGCCTCCTCATATTTAATTTTATTCAAATTTAATGTCCTTACATTAAATGAGACCCTATATTGAATTTTGGTACTTAACCAGATTTATCCAATCTGGTAAATTAACCAATGATGTATCACACAGCATTACTATTTAACTCATACTGTTAAAAGTGATTAAACATGGTGAAGAATTAAAATAAATCATAACCAGTAACAGAATCTAAATATTAACAATAAACGCAATATGTAATGTATACTGTAACTACCATACTACTATAAACTACCATTTAAAGGTTTGGGTCAAATTAATACTTTCATTCAGCATGAATGCATTAAATTGATCAAAAGTTACAAAGATTTCTATTTTTAAAAAATTTAAATCCTGAAACAAATATCATGGTTTCCAGAAAAAAATATCAGAAATGTTTCCTGAGCAGCAAATCAGCATATTAAAATTCAGCTTTTATCAGATAAAATAAATTACACTTCAATATATTTTCAAACAAACAGAAAACATTTAAGTAGTAATATTTCAAAATATAATTTTTTCTACCGTATTTTTTTTACTTTAAAAAAATCTTACCGACCCCAAACATTTAATAGGTACTGTAAATGCATTCATACAATATAAATGTGAAGCTAAAATCTTTGTGTTGAATAAAAAAATAAGGAAATTGATCAACTATGTGATTTTTTAAAAGCACCAGTGTGATTTGTGTGAAGAGAACATGTGACAAAAACAGATGGGGTTATTTTTCAGGAAGAGAGTTCAGAGACCATACTGACGAGCAGCATTTTCAAGATATATTTATGATGTTCTTGAGTCAGTTGAGTCAGTAGCACACAAATGTAATCACAGAACCCTTTTAAATGAGGTAAGAGACCCATAAAGTAAAAGACCCAAACCCAGTAGTGAACGGTCTTAACATCACTCACTCGTGAACTCTTGCGCGTTACCCTCAGTGGACTCACAGGTATACTGGCTTCTAAAAGAGGAATAATACCTAGTAAGACAATGTTACCATCACAATATAAATGACAACAAAAACATGGGAAAATTGCATTATGGGTGTCACCAAGAAAACAAATCCCCACCCCAACACCTTCGTGAGGAACAGCGAGCGTAAGAGAGAAAAAGCAGAGCAGAAATATGAGCTCAAGACTTTGCCTGTTTTATTGTTTGTCAGTGTTTCAAAAGACAAGCTTCTTTTTATAGATTTCTGTCATACAAACAATAACAAACAATTGTACAAACAATACAAGAATGTCTCCAAACACAGAACGTCATCTAACAGTGTGAAAACAGATTGCACCGAATGTTGCAAGAGAAAACGAGTTAAAGGTCCGAACGCAAGAACCACAGTTCAACAAAGAGAGATCGAGAGAGAGAGAGAGCAAGCAGTTGAAAAGAGTTCAAAGGTCAAAGCATATTCACAGCACAGTAGTTACGTACTTTTTTAGCTAAACTTTGTTTAAAACACATCCAGACACAATGACTGAACTGGTCCCTTCTTGGCGAATATCTATTCTATACACTGTCTCTATTTTCAGATGATAAAAACTCAATTTCAGTCCATCGAATGTTTTCTTTAAAACAAAAACTTAAAATGTACAATTACATTTTCCTTTCTTCAAGCTATTTCCATTGAGATGTTTTGTTTTCCGATTAATATGCCAGTCTTGCTTTATAGCCTACCTGTATAAAGGTGAAGTGTGTCATTATTCAATGTTAAAATGTGTTTCTATGTCAGAAACTATAAGTAAACCATAGGCCGAGTCCCCTTAATAAAGCGTAAATGCTCCGTGGAACTATCAACGTTTGTTTGAGAATCTAACCCGTCCGCCATAGTAACAGCGGAACGTTGGCAACAGCCAATAGTGTGAGACTATTTGCTTGATGACCAATGGCAGATTGAGAGAATGTTCGGTTTGAACAGTCTATTTTTTTTTACACACTTCACCTTTACTTGTAAAAATCCAGTCACGAATGCCAGAGCGTCACACAGAATCCTATCCCACTACATCCCAAATCAATTTGTTTCATTCACAATACTGAATGTTTCCCCCCCCCCCCATTTTTCTTATTCACAGTGTATTTATTCTTAATCATTAAAATGTCAAAGCTAAAATTTGTCATATTAAACATTACCCTTTCTTTGCGTTTTCTCTTGGTCTTAGTTAGCAAGCTAACAGCTTAGCATGATGCTAACTGCTCAAGATAAGCTGTTTAAATGAGCTACGTTTGTAGAGATAGATAGGATTCTGAAGGCGTATTCTTAAAACTGGGATCATCTGAACCAAACGTGGTCAAAATATGGACAACACAGCGCAGATGTCATCTGCAGTCATGCATTTTTACATAATGACAGAATCAGGTGGCTAAAATAAGGAACCATGCTTGCTAATGCAGACAGGCACTTTTGCCTTGGTATGCGAGCGAGTAAACGCATGCAAATACTGCTTCTAGACAAGCATTTCTCATTAAAAATCACATGACAGTCATTTGAGAGTTTGGCAATACAAGTACAAATATATAAAACAGACGGCTGCGATACTTTTTATAAATAATTTCAAATAGCTGACATCTTTTTAAAACTTTAAAGGGGTCAAAACACCCGTTTTGTTAGCATATGAGGGGGTCTGATGTGTTTTTGAAATGCGAAAGACAAAAAGGTCTAGTTAGGCAAACGTAAACGCCCATACATATTTCCATATTCTAGTTATAATTGCACTAATCCTCAGGACGGAACATAAATAAAAAGCACAACGAACAACATTAACATGAGGCAAAATAACATAAAAAGAAAATAACTCTGTTGTAAAAAACAAAAAATACTGTCGGTAGGAAAAGTGCGCACAGTCATATTTTGCACATAATGACTCAACAACACTCAGAAATGCTGTTTTGAATTACTAATGAATTCTAATTCAGTGAGACAAGGCCGATAATCCATCAATTTATTATTACATCGCGATTAACGTCACGTTTGAAAGACGGCTCGAGCTGTCATGTATACTGTAAATAGCCGCTCCATTTCAATATTTTGTGTTAACCACATACATACGAACACAACGTGTAAACTATACTTGGTCAGGTGAGGAGGAAGTTGAGGATATCACTCGATCCTTGCTAAAGCTATTCCTGTTGCGGGCTACAAACTTAGTATGTAGTCCTCCTCACAGTCTGCCAGCGCTCAAGAGCGCCCCCTAGCATTCGTCGATCGTGAGGCAGATAAACTCCTGAATACACTTTTTGTACTGCTGCTCTGTGGGACTGCTGCTGGGATATTGACCTGGCTGTCCGAAGGGCCCGTCCGCTTCCCGCATCTCTTCATTCATCCGAGCTAACCGCAATCTAACCGAGACAGAGAGAACAAAAACATGGGTTTCGTGTGCAGTGGCTTCCCAGACAGCAACATAGTGTCGGCCCACATCCGGTACATGTGGATTCAGCGCGTACCGCATGTGGGCCGGATCTGTGCCGACACTATGTTGCTGTCTGAGTCTCTGGGAGAATCTACAAGGGAAGTGAAGCACTCGACTTACAATGTGACGATGTCTGCATTGGCTGCCTGAACAGCGATACTGAGAGGGTCCTGCCCGTCTCCATCGACCTCCATCTGAGAGGCTCCTCGCTTCAGGAACAAACACACCTCTCTGTGGTGTGGACACAAACAAACAACACACACAGGGTTAAGTTAAACTTCACAGTGTAAATGTTTGCAAAAAAATGTATGCACCTCTTGACGGAAATAACATCACAACATTGATTTCCATCAAGAGGTGCATCAGTTTTTGGTCAAGATCTTATATTGACAATCTCTTATATTGGAGTCCAGCACTCCACCACAGAATAAAACATTTTAAAAGATAATTTCTACTTTATCTAACAATTGCGAGTTTAAATATCGCAATTCTGACATCTTTTCTCACAATTGTGAGATATAAACTGGCAATTGCTAGTTATAAAGCCAGAATTGAGAGTTTATTCTGACTCACAATATATGTCACAATACTGACATTATAACTCACAATTGCGACTTTATATCACCCAATTCTGAGATAAAAAGTCAGAATTGCGAGATATAAACGCGCAATTGTGAGAAACAAAATCAGAATTGTGAGATAAAAAGTTACCTTTTTATTTTTTATAGCCTGTGGCGGAAACAAGTTTCCATACAGATCACTAGATTTCGTAAACAAAACTTTTATGCCAGGTTGTCACAGTCTTGAGTGATTTCTTACCCCGTGTGACCCAGGCACGTGGCGTGGTGGAGAGGTGCCCGTCCTCGTCCGTCCCTCTGATTGACATCTGCTCCATTCTGCAGCAGGAACTCACAGGCTATCAGAGAGCCCTATGACACGGACATGGAAATCAAACATTAGGAGAAACATTGAGTAAAGTAAACAACGATAATTGACGCTATTGCAAGGAGTATACACTGAAAAAAAGTTGTAAATAAAATAAAAATGACTGGATTACGCTTGACAAAAATACTATTTTAGTCTTTCTACTTTAAAACTTCAGGTTTCATTTAAAGGAACACGGCGACTTTTTGGGACTTTAGCTTATTCACCGTATCCCCCAGAGTTAGATAAGTCCATACATACCCTTTTCATCTCCGTGACGTAACTCTGTCTGACGCACCCACCGCTAGCGTATACATACTGGGAACTATATTCTCAGAAGGCGAAGCACTGCTACTTCTGCGGAGTGATTTGCTCGCAGCGCTTGAGAAAGCCCGTGGTGAGGAGACGAGAGTTCGCTCAGTGTTGCGCTAATCACTCCGCCCAAGTAGCAGTGCTTCACCTTCTGAGAACATAGTTATCAAATACAATATACAAATCGCAACATGTAAATAGGAAAATGTTGGCCTTATTTTGTCACGTATTGGGAGCAGTATGCTAGCTGGAGCCATTTACCTCCAGTCTTTGTGCTAAGCTAGGCTAGCGGTGGGTGCGTCAGACAGAGTTACTGCACGCATGGAGATGAAAAGGGTGTGTATGGACTTATCTAACTCTGTACGGTGAATAAGCTAAAGTCCCAAAAAGTCGGCGTGTTCCTTTAATGTTTTATCTCCGATTTCTCTGTAATTATTTGTGAAATTTACTAGCAATTTATACGTGTAAATGGTTTCAAAATAAATCTTACACCAATTTTCTTTATCAGTACAGAAAGTCTCACCCCTGTGACGGCTTGTATTAATGGACTCTTGCTTTCGTCCTCCTCGTTGACTGAGTTGACATCTGCACCGTGTGCGAGTGCTTCCGCCATGACCGGGATGTTCCTGGCCCGTGACGCCTTGTGAAGCAGCGCGCTCGGGTCAAGCTCCCGCCCGTCTTCTGGATCCGACGCTTCCTGCTCGATATCAACCTCTCCGCTGGATTCATCAGAGTCCTCACACTCTGCAATAAAACAGAAAGACATGGAAGATAAAGGAGGAGATACGCACAACAGATAGCTATACTAATGTAGGACATCTTCTCACCTTCTTCAGTGACACTGTCCACCACTGAGCCGAAAACGAGGATGTCCGTGCTGCCGTCCGTGCTGCCGCCAAGCCCGCTGTCACTGCTGAGACCTGCGGGGCCAACGGGTGCCAAGCGAGGGACACGTTACTCACACCATGACCATCTCTAACATTCTGTGCTAAAATCCTCACATAGTACATCATCAAATTAATCTGGAGAGGCTACATGTTACTGTAGCCATTCTCTATAAAAATCAACAGTGTTGGGAGGTAACGCATTACAAGTAACGCGAGTTACGCAATCAGATTACCTTTTAAGTAACTAGTAAAGTGACATTACTTTTAAATTTATAACAAGTAAAGCAAGTTTGTTTTCCGATTTATTGACTGACACCTCTCCTGTCCTCATATTGAGAGAAATCAGGAGTAAATGCAGATATATTGTGTGCGCCATGTGAACTGTACATGATGGTTAATGTAGTTCTAGACTAAATGTGAGCATTCACATTAATATATATATATATATATATATATATATATATATAAAAATCTCACTCATCTTACTAGCACATAAACAGATTCACTGTTCCTCAAAATTAATACAAACAGTCAAATGCAAACTCTGCAAAATATTAAGCAAACCTGCAAAAACGCAAATATACTTTATGTATTTAATATCACTTTATTAACCAATGTCTTTGCTGCTGACATTTGATATTCCAATTCAACCATACTAATAAGTAAAAATGACTTTTTATTAACCTCACATTTGTGTTTGATTTTTTTGTTTTGTCTCTTCAAAAACGGTACTTTAAATCTCTTTACAAACTAAAAGACGTAAATGACATTTGATTGTATTCGAAATAAAAGATACAGATTGTACTGAATGCCAGCTTGCTTATTTGGCTCAAGATAAGGATTTATTAAGTCCAAATGTCATGCAAACAAGAAACTGCTTCTAACCATATGTCGAGAGCTGTCGTTCCAAACACACAACTTTGCGATGCTGTTCGCGAATGTTCGTTGGAACGATGGTTTCAGGAAACACTGACTTGTTGAACTATGCTGATAACGACGGAACTTGCGAACATAGTTGGCTAGCGATGCTTTCGGGAAACGCACAAAAGAACGGCAGCGCAGCTGAAAGGTTTTTTCAAACGGCGCCCTCTACTGTACATGTGTGAATTTGCGTTTCCTTCAGTCTGAGACTTATTCATTTCACTTTTGGTGTGAAAGGGACTTTACATTTGCCAAAAATATAACTTTTTTGTTATTAAAAACAAAAGTAACATAAAAAAGGTAAAAGTGATGTAACATTACTTTCCATAAAAAGTAACTAGGTAACACCTAGTTACTTTGTGATAAGCTACTTTTTAGGGAGTAATGCAATGTTGAAATTAACTTTCCCCAACACTGACAGCAGGAGATATATGTGATAGACATGGTTGTGTCTGTCTCAGGGTCTTTAGAAGGTAAAGTCTCATAAGAAACTTACTGCGAGGCCCTGAGCCTGTGTCAAAGTAAGAGAAGAGTGAATCAAGCTCATCGGGACAAAACAAAGATTCCCTCCGAAACTTGGCGGCTGCTGCAGCTGAAGGTGACAAAAAGAGAAGGACATCATGTCAATTTGAGATGATTGGACATGAGAACTGGACACAACCTTGTCCAATTCTCACTTTGTCCAACTCAGATGAGTAGAACAAACATGTTCAGAAATGACCAAGCAATTACCAGCGGAGAGATTGCCTGGCGACATGATCCCGGCGTCGTGCCTGTATTTCCGGCGTGTTTTAGGGGCTCTGATGGAGCTGTTGTGTCTCCTGCACTTCTTCACGCTCCAGTGACGTGATTTCCTGCTCCCCTCCACCAGGGCTTCGGAGCCGCACATCTTCTTCAGAAACTTCCTCTCCACGTATTTCGCTTTGATCCACGCTTCTTTCTCCTGCCTAAATAAAACATCAGAAGCAGAAACGGGAGCTTCTATTAATGAAACATTCAAAATATACAAATATAATGACATCATAAGGGAAAAAAAATATTATCCAAGTTAGGGATGCACTGCTATGAAAATAAATCGTCCGATAAATCTAGATCCAAATTTGTATATAATTTTTGAGAGCCTGATTACAAAAACAAGTCTCACTATTCAAAAGCCATGTCCCAAGCACACAATTATAATGTTCTCATTATAATTTTATGTAGTATATATGACAGACTTGTTATACTTGACTGCATTTTCCTTTTTGAAGTGATTTCAATCATATTTGAATCAATTCAAAACCATAATGTCGAACAGTGTGCACCTGAAGTGTCTCAGCTGAAGGAAATAATCCATTATTTAGCGGCTTTAATATATCCGCCAATTTTTGTTATCAGGCCGATAACGATGAAGTAAAAAATGTACATATTTCGGCCGATATTGATATGGTGGCCGATATATCGTGCATCCCTAATCTAAGTTATAGATTATGGTAATTAATACAATGCAATGGCTGAGATTTGGCCACACACTGACCTTGAGCTGTTGGGACCGGGTTTCTTAAGTCCTTGTTCCTCACATGCACCTTCATAAATATGGTTGATTACAGTGTTGCCAAGCTCACACATTAGCTAGAGAGAAAACAGTCAAAGCATTGTTCAATCAATAAAAGTCAAAAATATTATAACCAAAAGCATGTAGATTTAAAAGTAATGCGTTACTTTACTTGTTACTTGCAAAAAAAGTAATCTGATTATGTAATGCGCAAACACTGTTTGGCTGAATGTATAAAGAAAATGAAGACTATTTTCATAATTAAGCACCCAAACATAACGCTTATTATTTTATTATCATTATTATTATTATTGTTATTATAAAACTGAATTATATGCAGTTAATTTGCATGTAAACTTCTTCATTTAAAAAAATAAGTTATATTTTTTTTAACATTTATTTAAATCAGCCAAAATGAAAGATCATAAAACGAATACTACAATCATACATGCATACTTTACAATATAAATAATATATCTTTATCTACATTATAGTACTGAGAATGAAGTTTTGAAAAAGGTATATTTGGGGGCGAACATGTACTTAATATTAGATTATTTTAATATAATTTGTATTATATATTAATGAAAATAAAGTTTCTTCATTTGATTTTTTTCTTTGATATCTTTTTCTTTGATATCTTTCATCACTCGGGTCTTACCTTCATAAGCTCCGGCTCCCACGTGTCGAGTGTTAAAGAGCGAACTTTAGAGCAGTGGACGCCTAAACTCCTGCAGACATAGAATAGAGATCATAAAAATTACCCTATATTCAAGAATCTTCAATATGCCATTATTAAGGTTTAGATACACATACATTTTATGCATACAGATCTATTTTGCTGTGACGTGAGGGGATTCAAAATAAAATGCTCACTTATACTAGTCAAAGTGGAACAACAGCAGGACACATTTGTGTCAGCCTCCTGTAGAAACCCCTCAGATTGTGTCAGATCTCCATCTGCAGCCCCTGTTGTGTCTGAGCAAATCAAATCTAATGCCTCTGTGTATCGTGAGTGCAGTCTTTGAGGAGGTAGGAGAGATTTAATCTGATTATGAGGCTGGCGCCGGTAATCTGCAAGAGGAACTGATGAAGCAGAAAAGTGCTTCACCCCGAGGGAATGACGCAGTGTGTATACGAGCGTCATCGGGACGAGGGCCTGCCTTCACGTAAAGCCATTCTGCTGTTGGGTTCAATCTGTCATGGGTTATGTAGTCGGGATAAACGCACCGACGCAGGTGGCTTTAAGGCCTGTCAATCTTCAGTCAAAACAATATAGAAAGAAATAGCTTCTCAGATGTTTAGATAGTATGAAGTGAGCATCCCTTTGCCCCTCTCACTCTGAAGGGCCCTGGAAGTGGACACTTAGTGAAGGAAGCAATGAATATAACGTAATTTCCTCATTATTTTCACCTGGAACGTTACCAGGACAATGCAGAATGGTTTCCATCACCCCATTAGCTGCTATTACAATTTAAGAATGTAATTGTTGCAAATAAATATATATTGTACAGTTATATTTTTAACATATGCTTTATATATGTGTGTGCATGGCCTAAAATGAACACTAACCAAGCAGCAAATACAAGTAAAAATCGGCATTGGCAAGTATATAAAACGGAGTCACTCGCCAGTTGGCCAGTAACATTTTTATGAATTCTAACAATGCATGAACGACGCTCGGGACAGTTGACGGGCCAGCGGCAGCGCTTCATTGTAAAGAAAGTTTAAGCTTTGACAAGACGACGCGAAAGGGAGCTCATTTCATTACTCGTGCTCTTTGTGGAAAGTTTTGTGTGCGCGAATCTGAAACAGAGCTCTCGTTTATGTCTTCTTGCAATTGGGTGGACAAATACACACAAAATTGTAAAAAAATAAATAAATAGAGAGTAGCCCAGTAAACAGAGTCATATGTCTTATATTAGATCAGGCATTCGCTCTTAAAGTGACAGCAGCCTAATATTCCTGCTGCTGTCGTCTGTGTTTTTAATGTTATTCAAACAATAAAAGACAAAGAAAAAAATAATCACTCTCTGCTCTTGACTGAATAACTTTTGTAACTTTAATAAGGATGTTTAATCTATACAGTGAAGACTATACAGTGTTATTTTACATTTGCGCACTTTATTCAATTTCTGTGCCTGTAAACTACCTACCTGAAAAACCTGAAAAGCATTGTTTATTTCATTTGTTTATTTTTTTGTGCTTTTGCTTGTAATTTGATTATTTGTTCTTATTTTATTACTGACTGTTTACTTGTCTTTAATAATGTTTTAAATTTATATTCGTAAGGCTGGTAATTTTAGCTATGGTATCGAGAATTGTGAATTTTCACTGGTATCTAAAATGTTGGTGTCATTACAGCCTGTTTTTGCAAAAAGAGTTTCATGGCCGGTAAATTTTCTTAAGTTAGTTAAAAAGTTAGTTTTAGGCTCTGTGTGTGTGTGTGTGTGTGCGTGTGTGTGTTTCCTCTTTAAAACTTGCCTTCTTGTCTTTGGGCACAGCAGGCATTCACATTTACCTAATGTGTCTAACACAATTATTACCAAATATGTGTAATATAACACGCATAAAAAAAACCATGAATTATTGTTTATACGTTAACTCGACCTTCCCCACCATCTAGCTTTAAAATGAATCACGAGGATTCGCCACCCTGGGTCACATGACCATATATGATACAATTATTTGATACATTTTTAAAATTGAATATGATACATTTATGCTAACAGGCTTGAAGGGATTCAGTTGTTCACTTTCATTCGGTACCTGCTTTATATTGCTTTGTGTTAGTATAATGTATAACTTCCACAAAGGAAGTGATCTCTCACCTGTGAATGCCAGAGCACTCGATACAGAGCAGAATGCCGAGGTTGATGCTGGCCCAGCGCGGGTCGGCCTGGCCACAGTCGCAGCAGATCTCGTTTCCCGGCAGACACTGCACACGCTGTAAGATACTCTCTCCTCTAATAATACGCTCCCGCGGCTCGCTGGCAGAGTCGATACTGCTCGTGGAGGGAGAAGCTGTCCTGTCCAGACGCTGGCAAACAGTACAATGTAAAATGCAATTTATGTAATAGGGTCACTACATAAAAGAAGCTTCACTGCTTATAATAATTTATACAAAGTTGTCCTGTCATGTGGTGCGACCAACGTACAAAAAAAGTCAGGAAATGACATCACAGAGAGAAAACCCTCATGACTGTGTCTCAAGGACAGTAAGCCTCTTATAATAATTAGATATTTTTATGACAAGGCAAGGTTAGTTCAAATCGTATAATGTCATGTGGTGCAACTCCCCCAAATGTAATCCTCAATTATATGATTTCATTATTTATAATACTTGTCTGTATATCAATCTTCAAAATATATGTACACTCACGTATTTTTAGGGGCATACGCATTTCACTGCTAATTAATATTCAACAAACCCTTGTTCTGTCATATGGTGCGACTAACAGAAGAAAAAACAATCATAAAACAGGAAATGACATCACAGAAAGGACCTATGGAGATCCTCTTAACTGTATGTCAAGGTCAATAAACCTCTTAAAATATCTGATCATAAGATTTTTGTATGAAAAGGCAAAATTAGTACAGATTATAAAATGCCACAATTCCCACCCAGCTCTAATGATATGTATCAATTATTAATTTATGATATGTAAAAAAAATTAAACAACAACCATAAAACAGGAAATTACATCCCATCTGATAATTTGACCTTTTTATAAAAAGACAAATGAGTTCCGATTGTAAAAGACTGTTCTGATTTAATAATTTATGATGTTTACCTTGAAACATATTTGAAAATTAATGATTATGATGTGTACATTCAAGTGTAGTCAATGTTTAAGGAAGATTATAATGTTTACTTTATTATACCACATGGCATTTTTAAAGTCATCCAATTTATACTTTGCTTGAAATGGTATATATATATAAAAAAAAAAAAAAAAATCAAAACTTAGTACATTTTTAAGAGCTGTAAATGAGGATTTAAAATCAATTGTTTATAAGATTTTATAATAAGATTTTTCTTATTCTTTATTTTAGACACTCCTATTTGTCCCTGACCCAATTCCAAACTTTGATCTGAACTTTGAAATGACTTTTCCCCAGTTTTACAGTTCATATTGATGTTACATGCCATGCATAGCGTGACACAGACACATTATATACAGCTTCTCAGAGCAGTTGCTAGTAAGACTGACCTCTATGTAATAGTTTTCAGAAATCTCTCTGTAGGCAGAAGCAATGCTGGCCTGAACCGCCTGAATCCAAGCTTGACGGAGCTTCTCCGAGTCAGCCTGCAGCATACAGCTCCTGATGGGGGTTGATTCGCACATTAGATACCGTACATACCCAAACACATACACACACATGACACAGTACTCACTTTGTAGGTGACACCACTTCAAAACAGAACCTTCTTTCAATGTCCTCGCATGGTTTCACAGAGCAAAGCCGCAGGTCCTCCACAACCACAGTCAAAACGTCCTGCGACACAGCAGATTGCAAGGTCAGGTCACAATAGTCATGTGTAGCACTTGAAAGCAGTAAAAGTATCTGTAAAAGAACATATCGGAATCCTACACTCTACACTTAAGTGGGGTTCTATATAGAACCCTGGCATTCGTGACTCAAAAAGGTTCTATATAAGGATAAATGTCTTAAATGATTGCACAATACTTTAATGTTTTTTTTAATTAGTGATAAAGTATGTTTATGAGCTGTTTCATCAAATAAAATAAAAAAGAAATCCATAAAATGAACCCCTACAAAGTTTTAATACACGAAGCACCTGACATAACTTTGTATGGCTCCATATAGGGTACGGTAGAAGTTTAACCACTTACTTTTAGTCTCTTCTGATACACTAGTTGACTGTTCTGTATCGAAAACCATCGCCTGGTACGAGAGGAAAACACAATATTAGATTTTCTCCACAAAATGCTTGGAAAAATCATACATTTAGAGCCTGTTCTCACCTGTTCCATGTCTTGAAAGCGTTGCTCGCCCTCTTGAACAGGTATCCCTCCATCACGACACCATTGGGAGCATCCATGTTGAATTCCGCTTTGGAGTCATCGTAAGCAAAATCCTGTCACGCAAAACAGAGCAGCTCTACATGATCAGTAGCACACACAGAAACTAGACCTTGTCCGTCAGTACCGAGGACCCTTATTGTTCTGTTAAGTCTTCTGCGAGACAGACAAAAGACAAAACTTAATCCCTATCAGTCAAAACATAATCCCCATGACCATAGCAGCCATATCTAATCCCTCTTATTTCAATCAATAATGACCGGCAGCCTCTTAATGGCTTTTGTGACTTTGAGGAATTGCTCAATCTATAAACCAACTGTGTTGCTATTGAGATGTTAGCGATGCTTTCTAAAGTGATTCTCCTCCAACATCAATGACACTGACATTCCAATGGATGTTTCAAGTTTTGTGCTCCGAACACACACACACACACACACACACACACACACACACACACACACACACACACACACACACACACACACACACACACACACACACACACACACACACACACACAGACACACACACACACACACACACACACACACACACACACAGACACACACACACACACACACGTTTGTTTCACTAGTGAGGACATTGCATAGATTTCCATTGATTTTATATCAGACTAATGGCCTGAACCAACCCCTACACCTAACGATTACAGAAACACGTGTAAAAAAAAACAAGAATTACATAATAACATGTCAATATCAGACAACTGATATGTATATGCATTTTATGTAAGTAGTCTGTTACACAAAGATCTCATACTGATTCACATTACAAGCTTTTAGAATTTCATCTTATTTGTTTTGGACAAATAAATAACAACAAATTGTCTCTCTGAATATTTTTTTTCCTCCTTAGTATGAGCTCCATTTTCTTATATCATAGTATATGGGCCATAAAAGCCTGATGTATCAAATATGATACTCAAACATATATGCAAACCTTTTTAAACGTTTTTAAATGTTTTGTCTAAAGGTCCAAATAAATTGTTCAATTTCATAATAACAGCCTTTTTTCCCATGTCAGGCTTTACAGGATTAATATGGTACCATAATAGTGTTTTATGTTATATTTCAAATGCAACACTTAGTTTTATAGTACATAGTCCCTGCTTCATCTCTATCCACTAAGGCATCCTTGGCCTGAAAAAGGTCGAAGACATCTGTACTAAATAAATAATGCACTGAAGATATAAGTTAAATACTAAATAAACACTAACTAAAAAATACATGACATATACGGACTACTCAAGAAAATATTAAAGTTAAATACAGTAATAAAATATGTATACAGTACGTGTAACAAATAATATCTCAACAGTTTATATTGATATAAAGCACAACTAATTTATTCTAACTCACCAAGGCATACTTCAACCTCCCCAATATCTTCATCTTTAAAAAATGTTTATCCAGAAGCATCAGTAATAATTGAGCAACAAGCAATTTCCCCTAAGAGCTCAGCTCAGTCTTAATTCCCTACAGTGAAGTCATCTCACGTCAAAGTCAAAGGCACGCGCTTCATTGCCCTCGTGCGCACTCCTCACTCAAGCGCGAGCGACACGCGAATGCCAGCGGCGAGCCTGCGCATCAGCCATCTACTGCTCAATATTCACACGATTACCATACAGCTGTCGATTTATGTGCCCTGCTCTTCGCTTTGCCCCCTGACCTCAGTCAGAGAGCCGACCGCAAACATTATTTCACTGCCTACAGAAGCACCGCGTCATTCGCGGATTTATGAGCGCGAGGTGCTCAAGCGCGCTCCCCACTCGCGAGAGTCGCGTTTTAAAATGCCCCGTCCATCTGTCTGACAGTGCGCGGGACCATTGCTGTTTAATCAAGCAAGCGTTATTGCCCCTAAACTGCTCATGAGAAGCCTTTTCTTCCAGCTCTCACACTCTCTAACAAGTGGATGGATTGCATGAGATATTACAATTGTTAAGGATTTTTTTTTTTTAAATCAAACTAAATGTAAAATTATTTTGTAAAATCCTTAAGCCTAATTTGTCAAAACAAATTAAGATAAAATGCCCTTATTGTTTCTACCTTGACAAGTTAGGCTACTCCACCTATGGATGAACTTTAATTAGTGCCATAAGATCAATTTATACATAAAATTACTTCCAGGCAAATACATTTTACCCATTAATTTTTCTTATAACATTAGTAGAGCATTTAATTTAGAAAGCAATGTATTACGAAATATTACAAATATATTATGTAAAACTATATAAAATAACATGTTTGTAATAAATATTATATAATAACTAATATGTTTGTGTGTATAAAAAAAATTATTACAAAATATTACAAATAGATTGTAGATTGTAGAAAAGTTAGAAATAATTTAAAATTTAAAATAATCATAATAAGATAATAGTAAATAGTCAAATAAAAGTAAAATACATTTTTTTTGTATAAATGCATGAAACATGAATAAGATTAAATTTCCAAGAAATTGGCACGCATTTTCAAGTAGATTTAGAAAATATTTCTCCTTTTCATCATCTCAAACATGGTTTGAGGTAAAAGTGAAACTGCACATTTTGCAAGTAAAATGATTCGCCAAATCCTTCAACACAAAGAAACAAAATTGCTTATGTTCCCATATAGCTTTTGAAATAATTGCGAAATAAACAAATGCAATCTGGTTCACAGTCCTTTATTCGCCACGTTTTGTGTTGTATGTTAGCACCGCATGCTCATACACACACCTAGTGCAGCTGAGTCTGCGAAACAGCGTAACTCTGTGAGAGACTGAGAAAGAGAAACCCCAAGGGTGCCACAAGCGCGTTACATGTGAATAAAAGACTGAGTTAGTGTGTGTGCATGTGTAGGAGTGACAGATGCAACACGAGGAGGTAGTAAAACGGTGAGGTGGTGGGACGGCCAGAGAGATCGTAACTCTTCACATTGAAGAGACACTGTTCAGGCATCTCTGCAGATAACTCATCTGATAAATCAACAGGATGCTTCCGCCCATTGCTTCGCTCAGGAATCGCAGCTGGCAGCGTTCACGGTCTGCTTTCAAATGCCATTTACAAAGAAAATGTTTTGGATATAGTTCTTGGAACTTTACATTTTCTGGAGATTTTGTCTATTCAAAACTCACTGAGACAATGGCAGGATGCTGCTTATGATTGTCAGATGTTATGGTGCTCTGGTTGCTTTTTAGCGTGTTGCTATGCATTGCAAAGTAGTTGCTACTGGGCGAGGTCATTATACCACACGGCTTGGGCTTGAAGGGGTCTGTGCAGGCCCTCGAAAAAGGGGGGAGGGGGGCATTCAGGAAAAGTGACCGCAGTGCTTTTCCTTATTTGGTTGCGTTGTGAGTATTTGCAGTGCGTTTCTGTATTTGGTTGCGTTGTGAGTATTTGCAGTGCGTTTCTGCTTTGGTTGCGTTGTGAGTATTTGCAGTGCTTTTCTGTATTTGGTTGCGTTGTGAGTATTTGCAGTGCGTTTCTGCTTTGGTTGCGTTGTGAGTATTTGCAGTGCTTTTCTGTATTTGGTTGCGTTGTGAGTATTTGCAGTGCTTTTCTGTATTTGGTTGCGTTGTGAGTATTTGCAGTGCGTTTCTGCTTTGGTTGCGTTGTGAGTATTTGCAGTGCGTTTCTGTATTTGGTTGTGTTGTGAGTATTTGCAGTGCGTTTCTGCTTTGGTTGCGTTGTGAGTATTTGCAGTGCTTTTCTGTATTTGGTTGTGTTGTGAGTATTTGCAGTGCGTTTCTGCTTTGGTTGCGTTGTGAGTATTTGCAGTGCTTTTCCTTATTTGGTTGCGTTGTGAGTATTTGCAGTGCGTTTCTGTATTTGGTTGCGTTGTGAGTATTTGCAGTGCGTTTCTGCTTTGGTTGCGTTGTGAGTATTTGCAGTGCTTTTCTGTATTTGGTTGCGTTGTGAGTATTTGCAGTGCTTTTCTGTATTTGGTTGCGTTGTGAGTATTTGCAGTGCGTTTCTGCTTTGGTTGCGTTGTGAGTATTTGCAGTGCTTTTCTGTATTTGGTTGCGTTGTGAGTATTTGCAGTGCGTTTCTGCATTTGGTTGCGTTGTGAGTATTTGCAGCGTTTCTCTGTATTTGGTTGCGTGTGACATGTAACTTGAAACTATTTCAAGGAAATCTATTTTTAAAGGGGAAGCGCATCTCCTTATCCTTACACTTGAGTTGGTTCACCCTCCACCTAAATTCATATTTAAAGCATTATAACACAAAACGGAACTTGAAACAGGCAACGCTTATAATGGCACAAAAAAATCTATTTTTCTTACTCGCATCGGAATTTGTTGCACACGTGTAAACACAAAAATCCGCAAAGATCCAATTATAACGCATCCGTTCTGAGCCACTTCCAAATGTGTTTTTTAATCAGATGTATTAGAAAACCCCAAATTCAAAATTTGAATATTGTGAAAATGTTTTCATAAGCTGTAAGCTGTAATCATCAAAATTATAACAAATAAAGGCTTGAAATATCTCACTTTGCATCTAATGAGTCTATATAATATATTAGTTTCACCTTTTAAGTTGAATTACTGAAATAAATGAACTTTTGCACGATATTAAAATTTTTCGAGGTTCACCTGTATAATAGTATCTCAATGGCCCTAAAATAACACTCTGTGATTAACATTTTCTCACAGGCTGTGTGACTGAACTTGGTAGAGATGTTAATCACCCCTCGGGGTCAACAGGTCACCGGACAACATGCTGTTTTGTGGAAGTGTGCAGAACATACGGGACGAAACGTACTGAATGCCATGCTGCACGCTTTAAGCTTATTACTGACTTTACAGCTGTTCTCTTTCTCCCAAATTAGTTTCTCACTCTCTTTCATCCGCAGGTCAAATGTTCCTCGCTCTTTTCTTTAGCAACCTACTTTTCTTTGTAATTCAAATTCCTTTTTTGTTACACAATTATTTTTGTCCCTGTACTCTGGCGGTCTCGAACATCTGCTTTTCCTTTTATCTTGTAATTTTTAAAAACCATTAATACACAAACTAATGTACTGCATGTACTAAAAAACAGGGGTGGTAAGAGTATACATTTTTTTATGTTCATTTGATCAAAAGTACAGTAAAAACAGTAAACAATTATGGGCAAATTCTTTTTTCTATAAATATTTGTGCAACAGAGTCACTCTTAAAGAGACAGTTCAACAAAAAATGAAGTTTGATGCACAAATTATGCCATGACTGGCCAGAAAACATTAAAAAAAATCAATCATGTCAAATTAAAAATGTTGTGAGTTGCACAACCAATTGTGAGGGATTGTTTGATGAAAAAGATTTGATAGTTGGACAGAGGGGAAAACGAATAAGGACTTTTATTATGCTTTTATAGCATTAATACAAAGCTATTCAAGTCTAGTCCCCACACAAAGAAGTCCAAATGAGTCTATATTACTGGCAAAAGAAGCTTGGATGTGGACAAAAAAAAGGATGGCACATCAAATTGCTCTGCTGAGACTCCTAACAGATTTTGTCATGTAAATGTTTAGCTCATGTTGGCCTCTAAAATCTTGTTGTTGTTGTTGTTACAGAAACAGGAGGTTCAATTCATCTGCAAGTCATGTTCTAGATAACAGTTGCCCTGCAGACAATCTCACTCACACGTGTGCACTTGAGTGTGCAGCGCTCTTGAATCAAGCTCCGCCTGTTCGGGACAGTTGGTGGCACTAATTTGTCCATGTTTTTGGCGCGCCAACCCTTGCCCTCCCTAAGCATCGGGTCTCTGCCATCTGCTATGTTTAGCGGTGTTGGCCAGGGCAGAAGTAGGCAAAGTGCCCACTGAGACACTTGCAGACCTCGGCTGACTCGAGAGTCTCAACACAGACACACCTGGAGCTGCATGTTGCAACGCGTGAATTTAATATAAATACCCATACAAGATTATGTCAAACAATTTAAGAGTTTTCTTGTAAAAAAAATTTTTTGGTGAGAAAAACAAAGCCATAAATCTAAATTAGTTGTTTTCCAAATTTGCGGTTGATTTTGTAAAAAAAAAGAAGAGATTTCAGTAAGAATTTGTTTGGATGCAGTACCAAACGTTTCCACTAGAAATTAATTTCCCATTAATATCCAATTTGCTCATTTTTGACCGCGGGGAGCACAAGTGTGACTTTTTTTCAGGACCATTTAACCTT
Organism: Phoxinus phoxinus; assembly: GCF_949152265.1. NCBI lineage: Eukaryota > Metazoa > Chordata > Actinopteri > Cypriniformes > Leuciscidae > Phoxinus > Phoxinus phoxinus. The sequence continues at coordinate 4,668,043 of NC_136897.1, forward strand.
TTCGAATCATGTCCATGATATTTTTTTGTGTTCACATAGCAAGTGCCAACGTTTCTTTCCATTCCGATGAAGTAAAAAATTATTTAAAAAATAAATAATTTTTTCTGTCAAAAACTACAAAACAGCACCAGAGGGGGCAAGTGTAGTAATATGGTTTAAAACCTTGACATTATCTTGACATTAAAAAGGATTTAAAACCTTGAGATTTTTTGCACATTCGCTCATTAACGAGAAGTTATTGATCAGATACGATATGGTTTTAGTTGAAAAATACTAAAGTTAAGACTGTTTTATAAGCTTACATTCCACCGGACATGGGAATGCAAAAATCGCATGCAGATTTTCAATGCATTATGGTGGTAATGAAGCTTTTTTCTTTATTATGATATCTAGTCAGTGGTACCACGTGACTTTATGCCCCCCAATTATATAAAAAAAAATTTCTCTTAGAATAGATCATCAAGCCATTGTATGTATGACCTACACTTTAATGTATTTTTAAATCAATTTACGAATGAAAATCATGTCTTTTATCCACAAACCAACTCTTTTAAATTTGTACATTTATGTTAAAATACTTCTTCCTATCCTAGTTTCTATCCTTAACAGCACACATCTGAAATCAACAACGTAGCTCTCATGAGAACAGCAAACACATGAAGACATTTTTGCAGACTTGATATATTAATATCTTCTGCTTATAATAAAAATATGAGTTTACTAAGATTTTAAGTAGTATAAACTTGAATATGAGCTGAAGAGCCTTGGTCCCACATACAAAAGAAGAGGAAATCCATAGAAAAATCAATTTTTGTATTTCATTAGAGTTTCCTAAGCTACTTAGAGCTCTGCTGAGATGAAATTCCCAAGTGTCCTAGTGACGCAAAAGGTTCGGCCTCACGTGGCTCTGACAGCCTCAAAACACACGGGAATCAATTTCTGGTGCCAGCTTTTTGTCAAAAGACTTATTTTTGGCAATACTTACTCTCTTAAAAGTATATGTAATTTCCAATGCTGCTGTAGAAACGTCTGAACATGCATCAAATAGACACCTGCTGCTCTGAAAATGTATTTTCCAGGGAAAAGTTCTTATTTGATTGTCACTAGAAGGAACAAAACAACCTGAATGGAACAAATGTTGTATAGCCTAAGCCTACTGTCCATGTAATTCTGTGATGTCACCGTCTCCCCTCCTGCTCACACTCACACCGATTACACCAAACAGGGCATGTGAGATGTGACTGCCATAAAGCAATTCTTTATAGATTATGAATCAATTCATCCCTAAGGCTGACTGAACTACCTCATAAAAACACATTCGTTGAGAAACAACTGAAACAAAATGCAAAAAAAAGCATCTACAAAATGCACAATGTAACATGTTACAACATCAACAACACAAAATTCATTTCATAACTAAGCATATAAGTAGTAGGCTTGTATGTTTATTAGCAACAACAACCGATAAATGAGAGATAATATATATTGTTTTAATAAAATGTATAGTATTTTTGTCCAAAAGGTTTTAAAATATAACTAAAATCAATAAGTTTAATGCTAGAAGTGAATTTAGATCAAGTCACAGCATAATATAGGCTACCGTATGGAATAAGGAATATTCATTTTAAAATTCGATTAAGTGACCGTTTACGACAGTCGTTTTGGGGCCTGAAAAGCAAACTTTCACAAACGGAGTTTCAAAGTGCAAGCTTTTAAAAAACTATACCATTATCGTCTCCATGTAAACTAAAAAAAAAGAAAAAAAAAAGAAAAAAGAAAACAATAATTTGTGCACATAGTTTCTTTACAAAGTGACATCGCCATCTACTGGTCTGGCTGCAGAATGCAGTGTTTTTAATCCTTTTTGCGGATCCGTGTGAACGGGATCATTTTGACTTTTTGTCGTCTGTACACAAACAACAAAAAAGGAAAAACTTTATAATTTGTAGTACATCATTGTGATGTAAACACCCTAGGATTACATTTAATAGTTTTATTAAATTATACTGTGACAAGATTATAATATGCTGTATTGAAAAAATAGATTACATTTAATGTATTAAATGTATTTAATGTGTTTTTTAGATTACATTTAATAATGTTTTTTAATTATTAGTGATCATTTATTTAGCAACCAGAGAGAATGACAGATAAACTATTCTATTTTAAATAAAACCTAAAATATTGTCTAAAATGCAAATATAACACTAAAAACTAAAATGAGCTAAGATGTCACAACATAATATATGGTATGGAAAGAAGAAAATGTATTTTAAAATTGGATTAAGATTGCATTCAGTGTTTTTAAAGATTATCTTTCATTTGAGTGACAATGACTAGATCTGTTTGTTAAAAACAGCTATATAATTCCTAAAAATATATTTTTTTAATAAAATAATCCAAAATACAGTTTCGTGGTAGGTACGGTATATTAGTGACCATTGGATATTTTCCAAACCAAGAGCAAAATGAGCATTGCCACCATTCATTCGTCTGTCTATGCCAGGGTGAGAATTAGGAAAAACGGACTCACCTGTATCAAAGTCTGGAAGTGGGCGGCACAGCGAGATCAGACAGTGAGGAAAAAGAGAAAGAAAATGAGTCTCTTATTGTTCAGATTTGATCATTTTTGCAATACGTTGCATGCATGCATTCATAAACAACTGTGCACAGTTGTAAATAAACCACATCCATTATCTTGGTAATGGACATTAGATCATCAACGGAGGCAAACTGCCACGTCCAGATCCCAATGATCAATGCTAATCGTCCCTGCGCGGTCACAGAATGATGATTGATGATCTCTCCATCACTGTGAGGTGTTTAGATCTATTTTAGAATTAGTTTCTGCCTTCACACACACACACACACACACACACACACACACACACATACACACACACACACACACACACGCTTTTGTCTAGAAATGTGCTCATCTGTTATCAATACTGTACATAGACAAGCTGAGACAAAGATTTATATCGTATCGTATGTCGATAAAGATTTATGTCGTATTGGAAAAGTCAGAGTTTCTGGCTCGGGTCTGCTGGCTAGCAGTGTGCTAGCAGATGGACGTTAGCGAGTGTGTGTGTGTGTCTTGAGGGCCAAATTCCCGCAGAGATCTGGACAGGGCAGGACTTCATCCTTTATTGATATGGTGATGAAGCACTTTGAACAAAGGCACTACAAACAAACAGACGTGAACATATGTAGCTGAAGCACAAACACACACAGTCTTTCTTCGTGAATTATCACTAGCGGCCGAGTTCCTCAGACACGCTGACGTTTATGCGAACTGTCAGATAAGCACGAACATGACAGCAAAGGGCTTGAGTGAGAGACAATATTATGACAGGAAGTGTGTCACTGCTTCAGAGGAAATAACTTTACCTGACACCTGACTCTCAGATGAAAAACACGTTCTACCACTTTTATTTTATTTTAGGATTAATAATTCAGAAGTCACCTAGATCTGTCTAGTCCAATTAAACGGAGGATCTGAAGTGGGAAGATTGTGTAGGATGTGGGTTTGTGAAATAGTTGTTTTGCTCTGGAAATAACGTCATATCACCCGTTATGGAAAGAGGCCGTTAGAAGAAGAGGAGAAAGAGACATAATGAAGAATTAAAAGAAAGAGTGAGAAGGTTTCAGGCGGACCGGAAAGATGGAGGATGTGGAAAGATGTGTAAAATGAGGAAGGACACAGGAGAGAAAGCAGATGTTCTCACTCTTTGCTGTATGGTGGCGTGTTTGTGCTCCATCTCTCTCTTCTCCATAGCAGAGTCTATGACCAGCTGATCCAACTGAAATACAAACACCAGGACATGGGGTTATTAAGATGATTTATTTTTTATATCTATAATATATATATTTACCATAATTAATCATGTGAACAGTGCTTTTAAAAAAAAAAAAATATATACAATTATTACTATGATTATTTATAATTTTATTTGTAATTATAATTTCATTTATTATTATTATTTTACATTTTAATTAATAATAATAACAATAATGATAATAATAATAATAATCCAAAAATACATTAATAAATTGCTTAACTTGGGAACACCACTGAAGAGTGCAGTTCTTTAGAGACTCACTAAACTGTGTCATTTTTCTTTCACTATTTCAAGACAACATGAAACGACATCAGTAACACCATTAACCTTGAAAATGTATCATGGCAATGTATTTAAATATGTACAGTATATATATAATATTATAATGGCCTTGATTACATGACCAAAAATGCTGAGAAAGTTATTTTAAAAAAATAATAAAAAAAACTTTCTTGCCTCAGAATAACATGCACTGATGAATCATGCACAGTAAGACATTTAATATATTAAGTAAATAGGGTGAATTTTAATTTCAGTTTGTCTTTAATGCAGCTACAGTAATCGACATGGATATAATAAACTTGGGTACGAGATGCATGTACGACTACAATAATGACACCTAATAAATTGTAGGCTACGACGCAAGTTAGTGTAGAAGTATACAATGTCAAACAATTAGAGCAAGATGAATCACACTTTTGGCAAATGTGTTTTTTATGTGCACTGAAAAAAGTGGAGAGAGCGAAAGAGGAGAATATGGACACGGCTCTGGCGAGGGAAAACAGGTGAACTTGGCTTGCCAATCTTGCAAATGGAGCTTGAGGAAAGTAGTTTCAAGTTTTAGAGCCATGTCGCGTTGATCAATAAATTTTATTGGCTGGTCAGTAAATGGTTGTAGCCGCAAACACACTGTGAGATGATCATGCTAAATTCCTGACACTGTCAGAAACCTATCGCAGGCTATCTTTGGTCTCAAGACTGTGACAACGGCCGTCCACCATTTAAATCGCCACGATTGGTCATCTTTCGTCTGGGACAGCCCAAAATCGTACAATGTGTACCGGGCATGAGCCTGCCTCAGACGGATGCATTGTGCCCGTCACCCTCAAGGATAGACATTATCCCTCATTTTCACTCATTAGGCCTGTGTTAATGTGGAGCCTGGGGCCCGTCAGCACATGTCCAGCATTCGGCGCAGGTGTCCCGGGACAGCAGGTGCACAGGGGCCTAATGAGCGCCAGTTAATGAGATGTGCAGATCTCTCTCACCTCAGCAGCCAGATTCTTCATGTAGGGGTCGATCTGGTCCAGGAGGTTGAAGCCCTGCTGGAACAGACTGTACTGAGCCTGCATGAACGACAGCATCTGCAGAGGAGAGAGAGAACCGTCAATGCGCAAACTATGGAGAAGGAGAATGCTGGTTTAATGTGCTGGTTTTTTTAACACACTCACCGAATCCAAAATCTCAAATTTCTTTTTGGCCTGAAGAACATTGATCTGAGAAAGATATCAAGAGAAGCACATGTTAAGCAGGTGCAAATACAAAATATCTTGGGTTTCAAACTTACAACCTTTGGTTACCAGCCCATTAAGCCATTTTGGTTCAAACTAGCCATTTTTGGCATGATTATTGTCCCATGAGGCGAGAGGACCCAGGTGAAGAACAGGCACCCTGAGACTTTTGGGGCACTTGTAACCCATAACCAGCTCATTTTTAGCCTTTTTCATTCATTGTATGCGATTACACACGATCCTGCTCCACACAGTGGCCATTAGAAACACTACAGCCAAGTTTTGTCCTGTTGTTCACATATTAAACATATTTAACATCCTTTTAAAGGGCACCTATTATGCCCCTTTTCACAAGATGTCAAATAAGTCTCTGATGTCCCCAGAGTGTGTATGTGAAGTTTTAGCTCAAAATACCCCACAGATATTTTTTTACAGCATGTTTAAATTGTCATGTTTGGGGGGCTGAGAAAAACGCATCGTTTTAGTGTGTCTCCTTTAAAAGTTAATGAGATGCGGTTCCACGCACAAGGGGCGGAGCCTAACCAGCTCAGGACAATCTCATCTCACAGAAAGATGATAATATCAAAACAGAAACTCACAGTAACGGTGTTCGAGTCAGACAATAATGCCCACAGAGCTAGAGAATATATGCTGAATAGAGATAGAACAGGTATGTTTATTTTAATTACGTTTAGAACTTATATGCCATCTGCTCCACTATTAATACAAGCCTGCTGTAGTAACTGTTAGACCCCGTCTGAATGATGACCAAAATACACAAAACACTCATTACAACTAACAGTAAACTAATATATACACACCTTTTCAGTGGGTGCTTTATAAACTGGTAAACTGTATATCTGTAAAACGACTCGATGAGCTCGAGCTGTCATAAAGCGCTCGCTCTCAATTTCATTTCTGCCGTGATCAGTAACGTTAGTCCTGTCGCTCCGGAGACTGTGAGCTGGATCACGAGAGCTTGTACTGATCAATCCTCGAGTAACAACGAGAGTAAATGAAGACTGCTATGTTTATTCTAACATCCAAAAAAACAAGACACCTCAATCGCTTTCGAAGACACTCTACAGCTGCTCCAGCGTCGAAACAATGGCGGACTGTGTCCAGCTCACTCAGGGCGGGTCTATGCTCAAACTGCAGTGTCAATCAACAGTGGTGGGCGGGGCTTGTGCAATTCTACGTCACATTGCATTGATTCTGAGAACAGCTCGTTCTGAGACAGTGCTTATGATTTATGGGGATTAAAAAAAAAAAACACTGGTTGGATTTTTATCATTATAGGGTGGTTGTGTACACACACTGCCAACACACATTTATGTTCAAACACCATGTAAAAGTGAATTTTGCATAATAGGTTCCCTTTAAAACAGAAACATCAGATATAAGAAAAATATTCTTATGACACAATATGGTGGCTGAACATTTCTCTTCAGCAGTGTTTCCCAGCCCTATTCCTGGAGGCACACCAAGGGTCCATTTACACGACACCGTTTTCAACTATGAAATGTGAATGTGTTTTTGCCATTTATTTATACGACAACAGCGTTTTGGGCGCCTGAAAACGCAAACTCGAGAAAATGGGATTCAAAGTGAAAGAATTTGAAAATGATACCGTTATCATAAACTACAAAAACACAAATTTGTGAAAACGGTAACGGTGTTTTATTGGGAAAATCATGCGCATGCGTATTACGTGTTTAGTCTATACGTGCGCAGTGTTTCTTTAAAAAGTGACATCGCCAACTACTGGCCTGGCAGCAGAAAACAGCATTTTTAGTCGTTTCCAGTGGATCCATGTGAACGGCGATCGTTTTGACAACGTTGTCACCTGTACTTGAAAAATGCAAAGAAACAGCTTTTCTGTTTTTAACTACATCGTTTTGATGTAAACTTACCCCAACACTACACATTTTCACCTCATCCTGATCAAACGCACCTGATTCAACTCCTCAGCGCATTAGTAGAGACGCAAGACCTGAAATATACGGGTCAGACAACAGAGGCATCCAAAATGTGCACTGTTGGTGTGTCTCCAGGAACAGGGATGGGAAACACTGCTCTATAGTAAATGAAAAACACACTAACATCTAGTTTTTTTTACCAAAACAGCCTTGGGTCACTTAACCAAAAGAGTACAGCCATTACAGCAATCTTTGTCAACCAACCGAGTTCACTAAAAACAGAACATCGATGGTAACTAAAATGAGGGAAAACCATAAACAAGGACACAAAGCCTGGAGAATACAAAGTAGGTCGCGTTATGTTATGAAATGAGAGCTGATGATGGCCGAGTAAAGATGGGAAGAAGCGGTCAGGCCCAATCCGTCAGACCGCAGCCGCGAGGACTGGAGGCTGGCGGCCATTTCCAAGTCAAAATAGCATCCAAGACTGTCCAGAAACTGGCAAAGCTTTTATGAAGATGGAAAATGAAATGTTTTTGGCCTAAACACAGAGTTTGTGACTGGACTTTTAAAAAAGGAAAATTAAAAAAAGGTTTAAGTTTTTTTTTGTCCATACAATGAAAGTCAATGGGGTCCAAAAAACATTGAATTTCATTACATAGACAGAAACAGTTTAAACATTCTCTAAAAGATTTGGAATGACATGAGGGTGAGTAAATGATGACAGAAGTTTTCATTATTAGGTAAACCATCCCTTTAACATTTCCTTGTTTTCATCATTTTGGGGATTTACTATTTTAGATTTTGAATGCAATGTTAATCATTTGTGACACACCTGCAGCACGTAGTCGAGGGCGAGGTGTCGGAAGCACTTGCGGGTCGTGACGAGGGTGCTGGTGGCCTCCTCCACCTCATGCGGTTTGTTGCGAGCCGCCTGTGCGTTCTTCACCTGGGCGATTTCCATATCCTCCCGAACCTTATCAAACTGCTTCTTGGTCTCTTTAAACCTTCGAACATCCCTGCGTGGACACAACTTACAGGGTCAGACGCACACATCACAGAGGACAATCAGAAACAAGGGCAGGAAAATGAAGAAAGAACTCACTCCTTCACAAAATTGTGCAACTGTTGCTTTACGGATCTTTGGGCCTGGTCGAACAGGATCTGTGAAAGAATAAAACAAAGAAAACATGTATCAGCATCTAAAAGAAAATTATGGAGCGGGTTGAACAGTACTTTGTATTAAACAGGAGTCAGTGGAAATGGGCGGGACTTAGTGTGCTAGATGTTCTCTAATGGTTTGATATGATGTGGTGGTGTGTCATTTATGAAATAAAAAAAAATAAAAAAACTTTTTAAGTGAACGAATCAATCCTTTTCCTTTCACTAAAGCGTCTCTTTTTCCTAAATTAGACTTGAAATTACACAAACTGTATCGAACAAACTGTATCGACTGAAGCATTTTGTTTGTGAATAAATCAACTGGGACATCTCATTAGTGAACAAAACAAATGATAATTCAGCTGTTCAATTCAGCATGTGATTCAATCTGGTTTACATTTCAAACTTCAACTCAATGACTCGTTTAAAACAATTGCTTGTCACCACCCACTGGCATATGGACAATGTAACCTGCAGAAAAAGCTAAAAAAGTGGAGAAAAAAAAGTGAACATCTAAAAAGAAACCTTTTTGGTAAGTCACTGGATGAGTCAAAATCACCAGCAGAACTATTGATGGGCTATATATAAACACTGCCATCAGAAAGATATATAATTAGGGCTGTAAACGATTCATCGCATCCAAAATAAAAGTTTGTGTTTATATTGTGTATTGTGTATAATTATTTTGTATATATAAATACACACACATGCATGTATATATTTAAGAATTTTTATTTATATATAAAATAGTTATATTTATATATAATATAAATTATATAAAAAATATATATGCAGTATATAAATGCAAATATTTCTCAAATACATGCATGTGTGTGTATTTATATATACAAAATAATTAATACACACACATATATTATGTAAAAACAAACTTTTATGTTGGATGCGATTAATCGCGATTAATCATTTCACAGCCCTAATATATATATATTTTGTTGTTGACGAAATTAATACTTTTATTCAGCAATGACACATTAAATTGATGACGCTGTTCTTTTGATGTCTTTCTGTTCATTAAGAATACTGACATTTTTTTATCAGTTTCCACCAAAGAATTTATCAGCACAACGGTGTATTTCTTGAGCATCAAATCATGATATTAGAATGATTTCTGAAGGATCATGTGACACTGAAGACTGGAGTAATGATGCTGAAAATTCAGCTTTGATGACAGGAATAAATTACATTTAAATACATACATACATATAAAATACGAAACAATATTACCATTTTACAGCACTTTGATCAATTGATCAAATTATGAATTATGTCAACAAAAAGCATGCTTTAGATGGAGACCGTTTGTGTGCCTTTTATCTAGCAACATTGGACACTAACAGGCTTTAAAACACATTAGGAAGGTCATTTTATAAGGGATCAATCAATAAAATTGGCTGTAGGTTAGCAGATCTTCAATCTTGCTCCCGGTGACCAATTTTTATTTAATGTTTATTTCCAACCTGCTTCAGCTCCAGATCCTGAAGACTTTGATAGCTGCTTGAAGTGTGTTTGATATATAATATAAAGGGTGCACTACTCTCATATCACCAGCAGATGGCAGAGCAGTTGTAGATCTGTAAACCCTAAAGACTGCAGCAGAGCCCAACACCATCTCACGGCCGCTCACGGTGGGTGACTGCGGGTCAAGGGTTAAATAGGTCACAGATGCGTCGCAAAGGACGGGGAGCTGGGAATTAGACATTGGAGTCATCTAGCTCATGACAGGCAAACACAGTGACACACGCACGAGAATACGATCTGCAGTGTGCTCATGGACTCAAACCCTGGGGGTCCTGCGAGGAGGTTGTAAGAATGAAGGCATGTCAGTGCCGGGGTCTGTCAATGTGGATCATACATGATGTCAGCAGAACGGGGCTAGAAGAAAAGCTTTACGCTGCAATCATCTCGACTCCGGTCACAAGCGCAGCAGCTTTACGGCAGAGATAAGCTGCAACCAGAGAACATGTGACCGAGTGTGTCACATGGAACAGGAGGGCAACATCAACATGTCTTGAGGGTAAAGCTGACATGTGAGAGAGTGCAGGGAAAAGGGGAAGCAGACGAGCTTAGACATTTGCATTTTGTACAGTTCTGTCAAATCCCAGCCGTTGTATTTTATAAAGGACTAGACTAGATTCAGCATTTTCTATTCATCCGCCTCAAACGTCCCAATTCTTTCATTAGTGATGCTTGACTATACTGCTCATACTCTGGACCCAAGGGTTCTGCAAAATGTTCAAACCCATAAGTATACTCCAGCTTTAATGTGTACACTAGGGTTTGCATGACGGTAAATGAATCATCAGCCCAGCATGCACATAGGCTACTGTGTACACACTAGAGCCGCACGATTTGGTGAAAATTATCTGATTTAAAATGCACTCAAAAAAAGGTTTGTTGTGCTTTATTATGACTGAGGCCATACTTAATACATATTTCATTTGAATTGTTCTAGTTTTTGTGTATGGGAAATTGATATTTCGTTTGCTTTGAGGGATTCATGTTTTTTTTGTTGTTGCCTGCATGTTTATACATTTCTATGTATTTATTTTGTTTCTTTAATATTATTTGAATTCAAAAACATTTGAATTAGAGGTGCGCTTTGTCGCTTTATGCTCTTTATAAAGATCAAAGAGCGACAGCGCCAGTAATTCATTACTATAGGCTACACGCTAGTGAGTGTATAGACAAAGATATGGGTTTAACATTTTTATTTAATTTTGTTTTGAATGATTGTGTATCTTCCCCATCGCTCCGCAGGGATCCATGACTGAAGCTTGGAACAAAGGCCTGTTATTAAAAGGGCGTGGCATTTCCTGATGTCCCTTTGCCGTGAATTATGGGAAATGTAGGTTTTGGGACAATATGTGTTTGAGTCATTTGTTAATTTTAATGTGTGGAGAAAAATATAATTGTGTGTCTAAGTTTATTTTTATTATTGCTTTATGGTGAATGTGATTTCATATGTTTATAGAGTTTATTTGTGTACATTTAAAACATTTTCTTTAGGTTTCATGCACTGAATTTTTAATTGAGATCTTGTGAGACCCCTGTAATTGTAAAATGGTTTGGTCTGTTTTGTTAACCCCTTAAGCGGCACCCCCTTTTTTTATAGACATGAAAATGCACATTCCGAACTTAAATGGTTGTAATTCAAGAATGCTTTGGAATATAGATGTCAGATTGATCTTGTTTTAAAGAAGACATTTGGCAGATTTTTGTAGAAGTGAAATAAATTAAGAAAGTTAAGCAGAAAAAATTAATAGAAGTTTGAGTTTATGAAAATGTACAATGTTACAAATTTTATTATTCATATTTTATATAAAATATATATTTTCAAAACCTGGAGGACTAGCTGTCTGTCTCCTGAACACACTCTAAAAAAACGCGGTCTCTGTAGACACCCCAGGCTCCACAAACAGCAACAAAAACAAACTGGACAAACCCGCACCACAACATAACAAACAGTGTTCCAGCCAATAACCGACAAGAAGGATTTTGGGGTGGGGTTTGGGGGGTTAGTGCGCGGATGAGGAAGAAGGAGGGTCTAGCTAGCCTCCGTTTTGTTTGACAATAGTTCGAACGTCAACAAGAAGTGACGTCACCCAGGATCGCTTAGAGAACCTTTAGGGTTGATATCTCAAAAAATAAGCTTTCAGTGAGATTTAGTTTGGGCGCAGTACCAGACTTTTCCACTAGTTGACATTACTGCCCATATAAGGGCGCCTCCATTTCCACATGTTGTTTGAGTGATCTGAACCATTATTTTTTACAATTTTCATACAATTTATGAAGTAGACATCCTATTCAGAAGTAGTATTGGAAGTTTGGTAGATTTTGAAATGAATTTAACCTCTAAGAAACAAAAAGATCACGTATGTGCATTATAGCTCGCTGCCACATCACAAATGGTGAATCTATTATTTTTTACTTTATATTTAAAACATTTTCATACCTTTTTTTCTAAAAGAATTGAATGGATGCTATCTTTTGAACTCTTGGGCATGAAAACAAACTGAGGTTTCTACCATTCTTTCATGATTTTTCATGTTCATCACCATTTCAAAATAAAGGTCAGAACACGCCTTAGGAGTATGAAAATATTCTTGTTGCAAATTGATAAATTACGGCTCCTCTGTAATTTATTTTGAAAATTGGTCACCAAATATGTAAACTAGAGATTGTAAGCTTTCAAATGGTATATAGTTTGTCAAGATTAGTTTAGGTTTAGTATAGGATATTACTGTTTTAAATATGTAATGCCAATATAAGGGGTTAAAAGGGCTTCATTTTTCTATGGCTGAGTTAGTTTTGGTGAGGGATCCCTGAGAAACATCCGAGACCCAGAACTCAGTAATGTGCTAAAGTTCCATTTATTAGTTACAGCTTCTTTAGTTTTGCTTCTGATTTCCTTCAGATGATATTAGTTAAAGTCTATTTAAAGAGTTCAGAGAGTGGCATCGGTGTTGAACACTGTTCAGCGGGGTAATTAACCAGCATGCTTTACTGAGCCCTTAATGGCTCTACATTGCGGTCACATCTCTAGACACTAGCATTGCACCTTCTCTTTCACATTCTCACTTCCTCTTCTCTGTGTGAGATCCCTCTTTAATTGCATTTCACTTCATCCTCTATCCTTATTTTACCTCAGATTGTCTCTAGCGAGTGTGGAACACCATGATAGCATGATAACCATGATATCCTCGGGTGGCATTCTAAGAAAGACATCAAGAGGACGTCAAGACTCAAGATGAGTGACTGTAGGCGGAGAGTGAAACTGGGCCTGAGCGAGTGTGTGTGTGTGAGATGAGGTTTAATCGTGGCCTGCAGCCCGGCCGTACATGTGCTAGCGCCCTTGAGAAAGCACAGGCCTTTAATGTAGCGCCAGACGCTAGCGCAGAGAGCGTCAGAGTCAGTGATGGAGAAGAGAGAAGACTCTGAAGCCCTTCAGCAGTCGAACAAAAAAGAAGGATGAGTGAACGAGAGAGAAAAAAACAACACAATGAATGGGTGGTTCTTCAACGTCAGGCTCTTTTATGTACCAGTGGTTGATTTTTATTAAACAGATTTTTCTTTGTTAAGAAGGCCACATTAAAACATTTCATCATGCCTTTGTTATTTTGGCTACTTTCCAAATGTTTTTTTATGCTAGTTTCAGGCTTTCCGTAATACAATATGAAATTCCATCTTATAACTATGAATTTTATTAAAAAAAAATACATTATATTCATATTAGATTTTCATATATTCATATTATCTTTCACAAGCACAGCAAAGAGTAAAATAAACAAAAACCTTTTTATATTTCATGGTTAATCTGAAATGGATTATTTTATTATATGAAAATGATTTATATAATTTTCTATCCCAGTGGTCATTTCCACCCCTGCAAACAATTAGTCACCAGACATACAATCTTTTACTGGTAAATTATCGGTAAATTACCGTTAAGAGATCAAAAGACATTTAAAAAATACCGGTAAATAAGTTCTGGCAATTTCCTGGTATAAGAAGGTATGATGCTGTGTGTGAACCAAAGACTCAAGATTACCGGTATCAAGGTGCGTTCAAGTCCTCCTGCAAGTTACTTACGAGGTGGGAAGTCGTGTTTAGACGGCAGGTGCATTCAAGTCACTTTCGTCGGAGTAAGATGGGGGAGTACTTTCTCTTAATTAATTACACAAAAATACAGCAAGGTGAAGCAAATGAAGAACAAAGATTTGCATAAGGTGTGCTTTGCCTTTTTAATGTTTTTAGGTAATTTATGAAGCCACTGCAAACTTTATCGTTACATATTACATTGTAGCCTGACAATATCACAGCTAAATACCTTAAAGTATTGTGGTATTCCGCCATGTTTCTCACTCTCACGCTCACAACTCATAAGATCAGGACTAAAGAAAATCCCGAGCTCCCCATTAGTATTTACGTCATTGTGGAGGCGTTCATGTGCGTTCAACTCGTAAATACGATCTATACGAGATGACTTGAACGCACCATAAGCACAGAGGAGGTCAGAACGCGCTGACGTATGAAGTTTGCTTTCGGCCAATCATAAAGCACTGTCGGAGCCGCTGCTTTTAACTTTTTTCTATGCAAACATGCGCTAGATGAATATCTGAACCAAGTGTGCCGCACAAGTCCTGAAAAGGAAAGCCAAAACGTGTCGATCGTAGCCTGGCTCCGCCCTCCTACGTACTTCCGCTCAATTTTCATTTTCCTTCAGAACTACGTCTGGGATTGCGGTGTATTCTTGGGTTTTCTCCAGTCAATTTTTTACCGGTCCAATCAGCAAACAGAGGGAGTGGCTGAGAACGATGACGTTGGGGTCGTGCGCTAGTTTGAGTCGTCATACCAAACGTTAGCGATTGGATATGGCAGATCCAGAGTGGCTCTGGGCAGATCCAATAGTTTTAAACTTCAACAGAGTACCCGCCTTCAAGGAAGTTAACGCTTGGCAATGGAGAGCGGCCAGACTCTCTGTACAAATGAAATGTACGCGAGTCTGGTAGAACCAGGCTATTTCGATCGCCCCCAGGTGCCGGATGCAGTAATACTCATAAACCCCTCCCTCTCCATGTAATCTAATGAGACGCGAGACAAACTAAACAATCAAATTACACTTAAAATACATTTGGTTTCTGTCATTTTAGGTCGTTTTTAATCTCACTGATGTAAGTTCAAGTGTTTGTTAAAAAAAAAAAACATTTGGTTTTAGGAAAACGGGAGTGTGACGTCATGATTGACAGGTGAGATTGACATCTTCTCTGAGTGAAGTTGTCACTGAGGCACCAAATTACTTTTTTGGGGAGGATTTTCTGGAGGAGATTGGAGCTTTAACTTTAATTTCTACATTTTCATAACTGTATATTTCACACTGACATAATGAGTTGTTTTGCAGTAAGCTGTACTAACCGATTCTGCTGGAGTGTGAGTGGGGCCTTGATACTGATGTTTTCTAGTGGCTGTCTAGTCATCAGAAAAGCCCCCCCAAAAAGAAAGAAAACCCGGCAGTGGACACGTTCCTGGATTGCATGAAGAGGAAAGTATGGGCTGTCAATCCTCCAAAGAAAACTTGAGGTAAAATATCCACAAACTTTTCCTACATTGCATAATTCCACCTCTAGCAGCACCAATACCATCATCTTTCGTTTCTGTGCTCCTATTGGTCAACGTCAGATGTGACGGGACAGTCGTGGAGGACCCCAAAAAAAGTAAACATGCTAGTCTTTCTGCCAGGACGCCATAAAGCGTCGCAGACACACTATAAGATGATTACCTTTTTGTTGTGAATCTATGCTATTATGTAAACTGTAATTTTGTCAAATCATGTGAAAGTTGTGAAAATAATCATTGTGTGTAAAATAGTGGCTTTGAAACTAGCCATAGCAAGACAAATAGTTTTTTCCATGTCTTTTCCACCACTGCCACGTCAACACATGGTAGAAATGTTGATATTTCAAAAACAGAAACAAAGGCTGAATGCTTGTTCAAGCACGTCTTTGGACATTGTTAGTGAATGAAATATACTAAAGAAAAAGAGAAAAGTTTGTTTTAAAAACATAATTTTCTAAAAGTCTACATCAAAAGGCCCATCACTGAAAAAAACACCCCAAAACAATAAAGGCGGCAGAGAACGGCTGCCAACAGAAAGCAGTCGCAACCAAATGTTTCAAACTGGCACGAGGAGCATCAGATGGAAACCTCCTCTTCTTTGGAGCAGTGACACGCTTTAGAGAACGACAGCATGTTCAGCTGCAAGCTGTTGGAACGGTCCGTATGCGAACGAACTGCCTGCTCAGCTTTTGACTTCCTGCATTAAAAAAACTGCTCCATACGAGACCACTTTACAGAGCCCAGCTGCCAAACGACTGGGCCCTTCGTGAACTGTACAGTTGAATTAGTTTAATTCAAAAAATGTGTTGCAGAAAGCATACTGGGACATCACAGGAAGAGAACGAGATCAATAACGCCGGTCAAAGGGTTCTGTGTTGCTTTCAAGTGGAAAGAAAGTAATCTGGGTTTCAGACCCTCAGTTGTGGTAAAGCAAAAATGAAAATCTTGAAACAATAAGAGAGTATTACCCGATTCTTACTTCTGGAAATGGGCATGTTACATAATACAGCAAAAGGGGGGTTTTGGGGAGATTTTAGCAGGAAGTAAAATGCAAAGTTGCTCTCACAAGAAACTAGGAATTGCAGATAAAGTTGTATTACAGCTAGAACTGGTCACTTTGACTGCTTGCATCTTCACATTCGTCAACCAGATACTTTAAAGAAATGTTCATAACATGTTTGAAATATGAAAACTTGTAGCTTCTAAGGCCCTGTTTACACCTGGTATTAAGATTTTGGTCAATCGGATCACAAGTAGACAAGGGAGACTCATTACCGTTTACACCTGGTGTTTTAATCCGTCTCTTTTTTTCCACGGTCAACCACATCTGTCCTGATTTGTTCGAGGTGAGGGTCTATGGGTGGGTAAATGTATGGGCTTTTTTAGATTTTTCGATCTAATGGACAAAATAAGTTTGCGCAATTTGCATATGAACGCGCCCAGAGACAACAGAAAAACACACAGAGAGCCGCAGCCTTAGTTTCTGCTCTGACTGCCGGAAGATCACGCCAACAGGAATGATGGAGAACATTGTGCTTGGTGCGTTTTTCATCCTCAAACCAAACGTAGGTCTCCAGACGACAAACTTTAATTCCCGTAATGTTTACGCATTAGGTCAGTAGAGTCTTTTGTGGCTGTTCGAACACATTCGATCGCATGAACGTTTACACTACGAAATCAATCCGGTCAAATGCGTTTTCGACGACCTCTGGAAGTGGACAAGATCAAAACCTTTTAGACCCCGTTTTCACCTGTATTTAGCGTTGTCCACTTGTGATCCGAACGACCAAAACGCATCTTAATACCAGGTGTAAACTGGGACTAGAGATGGTAGATTGCATCCAGAGATGGTATTATTATTATTATAGGGAGACACGAGGGTCCGTGACTCCATTGGAAAACGCACAACGGCTAACTTGGATCACGTGTGCCTTGATAACCAATCACATCACAGCCTTGACGTCACTATTCATTGTTGTGCAACAGTCAATCATTGTTTGCGGATCATTTTGAAATGAATGAGAAGTGCCGTAAACTGAATCGTACCTGTCGCACAGTTGTTCGTGACTTCTTTTACTTTTTTCGGGGTAAACTCCAAAATGAATGTTTTAAGAGCAAACATGTTGAAGAGCCGACGGGCTGTCGATTCATTAGATGATAAGCTATTTTCTAATTTTCTCTCGTCTCCTTCCCTGCGTACCACAGAGTTAACAGGCGTTATGCTTTTTTTGGTTGCAGGCTTGCCTTCAAGATAATAATCTATCATTAGGATCTTTTACTAAAAACCTAAGGCGTTTCTCAATACCAAGTACTGCAAGTTTGGTCTTGCATCCTTGGTAGTTTGGGCTGGGCAAGATAGACTCAAGAAAACTGGACTTCCAAATAAACAATAATTACATTAATATTACAGTGAGCAGAACTCACAAAAGCCAACAAACTTGGTGCAATATGTCATGAGGCATCAAATTTGATGTGCGCATATTCATATCAGTATAACAGCACAGCTTCTGCAGGCACGTCAGCTCTCCTGTTATCACCTCTAAAATCCCAGAAAACACATCACGTTCTCTCATTACTTCTCTTTCTATGGCCTCTTTTATACTGTCCCCTGCCAAATAGATAATATCAGTAATTACACTCAGCCGGGAGGTAGTGAGGCGTCACTTCGACAAGTTCGTTCAATTTATGACTGTCTGGATTCGAACAACTCAATAAGCTGTAAAAGAGGGACATATTAACACTGCCTGATGAAAAGACACTCAGGCTTTCAGTCAATTACTGTAATTACTATAGATTTACATCTCCCAAACTAGTTATTGCTACACTACAAGTGCACCAATGTATCTTTTTTGCTTTAAAGTTCATACTGTGAAATTAATCTTTAATGGTGTTCGCCATTCTCCATGAGCACTATGACAATAAAAGTAGAAAAATGGCAAAACTAATATAATATACCAATTTTATTTGGTAAGCAATGGTTGTTGGAATAAGAACAAGAGACAAAAACAGAGTGTTAATGAATCTTGTTTAAAAGAAAAACTATCTATAGAGACAGTGATTCGCAGCATCCAGCGATGGGCGTCCTGGATTTACGAGACAGACAGATTATCTACATCCCAGAGTAAAATGGCCAGACTTCAGATTTATAGAGTGACAGGTTAACCGCTTTGACCCTGGTAAAACAGGAGAGAGCAGGAACAAGAGGAGTGAATTGAAGTAATATTCTTTTCAGCACACAGGCTTTATCGGTCATTCCTCCTATAGACAGACACCTCTTCTGGGTGGCACAAGAATTAACAGAGGAGAACCACTTCCTGTGCGGAGACACAAACACTTATTACTGGTGATAAATATTACCTAATACCTACCATGAAAGTGTAATGTGCATTATTATTTATTTAAATTATATCAACATTATTCATTTATGGCAAGATCGTATGCAGGAAAAAATACCAAATATCAAATATTTTTTTACTATTTAACAACCACAAATTTATTTTAAAACACTTAAAGTGCCCCTATAGAGGGCATGCATTGACGTCACTTTCCCACCATCAGTTTAAACTAAAAGTTGGACTCGATATAGTGTTCCTTACAACTAACCAAAGATCCAGTGATCCACGGATATTGACATGCAGCCAGGAATCGTGTTTCCTTTCCTGACATTTATATATGCCTGATTTCGACGCCGGGGAAATACATAAAGCAAATTGGCCTGTGAACTTCATATAAATACAATATAGGTAGGTCTGAATCCATGTGATCACTTATATCAAAGTTATATCGTCCAGCCTTAAAACTTGTATAGTTTTTTTGTCTGTGTTTATTAAATACATTATTATTATTAAATACATATTAAATTTGAGAGTTGTCAATACAATATATAGGGTATGATTTTACCCAGCATATCGACACAAAATGATAACTGCAAATCCACCTTTCTCTGCCTGGAGTCCAGTTTCTATGAATTGATCTATTTGCTTCTCTGTTCTGTAGCTTTCGGGAGTCTGTAAAAATATACCTCAGGTTTCTAATCTAGTCAATCGGAAAGCTCTTTCCCGTTTTAGATGCGTTTTGTGTGTTTTTCCGCGGAATTCACTCAGAAAACAAATGCTGCCGCTCAGTCTTTTTGCCACTCGGTGACGTCACGCGCATAACCTCTATCATGCTGCTGTTTTTTTTTTGTGTGTACAGAATTCAAACAGTATGCAGTTTTTCATTCATAAATGCTAGATGCTATAGGTAGTGGAATGAAAAATGTAATGCAAGGTGGTCTGGAGATGCTTTTTTCAAAACCTGTTCTATTAAAGGTACAATATGTAAGAATTTTGTAATAAAATATCAAAAATTGTGGCTCGTCCCGCAATCACTGTTCACTTGCCGCCTGTCAATGACGTAATATCCGCGTTATCCCTGGTTTCCGCTCGTGCTGCTGTAGTAACCATGGCGACAGACGTGAACAACTACGTTACGTCTAGCGGCACGCTCACGCTGTTGTTGTTGTTTCGTTCAAACATTATGGATCATGGCAAGCAGACTTTGGGAAAAAAGAACTAAAACGAGGATCAATATCAGCGTGGTGTTTTCGAGACAGCGAGAGCTCCACGTCCGCAACTAACTTTGACTTGACAGAGACGCCACTCTTGTATGAGCTTTATTAGACAGGTGAGCTATATAGCTATATATATATATAAAAGCTAATCAATGTTATATAGCTCAGCATGATGAAATGTTAGAATATGATCTGTATGTTATTCTAATGTTGAGCTAGATTACTGCTAGTCTCATACAGACAAACTAACACATGGAATAACATTATAACTTTCAACACACTCAAATGCAGTTTAGTGTGATAGTGTAGAGCAAGTGGAACAGCGCTGCGTTACCTCACAAGTTTCATTCGTCTAATAAACTGACCTATGCGAGTATTATTCAGCACTTGCGGGTAGTTCGGTAGAATGAAATGTCCTTATTCCTTTATATCCACGGGACTCGCGTGTGGCGCTGATATCTGTCTCTCATTAGCAATCGCGCCCTGCTTCATACCACAGTCATGTTAAAAACATCAATGTATTCACTCATCCATTAACATTATTAGATCCATCAGCTTGACGACAAGTTCCATAATTCCGCTGAAGAACATCAACCTACACCTTTGCTATTGTAAGAGGTTAGCGACCCCTAGCGGCGAAAAAAAAAAAAACACACCCCATATTGTAGCTTTAACTTGTATTTAGAATGCTGTGTCAAGCCTGAGATGCTGCAAAACACACGAGCGCAAAACCGGGTACTGAAAAAAAATCAACTATTTTATTTATCTAAATATTATTTATATTGGCATATAATTAAGTATAATGTGCATACTCTCAATACTGATGAGTCACTGGTGATCCTTTGTACATTGTACTGATAATTTGGGATCTTGCATACAAGCACTTTTTTATTATTATTTGCTGGTCGCTTTGAGTGAAGTGACAAAAGTTTCCACGAAGTTTTTGTAAACACGTTCTTTTAAGGGTTTGACCTAGATGTGTTTCTGGTAAAGTCCAAGAATTCAGTGTTCGCCACAGTCATGTCTCACAAAAACAGTTTATCACAAGAATAAACCAGTCTAATTAACCATAAAAGCAGTGAGAACATCCGACTGTTCAGATACTGCTGATGCTACAAGCAGGAAGGGATCAGTCGTCTTTGGGCTGACAATTAAAAAAGCTGCAAGTCCTTTATACCACAGCTCTGGTATTTCCTCTTTCTTTAAAAGTGAAGGTGGCTGTGGTAACAGGAGACATGTAGGGCTTTACACACTGATTGCCACGCTCTGTTTTCAATTACACAAACCTCAAGAACAGGAAAACACCCAAAAAGTATTGTGTGATGACGTACTCGGTCTCAGATTGACCAATAAATGTGATTAGCCACCTGCTGGAATGGACAAGACATGGTTTTGTACAAACCATTTTACATTCAGCTGTGGTGCTCATGCGACCAATGCAAGTTCAAATCCGGCTCGCAACATTTCCAATTCCCATTTCACCTAAAAGGTTCCTGAACATTTTCTGTCCTAATTATACTGCCTTCTTAGGGATCCAGCCGAAACTAGCCCCGCCCACAACATTTGAGGCTGGGAAGATCGATCTCAACTTGATCCGTTGTGGAGCAACTATGCTCGAACCAGAGCTGTTCGGACCAATCAAATTGTCAGGGCGGGCTTTATACGATGATAGACAGATGATCAACAGTAACGTAATCATCCACGTCACCAAAGAGCGCTTGGGTTGAATTCGTTTACAACAAAGATGGCTGCAGCTGGAGAATTGAGATGTGTAGATTCCACCATTGCGTCTGTTATAGAAGATATTGACAACGCATTAATTTTAATTTTCTAGCATGCGTGCAGTTGAGTTCTGTTGACAACTATGCGTCGCTCAACATACATCCCTTACTCCGTTGCTCTGATTGGTTGTAGGTCTATCCAATTGAATGCAGAGGCATTTTCTTTTGCTGGTTCGGTTGAAACGCCCCATAATCACAGCCCAATGGAGCAGTATCAGACTCATATTCTGACTAGCATCTGAGTATGACAACGTCAGGCTACTCCCTTCTCAATTAAAGTGACAAAAATTTCAAAGTGCAATACAAACCTGTGAAGCAGGAGGCCCTTTATGACTCTGCAGATGGCTTTTGGGTGGCATGTGGAAAAAATCAGCCACATATGATGTGAAACACACCGTGTAAAGAGATCCACGTTCTCTGGTTTGAGTTACGCCCCACGGCACACGTAATATGGTTTCATAATAAAAACACCCATGAGAGAGCCAGGTTATGGCAACATACAGTATGATGAATCATTATGGGCCCTGACTGAAATGTGTACGTGTGTGTGTGTTTTATTATGGGACATGTGGCCATGCCGAGCGAGCCTGGGGAAATGTGTCTTACCATGTGATAGTTGACGATTTCCTGAAGGCTCTCTCCACACTTTTCAAGACATTCCTGAAATGATGCAAATAACCGAAAAATCAACACAGCTCATGACTATTATCTGAGTCATTTGACCCGGATCATTTAGAGATAAATACTTGTCTGGGAAACTTACTGAGATGATCTCCTCCTTTTTGCAGTGGTGAGACAAGTCTCGAATGCCATTGACGAAGAGTTTATTAGCACTGACGTACACACGACCCGCTTCGATCATACCGCTGCATAACTTCACCAGCTGATGGACAGAGAGACAGAAAACACTGTTTATAGTTATCAAAAAAATATTTTTCGCTGCCAAAACTTTGGCCATGACTGTAGTACACACATTTTTCTAACTTTGCATACTCTGTATGCTCAGCTCACACATGTGCTTATTGCATATGCTAAGTGTTCGTGTCAAAAATTATTTCTTTATTTCTTCAATAATAAAAGACTGGAGGGCGTGAATTGATTTTATCATTTGGGAGTTGGCTTCATTGTGATAAGTGGTCATTTGGGTCTATTTTTTGCCAAAATAATAATTGCTTTAGGTATCAAACAAAAACACTAACACATTTTTATATATAAGGTTGAAATGAAGTTAATATAGTATCATCATGCAGGTTGGTCACTAATCAAACTTGACTTGCAGTCATGCTGTTGTTCTCACTGATTTGGTTTTGGGATGAAACCATTGAATACAACCAGTTAGTCCCCCTGTGGTGAAAATCCAGCTTTTAAATGTTGTTTATATGTATAAGTAGTGTTTTTAATAAGCTTTAAGACAAATCATGTGCAAATTCATAAGTTAACACCATTGGTGAGTATTTTCTCTTTAAAACGGCAATGAACCAAAGACAGTCTCAAAAACAGAGTTTGAAATCGCTGGTGTTTCTGACGTCACAAACTACCTTGTAACCAATCAGATCAACGTGTGATCGTCAACGAGTGGATCTCTTGAAGAAGGCGGTTGCTAACAAGTGACTAAATGGGAGTACAGAGGCTGTCGAGGAGATTAAACGTCTTCACACTGAACATGTAAACTCAGTCCGCTTTTACAGCCTCGTTATGCTTATAATTGTGCTCTTATACATTATTCTAACTCAAACGTTCTGGGAAAATGTTTTTAGATAAAAACTGAAAGAGTTGTCGGAAGCTTATAGTGACGTTGATTTTGTGGGACCGTGGTGTAGTGTGTTTATAGCTTTAGCTTTTTACTTCTGGCAAATGCATTTAGGCCATGTGTCCACCAAAGTGTTTTTAGCCAGCTGATAACACTAGGCGCTCTGCTGAAAACGCCTAGCTGTGGGCGCTTGAGCGTTTTGGCAGAATAGTTTTTTTCAGTTGAGACGCTTTGTTGCTATGATACAGAATAACCCTTGGTCGGTGTGGTATTAGTCCCGCCCCTCTTCCACTGTGATTGGTCGGTTGGGTAAAAAGTGACAGTGATGAGTTCTTTCTGAGACATTCTTTCAACTCTCAGCGACCAGTAAAAAACGGCGAACGCTCAGCGCTTCAGCGTGAAAAAGACGCTCCACGCCTCGTTACGCTCATGCCGTTTTAAAAACGCGGTGCTCCCATTAAAAACAATTGAAAAAACACGCCTGCTGCATAAAAAAACGCTTTGGTGGACACACGGCCTTAGGCTTCAAAACTCATAAAAGTTTAATCTGTGATAATCATCTTGATGGACAAAACGTGCAAGTATCATAAACTTTTGTTGATCACAGAGCTTGTTTTAAGCGATAATCTATGGAAAAGTTTGTGGAGGGAACCAGTGTGATGCTAACAGCCGGTTGGCTTACAAAGTGACGTCATAACGGCACCATACTCTATTCTCTCCTCCATATTCTTCTTTTTTTCTTTTTCACAGACAACTTGGAATCGCAAGCTTTCTGTGGGCTGCAATTTTTAACAAGAAGAAATCCAGTCTTGGATGATCTACTGCATCACTTATCACGTGTGTTTGGTTGTAGTTTGTAGACCAGACAGAGTTGTCTGCGAAGCTTCCTCTTGAAATGTTGTGTAATGTGTGACCCTGTCGCTGATACGTTGTGTAATGTGCAACACAACAGCGACTAAATGCTGCTCCAGGCAGTCGTGTAGTGTCAAAAGAACAGCGATATGACAACTTTGAAAATAGTGTAGAGAGTTGTCTGCGATTCTTCTTCTTAACATGTTGTGTAGTGTGTTCCCGGCATTAGCATGCTAAAAGTCTCACAGTGACTGTTAGCATGCTATAAAATGCTTGTAGAAGATTCAGCCATCAAAACAGCACTTATGTAATAAACAAAAGGCTTCAACAATACATATACTGGATATATAAAAAAAAATGCTATTCTAGTTGTCAATAAAGTTGTTTATTTGTTTAATATAGGGCTGTGTGATCTTGCATTTAGTTTGCGCTACATTTAATAGTGCATGTACACACACAGAAGAGCCTCTTTGGTCTAGCTCTTATTTGAGCACCTTACACACTTACACGATTTGTGCTAATTAAAAGTCTGGGGCTTTTCATATTGCAAAAAAACTTGCAATAATAAGCAGACGTTGCCCTTGTATGCAGATTTGGAAGCTTCTAATAATACCCTGAAGCCGCTGAGAGCTACAAGACTGCAGTTTCCTGACGCAAGTGTTCAGCATCCTAATGCTAAATGGGTTTCTCCCTCAATCTCCATTAATCCTGTATGGCGTACGAGCTGGGATTTAGCTCAGCGCACATTTGTTATGCTGTTTTATCCATGCACTAATGCGCTAGTCCTTAGTTAGCTCTGCATTCAGAAGGCCTCAAACCAACATCTCAATTAAATGAGGCAAAGACACTGATCAAATGAAAAGGAAGTCGCGTCCCAAATGACAAACTATACACTATGCACTTGTACTATGCTCTATGTACTTAAAGTGTACTATGTGATATTTTTATGTTCTTGTTTGTCATCCAGCATCGGAGTCTGATAGCCCCTCCCCCTCCTGCAACAGTTGAGTGCATGAAGCGTCCAACTCAACACGCCACACTTTGATTTTCGGGTTAAATAAATCATACGGTATTTGAATTACACTTTTTTTTGTGGAATTTTCAATGTAAACACACTGCATGCTCACACTATTTATACAACATAATGGCACAGGATAATGTATAAGTATGCGAATTGGGATACACCTGAAGTTAAAAATTTTTTTAATCAATGTCTCTTTATTGAGAAAGCAAGAGTTATGTAACATGCATCAGAACTCTAGAGACTAAAAGAGACACACAAAAAAACACCCTTCAAAACAAAAAATATATAATCCAATATAAATACAGTAAAAGTTGAAAATATATATATATTTTTTTAATTATATAGCATACATTCAGTACATGTCTTCAGCGACCATGTTCTCCACAAAACATAAAAAAAGCTGCCAAATGGTAAAAAATCTCCTAGCTGATCCAGAATATCAGATTGTTTCCAACTGTATTTCATACATGACATCCTTAATACAATGTCCATATGTTGGAGGGAAAGAGTATTTCCATTTAGACAAAATTAGCCTTCTGGCAAGAAGTGAACAAAAAATGATAACATCAGACTGGGATTTTCTAAATGTAATCCTGACTAATTAATCCATCGCAGTCGGTATTGTTGGAGCAACACATTGATCAAACATTTCAGAAAAAGTCTCAAAGATCAAACCACAGTAACTCAATATCTTCAGGCATGACCAGAACATATGGTACAGAGCTGCTGGTGATCACATCACTTCTGATCTGAGCCAATCTATCCTTACACCAATTTTGAACTGGATGACCGAGACTAACAGAGGATGATAATATTCTTTGGATTGAGTCATGCCATGTATCATCTGATATTTGTTCTTCCATTTCGATTTCACACCTGAAGTTATTTCAAATAAATTGTATTCATACCTTATCTAGCTTGGCTTCTATTTCCACAACATCAGTCTCAACTTCATCGATATTCGCCCTGCAAAGACACAAGAAAAACACATTATTCATTAGATGATAGATTTATCACAGTCATTTCTGATTTCAAAGGACAAGCAAAACGTTTTTGGGGACTTTTTACAATGTAATAAAAATAAAAATACTTAATTGAAAAGTTGTTGTTTTTTTCCAAAGAAATTGTTTGAAAAGTTGTTTTTTTCGAAGAAATAGTTTGAGGTAGTTTTGTTTAATTGTTTTGATTAATCGTTAAAAGATCGCAATCTCGATTCAAACACCCATCCGGGATAAAAGTTTATAGTTTAGATAAAAACACTGATGTCTACAGTAGCGATCTAAATGGAGCAAATCACCATTTGAAAGTAACTTGGTGCTTCAAATAACGATTGTATCAATTACATTAATACGCCAGTAGGTGGCGACAAGTGACTGTTAAAAGGTATTTGTCACTGAATCATTCATTCAAAAGATGTTTAAAAATGCTGATTCATCTAGTAATGAAACAAGTATTTATGAGTGAGTCAATAAAACATTTATTCAAACCAATTTTTTTAGCAATTAATATTTTGTCAGAACTTCTAGTAATTTACATGTTATTTTATTCAGTTGTCTGTTCAGAATCATAGGAGAATCATGATCTCTATTTAAAAACAAAACAAAAAACGATTCTCAATTTATGCAGAATCGCGTAGCTGTAGTTTGCAGTGAATTTCACCGATTTTTCCGACAAAATCTATATTTTAACCAGTCAAAAGTCAAACTCAAAACATACATTTGTATATTTTAGTCTTAAAAATGAGGATCTGTGAGGAACGTGAGAAAAACACAATAGGATATTCGAACCACACAATTTTGATTTACTATTCCAATATTGGCATAATACCCTCCATTAATCCATAGTTTTTGAGGAGTCACACCACATGACATTTAACTAGCCTTGCCGTGTAATAAAAAAATAAATTAAAATGTTACATTAAAAGAAGATGCCAAGCTATTTTCAAAAATAACATTTTTAATTAAATACACTCATACAGTTTTTTCCACCCAATAAATAGCAAAATAAACTGACTGCACATTATTATGCTGCTGCCCCTTTGCCTTCAATGACCTACAGTTGATCTCAGAGCCTATTTGTTCTCAATACGGACGGACAATAGAAAGACTTCTCAATTCACATCTTCACACTCTTGCAACGAGAATGCTCTGTGATTAGGTTACAACTTTATGAACATTAATTTCATAAATGCATGAAGACATCTAATCTCATGCTCACTAAAAGCCTTCCTAATCCAGTTTAGAGTCCAGCTAAAAGCTATTGCTCTTGGTCAGCTCAGCACAGTTGGTGAAAATGTGAAGAAACGCTGTTGAGGTTTTCATGCGAGTCCCTCCACAGCTCATCCTCCCACACAGCATGCTCTGTTACTTAGATTTATCACATTAGCAACTCATGCAGGACCGAGAGGAGTCCAAGCATGAAGCATATGTGTGGCTCTGCATGCAGCCTTGCACATATATCTGTGACATCCCACCTGATAATCGCTCTAAACTACAGTATCAAAGCATCATGATATTACCATCACTGACTACAGCACTTTTTTTATTTTTAATCAATTTCACCCATTTATTAGGAAAAATCGATTTAACCACTGCTAAAACTTGCTCAAAAACAAGTTTGTACATTTTAATCTTAAAAATGTTAATCTTTGAGGACTTTGCTTTACTATTCCATTTTTGCATAACAATACAACTCCTGTACATAAACCTTATTCTACCGTAGCCAGCTCTCAAAAGGTCAGCTTTCATTGGCCAATGACCACCCAGAGTGACATGTAAAGCAACCAACCACAGTTTGTTTTGTTACACGTCATGTTTAGGGGCGTGAAAAAGTAAAGTCGATGTCATTACAATAACAGAATGGCATGCATGATGCATCTAACAATTCATTCATACAAGAACGTTGTGCAAGTTTACTGCAACAATGGCGGCGCTTTTGAATCCAGCGTTTAGCTCACAGCTGTAAACACAATGGCTTTTTTTTTTCCATGAGGGGGTTTGGCATCACGGCATCTTTGTTTAGGCAGACCGCTACAGAACGAGACACACGTCTCCTGGAAATCCAGTGGAATTCAACCAACCAGATGACGACTTCAAAACTCCTGAAGTGTTTCCAATTTTGTGTGCCTTATGCATCAAACGCTGAGGCTGAGACTACATCAAGCTCAACAGTCGAGTTCTGGAGGTCAGAATATCACAAACCTTTAAAAAGACATACTGTGGGCTTAACTTATTTCTAAAATAATCGTATTTAACAGCAGAATTCGTGGTAAAAACAACAACAACTACATTATCCATGATGCTGTGCGGAAAATTCCACCAATCAGAGAGTCGGAAAAAAACTAAACCCAAATGGTAAATAATTTGAACATCTGTGACACTTAACACCACTTTCTACCATAAAAATCATAGTAAAGCATGGTATGTCATGGCTTATTGCTTCATTACATATAAACAAAAACACCCATATGTCTGGATATGCCTCTTCTGGGTAATTTGATTATCTTCTGCTTTGGAAGATACTGTCACATTGCACTCCTTGGAAAACGTGATGCCAGCCTCGAAGCGTCTATGCCATCTCTGGCCACAGGAGAGTTTCTGTCCCTAATGCAGCCCGGCCTCCAGGGGCCACACAACCATTAGACCAAAACACACCCACACGCTGAACAAACACTTAAAAAAAATGAAGGACCAGAGACATAAAAGGTCAGTTGTCATGGCAACCGCTAAGTGGGGCACAGAGGTCGCAGTGGGGGACTTCTGCTCTGCTTGTGTGAGGGTCCTAACAAGACATATTGTTATGGAGTTATGAGCAATCAATACCACTACCACACACACACACACACACACACACACACACACACACACACACACACACACACACACACACACACACACACACACACACACACACACACACACACACACACACACACACACACACTTTAAGTTATTTTAAACACTTTAAACAGGAAAGGTCAGCTGTAACTGGCTGAGACCAGTCCTGGAACGAACTGACAACTGTGACACAAATCCAAATGTTTTGTTTCTACTGAGGAGAGAATTGGGGTCAATGACAGGAGCAGGATCTTTTTATTTTATTTTAAATACAATAAAATAATAATAATTTTGTTACTGAAATAAAATACAATTAAAATGTATAAAATTAAATAACTAAAAACTGAAACAAAATAAATAAATATTATATTAAAGTTTAACTATTAACTATATATTAGCTATAAAGACATTTAAAAAAAACAAATACAAATTATACACAACAAAAACTTTTAAATTAAAATAAAAACAGAAAATACAAAAATAAACCTAATTCAAAATATAACAAAAACATTTATTTATTTTTTATTTATTTTTTATTTAAGTTATTTTAGTACTTCAAGTTAAACGAAATAAAAATGATAAATGTTTCCTTGGCAACTAGCTGAAATAAAATACTTTATGGTTTTAGTTAACTATAATAACCCCTGGTGTCAAGGTCAAGAAGTCACTTAAGATTTAGTTCATGTTGTAAAACGTCATGTTGTCAGAGTTATGTTCGGTTTTTGGTTTCATTGTGTTTTCAGTGTTCCTGTCAGTTGACCCAGTTTTCCCAGTATGTTTGATTGTTGTATTCTGTTAACCTGTTGTCTACTTAATTAACTCATTAGGTCCTCGTTTGGTCTTGTATATATTCTCCTTGTGTTCTTGAGTTCATATGTCCTCGTCTACGTCTACACTGAAGTGCTGTGAAGTCCGTTTTCCTGAGTGAGTTTGGATTGAAGACAAAAAAACACGATACGGAAAATTTGATTAAGATTCACATCTATTCAAGGTTTAAGGAAATTATCATTACTTTTTAGTTTGACTCATGACATTTTTGGTTAACGCTTTACCGCCATTTTCCGAATTTTCTTGCAATCCACGTTTTCGCTGTTACACTGTAGGGGGCGCTATTACACATCTTCTGAAAGAATCTCTAGATCAAAACACATGAAGAAGCAGATACAAGCAACAGAAGCATTGCTTATGCACATGTAAAATAATGCGATCATCAATATTAAACGGCATATAAATCAAAACTGTTACAGTGCTATGCATAAGTTTAGACACCCATGCTAAAGTTGCCTAAAAAGAGGAATAAAAAATCATCTTTTGGAAATTTATCTTAATGCCTTAATTTAAAAAATGAGGAAAACTCCAACCTTTAAGGACACCAATTTTCTTTGTGAATGAATAATGTATCGTAAAAAAATAAATGTTCTTCCTTAAAATACAGGGTGCATAAGTCTGGACACCCCTATGTTAAATTCCCATAGAGGCCGGCAGATTTTTATTTTTAAAGGCAGTTATTTCATGGATCCAGGATACTATGCATCCTGATAAAGTTCCCTTGGCCTTTGGAATTAAAATATCCCCACATCATCACATACCGTTCACCATACCTAGAGATTGACATGGTTTAATTTCAGTTAGCCTAAAAGCTGGTTTAATTTGCATTGAGATATGATCTTATGGAAAGTACCCCATGTCAATCTCCAGGTATGGTGAAGGCTATGTGATGATGTGGGGATATTTTAATTCCAAAGGCCAAGGGAACTTTATCAGGATGCATAGTATCCTGGATCCATGAAATAACTGCCTTTAAAAATAAAAATCTGCCGGCCTCTATGGGAATTTAACATAGGGGTGTCCAGACTTATGCACCCTGTATTTTAAGGAAGAACATTTATTTTTTTACGATACATTATTCATTCACAAAGAAAATTGGTGTCCTTAAAGGTTGGAGTTTTCCTCATTTTTTAAATTAAGGCATTAAGATAAATTTCCAAAAGATGATTTTTTATTCCTCTTTTTAGGCAACTTTAGCATGGGTGTCTAAACTTATGCATAGCACTGTACATGAATGAAACATCGACCCAGGACGAGCTACAGGACTGTGAAGCTTCGGGGGTGTTGATGGACTCAATCTACTCCCATCTGTGTTTTTATCATCATTCGGATGTAGTCTTTGACAAAAATTAGAAAAAAATTCTCAGCTTTTTGATCAAATTGTTGCTTTTTTTTTCTTCTTTTTTTTTATATTACCCACTTGAATAAAAAAAAGTTTATTATTTTTTGATAAAAAAGCAATGGCTGTTTTCTTTCTTCTGATATATTGCATATTCAGATATTCATACAACAAAATATTCTGGTGGCCATGAAACTTGTGAAAATTATCAAAAATGATGGCGGTGACTGTCAACTTTTAAAAACAACGCTGACTGGGAAAGAGTTTAGCAATTAAATGTTTTTTTTTTAATGGTATAAAAGTTTAACAAAGCCATATGAAACCACCATTACATTTTTTTCCCCTAAGAACTTGTTTTACAAGATTTTCACAAACAATTCATTTTCTTTATCATGGACACTCTAATTTATCATCGGTCAGAGGAGCTTATAAGAGGCGAGACGCAGAGATCTGACGTTTCTCTCAGGAGAGAGGGAGAGATCGGGACAACAGAGCCAAACTTCAGTCCAAAACAGCTCTTAAAGAAGGTGTGGACCATCACTGAGAGCATCTCTTGAACTCATCGCTGCTGCACGATTGTGCAATAACTTGTCAAAACAACCCCAATGTGCCTTCGCAATGCAGGAACATCCTTGTGTTCATCCTAGGGGCGAGAGAGGTCACGCTTTGTTGTTCAGTTTTAAAGGGGTGGTATAATGACCTTTTCACAAGATGTAAAATAAGTCTTTGATGTCCCCAGTGTGTGTGTGTGTGTGTGTGTGTGAAGTTTTTGAATACCTCTCAGATGTTTTTATATAGCATGTTCAAATTGTCACTTTTTGAGGGTGAGCAAAAAACGTTTTTGTGTTTGTCCCTTTAAATGCAAATGAGCTGCTGCACCCGGCACAGGGGGCGGAGCTTCAATAGCTCGTGTCCATTTACCTCACACAGACATGCACTGAAAATTCAAAAACTTTTAGCCTTTTATGTTCAAACTGGAGTCAGACAATGATGGAGAGACTCAAGAAGAAGCAACAGGACATTTCTGAATGGTTAGTTGATGAATTTATGTAGCTTATGTGTAGTTATCTTCTAGTCATTGATTAGCATATTCTGTCTTGATAATCTATAAATCGTGTTCAGGGGGCGGGGTTTATGTAAATATTAGAGTTGTGATGTCACTAACCCGGGAGGAATGTCGTGTAGTCCCTACCAGCCGTTTGTTGTAGTTCTTAAAAAACTATTTATTTAAAAGCAAATATCTCCCTTTGGTTTTAACTTTGAGCGTTGTAACTTTGCAGATGTTGTTTATGCTCAAACAGCAACACACTGACTAAAGTTAGAAAAGTGAAATCATTATCACCCCTTATCCAGTCATCTTGAGTAACCAGACTCACGATGACTGGACGGCATGTCAAGCTGTGAGGATGCCACATTCCCGGGATCTATTGTTAGGAGGATCCTGAGCGTCTAAAACAGCTGCTGGTCCTTCAGGATCCCCAGTGTGGGCTTTTCCAGCGAGTTTAGGTACTGTGGCTAGCATCAACCATTGGAAGAAATGTGTGTGAACAGACAGTAAGGGTGAGATGTCACGGAAAATTAGATTTTCTTAGCTTTTTTTAATGAAAGAGTCGCATGTATTGTTCTTGCAAAGCCCACACGGACCGTTCATATCAAGAACAGTGTCATGGTTATGACGTCACATCCACAAGCAAATTGCATGACTGTCCAAATGTACAATTTGAATTATACTGATGATAAGCGGAGGTAGTCGAGGTTAAACAAAAATGTGATAATATTGTAAATAACACTGATTTAATTTTTAACGTCCTTCAAATAATGTAAGTACACTATAACTTGGAAACAGAGATGGATATAATACAGGGTGTGTATTATCTCGATTATTGATTAATCATCTGATTGTGGTTATTTGTTTTAATCACAATAATTTGAGATATAATCGCAATAATTGTGCAGTTTAAATTTCAATCACATTTTGTCATTCAAATAAAATTAATTTAAGCATTCAAAGAAATGCCTTCAAATCCTGATCATGCGAAATGAAGGCTTGTGGATTTAATCAGACTGCATTATTATATTATATTTTATATTATATTTAATAATTCATTATATAACATTGGTTATTAATGAATCATTCATTTTCATATCACTGAAAAAAGTAAAATGCATTTAATTTTTCTTTTGCAAGTTTTTGCATCCATATTTTTCAGTCAATTTCGCATATGGAATTAAGTAATATGTACTTAACTAAGTTAAGTAAATTGAACAAAAAAAAATAATAAATTAGTTTGAGTAATTTCTACTTATTTGAAGTTTACTTTGCAAATACATTTCACTCAGGCAATATAACAATTAAACAACGCTTTTAAAGTGTATGCTTTACTTAAAACATCCAAGTAAATACAGTAGATATTGTGCAGACAACATATCTACATTATAGAAATAACAGCCAGCCGAACACAGAGACCTCAATACTTGTACACAACACAACAGTAACATTTGTTGGGTCATTTTTGAGTATGATTGGATAATTTTGAGTAGAAAATGATGTCACAAAAAAATCCAGATGTTACAAAACCGCAGGTAACAATAAAAGCAATGATAAAACTTATTAATGAATCCTTATTAATGATGCATGCCCCAGTGTATGATGGGAACACCAGTATCAGAAAGTTGAGTAGGTTTAACTTAATTTTATAATGTTAATATTTGCACTCATTTCTACAAGCTTAAATTGAGTGCTAATACAGAATGTACTTTGTTTTTAAAATTCTTGCCTGAAATAACTTATTCAGGTAGAAATTGCATTTGTTTTTTATGAAGTATTTACTTCACCATAGAATATTTGTTAAATAATATGAGCCTATTATATAGTTTTTTTTTTATTATATATATATATATATATATATATATATATATATATACGATTTCAAGTTACAAAATAAAACATAAAAAATAATGTATTATGCTTTCACTGTAAGTTACACGAACAAAACAATGAAATCATTAATCGCAATTATTTGTCTGATTGTGACAGGTTTATATGGGATGAAAATAGTATCTAAATGATTAACTCATGCAAGCACAATTATCAATGAACTTGATACATGTTGCAAATATGTTTTATCCATGCCTTTCAACTTGCATGTGCAAAATTAAAAATTGAATGAATGTGTAGCAATTTGTACAAATGCAGACATTTTTGTGAATACAAATGTTTTCTTTTGTATTAGTGTATCATAATTTGCGCATGCAAAAAAGAAGATGTGCATGTGTGGATCAGATGACACGCATGCATTCATTGACGTCTTTTCTGAGTCGATCTCATTTGATTCATTTGGATTTTGAGACTTTCTTTTCGCTGTTTTTAAGCATTTCACAACACACACACAAACAACTACACATGAATAGGCCTGGTGCTAATAATTAATGTGTGCACAACTACCCTTCTATTTGACAAATTCACAAATGTGCGTTGCTACATTTAAACTAATGCAATACAACTTGTGTGTGCAAAATCCAGAATCACAAGAATGTGCAGCATTTTGTACAAATAGAGACATAGTTGTTAATACAAAACCTCAATTTTGTATTAATGTAGGTCAGAATGTGTGCATGCAACAAGTATAATGTGCATTTGTGGATGAGGTGACACGCGTGCATTCATTGACTCGTTTCTGAGTCGATCCTATTTGATTCATTTGGATTTTGAGACTTTCATTTCGCTGGTTTCGCCTGGCACGATCCACACACAGCTGTCTGAGAAAACCTGCTACCACTAGATGGCAGCTTCTGCTAAAACCGACAACGGCAGTGGAATCAAGCGTTCTTCCCTATTTAAGACGCTTAATGGATTCATTTGAGTGATATTGAAGTGATATTTAGTACACAATATAGGCCTACCTTATTAATAAAGCATAGCCTATTTATAGAGGCAAACAGATTAAATCAGATTATGAACAACACCCATAGAAAACCATTATAAAACGCTTAACGTGCAATAGCGCGTTGCATGTTCAATAAGGTGTATCGGCTACTGAGTTATAATATCACCGTCTTACTGCATTGATGTTAAGCTTGTTCGTAATAATCGGCTCTATGGGAGGAAAACTATAGCCTACAGAGAGGCTATATGAACGCGACGCGCAATGTTTCACGTTTATGGCATTTTCCTTCCTGAGCCTGTTAAAATTAAAAAGCAACATGAAATTCTGCAGTTGCGTTTAACTTTGCATGTGTATGGGAGAGCAACTGGTCCGAGAGCGCAGTGAAGTAGGTTTTAGGTTTTATATTCGGCGCATTTTCTAAAGGGACCGTCAGTAAATTCCACTCACAGTCAAGAAATATAAACGTCCAATCATTCATTCAAATGAACGATACTTCCAGTGTTATAGTAAATGCCTAGTGGGCAGACTGACTTAAACTACTGTATGTCCAGCCAATATCTCGATTGAACAGTACATTGTTTTTTTTTTATTAATAGGCTACTATAAATTGTTTTTCTATTTATGTTCCAAAGTTTTAGTACGTTCCTAGTGATCGTCAGGTGAGATTTTGCATTATTCACCTGTAGTAAGTCACCAAAAACCCTTTTGGTGAATACCAGTAATTTTTTATTAAAACAAAATTGTTTACTGTAAATACATAAGGGTGGTATTGGGGCCATTTCACCTGTAGTAAGCCAGTCTAGTCACTAGGAACATACTACAACCATTTTGAACATGAAAAACCCTTTTGGTGAATTACAGTATTTTTCTGCAGAATACAGGCTACATACATGAAGGGAAGTATTGTACAAATTTTATTTGTAAGTCAGTCTTACAGGAACCTTCTACGAGCTTTGGAATTTGAAAATGTGTGATTTTAAATATTAAAAGTAATTTTAATGAAAACAAACGTTTTAACGCAGTTAGTGTAATTGGCAGACGTTCCCTTGTGCATCATGAGCTGTGGTAGCGCGTCAAAGCATTCTCATGTATGCAGCGATAGGCTGTAGCCTACACTACGCGGCCAATAATTTTCAATGAATATTTCATGTCGATATACAATGGTTGCATATTGTTAAAACTCATCGTGCTATAATAAGACTATAACAGTGGCAAGGGTCAAGGGGAAACAAATGTCCTGCGAAAATCGTCTTTTAACATTTAAAAACAGACATTTTCAAATTCCAAAACTTGTATACAATGTGTAGTCAGATAAAAATAAGCCTATAATATGAACTCGACTGCGAAATTTTACGTTCTTTTTAACAGGCTCAGGAAGGAAAATGCCATAAACGTGAAACACTGCGCGTCGCGTTCATATAGCCTCTCTGTAGGCTATAGTTTTCCTCCCATAGAGCCGATTATTACGAAAAAGCTTAACATCAATGCAATAAGACGGTTATATTATAACTCAGTAGCCGATACACCTTATTGAACATGCAACGCGCTATTGCACGTTAAGCGTTTTATAATGGTTTTCTATGGGTGTTGTTCATAATCTGATTTAATCTGTTTGCCTCTATAAAGTAGGCTTTATTAATAAGGTAGGCCTATATTGTGTACTAAATATCACTCAAATGAATCCATTAAGCGTCTTAAATAGGGAAGAACGCTTGATTCCACTGCCGTTGTCGGTTTTAGCAGAAGCTGCCATCTAGTGGTAGCAGGTTTTCTCAGACAGCTGTGTGTGGATCGTGCCAGGCGAAACCAGCGAAATGAAAGTCTCAAAATCCAAATGAATCAAATAGGATCGACTCAGAAACGAGTCAATGAATGCACGCGTGTCACCTCATCCACAAATGCACATTATACTTGTTGCATGCACACATTCTGACCTACATTAATACAAAATTGAGGTTTTGTATTAACAACTATGTCTCTATTTGTACAAAATGCTGCACATTCTTGTGATTCTGGATTTTGCACACACAAGTTGTATTGCATTAGTTTAAATGTAGCAACGCACATTTGTGAATTTGTCAAATAGAAGGGTAGTTGTGCACACATTAATTATTAGCACCAGGCCTATTCATGTGTAGTTGTTTGTGTGTGTGTTGTGAAATGCTTAAAAACAGCGAAAAGAAAGTCTCAAAATCCAAATGAATCAAATGAGATCGACTCAGAAAAGACGTCAATGAATGCATGCGTGTCATCTGATCCACACATGCACATCTTCTTTTTTGCATGCGCAAATTATGATACACTAATACAAAAGAAAACATTTGTATTCACAAAAATGTCTGCATTTGTACAAATTGCTACACATTCATTCAATTTTTTATTTTGCACACGCAAGTTGAAAGGCATGGATAAAACATATTTGCAACATGTATCAAGTTCATTGATAATTGTGCTTGCATGAGTTAATCATTTAGATACTATTTTCATCCCATAGGTTTATGTTTGTCCTGAATCCTTATCTATTTTTAATTTTGAATCCACTAGATCACAGAGACACTAACTTATCTGAGTTATGCCTAGACAACAGCCGTGTTTGCATGCATGTGTCTGTTGACTTAAGCACTACCTAGTGTGTGTGTTCACTGGAGTGAGTGGACACTGATGTGATGGGGGAGGGTCTCACGTGTGTCTCATCTTAAGCTCGGCTGCGCAGCCTCCCATCCATCTAGAGCTATTCTTAGCCCCGCGCGCGCAGGCATGAATATGTGCGCGCATGTGTGTGTGTCTGCATCACATGAATCTATGCTCATAACATTTCAGATCAGCCCTGAGGTGAGACGCAGAGGCCTGGAGGTTTCCTCATCAAAAGAGCACTGTGGACAATCTCAACACACCACATATCTTCCAGCCGCAGGGAACTATGATCTAAAGACGGAAATATAACAAACAAGCATTGATAACATTGTAACACTGATCAATGTGCAGATGGGTGTAAAGACAACATGAAATCACCCACGAATTTACCCATCTTACTTTTTTAAAGCTAAATTTTTTTTTTTTAAATGTCATGTTAAAATATTGTATTTTATTCCAATATAATATGCAGGTTGATTTACTTGAAAAGTGTAACACTAGTTCTGTAGGCAACTGTACAATTATTTGTTTATATTAGTGGTTGTCTACATGCATAATTGTAGACATTTTTAATGATTTTGATTTTTAATGATTTTGAAAGTAGTCTCTTAATCTCACCAAGGCTGCATTTATTTGATAAAAAATACAGTAAAAACAGTATTTCTGTGAAATATTATTACAATTTAAATGAACTGGTTTCTGTTGTAATATATTTTAAAATTTTATTTTATTTTGTGATCAAAGCTGAATTTTTTTTTACCATAATTACTCCAGTCTTCAGTGTCACATGATCCTTCAGAAATCATTTTTATATGAGTGAGTAAAATATGAGAGGAAGATAAAATAGTTTTATCTTCCTTTAAAAAAAAAAAAAAAACATCACGATACACTGTTATTAAAAAGTTTGGGGTAAAAAAAAAAGAAACAAAGAAATTAACACTTTTATTTAGCAAATTAAAATGTATCAACAACAACAACAAAAAAGATCAGTTTACACAAAAATATCAAGCAGAACAATGTGTATAACATAAAATAACCAGAAATGTTTCTTGAGTATCAAATCATCATATTATACTGATTTCTGAAGGATCGTGTGACCCTGAAGACTGGAGTAATGATGCTGAAAATTCAGCTTTCATCACAGAAATAAATTATCTTTTAAAATATATTCAAATATAAAACAGTACTTTTAAATTGTAATAATATTTCACAATATTAGCCTACCGTTTTAACTGTATTTTGATTAAATAAATGCAGCCTTGGTGAGCTCATGAAAAATCTTAATCATTCCAAACTGATGACCAGTACTGTATATATTATACACACATACAATTACACACACGGTTGTAAAAATATATTTTGGCCTGCCCTGAATGATGATTTGAATAATTCTGGTAAGTGTTTTAAATTTATTTTAAATATACATTTAAATTTAAATACATGTATGTATTAATCATTTTGAATTATGTTATTGTTTTGAATTACTATTAATAATGCAGCAATAATACTATATTTATTAATAATACTATTATTATTATTATTAGCAGTATATCAAAATTTAAATATATAAACATAGTAAAAATGGTGGCACAAGCACTTCTGGTTATTATGACCCCTGGCTTAACATTTTTCTTCTGTTCATGACATATCAAATCCTATAAAATAAAATAAATAAAATAAAGTTTCCTCAGCTAAATTCGACATGTAAAGTGAGAATGGCAACAATAAAAAAAAAAAAAAAAAAAAAAAAATCCTTTCTAAGATGATGTCCTGTAGTTTCATTGCTGGAATTTCCTTGCTCGACTGTAAACCTCCTCGATTTCACAGACTGTTAAACTGATGCGCTGGTATTTGCAGGTTTAATGATTTTCTGCGAGAGAGAAACCGTAAACTTTATTTGCTCCATTTGATGGCCAAGATAAGCAATTTAGAGAAGAAAAAAAATGAAAATTTTATGACAAAAAATATGCCTGTTGCAAAATGGCATTTGAGTCATCTTATTGCTTGTTTGTCTTTCTTTAATCATCTCCCAAAGAACTAACAGACATTAACCACCTTCAATCTGTCTATTACTCTGATAAACTCAGAGAGAGTTCTTTGTTTTCACTCAGTTTGAATGATCCTGATTCTCACTGTAACACAAGCTCACTGTGAGCAACATCTCTAGGAGAGTGGAACAGCTGCAGTGCAGCTATAGATCATCTATATATGAAGGGGAATTATAAAGACACCTGCGAGTCTACTAAAATGCCATGCTGTCTTCGAGTCCTAGCGCAGCTAAGCACATTCCCTGAGCGGTTTCCGCTCACAAAGCCTGGACTGTTAGCAAACAAACTCAATAGGCCAACACAGGGGCTGTTTTCATCCGCTGAATGACTGGGGCCTTCAGGGCCCATAGCAAACGGATCACTGAATATCAATCTGTGTCCACATGTGTCCGCTGTTTACAGGCTTTACTTTATTAGCAACCAAAACAACAAATGTGAGGCGCTTTATCTGGGGAAACTGAAAGAACAGAGGAGACGTTTTTCAAGTCGGAGACACAAGACAAATTTGTTTGGTTTCACAACAAGAGGGAAGACTGGTTGGTTCGGGAGCACAACGCCTTCAGCAAAATGGAGGACTATACATGCGTTCACATTCTTAACATTTGCTCTTGACGTTACCAAAATATTTTGTCACAATTTACGAGGATATTTAATTCACTGAACATGCATAGGCAAGTTCTTTAAGGTAAACAGATATTTAAATGGCAATGCATGCAATATGTGACCAGTTATACATTTTTAGTGACGTATCTTTTGAAAAGCCTTTACGCAGAGAGGCTTAGGGTAAGTTTACACGACAACGATGTACTAAAAACGGTTGCGTTTTTGAAAGTTTCGCGTACAGGCAAAAACATTGTCAAAAAAACGACAAAAAAAACGCTGTATTCTGCTGCCAGGCCAGTAGTTGGCGATGTCCCTTTGTAAGAAACACTACACGGCTATAGACTGAACCCATAATATGCGTCACCGTTTTCACCAAATTTTAGATTTTGTAGTTTACAAGGACACAATGGCAGTATTGTTTTCAAAAACGTACACTTTGAAACTCATTTTCAAAAGTTTGCGTTTTCAGGCCCCCAAAATGTCGCCGTCTTGTAAATAAACAGCTAAAATGTGTCAAACGTTTTTTCCTTTTCAGTTGAAAATGATGTTGTGTAAATGCCCCATTAAAACACTGTTAGGTAGGCAGCACACTGGGTTTTGGAATTGACCCTTCGCTAAGCCCCGCCCTCCTTAGTTACTGTTGCTACGCCTGACAAGCTTTCGCGCCTGGCACGTCTATTACAGTGTGTATGCACCGGTGTCAGACATTCCCAAGGAGATAATTAGTCATTTTTTGCGAACAGGTGAAATATCTGAGAGAGCAAGACAAAAGGGACTGCAGTATGCATTCGCAGGATATATCCGCGACATAATATGCAACCGATTAGAGAATAATTTCATCAAAGCTTCATGAAGCTAAAGCCTATAGGTCCCAGTGCAAGCAGCAGCGCCTCATACCCTGACCATTCAAATGGGAAACACAAATTGAGGAACAGATATATGTTCATGCACATCAGGGAAATTTGAAAATAATCGAATAATTATAAATCAAACAGCTTATCCATGAATCTTGTGGAATAACACTAACACCGGGAGAGTCGCGATTGTATTGGGGTACAGTTACCCAGGGGTAACGTTAGGCCGTCGATTAACAAAATGCTGAAATATATTTTAAAGTATGTCAGTGAGCCTCCGTCTTGCCTTTAATCGTCTTATTTTACATAATATAACTTTTAGGATACGTTTCAGATTAACACAATCCATACGCACAACGCTTCGGTATGTTACCCTCGCCCGAAAGCTTGCCAGACCTCCTGCGCCTAGTTACGGTTGCTAAGCCACGATTGGCCTGTGGCGGTTTTCGGGCATGGCTTAGCGAAGGGTCTATTAAACTGTTGATTGCGTACCAAGTTTACTGTGCATGCAGGCTTATTTTGAGAAAGCTGGACTCTCTAACCCTTATATACTTTTTTTTTTTTTTTTTTTTACAAAAACCCTATGATAAAGCATTTTAAATGTATAACACAGCTATAATGCATGATTCTGATTGGTCAGTCGCAACATACCGAAGGTCAGATATTCCCTATGGTTGTCGCCAATAGCAATGCTGAATATTGAGAGCTCACCTGGGTATTTGAGGTCAGCGCTTCTTTCATGTCAGTCTCAGTTATCAACTGTTTTTACTGTAAAATGAAACTAGAGGACTTCAGTATTAATATTACACCTACAGTAATATTGTGAAAATGTTAATCTCTTTGCCTAAATGGTTGTTTTGTACACTGTAATGGATTATCAAATAATAAACCGGTATGATTTCTTCTCAAATCACTTTTTCATTTTCCCGTTATTATTAATATGGTGAAAATCTGTGTGATAAGTGATAGGACTGTACATTATCCCCTAACATGTTTCACTAGTTTGAACTTATCCGTTCATAGGCTTCTTACTAGATCGCTTTTCTTCATGAAAGCTTTGCTTTAAATGAGCTAATAATATATTTTGTGTTTAAATATCTACTTATGTGACAAGCAGCCACGCAATAAGCGAGACAACGTACTTCGCAAAATAAACCTCTTCAGGGTGATACAAGACCCCTCCGCATTGCGTCCTAATATTTTGCGATAACAACCGGCTGGATGTTCATTATCCCTTCCCTTGCGTATAGAGTTAGTGAGCCAAAACGCTAAGACTTGATGCGTCACATTGTGTGTGAGATCAAGGAATCTGCGGGTGGCCATGTAAACTCACTAGCATTAACCTCCACACATCACTGGAGTTTGTTTGATCACCCTGGTATTACGCCGCCTTCTAAATCAGAGAGCGGCGTTGAGAGATAATGACAAGGATCTCACCCTCTAAACCCACAGAGAGCGTGAGAGCCTCCCAGATCACGGTGTCGTACGTCAACATGTTAACTGTAACATTGAGGTATGACCCCATTTATCACCCCTTTCACTGGTCACACTGGGAGAAGCACGTTTGTTAATGGTGTTAATGACTTTCAGATGGTGTAGAGGAAGAGTCGACCGTTGCACTGGATGACGGGATCAGATGCCGCCCATCAGCTGTGCAGCATCTGTTAGCGAGGGAGTGCAGCCGTCGTGTTTAATGGAGTGAGCCGTTCCCCAATCCCCAAATCTTGGAACATGGGAAAACGGGCCACACGAGTTGGAGAGAATCCAGAGTTGAGAAGAAACGACAGTTGCCAGATGTTCCCATCAGTCTTGAGCGATATCTTCTGTAGTCCAAGGTTCATGAGGGTGTCTCTTGTGAGAAGTATCACCCTCGTCCACTTTGTGGGGAATAAGATCCAAACGTCTGAACAGGAGAATGACCAGATGAGAGAAGGTGACAGAACCCTAAGGTGTTTTACCAAATAGTTCCCTCAGGAGCGGGACTGATTGCTTAAGCGACGGTTCAGAGAAAAACCAACCCAAGTGCAAAGATCTCATTTGTGGTGAGAGAAAAACAAGTACTAAAAGCATTGGCCAGGCGAGGTTTACTTTGGCCCTCAATCTTTCCTCTACAAACTGCAGGGGAGCAAATAGCACCTTTCCCCTAAGTTAGCTAAAGACCTACGCCAAGTATTAGGCAACACTACGAGGCTTAAAACCGTTAAACATCTGCACAGAATACATGATCTGTTCTGAAGTAAAAACACAAGCTTTCTTGTTTATACAGCACTACATTTGTACTGTTTAATGATCCTCCATTGCAGTTCCTGAATGCTCAAATATTACATCACTGTTTCACTGCCCATGCTGTGTACAGAGTATGTGTTGAACAAATAAGCATCAGGCTTGTTCGGTCTGTCAAAACAAATTTCACCTAATAAAATCAATTTAAGTTAAATCATGTTGTAACATCAAGATACAGTCTTCAGGCACAACATGCGTTGACCAGAATTAGTTCAGTTACAAATAAGTGTCCAAGATAAAGAAAAGGAAAAATCTTTTTAAAGATCTAGTTTATAACTCCTTTTTTTAGAAATTTTATTTTTGCATTCATTTGGGTTTCATATGATTTTGAAAAACTTTTGTTTAGGTTAAACGTGATTACTCAAAATGTCACTGTGTAACTACCAAGTAAAAAGTAATCTTAATCATTATTCTCCCAAAATT
The DNA here is from genome assembly GCF_949152265.1 of Phoxinus phoxinus. Lineage (NCBI taxonomy): Eukaryota > Metazoa > Chordata > Actinopteri > Cypriniformes > Leuciscidae > Phoxinus > Phoxinus phoxinus. The sequence goes on from NC_136897.1 coordinate 4,712,307, forward strand.
ATTATTATTATTTTATTTTTTTTAACAAAAGGAAGAGGTTTCACCACGTAACATGACTTTTTACAAACTGAACAAACCTTGTCTTATTATAAAAAGTTACAATTAAGGTCAAATTATGATAAGATTCCATTTATTTCCTGCAAATTGGTTGCACCTTATGACTTTGTTGGTTGCACCACATGACTTTGATATGGCAGACAAGCTTTGTCAAATATTATTATGGCAAACTACTTATGGTTTCTATGAAAGAACATAATTTGCCTTAACCAACCTGGTACTTACAACCTTGGTCATCCAGTGAGAAATTACAGAGCAGCGCTGAAGTCTCGACTCATCACATCCTCCACCGCTAATGGAGTCTTTCACAGCCTCATCTGCAGGGTGAATAATCAAGCTTCTCCAGTAACGGCTACTGCCTTACATGGGAATCGCTTTTTAAGAGGTTGTTGGGAAATTGTGTTTTTACTGGCTTGTTTTAACAACCATAGTCTGGGACTAAGTGAGATCAAACTAAAAACCAGGCATGTTTTCTACCACTGAAAACATTAACGTGTCATATCATATCTGATGGAACCCCAACTTTGGTAGAAGCATTCTAGCCACTTTAAACCCAATATGCAATCTTATTTTCAATTGCTTGCTTTAGGTCTGCTGATGTGGAGAACCACAAACCAATAATTACACCTGATCATAAGTCATAAATGTACTTTCGATGCAATTTATTGTGCTTAACAATATGCATGGCAGATCAACATGCTGACAGAACGCATTGACGTTGAGTTCTCAGGCCCACCCATGCTGCATGTTCACCAGCCAGACGATTCAAACTCCTGCCAGAACGACTGTGGTTTGATTTCTCTCCAGAAACCTCAAATATCTCAGAGAGGGAGACTGAAAAAAATCTAGACTAAAAAAAACACCCTCTGCTTAAAGCAATCCAGTAGCATACGGTCATTAACCGCAACTTTAAAATTACCAAAGGACACATTATTTGTAAAAAGCGCATCAACATTTCATAACAAATCCAGCGGCAGTATGGTTTTGCCATCTGGGTTGAGAAATCCTTGGCATCGCCACCAACAGATGATCAATTCTACAAAAATCCTTTATTGGGTTAAGCTGTGCAAACCTTTCAGAAACAAGTTAACTTTGAGAAGAACCTGCCAACTTGTTTCTGGTAAAAACTATGCCTTCTCATAATCCTGTTCTGAGTATGATTAAGAGACAACAGGCATACATTTTACTAGATATGGGTCACAATAGATGACTAGTTGCAGATTAGTTAGGTCAACTAGTTTTCTAATCCATCAATAAATAGAAAACCTATTCAAAGATCTTCCACCCAATAAAATCACTTTGGGGTCCTCGGTTGTCCCAACAAGTGTTGTGTTTTTAAAGGCCGGGACACACCAAGCTGTTGGCTTTCGGGCAATGTTGGGCTGTTTTTTAGCGTCGGTTTGCTTAGTTTTTCGGTGTGTTCAGCACCATTAGCTCTAGCTGGACGCCGTCTGGGTATTTTGGGCCGATTCATCACGTTTAATCGCCGCCGGGCCGTCGGTGAGAGAGAGAACTCTGATTTGACAGCTTTGCGAACGAGTCGGTGCACGAGAATATAAGCAAGCAAAGAAGTCAAGACGGTTCAGTCAGAATTCAGACAGTTATAATTTTACATAATTTTCTCAAACAGCAATTCAACACGTTCAATTGTCGAATTGAACATGTTGAAACAAACCGACACAGATAGGGGTAACATACTGATCTGACAAAACCAGAAAAAGTGTGTGTTGCCGTCAGTCGGTGCAGTTTAGATGGCTTTCGTTTCCTGCATTGTTTCATTCCCCATCTAGGACATTGTGGACTATCTACGCATCTTCTGTACCTGTAAAGGTACACATCTGTTCTGGTCTGGTGAATTTAAAACCTAATAACCTCCCTAATTACACAGACAGATTAGTTAACTAGTCGTTCAAACAACCCACTAACTAGTTAATTTTGACAGTTTTACACATTAACACAGAACATTCCAGCGCCGCAGTCGAGCATTACCCAAGCCGTAAAGAATTCCCGAAAGAATGCGAACATCAAGCGTTAGGTCTTAATCCTGAGAAACAGCGACTGATCTGAGCTTTGGAAGACATATCCTGTCTAAAAAAAATGAGAAAAGAGCCTGTAGAACAATTCCTTCACAAACAAAACCAAACATCAGTTGCAGTCCATTGGCAATAGACACAGCATTGGATGGCTCTCTGGGGACAGACAGACAACTCACAGGAAGTTCAGAGAGAAGCACTGGCCAGCATGTAACTTTTCTGACTGGACAGTGCCAGAACTCTGGCGCGAGAGACTAATTCTCTTAGCGGGGTGTTGTGTTTGGCACAGGGACCTGGAGCAGACGGATAAGCCTCGACACGTTGCTCCTCGCTGTGAGAGCTGCCCCGAGAGGAAGCAATCTTTAGCACTGTCCAAAACAGACAAAGAGAGAAAGTGAGAGAAGTGATATAGATGGTGAATGACCAATGTGGGGTTTTCAAAGATTTGTTCATCCATTTGATAGCCTGAAACTGTTCAAAGACCTTCTCACTTAAGAAAAGCACTGCGAATGACAAACAACTATTGTATTTTATACTCAGTCAGTATTTTATATTGTATTACTGTTGCTGATTAGATCATACAAGTGGTAGTTAATTTTTATTTCAAATAAAATGTTGGGTCGCACTTTATATTAGGTGTCTTTAACTACTATGTACTTACATAAAAAGTTAGGCACAATGTAATTAGTGTTGTTGAATCGCAAAACACTGGCTACTATTGAGTCGGGGTGCAGGTATGGTTAGGCAGAGGTATGGTTGGGTTTAAGGGTGGGTTAGGTGTGTAGGAAACTCAGAAGCGAAGACCAGGAGAGTCGGTTGTCTCTTCAACCGGATTCTTTATTGAGATTAACTCGAGCTGTTGGTAGCAGCAGTCATCAAGTCTAACTAAGGCAATGATAAATTGTAGTTTATATAGATTTTTAGTGGGCAAATGAAGTATCCAGGTATAGTAACCCGTCCCAGACTCCCAGTGTTACCAGTCCTAATCCGATCAGCATAACTATTCAAAGTGGACAGTGGCTCCAAGAGCCATTAAAGACAAAAGATAAAGAGAACAGGACTGGCAGGAACCTCTTGCTAAAATATTTTCTTAACAGAATCATTCCCCTGATGTCATAATCGTTACCTTAAATGCTAAATACAAAATACTTCCCCTTAGTTTTTTATGTGATGTTATGCAAGGATGTAGGACCAGCAGATCTTTAACAGATTCTTAAATTTGTAATCCCACAGGTGTAAGGGAAGAGTGAACAGTGTAATTATGAATTTAATTACATTAATTACAGCTTTTTAAATCTTTAGTACAACATAAAGATATGTATGTGCATGTAACCTGCTTCATTATACAGACCGATTAGTTAACTAGTAATTCAAACAACCCATCAACTAGTTAATTTTGAAAATATAGATTTTACACATTAACAGCACATTTTTCAAAGTAGTACAAAATGATTCATTTAAATGTAGATTAGTAGTTAATATGGATGTACTCGAGTACTTGGACATGACAGCGACGATCAATCATGAAAACGATGATTGCCGTAATTTTTTATTGTTTAAAAAAAAAATCTGTTTGGTTATTTTGGGCGGTACCTGAGGTCTGATTGGTTAGTGCGAGGACAGCATGCTGTCCAGACTGGTAAAATAAAGTGAAACTATCACTTTGATCATGAAAATACAGTTAAGTGTGGGATGTGTGAGTCAGTGTGATGCCAATCTGACATATTTTGTTCAGTTGTCTGTTCAGAATCGTGAGGAAATGGTCCTCAGTTAGAATTTTTTTTTTTTTGTGATTCTCAATTCATCCACAATCGTGCTGCTATATTTGATACCTAAATGTTTGAATTTTTTTCTTTACCACATTGGAATCAAAACTGGGAATCTGGTGTGATGCACTTCACATTAAATAAGCTGTCGAGCTGTATAAAATCAAGTTTTCCAGAATGGAAATGCTATAAGGATGTTAGCTAAGAGATGAATTGGGTTCTTATGAGCCAGAGATGAGGGAACACGTGTTCGTCCTCTTTTCGTGAAGGTTTACATAAACTCTGCGGGTGGTCTGTCGTTTCTGGAAGAACACATAAACCTGATACGACAGTGTGTATGTGCGTGATTGTGATGCACATGTATGCATGTTCTTCCACAGGGACAGAACAACAGTGCAAATCTGTCTTTAGGAGCTATAGGCAAGATATGTGTCACAGTCTGTTTGCGTATTTGAGGACTATAAAGCCTCAGCACAATTGGTTGTGTTTCAATCCCAGTAAATATCAGATGCTCTCAGATGGATGGAGTTCAAGGCATGCTCTCACCATTTATAAGGCTATAGGAATGGTAAACCTTAGCAATTCTGTTTAAGATGTTTTCAATAGCATGTTATTCAGGAAGATGTGTTTTCTCTGAGCTCAGCATATTATCTTCATGGTACTGCCGTCAGAACCGTGAGAACGGTAAGATATGATAGTCGATGTTTACATATTAAAGGGGTCATGACATGAGAAACCAAATTTGCCTTGATCTTTTGGTATATAAGAGGTCTTTGTACCATTAAAACGTCCTGCAAGTTTCGTAGCTTAAGACGTCCTCCCCATTATAAACGAATCATTTATTTAATCAAGCTCTAAATACAGCTCGTTCTGGATCCATGGTAAGAAGTGACGTCACGGTACGAAGTGACGTACCAGCGTTTGCATATGACCGCCTCCAGCACAAGACAACTACGCTTAAAGCGCAAGGCAACTACGCTCATTTCGTATCATCGTCGCGCCCGCGCGCCGCTCGCCTCACAAGTGTTCAGTCGACGGACAGCGAGTGGGTCTGTGTACAGGGAAATTACGATGCCACAGATGTGCTGTTCCTGGCTGTGGACAAACAACATCTTTGAATACGCTGCGAAAGATCCAGTCGTCAGGGAAAAATGGATGCACTTTATTTTTTGCGGACGTCTCAGTCACGGCAGTGTTAGTTTAAGCGTTTGTTCTGTACATTTGAAGGATGAATGTTTTGAGCTTTGCCAGAAAACTGTTGCTCAAAGATAAGTCCGTGCCGACTATTCTTGGCTCAACATCGACGACGCAAACTGTAAGTAATGTATTTAAAACTTTAAACTACTTTTTAAATACGCTGAAAGATCCAGTCGTCAGGGAAAAATGGATGCACTTTATGTTTTGCGGACGTCTCAGTCACGGCAGTGTTAGTGTAAGCGTTTGTTCTATACATTTTAAGGATGACTGTTTTGAGGAAAAAATCCCAATATGATGCTGGCTTTGCCAGAAAACTGTTGCTCTATGGTCCGTGCCGAATATTCTGGGCTCAACAACGACGACGCAAACTTACTTTTTACCATGGCTAATATAAACACATTTGTATAAGAGAATCTTGAAAATATGTCGCCTTTCTAGTAGGCCTACATGTGATAGAAAATTAAAAATGTTGCCTTTATCAATGCTGCATCTTCAAAGATGGCCTGTCTGTGCATGCATTTTTGTCCGTGGTACACCCTATCATTTCATTGGAATTAGTTCAATAATGTTAAACTGTTAGCAAATTAAGCTATAGGAAAATTATGTAACAATAATCCGTTTTCAAGTGTCTCGGGTTAATTTTTTTTTATTAATTCAAAATAGTTTCACTTTCCATGTGGACACGGGCTGATCCAGTCTTCGTTGTTGTGGTGATCGTTCATTTTCCTCTGATTCCGGCTCAAACATAATAAGGTTTTATCATTGCAAGAGCCATCGCTTCGCATGCATCACCCGCTACTAAACAGTTGCGCCGAATCCGCACAGGTTCTGGCTGGGGGCGTTAATAATTGATGCATAGGCACTGACGTTAGCCAATCATAACAGTGGGCGTTAACACTGAACTCTTAAAGGGGAAACACCCCCAAAACAGACTGTTTGACTCAGAGGATGAGAAACAGGGTGGGAAAAGGTCATAAATCACTACATTTTAAAAGTTTTTTGTAAAAAAAACTATAGTAATACTATATTTGCACCTAAGGGAACATAATAATAAAATAAAAAAAACCATGTCATGACCCCTTTAACGTCTGTTAGTATTCAGCAACTTAGCCCAAACCTTGATGAACGATGTCACCATTACGTGGAGATTAGCCAAACATAAGAGGACATTTGCATATAGAGCTTGTTCATTAAAGGGTTAATGAAATGACAATGAAAAGGGAAAAAGGGCAATCTAGTTTAACCCGCGTTCTTAGAAATATACCCTTTATATTCATGTTGGCTTCATCTGGATTGAAAAACGTTTATACCAAACAAAAGTTTTAATTTAATGAATGTCATTTGGTGTAACCATCGAGTAATAAGTAATAATTCCCATATTTTCCGTACACCTTGAAGACATGTGAGTGTACATCTCAAATTTTTAAATATATATATATATATATATTTCAGGTAAAGTTATTTATTTATTAAGTTTCGAGGGAGTTGCACCGCATGACATTTTACAGTCTGAACCAACCACGCCTTCTAACCAAACGATCTGACATTTTAAGATAAGATCCTTTATTATCTTATTTTCATGTTCATTGTAACACATTACTTTTATTTATAAAACACTTTTTTATTAAATAAATATAAAGATTATGCCAAGCATAAAACATACTAATTATTGAAAGTGTATTGGGGTCAATTTATGCATGAATTGCATTTTTAATGCATTTTTTAATAAATTAACAGATCCAGGGGGGAAGTGTCTTTGACCCAAATCTAAACTACAACTTTTTTTGGTACCAAAAAACCTTGACTACCATTAAGTGGACTTCAGGGAACACATAAAATGCCATAAAATGATTTTAAGTACCTCAGAAGCTTGACTATGAAATTCTGGCTGCCAATTTTCACTTTAGTAACTCATTCCTTTCCTCAAGAAACACACTCACTTTTTCTCTCTCTCTCTTCCTGCCAAGGTCAGGATATAATCAAGCTGTGTCGTCCACTGTTACATACCGGGTCCAGTCCAGTCTCTCTAAGGACACGTGAGCTGGTTCTGAACTGAGGCATCAGAGCGCGCGAGCATGCAGTATATCGAGCGTTTACTTCCTTCCCACCTGCGAGACCATCCATTAGAAGAACGACAATATTTCAGCTGGTCTAATTTTCCACCGCTGGTCTGCCAGGACCTGCTCTTAAACCATGTTGTCTAAAACTGACAGCCCTGGAAGCTCTGGAAAATGTGCGACTATTGCGCAGCTTAACATCCGTTTGGCTAAATTCCCACAGTAGAGGTTCATACCGTTTTTTTGTGAGGTCTGGGTAAGTCATCTGTGATGTATTCAGCCTGATTACAGTAATCTACCATATAAATACATTCAAATTACATTTCATTTGCACTGTTAGCTTCAAAGGCTATTATGATCGATCACTCTACAAGATATTTCAGAACAAATACATAAAAACTGAGATTGAAGAGAATACTGAGGTTGAGAAAGAAACTATACATCTCCCAGATTTTTAAACACAAAAACAGCTTTGGCAGCTTATAGCTGAAGGAAAACTTGGATCATTAATAGAAGTCTAACAGACAGACTGACATGTCAATCACTGCATATAGCATTGCTGAGAAAACGCCTAAATACATGTGTAACCATAACCAACCATCGCTTGTTGATATTATTAAATGTGGAGGAGTTTAAGATGATGAAACGGATCACTATAGGGAAGAACATGACCCTGCATCAGTCGTGGAATTTCCTGGTCCACTTTTCCTATATATCAAAACATCTAAACACTCAGGTTGTGAAATGACATCCCCAATCCGTCATTCTTAGCTCTTCTGCTGCAAAAGCACAATATTTATACAAGATTGGTATTGATAGATATTGCTCAGGACTATATCTGCTTGAGAATGAGATATTGGTCTGTCCATAACCACCAGATAAACTCTCAATATTGCATCAAACGTGTCTTTACACCAATGTCACTCTCTTCTCCTCCTACATTTTAGGTGATTCATTTGTGGCCAAAAACAACAAAAATCAATAATGTACAAGATGCATTTTTGAAAGCTACCGACAGTATGGGTCTGTTATAAACAGCATCACATGTTTGCATGTGCAACGGTTTCGAAATGCTAAATAACTGCAGAGGGAACGATGTGGCAAGCAAAACCAGTTGTTTTGGTTTGAAGCCCTGAAAGTGTACAGTCATTTCCCAGATGGCTTCCTTCTCTGCATAATACGGGATACAGGATGATGTCATACCAAATAATGAAGTTTTGCTTAAAACCTGACACCTTGCTGCAAAAGTCGTTTTAGTATTATTTATATACTAGTATAGTATTTAATATTTATCATAAGCTATTTATTATTTATATTTTTCATTTTGATAATTTTATGCGTTTTTGTTTCTTTTAAATATTTCTATTTAGCTTTAATTTATTTTTATTTCAGTTTTGGTCATTCATATTTATTAGAATTTGATTTAAATGAACAAAAACTATTTTAAATAGTTTTAGTTAACAATAACAATGACCTGACTGAACTCGCTCAATAATTCCATTTCATTTAAATATTTCTTAGTTTTCATTTTATTTTTTAGTAATTAATAATGATTATTTCAATGAACAAAAACGAATTTTAAAGGGGTCATATGATGCTATTTTAAAAGTTAATTATTTAGTGTATTGGGTGTAACTATAGGTTAACATGCTTTAAAGGTGCAATGTGTATTATTTCTGAGGATCTACTGAGAGAAATGCAATATAAGATCCATAACTATGTTTTCAGTGGTGTATAAAGACCTTACTTAATAAACCGTTATGTTTTTATTACCTTAGAATGAGTCCTTTATAGCTACATAAGCGCGGGCACCCCCTTAAATGAAGGTCGACATATTGTGTCGTCATGTTTCTACCGTAGCCGACAGCGAACAAACAGCACTACAGAGTTTGCTATGTGGGGAGAAATGTACTGCTGGTTACGTCGGCCACCGTAGCTTCTCATTCGAGTTTGAAAAGGGAGGGATAGGCCGCAAGTGACTTTCTGTTTGCAATTCGCAAAACTCACCACTAGATGCCTCTAAAAATCACACACTGCACCTTTAATGTTCAAAATATACTGTAAATATACTGAGATAAATCTCCTCTATTCCCAGTCTGTCTGAAACGCTAGGGGGGCGCTATTACGCATCTTCTGAAATAATCTCTAGATCAAAACAAAGGAGTATTAAGGCCCCGATCACACCTGACGCATTTTTCAGGTTCGAAAACGCGACGCGCACATCACTGGCCAATCACACAGATCGAGCGGTGCGCTGCGTTTTTTATGTTGCTAGGCAACCACCAAAACAGCTGTCCTGTCAGTCAAGTATACATCAAATCAGCTTTTTATTAACTTTATTTACTTTCTGTTAACATTGTGGTAGTTACGGTCCGTGAATCCGTTAGCTCCTTGTAACCCATGAGAGCACCACAAGTTTATCCTCCTCCATCGCACTCTCCGGGCGTTCAAAGCGGGTTCAAAGCAACTGCAGCTTTCATCACCACAACGGAAGGCCCGCCTCTCTATTAATTCGATTGGACAGTGGGAAAAAAACGCGATGACGTCAGGCGCTTTTTGCTTTTTAGTTGATGTTTTTTCAACTTCAAAAGGCGGTAAAACGCGAGGCGCCTGGGGCGCATAAACAGCGCGCAGAACGCTCACTGCCACTGTCAAAGAAATGACTTCCACTGTCACTGTCTTTTAAGTGAACGCTGCATGATTTGAGGTATCGTACATTCCTAAATGAAAAATCCATATCGGTTGACCACTAATCTGAGCAACATGGTGTGGTACGGGTTAGTTTTACACTCATGATTAGATATTTGTTCCAAAAATGAACCCAAATATGAGCAAAAGTAATAGTGATGCTTGTCTTAGCTATACAGTTTTTTAAAAAAAATTAATAAGCAGAAGGGTGCAAAATTAAATTATTCATCAGTAGTATCCTGCACAGTGGTCTGGAGACACTCGCACAGAGCAAAGAGCCCCAGATGCAGCGCTTGATCTGGGAAGTAATCAGAGGTTGTATACACAAACATGTTTTCATAAAGTGCTCAAGAGGGACACACAATCCAGTGACCCAGAAATGAATCTGTCACAAGCCTATAAATAAAACAAATCAGAAGCAACAATCAAAAAACATACAACTGGCAATAGCTGCAAAAAAAGAAGAAGAGGAAAACCCACACACAGATGGCTGTTTATTATCACCAGAACCACTTAAAAATGATATAAAGCAGGAATTCAAATTCCTCCTGTCCACAAACAGGACACTTTAAAAACTAGTACTTCCAGGGTTCTCGTGGGACAGATAAGTGAGTTATGTGTACTTTTGTCATTGGTTTGTGGGAAATAACTGGCCATAATAGAGTTGCTTGGTGACCTGGACTAAGCCTGGTTTCACAGGCAGGGCTTAGATTAAACCAGTAGTAGGACTTTATAGTTCAATAAAGCTAAAAAATCTTGAGACAAAACCATGGCACTGACATATTTTAAGATATATCAGAGCAAGTTTCAAACATGCATTTTAGTGTGGGACTACAGGCTTAAACCTTGTCTGTGAAATCGGACACTGTGAAATCGACCCCCCTAGATGAGACTTGGACCCTCCCAAAAGGGATGAAAATAATAGTTTGGGTGGTAGGCTACTGAATTAAAATATATATATATATATAATGTTAGCCCATCCAACATTGTATGCATTTAAATGCAGTATTACCATCACATACCAACAATTCAGGAAATAATCTAATGGAAATACGATTTTCAAACCCTCACTGCACTCCCCATTGGGCTGTACCATTTCTCTGGTAGGCCTACATTCAGACTGTGTTCTTTGCTATCTTTCACTTCACTAGCTGTCAAAACAAAATCAAGAGTAAGTGGCTGAATCAACTTTAATCTCTGCTTATGGTATTGACTGCCATGTATATCATCATGCGTTGTGCTTTGTGGTAAATGTTATGAGCAGCACGCCATCTAAACAGGTTTTTTATTTATAATTTTGTGCAATTTCCTTCTTAATGTCTTAACAAGAGGGAATCTGCACTAATATTCAGGGAATTTCGCATATAGATTAGAGGTTCTCGTGTGTAAGGCCGTGTGTCCACCAAAGCGTATTTAGTCAGCTGAAAACGCCTAGCTATGGGCGCTTGGGAGCGTTTTGGCAGCGCAGCATTTTTTTTCAGTTGAGACACTTTCCTTGTTATGATACGGAATATCCGCGAAAGTGTTACTAGTATCTCATTTCACACATATTTTGTTTCTGTGTTGATTCTATATTAAAATGTCAATACAATGTAATGTATTTTCTCTGGCTCTTGTTTTAAATTATTTTGTTCCGTTATTATGATGCTTGTTGTCGTCGGTTGACGTTGTACAAGCAGAATGTGGCGGTTGGTCGGTGTGGTATTAGTCCCGCCCCTCCTCCACTGTGATTGGACGGTTAGGTAAAAAGTGACAGTGATGAGCGCTGCGGTTTACCCAAAGTTGAAAATTCTTCAACTCTGGCAGACCTGTAAAAAAACGCAGAACGCTCAGCGCTTCAGCGTGAAAAAGACGCGCAGCGCCTCGTTACGCTCATGGCGTCCTAAGGCCGTGCGTCCACCAAAGCGTTTTTTCACGCGGCTGGCGTGGTTTTTTTTTCAATTGTTTTGGTGGACACACGGCCTAAGCCTATATAAAATGGAGAGTGACTTCACCAGTCGAATAATTCGAACACTGGCTGCAGGGGTTGATACGGTTCAGTCTGAACCCGCCATTATTTTACTGCAGTAAGATGATGTATCCCTGATCGAAAGCGGATATACAACACCAAAAACAAATGCAGGACTAGTCAGGAATTGATTGGATGAGCTACAATGAGTCCTTTATAGCGGAGATATGGGTATACAACCAAGATTAACAGGGTTCTTTCAACAGACATCACCGTCATGAGTCACTAGATTCATATGATGGGAACATGCCTTTGGCATTGTGTAGGACCGGATAAGGAGTCTCCTGCCAAAACAGCGACAATGTACACCTTCATAGTGTCAATAGATTGTGAAGATACAGGAGATAATGGAGCTCACTGTCTTCAGCATCTGACCATTCTGGTTTCTGTTATATCTTTGCTTGTGCTTCTTCTGTGTTCTTTAAACCTTCGATGGAACACAACAGAAGATATCTGGAAGAATGTTTCAACCGTTTTTGTGCATATAATGAAAGTCAATGGGGTCCAAAACAACATCGGAAGCCATTAAGTTCCGTTGTACGGACTGAGACATTTAGCAAAATACCTTCTGTGTTCCACAAAATTAAGAAATTCATACAGGTTTGGAATGACATGAGGGTGGGTGAATTATGACCCAATTTATACCCAACAATGACCCAACTAGCTGACTCACTGAGCTTGAACTGAAGTCAATAACAGATCAACAGACAGGTATATCTCTCTAAAGAGATAACAACAATCCAAACGTGGCGCAACGAAAAAATGCATTTATCTGTCTGCATGTTTCACTAATCTCCAAAATGTGTTCTGCGAGACACAGCATGTAGACAGATCAAGAAATGGGTAATCCATTGGAATGAAGTACAAATTGCCCAACATGTTTATTCTGAATGAGGCAGGTATGGACTATGCCAATGGACATTGGCCTTATTGTGGAGATCAATGACCACTAAACTGCATTTGGAGACATCAACACATAGATGATGAAAATGTGTTGGACAGTTTGTTCGTCACCATTCTGAAAAAATAGTTCTAGATCATTACACCAATCATAATCACAAAGCCTGACAAAATTACATAAACACTATATTCCTTTCACTAACTACCCCTAAAAATTTCACACAGCAGACCATGCAGTGTGACATCTCAGTTTCTCATGCTACTTTGAAGTTTTTCAGTGGCACTGTCATGATCTTGACATGAAAGAGGACGTCCTGGTATTCCCAGCATGTGCTTGAAGCAAAGTGGAACAGTTTTCCCAAGAAAAACAGATCTCTGAGTTGTAACGAAGTCTTTCTTCCTCTTGGGTTTGATTTATAGTGAACGCTTGGGTATACTGACTGATGGTGGAAACCTGAATGTTGGCTTGTCAAATAAATCTAAGTGTAATGACTTTATGAAACAAAAATATGAAGGGCCAATACGAGTCGATGACATTGATGTTCATGTGTTTGTCCTATTCTTTTATTCAGAAACTCAATGAAATACAATACAATTGGAAGAGAAAATGACTTCTATGATGAGCATGGTGTTATTTTCTAAATTAAACTTCATTCGGATATTTTTGTCAGGATGGTATAACTGTTCTGATCACATAACGGACAATAGCTTTATTAAATGAATGAAATTCTTGAAAAGACAACCTAATTAAGCGTAGCTTGACACAATCTTCAAAAACAAGTCTGCCATATCGTAGTCGTGGTATGTGAAAAGCAAAACGACAAAGTGCGGTCATATATTTCAGCAAAGGTCAAGATTTCAGATCAGATGATTTGACATTTTTATAACAAGGCACAAGTTAGTTCAGGTTGTAAAATGTCATGTGGTGCAACTCCCCAAAAATGCAGTAATATATGTAATTATATATATATATATGATTCTGGTTCTCGATTCTGATTGGCTGAGAGCCTTTTCCAGCCATGCGATATTCTACCAGTATCCCTCCGCTCACGGCATTTCTCACAGAGATTATCATGGCGGACGAGCAAACAACCATCACTTTACAAATACTACTGTTTTTGTGGTCACAGAATGTATAGTTTTACGTTTTTTTTTGGTGCGAATGTTGTTGCATACACAATGTAAACAATTTCGCTTAGTCGATCTCTCTCACATAATACTCTCTACATAATACAATAAGCTTCAATGAAAAAAAAAGTAAAAAAGTAACAAAAAAAATTATACAATACAATGAATACAGAGTATATGTCTAAGGACTTGCCACGTGTGTTTAAAATTACTTTTTTTCTGACCCATATGCAACGATGCACGACATTATGAACTCAGAAGAACAAATGCAACATTTCCAGTGTTTGTTTGTTTGCTTTCTATTACCATCAAATTTACAAATATTATTTCCTGTTAATGCTCTCTAAAGCTCTTTTGTATGCCGAGAGAGATGAGATTCAAGGTTTAATCCTGGTCAAACAATTGACCTGATGCAAACATACCTACTCTGAAAACCTGTTTTCATAGGATAAATCCGTTGGGATTAAAGGGTTTCCAACAAGATATAGAGCATTAAGGCCCAGAATGCAATCATAATTCAATTCACGGAGTACTTTTTTCAAACATTGGGGAATCAGATTGATGTATCAGGTTAATAGCGATCCATTTTGTCCTGACCTTTCTAATGAAATAGTGTTATGGGATTTAATAAATCAAATCAAGAGATCGATGTGTGGAAATCACAAAGGTCGCTGGGATATGTGGAGTGAATTTTTCATTTCTCTTCTGTGGATTATGACTGTTCATCGGTGTGTGATGTGGAATAGGTAAAGGCCACTCCTGTGAAATACGCAGGAAAAAGGGAGACATCCGCCTACATCCAAAAAGCCTGTTGCCATGGCGGCCAGTCACTGCCAATGACATCAGCTCGTATTGACTTATACATAATGAAGCAGAGGAGGTATTCATAATTCTCAAAACGTGATGCTGGAGACAATGGATTACATCCAGTTGACATTTGTGGTAGAAGAATGAGGTTATATAATTATGAAAGCAGGCATATTAAAATTAGAGTGTAATGAAGATAAACTATCCATAGAAATAATAGATTTAGACTTGCTAACTGGAATCACTCAATAACAACACCGTATATTATTACATATATAGAGTGTCTACATATGTATATTATTACATATGAAGACTTCAGATGCAAAAGCCTCTAAGTGCCATCTGAAATTTTCTTCTAAAATGAGCATTTTTATCAAGCTTGTATATTTAAGTTCAGTAATTTAACTTTAATGACCATTAATAGGTAATTTTCATTGCCATTAAAGTGAAATAACTGAACATAAATATACAAGCTTGATAAAAATTATCATTCTAAAAGAAAATGTAAGATGAGACTTAGAGGCTTTTGCATCTGAAGTCTTCATATACACACACACACACACACACACACACACACACATATATAGTAACTTACCCGCTACTCTGTATCGTGTGAAAAATTAAATAAAATTAAATGTATATTTAATTCATACACTGAAGACTAAGCAATATTTTATTTTTACATATGATTATTAAAATGTCTGTACTAATTCTAACTGCATGTTAAATAAACCTATTTTACCTAAAAAACTTAATTTAATTAATATTTTTGTTACATTGTATTTGTTCCGTTGTTTGTAATTTGCTTCTTTTTTTCTTGTTTTTAATAACAGAAATGAGATCAAATAACAAAAAAATAACTATATCATGATATATATCTTTATCGTGAAATAAAATTTCTCATATGATGAAATAAGAATTGAGTCATATCGCCCACCCCTACATGCAGTACACACAAATATCAATTTATTAATAAATGTAACTATTTATTGAGATTCACTGGGTCATTTGCATATTGTTTCTGCAAATTCAGAAACATTTTGTTGAGACTTCATGGCATCTCTTGGCTTTCCCCCCACACTTTGTGTTGCCGTGATTTAAAGACAGCAATACTTATTTTATAATGTAATATGTGCACTACAGACAGAAGTGTGATAAAGGATGGCTTGAGCATAATGGCAAATGTTCTCTGGCTCAGTTCCTTGTCATCTTAAACCATACATTCTTCTCATGCATTCCAGTCAGCCGATTAAGGAAGCCCATCCATTAGAAACACATGCTGAGTTCTAGGGTCACGACCCCATATCTGTCCGTTTCCCTCACTGTAGGATCCAGGAGAAAAGTGGTAGTTTCCTGTAACTATAGTGACCTAACAGAAAATACACTGTTGTGCCACTATTGAGAGACTGAATAAAAGGCCATCCCTTGTTCTGAGCTTGTTTTGACACAGTGCTGAATGTACTGTCGGGTGAAACAACAGCGTGAATCAAGTTAGTCAGAACTGTTTACTCAAGTCATCCTCTTTGACTTCTTAAAGCAAAACTGATTTAGTTGTTTGACGGCTCTGTCTTAATCCACAGAGGAAGTAATGAGGCTTAATGTAAACCGACCACACACATCCGAGTGAAACCTTGACCTTTGTAGGCTAATGTAAATGTGCACATTTCTGTGAAAGGGAGGTGTGACAGGAGTGGTCACATGCCGGCTCTACTGCATTGTCAAAGAAGAGGCCGCTGGCGGTCATGGGTTAAGAATGAATGAAGGGTATTGTGACAGGTGTGCGATTGACTTAACCTTTGTGTTTGTGAAAAGTCTGCCGTACAAAACTGTTTGCCACATGCTGTCATTCACTGACAATGTTTTCTTGAAAACACATACACAAAAGCAGACTTCACAATACAGGGCCAGTCACTTTTAAACTGTCAAATTTGTATCGCAAGTTGTATTGTTATAGCTATTCTCGGTACCATACCTCCGTACTCAAGGGGGCGATAGAGTTCACATGTGCTTATGGTCTAACTTACTCAGCAAAATATTTTTTTAACTGTTGCTCCAGTAGTTGACCAGAAAGAAAAATCAAACCATAGGTATTAAAGACACAGATTGAATGCCTGCAGGCTTTGATTAACCCAAGCACGGTACGAATTGTTGCGGTACGAATCGCACAGACACAACTAGGAAAACAATTATATCAGTCTTGCATGGCTAGAGGCATCTGCATTTGTACAGTTCCAAGGTTAATTTCTAAATAAGAAAACATTGAAATCAAAATGTAGTCCTGCAAGTACTGACAACTCGCGAAACACTCTCTGTGTCCAAATATATTACGCACTTCACTTCTATAGGATGTGCAAAAACGTATTGTGTCAAGTAGGTAGGATGTCAATTTTTTTTTCAAATATTAATTTTAGGGGAATCTACTTGTGTTCCCCAGAAAGAAAATAATTGGAACGACACGAGGATGAGTAAACAATTTTCAGAATTGAATTTTTTAGGCAAACTATTGTTCATCGTCTATTGCCAATAACGTAGCAATATAATGAAGCACATCACCGCAGAAGTCAGTTTCAAATCCGCGTAACAAACTTGTGAAATATATATCGAAAAATTTCAACCTAATGCAAAATTCCCGATAGTGTGGATTCCTTTTGAAATGACTGGTACTAACAACAGTACATGTGACTATAGATACACAGAAAGTTGTTCCTCATGGTTAAATTGTACTTGTTTAACAACAATGGCGTGAACTATTTTTGTGGTTGTTTGTTTTACTATGCCTCAGGTTAAAAAAACAACAACATAAGAACAATGGCAACGTATCAATGGTATTATGTACGGAAATGCATTTATACTACACACCTACATGCCTGCACAACGCACTTCATCAACGGTCTAGACGGAAGTTTTTCATCTAATTCAGGACACACTATTAAAAGTACAGGAATTCAGGTGCAACGCTGTCCCACCTTGATGCCTGTAGCCTATTTCCCTCAACTGATTGTGACTTCTTCAGTGCAGTATGTGCCGCAGCCACACCTGATCTCTCTTAATACTCCACTCTGAAGTTTCCTGGCTGCATGTTGAAGCATGTAGAAGCCAGCAAGTCTACAGCTCCACCTTTCCTAAAGCTGACAGCCTGCTTGAATGACTGGGGAAGATCATTCTGGTTCCTGCCTCCTACTCTCCATGTCCCAGTTTCAGCGCGTTACACAACAGCAGCCGGCTGTCCGTCAGCATGTCCACATACACACTGTGGTGCCCGCCAATTTTGTTCTGTTCACTTTTTGGCTGGAGTGACTCAGTGGAAGAACATGTTTAGTGTGAAAGTGTCCTCAAGGAGTTGTTCATTTCTGTAGATGCTCCAGTTACTTTCCAACTGGAGATTGAGGAAACTATAGACAGAAATTACTTTTGTGTCTCTTGTAGTGTACAGGAAAGTGTGTAAAACATAAAGGGATAGTTCATCCAAAAATTTATATTCTGTCTTTAATTACTCACCCATGTCGTTCCAAACCCGCAAGACATTCGTTCATATTCGGAACACAAATGAAGATTTTTGATGAAATCTGAGAGCTTTCTGTCCCTTTCTGACACTTGGTTTGACAACAAAAAGATCATAAGAGATCGTAAAACTAAAACATATGAATTGAGCGGTTTAGTCCAAAATTTTCTGAAGAGACTCAATCGTTTTATATGATGAACAGATTTCATTTAGTCTTTTTTAGCAAGCAAACAGGGAAGTTTTATTCACATAAAAATGTATCAGTAAACTAATTTATTTATTTTACATTCTCTTCATGAACATTTTGATCCGTCAAGAGTTTTTTGGGTGAATAGACTTACAATGGAGGGACACTAATCTTTCAGATTTCATTAAAAAGATTTTCATTTTTGTGTTACGAAGATGAACGAAAGTCTTACAGGTTTGGAACCACATGAGTGTGAGAAATTAATGATAACTATATTGATTATATATAAAAGATTATAATAAATTTCATTTTTGGGTGAACTAACCCTTTAAACACTTGAATACCACAATACCACAAATACGTCTTGAAAGTAATCAAGTGGTCAAATGCAAAAACTGCAAGCGTGTGTATTCGGACAGGTCAATACTCTGGAAAATGTTGAGGTTGAGATAAGTTTGTCAGAAGTTTGTGTTAGTCACGTGACATTGTACTCAAAATGGCAGCCAACATGATGGTGGTCGACTGAGAAAATTGCAACTTTTCTAGGCCTCTAAAATAATTTCATTTAAACAAAAGGAAAAAAAGGACAATCAGTGGATCATTTCCATCAAAAGACTATTTGAAAATGTCAGAAGGTGACAAAAAAAAAACCAGCGTGTCTGAATGTGCTACATGTAAAGTCCACTACAAGATAAATCCAATCATCCATTCTCCAAATTGCTTGTCCTATAGGATCATGGGGATAAACCGTCTTTTTTCACAGAAATCTGCAGTCTGGCTCTTCATGTATGGTCCCTAGAGAGTGTTAGTGAGTGAAGCTGGGAATACTGGATGTCTGCCCAGAACATGATCAACCCCTTGCAGAGACTCCACATCTCCATGACCCTGACGCCTGCCTTTCAAAAGTCCTTGATGCCTCAGAGGCACAAAGAGGGCAAAGCTCGGAGCGTCACAGACAGGGTGCTGGATAAATGTGTATGTGCATCATGGATGTTGATCCAGGAACATGTTGTACTTGGTGAAATCACATTCACCCCACATCACTGCTGTAGAATGATGTTCATGATGCCTCAATGTCTGACAAAGAAGATAAAAGATTAACTGAACTGAACAGAACAGATGGAGAACAAGTTCAGCATCTTCTGTGTCCTTCATGTATGATGGTAAATCACAGACCCATGACTGTCAAAAGCTGTGACTCACCTCATTAGAATTGATCTGAAGTGAATCTGCCCATGCTGAAAGCTGCACGTGTGCGGACTAAACTACTGAAACCGAGACTTGCACTGTGCTGAGAACAAGGACAGCACTACAAATTATATTGGTTTATAATTGACATAATTCCTGCAACGTTAGACACCAGGCTAGAAAGTGAAAGGATTCGTTCATCAAAAAACTAAAATTCAGTATCAAACCCATAAGATTTTTTTTAAATGTCCAGGTAAAACGTATCATAAAAGGAGTCCAAACAACCATATTCCAGCCTTTTGGAATTATAAGATGCAATAGACTAAAATTCTATATTCATTATTGAGTCAATTAACTGAAATATAATAAAACATCAGTCGGATTTATGAATCAATCAATCAGATCATTTTTTTTGTTGAGTCAACAGTCTCATGGAAAAAACTCCACACACACAGATGGGACATTGCTACTTTTCTCATGTACTCTCATGAATGCTCCTGAGAAGATTTGATTAACAAATTAATCAATTTCAGTCACACTAAGCTACTGCATACTCCTGAGGACTTTTGAACCAATGTATGAACCATTTTGATTAAACTTTGATGATTTTATGTGATTTTAAGAACTCTAGCTCCTGGTAATTGTAATTAAATGGAAAAGAGCAATCAGGATATTCTTCAGATTTTCTCAGGTTTGAAACAATGTTTGTTTGCATGTTCTGTTTTTAAAATGCATATTCATTCTTTGGCATTTATCTTATACATGTGTTTTTATATAATTCTCATGATTATATTTATATGCATGTCATGCATTTTATATTATATTGTGTTGTAATTCACTTTGTTCAGCATCGCTGTTTAAAATGTGCTATATAAATACATTTTACCTACTTAGTAAATAACGACAAATTTTATTTTTGGGTGAACTATCCCTTTAAGTCAGTGGTTCTCAAACTATTTGACTCCAACTTAAACATCTGCTTACAATATTTAGATATATTTATTGCAGTTGAATCAATGGAACTGAAAAAAAGCAAGATTATGTTTTTTTTTTAAGTCTATTGAAGACAATTATAATTAATTGTGACGATGACTACTAAAATGACTGTCTCTGGTAAAAGCCTTATTAATGACAACGTAATTTTTCTGTAGCATATTAACGTCCATATGCATTAAACATACAAGCCTATTACTGTGATAATTAGTGCTACTGTAACAGATGAGTGTATATTCAAGAAAGCTGCATGTAGGCTAAATGGCCAGGGTTTCTGCATTAGTAATCCTGATACTTGGCGTGTAGAGAACAGCAACGCCCCCCTTCATGAATTCATCTGAACATCATCGCTGCGTTTCATGTGATGCTCTCGCATTATTAGACTGGACCGATTAATCTCATTTATTTCAGTAAACGATCCACCGAACAACATCTGTAACACAACTTTACAAGAAACGAGCGAAACTGAGCTATTGCAGCTAGAGATCTCTGTCCTTAAAAAGCCCTCATTCATTCAACTGGTCCCTCAAGAACACGGCGAATGTCCTCATAACCTAGTAAGAGGATGACGAGCGAGACAGCGTTTTTGGGCGCATGATGCCCAACACACTGTAGCACGCGCCTGTGATGCCCTAAACACACAGGCTATGTATGTTTTGAGCCACAATATGTGTACGCGTTTAAATCACATTGTTATAAACGGAGCATAAAAGCCCGACCTGTTTTTAAGACTCGTCGTATTCTAACATAAACCCACAACCTCAAACAAAAATCTTTTGTATTTTGCAATTAACCCTAAATTGACCATAAACGCACAGAGAAACAACCGAACACGATGTTATAAACTGTGTGTTGTCCAAAGAGAATATTCTGAACATTCACATGCAAACAGGCGTCAGCTGTGGATGAGTGTGTGTCCTTACCTGAAACGGGGAGAATCTTTAATACATTCCTCAAAATCCACCGTCATTTTTGCAGTTATTCCGTCTTTCAGTTAAAAATGTAACACAGCATTGCCGGTGGTTGTAATACGCCTGAATGTAAAACGCAAGTGTATCCCGTTCCCCGGTAAAACAGTGACACTGTGACACACACAGATCTATGTGGATCAGTTTCAGCGCTGTGAGAGCTAAGGGACCGTCGTCAAAGATGCGGCTAAAGATGATAAGGGAGCGTCTTTCAAACATCCCACATTTTTACTGTGTGTGTAATATTTGGTTTGACTGTGGCGTCGCCACATTATACCCTCATTCACTATTCCCTACTTTAGGCCTACTCCACTAATATAGTCTGCTTGAAGGAGTGAATGAAAACGAGTGAGCCGGGATCAGTGCGCCGGAACCGGAAGGGCTGCAGTTTTTGCATAGTTTGTGCTTGCTGTTTAATAATCATTCGAAACGTAGCAAACTGGCAGCTCCACTAATGAAAAGATTTATATTGGACTTTGTCATGGAAACTAGCATGTATAAACCTTAATTAAAACCAATAAAAAAGGAAAATATCTGATTTAGCCACATTGAACCAGACGCTAGAATTCATTCAGCACTTAACCCTCACTGCAGTGCATTATGGGTATTTGAGCATACGTTGTTATTGCGGTGCATTATGGGATTGAATAAGTGCAGTTTAACTTTTACTATGGTTTTGAACCAGGGGGGCAGTGTTCCGAAAAACATTGAAGCCGACCTGGGCGCCGCCATTGGCTAGCGGACCCCCACCTGCTGTTAGCATTCCATTGACTCCCATTCATTTTGGCGTCACTTTGACAGCGAATAACTTTACATCTGAGGCGTTTAAAGACACCGTTTGTCCATTGTTTATTTCTAAAGAAACACGAAAATGTATAAAAGTCTCCATTACCTTGTATCTTACGTTATGGCCCCGTAGAAGCAGTTTTTGTAAAAATAGGCTAACGATTGCGTCATACCCGCGCGACTCTGTCGCACAAGTCGAAAAATTACCGTATGGACAGGCAGAGAAGCTCGCAAGCAATCGGGAGGACGTGGAGGCATAAAGTCAAAGGAGAAGCCCATAGAGAGTGATAAAGTTGCTCCCGTTGCTAGCTCACGGACAGCAAATACCCACGCTCTCCGTCTCTGCGGGATTCGGAAGGGAATGATTCAGATTTCTCTCGGCACAGCTACTAGAAGACCTACAGGTTGCTCACGTCACATCTACGTCGTCAAGCTCAGTTTGAGCCTGCGCAGTTCGCCTTGCGATCAGGAAGTGAGTGCTTCTAATTGACTTCATTTCTCTCCGTTGAAACCTATGGGGTCGCTGTGTCCAGTTTATATACTGTCTATGTTTTGAACACCACTACAAATGGCTGACATCCCCTCATACCCTATAGCTAACCTCGCCCCTATCTATTGAGGGCGATTTCGAACACAGCCTGTGTGTTTTTAAAAGGATTGTTCGCCCTAAAATGAAAATGAAGACATCATTTACTCACCCTTGCGTTGTTCTAATGCTGCATGCACTTCTTTCAGTTATGGACCACATAAGGAGAAAACAATTAATAAAAATGTCCCGCTCGAACTCGTTCATATTTGGCAGTGAATAGCAGCAGCATCAAGCTTTTTAAAAATAACTCAAAAGTATCACAAAATGATCCCATGCAAGTACAACAGTGCCGTATATTTCAAGTGTTCTGGGGGTATACGATAGGGTTTAGTGAAAACAAAACAAAATTGTATGTATTTAACGTAATTCTTGACCTTGGTCGTTGGGCTTCTCTGCACGATGAACACATTTGTGAGACTCCATTAGCACCGCGGTTCACTCCGTGTCGCTCTGGAAAAGCACACAAGTTGTGAGAAATCAAGATGAACAAAAACACATGAAATGCAAAGCCTAAAAAATACAAAGTAAAGAATCTGTGTGCTTTCTTTACTGAGTTAAATATTTCTGGACCAGAACTTCTTTTGTCTGATAACAGTCAGAATGACAGTTGACAGATATTATGTGATAACTTCTTGTTACGGTGAACACAATGGATATATTCATCTCAGAGAAGAAGGTACATCATGTTACATAAATAGTATTTTTTTTAAATATAAAAAAGTATTTAATATCCTTTTGTGGCTCATAAACGAATGAAGGGCATACAGGCAGCATTAGAACAACACCAGGGTGAGTAAATTATTTTCATTTTAGAGTGAGCTATCCTTTTAACTTTCCTTATAAGGTCATCCTTCAAATATTTTTTTTACACCAGTAAAAATATTTTAATTATTTTTCTTTCAGCAACACTTTACAATAAGGTCGCATTAGTTAACATTTTAATGAACTAACAATAAGTAATATCGACATTTTTACAGCATTTATTAAAGGTACACTGTACGTTTTGATGCAGTTAATAAATTAAATTATGAATCACCCTTTTCACCTAAAAATCTTCCATTTCATTCCATAATATTCTACAACAAATGCAGTTGAAAAAATAAACGAACAACAGTCTGCTTATACATTCCACAAAACTCACATTTAGTATCCATATCTGTATAAAATCTTTAAAAATAAAAATGTTTTATTAATGTGCACCAGAGCTTTAAGTCCGCCCCCACTCTGTCAATCATCATTACGTCAATGTCTACGTCAGGTTTGTCCCTGCTCCCGCGGATTTTTTTGAAAGTTTTTTTTTTGTCGTCCTCCAATTCCGCCTTTAAATTTCCAACATTTAGAAAATAAATATGGTCAAATAAAGCCAAACATGGTATAAAAATAAAGACTCCTTGTAAGGTAAACACGTCTCAAGTCTGAAAAGATGTGTGTTTTAAGTAATTCGGCAGTTCAACGCCCTTTTTTAAACAGGCATCGCTTCGGCTTCTAAACGTCAAACAGCAGCTGTGTTTTCCTTTGTGGTGCGCACACTCACATGCCTCTGATTTTTTAACATGATTTCAGAGCTGCCAACTCTCACGCTTTCGCCGTGTGACACACGGTTTTGCCTGTTTTCACACGCACTCACGCCACACATAACATTTCTCACGCAAAAAAAAAAAAAAAAAAAAAAAAAACTCCCCGACCATAGATGGTGCTGATGAGCGTCACTGAACCCTATGCGCTGCACCCCGAACTTAGTAACAGAAGAAGAGATACAAGAAAGACGGCGGGGAAAACCGGAAAACCGCGACGACTGGTGATGAGAATCTGAGCTCAGCTGAGAGATATTAGTAAATAAACCCGAACTTACCGAAATGTATGCCTCGGATCAATCAGTGTTTTTCAACCGCGGTAAGAAGTCAATAAAACAGGTAAATGTTAAATGTAAATGGACTGCAAAACAGGTCGGCTAGAACAATGTCACATAAGTTACATATACATCAGGAAAGCAATTTAATGACCATTTATAGGCTGGAAAAATTAGCTAGAGAGTTTTGTTAAATATGTCCACTATATTAGGCTACATATATTTTTACTTATATCATTAAAATATTAGAAAGTTGTTATTATAATAAAGAACGCATTATATTTTATTTAAGTTGTTATTTTTAACCTTTAATAAAAAAATAGGGCTCTCTATGTTTTCAGCATTAGTGATTTATTTGTTAACATGTATCTACTGTAACTAATAATTATCAAAATGAATCGATATTGAATCAAGATGTCAAGCAATAATAAATACAGTAACCGGCCAGTAATTGTAACCATGCAGCTAAACATTGTAACATGTTGTCAGTAAACTTAATAAAAATAAGTTACCAAATGTTTTGACAATCACAACTTATTGTGATGCAAGTTTTTTTTCTCCCACACACAGAAATGTGGGAGAAATTTTCTCCCTTTTTTTTCTCCCATCCCCCCCCCCCCACCAATCTCACTCCAGGCTAAACTCAAAAGTTGGCAGCTATGTGATTTGTATCGTGTGTGGTACGGCAGTATTTGGGGTATACGACATCTAATGGCTACTGATTTATTGGTCGTATACGTCCACTGCTTTTTCAATCCTGTTAACTTCTCGTTCTGACAAACTTCAAACGTTTATACCGGGAAACATGCTCCACTCCTCCACCGCCCGTTATTTAATATTTTTCCAATATGCAGGGACTAAATACAGGTCTGTCTCCATGACGAGCACAGTCACGCTTCTCTCTTTTTGAGCTGTTATAAGTTATAACACCACATGTCTACTTGTCCTTCTGTCCTCAGTGGCGTGATGAAAACACCAGCCGATCAAGCTGTAGAAGGGGTTGAGAATCATTTAGAGGTCAGTCTCTGCCTGACAATTAAAAACAGTTGAATATCTCAAATGGATTTCCCTTATGACTGATGCCAACTTGTTTTGTTTGTTTTATTCTTGTTTCGGTAAGAATCAAATTCTCTGATTCTGGTGCTTGTCTCAAAACATGTCATCCTCTTCAAAGCAATGTGACCCAGGCTGGACCACAAAACCAGTCTTATGGGTATTTTTTAAAATTGAGATAAATAAGCTTTTCCATTGATGTATGGATTGTTAGGATAGGACAATATTTGGCGGAGATACAACTATTTTAAAATCTGGAATCTGAGGGTGCAAAACATTGAGAAAATCTCCTTTAAAGTTGTCCATTTCCATTGGCGATTGTGCTGCATTCACTCACAAAAATAAATGTTTTATATATTTACGGTAGGAAATTTACAAAATATCTTCTTGGAATATGATATTTACTTAATATCCTAATGATTTTTGGCATAAAAGAAAAATCTATAATTTTGACCTTAATTTTGGCTATTCCACAAATATACCCGTGCGAATTAAGACTGTTTTTGTGACCCAGGGTCATATATGTCTGCTCCTTTAAACTGCATTTCTTTTGGAAGTGTAGGCTATAAATGTTTTGCTGTAAAATCCCTGTGTGATGTAGCTATTTCTGTTGGCAAGACAGTTCGCTGCTCTTGCATAGATTGGATTGTCTCTGTGATTGGATTTGTTGCACAAAAAAAGTAATGAAACACTAATTTGGATAATGATAACACAAAGTTAAAAACTTGTTTCCATTGCGGCCCTTGATGTAAAGCACAAACTTCACTCCTA
Organism: Phoxinus phoxinus; assembly: GCF_949152265.1. Classification (NCBI taxonomy): domain Eukaryota; kingdom Metazoa; phylum Chordata; class Actinopteri; order Cypriniformes; family Leuciscidae; genus Phoxinus; species Phoxinus phoxinus. The sequence goes on from NC_136897.1 coordinate 4,738,834, forward strand.
GCAACAGGTACATTGGTATTGTAAATACAAAATTACAATACGTTTCACATTTACAAAGTTTACAATCACAGTTAAACACATACACACCATATACTAAAACAAATTCATCACTAAAACAACCTATGAACCAACTTTCATACTAAAACTAGCCATATTTAAAATACTTTTTAAATGCGTCTCTGTTCTTTAATTTGCGCGTCGTCAGTAGATCAGAGGCAGAACTTTCCACTCCATTCTGCGCTTTTTTGTAATTGCACTCTCACGCTAATTTGATCTGTTTAGTAAATCTGGCCCTAAGTGTCTGGATACCATTAATGTCATTGCTGCTGTTTCTTTCTTTCTGTGTTTAGAGTGCAGTGCGAAAGCTAAAGCCGGTCAATGAGGTGTCCGTGTCCATCTCCAGTAGAACAGACGCTGGTGTGCATGCCTTGTGTAACTCTGCACATGTGGATATCCAGCGGAGAGCAGACAAACCCCCACTGCTGGAGCAAACCCTGGTGGAGGCCCTAAACTTCCACTTGAAAGCAGAACCTATAAGGTGGGAGTCTTTTAAGGGAGTTAAAAAGCTGTATGTATTTTATGGAAGCTTGTTTCCACCACTGAATAAGAAATTATAAAGGTAATTGCGACTTTTTATCTCACAATTCCATTTTTTTTTTTGCATGTTGTAAAGTTAAATTTCTTTTGCAAATTGTAAAGTCAGAGACAAAAACTCACAATTCTGTCTTTTTTATCACGCAATTCTGACTTTATATCACGCAATTGCGAGGAAAAATGTCAGAATTGTGAGATAAAAAGTTGCTTTTAGCTTTTTTATTTTTTATTCTGTGGTGGAAACAAGCTTCTATTGTTTTTGAACCACATTTTTTATACACTATTGTTTAACAGTTTGGGGTCAGTAAGATTTTTTAAAAAGAAATTACTATTACTTTTATGAAACAAGAATTCGGTAAATCGATCAAATCTTTTACATTGTTACAAAACAATTATATAAAAAAATAAAAAAATTCTGTTCCTTTGAACATCTATTTATGGGGGGGGGGGGAATGATCACACTTTTAAACTAAAATATTAAGCAGCACAACCGTTTTAAATATTGATAACAATAACAAATGTTTCTTTAGCATGTTAGAATTATTTCTGACCTGGAGACACACATTATCATATAATAAAAATAAAAAAATAAAGCAAAAATAAAGATATGTTTTAAACAGATTTCCTCAATTGGAAAAGCATTTAATGTATGCTCCAAGATGCTGAAATTCTTTTATTAAATCAGTGTTTTTATTGTAGCTTGTTTTGGCAATCTTACATTAACAAATAGGTATAGGTTGAATAGTCTTGTTAAAGCTACACTGTGTAGGAATTCCTCCCATCTAGCGGTGAAATTGTATATGACTGAATATTACTTTCTAGCCCCTCGCATTCCGAAGGCGTTTTAACTCCTACGGTGGCCGTATTATTTCAAATCTGCCGGCAGTCGCGAGTAATCTCCCGCTCGCATTCGTCACGGTGCCACTGAGTGTAAAAACACGAAAGGCGAAGCTTGAATTTCCAGGTATGTCCCTCTTTGCCTAATGTATTTTCAAGATGGAAGCGCAACATGGCTTCCGCCATTCGAGCGACTCACTCGTATGTAATACTTGATTAGTTGGTAGAAGTAATTATACATTAATGAGCACATATCATTTTGAAAGAACAAAGTATTTTTTGCTAAGAATCAACTTAAAAAATGACACAGTGTAGCTTTAAGGTGGCAGGTTAGTCAAATCATATAAAACAGTGAAATCGCCCTCAAACTCTTCTGTCTTGTCTGCACTCGAGACGGTGTCGTGAGCTCCACTGAAAGTCTTCTTTCCTATTGGTTGTCGCTCGTGAAAATCGCTTCTCATTTGCATTAAGTTGAAATTTCTGAACTTTTGTTGCGTGTCTCGCGTCGCTTGACACGCCCACATTCTGTCGCCAATGGTCACAGTCGCCGGAAGTCGCCAGCGCTTCATTGAAATGAATGGGATCATGTCGCTTTGTTGCTGCGTGTCGTTGGCGGTGTGAACGGGGCTTAAGGGGACAATAAACAAACCAAAAAAGAAAATTATTGATAAGGTCAAAACCTGATTAGACAGATTTCATGACTCGCATTTTGCGACAGAGCTTACCGAAGTGTGCTGGTCACTCGTCGTATGTGCGTAGCTGACATGATGGTATTTTTTACCACAAACACACACACACACACACACACACACACACACACACACACACACACACACACACACACACACACACACACACACACACACACATATATATTTCTGACGCCTGTGCTGAACTGTAACTGTAATCTCCCATGATGAGATTAACCAGGTATCCTTGATCTTTTTTAGGGTCGCATCTTATGACATCACATCCTGTTTTTGGTTCGTCTTTAGTCTGGGTTGCGTTTATTTTTCACTTTCAGTCGAACTGCACCAGAGTTTGTTTGGAGGCACTTTTTCAGGGGTCTATGTCTGCATGTTTAGGGCACACCAGGGCAAATGAACCACATTAACAGAGCAATCGCAACCGTTCGTTTCAATCGGACCAATCCTGCCAAGTGTGAACACACCATTAAACATTGAAAACATGACACTCATAAAGCATTTACTCAAAGTTTTTCTTTTAAAAGTCTTTCAAACAATGTCACACACTGTGTAGTGTCAGAGAGGTCAAAACATGGCTAATTCAGATCTGCTGCAGTCTTTAGAGGTTGCTTAGTTGTGAAAGATCAGGGCCAGTTATCTGGAGATTCAAACCCCTTAAGGGGGGATTCATGGGAATTACTAGGACTCCGAGTCGCTGTTGTGCAAGAGATTTAATCCCATGTTGCTCTAGGCAGACCTTCCTTGTATTAAATGCTCTGTAAATTGCTTTTACAAAGTCACCTTGACACATCTTCTTTAGTGTGTTGGTGTGTGTGGTGTTTTGCTGTTAGTGACCAAGTGAATCCTTTAAAGAAAATAATTTTGTGCTGATATGAAAGTAGTATGAAACGTCAAAGTGGTAGTTGTGTAGACTGTCCATGGAGGGTCAGAAATCTCTCAATTTTATTTAAATAATCATCATTTGTGTTTAAAAGATGAACGAAAGGCTTACAGGTTTGGAAAGATATCAGGGTGAGTAAATGATGACAGAAATTTAATTTCCCTTTAAATTTGAAGACTGAAAATTGACTGTTTAATGTTATTTTTTTAGTATTATTTTTCTTTATTAATTTTCTTTGTGGTTTCATAATGTATTTTGTGAAGTCAGACTATGTTTGTACATGTGTGCTGAGCAGAGAGGTGGTGGGGCTATATTTTGCTTGGAGGTATGTGTACTATGTAACATGTTCTTTGCAGGGAAAGGAATGTGTCCACTGATGCAAGCATATCACCAAAGTAAACAACAAGGATAGTTCTTAATATGGAAGTGGAGTGTGACATGTTGAAGATGACATATAGGCTACGTTCCAATTTTAAGAAGCTCAAAGCAACATGTTTGTTACCTTATACGGAAGCTGTAAGTCTGTCTGTGATGTATATAAGCTGAATTTCACTGTACCACTTCAGAGAAACACGGAGAAGCATTAAGGCATGATGAGAGGTGAGAGGAAGGAGGAAACATAGAGATTATGGGGTAAGGGAGGAGAAACCCAGAAACCATTTACATCTAGTATGATGGGGTGAGAAGATATATAATGGGGAATAGAGAAATCTAGAATGAAGACCTTCTCTCATGTAGCCTAATTCTTATATGCCTGTGTTTCTCTCTGTCTGACACATGACACATGTTCAAATAATAAATCTCTTGGCAAGATATCAGGTGTAGCTTCCGTGATTCAACAATTATGGGGGAAGCACGATTTTTAGAATCTACAGTTTGGCGTCACGAACAGGATCGCATCTTCAGGCATTTGTCTCAGTCATTCCAGGTAAGACTTTTTCTATTATAAAAAGTTTAAGTCTGCCTGATGATTTGAGACATTGACTGAGACTGCTTAAAAGAACTGTGTGATTTAAAGTACCAGATGTATTGCCAAAGAATATGTGTCAGACATAAATTAAAACAATTAAAATGAAGGAAAATTTAATTAAATTAAGTTATTCAATTTAATTTGACTTATTTGAGTTTCTCTGAAAAGTAAACCTCTAAAACTATTTGATATGCTGGGATGGAGATGGATCTTTTTTAGAAAGAAGACCATTTAGTCGAATATTTAGAATTAGCTGTAAAGCGATTTAGCAATTAGCTTGTTATGACTGGGAGGTGGTTGGATTATGATGAGACTGTAAAAACGATGGCAGAAAAATCTCTACATATTTCCAACACACTGAAGAATCGTTTCAGAAGGGAACGAGGATAGTGTGACAAGCGGTGATTTATAGCGGTTTAAAGTGGCGGGTCTGTGCTCCGGGTTAGTGCAGTGCAGTATATAGAGATACGAAGAAACCCTAAAACGTTTAAATACGCAGAGGATTGAACCCTAAGAAGGGTATCAATGAAAATAGGAGCTAGAATCGTGGGCAATTTTGATTTTGACCGTAAAGCTGTTCAAATATTTGAGGATACTAATCTGAGTTAAACTTAAAGAAAAAGAAAATTTAAATAAATTAATCTGATATAAAAAATAAAAAGAAAGAAGAAAAAAGAATCTGATTTGAGTTAAACTGAAAAGGAAGGAAAAAGATAACTGAGTGAGAAGGGAGTAGCAGCCCCTTCCTTTGAAATCTATACCCTCCTTTACACACAGACACACAGAGATATAAATAGAAAGCCTGTTGCTTCTCTAGTAAACACAGAGAGTGGTAAAATGACCGAAAGTAATTGAATGAATGAATCTTTATTGTCAATGTACATCAAGTATACAATGAAATTGCAATGCTCTACGGCCTGTGCATAATTAATAATAAATATATAAAAATTGTTAAAACAATATATAAGAAACATATGAAATAAAATAAATATATAAAAATAAAATAAATAAAATAAATAGAGACTACACACTCCATATTGTCCACATTAGTTATGGGTTATGAGTTCAGTGTCCTGATGGCCCAAGGATAAAAACTGTTTTTCAGTCTGTTAGTCCTGCACTTAATGCACCTGTACCTTCTTCCAGAGGGCAGGAGGTTAAACAGGTGCTGACCTGGGTGTGAGGAGTCGGCAGTAATAGCCTTAGCTCTTCTGAGACACCGTGTGCTGGCGATATCTTCCAGTGAGGGTAGGCGACTGCCTGTGATGTGTTGTGCGGTCCGAATAACTCTCTGCAGGTTTTTCCTGTCCGCCACTTTACAGTTGGCATACCAGGCCGTGATAGCAAAACATTATATAGCACAATTGTATAGCAAAACATTATCTTCGGGGTATTTGAAGAAAAGAACAGAAACAAGCTGAGCTTTTGAACAGAATTTTCTGGTGTTAATGTGGGTTTAAAAGTAAATAATTGTTTAACATTACAAAATTTAAGTTTTTGTCTAAAAAGAACAAGAGATAAAAAATAAGATCATAAGATTAAAGTTAAGAATTACTTTGAGGAAAGATCTATGATAATAGTTGTATAGTTAATTGACAAGTACAAGCTGATGAAAATTATAGATAATGACTCCAAAAGAATGTGAGTTGGAAAATATATAAGGAAAAATTAAAGATATAATGAAGATGTTTATTCGGAAAACATGTCATTTCTGACTAAGTCAGAGTAAAAAGTTAGTAGAATGAAATTATAAAAGTTATGAAAATGCAGAATTACTCTGAGGCATTCTGGACTTTCTCTCAGAGTCTTTCTCTCATTCAAAGTCAGTTAGATTCTGATATTTGAGCCTGTGGCATAAGTAACAAGCTATTCATAGTACAGCACAGTGTCTCAGTTGGAGATTACAGACACAGAGATTTTAAAAGAAATTACATTCAATTGGGAGTAAAATGTTTTAAGAATGATAATCTACCTTGAATGATAGAGGTGAGTTTTTATTTGTTTATCCCATGACCAGTAACTTATTTGTCTCATCTTTGTCTTCACCATGTACAGGGCGGATGGTACCGGTTGTTGATGTAACAGAACATTACACTTAATGGACGGTTGTAATAACTAGATTCACCAAGTATAAACTCAGCAGTGAGATGTTGATGTTTGAAGATGTCGAATGGATTTTGGTGATTAAATACTGTCATTAATTTTGTCTCCATATGTTTACACTATTAGGCATTCCAAATGGCTCTGATGGCTCTTGAATGAACTTTCCTGAGCTCCAGAACATACCTGTTAAAATTTCCTAATGGGAAAGAGCGGTTACAGTGAGCATGAGGTGATTTCTCAAAGACGGGCAAGATTCTCTAATGGCCAACAGAGGACTTCCTAGGCAGGGTGTCACCACCACTGGGCACCAACCCTGAAGGGGGGTGTTTATGTGAGACGGGTATGGTTGAGCAGATGTTTGTTAGGCCAACAGCATCATTGAGGGTTACAGCAGTCTGTCGAAAAATGTGAGCTCTCCAATGCCTGATCACCAGACACCGCATTCCTTGGATGTGACAAGTGTCAAGGAGATTATTTACAAAAGAGCTGATGGGAAAGAGTTTTCAAGAACTAGCTGAGACCATGAGGGTGATTGTCATTAGTTCTGTGGAGATTAAAACAAACATTGTTCATTTATTTTAGAAATATAATGTTATTTGCCTTATGGACAACATTGTCTAAAGTTTTAGATCCTGAATCATCTGTGAATTAATATGTCTACCATAGTTTTCACTTTTGCGGATCATTAGACATGGCATTTGGACAATTACAAGACATGGTGTTGTTAAAGATGAAGATTGTTTTTGTTAACTCAAGAGAGGTCTGGATAACAGGGGATCAATTCATTCATTATTTAAATTAAAGATAACTTTAGAAATGCTCCTTTGATAACAAATGGGTAAAACCGTGAATGGGACATAAGGAGTGAAATAAGATATTTTACACATGCTACATTACTTACAAAACACAACCTCACAAACAATGAACACCCGCTTACTGATTTTCAACCCTAAGGGATAGGATCCTTTAACATCAACGTTTATTTTAGTTTATTATTTTGGAGCCGGGAACTTGAAGTAGTTAAGTACTTACTTAACGAGTCAAGGCATCGGTGAAGACTTATTAATTTTTCTTTTCTTAGATGATTGGGGTTCATTTTAGATGCTTACACATAGACGTTAAATGACACATAGTATACGGGGACATACCATGGGTTGGGGTTATTTGTTTGTTTTGTTTTCCTTTGTGTTTTTTGTTTTGTGTTTTCCTTTTGTTTCCATTGTATCTTTATTTTGTTTATTTTGTTTTTCTATCGTATCTTTCTTTGGTCTGCTTTTCCTTTTCCTCACTATCGCTTCATTAGGTGGCCACTGGTGGAGTGAAGGTGTGGAACTGACTGTCGTAGTTCCAGTGGAGGGACTGAAGACTGAAAATTGACTGTTTAATGTTATTTTTTTAGTATTATTTTTCTTTATTAATTTTCTTTGTGGTTTCATAATGTATTTTGTGAAGTCAGACTATGTTTGTACATGTGTGCTGAGCAGAGAGGTGGTGGGGCTATATTTTGCTTGGAGGTATGTGTACTATGTAACATGTTCTTTGCAGGGAAAGGAATGTGTCCACTGATGCAAGCATATCACCAAAGTAAACAACAAGGATAGTTCTTAATATGGAAGTGGAGTGTGACATGTTGAAGATGACATATAGGCTACGTTCCAATTTTAAGAAGCTCAAAGCAACATGTTTGTTACCTTATACGGAAGCTGTAAGTCTGTCTGTGATGTATATAAGCTGAATTTCACTGTACCACTTCAGAGAAACACGGAGAAGCATTAAGGCATGATGAGAGGTGAGAGGAAGGAGGAAACATAGAGATTATGGGGTAAGGGAGGAGAAACCCAGAAACCATTTACATCTAGTATGATGGGGTGAGAAGATATATAATGGGGAATAGAGAAATCTAGAATGAAGACCTTCTCTCATGTAGCCTAATTCTTATATGCCTGTGTTTCTCTCTGTCTGACACATGACACATGTTCAAATAATAAATCTCTTGGCAAGATATCAGGTGTAGCTTCCGTGATTCAACAATTATGGGGGAAGCACGATTTTTAGAATCTACAAAATTCATATTTGTTTGTTTGTTATTTCAATCCAAATTGTCTAAGTTTGTGTAGTTGCTGGTGGGACGAGCAGTGATGAATATTTTAGCGGTTGGGGAACCTCAGGTTTGATTGAGGTCACAGGAACCATTCACAATTCACATCAAGAATCAGTGTCACTAATGCTCATCATGCACAGATGCCTGGGAATCTCTTGGAATGCTACAGGAATTTATTAATTTAGTCATTTTCATTTTACATTTGCCTTATGTAACAAAAACTCTTCTAAACTGAGGGCACACAGTGCTCATGTCTGGTCTGTTTGTGTTTTATTCCATGTTCCTGTTAGCAGCGATTAGCGACTGCTGGTAAATCATTAATACCCACTGACAGACTCCTCTGGGAGCCCGAGCATGTCGTCTTCTTTATTTGGTGTTGTGAGTGGAGGAGCAAACTGGTGGAAATTGCCCCTAAAATGCCCCAGCGACCCTGCAGAGACGCTGTCAGAGTCTAATGGTGCTTTTAGCTGGAGATGCGCTCTTTGCTCTCTGCTTCACTATGTTTAGAAGAACTCACCGGCCACTGAAGACTGTATCCTCACAGACTAATGCAAATAACTGAAGGAGATTCTTAGAAGATCATTGTTTGAAGAAGTCTCTAATGCAGGATTTATTTGATCAAAATACAGTTTAAAAGTAATATTTTGAAACAATATTGCAATTTAAAGTAACTGCTTTCTATTTTAATATACAGTATTTTAAAATGTTAATTATTCCTGTCATCTAAGCTGAATTTTCAGCATCATTACTCCAGTCTTCAGTGTCACATGATCCTTCAGAAATCATTCTAATATGCTGATTTGATGCTCAAGAAATGTTTCCGATTATTATCAATGTTAAAAACGGTTGTGCTGCTTCATATTTTTGTGTAAACCTTGATGGATTTCTTTTCCTCGTGATTCTTTGATAAATAGAAAGTTCAAAAGAACAGCATTTATTTGAAATAGAAAGCTTTTGTAACATCATACATTTATTTACTGTCAAAAAAATACTGAAACCTCTGAACTGTAGTGTATTTTAATAATTTATTATATATTTTATGTATTTCAAAAACTGTAAAGTTATCTCTATCTTACTTACTCTAGTTTAAATAGTTTTGATGCCTGATTTTAATTAAAGCACATAATTTTACAATTTTGTAAACACCTACAATTTTGTGGGTGGATGCCACAAAATGTGACAAAATTATCCCAGATATTTAAAATGTGGGGGGGGGGGGGGGGAACTAATATATATATATTTTTTATTTTTTATTCTTTATTCTTGTATGTAAAATGTTCTATTAAACTCCCATAATTCAATTATGTATAATTATATATAATTATGGGTTTAAAACTGCATTGATCATTTCAATTAATGAAATTATTTCTTTATAAAAAAAAAATGCTCTCACAAAGATAAAATATGCATCTGAAAATCGATTCCATTACATGAAAAATCACCTTAATAAATATCACACCTTTTGATACTGATGCAATTTTTGTTTATAAATGCAGATTTAAAATATTTATTTAATTTTTTTATTTACAGAAAGTTTTATATCGGGGCATCCTTAGTATAATTTGTAACATGGTTAGCAGAACATTAGCAGTTTATCCGGCATCTGTGGATGGTTCTTTGTAAAAGTCCCCTTTCTGTTAACATAACGTATCATAAACCCTCTTCATTTGACTTGTATGACCTCATCACAGTAAGTGTGTTGAATGTCAACAGGATCCGTGACTTTTGAACTTGATTTTTTTGTCGATTTGTCACGTTACCATTAAACTCACGAGTATATTCACAGAATATCCATACTGTCCTCTCATGAATAGTAATGAAGCCCTCTGTCATGTGCTTTAGGGAGGTCTGACTGTGATAGACTGGTCATCTCAAAAGGCCTCATGGGACTGCATTGCATGAATGTTTAATGAAGAGTTGAAGCTTTTTGTGAGTCAACATAGAGCTCATGGGGTTTCAAGACCACCAGTTTAATCCATAAGAGCACTTAGTCAGATGAAGAGCACATCACGGCAGGTGACAGTGTTTGGAGCAGCATATCTAGTGTGGTAAAAACCTTACAGATGATGTAAATACTGTTGTAAGCTTCACTGTTATTTAACTAATTACTGTAGTATTTCATATTGTAAAAAGGACTAGATTTGTATGTGTTCTAAGGTAAAATGTGAGGCGTTTGCCTGTGCAAAACTCGCTGTCCTGCTACTAGGGTGTTGCTATGTGTGGTTCCCAAGATTTGTGTGTTTTCTGAAGGTGTTCTGAGGTTTTTAGTGCATTGCTAAGTCGTTGCTGTGATAATCAGGTTTCTAGAAATGGTTTGGTTCTTTAATTCAGTGTGTCTATGGCAGTGGTTCTCAATGAAGGGGGCCGGGACCAATTAGGGGGCCGCAGAATGGCTTAAAATCCTTCAAAATAATAATAAAAAAAATGTAATAAGCCAAAACAGCTAAAAATCAATATGTAAGATGAAATCTTATGTCGTTAATTTGTCCTTTTTAAACCTTTTTTTTTTTTAAGAACCAGCATTTGCATGAGCTCGGACAACCGAGTGTATGAGTGAATTTCTAGACTTAGAAAAGTTATGGAAATGATTAAGTAAAGCAATTACATTTTTATGGAGAAAAAAATAATGATAATAAATATATATTATAGTCTCAGCACCTTTGATGAATAGAAAGTTCAAATGAACAGCATTTATGTGCATTTATTACATTTATTTACTTTTGTATCAATATAAATGTCTTCACTGTCACTTCTGATCCATGTAATGCATCCTTGCTTACAAGTATGGATTTCGGTTTTGTTAATCTTCCAAGAAATGTTTGAATGTTATCACTGTTTCCACAAAAATGTTAAGCAGCAAAAACTGTTTTCAACATTGATGATAATAATAATAATACTAAGAAGAAATGTATTAAATAAGTGCAGCCTTGGTGAGCAAAAGAGACTCCTTTCAAAAACATTAAAAACATTTTGTTGCTTTACTTGAATAGATAAAGGAACATATTTCCGTGTCGCTCTTTTGTTCAAATAAACCAGATTTGTTTATTACATCAGGATGCATTTGAATTTTGAGTGACTATTGTTTTTCTTTCATGAGAACCAGTGTTATGATATTTCCTCTATTGTCTTGATTACTCTGGACTAACTTGAACCTTTTTCAGTGGAAATTGGCGGGTGAGTTTGCAAAACATGAGCATGTGCATTACCAGATTTGAATCAGTGTCTGTGTTTCTGTCCTTTTCCCCCCAGAATCACCAGAGCTTACCGTGTCCACAGCGACTTCCACGCACGCTATCAGGCCATGTCACGGACATATGTGTACCGCTTTGCTTCGGGTCTCAGACATCACACAGAAATGCCAGTAACGGAGAGGGATCTATGCTGGGCATTACGAGACACGTGAGTGCCACCCCCGCTCTTCTGCACTACGCCTGTGTCACAGAAGCTAAATCCTCTCAGAGAGGAATAGGAACAAGCACTGGAAAAAGCTGCACATGAATTATACACACTCACAAACAAGACCCATCACAAGGGCCAGCGAATGATTATCTAGGCCAACATTGAAACCAAAGAACGCAGATGAGGAAAGCATGCATTGTTTCGGCAGTGCATGCCTCAGATGTCTTTTTGAAGCCCGCGACGGAGCGAGAGGCTCGTCTCCAAGGTGACGAGTGAACATTAATGCTTTTTTCCCCACTGTCTTCATTTTTAGTGAGAAAGTAGGCCAAGATAAGCTTCAGGCTCGTAGTGACGCAGAACACCACCCACTGTCGTCTTATGTCTGGTCCATGAACACACACATTCCATCTGGCTTTCCATCTCATTCATAAGAACTGCTGTTCCCCACACATAAACTGGATTAAGTCCTTTAAAAATGGATGTTTGTCGAGGTTGTGCTCATCTCAATGTTCCTTGACCTGTGTGTCTTTTAAGTTCGAATTAATCATTAACCCTTTCATGCATGAATTATGATATCCTCAGTCAGGATTTATTTTTCCTACGTGTTTGCTGTATTGCTCTTAGGGCATGAAAAATAAGATTAGAATTTTTTTTTATATATACACATTTTTCAAAGAGATTTTCAGATCCTGTTGAGTGGACAGCATGCGTTTATGGTTTAAACTGAAGAGATACTGTATTAAACATAATACAGTAATAACAGCAATATTGTGTATATTTAACAAACCAATCAATACAATTATATAAAACCATGTGAAAACTATTAAATATATACAAAAAATATAAATGCGAAATATTGCAAAGGCAATTGAACTTCATACAAGTTGAACTTCGCGTATCTGTGATATCAGAACATGAGGTTGTGATTCCATCAGAAATTTCTACCGCCTGTCAAGGTTGTACTGTGGAAACCACTCAGATCCAGTGTACCAGAGTATGTACATTTACCCTTATTAGCTGATAATTCTGATTATGTTCAAGATGGACACATTTCTAGCATAGCTCTCCTCTGAGAAAACCTAGCGATCAGGTGTTTCCAATCTCATCTAAAATGAGCAGTGTTGGGGTAACGCATTAGTAACATGCATAACGCAATCAGATTACTTTTTTGATGTGACCAGTAAAGTAATGCGTTACAAGTAACGCGCATTACGTAATCAGATTTTGTTTAATGTTACGAGTAATGTATTACAAGTAACATGCATTATGAAATTTACATTTACATTTACATTTATGCATTTGGCAGACGCTTTTATCCAAAGCGACTTACATTGCATTCAAGGTACACATTTTTTTTTACATTTTGTCAGTTCTTGCTTTCCCTGGGAATCGAACCCATGACCTTGGCGTTGCTAGCGCCAACGCTCTACTGTCTGAGCTACAGGAAAGCCTCTTTTTTTCAGATTATCAGATTATTTTCAGATTATTTTTGATCTAACAAGTAAAGTAATGCATTACAACAAGTCACATACGTACATTATGTAATCACATTACTTTTTTGATGTCAGTGAAAATTACATTCTAATAATACAAATACATTTATTTACAGTCAAAAAAAGTTATTGCAGATTTAAGTATTTTCAAAAACAACAATCATAGTATAAGTATGAATTGTAGCTGAAATATAGCCATTGATGCATGAGGTCCACTATAGTGGACAAATGATTACCGGTAGTCATAATTTTCTTCCAATCTAAAATCAAAACTTGGAAAATGTAACTGTGATATGACTCATTAGATATTGCTTGATGCTGCAATATTTTTTTTACCTACAAGAGTCTCCTAGGATAGAACGAATGGGTGGATATTCCAGAGCAACTTTTGCAACAGGCATTTCTAACTGACTATTGGCCATCTTGGTTTGGAGGTGGAAAAAATCGACACACAACGGCTTTCCACTTGGTGGCAATGTATAGGATGATGCACCAGGGTCCACTGTGTAACTATGACATCAAAACCTGTGCAAATTCAAGAAAATGTTTTTTTAATAGCTGTCCACTGTATGGACCTCTATGCATGAAAGGGTTAATCAATTTTGAATAATTTAAATCATGCAATAAAAAAATATTAATAGATATTATGATAAAAAAAATAATATATATATAGGGCTTTTAAGTGCTATTATGAAATAATTCAACTTAATAATAGTAAAAACTTAATGATAAACTTGCAACATCAATAATGACTTTAAGTTGTCAATGCTGGCAAATGACCATGGTATAAGCGTGATAATCTACTGCTAGCTGTGCATTAAGCGATTTTAATGCACTTCACGTTTGGCTGATAAATTACCCCCCAAAAATAATTTTAGGTCATTATTGTGTTAAATGAAAAAAAAACCCCCATTAAATAGACATTACAAAAAATTGCTTTTAGAAAAAAATATTTTCTTTGATTCGACATAATTTATTACACATAAACTTTTAGGCTACAACGACCATGATGTTTTTCAGAAGCTGCATCTGAATTGGTATTTAGATTCTAATATCCTCTTTTATGTTCCGCAAAGAAAGTCATACAGAGTTGAAATTACATGAAGGTGAGTAAATGTAAATAAACCATTCCATTAAAAAAAAAAAAATGTTGGGGGGTGCAAACTATTACCAAAATATAAAATTGTTTTTTAAATGAAATATGCTAAAAAAGATACTAACACTGTAGGTGGCAGTAAATGTCTAAGTGAGTAAGTTATTGAGTCATTCATTCATTCGATTCATTCTAAGTAAATGGTTGGCTGCATCCGAAATCGCAAACTACTTCCGGCGAGAAAAATGTGAAGTTTTCAACATTGATAATAATATGAAATGTTCCTTGAGCAGCAAATCGGCATATTAGAATGATTTCTGAAACCTTGAAGACTAGAGTAATGATGCTGAAAATTCAGCTTTGCATCACAGGAATAAATTGCCTTTTAAAATATATCAAAATAGAAAACAGTTTTTTTTAATTTTCAGTAATATTTCAATAATATTACTGTTTTACTATATTATATCCTAAAGTAATTAAATGCAGTATTAAAATACTGTTGATCGCAGTCACCACACAGTCTGTTATAAATCAGAGTTTGATGCTGTCCATTACTTTATTCTCCCCACAGGAGGCTAGATATCAATGCAATGCAAGAGGCTTCTGCACTGCTGGTAGGAACCCATGACTTCAGCACCTTCCGGGCCTTGAACTCAGAGACGCCCTTTAAGAACCCAGTGAAGTCCCTAGAGACGGCCCGGCTGGAGCCTGGGGTCTCGTTCAGTCAGAGACACTTTCACAGGTACGACTCATTAAGCTACAGCACCAAAGATTGGAGGAAGCTTGGTTTGATTGGTGTTGTGATGATATCAATAATATTGGTTGACATGATTTTCAATAACAATAAATAAAACAATGTCTTTCCAAACTGAAAGACTTTGTTCCATGGAACACAAAATGAGAAATTTAGCAGAATGTTCACGCTGCTATTTTCCATGCATCTTCCTATTCCCCAAATATCTTGTGCTAATATCTCTTATAGTCTTCTGAAACCATATGATACTAGATTGAATTTTAAGTCATTATTCACTGACAGTCTTGTCTTTTAATTAGAGATGTACCGATTACAATTTTCTTGGCTGATTCCGATTTTTCATTGAGTGTGACCTGCCGATACCGATTTTAGCCGATTCCGATTTCATTTTTTCTAACCATTTTACAGCACACAAAAATATTTATTTTATATTTTTTTATAAAACACCATATACTTTCACCCAAGCTGAATAATAAAAACAAGTTTAAATGGGTAAATTTTCTATAAATATAGAGTCTTCATTTTCTTTTCTGACATAGCCTACTCCAGTTCTTATTAGAACACACTAGACATGCAAATTCTGTGTCACACTAGACATGCACTTTTTGTGTGAAATCATATTTATTTTGTTTTGTCCATCAAAAGTGTGCTTTCACTTTTAATTGAGCGTGAGCAGCGCAGCATATGTCAGACTCGCCAGTCATGGCTGATCACGTGAAAATCGGCTGCATCTCATATTTATTTTACTTGATATTTTCCAAAAAAATATATATTACACGGCTTTTGTTTTGTTTGCCATTTCATGTTTTTCATATGCAACAGAAATGGCAGTTCTTATCTGCTATGCAATATGGTGATGGCACCAGTGTGACCTCTAACTAAATTTAGTTGCACCAGGAAGAATGTGCAAGATTTTTGCATTAAAATATCCAAAAGAACGCTAGTACCGTGTTATGTTTTGTGTACTTACTTACATTATCCCAAATGTTTCCAACAATGTTTAAATTCAGAGAAATTTGCAGTTTTAACCAGTGTAACGTCCCTTCTCATTGCGTCATCTGTCTATGAGGTCATGTCCGCTTTATCCTTTTCCTGCCGTAGAAACCATGGCAACACAGTGAGTCTCATGAAAAAAGGCAGAAGTAGTATTTGTAGCGCCTAGCACGCCACTGTTGTTTTATTCGCAGTCGTCATGGACCACAATTATTCGCTATCTTTAGCAGATCTGTCATCAAAGATAACTCAAAGAAATGTAAACATATGAGTGAATCAGATGACCCAAGAAGAGTTGTGGACAAGAGAAATAAAACGAGGATTAATACGGCATTTTAGAATGTTTGTAAACAATAGGCAGCAAGATACTTCCGGGTGGCAGAACACGAGCGGCTACTGACTAACTGAAGAGATCCAGCCGGCTACTGGAACAGTTACATAGTCGAAAACATTGTTGTTGATCAAAGTTGAAACGATGATGAAAACGTGTTGTGTTTGGGGTTGCGCTGCCAGATATACAGCATATGTAGGGTTTTATCGATTTCCTGTGGGTGAGGAGGTTATAGCGAGTGGGCGTCGTGTTGTCAAAAGTACCGTATTTTCCGGACTATAAGTCTCACTTTTTTTCATAGTTTGGCTGGTCCTGCCACTTATAGTCAGGTGCGACTTGTATATCAAAATTAATTTACACTGACAGATGAACCAAGATAAAACATAACTTGTCTACAGCCGTGAGAGGGCGCTCTAGTTAGCGGAGTTGTTCAGAAGCGACACCGAGGATGAAGAATTCAATGGATTCAGTGATGTGTGGAATGAGATCACGGGAGCTTGGTGAACTTGCTTACCAGTAACTTACTTGTTGGACTCGCTGGCTTATGTTAATTTTAGTCTATTCAGCCTCCCAGGTATATGATCTTTATGCTATTGTGTAGCTAAATAACTGTTAATGTGTTATGTTAACATGCAGGACACTTATTCAGCCTGTTGTTCTGTGTGCTATTGTGTAGTTGAATAACTTGCCTTTCCATATTAAATGTCTGTTCTTGGTCTTGTATTTTGTGAAATAAATTTCGAAATAAATGTGACTTATCGTCCAGTGCGACTTATATATGTTTTTTTCCTCCTCATGACGCATTTTTTGACTGATGCGACTTATACTCCGGAGCGACTTATGGTCCGGGAATTACGGTAGTGCTAAAAGTAGGAAATCTTAATGATCCCCTAAATTATACGATTCATCCAACGTTTAGCTTTCTGCTGCCAACCCTGCTTGCTCTTCAACTCTGCTTCGTGTATTCTCAAAACGGTCCATCTACAAAATCATAGCAGAGCATAATTATCTTCAGCCGGGGAAATTCGAGACTAATATTTGTAAACTTGTCTCTTTTGAAGATCAGACTCATTGCCAGTCACTGCCTGAAGTAAAAGAGGGCTGCCCACTTTCACGCATTGACCGTTAGACTCACGCGCTCTCACGCCACACATCCATTTTCTCACGCAACTTACCGAAATGTATATTCCTCATACATAATATCGACCAATCAGTGTTTTTCAACCGCGCAAAGAGGTCAAAATAACAGCTGGAGAACAATTGTCACATTACATTTACCTCAGGAAAGCCATTTAATGACTATGATATATAGCACGTTATTTTGGCTAGAAAAAAGGGCTATAGAGAGTATTTTGCTAATTATGTGTAGGCCCACTATATTACATATTTATTATATTTTTACTTGTATCATTAAATATTAAAAACGCATTATATTTAATAATTTTTTTCTTTTTTATTACATTTTTACTGCCGACTGTGGGTCTCCCTTCCAAGCAATTTACTAGCGTTGCCATAGGAACGCTTCGGCTTTTGCCACCCGGAAGAACGTCTATTACTGTTGTGACGTCATGGTGAATTGTCGTATATCGGTGTGCCATTTCCTAACTGTTTAACAAGTCTATGGCAGTGGAATTAAATACAGTTTGTGTTATACATACATAGTAAGTCAGCTTTGGGTACATTCAAATGTGCGTTTAGTATGACTGTTTTGAACACGTAAAACTACACTGTGTTACCCCACCATTAAATTAGACAAATAAAGTGACATGTATGCGTAGTAATTTAGAATGAAACATTGTTACTTGCGGCTAATTCATAAGAATGAAATAAAATCATGTGATAAAACGTAACGGTTATAAGACTTTATTTCATTACGTCATCCATGAACATGATTTGTGCGTCCCGTCGGATGGATTTCCATTGGTTTTGAAGGGGAAGACGACAACTCCCATCATTCCACGCTCCTTCACAGCGTCATCAAGCTACGCCTTTGTTATTGTTTTGAATTTGTGACCTCTAGTGGTGAAAATTACATACTGTGCTTTTAAGCCTTTAAGTGCAGCTTTCTTAGCAATTTTCCAGATTTAATTCTGCCGTTGGGGAAATGCAGTTGAAATCTTAATAGCCACTTCTCAGCAGCATGTGTAGAGGGATTAATTGTGCAGATGTTGAGTCATTTGGCACAGAATCATATAAATAGCTTCTGATTTCCTAGAAAGATAATATGGCTGAACATCAAGGCCAAAGGTCATCTAATCCATGAATAGTGGATCTGAAATTACAACATGCTATCAATGCAAATTCATTCTACAGCTATAAACCTTCCTGGACCTAGTAGATTTGTGCATCAATAATCCCAATTATGATTTTTCATAGTCGGTAACATGCTCTTCAACCACTGGTCATTATCGGCTCCAAGCTAAAGCAATGTTTGCATTGTTTGATATCATGTAGAAATGTCAGAAATGCTTAACACACAGAATGAAAGGCAAAACTGCTTTATACAACAGAGACTGGCCAGTCTTTGAAGCTGGTCTTTCATCAGTCGGCTCTTGAGTTAGGCATGTGCGATGAGACTGTTGCTAGGCAACAGATGTGGGACTAAAGCACGATGCTGACAAAAGCGGGTTGGCTGTTCGCTCTTGTTGTAATGAGCTGAGGGACAGACACTGACTATAGCCTGTCAGATACAGGGAAGAATGGCCATTTTATACTATCCTTTCCATACTCCTTCAGCTCAGTTCAGTGTACTAAATAAAACATTTTAGTAACAAAACTATTTTGGGCAAATGCCAAAAGAGCCATTCAGTATTTGATTATTTGGGATAATTGACTGCATTATATAAAGTGAAGTGACGTGTAGCCAAGCATGGTGTCCAATTGTCCATTGTGCTCATTTCACTCATCCAAAGTGCACACACACAGCATTGAGTATTGATTTCACACACACCGTTTTGTTCCCGGTCAAAAATGATCGGCCTGCAAAAAATCGCTTCTAAATCTTTTGTTAGCAATATTATCACCAAATATTGGATTCAATCTTTTTGTCAGCTTGTTTTCTTTCAATTAGGACAGGTTTTGTTGTATTTATTTTTTGCAACTGATCGATCATAGGCCTTATTTATCCGACGTACCTCAGTTTTTGAGTGAAAAAAGGTTATTAGTGGATCATTTTGTCAATTTTACATAAAATATTATATAAAAGAAAAAGTGCACTGTTTATCACACTAGTGTGCTTTAATGTTTAACCAGGAAATTAGTTGTGAAAAGTTTTTTGTTGTTGTTGTTGTTGTACAAAATGGCACAAAGTCACACTTGGTCAAAAATGACCGGCCTACAAAAAATAGCTTATAAATCCCCGTTAATAAATCCAAGTTTAATGTCTATTAAACTTGCATTGAGGGGCATAGCCTATGTTTAAAACCAGCTCACACTGGCATCCCTTCAGCGGGTCATTTTGGGTTTCTCACGTGCAGCTGGGAGAGAGCAGTCAGGACACACACACACACACACACACACACACACACACACACACACACCATCTCTGCTCTGTTTCACACTAATGTCAAGATCTGCAGGGGATCAGCCGCTTTTATCATCTACACACACTCACTCCTAGAATGTCACTATGTAACTGAATGTCTGCATCAAAACCAGATCAAGGCATTTTGCTTCACAGCCCAGGACATTCACACACAAGTTTTTTTTTCTCTTGAAAGGTGGCCAGTTCCTCAAAATAGGACAGAAAATGTTGTCTTCGTATACCATCTGTCATTAACAGCAGTGTGAACGTTGAACGTTTTCCTTTAGTGTATGGATCTGTTTGTGCATGTATAAGATCTGCAAAGTTATGAAGTCTCCCACAAAAGTGATTTATTCTATCTAGCAGAGAACACTGATCCAGACCTGCCTAAAATGCCTTGATCAAAGCCTATATATTACTTCCACAAACGTCTGTCACAATGTGAAGCTGAAGCTCACGATTATGGAAAGGGCTGTTACATTTCCAACACACTCTTGAGGTGTCTGGCCAATCACAACGCACTGGGTCAGCTGGCCAATCAGAGCACACTGGGCTTTTCGAAAGGAGGGGATTTGTAGAAACTAAAACCTAATCAGAGCGTTTCAGACAGCCTAGGAATAGAGGTACTGCGATAATGTACATTATGTGAAAAAAAATGATGTGTTGTTTTGAACATGACATTGTTAACGTGTTCTGGCCTCTTTAAAATATCCTAAGTAATATAAGTTTGCTAAGACAGAATAAATGATGTTAATGTTGACAGAAGTTTGACTTTTCAATGAACTTTCCCTTTAAAAGTTTTAAGCGCTTATGAAAGCCTCCTCATTCGTGTGTGTGTGTGTGTGTGTGTGTGTCTGTGTGTGTCTGTGTGTGTCTGTGTGTGTGTGTGTGTGTGTGTGTGTGTGTGTGTGTGTGTGTGTGTGTGTGTGTGTGTGTGTGTGTGTGTGTGTGTGTGTGTGTGTGTGATAATGTCTATTAATATTTCAGTTTGATCACAACTCAAGAAATCAGGTCATTCTCCTGACAGCTAGAGCCTAAATGAAACCCTGTGTGTTTTACATGAAGACACAGTAACTTTAAAGTGATGCAGTTAAACTATACATTTATTATTAACTTGGATTCGAACAACAAGAAATCCAATATCCAAACAAGGTTTTATACTACAGAAGTAGTTAAGTTAATGCCATATCCATCTGCCTATCCAATCCATAATTAACTGAGATTGAGGACTTCACCCAGTAGGAGCATCATGAATATAGAAACATCATGAATATTACCCCATGTGGTCGTCAGATACATCTGTTATGTTATACAAAGATGAATTAATTACTAAATGGATAGCAAATTAGCTTAGATGTCCAGGTTTTTTATTAAAAATAACACTGAGTTGGTTATGAAATGTTTGTACAATCATCAAGTTAAAGAGATGTTATTTCTACAATAGGGCCATATTCATACAGTGGCATTAAAATAATCTCATAGCCATTGAAAGTAGATTCATTGTGCAGATTGATTATGAGGCAAAGACCGACCATAAGCTAATAAGGTAACCTAAATGTTTATTGTTTGTGAAACAAGATGTGTTTAAATATTCAATTAAAATCAAGGGGACAAGGTATGGCTAGTTGACATGAGCCAGTTATCTTAACTGACATTAAAGGGCCCCTATTATGCTATTTTAAAAGTTCCTTATTTTTGTTTTGGAGTCTCCTACAATAGGTTTACATTTATGTTGTATCTTTGGAAGTGCAGCAAAGTGGATTTGACAGAAAACAGCGTCTTCTCGACTTGAACAACACTAACCAAACTCTGCTAGTCTCAGCTGCAACTACAGTGTTTGAGGGTCAAAGTAGACGTTGTTCCCGGCAGCCAATGACGAGCATAGATTGGTATTATGGAAATTTGTTACAAACCTACACAGCTTCGAGCAGGAAGTGAGAATAACAATAACTCCATTTATCTGCACTTTGATCTTTTTTAAATCTCGGAAAATCTGGAAATATCTGCAAATTTAAAAAGTGTGATTTCTAGATATGGATCCATGGAAATTCATAAAAAATGTAACAAAATATTTATCATTGCATACCGTTTCACATATTTTTAAAATTTACTTCAGTACAGTAAGCAGTTAGCTAGTATTGAGCACAGTTCTTGTTCTTGAAATGCATGCTTATATATTAGCAGGGCCGGATTAACCATTAGGGCAACTGGGCAATTGCCCAGGGGCCCAGAACATCTAAGGGGCCCTGGGCACCGTCAAATATTATGTCAAATATTATGTCAAATATTATGATTAAAATGTCTCCACGATCTGCTTTTGAAGAAATATCGTAGGATCGTGCATTCTATCAGTTTGCAGTTCTGGCGCCTCCGTCTCAACATACTGTACAGCGCGACGTATATTCCAAGGGCGTAGGTTTGGTCTCAGCTTTGGTGGGGACATCCCACCCCCACACCACCCCCTTATTTTTTCAGCCAATCAAATGACGGCGTTCCTTGTACTGGCCATGGGAATCGATGCAAATCGCTGCAACAGGGATTTTTTCCTGGCTCAAAACTAGGCAGAGTTGATAAAATTCTGATGATGTATTTAAATAAAAAGATAATTAACTTGTATTTTTCATATACCAACATATAGCCTACTGTGTTTTCCACAGTACTTTTGTGGATGGACCTCGGTATCTCTGGAGGGGTCCGGGGGCATGCCCACCCGTAAGAAAATGTTGTACATTTTAAAGATAAATTCATTCATCTGGTGCACTTTGAGTCACCAGAATCCACTGTTAAAAATAAATAATCCACCCGCCCAAACTATTCTCTGATTTAGATATCTGATCATCACATTAATTACAATTCAAATTATCAGTGTAAAGCATGATAATATGGTAAAATGTCACACTGTAGTAGGGTGATTTAAAAATAACATTTATTTAAAATAAAAGTTCTTCTTTTGGCAAAATTACATTTCTTTAATAGCCTAAACCGAGGCTTTACTCCCTTCAAACTTAAATTGTCAATGTTTCATTACGTCACTGTTGGAAAACAATCTTATCAGAATATATATTTTTTTACCTTTATAAAGGGCATTTCCCCCCTAATTTTATTAAATGTATGCTCAGCGCCAACAGTACTGGCTATGCATAGGGCACCAAGAGCTGAGAGGGCACCAAAAAAATTACCTAATGAAAATCAATAATAATGCCGATATTATTTCAGTATAGAAATACAGACATCCCGGGAGTCTCCCGCATATTGATAGCGGCTCACTGATGCCCGTGAATTAGTTAAAATCTCCCGGAATCGCGAGCGCGCCCGCGAGACAGAGACTGTGCTCCAAACCGCGTAGCGCGTGCACTGCAGAGAGGAAGAGAGAGCAAGAGACCGCGCGCGCGCGTGCCTCAATAGAGCATCACAGTCCCGCCCACAGCCCGAGAGAGCTCTGGTGCCGGAAGTAAATTTCCCATTCATTTCTCCCATTGACTTTTGGAAAAATCCGTATCTAAAGAGTTTTAGAGCATGTCTGAGGATAACCAGCTATGGCTGAACTCATAAGCATACAACATATCATTTCGAGTAAAAAAACGAAGAGAAAATCCAAAAAAAGGCAAAGGTACAAGACTGTGTACATATTTTCATTTCCGAGCGAAGGAACTACTCGTCCCATAAACCACCGCGCCTCACTGAAGTCGACTGAAGCCAACCGCGAAAGAGCCTTTTGAGTGAATTTTATATAGTAAATGTGTAGTTAATAGCAGTTCTTTCAGTAATAATCGTGTAAATAAAAATAATAATATATTGTGTGCGTGTGTGAAAGCGGTTAACGATAACGTTAGCAACATGGTGCAGCTCAGTCATCAACACACGTGTGTTCAGTCAGTGTGTAACGTTAGTTTGTGTGTTTATTTCAAAGCCCTTTATGACACAGGACACTCTGCTGACAGGACAGGTTGAGGTCCATGCTCATTTTCATGATGTTATAGTTTATCCTTAATTGTAATAACATTTAATGTATTTTCTTAATATCCACAACAAGTGAAAATTAAAAAGTGATGGTCAGCAAACCAGAAAGTGCACAGCGCCACCGGTCTGATGCATGGACCGGTGCATGGTCTGCTCTTGGACCGTCATATTCAGTTTATTAACTTGCCATGAATTATTACACAAATGTTCAGTAAATGCATGAAGAGGTATGCCTAGGCTTAATATTGTTTTGACAGTGGCATCATAAAATGCTTGATATGACTCATACCATATGAAGGCTACAGTAGCCTATCTAAAGTGAACGATAAGTAAGGGATAATGTAAAGGTTGTTATAGCGAATACAACTCGCGAAAGGCTGATTATGAGCCCGAAGCGAAGCCTGAAGGGAGTTGCATTCGCTATAACAACCAACTCGCTATACATTATCCCGCTTATTACATGGCTACCTACCAAATAAATAAATAATTTGACACAAAATATTAATTTAAAAAGGAATGTATTGATTAAAAAAATATTTATATGGCTTCCGCTAAAGAAAACAGTCCGTTCAGACGGGCTCTGGTCTCTAGTACTGTTAGAATCCTGCTTCCATGGCAACGCTCTGACTTTCGCGGGGTTTACACGACATCCACCAATCAGATGCATCACTGTGGGATTGTGGGATTGTTTAGGATTGTGGGTAATGAAGTACTTATCCAAGACATCGCGAATAAAAGGCATTTATCTCAAATCAAGGTTAGTGCCCCATGAACTTTTGGCATTTATATGAGCATATACAATCGCTTAGTACAGCCGTTGCTGGTTTTAAGTCTACCATGTATGGTTACGTTTTTATGGCTTATACCCCAAATGTCTATGGAGAAATTGTATTGAATTTTTACTTCCGGCACCGGCTGTGGGCGGGACTGTGATGCTCTATAAGCGCATGTAATATGTTTGATGGACACAGGAACCAAATAGAACCGTCACGGTGGAAAAAGTGTATCTGAGCATGTGACTGTCTATCGAGTTTTGTCGAGAGCAGAAGGCGGCAACTAATTTGACGGAGGCGGCCGCCTCGTAATTCTCTCACAAATATTGGTGGGGACAATTTTGTCATTTTAAAATATTGATTGGGACTAGTACCTAGCGTCCCCCCCTAAACCTACGCCCATGGTATTCACATGAAATGCAGAGGAACGGGACACTGTAGTTCATAAAAAATAATTATTTGCATGTGCTTTAAAGCCTTGCCGGTTAAACATGTCATTCGCTGCTGATGCGCTGTTCTAACGGGCACTTTTCTGAGCGCAATACACCCGACGCGCACATGCACTAAAGCCTGTCTAACAGCGTCTGTTACTGGACTAAGTTATCTTTCGAGTCTTATTGCTCTAATACTGTCAAATACACACAAGGTTTACATAAACAAAGTTGGTTATGTCTAAAGTGAAAGAACAGCAGAAAAAAATAAGAAAAAAATCTGCTTGTCAAATGCGCGTAGACTCGTTGCGGGCAGATCTTAAAGAGACAGTAGCCCTAATAGTAAACATGCTGCCGCTTGTCCTTAAAGGGACAGTTACCCAAAAATAAAAATGATGTCATTATTTACTCACTCACTCTAATGTTGTTCCATCCCTGTATTAATTTATTTCTTGTACTGAACACAAAAGAAGATATTTTGAGGAGTGTGGCTTACCGGGCGGTTGCTGGTCCCCATTGACCAAAGTAGGAAAAAAACTATTATGGAAGTCACTGGGGAACATCAACTGTTTGGTTACCCACATTCTTCCAAATAACTTTTATTTTCAACAGAAGAGGGAGACTTATTTGGGTTTGAAACAGCTTGAGAGAGTAGGCTAAATGATGACAATTAAAAATTTCCCTGTTAATAAAAAACAAAATACAAAGAGCAAATCCCTCACTCTTGACTGAGAACTTTAATAGCTTTAATAAGAATCAATGTACAATTTATACAGTGAAGTCTATGTTGTGTTTTATTTTCATATTTCATGTCATTTAATTACTTTCTTCAATGCTGTTAAATACACCTGTAGCTGAAAAAATAAATATGTTTATTTCATTTGTATATTAAGTTAAGAGGGGGGGGTCATTGTGCCCAGGGGCCTCTGAACTCTTAATCCGGCCCTGTATATTAGACTCACTCAACCTTTGAGGTTGTCATTGCATTGGTGTTGTATGCTTATCTCTGTTCATGTAACGCTGCCTGTTTGTTCATTCAAAGCCATGATTAAATGAGATCCAGACGATCTCATTCAACGCTTCAATGAAGTCATTCCAAAGATATCTCATCATGAATTTTCTGCCATCATTTTTTATCCTGCTAAAAAAAACAGTATGACACATTTAACCTCTCCAGCAGTAAATATTGTCTGCTCTGCTTGAGATGTTATCCAGCCTGACCGCTCCAGTGCTCCTGCTGCATCTCCAGTTGTTTATTTGATGCAGGCATCTTGGCAAAATAGCTGTCAGGTTTAGTTTTAATGGGAGAAATGCTGTACCAACTAGACAGAATGAATACGTTGAGTGAGTGAGGGAGACAACACAAAAGAGGGCACATCTTCAGTCGTCACCCATGAAACTGTTGTTCATTGACTGCCCACATGGAAATGTGTTCATGTTGAGGTGGCATCTTAAACATTGGAGCTAATAAGTATAGTGGATTAAAAAAAGCTTAAAGATATACCCTTTTATCATTTTATATTGTTGCAGTACCTCTCTTCCTAGTCTGCCTTGAGCTTACGATGCTTCTGTTTCCAAAAAGCATCGTAAGCTCAAGTGGATCGTAGAGACCAATGGTGGTAACGGTTCTACGATCTACTTACGATGCTTTTGAGAAATGCAGCCCTGTTTAGTTCAGGGGCCTCATTTATAAAACTGTGCGTAGGAATCTTACTAAAAGTGTACGTACGCACAAAAGCCAAAAATGGCGTACGCAAAAAAAAAAATCCGATTTATAAAACCCTGCGTACGCACACCTGCACGCAATTTTCACTTTATAAATCACACCCTACCTGATAATTTGCGCACGCAAAAAAAAAATCATTTACCGCCCTTTCTCCGCCCACATTCAACCATATATAGACAATGCAAATTACCTCATTAGCCATGCATATATTAAAGGAGCAAGGAAATTTGTGTTTTCAGCGATCAGATTTAATCATTTACACCTTATCACATTAATCACATAATGAGTGATAGGCCTACATCGATTTAAGAATGGAAGTGAAATAAATTAAATTTACGTACTTTCAGCATATAGTTCCTTTTATGTCCTTAAACTAAACATGCATTATGTATCTTTAGGACCCATAATGGTGATTTAATGTTATTAAGTTGGCTTGAGAAAGCCAACTTACTGAAATACTATGTAAACTTATTATTAATCTTCTTTTTCTTATTCTTCTGAGCCAAAAATGTTCAACTGTAACTCCTCCTAGAGCTTTAACTCTACAAACTCCAAACTCGGGTCAGACCTTCAGACTGTTCTGACTTGGTGTGCTATAAGCTGTAAATGTGCTATAAGCTATAAACTGATTTGACTTTCAGTTTTCTTAAAACTGAATATTAAAAATCATAAAAATCCCATAGACTTACATTGCAGAGTGTTCAAATTGAGCCAAGACTACGGTGGGCCATTAGTGTACAAGCCAAAAACTCACATCTAAACTCCCTGAAGCCCTAGACTCAATTAAACTACCATTCTAAATCTATCTATCTATCTATCTATCTATCTATCTATCTATCTATCTATCTATCTATCTATCTATCTATCTATCTATCTATCTATCTATCTATCTATCTATCTATCAATCAATCAATCAATCAAACTAACTAACTAACTAACTAACTTATCTATCTTTCTTTCTTTCTTACTAATCTATCAAACTTTAACCTACTTTAAACATCAAACTACTTTAAACTTCTTCAAACTCTCTGGTCCGGCTTTCTCAAGCCAACTTAAAGTTTGTCTCAACAAACTTTTTTTTCTAGTTTGTATTTTTTGTTGTAACCGGGACCTATGAGCAACTTGTAAATATTGTAAATATTGAAATATGTCAAATTTTATTTTGCCATTTTGCAAAGGGTTAATTCCCTTTATCCGCAGTCAGTTCCTCAACTCACCATCAGTGTCGCCAAACTGCTTTGTCTTCAAAATGTGCGTACGCATGGGTCAGAGTTTGCGTGGAGGTGCGCATATTTTCACGTCAAGTTTTTCTTTATAAATCCCACCTTTTGCGAAGGGACTGGCGTACGCATGTTTTCAGCCCCGTTTTGTGCGTACGCAAGCTTTATAAATGAGGCCCCTGGTCTCTGTGAAGCTCCTCCTTCCGGAAAGCACAATGTGCTCTGATTTGCCAGCTGGATCAGTGTGTTGTGATTGGTCAACTGCTTTGAGCGTGTTTCTGAGTTTCAGCACACCACTTGAGCAACTCAATCAGGCACCGCCCCTTTTTTGCATATGCCTTGGACGGTAATCATTTAAATGAGGAATATTGTTTGTGAAAAGTTTGTTCCCGTAAGGAAACTCAAGACTACAACTAGAGATGGACATATTATGCTAAATGTTCTATATATACTAGTAATTTTGTTAACATGTATTCATTTCTTCAATGAGCTCATTGTTTCTGCCTTAAATTAATATATTGTTTAAATGTTATGTACATCTCTGAAATACAGTACAAAACTTGGACAATGTCTCCTCTGATAACAGATCACTCTTAAATTGTAATGCAGACTCATGCATTTTCTGTAAAGCTGCTTTGAAACGATATGTATTGTGAAAGCGCTATACAAATAAATATTAATTGAAATTAATTGAATTGAATTATTATTGGGAGATATGAGGGTCATTGGAAAACGCGTAACGGCTAACTTGAATCACATGTGCCTTGATAACCAATCACATTACAGCCTTGACGTCACTGAATTTCGTTCAGAGTTGTGCAACAGTCAATCACTGTTTGCGGATGCCACAGAAATGAATGAGAAGTGCCGTGCAATTAATCGTACCTGACACGCAACTGTCCGTGACTTCTCTTTTTTTGGTGTAAACTAAAAATCGATAAATCCAAAACTAATGTTTAAGGGCAAACATATTGAAGATTAGCCGGTGGGCTGTCGATTCATTCAATTATAAGCTATTTCCTCACCGTTTACACAGCGTAGTGAAGCCTCTCCTCGATTAACATCATTTTTTTTTAAAGGCCTCTTGTCTCCTTTGGCTAAGCTTGCCTTCAAGTGACTTTGCTACGTCCAAGTCATTACAGGGAGTTCAGAAACAGTGCTTGCTGATATATATATGAAGGACTTTATAACTTTGCAGAGCTTTTTCAAGCACACTAAAGAAAGTTGAAAATGCACAGCACAATAGGTCCTCTTTAACTTTTGTATTTGTGTGTTTTCTTTCAGAGATATTCAGTTCTGGGAACTCACTTTTAAAAGTAGGTCTTTTTTATACAGACAAGTAAGTACAGGCTTTGTTTCCCTAAGCATGATGGTTATGCCTCCTAGTGTTAAATGTGTGAGACTGCACTGTTTTATTTGAGTAGTTTGAAAGAACTTGTGTGTGGTGGTGATGTTATATAACAGCACTAGTGTGTGTGTGTTTCCCCTCACAGGTGCGGAGGATGACTGGGGCGCTGGTCGCTGTTGGTCACGGTAGACTGTCTGTTAGTCAGATTCAGGAGCTACTAGAAGCACGGGATTCATTGGCATTCCCAAATAACCTGACCGCCCCAGCCCGCGGCCTGTTTCTGACCAATGTACAGTACAGAGATGCAGGTGAGAGCGGGCAGAGTGTTCTCATTCTTTATGCAGTGTGTATGTAAATTGAGCATGTATGCACATTTTAGACTAAACAGAACACACTGTACAGAACAACATATCCCACAAAGCAAAGCTCATGAATTCTGCAATAGTCTGGTTCCGCAAAACTTCTCCATAGGGAAATTAATTTTTATAGACCACTTATAAACCATTAAAGACAGACCTACTGTGAGCTATGACGAGGTTGATAATTAATGATATTCACTTCTGTTGAAGCCACCAGCCCGCATTTTTTCAACTTATTTTTTTAAATAATCGTGTTTAACATGATTCGTGGTGAAAAACTATATTAGCCATGATGATGCTGTAGAAAAATTGCACCTATGACAAGTAAATTGTGCTCTAAGTCTTTTTGTCAGATTTTTGTAATACTTTGTAATGTTATGGTTCACCTCATAGTTGATTGGCTTGTTTCATCGCTTATTAACAAAGTTTTTTTTTAAATCCCTATTGGAAAAATTAATGGATTTTTTTTTATTTCCCCGAAACCAGAGCAGCTAAAAAGGCGGATGGGCACTAATGCACTATAGTAAAATTTAGTTTTGATTTTTGATATCTTTCATGATTCATGATTTGATCAAACTGTTATATAGATATTTTTACACAAAATTGGATTAAAAATGTAACATTTATAACGTTTACATTTAATATAATGTTTTTATCCAATTCTGAAAAGATATGTGGACTGCACTCACTACACTAAACATGCAGCATGATGAGGTCATGTGATCATACTGCTGTTTGAGATGTAGAATGAAATCTTGTCCTGCAAAGGACAGCAGTATTAAATATGTGTATACTTTTTTTCTTACAGATCTTGGCTGACGGGACACTGATATAACTATTTAAATGATTATAAAAAAAAAGTAAAAAAAAAAAAAAGTATTGTTTTAATCATTTTTTCTCCAACACTTGCCTGTTTAAAACCTGTATTAAAGTTCTACGTACACACATTTATACATTTATGGATACTGATTTTTCAATACAGTATTTTAGCTAAATGGAATGACGTGAAACACAAATATATATATATATATATATACGCAAGCATGCAGTGACAATGGAGGCCTACATAGACGAGAGATTGTGTGAAGAGGTTAGAAAGTACTCACACAAACAAACAGGGCTGGTTGACAAACTCAAGCTCCTCCAACATCTCTCTTTAAAAATTCTCATTTTAAACTCAATTCATGAGCGGTGTTTTGTTTTGCTCAATTCTCTGCGCTTCCGCATTCGTCAGTACGTCATGCTCCGGGTCAGAGGTCACTCTTTCGCTGTAAATTGATGCGTACGGTGTGGAAAAGCTAGTTATTTTATTTTATTTTATAAAGTTTTAAAGGGGTGGTTGAATATGATTTCACTTTTCTACCTTTAGTCAGTGTGTTGCTGTTTGAGCATAAACAACATCTGCAAAGTTACAACGCTCAAAGTTTAAAGCAAAGGAAGATATTTGCTTTTAAAGAAATAGTTTTTTAAGGACTACAACAAACGGGTTAGTGACATCACTAACCCTAAAATGTACATAAGCCCCGCCGCCGGGAACACGCAGTCCATGTTGAGAAGAGAAAGAGTTGTTGTAGTCGAGGACATTTGAGTCAGCTCAAGCTGTCGCATCCGTCTTTTCACAAGCAATACTGAACGTAACACACACACACACACACAAGCTTTTGAAGGTCCACCCTCTGTGCCGGGAGCAGCAGCTCATTTGCATTTAAAGGGACAATTTTATCATGCTGTAAAAATTATCTTTGGGGTATTTTGAGCTAAAACTTCACATACACACTCTGGGGACGTCACATCAGAGACTTGTTTTACATATTGTAAAAAGGGGCATTATACCACCCCTTTAAATATGGATATTTTTCTTACACAAATGCATTGCTTTCCTTCAGAAGGCCTTTATTAACCCCCAGAGTCGTATGGATTACTTTTATGATGGATTGATTCACTTTTATGGGCTTCAAAATCTTGGCCCCCATTCACTGCCATTATAAAGCTTAGAAGAGCCAGGTTATTTTTTACTACACCTCCGATTGTATTCGGAGGGTGAGTATGGCTTGAGAGGGTGAGTATTGGGTGAACTATCCCTTTAATTGGTATTCCAATAATTTTTATTTATTATTGCAACTCAGAGGTGTCATGAATGCATTTACACTACAATCAAATAATGCCATGAGATGAATGGGTTTCAAATGGGAATTAAAGGGATAGTTCACCCAAAAAGATAACTCTTCATTTACTCTGCCTCGTGTTTTTAAACCTGTATGAGGAACTTAAAAGATGATTTGAGAAATGTCTCTGTATTTGTTTGTTCATACTAAGTTGATGGTAACCGCAACAGTTTAATTGCCAACATTCTTCAATATATCTTTATGGCTATGTTTTAGAAATATATGTATTTTAACAATTATTATCCTTAATATTTATATATATATAGCCTATAGTAAATTATGTAGATTAGAAAAAATTAAAACAAATGACAGAAAGATATTCAGATTCATAGTTTTATTCTACCACACATCATTCAGACATCAGCACAAACGCAGCAGACCTGAGCGGTGCTGGATGTGTTCGCTTTCTCAAGATCTGTAACATCCAGACGGTCACTGATCAGCTCCAGACACACACCGAGTCTGCCAT
This sequence comes from Phoxinus phoxinus, assembly GCF_949152265.1. Classification (NCBI taxonomy): domain Eukaryota; kingdom Metazoa; phylum Chordata; class Actinopteri; order Cypriniformes; family Leuciscidae; genus Phoxinus; species Phoxinus phoxinus. The sequence continues at coordinate 4,771,063 of NC_136897.1, forward strand.
AACACAACTTCCAAAGCGATACATACTTTTTTGTCATCAACATTAAGTCGAGGTGAAATATGGAAATTATTAATAATTTCAAATGGCTGATTTGTCAACAAAGTGCATGTTTGTTGAAAACCAATATATATTTTTGCATGTAATAGACAGTGATGATAAATGAAGCTAAATTGTTACAAAAGCATCTTCATTGAGGTGAACATGACACAAATCACTGTGACCAGCCTCGTGGTGCAATGTGGAAACGTCAATGAATTGTCCTCAAGCATTATGATTATTTCAGTTACATACTTAAAAAAATAAAGTGTAGCAATGATTATGCAGGAATGTGTTTGATAATAGACAACTCCATTTATTATCTGATGCAACACCAGATCAATTGTTGGTTTCTAGACAGTCCTTTCATTTCATCATAGACTTGACATCAATGTTGTTCACAAGAAAAAAAGACAAAAAAATAAAACCCTCTATTTAATATGTCAAATATGATTGACAGCTTGAACCAAACTGACACAAATAAACAAGGCATCAGAAGATGTATTGATCAATCTAGTATTTCATCATCACAAAGTCTTCCCTTCAATGCGACTGACACACTTTACCCCAACCTCACATGCCAATGAATAAAATATACGTATATAATGGAGCCGAGTGCAGTGTCGGTTGAGTTTAGAGCGGGTAAATTAAAACATTCCATAATATAAAATAATCATTTGCTATGTCTACCCTGAAGTACACAGTGAGATTGCCTTCTACATTTTTAAGGCGGCTGTAAATGGAGTGTGGCACTGCCTTCTGCGGTCACTTAAAACCTGATCGCTTACAGGTCACCGCAGATGGGGACCACACATCATGCTTCTTCCATGACACTGCATCTGTTGAATATACTAACCATTTCACTCTTTGTACTTATTAAATATACATGACAAAATTTCATTACAATGAATAGACCAGTTTGCATTATTCCGTGTTAAATCGAGTACTGACCAATCCAATGGAGGCACAAATCTTTGGCTTTTTCATGATTTTAGACTAATAAAAAAGGACTTTGGCAACTATTTCTTTTAATTCAAAGCCAATAACAGCCAGCATCCTTTCAGTAGAAATGTTTTACTCTGAGGTATCGAGTATTGATGGACAATACAATAACAGAAATCTCTCATGATTAAATAAACCCTGCATTTTCACTCCTAGTTTGGAGCGTCATAAAATCAGATGTAGCTGCACCCAGTTTCATACAACACAAATATACTTGACCAAAAATGCTCATTTTCATGACAGAACCATGCATAAAAATAAAAAAATCCATCAGCAAAATGAGTCCATGGTTTGGAGACCCATATTAAAAATCAATATAACAGTCAATGTAATGTCTTCCACACTTGGTGTGAAGGCAGGCTGTTTAAAAGTCAATTTAAAAGGTGCATGATGCAATCGTTAATATTGAAAGGCATATCCCAGACCGCAGCTGTGGCATTCTCCTACAAGTGATGTTCAGACTACACATTCAAAATTTATTAAGAAGTACAAAGAGTGAAACATAATTAAAAACACCATCTGAGATAAAACTGCTGCACATGTAAACATCCTCTCTGGCACAGCTCTTCCAGCCTCTCAGTTAAAATGTAGCGTGAGCAGTGAGCGCAGTCCTAATAGAAGAACAAAGACGACGCTCAGTTAGCGATCTTCTCAATTTCATCCAAATCATCTGTGTCCAGCTTCTCGATTTTCTTATCTGTAAAAGACAGACGGATGAATTAACACACACATTCAGAACATGGCAATATATAAAAGTGCAAGTATTAATTAATGAACAGAAAGTACCTGGACCAAAAGTTAAAGTTTTATCAGCATAAAAAGCGTTTGGCTTGGTGTCAAGATGTAAATGAGAATATAACATGATGAATGGCAGAGAATCTGCTTAAAGGCCCAAACACAGACAATTAATACCAGGTTTAAACTTCTGCAGTACAAGTGGATTATGAGAGTATACATAACTCCAGAATTACTACATAAATGCAATCCCAACATTCCCAATCAATGTATAAAATGCAATAGGAGATAGGATTTAGAGATAGGAACTTTATACCATTGCTTATGGAAGTGCCCTCAAGTTCAACTTTTTTTGGGAAAAGGTTTTGGACTTTTTGTCACTGGTGGTGAAACAAAATGTCCCCAAAAGTCCTAAACTTTGTATATTTTATATTTTCCCCGTCACTTGCCCTTTAACTAGCTCTGGTCAGAAAATGTTGACCTTCTGTTTATTACAAGCAAAACTTGTAGTCGCTCGTTATTGGAAAAACACAGAAAGCCCTAATATTAAACAATGGTTACAGGAATTGTCTTGTTGTTTGGCTATGGAGAAACTCACATATATTGTTAAGGGAAAACCTGAAAAGTTTTTCAAAGTATGGAACCACTTTATAGGATTTGTAATGGAAGCTGAACCAAATAGTTTATTTTCTGTGTAACCAGGCATAGCATGCACCATGTCATGATATGAATGTACCATTGTTTTTTTTTATCATATATATATTTTTTTATATGTTTCTAAAATCAATAAAGCAAAAAAAAATCATCAGCATGCAAATGAATAAATGCAAAATTTTCTATTTTAACGTGATGGTAAATTTCTGGCTCAAAAGAACAGCATTTATTTGAAATACAAATCTTTCATAATACTATAAATTATCACTTTTGGTCAATGTAATGTCTACATGTCCTTACTAAACAGCTTACCATTATACCATTATATTATTAACATTAAAAGCTTATGTTTCATAAAGAACATATTTTGGATATAACGTTAGGTTATTAAGTGACTACCTTGTGTTATTGTGCATGTTGTTTCAGTCTTTGACTATACTTTCAAAAGCATGCATTTTAATAATTTATTCCATTGCCTTGCCTCATTGGACTAACCCATGATGAATTATTATAAACCCTATTTTTGCATTAAATTGAGGAACATCAACAAAATGTCCCAGCCTTGCCGATTACGCTTAATCCTGGACAATTCTTTACTTCGTTAAATATGGGAAATGAAGGTTCAACTTACTGAAGTGCTCCTGGATGCGGTTGAGGATGTTCATGCTAAATCTGCTGTCCACCATGTTGATCGCCAACCCTCTCTTGCCGAACCTCCCAGTACGCCCGATCCTGTGCAAATACGTCTCATTGTCAGGGTTGCCATCCTTATCCACTGGCAGATCGAAGTTGATGACCACTGAAACTTGCTCCACATCAATACCTAGTAGAAAAAAAGCAGCAATTATGAAAAATCTGCTAAACCTGACCTAAAGAGTTGGACACCTTAGGCGCTGTTTAACAGGTCAATGACATTCACCTCTAGCACAGACATTAGTGGTAACAAGGACTTTCTCCTTGCCGTCACGGAAACGTTCGATGACCGCTGCCCTCTGTTCCACCTGCATCTCTCCGCTGAGCAGCGCCACCTGGTGGCCTTCTCTGGACAGCTCTCCTGCCAGCCACCCGGCCGTTTTCCTGGTCTGTGATGGAAAATCATATTACTAAACTTAGAAATATGTATCAATACTTTAGCTAGGCCAATTCTTTCTGTGGTTTAGAAAGAAATTAAATAGCTCAATAAATGATATTGTACTTACGTGGCAGAAGATCATGGCCTGTGCGATAGTAATGGCTCCATAGATGTTGCACAAAGCCTGGAACTTCTCCTCCTTGCTGTTGCAGATGACATAATACTGCTTGATGGTGTCCAGAGTCTCCTCTTCACGCTTGAGTTTAATAATGTTGGGGTCAGGAACGATCCTCTTCGCAAAGTTCCACACAGTTTCTTCAAATGTGGCCGAGAACAGGAGCATCTGGCAACTTTTAGGAAGCATCCTATAAACAAACAAGATTGCAATTTTTTTAAATACATTCTCTTGACCCAGTATGTTAGCTATAATTGGGATGCCTTTCATTGGTTTATCTTCCCTAAAAGTGTAAACTGAGTCTCCCAGACACCATCTAAATATCGAGAGAAGTCCGCTCAGATCTGTCAGTCTCTTTACAGCTCAACCAATAGCGAGAGGTTAAGGCGTGGCTACTGTAGCAGGTGGAGCTAGAGGGTGTTTAGCTGGTGTGGGACTATGCCTGACGCATTACATGTAGGGTTGGGTATCAAGAACCAAAAACAAATTTCCAAAAAACGGGGATTCGATAAGACGCAGGCATTTCGATTCCTGACTGTGGGGCCGTTCACATATCACGTTTTTTGCGTGTGCAAATTCGTTATTTCAAATGTAGGCGCGTGGCAGGCTTGCTCATAATAGAAGTGACGCCCATGCGGTGCAGCGCGCTCGTTTTTCCATACGCGTATATCAGTCATGCGCGGGTCAATGTATAAACAACCCGCACCCGACCGATGTTTTCAACTAACCCGCCCGCAACTCGGACCACAAAAAAGAAAATATTGTACCCGACCCGCTTCCTGGCCAGCATTTTTTAAAAGTAGCTAGTAAATGCTCATAGTAGCGTCATTGGGCCATAGACGTAGGAACTAGGGATGCGGCCGCATTTTTCTGAATGTTGTACGATATAGCCTAGTGTTATGTAATAAAGGCATGATTTATTTAGTTTCATTTTCTTAATTAAGATGCTGCATGTGTTTATCCAGTCTAATTGAAGTGTGCGTCTCTCCCCCGACTTTCCCAACAAAAATCCCCCCCGCCCCCTCTCAGAAAATACATAAAACTGACATTACTGAGCTATACGCGTTTAAACGTAGCCTATTAAAACGCTACAATGGCATTGCTCAGTTCAACGTGTTGGGAAATCGGGCATTTTGTCCCGCGTCAGCTTTTATTAAAAGTTAATAACGCTCAACATTCAAAAGGTAAATAAGGATTTCCCACTTTCATCTGCAGACTGAGCTTGTGCGTCATCTTCACGCCAGTTATTCAGCCAATAAAGCGTAGGCTTATGTATTTCATAGAAAATTGTGTCTAGTAGGCTACTACATAAATTAAGGTTTAATTGGCATCTTTATTTCAAACGACCCGACCGACCGCGACCCGAATATCATTAAAAATATGTTTGGTCGACTCGTAACCACGGGTGACCGCAGGCACCCGCTCATTTTGGATCAACCCGCGCATCACTGGTGTATATGCCTCGGCATTTGCCCTTTTTTTTTTCTCTCCAAAAAAATATTGGAATCAGAAACAAGAATCAATAAGAACCGGATTCGATAAGCAGAATCGCTAAAATTGAAATGATACCCAACCCTAATTACATGGGAAAAGACATTAAGCTTCGGGTTTACTGAAGTCCAAGCCAAAATTCACTGCATTTAGACCTTCAAAGATTAAACATCATGAACGAACAGCGAACAGGTCATTGTGATGCAACGCACTACAATGGACGTTTCAATACCATCCAGCAGGGGTGTCCAAACTCAGAGCGAAACTCTTCTGAACAAACTTGCCTCAACACACCAGGCTGGAAGCTTCTAGTATGCCTAGTAAGACCTTGATTAGCTGCTTCAGGTGTTTAACTGGGGTTGGAGATAAACTTTGTAGGACAGTGGCCCTCCAGGAGCAGGATTGGACACCCCTGCCATACAGCATCAACATGAAACTATTCAGAAGGACAAATATACCCGTTTATAGTGTTTACTTTGATGTGTCCAGTGTATACAGCAGTGGCGTGTCATGTCAAAAAATGCTTATAAGAGAGATCGATACAGCTCTACTCTGTTGCTTACTCATGACACATAGCAACAGCTAAAAGTATTGCTAATATAATTGACCTATTGAAAGTAGCCTGTTGAGATAGTTGGTCTTAGGCCACTGTAGACATTTAGCAAACTATGAGGGAAATCACGTACCTCTGGATACGAATGCTCTGGTCTTGATGGCCCTGGGTAGCGATCATGACATCAGCCTCATCCAGCACAAACACTTTGATCTTCTTGGGGTCGATGAATTTAAGCTTTTGGCACCAATCCAAAACAGTACCAGGAGTGCCAATCACGATCTGTTCCTGTAGTCTTGTTCCCCGCTCCACTGGACCAAACCAAACACACGGCTCAATAACATGCACAATTATACAGTCACACCAGCCAATATCAACTACTGCATGCTAATCCGAAGTAATAAATATGTAATTATCCTTTGACGGTGACATCAAAGTTTGCACGATATTGGAAAAAACATAGCATTGATATTTAGTTTTTCTGCGATATTAAAGAACAACTCCAGCGCAAAATGAACCTAGGGGTCAACAACACATGGGTACATTATGACAATGTGACTTGGAATCTCATATGATCCGCTTTTTTATTTTTTATCTCTGTTGCGTTCAGTGCTTCTCTTATGCGCTAAGTGCTTTCTTCCGGAAACAACGGACCATTCCAAGTCACAGTTCAGCTCACGTAGCACCGCGTCCGTGGTTCGACTGGTCAAGACTGTTTTCCAAAGATGGCTCGAAGTGTACTGTCTTTATAAAGTGTCTTCTTATTAAACTGGCTGTACACTTACAAAGTTCTCAATGCTTAGGTTTGCATGTAGGGACCCTCATTATGCTACAGTGTTAGTGTGAGGCTATTTTGAGCCTAGTGGCATTAACTAGCAATTTCTTTTTACTTACTCTATGCGCCATATACTAGCAATATAAGCTAATTCGTGGTTCAAGCTAAAATGAACAAAGAATCAGTACATTCAATTAGGATGAAAACACTTCCCACAAAACGGTCGACTCGGTACAAGATTCGACCGGTACAAATTCTGTGGAAAGAATTAAAGTGAATGAAAGTTGTTTTTTTAACGGAAATATTACTTTGGACTTTGAGTGCAAAATTGTTGTAGGACTGATTAATTTGGGAAAAACTTGTTTATATTTGTGATCGCTTTTTCCAAGAACCAACTAAAACCTCCAAGTAACCATAAAGTAACTTAAAAAATTAGCTTTTCAATTGAGTTCATAGGTCACATTCCTACTGTTTTTAACCAATTCAATAAATTTATTTTATTGAGATTACGGTTACATAAATATTAAACCAAATAAGAAATATATTGTACTGTAAAATAATAAGTATTAAAAAAAAGTTGTAAAATTAAAATACTAATATTTACATCTTAATTTTATTTTAAAACTGAAAACCATCAAGCTTTTATTTTGATCTGTTGCCGGCAAATACATATTTTGCGCTGTTAGTTTCAGAATGAAGCGCGGCATGGAGTTGATTTACACGCATGAAGTCTAAAATGGGTAGCGCATAATTTTAGTTCAATCGTAGCCTGCACGATTTGACAACCGCACTAAACCATATCACGACAGATTTTATATATAGCATATATATATATATATATATATATATATATATATATATATATATATATAGCACAGCCCTAAGAAGGGGCCAACAATTAAAATTCTGAAAGTCAAGAAAATATGCAGTAGATAATGTGTTGCTAAAGAGTTATGAAGTAAACCTTATTTACAAAATATAAAGACACTTACATTTGTTTCCTCTGATAGCATACACTAGTTGGACTTCAGGGTAAAATTTCCCCATCTGCTCAATGACCTTGCCTGTCTGCAGAGCCAGCTCATACGTGGGAGACACACACAGACACTGGGCAAAGAGAGAGAGAGTCACTTTAACACTAAAACATTATTTGCATGTATTTCATCCACTGATTCTTATGCGTTACTACATACCTGAGGCCATTTGTTTTCAGGGTCCACATGACTCAACATGGCCAGCACAAAGGCAGCCGTTTTCCCCGTGCCTGACTGAGACTGAGCGATGAGATTCTGTGGACTGGAGGGGAAGAAGGTGTTCAAACTCTGCTCTCATTAGGATGGAAGGAAAGCAGATTAAATAAAGAACTCACGGTTCTGCGAGCATCATGGGCAATGCCGTCTCCTGGATTTTGGAGGGCCTGTTGAAACCCATGGCATACACTCCTTGCAATAGCTGAGGTTTTCTGGGGAAAAAAAGATTTAAGAAAGTAAACCACACAGCAAAAGTGTAAACGCTGCCATCTGAACCCTGGTGTGCACCAAAAAAGCAGACCGAGAACTGAAAAGGTGGGTCTCTGTCCGCTTCCAAACAAACTATAATGAGGTTTGACAGAAAAATTATTGCAACATATCAAAGACAAACCAAAAACAGGACATGATGCAACAGGACAATCAACAGGACATAAGATGCAACCCTAAAAATGACAGAATGCTCAAGAATACATGTTTTTTCTCATCATAGGAGATATGTTGCCCAGGGTCAGAAATGGTGAGGTTGTGTGACGTTGTTCTTTGGAGGCGTGTTAAGGGCAGTGATGCGGGGCTACTGGCCCGACAGTGGAAACAAAACATGATTTTGGCCCCTGTGCTTGAGGCCCGAGGCCATTGGCCCCGCACATCACGCTGTTAGCCCTGACTCGCACTGGTTTGACAGTGGAAAAGCCGCTATTTTCTTTATTTTGGTCCGAGCCAAAAGAACCAAGAGAAGTAACTAGTGTCTACACACCCTTAGATCTGTTCTTCCAAGTGTATCTTAGTTGGGTAATAAAAATATAATGAAATTACATACAGTTATTACATTCGTCTGCACACATTAAAGCTGCAATGCAATCAGGACGGTGTAAAAACAGTCAAACTCACAATCGCAGCTCTTCAAATGACTTGACCGAGTACAGTGGAGAGCTCGGATCCCTCTGGAGGACTTCAACTTGATTGGTCGTGTTCACTAGATTACTGCGGATCAGTTTATTCAACAGTGACTGCGCTGCCTTGTCGTCTGCAATTCAGATCAGTTTTAGTCAACTCCCATGAAGAGGATATGCACACACTCAAACCAAACTGAACTTAGATAAGAGAAGAAAACAGACTGTGACTATGTGATGATGCTGCGGTCTATATCATAAATCACCTTTATCATCTTCCTCGGTTTTATTAGCATTTCCTTCTGTCTTATTGGTATTTCCTTCTGTCTTATTGGTATTTCCTTCTGTCTTATTGGTATTTCCTTCCATCTTATTGCCATTTCCTTCTGTCTTTGCCCCTTATTAATAAAGGGAAAGGAAGAAAAATCAACTTACATTCATTTTTGGAATCCACAAGCTCAAAACACACAAAAAATAATACAAATCACACTTAGCAATGCATTCAAGTATTGAGGAACAAACATTCTTACCATTTGCTTCAGCTTTCGGCTTGTCATCTTTTTCATTTATTTGCAAGCTGCTTATCTGTAAATTAAAGTGAAATTACTTTTTACGATTGCATGCATGTACAGCTTTAAAAATGTATTAACAATTTGTCGAGGTATGAAATACAAGTTACAGAAGAGCAACTAAATTATTAGTACAGTAATACTACACTAATATTATACAGTCTCTCTCTCTCTCTCACACACACACACACACACTGATCTGAACCCCAAGTTAGCATGCTTTTTGTGTTGTTACTGCGAGTCTGCGATAACACTACAGCTTTAAAGTTGAATGATTACAAATAGTTAAACAACCAATTGAATTGTTGTTTTTCGGAAAATCTTTGATTACATTATTCAGTTTCTTATAATTATTGTGTTCAGTTTGAGGTTTCAACCCACCGATTCCGCGGCGGCTTCTTGTTCATCGACAGCCTGGGCCCACGAATCTGTTGCCATGTCCTTACTTGTAAATAAAAAGTTTTTCCTTAAAAGCGCGAGTCGATGATTTAACAGTGGACTGTTAAATCGAACTGCATAAATTCTTGATAAAATTAAAGAAAAAGACTTGAATGCAACAAATTCATACAATGGCGTGTGGCGGTCCTTGCTTCTTATGGGCTGCGACACTCACACCTCCGGGCGGAAACAAGCTCGTGTGTACATGGTTCCTATTAAACGTTCCGCTGTAAGGTTAAAGTCGCCATGAAATCAAAATGGACAATTCTTTTATTTATTTTTTAATACAAGTTTGCTGTATTTTTAATAAACGTTTAATGATTTATTGTAATTTTTATTCATGTGCTCGTAATCTTTAATCAAAAGACGAAAAGACTATGCATCAGTGGCATTGCCAAAAAAGTTTACATTTTTCACACACAAAAATTAATCAACCTAAGATATTTAAGAAATGCGTTTTTTAATAAATTAAAAACGGGATGTGTTTCTCTGGGACGGGTCATTTGTCACGAACAAGCCTTTTGGTTTGTGTGTGTACAACATATATCAATATCTTTTAGTCCACGCTCCTCCTCTCAGCACATTTTTTGAATAAGGAAAGGCAAGTAGCCTAGTTTTTAGCCACGACCAAACTTCTTTTTTTTTTTGGTGGTTATAGCTGTTTTGTTGTTGTTGTTTTTTGTTTTTTCAACTTTGAAAGTTTACAATGACATTTAACATCAAACATAAAACAAACAGATATTGGGGAAAACATATAACAGATCTTACCTTATACAGAGTAAAGCATTAAATTCTACAAATAATTTTTTTCAACAAAAGAGATGTTTTTATGCATTTCTTATTTACGACCAAACTTAAGCCTAAACTTTAATTGTTTGCTTATAATTTGTGTGTTTCTACTGTAATCGTGTCCCGGCTATTATGGAGGAATACATGTGGATCGATTGAAACAAGTTTAGATTTATTCTACTTGGTTAAACGTTTTGCTGAAATGTATTACATAACACACATTATCAAATGTTTCTGAAACCATTTCTATTGTAACAGTATAAAAAACAAGATGCTAAGTAAGATAAGATGCTAAGTAAATAAGACCTGTCACTCAAAAAAGATAAGATTTTTGAGTGTAGTAATCAAACATTTGGGCATCTCCTTCACAAAGTCTTAAATACAAAATGTATTGTGTACATGCAATTCTATTTTTGTATATGCTACAGCTATCTGACCAAATCCATGAGTGCAATATGAAAATTCACTATTTTAATATATTTAAATGTCTCTTTTTTTATAATGCTGTAGGCTATGCAAAGACCTGTATAACACTCTTCACACATTCTTCTTTGCACACGTGTAACAGCAATCTGTACATTTACTATTAGTGTTTGTATTTTTCGTTTTTCTAAATCGCATGTTTGTTAAAACTCGAGAAGTCTTTAAATCACAGATGCACTTTAGATCAGTCTCCCAAATCCCAGGTGAAAAAAAGTTTATATAAAATAAATAATATATTTAATTAAAAGAAAGTACAATTGTAGTACGTTCATATTTTTTGTGCTAAAATTAACTGTAAAAATAATATATTGTAAATACACTAATTCAAAGTATATTTTTACTTAAGTAGTACTTAATTAATAAAGTATAGCTACTAAATACCATTGATATTTTAAATGTATTTTTAGTGCATAAAAATAAAATATAGCCTACTTTTGAATAAATAGACAGAAGAGTTTATTAGTGTATTTTTACAAGTATATTTTTAACACATTAAAAATAGTTCATTGTTAGTGTACTTTTACATAGCTATCAAAGTACACTAACAATGAACTATTTTAAATGTGTTAAAATGTACTTATAATACACTAAAAAAACTCGTCTATTTTTTCAAAAGTATATTTTATTTGTGTGCACTAAAAATACATTTTAAAAATAAGGTTTTTAGTATACTTTATTAATTACACTTAAGTACTATTTCAGTAAAAATATACTGTTAATTAATGTATTTACATTATATTATTTTTACAGTTGATTTTAGCACAACAAAAAATATATATACAAATTACTTTATTCATTATTTTTTTAGTGTATTTAAAAATGTATTAAAGATTTAATCTAAAGATAAAATCAAAGCTGAAATAGTATGTTAAAAGCATATTTAAGTTCCCAAAAAAGCACAATTTAGTACACTAAGATGATCTTAAGTTTATATTAAGCAGTACTTAAGATAAGCTTTTAGTATATTAAGTGCAAAATAAGTGGGTCGAAAATAGAGCACTTTAAGTACATTATGGAAGTGTATTATGGAAGTGTACTAAGTGCACTTAAATAAAATGTATTTTAGTGCACTTTTTTTTCACCTGGGATGTTGCAATTCAAGAGCAAGTTTTGATATGAGTAATTCTCTGCGTTGCCTGTAGATGCCGCCCCACACTTCTGGAACATTCTCCCAGACAGACAGATCTCACTGACAGAACTACAGACTTGGCTGGAATGAGATATTGTATATTTAAAAAAGGAAGGGAGAAACTGTCTATTGATCTGCTCTGTCTGTTCTTCTGTAGAGCACAAATGAAGAAGAGCAACTAGAATATCAATTATTTTAATAAAGGCTCTAATTATGTGTTCAAGCATTTCACAAAATACAAAAATATAGGCTGTTTATTCAGTTCATTTATTGTAAAAAAAAAAAAAGTTCACCCAAAATTTAAGTTACCGGTATTTAAAATGTAAGATTTTATTTACTCAAATAAACAGTAGCCTAATAATGTTGCACAGATTTCTAGCATAGATCAGTGGTTTCTGACTCAATTTCAAAAATATGTTAACAGACTATGGTTTTATTTATATATATTTAGATTTAATTTTATTATAAGCTGTCTTTTTGTTTGCTTATTGATTGAGTATTTCCGTGTTTCACGATTAAGATTGCTGGTTCGGCTCTCTTGTTAATTTAATGAGTAATTGATTCTGTTTTGTTCTCTTGTTGAATAGGCTGACTGAGTGTCGCTCTGCTTGTGTCTGAAGATTACATCAGTTTGTGTTGAGAGGCATCTTTTTCTTCCCAAAAGTATTCGTAACTGGGGGAAAAGAGGGAAACCCTATTTTTTTCATCTTTGCTTTTCATAATGACGAACTTCGCAAGTGTCCATGGCAACTAAAGATAGAAAGATTACGAAATGCACCTTCGCTACAGACAGAGTATTCAGTTCACAAAAAATGTCTGCTCTCAGATTCAGTTGACGACATGTGTATGCAATACAGCGGTCACGGATGTGTCTAATGAAGCACACGACGAAAGGAATATCCACGAAAAGTCTTTAATCACAATCCAACTAGGAAACATGCCAGAGAATCATAAGGAGAAAAGATACACAACCACATACACACAAATAAATGACTATTGTATCTTTAAATCTGAGAGCTGTCTCACTCCATAGGCTTCTATTGTAGCTAATTGAAACTTGCCACCCAGAAAGTTATTAAAGACAATGTTTTAAATAGTCCAAGTAACTACAGTGGCTCAACCATAAGTTTATCAAGCGACGAGAATACTTTTTGTGCGCAAACCCCCCAAAATAACGACTTTATTCAACTATTAATTTTCTTGTGTGGGCCTCTGAGTGAGTTCACGTAGCAGCGCAACGAACGTAGGCTCACTATTGGCCGCCGCTGGTCATGTGTGTGATACGTGTGATGATGCTGGCCAATAGTGAGCCTACGTTCTGACATACAACACAGAAGCGCTGCGCTGTTACACTAGCCTACGTGAACTCACTCAGAGGCCCAAACAGAAGAAAATGAAGAGTTGAATAATGTCGTTATCTTTTGTTTTTGTGCACAAAAAGTATTCTCGTCTCTTGGACTAGATTTAATAAAAAATATCTTAATTCGTGTCCAGGAGATGAACGAAAGTCTTGCGGGGTTGGAACAACATGAGGCAGAGTAATTACTGACAGAATTAAACTTTTTGGGTGAACTAACACTTTAATCTGTTTTTTTAGAGCAGTTTCATAGTCAACAAACAACAGTGAGTTGAAACAGTAATACAATAAAAAATTATTACAAACAATGTAAAATATAACCAAATGTAAAAAATAAAACAGCAGACATCGCTGTATGAATTAAATATACATTATTCCCTAAGTTACTAAAGTTATTCAGTGAAGAGATGATGATTTTCTTGTTTTCTTTAGTTGTTTGATCAACATTAAATGAGAGACAGACAGCATTAGGCTGCTGTCACTTTAAGACCGAATGCACTGATTTCTTTAAGTTCAACTGAATGTGTTTAAGTGAAAACTCCCCAAGACGGACATTATTACATATTTTTGTGTGTATTTTTCCGTTTAAGCGCACACCAGAAGCCCTAAGTTGCCTATACTTGTCCATGCGTGCACAGAAAGCCACTTTCGCAGTTCAATACACTTTTAACTCCATTTTATTATCAAATTTGATTATGACAGTCCATGATTTGACTGATTTGGATTTGGAGGTGACAGCGCACCGCTTTGAATGATATTATGATATTATGTTCTCATAATCATTGTAAACCAATTAATCACTAGGCATTAAATCATCTTTGAGAGCAAGGTGAATAATTATTTTTCATAATAAAACTGCAAAAGAACATTGATATGCAAACATTGACTTGTTTTGCCAGTAAAAGTGAGACATCATGTACAGAGCTCTGACTGGAATGACCAGAGGCGAGTACTTTATTGTGTTGGTAGACAGGCAATCATTCTCCAATAACATGTTCCCAGTACTGCCTTATTACATCTTAATAATACATTAGTTTCTTTATAATAGGCCTACTGATACTCAATAGCTATTTGGTGACCTTTCATCTGGAAGAAATTATGAATGTGAATGGCTTTTAGAATGTTGATTTAAATACAATAACCTGAAATGTTTCTTATTTGAAGGACTCAATATGAGTGGAAGTAATACAATAGAAGGGGCGTTGTGCTCGCTTCACCATCCTAAATTAAGTTTTAATGCTTCGTCATGTGCTTTATTTCAAATCCTGCCATCAGGACATGAATGAGTCGATGTTCTAATAGTTTGATTGGGACAACGTCTTTTAGACTTGTTGGTCTAATCCAGTGACCAATGGTGGATTTCAATCTGGGCCAACATATTTTATTCAAGAGCTTGACTTACACAGTTACCAGCCATGTTGCCCAGGGCTTTTACACAGTCGCTCCGTGCCACCGAGAGACAAAGCGCCCACTCTGTTCCATCCTGAAAACGATCTCTATGTAATAGCTTGTGAAGTGACCTCTATAGTATCGAGAGGCTTTGCTCCTGCTTCTGTTTGTTAGTGGTGTGCGTTTAGCTGTAGACGGCTGGTGCATTTGAACTTGTTTTCCTCAGAACCTGAACTACACAATAGGCCAGGGTTACATCATCCTCCACGGAAAGCCAATCAGAGGAATGCAGTATGATTTTTGATATTTTAATTAGCAGCTCTAGCTCCGTTACATCATATTTGCCATCATATTTTCATTTCCAGAGACTGTCGGTAGGCAAGACTGAACGATTTCCACAGAGGGCTTGAGGCGATTATTCACATAAAAAAAAGGAAGCATAATTGTTACCCGAATGCTTTCTTTTGAAGCCTCTGCACCAAAAATCACTCTCTGAAACATTCTCGTACACTTCCCACTGACGACTTTGCAGTAGCAAAGAGAGCAAAAACCTGTAATGGTAACCATGGAAACAGTCCAGTCAGCCAACAGTGTATGTAGTCTTCTGGTGTTCATGGTGTACATACTGAGTGAGCCTCTCTGACTCAGACTCCCTACAAAATAACAAGCAGCCTCTAAACAAATCCACTGCAACTTCAGTATCACTGATATACAATTAAAACCAGCAGATGATCTTGATCAGTTCGATCAGAGAAGTGTGACAGACTTTGATGTCAATCATTTAACATATTGTATGATATTTGTAACATATATTGTATGATTGAATGATATAACTTATAATTTAAATGCAGTATTAGGCAATATTATGAAATGTTTAAAACAGCATATATATATATCAATTTAATAAATCAAATTATATATTATATTTTATTATGTAAATACATTTCTTCATTTGATAATTGAAAGGTAATGATACATGCAATAAAACAATGTCTGTTTTTATGTAATATACACTAAATGTAAAAAAAAAAAAAAACCCAGAAGGATGCAACACAGGAAAAATCCAAATAACAAGTTTATTTGCAGGTTTGGCAGACAATTGAAGTAAGCAGGTGAGAAACTGAGAAATGGGTTGTAGAAGGAAGGGCAGTGGACAACAGTCTAATTTGTTGCAGATGCAGTGTGTTGGAGATGGTGGAACGGTGTTGTCCTGGTGCTGGACAGGATGGCCAGTGGGAACCAGGTGACCAGGGCGGTGCCGGTAGCTCAGGGGACCATGAAGGATTGGCCTCCGTGGCCTTGACACTGGGGCAAACAGAAAATTCGGGAACGACCTTCTTAGTTGTATTAGGGCTGACAGAAAATTAGGGGACGACCCGTTTGGTCGTATCTGGGAAAACTGAACTATAGGGAACGACCTCCGTAGTCGTATCTAGACTGACAGAAGACTGGGAAACAACCTTTATAGTCGCATCAAACTGATAACTCAAAAAATGACCTCCCTAGTCCTCTCTGGACAAACAGGAATTACTGGGACGAATACCTCCACTTCAATATGTGTGGGAGAGCAGTGTGCGGACCAAACACACATTATGGCCTCTGTCTCTGAATCCTCTGGGCCTGGAAGTATTTGGTAGGGTTCTGGCATGATAGCCATGCTAGCTGAGGATTCTTGCGGTAGAGCAGGTACTGGACTGAGCTCTGGGGTGAGAGCCTTCACTGGTCTCTGGTCAGGGGCTGGATCTTTCACCGGACTGTACTCTGGAGCTGACTCTTTGTCCGGGGGGAATTATCATTTGGACTCAAGGACTGGAAGTAAATTTAAAGGTAACTCACAGGTACGAGTGGGCTCTGATGCTGATTCAGGGGTTTGAGTGGGCTCCAATGTAGATTATGACGCCTGAACGGGCTCGATACAGAACCCTGAGGCTGGAGCGGACTCATTACTGAATTCTGGGATGAGGCTGAACTCAGGGACTGGAGCCAACTCTGGGCTGTGTTCAGGGGCTGGACTGGCAGAGGGCCGTTTCTTCTTCCTCTGCTTCCTCCTTTGAGTTGAGGTTAAATGAGGTGCTGAGGCTTTAGTAGTCCTTGGACTTGGCTCAGACTCAGGAGCAGGCTCATGGGTTGGAGCAGATTCTGGAGCTGGAATTGACTTATCACTGAACGTCTTGGCTGGAGCAGTCTCGGGACTGAACTCTGAGGTTGGAACAAGCTTTTGACTGGACTCTGGGACTGAAGCAGACGCTGGGATTTCTCTCACAGGAACAGACTGGGGAATTTCTCTCACTAGAATGGGCTCGGGGATTTCAATTACTGGAACGGACTTGGAAGTGGATTGTGGATGAATGGACCTGAGAAGAAAAGATGTCTTCCGCGCTTTCCAGACGGAAATAACCGCAGGATCCGTCTCGTTTGCTCCCAGGTCGGCGCTGCTTGATACCATCTTGCGGGCTCGAGGTCTGAGACTCTTGTGCTCTCATGAGGAGTGTAGATGGTGAAGGACTTGGGAGGAGTTTGGGGGTGTTTGGTGGCTCGATGGAGAAAACCTCTGATGCCAGGATGGCTGGAGTGGACAGAAGTGAGAAGAATTCACTCCTTCGGTATATAATGTAAATTTATGTTTAATTATTCACTTATTTAATTATTTATTCATTTTCTTGTTTCCAAATGAGTTCATTGAAAAATTATTGTTTTATTAAATTATTTTGAGGACTTTAAAATAATGGCTTTTTTGGTGGTTAGATACTGACTGATAAGAAAGTCGGTTTCAGCCTCTGAATAAACTACGTCAGCAAAACAAACATTCCAAATAGTGATTTTCATACTAGACTAATTACAGCAACCAAGTCTCCCCAGAAACCTTCTGTAGTTCATTTCCAATCCCACCACAAAATTTCCCTGTTCCGATCATGTAGCCCTCTGCAGGCATCCGTTTGAAAATGTTCGAGTCATATTGTCTGCAGTCGGGGCGCTCCCATGAAACCGAAACCCGGAGCCCCCGCTGAAACAAAAGCAAAACATGGAAGCCAAATGCAAATCAGCAGGCGCCAGATTATTTGCATGTCTCTACCAAACGCGGGACCAGGCAGACCTTGCCACCACACAGTGCCGGCCTCCCTTGTGCATCATTGCATAACGCCTCCTGGCATGAGATAACGTTATTCAGCTGAGATGGTGTTCCCTGGTGCTTGTGACATTTTTAAAACGCATGATGATGTCACAATCTGAACACACAAATTCATAGTAGGACCTCAGACTGCTCTTTGCTTTTTAGGAAATGTCTCTATCTCCAACTGGTATGATTGTCCTCGTTTATGCCTTTTAGGGTGGTTTGTAATTTTGGCATAGTGCTATATAGGTAAAAGGCACGTGTATCAAGGCTACTATAGTGGATTAGTACAGGGATAGGCTACACTTTATTTTATAGGTGTCTGTGTTATGGTGTAATTATGCATTTAAGTACTGAGTAATAATAATGACCTTGTACTTACTATAGGCTTAGGGTTAGGTTTGGGGTTTGGTTTAGGGTTAGTTGCAAATAATCATGCATAATTTATATTTATTTATGGCTGCACATTATGTAAGGTAACCTTATATTAACCAGTTCTTTCTTAAGAACACTGCAAGTGCACATACTGTAAAATAAATGGGTTAAGGTTAGGTTTAGGGGTAGGTTCAGGGATAGTACCTTATTATTAATAAGTAGTATGCACATGGGGAACGGGACTGTAAAATGAGGTGTTACCGTTATTACTAACTACATGTAACGTGTAACAAGGACAAATAAAAGTGTGACACATGCCACAGCATACAATATTACTTGCGAATGCAGCCAAACATGTGGATTGAATGTTCATCCACATTGTGAGATCCTCTGCTGTGGTTTCCCTGGTGGACACAATGGAAATTTCATGGGAGGTGAATCTGTTGCCATGGCAGCCCATCCAGCCAGCGTTTTACCTCCAGACTGGCAGGAGAAGCTCTGGGAAACTCACTCGTACAGTTTGCAGATAATATTTGCTCTGACACGCCACGTGATTCCTCCTGATCTCAGCGGACTGGATTTTAGATGGTGCGCTTTGACAATGCTAATCCCAAACCATGAATCATTGAAAGCTTGTGGCAGAGGCGGAAATGTCACGTCCCCTGGATTTGTGCACACGCACAGATTTCAGCCGAGCATTAGAGATGTGTCAGGGGGAGAGAGAGAAAAAAAAACTTTCTCTTTGAATGTTTCTCAAAATCTTTATTATAACAGATATTCCGTAGAAATGTTCTGTGAGATAAATACGTTATATTCAAGAAGACGTTCTTAAGGTCTCGAGGTTCGTCATGCATGACTAGAATACATCACAAGTATGAAAGAGCCCTGTAAACATGATTACCCAATATTAATATACCCGTGAAGAAAGCACAGAAATATATGTTTCTCTCGGGATAATTTGGCACATCTACAGTAAATATACTTTACGATTATAAGGTTACTGTCTTTAAACTGACATTCCAGATTGAATCCGAACATCAAACGAATGAAATGAAACGAAGCAGATCACGAGAATCACAGTTAAGCTACATACAAAACATTTATCCAAAGCAAAAGTCACTTCTCGTCATCGGTCTACTATATAAAACGTCTGCTCAACCTTAAACACTGCAAAATATGTATCCAAAGATTTAATAAATAGCTTTGTTTTGTTTTTTTACATACATAGTGAAACCTCTTTGGAGGCCCACTGTGGAAGAAAAGGTGGACATTGCTAGTATACCATTAACACCACCAGTAGGCTACTGGGTTAAGCGGGAAGATACTGGTTTGATGTTAATGGTACCGTTTGCTCAGTCTATCAAATTGCTTCATTAGAATAAAAAAAAGAAAGAAAAGTAGAGCCCAGTCTCTTTAATGAGACCGAACCCTGTCATTGCACATATCTCGGAGTATAGTTTGGAAAACACAGTATTCCTTCAAGCCCCCCTGGGCCATTCTTCCGGACCGCCGGTTCAGTCCGCTGCCCCGTCACACTGTAAACCCTGGACAATGGAGTTAGGGAAAGGAGAATGTGTGGAGTGCTTGTCGCCAGATGGGAGAGAGAGCCTCTTCACAATGTCTTTGGATATACACATCAGAGAGGTTAGGAGTCTTTGGGGTCCGTTCACGCCGACGAGGATTTCTCTGTGCTCTTGTCCAGTGCTTGGCCATCGGTTTCTTCTTCAATGACTGTTAATGAACAGAGACACAAGGGTTGATGATGAGAGACCAACTCACAGATCGGCTATTGTCTCACGCTATGCACTGGCACAAAGACGGAGATTCCATGTTGCCATGAATTTTAACACAACAGAAATGGCGCAATACATCATTGTACCAGAATCCCAAAACCGAAGCATAAAACAAAGCGTTTAAGCATTTGACACTTGATCATGCCGTGAGTAAAGACACAATCGCGAAGCGCAACATGGCATTTCGCATCATCTGTTTGTGTAATAAACAAAGGCTTTGTGCGTTACCTCTTTTGCTTCTCCCGATCTGCCCGAGCTTTGGTGGTCGTTTATTCGGGTTCCCACCGAAAAAGTTGTTGGTGTCTTGGAGGCGGCAGGTGAAGGAAAGGTGTTCCTCGTCCCCGTCGTTGTCATAATGAGTCATTTTGTCCTCGTTATACGGTAATACATCCGACATGCTGTATGAACTAACCGTGGCTACTGTATCTTCCGCTGAATCGATAGCGCGAGGTGAATTTTGTCGAGCGAATCTTTCTGCTGTTTACCTCTATGGCACGTGTCTCCGCGAGTGGTTGTCTGGGACGCGAGGCGAACGCATGTAATTTCCTTCTTTCTGCTCGCGCCCGCTTCAACTATTCCAAATTTCCCAACGTTGGAATGCGCCTTTGCGCGCTCGGGGCTTTTCGGCGGCTGGAGCGTCGTATGGAAAACCTGAGAAACAAATGCAAATTGGGAAGCGATGCAAAACAAAGATCCCTGATGGAGAATGAACGTCACTGAGGCGCGGGCTTCCTCTCCAGCTCTTTCATTGCAGCTATATCGCCAATATTAATCTTGGGAAATTTCCAAGCTATTTGTCCATGGAATAAGATGCTTCCACTTGTCATTTGCAAATAGATATAGGCTATCGGAGATGATATTTTAATATTTAATTATAGTTTAAAGCACATTGGCAACATATTAAACACACAACCCTCTCTTATGTTGATTTCATATATTTTGAGAAAACGTTTATATCATTCTTTTCAAAATTGCTGCTGTAATGACTCTAAAAACGTCATTAGGTGTAGGTTAACAATCAAATATATTTTTGAATAACAAAAAAATCATAATAAAGTTTTCAAACATATGTTTCCCAAGTAAAATGTTTTCAAAATGTGTGATATATTAACCTTGACACATAGGCCTATGTTTTATGCCTGGTAACATTAAAATAGCCATCATGGATGTTGGTTAAGCCATACTGAATATTTGACAGACAAAATATTTTTCCATTTTTAATAGTAGGCTATAGAACAGAATGACGAAATTGCTAAAACAAAAACATAATACATGCTGGACAAAAAAACTCCCTCAGAATAAAGTCAAGAACCACCAAAAAAATCCAGTGACTGCTATCTATCTATCTATCTATCTATCTATCTATCTATCTATCTATCTATCTATCTATCTATCTATCTATCTATCTATCTATCTATCTATCTATCTATCTATCTATCTATCTATCTATCTATCTATCTAAAGAACAAATCAGAGCTTGGCCTGATTCAAAGTGTTTCACATGTTTAATCTGCCACCAAAATGCCATCTACATTTTGTAAGACTTCATATCTTAGTTGTAGAAAGAGCCGAAATGTTCTGAGCCTGTTCTTTACTTGGTGATTTAATGCTTATTACATGCTTTTCAGTCAAAGCCTGAGCAAACAGAATGTGATATTAAAACATGCCTGCAAATCACAAGAGAAAGCAATATGGGATGTTTCCCCCCCTCTGTGCATAGGTTTTCATTTTATCAGAAGCTGGAATGATGCTGAAGACATACTGGCACAGTCTGGATATTAGCTGAGGGGGTTTGTTCCTCTGTCCAAGATTTTGAGAGCATAATGTTCTGCATGGGCATTGTCATAACCTTTCCAGGACTGAGCAGCAGACATTGTCACTCCACTGCAGAAATATCCATTCCAGCAGCATAGAGATGCACTGCTTCCTCCCATCTGTGAATGTTGAGAGGCCATTTTGTTCTGTTCTGTCTGATCTGAAGCTGAAATGGTGAACACAGTTCAGTTGGTGCGTCGTCTTGGTTTGCTATTTCTTTCCAGAGATGTCATTTGAACGCTAAGGCTTCAGACAGTTCAATATTGAGAGGAAAGATGAAGAAGACGGGCTTAGTTTGTGCTTGGAAATGATGTGTTGATGGACTACAGCTGTGATTCTCAACTGAGCGTGACTCTCTGATGTCAATATCAAAAGAGACAGGCTGCATTTCATATTCCCTTTTAAAGTTGGTATGAATCGGAAGTTATGCTAGTCTTTTCTTCACTATTGTGACGTATATCTGAGTGAAACAGCTTCTGGAACTAGTAGGGCGGGGCTTGATTTTGCCCATCAGGAATTGATTGGATGGTTGTGGTTTGCTATTGGTGCATCTCATGTGAGTGACAGGTTGCCCCACCCTCTTGCCAGTAAACACATCATCAGAGAAGAAATGGAGCTGCAAGAGGGAGGGGAAGTTATTTTGCTTAAAAATTACGAGTGTACATGAATTTAACAATTTTTTGTAGACATTTTTTTATATTTGGGGTGCAATTATATATTTTTTTAATTAATTAATGTCTGTTGAGGAGTATAAAAAATTTAGCAGATATTAAGCAGACAGTCTACTAATACTCTAATGACTAGTTGATATGTAATTGCAAATAGTCAGCAGAATGGCTAAAGTGGACGATTGGAATGAAGTGTTACTGATGTAAACCTCAATAACCAAAAAAACAACAACAAAAAAAACAACAACAACATTGCAACCATATGCAAAATAGTGGTACATTTTAAATGGTACATTTCACATAATAAAATGAATACTGGTCAACTTATAAGAAAAAGTCATTATCACGTCAGTCACAAGTTCTGCACATGCTGAATATTTTATTTAATAAAGCCTGGCACACGAAATTACTCCTTGTTCTTTAATATTTGCTCATTTTTCTGTGGCATATTCATTCACAATGCTTGCCCCGTGGGAACGTGCTGTTCTGCACTTTATTTCCCATGAAACACTATTCAGAGATCCATCAGATTATTAAAAACATGTTAGCAGCCCCCTCAAAAACGTCATTCTTCCCATATGACCTTATTGTTGGTTGGTTTAACCTTTACGCTCCATGTTACCTATTGTTTTTAATTATGTAATGAATGATGCCCCGGACACATAAAAGGTATTATTATGAAACTGAGTATTCATGGTACACACATAAACTGCTGTGGACGATTGTGTGTAGTTCACATGGGGCCGGTCATGCAGTGATCGTCTTACATGTGGTGTCGTGTGCAGGCAGTGAAACCAAAAGCTCCTGGAACTAATGCCACCTCCAGAGAAGAGTAATTGCGGACACACCCATTCCTATTAAATGTGCAAACATCCTTTGTTACATGTAGAACAACGTCAAATCCTTTTATAGCTTCCTGTTCACAACATTTGAGCTTAACAAATAGCAATTTTTCTGCATTTAATATCCTTTGGTGAAATCTTTTGTAATTATTCCCAAGCAAATAAGCATTTTAAAAGGGGACTAACTGATTTTACTAAAATGTACTGATAAGTCTTCACATTCACAACATAAGGTTTTTAACAATTATCCCACATAATGATAGGAAAGGGATCCAACATCACACTACTTCAGAGTTTGTAAGCATGTTGTAGTTTTAAGAGGCCTTCACATTAGATTTAGATTCATTCACATCCATTTATTAGCACTTTTTCAACTTTATACTATAAGTTTGGGGTTGGTAAAATTTTGAAAAATGTTTTTGAAATAAATTTTTTATGCTCACTAGGCACCATGTTTGATAAAAAAAATATAGTAAACCGGTAATTTTGTGAAATATCATTATAATTTAAAAGAACTCTTTTGCATTTCAATTTATTTTAAAATGTGATTCATTCCTGTGATCAAAGCTGAATTTTCTGCATCATTACTGCAGTCTTCAGTGTCACATGATCCTTCTGAAATCATGATTAGCTGCTCACGAAACATTTCTGATTATCAATGTTAAAACAGTTGTGTTGCTTCATATTTTTGTGGAAACCGTGACCCTTTTATTCAGGATTCTTTGATGAATATAGTTCAAAAGAAGAACATTTATTTGAAAAATAAATCTTTTCATTATAAATTTATAAAATGTAGAAATAAACATGATAAATGTTACATTACAAATAAACATTATAATGTCTTCTCTTTACTGTCACTTTTGATGCATTTGAATGTTTCCTGCTGATTGAAAGTATTTATTTTTGAACGGTAGAGTTGTTATCTCGGGACGCCTGTCCCTATAACTCAAATAGAGTTTGTCAGCTCCAGTTAGTATCCAGCCTCTCATGGAGACTTCAGATGCCCCAACGCCTGTGATGAGACGACTCGACGCCTGTGAAGAGACGACCCAACGCCGGCGATATGTTATGCCCTAAATTTCATGATTAACTAACTGTATTTTTGTATGTATATTTTTGAAATGCATTTTCTGTAAAGCTGCTTTGAAACAATGTGTATTGTGAAAAGCGCTATACAAATAAACTTGAATTGAATTGAATAGAGTGTCCCAGGGAACGTTTGTTATTAAAAGTTATATGAAGGCTGCATTAAAACCTAGAGTAGTTTTACTACGCTTTCATAATTTTTTTCAAATGCCTTTTATGCAATTATTTATTTGACTCTTGTCCCAACGTTTTAATATTAAAATATGTAAATCATCAAAATATAAATGATTATAGTTTATATTACGATGATCTGAACAAACAGTGAAAAAAAAGCTCTTTCAGCATTTCCACCTCAACCAACATTTGTGCCCCAATAAAGAAAGAAAAACCAAGATAATTACCAGTTATAAACTGTGTATTTCTATTGTTTCTTCATTTCCAAGCAAACTGTTATTTTGTCAAATTATGCAAAAACTATACAGGTACATGAATGCTAAAAATTAAGTTTCAGCTAGACAAAAGAGTTATTTTATTTCGAAAATTGTCAAATATATTTCCACCACAGAATGCTGTTCAGCACAATACATCATTTGAGATGTAGTGGAAATATTTATGAAAAAATAAAAATAAAATAAAAAGCATTGAACAAATTAACCCAGTGAGAATATGAAATGCATGTTTTAGGAGACTTTATTTTCAAAAAAGTCCACAAGGATAAAGATGCCCATAGTTAAAGAATATTGTTTTGCACGTTGCATGAATGGAAACACTCGGAAGTTTAGTCTTCCCTGCTGAAAAGACCAACTGACTTCAGGCATCGTGAGTATGGGCTGTATATGGTCTGGTCAATCCACCTGCGGTAGCGGGACACGGCCGTATACACCCCTGGAAACCTTGGATCTCCACAGCCGTTTCCCCAAGACACCAGGCCGTAGACCCGTCCATCACACACCAGCGGCCCTCCGGAGTCCCCCTGGAACATCAGAATCCCTGTAAAGCCTTGAATCGTGGATAATGAAGGATGTGAGCTGGTTGTTATCACAGTACCTTACATGCATCTTTTCCTCCCGCTCTGGAGCCCGCGCAGATCATGCTTGCTGTGATGTTTCCGCTGAAGGAGTCGCTGCTGTTGCACTTGGAGGTGGAGACGATGGGGAGCTTGACCGTACGCAGGGTGAGAGGGTTTAGTCCTCCGCTGTGACTCGTGGATCCCCATCCAGAGACCCGGCACATGCGGCCCGCCAGCAGCCCTGTGTTCTGTTTGGGGAGTGGGGCGAGCGACACATACCTGTTCAGCTCTATAGGTGCGCTGAGCTGAAAGAACCAGCATCCAGAGACAGATTTACAGATCAGGGTTGGTATGAAAGCACAGCTTGCATCATCAAACTGTTATCCCATTTATTACAACGCATAAAAAAGGTGAAAGGCTTGCTAGTTGTGTTAAAGAGGTGGTTTATTATGATTTCACTTTTCTAACTTTAGTCAGTGTGTTGCTGTTTGAGCATAAACAACATCTGCAAAGTTGCAACGCTCAAAGTTCAAAGCAAAGGGAGATATTTGCTTTTAAATAAATCGTTTTTTAAGAACTACAACAAACGGCTGGTAGGGACTACACGTCATTCCTCCAGGGTTAGTGACATCCCAACTCTAAAATTTACATAAACTCCGCCCCCTGAACACGATTTATATTATCAAGACAGAATATGCTAATCAATGACTAGAAGATAACTACACATAAGCTACAAAAATTCATCAACTAACCATTCAGAAATGTCCTGTTGCCTCTTCTTGAGTCTCTCCATCATTGTCTGACTCCAGTTTGAACATAAAAGGCTAAAAGCTTTTGAAATTTTCAGTGCATGTGTATGTGTGGTAAAAGGACACACGCTCTTGAAGCTCCGCCCCCTGTGCCGGGAGCAGCAGCTCATTTGCATTTAAAGGGATAAACACAAAAACGGTGCATGTTTGCTTATAAAAAGTGACAATTTTAACATGCTATATAAAAATATCTGTTTGGTATTTTGAGCTAAAACTTCACATACACACTCTGGGGACATCAGAGACTTATTTTACATCTTGTGAAAAGGGCATTATACCACCCCTTTAATATTGAACTTTTTTCATAAAAAAGTTTCATTAAACAAGAACTCGACATTAAATGAAGTTCAGGAGGAGCATGTTCGGGTAATCCAATCAGCACCTGAAGAGACCTGTATATATATAGCATCTGTCCCATGACAGAGTTTTGCAGTTTTCCCATGACAGTTTTCTTATCCTAGTCAAGTTTGGGGGCAGTACTTTCCCAAACTTTCCCTTCGGACAGCACCCCAAATATGCATTCGTAATCATATCAAATCTGATTGCATATAAGTGTGAACTAGTGATGTAACATTTTAGACATAAAATTGCCAGTTGTTTATCTATTTTTGATCTGTCAAAGAATATCTTTCTAAAGAACGTTAAAGCATAATATACAGCATTTGCGCGCAACACAGCAAAAGTGGCATTAATGAATCTGAATGAATCTGTTATTTTGAACAAATTGGTTAAAGTCCCCCTGTGGTGAAAATCAAGCTTTTAATGTTGTTTATATGTCTATGTGGTGTTTTTAATATGCTTGAAGACAAACCATATGCAAATTCATAAGTAAACACCATTGGTGAGTATTTTCTACTTAAAACTGCAGTGAACCAAAGACAGTCTCAAAAACACGGTTTGAAATCGCTGGTGTTTCTGACGTCACAAACTACCTTTTAACCAATCAGGTGAACGTGTGTTCCCCTCCGTCTTGCAATGACTTCTCTTCTCTGATGTGTTTACTGGTGTGAGGGCGGGGCAACCTGTCACTCACATGAGATTGGCCAATAGCAAACCCCATGGGCAAAATCAAGTCCCGCCCTACAGTTTTTCTTGTCCGAGAAGCTGTTTCAATCAGATATACGTCACAATAGGGAAGAAAAGACTATCACAACTTCTGTTTCATGCCAATTTTAAAGACATTGTATACTCTCTGAGAAGTTACTTCTTATGACTAAGTACTACGCGACCATTAAAAAAGTATGTTCTATACAGTATGAATGAGATCTGGATGTATTGCATTCTTCATGTTGTCATTGTTATGTGACCTCACAGCATCTGTTGTGTCACTTCACTGCCATTCAAATCACATACTTCCCAACTATATGTGAAAAAAGAAGTATAGGTCTGAATTCACAGTGTTCATAAAACATAGCCGAAAAGATTGACCTACTGCTTTTGGCAAGATTATGAAATGCACATCTGATGGACACTTTACTATCCCATGAGGATATTGGAGATGATTTGTGAATGACAGTTAAGTGACACAACTGATGCTGGTAGATCACATGACAGTTGTAGTACGTTCGGTCCAGATCTCATACTACACACAATCATAGTATAAACACACTTTTTTTTTAAATGGTCACATTTAGTTATATTAAATAAGCACTCAGAGAGTCTGCAATTTCACACTTAACCTCAGTCAATGACTCAACGACGCCACTTATGGCCACCAGCTCGACAGTGTGTCTGGAACATGCAAACACAGGCAGCAGTGAAACAAACTGTTCCAGCGCTGGGACTCAAATGAGCACTTGTGGAAAGCCTAACCACATTCAAGGACAGAACTGTTGAATAATTTATATGGTGTTGTTGAATACTTGATTCTGACTGATTGACCAACAGGTTAAAAAAGGACTGATTAAGTAAGGGATGATGGAAATGAGGCCAGTTGGGTTAAATTAATTCTGACAGGGTGATTGGGACCTCAAGGTTTTTTAAACATTTTAATGTGTTTATTTATTTTTCCCTTTTAATGGTTTTTCCCAATGTTGTTTCTTTATGGTCTCTGACTATATTAGACTGTGTCTAAAAATATTCACTCACTCACATATTCACTCACGAATTCACGTTTCGTTTCACGAATTCGCTCACTCACTCTCTCTCTCACTCACTCGCTCACTCACTCTCTCTCTCACTCACTCGCTCACTCACTCACTCGCTCACTCACTCACTCACTCACTCACTCACACACTCACTCACTCACTCACTCACTCACTCACTCACTCACTCACTCACTCACTCACTCACTCACTCACTCACTCACTCACTCACACACTCACTCACTCACTCACTCACTCACTCACTCACTCACTCACTCACTCACTCACACACACACACACACTCACTCACTCACTCACTCACTCACACACACACTCACTCACTCACTCACACACTCACACACTCACTCACTCACTCACTTACTCACACACTCACTCACTCACTTACACACTCACTCACTCACACACTCACTCACTCACACACACTCACTCACTCACTCACTCACTCACTCACTCACTCACTCACTCACTCACACACTCACTCAAACACACACTCACTCACTCACTAACTCACTCAGTCACTCACTCAGTCACTCAGTCACTCACACACTCAATCACTCACTCACTCACTCACACACTCTCACTCACACACTCACTCACTCACTCACTCACTCACTCACTCACTCACTCACTCACACACACACACACTCACTCACTCACACACTCACTCACTCACTCACTCACTCACACACTCACTCACTCACTCACTCACTCACTCACTCACTCACTCACTCACTCACTCACTCACACACTCACTCACTCACTCACTCACTCACACACACTCACACACACTCACTCACTCACTCACTCACACACTTACTCAAACACACACTCACTCACTCACTAACTCACTCAGTCACTCACTCAGTCACTCAGTCACTCACACACTCAATCACTCACTCACACACTCACTCACTCACTCACTCACTTACTCACTCACTCACTCACTCACTCACTCACTCACTCACTCACTCACTCACTCACTCACTTACTCACACACTCACTCACTCACTCACTCACTCACTCACACACTCACTCACTCACTCACTCACTCACTTAAGAGTGATGTATTGAATACAGAGCCAAAGTACCTTTATGAGCATAATATCTGCATTATTGGTGCTCCTGTTGTACAGAGGGTGCGGGATGAGCGACAGAGGCTTGGAGTACTGCTCTGTCCCCTCATAAACACCCAGAGTATAGTCTCCAGCCACCAGCATCATCCGATCCATCCTTAAAGACAAGCACAAATACAGTCGCCAGCCTCTGAATGATAATCTAACACCACCGCATAACTACAAAACAATGTAAATACTGTATAGAGCGAGCTTTCCAGATACAGACATATGCTTGGTATCTGATTTCTTGATAGTCTTTGTAGAGGACATGAGTTGAATGACAGTGTTTGTCCCTGTTAGCAGGCTCAGCCATGCCAAGCGGCAGATAAGCCAGCATTCATTAAGTACCACACGGTGATGACGGGTCAAGGTTACCGCATGTCCTGTCTGCTTTCGACTCACACACGGACTTGGCCATCAGCTCTGCTGCTACACACCCTGTAAGTCTCATGAACGCTGTTCAGGCAGAGAATCTGTTTAAAGAAAGGGTGAAAAATCACGCACCCGATATTGCAATGGGCAGCTGTAAGCACCCAGTACTTATGGACCAGAGATCCGCCACAGAAGTGCTGCCCTTTCGAGCTCTGTAACGACACTATGTATTTGATTGAATTTGGCGAGGGGGTATATCCGCCAACAATGCGCCCCTGAACAAAGTCCAGACCTGGAAAACAATACAACAAATATTTCAAATAGCTCAGAACTCAAGGTGACAGTGGAAG
The DNA here is from genome assembly GCF_949152265.1 of Phoxinus phoxinus. NCBI lineage: Eukaryota > Metazoa > Chordata > Actinopteri > Cypriniformes > Leuciscidae > Phoxinus > Phoxinus phoxinus. Next base: position 4,801,301 of record NC_136897.1, read on the forward strand.
GGCAATGAAATAAAACTCTAATCTCATTTACATTGAGTTCAAATTGACAGCTGACAAAATCAAGCTTGACACCCTGAGTATCCCTGTTAAATAAAGGTCAAGTTTCTTTCCAGGAAAGGATATAAAGCTTGATATTCTATAAAGTCGAAAATAATATACAGCCTGATATTCTATTGATTATTGTCGTCTAATGTTGGTTTATGATAGCCTATCTGATTGATACAGTCAATATTTGATAACGTGCATGATCAATGCATAGCAAATGGGTAATTTCATTGAAAAATAATGTTATACCGTTTTCAAAAAAAGGTTAAATGTGATGACTCTAATGATGTCATGTGGTGTAACTATTAAGTGCAAACTATTTTCTTAAACACGTGAGTGGATAATAATGTAATAATTTAGAGACGTATTTAAATGTCTCTTAAAATATAAGATGTTTGACCTTTATATTTAAAAAGGTAAAATTATCTGATATTTTAAGATACTTATTGACCTTGCCACTCAGTCCTAAATTAGTTTTTTGAAAGAAGTCTCTTATGATCACCAAGGCTGCATTTATTTGATCAAAAATATAGTAAAAACTGTCATATTGTGAAAATATTTTCTATTTTTATACATTTTAAAATGTAATTTATTCCTTTGATGCACAGCTGAATTTTCAGCATCATTACTCCAGTCTTCAGTGATCCTCCACTATTACAAAAGTATGTAAAACAATTTTTAGTATAAATATATAAAAAAGATGATTCCAAACGACTTTTTTTTCTTTCAAAAATGACATGATATAGTGAGGCCCTTTTTCTTGTGATATTAGGACAGTTCTATAATCCTGGCATTTTTTTTACTCAATGCCCCTGTATCAAACTTAATCTATACTTAATCTTAATCTTATTTTACTGAAATTTAATTCAGAAAGCGTATTAACATGCTTATCATATCAAAGTATTCGATTCTAAACAAACACTAACATCATGTTATTGACCCAAATACTGAGTAAAAGTTAGGCTTAAATACTGGAAAAATCATTTTATTGCCTTCTTAGAAAGCTAAATCTGCAGGCAAAAAGCAGAAGGTCAGCTCCTGATAGTGTTCAGTACTTACAGTTGGCTGGGACGAATTTCAACAGCACCAGAAAGAGCAGCATGGCCATGGATAATGTGAACACGTGAAGCAGTACTGACTGCCGGCTACACTATATCTACCAAACCCCTCCACATAGGGCGAGGAAATCACATCAACACTGTTGCTCAGGTTTCTCAAGTTCTGATTTCAGTTTTCATGGGGAACTATGAATCAAACATTGTTTGATTCAAGGAAACAAGTTGGGCTTTCAGCAGCGATGCCCTCTCTGACCTTCTCATAACACATAACCCCCCCACTACCACCACCACCACCCACCCGCCCATCAAGAAGGCGACTTTTCACTTTATGAACAAACATAATTTACAGAGGAGGGTGGGAGGGGGCTTAGGTGGGGTATGCAGAGCTTGGCACAAAGGATGACCACAGGAACCAGGGCAGAGAAGATAACAGGAGGAGCCAGGGATGAGATGACGGCGAGAGAAGCCAGGGAAGAGTCCACGGTAGGAGGAGCCAGGGCAGAATTCCAAGTTGAAATCCCAGGACGAATGTCCAAGGTGGAGTCGAGGGAGGGAGGAGCCATGGTGGAGACTTGGCAGGCCGGACCAGGGGGGAGACCGACTGAGACGAGGCCGATGGAGACGGAGACACTGATGGATGGGGGATGGCGACTGATGGAGATACACGATGAGCCGACAAGACCGGGTGACACGGAAGGAACAGGAGACAGAAGGCAGAGCCATGGGGACGGACAGCCGAGGTGAAGCCAGTGTGCTGGAGGACTGAGGTAAAGCCGAAGGGAAGGAGGAGCCCGACGGAGACAAAGGGGAGGAGGGACGAGTCAACGATGAAGGCCCTTAAGTCCTTGGTGATGGCAGAGCGATGACTGACCAAAGCGGAGCCATAGGAACAATTGTTACCGGTAGAGCCGAGGGGGCGAGGAGTCATGGTGAAGTCGACAGGTTGATGGGCCGAGATTGAGTGACAGGCTTGGAGGTTCTTGGGGGAGCAAACGGGTCAATAGTCCAGGGTCGAGTTGGAGAACTATCAGACCGAGGCGGATCCACAAAGCACAGAACAGGCATCATAGGAGGAGACGAAGGGATGAAGAGAGGCATTGAGGACAGGGGGTTAATAAAAGACCTTACTGGCCGAGACAGGACAGACTTCATGGCCTGTCCATCCCATAACCCTAAAGGTGATGATACACAGGGCAACTTTTTGAGCAACTTTGCTGGGCAATCTTGCCGAGCGATTGTTGCTTGGGCACTTTCCCATTAAAAATGGGCAATACATTTCTATCTGGATAATTTAGATCGTTCATTAGCCCTGTGTCTCATCTGGTTGCCCGTTGACGGCAACATTGCTCAAAAAGTTGCCCTGTGTATCATCACCTTAAGCTGATTTGCTTGGTCAACTCGGAACAAGCTGAATTCTCAGGAACGGCTCTCTAGGCCGACTCAGAACAGGCAGAGGCGGTAGGAGTGGGAGGCAAGGTGGGAACATCAAAGACATCAATAACAGTGCTGGGCGATGAAACAGGCATTGTGCTCTCTTCATACTCCTCAACCAATATAAGGGGTCCTGAGTTCAATGCATTTACATCCGCCATGGTCAAAGGGACAGGGCTCCACTCCATCCCGTCGTATTCCACCAATATATCCACAGGCATGGAGACTGCTGTCTCACGCACCTGGTCAGACTTTTTGTCAGGCTCGATCTCCGGGACGATCTTCGGCTCAGGCATTACCTCTGGCGCTGGCATCGTGGTGGGCTCAGGGTCCCTGTCTGCGGTGGGCTCGGGCTTAACATCCCTTGGGCTGGTGGCTGCGGATGCAGCGGGTGCATAACTGCTGCAGATAGTGCACATAACTATATGCAGCAGTTATGGTTTATTCACAAACTTAACATAAAACAAAGGTTCTCAGGATGCTGGGCTTCCAAAAACAAGAACTGAAGAACCAACTAAAAATGCAACGAAAACAGAGCAAAGACTGACAGAAAAGAAGATCAAAACTACAACTTCAAAGGACTTAATTGTTAACTTAAATATCAGTATCATTATATAGTTCAAAGGTGCAATCACATTTATTGTTGTTTTCTGTAATAATCCAGTCATTTCAATAAAAATCCACGCAAACAGGAGTTTTGGATGAGGGCGAAAGATTTATCCATGCAGATTTGGCAAAGGGTTCAAATTGACCTAAAGCTGCGCTTCACACATCGCTATACTATTGACAACATACAACAGACATTTTTTGCCTTCAAAATGTTGCTAATGTGACCAAACCTTAAATGTAAACCTCCATGTCCTCTCTTGCAGCAACTCCATAACATGTTGTCCATCCGATTTTATTTAGGATGCAGTGCACACATTTGCCAACCCTGCGTCCCTCACAAAAGCATTTTGTTTCAGAAATACACACCATGCTTTTGTAACTACCCATCTCAATGGAAAGAGAATAACAATAACATGTTCTGGCTGAACATAATATGAGTTACACACAATAAAAGAGAAAGTAGTACCAATAATAAGAATTTCATATTTGGTATCTCATTTGATTTTTAAACAATGTGAGGAGAGAAATCAACATTTATTTTTCTGATCAAATCCCAAGAGGCACTATCAGAATACATTTTCATTACATCCAAGGAGGGACTTCAGATAAATGGCAAACTCATTCTTCTAGGTGGAGCTTCTCCCTTGAGGATACAGATGTGCATTTATACAGTCGCAGATGCTTTGTTTACCACCACCCTATTGCCATTTTCACCCAATTTTGCCGTCACCTGATATTCTATTCTCTGACAAACCATTTTGTCAAATGAGAGAGTCTATAGATATTTGATTTCCCCTTAGAGAGCAGCACAATGTGTTTGAATCAAAGGCAAGGTCTTAGACACGATAGCATCAAACAAGAGGAGGCGATCATAGATACTGAGCTTTTGGGTCCTGCGTGTTTTCGTTTTTGTTCTTGAGAATAGTTAGTGTACAAATAAGACCATAAAACCTAAGGGACAGATGTGGTTACACTATAAAAGCAAAGATAATATTCACATTGGGTAGTGCGGAAGGAAGTTAGTGGGATTTAGCTGCTCAGGATTGAACTTTCGATGCTCAGGGTAAGTTTTTATGTCCATTTCTGTTTTAGCTAGGAAACGTCTTTCCGTCCAGGAAACGATTGGTATGAATAATAATAAAAAAAAGTTTTTGAAGTCTTTTCTGCATAAGAAATCTCAATTGCTCACCAAGGCTGCAACTTTTTAACTAAACTTTATTTAGTTAAAAATACAGTGAAACCAGTAATAATAATGAAATATTTATCATGAATCATTACTCCAGTCTTCAGTGTCACATGATCCTTCAGAAATCATTCTAATATGATGAATTGCTGCTCAAGAAACATTTATTATTATCAATGTTAAAACAGTAGTAGTGCTGCTTCATATTTTTGTGGAAACCGTTTTGTTTAGGATTATTTGATGATAGGAAAGTTAAAAAGAACAGCATTTATTTGAAATAGGAATCTTTTGTAACATTATAAATGTCTTTACTATCGCTTTTGATCAATTAAATGCATCTTTGCATAATAAAAGAAGTGTGCATCACACATGATGTCACATTAACGGTTCTAGACATTTTAAAATGATGATTGATTGATGACAATGTTTACTCTAAATTAATTATCAAAAAAGTTTAGTTAAACCAGCTAAACCACATGGGCCAGGCTGAGGGACCAGCTAAACCAGTTGAAACCAGCTGAACTAAACCTTTTACTTGTAACTTTTTTTTTTCTCCAGCAGGGTAACCTGTTGTCTGACATATGCTTTGACAGTAATTCAATATTTGATGTATTATGTAAAACGTGATGCTGTTTTCCCATACAACAGCTGCATTGTGCTCCATTGTTTTCCGACCTCTAAACACCCTCTGTTTTAGACCCCTCAAACATGAAGAAATGCCTTGAATACCCCTTGCTCCTCATCACCTTGATGCTTCACGGTAATGCACTGCATTTCCTGAGCAACTCACAGCGGTCTCATCTAATGCATGTGTAACAGGATGTTTCTTTCTGTGCATACATTATTGAAAGACGTTGGTGAGCACAGGCCGCTGGCATTTAGTGTTTATCCAGCACACGAGGTCTCACTTTATCATTATTCTCCTCATTCACAGGCTCACTGCAGCAAAGAATCATTGGAGGACAGGAGGTTGAGCCCTATTCCATAAAGTACCAGGCCTCTGTCCAGTACAACAACTATCATTACTGCGGAGGAACACTCATACACCCGCAGTGGGTGGTTACTGCTGCCCACTGCTGGAGACCGTGAGTATTTCAATCACAATTCACCTTGACAAGGAACTAAACACACTACAGTACATATACAACTCATCACACTGACTTTACTGATGTAATATTGTTGGGTTCTGCTGTCTGATCTGTTCGCAGGAGCTATTTAATCAAAGTGGTTTTGAGTGAACATGACCTCTCCAAAAAAGAGGGCTTTGAGCAGATGTTCAATGTGTCCAGAGTTCTGGTGTATTACATGTACAATTACAGGACATTTGATAGTGACATTATGCTCTTGAAAGTAAGTTCATTAAGCATGAAATAAAAATATATATAGCATTTGTGTTAATAAGTCTGTTTGTTTATCCTATTCATTGGTTTGGGTTGTTATATATGGGTTGATATATACAGTTGTAATTGAAATTATTTAACCCCCATTGCAAATCAGGTTTATTGGCAAAATGAACAGACTTGCAGCTGTTTGCAATGAACAAATCAAACAAAAGTAATTGAAATAGCTCAACACAACAAATGTTTTAAGTGGTTTCCCCAAATTCAACTGAAAACTTTTAATGACTTCTGCAGTCTCAAAATTATTCATCCCCTTCATGGGAAGTATCTTTAGTACTTAGTAGTACACCTTTTGCTGTCATTACCTGCTGCAAACGAGATGTATTACCAGACACCAGCTTCTGGCAGCATTTCTGAGGAATCTTCATGAGCAATGGCCTCCAGTTCAGTAATATTGGTTTGTGTGCTGCATCTGCCTTCAAATCCAACCAGATTTTCTATGGGGTTCAAGTCAGGTGACTGTGATGGCCACTGTAGAATCTTCCAGGATTTCTTCTGCAACCAAGCCTTGGTGGAATTTTAGGTATTCTTGGGATCATTGTCCTGTTGGAAGGTCCAATGACGACCAAGCTTCAGCTTCTTCACTGATGTAATGACGTTTTCTCCTAGGATTTCCTGATACTTCAATGAATCCATGTTGCTTTCCACACGCTGCAGGTTTCCAGTGCCAGAGGATGCAAAGCAGCCGCAGAGCATCACGAGCCACCTCCATGCTTAACTGTAGACAGTGTTCATTTCAGCTTCATTCTTCTTCTTCCAGACATACCGCTGATCCACACGACCGAAATTTCCAGTTTTGTTTCATCACTTCACAGAACAGAACCCAAAACTTCTGTGGCTTATTTATATGATTTTGAGCACTTTTCTTGTTCTTTTGGGTCAGTAGGTGTACGTCTTGGAGAGCTGGCATGCGTTTAGTACGAGTCTTTCTGTGCAAGCTGAAACCTCAGTGCCTGTTGCCATCAAGTCTTGCTGCAGGTCTTTTGCAGTCACTCAAGGGTTTTTCTGAACCTGCCTTCTCAGAAATCTGGTTGCAGCCATTGATAGCTTCATTTTTCTTTCCCGTCCTACAGTTCCTTTAACTTTGAACTTACAAACTATGCTTCCAACATTGTTGATATCTTCTCTTATCTCCCTTTTGGACCATTCTTTTGACTTTGTCACATTTGACTGCATGTTAGAAATTTGACTCTCAACAAACCTAACCAGTTCAGATATTTAATGTGTTCTAGCTTAAGCACACCTGGTTCAACTAATGAAGCCCTTGATTAGTTGCATCAGGTGTGCTTGAGACAGCGCCTGTTTTGCAGATTTGTGCTGTTGTGAGGGATTCTATTCAGGGGGTTGAATAATTTTGAGACTGTTGAAGTCATTTTTAGTTGAATTTTGGGAAACCACTTGAAACATTTGTTGTGTTGAGCTATTTCAAGGACTTTTGTTTGATTTGTTCATTGCAAACAGCTGAAATTCTGTCCTTTTTTGCCAATAAACCTGATTTGCAATGGGGGTTGAATAATTTCGATTACATATATATATAATATATAATATAATATATATATATATATATATATTAACCTGGCTAAAAAAGAAGGATTGTTTGGATTTAAATTGGCAAATGCATAAGAGTCTATGATTGGATCATTATTGCAGTGATTATTATTCTAGCATGTTATATGTTTGGCAACAGTCTCATCCTAATTGATGGAGTGTGTAGCATTTAATTTCTTAAACAACCATGTAGCAAAAACCATCATAACCATATTCCAGGATGACAATGTCAAGATTCGTCAGGCTCAGACAAAAGACAAGATCTTGACAAAAAATTGATGCATCTCTAATGTCATTTATTCCTGTGATCAAAGCTTAATTATCATTACTCGTCTTCAGTGTCACATGATCCTTCAGAAAAAATAAATAAAAATAATATGTTGCTCAAGAAACATTCCTTATCATCATCGTTGAAAGCAGTTATATATTTAAAGGTGTTAAATATACAATTTGTAATATTTTAAATTGAATTAATTTTTGGACCTGTGCAACAGCTGGAGAAGCCCGCAGAGCTCAATGCCAACGTCCAGCCAGCCGTGATGCCAACCTCACTCGCTCCTATACCAGGGGGCACAATATGCACGGTCAGCGGCTGGGGTGTCACTCAGGTCTACAGTTATTACCTGTCCCCCGTCCTGCGTTCTGTGGACGTCCAGATCATCCCTCAGTGTCAATACTACTACTACTACAGAATCACAGACAACATGGTGTGCGCCGGCTCCCCGCTGGGCGGCAAAGACTCCTGTCAGGTGAATCCGAGCAGTAGGGGTTTTAGTAGGACAATGTGCATAACAAATACATTTTTGCTAAAACAAACAGCATGGTATAATGCATAACACTGTGTGATCTGTGGTGACATCGTGCTGTGTTTGGCTGCAGGGCGACTCTGGCGGGCCTCTCATCTGTAATGGGTATTTTGAGGGGATCGTGTCCTGGGGCATCAGCTGTGCCAACCCTTATTTCCCAGGAGTCTACACCAAAGTCCGCAACTACGTCTCCTGGATGAAATGGATAATCGAAAATGACAACAGCTAGAATGTTATTTTTCCAAAGGTTGTTGAACTGCCACACCATCAAAATGACTCGGTATACTGAGTATGCTGGTCAATGTCTATTAGATAAGATGAATACCATCATTAAAAGTTGTTTTATTCTTTTACGTTTTCAAACGAGGAGTTAAAATGTATGAATGAAAAACAAACAACAGGTTTTGGATACCAGATAATTTCATTTGTGGTTAAATTCATGATTGTATTGGCACAAAATCAAATTCCAACAAACTTAAATGGTCATCTTGATTTAAACTCTTTTTATTCTATTTTTAATTTTATTTCAAGGCAGGAGACCATAAACTAAATAAATTGAGTATTTTCCCAGCTTACTATCCCTGTTGGCCTATTTATCTCCAGCTTTTCATCGTAATTCCATTGGGAATGTCTGTGTATTATTGCGCAGTGACCTTTATACCTCATCCTCACTGTTTTGGTGTGGCTAAGGAAAAGGTCGCTGTCACTGTGACTGGAAATTGCATAACCTTTCAGCATGACAGCATCACACACATCAAACACAGAACATCAGGGAGGTGGGAAATCTGGGAAAAGGCGATTGGATGTCAGATCTGGAAAAACAAATTCACGGTCAAGTCTGTGGAGCCACAGAGAGACTCTACACACACAGCATAGCAACATGGGAGACCAAAAGATGAGACATGAGCTTGTTAATGGGTTGAATGGGAACTTGTTGGGGATAAAAGAGTTGATTCGGAAGTCCCTAGAGGCCACGAAGTTTGCCTACTGCCCCTACAGCAAGTTCAGAGTCGGGGCGGCACTCCTGACACACGACGGGACGGTTTTCACAGGTGAGGGAATGCCTGAAATGTAAAAGTCATGAAGTTGTACAAATATCAGACCATTTCAGCAGGGCTGGTTGCGTATTTTTTTAATGTTTTTTACCATTACATGCCAACAGAAGGATGGCTTTTGGCAGGTAACACTGACACGTGAATTACACTTAATACACACGTTTGGATAATTAAGTCAATATTACCCAGCTCTCGAATTTGATTGGTCCATGCAACATTCAGCATTCAGATCATTTCTAGATTTTGCTGTCTTGCACCTCAGGTATTGATTGTAGTAAAGAATAGCTCAAAATTATACAAGGACACTATTATAACACTATTACCAATGGTGCAGTGTTCGCCTTGTGGCTAGAATGATTGTTATAGTGGAATTTTTTTTCTTGGTGGAGGATAATATGCAGGTGAAATTATATATAATGTCATGCATATGTTTTCAGATGGTTTTTTAGGCAGTAAAGGGACACAAATATTGGAAAAAAGTAGATGGGGAGAATTTTTATGCTTTTAAAGACTTTGTGTTAATTCACTCTCAAAAACTTTGCTTTACCCCGGGAAACTTTTCACTCGCTTACTAAACTTTTTGGAAATAATATGAGGTGAGCAACAGGTTTTGTGTGAAAATAAAGCATAAAAGTGGTTCATTTTGTTAAAAAAAATCGTATAAATGTATGAGGCAGGGCTTTACACCACACACAAAAGGCACAAAGTATGGATACAAATACTTTAGCTAAAATAATATGTTTTTAATAATGTCTAAGTTGATTCTTATTCAAAACAATCACTTTAGCAAAGTTCGTACTATTTTCTGTTTATTTTGATAAAATCATAAATTTTTGTTACTGTCATGGAAATGTCAACAACAAAATATATTTTTAAAATTATTTAAAAAAGTAAAGATTCTGAAAGCATTGAATGAGATCCCATAATAATTGAATATAGATTTACAGTAGTAGTACTAACATTTTTTATTTTATTCAATGCGATGATTAATATATTTTTGAATATGATGGGTTCATAATAAATATGGTGACTATCTCTACGGTGGACACGCAACTTAACACATGATATTTATCATCTGAATCTAAAGAATGGAAAAATATAAACAAATGGAAATGTCAGCCAGCTATTAATTATCATGTTAATTATTGTGCCTTTTCCCCCAAATACCATACTTTTGCATATTCTTCCATTATTGAAAACTGTTGCTTTAATTAGCTTGAACAAAACTGAAAATCATTAACAAGACCTTTGTCTGAAAATATATTCAATAATTTTAGCGATTCTCATTTGCTACTTAAATTTACAACATTTAAAAAAATAATAATAATGAAATATTACATCAGATTAGCACAGAATCAACGAGTGCATCTTAAAAAGCAAATGTTTTGTGGAAAGTGCAACGACAAGTTTTTTGTGCCATCTAGTGGTTTAGAGGAAAAATCAAATCAAATCAAATGCGCCTTTGACCTCGGTGCACCTTTAGCCCCACTGTAACCTAATTTCAAATTCAGAGCATACTTATTTAGCATACATGTCCCTGACGTTGAATGCTATCGCTAACTAATGATCCGATTAAGTGTTACAGATGATCACTGCTCTCTCAGTTCAACTGTCACAGCCTTGATCTGCTGGGAAACAGCACTTAATGTTATTCAGTGAGCATGTGTTAGTCACTGCAGTAAGGACAGTTTTGTCGTCACAGAAAGTAAATAAAAACCTTGGCCCCTGACAGGCCCCCCTTTGACCAGCCAATAGAAATAAAACTGTACAAAACACGAGTTCGAGATGTACCCCATTTGTGTTTACAGTGTGATGTAACATATTTGGACACTGCCCAGTTTTACAGACGAGGTTTAGGCCTATAGTCCAAGACTAAAATGCATGTTTGCGCTGTTTTAACTGAAAGCAACTTGCTCCGACACATCTTAAAAGTTTTTTTTTTAAGGCACATTTTAAAAAACTACTTAAAGGAATAGTTCACTTAAGAATTGAAAATGACGTCATAATTTTCTCACCCTCAAGTTGTTTCAAACATGAATGAATTTATTTCTTCTGCTGAACACACAGAAAGATATTTTGACTAATGTAAGAAAAAAACCCTATAAAAGTCAATGGTGTACATCAATCAAAATATCTTCCTTTGTGCTCAGCAGAAGACAGAATTTCATACAGGTTTGAAACAACTTGAGCGCGAGTAAATGATTTTTCATTTTTAAGTGAACTATTTCTTTAAATCCCCAAATTGAACTAAAGTCTAATCCTGGCTTAATCCAAGCCCTGTCTGTGAAACCAGGCCTTTGAAACCTACAATTTTACACAGGAGCCACTGTATGTTAATAAAAACTGAAGTGAATTATGATATTTTCATTGTTGCTCGACATCAGGATGTAATGTGGAAAACGCATGCTCCAACTTGGGAATCTGTGCTGAGAGAACTGCCATCTCAAAAGCTGTATCTGAGGGCTACAGGGATTTCAAAGCCATTGCTATCGCGAGGTAAACTTCTACTGTATTCAACAGGCCCTCTAGTGGCTATATACAAGTGCTATAACATCTGTAACCATTTTAACTAGCTCCATATTTGGAAGATGACTCGGTTCCACTTTATTTTGATAGTCCACTTTAGACATTCTACTAACTACAATTAACTTTTCAACTACATGTCAACTAACTCTCATTAGAGTATTAGTAGACTGGTAGGTTATGGTTAGGTGTTAGGGTTCGGAGAATAAGTTGACTTGTAGTTGCCATATTACTTATAGTCAGTAGAATGTATGTTAGGGGACCAACAAAATAAAGTGTTAGCAAATATTAAGCAGAGAGTCTAGTAATAATCTAATGACAGTTATGTAGTTGAAAAGTTACTTAGTAGAATGTCTAAGGTGGACTATCGAAATAAAGTGTAACCGATGACTCTCTTAGTATAACACAGCATCAGTGTAAGTGTCTTCTGCTCTTTCAGTGATTTGTGTGAGCACTTCATTTCCCCCTGTGGAGGCTGCAGGCAGTTCATGAGGGAGGCAAGTGTCATTCACCACAGTATTTCACATCAGTTAAACAAGCAGCATACTCAGGCTTCATTAAACATGTTATTTTTGTTTACACCTACAGTTCGGCGCTAACTGGGATGTGTATTTGACCAAACCTGATGGTTCCTTTGTGGAGATGACCGTTGAGGAACTGCTGCCGGCGTCTTTCGGTCCAGATGACTTAAGAATGAAGAAAGTGAATATTCGGAATGAGTTTTGAAGAGCCAAGAAAGTCTTTGTACCTCAGAGTTTTACTGTGTAGTTAGAAAGAGGATTAATGGTGTTTAATAACGTGTTAGGGAATGTTGAATGTATATACTTAAAAGTTTCAGATTATTATTATTTTTCAATAAATGCAGTCAATACAGTTACAAATATGAGTCTAAACATGTCGCTACAGTACAAACTTTATTATTATTTTTAAACAATGCACATAATATGCAAATCAACCACAAAAAAGTGCAACTTAAAGTCATTTTCTTTAAAAAAAAAAGCCAACTGATGATCTAGAGACATTTTTAACCTGATTCAACTGGTTATGTTAATTCAGATGCAGTTAGAACCTCTATTTAAATATTATTAAGTTTATGAATTAAAGAATCCTAAGCAAGTCATCAAAGTGCAAATGACATTTTAAAAAAAGTATGGAGTTTGAGGAAAGGCAGCACATGCACAAATGGCAGTAAAACCGAAGTATATTCTCAAGTTTTCAAAACGTAACATAGTGACCTTTTCATGCACCACAGTTTAGTAAATTTGTAGTTAAGAGATTTTGCATAAGGAGAATGGGTTGACTAAACCATTCCCACACACACACATTTTTTTCTTATTTCTATAATCCAAATAGTGACTGGAAAAAAGGCAGAAAGGTTACCTTACTACGAACTGCTTCTGAAGCCAGGGCCATTGAATTCACCGGGTCCTGGACAAAATCATAAGCGTGGGCCGTAGCCGCCATATACCCAGCTGTGTAAAGACACATTTAGCCCTGTTGGAAGCTACACAGAGTGGCTTTATCTGGATATTGGCATCTTTACAGTAATGAAACAATCATACTAACAAAAAGACTTTGCAGATGGAAAGGCGTTTCGCCCCTAAAGCAGCAGACGAGCACATGGTGCTCTAAATTAAGAAAACCTCTACTCATAACCAGTGCGTTTTACAGAATAACTTAATATCACATAATAACCAAGTCATTTGGATAGAAAAGATGTTGAAAGCTAGATTTCAACATCTTTCACGTCACTACAGCATGCCTCCTGCGATAGGTCTGAGGACAAACGGGAGTCTTATTTCTGTGGCGTTATGGTGTCCAGACCGGGCCAGGCCGGAACATAGTGTCTTGGTAGAGTTCCCTCCATGAGCCTCTCCATCCACAGACCCAGTCGGTCCAGTTTGTGGTGGATCTCCAGAGTGGTGGCCTTCTGTCGGGAACTTGACCGGGACCTCGAGGGTTTGCTTGGCCCGGCTGTGGACGCATCCTCGTCGGACCACCTGCTGCTTTCGGCTTCCTCCCCTGTAAACACAGGTCTGAATAAGCAGAAGTACTTCTTGTGGCCGTTGAGTGCCAGGACGTGGCCAGTGTAGTCTGATTTGTTGGAGGTGGTGTCCTCCTCCTCTTCCTCTTCGTCCAAGCAGTCTGACGGCCTGGCATCAGGAGCCGACTCCATGAGTGAATCCATCCACTGGCTGTGCTTGTCCACGTTTAAAAACGAGTAGTGAAGAGTCTGAGACCTGCAAGAGGAAGTAGGGATAGCTTTTTCTGGATTTGTTTGTTACAAAAATTACGTTTAGAGCAGGGGTGTTTAGTGCAGCTACTGGAGATCTACTTTCTTTCAGCATTTAATTGCATGTAATGCTACTTTCCAGACTCGGAAATAGGAATCGTCCAACTTTTTAAATGACCACTGGAACACTACTTATTAAGTTTGGACATCATATCCAAATGACATTCCATTGGTTGTTCCAAGTGGATGTTGAGGTTGAGCTGTCTGAAATGCAGCATGTCTGGAAATTTGAATTTTTATTTGAAAATGATCACTGGAATGACACTTAACGTCGGAGGATCCAACTTGTAAAGTGAGAAGTGTCATATGACATATCTAAAGGACATTTCATAGGTTGTTCCAAGTGGAGGTCGGAGAATCCTGGATTGAGTTGTTCGGATCGCAGCATGACTGGAATATTTTTAAATGTCAGAAGTATTGTTGTTGACTTCAGTACTACGTCGGTACTGAAATTAAAAAATGTGATGACACCAGCATTTCCCTCTAGCATTTTGAGAGCAGTTGAGCGAAACACCTCTGGTTGGCCATTGTGTTCACGCGTTCAACATATATGTTTGTGATTGGCTACTATGATCAATGCTTCAAAAACGTTGTCTTTACCGAGCACTTACACAGTTACACACGGGAGCTTTTAAAAGCAGGCGACTATCAGCGGATCCCTAACTTATCCACTGATGTATCTGTGTAAGCGCTCGGTGAAGACAACGTTTTTAAAAGCGTTGTTTATTGTAGACAATCACAGACATATATGTTGAGCACGTCAACACAATGGCCAATCAGGGACATACATGTTGAGCGGTGAACGCAATGGCCAACCAGAGGAGGACCTGAAAGTCTGCACCAAGGTCTGAACCAAAGTTCATGTTTTGATACATTTTATACATTCGGTAAGTTTTGGTTTGGTTTCACATTTCAATTATGCGAGCGCACTAAATAACTTTACATGACATGCTTGCATCCTGTCGTCATCATCTATGTGGGCGGCATCTTGACATTGATTGGTTTGTAAACTGACGTGCGTCTGACGTCAGTGTGTTGTCAAATCGGCGGTTGACTTTGACAACAATGAATGAACAGACGCATATCGTTGCCACTATACTGTTATTATTACGGCATTACCACCTGCAGCACCAACTACACTCGAGGCTAGTTCAAATTCGTCAAATGAACATCCTCGTTGTGCAAACATTTTATCGTCGCCGGCAGGAAAGGAGGAGAAACTTCCTGTAAATGGTCTTAAAGTCCGAACCATACAGAAAATGCTTTCACACTAGAAACGAACCAAACCTTTGTTCAGTTTGATCGGGACTGAGACTACCTCTTTTCATCAGACCAAATTTCGTCTGTTTGGTCTGGACTGTGGTCCGGGGGAGGTTTCACAACTGTAATTTTGATTCGGATCAAACTGAAAAGTCAGAAAATCCGGACCAAACAAGGTAGGTGTGAAAGGGCCCGAAGAATTCGTTCAACAGCACTCAAAATGCTAGAGGGAAATGCTGGTAACGTCACATTTTTTTCCGCACGAAGTCGGTACTTTTGACAACACTAGTCAGAAGCAGGTAAGTTAAACGTAAAAATTTCTGGTTTTACGGTTGAGGTCTGCAATCCAGCGGGACTATTTCGGGATCCGCTGGACCCGATACAACAGAGTGCGGGACAGGTTTTCAATTTCAAAATGCTGAGTACAGGAGGGAAGACACTGATGTGTGCGTGGGAAACGGGACAAAGTAATGACTCAACCGTAAATTGTAAATATCTACAAAATAAAATAAAAGGTACAGTATGTTGTTTGTGTTATTCGTCTGTTCAGAAGTTTAAGATACTTCAGTGAATGCTGCAAATCCATAATTCTGATGGTGACTGTACTTTGCAAAGAAGTAGAGGAAAGATGCAAAAGTAATGCACCTTTTGATTGGGCTTACGTTGACCAATGGGTCGTTGAATAATGGGTCTAGTTGTGCTTTTTCCAAAATGACCAGAGCTGTATTTCCTAACAGCACTGCAAGGCTAAGTAGATTGTAGAAACCATTGGCACCAGTGTTCACCAAGATCTACTAAGGCTTACAATGCTTTAGGAAAAAACAGCCCTAACTATTTCCACACCTTTAAATCGTACCTTATGCATTCCCACTCATCAAATGGCTCCGAGATCTTTCTAGTGTGAAGCCCTTAATTGAAAAATACAGTCAGCTGTGCAAGAGCAGGGTCAGAATTAATGCTGCGTTCAGATTAGAAATATATTCCTATGTTGTATCTTTGAGTTTTGAACTTTGGCTCAGTTGTCTAAAGCTCGATAGAAGATGACAAATGCTACAATTCGTTTTGCAGATGTGCAACACATCAAGTTGGGAAGTTAGTGTTGAAATGGATCACAACTTAAACTCTGCAAGAAGGTTGATCTCCAGAAACAGGTTTTAGCATTCTCACAAAAACACACACACACACACACAGGCCTCACCCTGAGAATGAATATACTTCTTTGGCAAACTTCCTGAGCAGCACTTGCTTAGAAGCATCAGTGAGGATCAGCACTACGTTGATGTGACCAGGCTTTAACCTGACTAGGTTACTCATGTAGGTGATGTCCGTCAGCTCCGTCACCTCCACAAAATTCTTTTTAGGTGGGCGACTGTAACAGGAAAACCAACTCTTAGCAATTTGTCTAATATAAAGCTAAACACATCTTTGGTCCTGTTTACACCTGGTATTAAGATGCATTTTGGTCGATCGAATGACAAGTGGACGACGCTAAATACAGGTGTAAACGGGATCCAAAACATTTAGAGCTTGTCCACTTTCGACCACTTCCAGAGGTCGTCGAAAACGCATTTGAACGGATTGCTTTCATAGTGTAGCCGCTCATGTGGTCGAATGTGTTCGAAAAGCTAAAAATACAAAAAACATCTAGTCTTTGTCTACTGACCTAATACGTAAACATTATGGAAAGTGCGCTAGCCAGACAGGATTTAAACTTTGTCGGCTGAAGTTTCAAATTTGGTTTGAAGACGAAAAACACACCAAGCACAATGTTCTCTCACCCTTCCTGATTTCTAATACCCTGGAAATCCAGAGTTCTCACGAGAGCACTAGTGGAATTTTGCTCAGCGAGTTACTCTGGTGTCGAGTAATAATGCTCATTAAATATGCCCCTCTATCTGAGCTGCACCAATCACATCGGGTTATCTGATATAGGCGGGCCAGAGGCGAGATGACATTAGTCATTAGTAAACATTGCAAGATGGCTATGGATGACCACCAGTTGTTTGAAACGGCTTTGGGCGCTACAATGAAAGATTTAGACTTGCCTTTTTCTCTAAAAGAGGAACAGAAGACGGCGATCGAATCGAATCGCTTTGCCAACCGGATATGGCAAAAGTATAATCTACCAGTTAGCTCCGCTCAAGTTCGAACCCGAAGACAGACACGAGAGGCGGGAACAGAGTAGACGGGATAAATGTGAAGTTGCAAAAGAAAGAACGCCGTGGATCAGGAGGTGAGGTGATTAACACACTGCAAGCCTGAACTTAAGTTGAACCCAACTTTTCAAATGTAATCAACATTTTCCTAAGTACTAGATGTGTTGGGCTATTTAACATGACATTTTAATTATATTATGCTGAAATTAACGAAATTACTCTATAAAAGATTTGTTCATTTTGCTGAACGAGATTCAAAGATCCGAGTCAGTAAAATGATCCGAACTTCCCACTACTACTCCGCTGGTAGCTAAGCATATGGGGCTTAGTGATGCGTCACCCCGTGCATTGTTGTGATTGGTCGTAGTGTTAGCCAATTGCGTGCAGTGAGATTTTCAAATGCATGCTTGGTGCCGCCCCTCAAGCTGGACGATTTTTATTAATCGACACCAGACCATTAATCTTTCAGATTTAGGTCTGGATTTCCAGGCTAGATTTCTAACACACACTCACAGTGTTCTGCGTGATCTTGCGGCTGTCAGAGCAGAAACGAAAGCTGCTGCTCTCTGTATGTTTTTCTGTCATCGCCAGGTGCATCTCCTAGCTTATTTTGTCCATTACACCCACAGACCCTCCTCTCAAAGAAATCAGGACAGAAGTGGTCGAAAGTGAACAAAAAAGATCTCAAATTATATATTAGCATGCTGTTATGCTATGTTATGTCACTGTGCAATTTTGCCATTAAATTATATAATCTCAAACAAGCAGTCTGACACCTTGAAGTGCTCTCAGGTCCTGGAGAGCTCTCCGCTGTCTTTGGTGAATCAGTGGTCTTTTGTTTGGATGTTTTTTCTTCCCCAGAGTCACTGTTCATCAAAAACAAAACAAAAAACAGGTAAATATAATATACAACTCTCCTTAGAAATGCACTGGGATATAACAAACCAAACCTGGAGTCCTACCTGAAAGCCTGAATGATTACAGTCCCAAACAGGATGAAAAGAGCTGAGAAGATCAGAGACAGTACGGGCATCATCTCACGCCTGGGGGAAGCAGAACTAGATGTAAGCTCTTAGGTTTCTCATTCATACAAAAAATTAATTGTAGGGCTGCAACAACTAATGAAATTCAATAAAAACAAAAAACAATGAGAATAGTAGTAGTGCTGCCCCCTAATAGTTGACCAAACGTTAATGGATGAGAAGAGGCTTGGTCAACCAAATTTGAATTGGTCCACAGGAATTGGTGAAGTCACACAGTCCATGAAGGTCAGATCGTTAACACGGCTGGTCCATGTGGTAATTATGTTGGACAGGAAATCCAAAGTGTGGGATGATTTCGAGAGGGTTAAGAAAGATATGCAAATGTTTGCCTCGATCTCAAACATGGTTTATCATTTGAAACATGTATATAGTAGCCTAACTTTAGCCACTTTACATGGCCTCTCGCTCTACTGTAACCTAGATAAATGTGTGCCATCATTAGGCACATATCCATGCGTTCGTGCGGAAGCTAAATTAGTACTGCGCTTACTGTATGACGTTTAACTTAATGTGCATTTCTCTCATAGGCGATGACACTCCACCCCCACACCCCCGCGACTCCCAGACTGACTGATAAATGTCATTATTAGTTAGTTGGGTCTGTTCTTGTTTGTTGTAACATTTGTATTTAAAAATTTTTTTTTTGCATGAAATGTATAACACAAACGCAGCCGGATCATTTCCATAATGACGAACGCAATCTACCAAGTTCAGCGCAAATTAGCATCTGGTTTAAGACATGCTTTTTGGGGCGTTAAATTAGCGTGCAAATACTAGTAAATTGACGAGAGCAAATTTAAATACTCTTTCCATAGATTTTGCGTCTGAAAGGGAAACTCTTACAAATGCATCCCGGTATGCAATAAGGTCAGCCACAAAAATAACTGTCCACGCCTTTTCAACGCTCATTTTTCACTGCGTGTCTTTAGTAAATCCTGACACCAAAAGTGGGTTTGCGCTGACGCAAGCTGTTAGTAAACCTGGACCCAAGACTGTGGAAATACGTGGCTGGTTCATGACAGGCTTAAGTTTGACTGGAAAAGAGGTAAGAAACTGCATTTTAACAGGACTGTGAATTCTACGGTTGTGCTCACCAGTTAGAGTAGAGAAGATCAAAGTAAAATTGAGCGAGGTAATCATATGCAGTGTTTATCCACTGAATCAGAAACATCTGAAAAAAATAATAATATTAATTGCATTGATTATTTATCTCATTATCATTTCTAGTAATTAGATCTTGTGGTTCAACACAATATTCTAAAATCCTTAAATCTCAGTTGAAATGGCAAAGCCACAAAGACAATTTAATCCCCTCATTACTCTGTATGACTTACAGACGCAAACTCGTTGTTTAGTTCAGGCAGCATGGCATCGTTGGTAAGGTAGGAGGGGTCTCTTTGCAGGAGCTCAAGCAGCTCATGGAGGCGGTGCTTATCATCATCACTCCCGTTCCATCCACCCGTCACGGTCCGATACAACACCCTTCCAGCAGCGCTGCGTCTCTCCAGGACAATCACCTGAAGTCATACGCACAGAAGGTCTAAATTCATATGGCATCATAACAGGCCTATTATGCGGGTACAAGCACATTAATGTCACTGACCTGTGGAGGGGTTGTGTCGTCCTTTTTGAGCAGGGTGTCACAGAGAGGCTGCTGTTTTCTCTGATAGACATAAGCAAACCTGAGGACTTCTTTAGTGTTGGAGGAAGCAAAGTCAAAGAACGCCTCATTCACAGACACAAACTGCTCTCCTTCACCAGTCACGAGAAGAACACAGTACCTGTCAACCAGAAAGACAGGAGATGAAGTTTTCACAGAAACTTAAGTCCATCAACTACAATTAGAGGTCAGATTTCTTACTTCCTGCGGCGGTGGAACTGTTTAACTGGACACAGCTCATCAAAGAGTTTCTGATTCACCAGGCGCGGCACCAGCAGAAAACGATTATTGGACACAAACTCGTCAATTATCTGCTTTTTCATCCCTCTTGCCTACGGGTAAAAACAGAAGAGGACTTGTCCAGCAAAAACAACAACAACTGGTACACAGTCTGTGAGAAAACTTGAAATCGGCTGTTAGCAAATGGGGAGCAGGGCTTCACCTGTATAACATCAGCTGGTTTCTCTGTGTTCTCTTTGAACAGGAGCATGGTGGGAGCGTATGTGTTGATGTTGAAGCTCTGCACAACTTGGGAGGTCTCGGTCAGGCCCATATCCACATAGCCAAACCTCACGTAGTCTTTATAGGCAAACGCGGTGAGCTGTGAACAAGAGTATACTGTATAACAACTTGTGTCAAGAAAATAGGTTCAGAAGACAGACTATTTGAACCGTTAATATAATAAACACTCACCTTATACAAAAGAGGGATATTAGATGCTACATCAAACATGATCACTCTTGGTTTATTCTCCTCACGCCAACTGTTTAAAAACTCGAGGTAGCTGTTATCCGTCACCTTGAACAAAAGAATGGAAAAATAAATAAAAGGAATAGATAGAGGGTAAGGAGAAGAAATAAAAACAGCAAAGGAGGGAAAGGAAAGGGAGAAAAGGGAACAGGAAGTGAAAAAGAAAGGAAAAGAGAAAAGGGAAAGGGAGAGGAAAAGTAGAGAGATAAAAGGAAGGGGAAAGGAAAATTTAAAAGCAGCGGAAAGGGATAAGGAGATATGGAAAAGTGGGAAGGGTAATGAAAAGGGGAAAAAGGAAAGAAACGAAAAGAAAGCAGAAAAAAGACAGGGAAAGGGAAAAGAGATGGAAGAACATCAGTAAAGGAAATGGAAAAGGAACATGAAGGGAAAAAAGAAATGTAAAAGAGAGAAGGGAAAAGGGAAAGGGAGTGGAAAAGGATGAGAATGGGAAATGGAATTGGAAAAGAAAAGGGAAATAGGAATGAATGGGAAAAAGAAAGGAAAAGAAAGGGGACAAAAGGAAAGAAAGGGGACAAAAGGAAAGAGGAAAGAAAGGGAAAAGGAAAGGAAAAGGGGAAGCAACGGAAGAGAAAGGGAAAAGGCAAGAAAAATTAAATGGAAAATGAACGAGATGGAAAAATAAAAAGTATAAAAGAGAAGAAAAGTGGGAGAAAGAAAAAAAGTTGAAAGGGAAAGAGAGGAAAAGGAACATGAATAGAAAAGGAAAAGATAAAATAGAAAGGGAAGGGAGAGGAGAGGAAAAGAAGATAAAGGTGAAAGGAAGTAAAAATTGAATAAAACTTCAATTATTAACTCTTTTTAGTATCATTCATATGAATGTATATATTTATAGTCCATATTTGTAGCAACAAGAGCCAATGCTTGTATTAAGCAGTGGAACCTGACAACCTGAATAATTAAACGTATAGCTCAAAGTCCTACCTTCTCCACAAGCTTCTGGGGCAGAAGGCTTTCCACAAACTGTCTCAAGTGTTCCCTGGCCACAGAGTAGTGGAAGAAAGTGACTTTGCCATTGATTAAACCAAGAATGGAAGGTGTGCGGTGGGCACCAAGATGGTTAGCCAGCTGTCTCTCATATCCAATATCCACCACACCGATGCC
Source organism: Phoxinus phoxinus (assembly GCF_949152265.1). Taxonomy (NCBI): domain Eukaryota; kingdom Metazoa; phylum Chordata; class Actinopteri; order Cypriniformes; family Leuciscidae; genus Phoxinus; species Phoxinus phoxinus. Next base: position 4,823,243 of record NC_136897.1, read on the forward strand.
AATCCCTTCAAATCAACTCAAGCGGTTATATTCAGAGTAAAAGTGATGTTTTTTCACAAAAAACAATAGACTATTGGAGCATTTTACCCAATACTTGTGTGCTATGCATTCTTAAGGCTAATTGCTAACACTGCACCGACAGGCACTGACCAACGACAATAGACACGTTTGTCGGATCAGTGTGTTGTTACTGCTGTCCGTAGGCTTTGGTCGGCCCTTGTGTTCACAGACTGAGCATGTTCAGTGTTTAAAGGAGTAGTTCACTTTAAAATTATTTACTCACCCTCAAGACATCCTAGGTGTATATGACTTTCTTCTCTCAGACGAATACAATCGGAGTTATATTTAAAAAATAAATATCCTGGCTCTTCCAAGCTTGAAAATGGCAGTGAATTGCAACCAACAGTTTTTGAAGCTCAAAAAAGTGAATCCATCCATGGCTCCGGGGGATTAATAAGAGCCCTCTGAAGCAAAGCGATGAGTTTGTGTAAGAAAAATATTAATATTTAAAACTTTATAAGTAAAATAACTAGCTTCCGGCCAAACGAACATACGGATTCGACTCAAGTCCAAGCGCAACTTATTCGAGTAATGCGACGTACTGCTGATATTTACGCTACGCCATGACGCACTACGCTACTTCTGACATCACAAGATGCGTGAGTTGCGCTTTAGGCCCAAGTACACTGCGTATGGCCGCAAGCTAGATTTTTACTTTGTAACATGTTAAAAACATAAATATATTTCTTACACAGACTCATGGCTTTGCTTCAGAAGGCCTTTATTAACCCCCCGGAGCCGTGTGGAGTTCGTTTACGATGGATAAATGCACTTTTTTGAGCTTCAAACTGTTGGTTGCAATTCACTGCCACTATCAAGCTTGGAAGAGCCAGGATATTTTTTAATAAAACTTTGTATTCGTCTGAAAGAAGAATGTCATATACACCTAGGATGGCTTGAGGGTGAGTAAATCATTGGGTCATTTTCATTTTAAAGTGAACTACTCCCCTTTAATGTCTGAAAATGTAAGCCCTGTAATTGTAATCGTTGCTGTTGGTTGGCGTCCATCTGTGCAGTGTGAATTGGCCTTCATGTGTTATATATCACACAACTCTACAGGAATCAACTGTGAGGGTGATGATCCTGAACCTACCCAATGGCTCCAGCTCCAGCACTGTGTCCTTCCATACGGGCTCAATGTGAATGCAGGTGAAGCACCACTCTGATGTGATCTTGATCAGGTAGGGCCTCTTGAAACTATCCGGCAGCACCTCATTCATGTATTGGTTGAAGTGAAGGAGGTGCTTGCTCTCTGTGAAATCTCGACTCGTCCGAGGAAAGTGAAAGAAAGACTCATCGAAGTAGAAGCTGTCCTGAAAGTGTCTGAAGCCTTGTGGCGCTCGTGCAAAGTTTTGATTCTCGTCCATTTGACCAAAGCGGTCATAGTTTGCCCTTCGCTCCTCATTGGAAAGAATCTATGTAAAGTGAATCATATGCATGATTGTTACTGAAAACATATTTCAAATGTTTACATTAATCTTACACCAGTAGCTTAATACTTAAAATTGTGTAATCTCCTGCTTATTTTATGAGTTAAAAGGGACCTCTCAAAAACTACTTTTGGTCATGTTGTAGTTAGTGTACTGCAAGTGAACCCTTAAAAGAAGTCTTCATAATGAGCAGATTTGATTTGGGTGTATATGTAAACATACATTACAGAAAACACTACTGATTTGCCAAATTTATTAAATAAAAATTGCTATAAATCATGCGATTGCGAATTCAGTTCTCTTTCACGTCTTATTGCGCTTGATTGATCAAATAGAAACGCAATTATATCAAAATGGCCATCGTGTGGAGTATTCACGTAAACACAGCTGGTTCTGTCTAAAGTGAAAGCAAACAGTTGGGTGTAAATCAGATGTGTAGCAATATAATCGATATGCGTGTTTGGTCTTAAAGTGACAGCAGCCTAATATTCCTACTTGCTGCTCGGTGACATTAATGTGTTGATCATTAATAAATGTTGATTGTGTGAATCAAACAAAAGAGAAAATAACTGGCTGCTCTTGACTGAATAACTTTTTTTTTTAAACTTTAATAATACATTTATATTTAACTCATACACTGAAGACTATGCAATATTCATTTTTTTACATTTGATTCATATTTTTGTTATATTGTATTTGTCTTATTGTTTCTAATTTGCATTGTGCATCGAATTTTTTATTTTTTCTTATTTTTAATAACATAAACTAGATAAAATAACACAAAATAACTATATCATGATATATATCGTTATCGTGAAATAAAATTTCTCATATTATGAAATAAAATTTCTCATATTGTGAAATAAGAATTTGGTCATATCGCTCACCCCTAATCACAGGAATAAGTTACATTTGAAAATATATTCAAATAAAGACAGTTAGCCTACTTAATTGTTTTTATAATATTCACAATATTACTGTTTTTATCTGTGGTTTTAATCAAATAAAATAAGCCTTAGTGAGCATAAGAGACTTATTATAGAAATATTATAATTTCTTACGGATAGGCATGCATACATGTATATTAGGTAACATGGCAAAAATAATAAAACCCTGAATGGTTTTGTTTTTACTTAATATTATTTCTTACATACACAATGCAACCATCGTACCTCGTAAGATTTAGTGATCTTGATAAACATGTCCTCGGCCCCTGGACTTTTGTTCTTGTCTGGATGCCTATGTATAAAGAAATGTGAACAAATGAAATTAAACAAATGTGTCTATTTTCATTCAGACATCATCATGAGAGAGTTACATAATCATTACACAATTTGTCTTCTTTACAGCACACTAATACGAGTCAAAGAGAAGGATGCTAATCATGGTGGATTAATCACATGAAAAAACCTTATTCACAGCAAGCTTATTCTTATTCAGAGTCTGGGCTTGATCCACAATGATCTCTGAACTGAATACTCACCATTCCCTTGCGAGTCTCTTGTACACTTTCTTGATTTCGGCCTGGCTGGCGTGTCTGGACACTCCAAGAACTTTGTAGGGATCGAACTCGGGCGCAGATGCTAGTGAGTCTCCAAACAGAGCCAGGAGAAGAATGGCCCAAACACAGCCGTTCACAAACACACTCCAGCCTCCCATCTTCTTCTGCTTCATGAACTGACAGGATAAACAAATAGAAGAGACTAGGGCTAGTCATCACACATTATACTCAAAGAAATATTCCTCAGTGAAAGAAGACTATTCTTTATAGTCACACATGTTAAAATATTGGCTAAAAATAAAAGCTACTGAACATTTCAACCGTTATTGCCCAGCTAAAATATAAACTTATTGTAATCCATGTTGTCACACTAGATAACATGCTAAGTTGTCACAATAGAACCTGCCATTGAACAGCCTTTTAGACTAAATGTAAACATTACATTTAAAAATTATGAAACAAAATAAGTCATGAAAGTGTAAAAATGTAAAAGGTAAAAAAAAAAGTCAAATCATTGTTTTGGCCAACACAATGTTTTTCATCAGAAGATAAGAAACATAATACGTCACAATACAATCTCAGTCAGTCGATCAATACACAGTACACGCATATCTTTAATAATTGTAATGCTAGTATTACAATAGGTTTAATTGTTTCTATGGGAACGAGCACATCATAACGATCAATGCGAATCAGCATCAGATCAGCTGCGCGGTGTGATCATATGATCAGTGCAGTTCAAATGCATGAGACAGCGACTATTTACAGCAGACTCAAACACTGTCAGTCTTATAACACAGATATACTGGGAAAAAAAATCATTTCCCCTTTTAATGTATTCAGTGAACAGAAGCGCGAGCTGCACGCCCTACAGAGGAATGACGCTATCACAGCAGTAATGCACACTTCATTAAACACACAAATCCAGAATAATGGTAATACCGAGGCTTGGTCTAATCGTATTTATCCACAGTTTAGCAGCAATCCATATTCTCCTGATGGTAATGGGTGGATCTTTTCCCAAAGCCTTCACCTGCACGGCACTTCCGGTAGTGAAGGATTCTGGATAAACACTTTCTAAGATAAAAGTCCGACTGATTTAATTCCAAATCACATTTTTCCCTGTTGCATTCACAGTACAGAGTACACATCTAATTTCTGACATCCGATCATATATAATAAAGCAATGCATTTTTTATTTAGGAGGTCATTTAATTTTTTTGAGAGGGAGATGGTGAAATGAAGAGATCAAGATGGTTTTATGAGTAGTGATTTTAGTATATGTCCCATACATTTTTAAGAACTACAACAGTACTACAATGTAACGTTATTATTTTACATTTCAATAAATGAGAAGTCAATACCCGTTCAGACACGTGTTACATTTTTTAAGTTTACGTTTTTTTTACTGTTATATTTACTTTCATGAAAGTGATTCAACTTCTTCGACAGATTATGTTTTAAACTATATAGGCATATTAAATGTGTATAATTATAAAAACGACAAGAGTGGATTCACTTTGAGACAAACACCCCCTAGCGTCGAACTTTCTAAATTGCATGTTTGCTGAAATCACGTGACACGTAACGTTCATGACCGAGTCCGAGACTCCTAGTCGACCATCACTACCAGTTTGATAAGTGGCGCTCTCCGAATCACAGGTTCGGCACAAAACATACGAAACGTTTTCGAAGCTTAACAAAGTAGTTTCTTTTAAACTCCTGCTAATAATACATATAGTGAATGAGTTAAGTGACCGGCGTTTTCTGACGCATCAAAGTTTTTTTTTTTTTGTCAGTCATGGTATGGTGGGGATTTTCTCTTTCTGCTGTTCATCGCTATGCCAGAAGATTAAGTGGCCAAAGGAGTCATTGCATCGTTCGCTCAACAACTTTAAGGAGCAAAACACTGCTGGGGAACCCACTGATGTCAAGGAACAGTTCAGTCTGAACTAATTTAGTGTAAGTTAAGTTACTTAACCCTCAGAAAGCCCGCTCGTTTTCAAAATTGGTGGGCGTTGGTTCCCAAGTTTTTTTGAGATTTGTGAAAAAAGACCAGCCATTTCCATTTCACCAAGAGAAGGTAAGTGGCAATATTATTATTTATCTATAAATTAATGATATTTAAAATTCTGACACACAAGGTCTACATTTCCATGTGCCAGTTGTGCTATATAACATTGACTTCAATGTTCAACAAATCCCATCCTCGAGCATTGTAGTTTTAAAAAAAATATGTAACTCTAATGTCATTTATCCTCCCTGGACTCATCATTATTTCAGTGAATTTAGTCACAGTTATAATTCAGCATGTCCTGAAACGAGCACATTCAGGGCTTTTTTAAAGATACCCAATGTTTGGAGGTTTCACCTTGACAACAACTTCTCCTTGGTCTTAAAAAATGACTGACATTAATTTAGTGATCAAATTTAGTACACTTCTGAAAATATGATAATATTTTTCATTTATCATTTAAATTATCATTTAAATCTGACTAATGTTCTAATTGTTTGTCATAAATCAACATCTCGTAAAAATGTTATGTGGTTTCTAATCAAAATATGACTTTCTTTTACAAAACAGGGCATTGATTTCATACATGTCCACTGTACAACAGGACTTGATTTATGTTTATCAGGGATTTTGGGAGACACAAGTCACAGTAAATAGGGGAAAAAATATATATTAATATTCCTAGGAAATATATATATATATATATATATATATTTTTTTTTGTTGTCTTTTTTCATTACATGTTGCCCCACATTGAAAGTGACTTCCCATTTATGGCCATTTTACCCAGATATTGCATAAAGTAAAATGGTATATCAATTCATTCTGTTGTATCTTTCATAACATATTTTGAGAAATATCTTTATACAAAGTTTGGTTAAAAAAAATATTTAAAAATCTGAAACCTTAAAATTGATTGGTGAATGAAAAAAGATCCCATTGGTTTTATACATGTCATTTCATGTCTTTTAAATGATTTTAAGAACTGAGTCCTGGTGTCCACTACATTTCATAAATGAATAAAAAAAAATTTCCCCAATTTTTTTTTTATTTTCCCCATTTGTTTCTAGCAGTCTAAACAATGTAATGACATGAAAAAATACTTTTATTCTGCGTCTCAGGAGATTTTTAATTCATTTTGTCACTTATTACTCGCACAGATTTGAGTTCATGCTAATGGACATGGAACATTTTTGACATTTAACTACTAAAGACTAAGCAACTAAAGACTAGTGTTTAAAATGACTAAACTCATAGTCTGTGTAGTGTTATGACTATCTAATGAGAAGCTGTGGTCAATATAAGCACAGGGAGCCAGTGATCTAACACGCTTGTAAAGCAGATGTGCTTGAGAGAATGATTTGCTCCATTGACGACAGACGGGTCTCTCTAACACGAACATCTGTGCATGAATTTGGCCAAGAAAATGTTTACTGGATGAGATCTGACGTTTCTGGAAAACAGTGATTCGTATAAATCATTCGGACCTAGTTCATTCATAGTGTGTGTCCCCTAGTGTGTGTGTGTGTGTGTTTTTTAATTACAGTTCTCGGTATGTGACTGTCAGGTGTCTTTGTCAGGTATTTAGTTTATTTGTGCTTCTCAAGGGGTATTGTATTTCATGTTGCCATTAAGCGCTGCTTTAGCTTTCAGTTTTAATCTATAGAATCCTACCTAGAAAAATCTGTCAACCAAAGTCAGCATACAAAATGAGCCGAATGTATTATTATTATTATTATTATTATTATTAATAATAAAATAAATTGTTAAGATGTTTGACCTGGGATAGAACCAGCAATACAAAATATGTCACACATTTTACTTGCACCATTGATTTTAGTTGGTAGTGTTAATATTTTAAATTTATTTAGAATATAGAATTTTAATATCAGCCATAACATGAAAATTATAGATATTTTTTTACATTGGTGCATCTCTAAGGATATTAATCCAGTATTTTAAAGGAACACTCCGACTTTTTGGGACTTTAGCCTATTCACCTTATCCCCCAGAGTTAGATAAGTCCACACATACCTTTTTCATCTCCGTGCGTGCTATAAGTCTGTTTGACGCACCCACCGCTAGCCTAGCTTAGCACAAAGACTGGATGTAAATGGTTGAAGCTAGCATACTAATCCAAATAAGTGACAAAATAACGCAAACATTTTCCTATTTACATGTTGTGATTTGTATAGTCACAGAGTGTACAAAAAACAAAGTCACATGAGACACAGACATATTTTAACCGTATAAATACTGGGAACTATATTCTCTGAAGGCGAAGCACTGCTACTTGGGCGGAGTGATAACCGCAGCACCTGAGACCAGTTGGTTTTGTTGACAGAAGAAACAACGGCGCGTCTCATGTGCTGCGGTTATCACTCCGTTATTTTGTCACTTATTTGGATTAGTATGCTAGCTGCAACCATTTACATCCAGTCTTTGTGCTAAGCTAGGCTAGCGGTGGGTGCGTCAAACAGACTTATAGCACGCACGGAGATGAAAAAGGTATGTGTGGACTTATCTAACTCTGGGGGATAAGGTGAATAGGCTAAAGTCCCAAAAAGTCGGAGTGTTCCTTTAATGAAATTACAAAAGTATCCAGAGTAGAGTGTGATTTTAAAGAACTGCTATCGTGCTATTTTAAAGGTTCTTAATTTTGTTTTTGGACTCTCCTACAATAGGTTTACATGCATCCAAGCCAAGGTCAATAAACACTTTAATATTTTCATAGCACATCATTTCAGAAAATTGTTTGTAGGAAGATTCAGTCTCTTTAAACCCCTCCTATCTGAGAGCTTCCTCTGCTCTGATTGGTCAGATGGCCCAGTCTGTTGTGATTGGTCGACGGTTTGTGTCGGAAACAAAGCGCCTATTACATATCTGAAATTCAGCTTCCTCAGCACTTGTTACACAGTGATATGAACAGTATTAATGGTGTCGGTTTTACTGTTAATTCGAGGCTTAGTCCTCATCCTTTTGAAGCGCCTAAAAATGGATTCGCAGCACAGAAAACCGCGTCATCTCGACATGTCGGCAACACGAACCAAACCTTTTCCAGTCTCAGCTGCAACTACATAGTTTCTACATAGGGTCACGTAGACGTTGTTCACGGGCAGCCAATGAAGACTACAGGCTGGCATTTTGCAAATTTGTTATAAACCTACATAGATATAACAGGAAGTGAGACTGTAATTGATGACGACTCGTTTCAGCAGTTAAAAATTTATTGTTTTGTTAAGGAGACAATAACTTTATTTCTCGTGCACTTTGTTATTTGAAACTTTGCAGACCTTTTACATTCACAAACGGCTGTATTACACTTCATTAAAGGTCATATTCAAAAAAGCATAATAGGACACTTTTTAAATGTCAAATGTCACGTGTTTACATTTCAATCTTAATTTATATATATATATATTATATATATATATATATATTTAAATGTATCCGTGATCTCATGCTTATAAGTTCCAACTAGTGTTGTCATGATGCTGGAATTTCTAACTTCGATACAATACAAATTAATGCAAAATATTGTAAATAATGCGAAAGTAAAAATAAAGTGTTTCCCGAATTCTTGTTAAACTCCCAGCACACGCAGAGACTGATTTTGTTGCATTTAAAGCTGAAAACACTGGATCACGAGCTACGTGTGCACTGAACACAGTGCCATGCTTCACACTGAAACATGCTGTATAATTATTTAAACGATAAGTTTCGCTTCATCTGGGGGACTTTTTGCTGACAAATAAATGGGGAGATCTAGGTGCAGGTAACACGAAGAAAGAGAACTTGTTAATTTAGTACTGACATCGAAACAGTAAAGATCTGAAAGTCGGCAAACCTGTTCTTTAAAATACACACACTGTGGTGTTTGTTAACTTGCTGACGGATAGAAGAGAGAGCGAGAATTATTAGTGTATAGAAAATTAGCTAGCTAGTATTCCAAATATTTCATTATTGACATTGTAAAATCAAAGCCTATATTTTGACAACAATATATTTCCAAGTACAAATGATCTGGTCAAATTACATTTAAAGGCTGATGGCCTGATCATTTCTGGCTTTAGAGGCTCATTGTTAGATTGTCTTGAAGAGGCCAGAGACGATATAGTCTGTGTGATCTCCATCAAGCAGTCCGGTGCCGTTATTGTGAACGAACCAACAAGGCACTTGCTCTCCGTTCTTCACATCTTGTCTGAAATCTCTCTGCCAACCCCTGTTGACACAGAATAATGCAGTGTAATGTTAATCGACCCCTCCATGTTCAATGAAAGGGTAAACTGCACAGTGTCTTAAATTCACCTGGTAACTACAAGCTCTTGTCCCTTAACAAACATGATGGCATCTGGTTTCTTTGGATCCTTTCCTGGAAACGGTTCACTCACTCCAAACTCCAGTCCATGGTAGAACTGACCTAGAGAGCCGTGAACACCGTTCAGAGTGAAACCGTCACAGGCTGTGTTGCTTGAGGAATGTTTCGCACATTTAGTAGAAGTTAAGCTAAGCGGACACTGACAGCATTTGTGGAATAATGTTGATTACCACAGAAATTGCCTTTCCTCTTGTCCATCCTTTTTTTGGCTCAATTTATTAATGTTAAAAAATATTCACTGTTTCAACAGCATAGCCGCATAATGTAGAAATATGTAGGCCTACGTTATCATGATTTTGGTGTGAATTTTTATTATTATTAATCTTTTTTGTGCAAAGTCATATCTAATTTTACAGCTTTGTTGCCATGACAATGAAACACCATAATCCCTAAAACGACTGTAAAAATTCTGATTTAAACAACTTTACATATCAAATACAGAAACATGTTTTAACAGAAGAAACAATAAGAGATTTTATAAGCCTACTTTTCTGATTTAAAAAACAAAATGGCCCCTTTCACTTCCATTGTTAGTGCCTCGCCATCTTCCTTCCTTCCTTCCTTCCTTCCTTCCTTCCTTCCTTCCTTCCTTCCTTCCTTCCTTCCTTCCTTCCTTCCTTCCTTCCTTCCTTCCTTCCTTCCTTTCCTTCCTTCCTTCCTTCCTTCCTTTCTTCCTTCCTTCCTTCCTTCCTTCCTTCCTTCCTTCCTTCCTTCCTTCCTTCCTTCCTTCCTTCCTCCCTCCCTCCCTTTCTTTCTTTCCTCCCTCCCTCCCTCCCTCCCTCCCTCCCTCCCTCCCTCCCTCCCTCCCTCCCTTCCTCCCCCCCCTCCCTCCCTCCCTCCCTTCCTTCCTTCCTTCCTTCCTTCCTCCCTTCCTTCCTTCCTTCCTTCCTTCCTTCCTTCCTTCCTTCCTTCCTTCCTTCCTTCCTTCCTTCCTTCCTCCCTCCCTCTCTCCCTCCCTTCCTTCCTTCCTTCCTTCCTTCCTTCCTTTCTTTCCTTCCTTCCTTCCTTCCTTCCTTCCTTCCTCCCTCCCTCCCTTTCTTTCTTTCTTTCTTTCTTTCTTTCTTTCTTTCTTTCCTTTCTATCAACATTACTCCACAAATGCTGTCGATTGAGCTTTACTTGTACAGTACCTGGAAAATTATTTTAAAATGACATATACTGTATATTGTAGTAAGTTATTTAAGTTGTTTACCAAGCAGGCCATGGACATTGCTCGAAAAGAGGTGACTGTCCAGAGTGTAGAACCCGAGGTAGTCTTGATGATACGGGTGATTCTGCCAGACTTTGTGCAGGATAATAAGAAACTTGACTGAGTTCCTCAGGGTCACTGTTAAACTACGATCCTTGATCACCTGCAGATCCATGCTGGAGAAAGAAGGACAAAGTTCTGTGAGGAGGTTTAGTCTTTTTCCAACTCCTTTTGAAGAGTACACATTTTAGTTAGCTCACAATGACATGAATGAAGTGAAAAGATGATGTGTGCTTCTCAAACAGAAGGCTGTGTCCTTCCTAGTCCAGGCTTGTAAAAGTGAGGCTTGTAGGCTCAGCATTAAACGCCGGAATAAGTTGGCCTATTAAGTGCGCAGGGCTACGTCACACATGTTCCTGCCCAAACTGTCATGGCACAAAATACTATTAAAACTTAATTTTGGAAAAATACTTTCATTTAAAGATCTTTATATTAATGCAATACAGTGAATGACAGCCGTCTGTGATTTTGATTAATTTAAACCAAAACAAAAGATACCGTATTTTCCATTGTTCCATTTTTTTTTCATTGTTTGACTGGTCCTGCGACTTGTAGTCAGGTGCGACTTATCAAAATGAATTCATACTGACTGAGATGAACCAAGAGAAAACATGACCGTCTACAGCCGCGAGAGGACGCTCTAGTTGGCGGAGTTGTTCAGAAGCGACACTGAGGAAGAGTTCAATGGATTCAGTGTTGTGGAATGAGATCGCGGGAGCTTGGTGAACTTGCTTACCGGTAACTTGCTTGTTAGACTCGCTGGCTAATGTTAATTTTGCCTATTCAGCCTCCCAGGTATATCTTCTTTATGCTATTGTATTGTGTAGCTGAATAACTGTTAATGTGTTACGTTAACTTACCGGACACCTATTCAGCCTGTTGTTTTGTGTGCTATTGTGTAGTTGATAACTTGCCTTTCCAGATTATATGTATTTTCTTGGTCTTGGATTTTGTGAAATAAATTTCTAAATAAATGCGACTTATAGTCCAGTGCGACTTATATATGTTTTTTTCCTCTTCATGACGCATTTTTTGACTGATGCGACTTATAGTCCGGAAAATACGGTAACATGTATGCCTTCATCTCCAAAAACATTACTGTATTTGTCTTACATTTCATAATGAACCTTGTCTAAGTTCATTATGAAATGTAAGACAAATACAGTGTAATGTATACATGAAGTGCCGAATCGTTTTCCGTGAGTTGGAATTTCTGCAAATGATTGTGGGGGATTTAAGGATGTGGAAATGAGCTGAATGAAGGACGCGAAACGAAGGCTGCCTTCTAAGAACATTTGTATTGGAGACCGACTTTGTCAACTTTGACGGAGCTTGATGACATGGCAGCCGAGATATGCCGCATTACTAGGATGCAGCTTTCCGATTGAGAAGCATCCGAGTTCCTGCATCTTACTTGGGTCCTTTAACCGTGGCAGTATCAGTCCAGAAGAACTTTGCTTGTTTTCCCTCATCAGACACTGAGATCTCTTTTGTGCTCACTGTCAATCTGATACCAAACTTCTCATGAACGATTCCAAAGCGCCCAAAATAGGTGTTTACTTTTTCCCCAGGGATGACCTTCTTATCGCCAATGGTTTGGCCATTTACCAAAATACCTGTGGAGCACCAAAGAAACAAATAAACAAAACAAACATTGTACTTCAGAATAGCTCAGAAGATAACAACAGATATTGTCCTCTTGTAGTGTTGTCACGATACTAGAATTTCTAACTTCGATACGATACCTTGAAAAATATCGATATTCGATACCATTTTCGATACCACAGAGAGAAAAACTGCCACTATATTAAGGGGATATTTTTTTTTATTTAAAGCTAAATATAACAAGTCTAGAACATGACAATGAGGTATATTTTACATTAACAAAAATGTCCTGAGTTCTTGTTAATATGTTTTAATTGGACCAGGGGTAACATTACCCGTTGTATTTGTATAACCTACTGTTATCAAAGATTAAAATATAGCCCACTGTAACAAAAAAGCACTTAACAGTATCAAATTGGAGGATAGAGTGTCAGTAATGTATAATAATAAGATTAAACATAAAATTTTCAGTTAAAGGTATTTCATTATTGAATTCAGAGATGCCATTGTCTAGCTGTTTAGTTTAATTAATAGCTGTGTAATCAAATTGATGATAATCGCTAATGAAGGCAAATTGCAGAATTAAATAATAATTTTCTGAATAAAGTTAAATAGGCACAAGTTAATTTACATTTGACCACAGTTAAAATATTTACTGATTCCTCAGTCAGATTATGTTAACTTTAAGAATTACGGTGAAAAAAACGAGACAATACAGACTCATATCAACAACAATACTAGGCCATCTTGGTTAATGTTCCAGAAAAGTTAAAATGAGAAGAGTTACAGTGTTTCCTTTAGGATTTTTTTTAGCAGTGGGGAAAGGTCTGTCCAAACAACAAACACCCCTGATGCTGAGCGCAGTGTGAAGCGCGTGTCTGCGCTATTCTCTGACATACCCGCTCGCAGTGTGAAGCGCGTGTCTGCGCTATTCTCTGACATGCCCGCTCGCGGTGTGTAGCGCGTGTACACGCTATTCTCCGACTCCGACATGCCCGCTCACGGTGTTCTTTATCAATCAACCAAAGCCGGTCGCGGGGGCGCCGCCCTCGCCATCTTTCCATTCACTTCACTTGCTATTTAACCAGAGCGAATGAGACGAGTGCGTCACGTGTGGTGTTTGTCAACGCGCCTTTGGAGAGAAGTGAAAGTGACCGCTCGGCTAGTATCGATACTTCGGGAAATTAGTATTGGTACCGTTCAGATATTTCAGTATCGATATTTATCGAAATATCGATATTTTTGACAACACTATCCTCTTGTATTCTGTCATTGGTAGTAGCTACTTTGCGGATCTTAAGCCCCTGATTATTGTATAACGTCAGATAATACAGATTTTAATATAAAATTTGTGCACTTTGTTCGCCCTAGCCTAGTGGTGATGGAAAAATAGAAAAGGTTGTTTTTCATTTAAACATGTTAAACACTGTTGACTGTCGTCTGCTTTTTCAGCTTTTCTTGAAATGGCTTATAAGCCAATAAGTGCTCCTTTGCCGCCATCTACTGGCTATAGTGGTAATTTCATGTCTTTTTTATTTTTAAATAAAAGTGTTTGTTTGCCACCAAGTGTTTGCCAACAACTTGTAGTTTTACAAATGGGGACAATCTTTGAAGGATGAACAAAGAATATTTTTTGTCATCACATTAAAGGGATACTTCACCGCTGGAAAGATGAATGTGTATTTAAATTGGGTCATGTATGTAGTAGAAATGTGAAATTATTTTAGAAGTTGGTGCCTTCTAGCCTGAGAAAAGACAGAAAATTTATTTTTGGCTCATGTGGATGAAAGACAATGCACTTGCTTCGCTGTGGACCCAACGAGGCCACGCCTACCGGTTACAGAGGCCAGTATCGAAAGAATTGATACAAATAGGCTACTAGTTGACTCGAAACTGATAAGACGCCGTTGTATCGTAAATTTCCGTGACGAGTCTGCCAGGGCTCTTCCTCCTGACCGTCGGGCGGGTCTCGCTCCTCTGCTGCTCCGGCCGCCTCTGGTTCCTCCATCGTCCACGGCTGTTCCTCGCTGTGTTGCGGCTCGTGCGGTTGGCCACGAGCGTCGGATTCGCGAAAATACTGAAATAAAGATTTTTTTCTAGACTAAAAATACATAAATCTCTCGTCTCAGGGGGACATGATGGGGGGGGAAGCATGGTAATTCGAAAATACTACAGGTTTTCTACTGATACAAAGCTTAATGCTAATCGGTGAAGTATCCCTTTAAATATAGACATTAGATATCTATCTCGCTTGATCTCGCAGCAGTGTTATTAATACTTTGGCGAATGCCAACTTTTTCTCACTTGATCTCATAGCTCTGTGTTGTAATGTTGTCGCGTGATTGAGATCGGCCTGCGGTGAATGGCACCAAATGTCAGCCTAAACACTTGCAGTCTTCCTACGAGTCCGGACTTTTGTGACGTTACGCTGCTTTGACTGTCGGGGAAAAAAATCTGCTGCGAAACACGCACCAGTGCGGGCTCAGTAAAAGGGGCGCAAAGGGGGCGCTCGTGAGCACCCTTCTGAAACCTAAAATGACAAAAGGGACACCATACGGTCTCATGGACTTAATGGACACGCGCACGCGGCAGTGTGCACAAGACCGAAAGTGCATATAAAGTGTGCCATTTGGGACAGGGCCTAAACCTGCTCTGAACTTGCTGTGCTGTCTATTCATAAATAGTGCGTGCTGCGCAGCTCAATCTAGTAGGGAGGTTTATTATGCTACTTATACAATACAATACAATTTCATTTGTACAGCACATTTAAAAACAACTGGTGTTGACCAAAGTGCTTAACAAGGCCAAAAAGACAAACAATAAAAATAAAAACATAAACACACACATCAGGATATATTAAAGGCTACTTCTTAGGTTTCTTCAACGGTGCGAAACCAGTCGATGCCAAAAAACCAACCAAACAAACAAAAAAATTACATGAATCAGTCCCAGTATGCTTTGCATGGGACTGCATTAGGACAGTAAATAAAGCAATGAAGTGTTATGTGATTTGAGTAAAGGGAAATACTTGTTAGTGAGATTTCTGTTATGTTTCTGAAGAACGGAGCTTGGAAAGCTGCATTTGACAGCTTGGGAGAGCCACAATTCAAATAAAAATGTTGAATAGTTTAAACCTATTAGATTGAATATGAATCATCAATAATGCCAGGAGGGGGAACCACGTTTACGATAGAAGAACTGTGTTATATACAGCTATGCCTGCGGAATGTTAATGTACTTGTCTGCTAAAATATCAAGTTGTTTTTACCTGTAAGCGGGTCTCTAACCAAGTTGAAGATGGTACCAGGTTCGTCATCAATGTTGAAGCACAGAGCATCATTCTTTTCTGGCAGCTCAATGATAAAGTGTGGATCTCCATCAACTATTACATTGACAAATTGTGAGAATAACACTGCTGATGCGACCTATGAATCTTTACCTACATTTCAAATGGCCAGTGCATGGTTTTAACATTTACCATATGAAGTTGCGTAGCTCCCACCATATGAGTAGCTGGCCGGTATGAAACCTGCAACTGAGATAAAATAAATGCACCAAAATAGTTCACTTGGTTTTAAATAATGTCAAATATAAAAGAAAGCTTTAAAACTCTTTTCGAACATTTGTTGTTTTCTTTTGGACTATGAAGGAGCGGAAACTGTGATAGTGTCAGACTTAACCAGATTAATAAGTGCTAGTGTAATGGCTTACCACTGTATCTGTCACGTGTTCCTCGTTCCTCTGTGGATGAGCGTTGAGAAAAGAGTACGTGTCATACAACTAAATAAACATTAACAAAATCATCGAGAACACTGGAATTTATGTGCCATTTCCATGAGTATTTGAAAACCTCTGTTTGCTATTTGACAGTTTAGTCATACCTTCGGTCAGCTTGTCGGCAATGAACATGTCGTTTTTGGTCTCATCTTCAGGTTTAGTGACGACCATGGAGGTAAGCGGTGTAACAAAGTTGTACTTTAATGAAAGGCTTAAAGCATCAGCAGTGGTATTTGCTTTCTCCTCTGGTGTACCTTTGTCTCTGTCAGAAAATATTTTTGTATTATTGATTTAAATCTTCTGGCTAAAAGATTATGAATAAAGTCAGATCCAATTAAATTCAGTAAAAAGACAAATTTCATGTATATTACTCATTTTCACATTAGGTTAACTATGTAAGAAGACTTGTTTATCTTTGAGAGTTTTAGGTTAGGAACTGACTTCTTATCCAGGAGCTCCTGGATGGTCAGATACGCCCAGAGACGCTCAATGAAGTCCCCAAAAATATATTCTTCATCAGGAAATATGGTTTCCCACTTCTGAGCATTTGTCTGACCTTTCAACTCAAATTTCTTTTCAAACTGTTGCAAAACAAACAAAGCAGGATTAGTCTCCCAAACAAGCTCACCACTGATAATGATGGAAGTTCACTAAGAATGTGATAATAGATAAGAATGTGATAATAGATATTAATGATAATATAATTCAATTGTTAAAATAATTGCTCCTCTCCAACTTAATATGCAGCAGCAACTTTAATAAGCCTGACATAGCAGCAATGGCTCAACCAATGGTGTGAGTTTGGGGCAGAGCTATCTGTCTATCTCCAACCAATGGTGTGAGTTTGGGGCAGAGCTATCTGTCTATCTCCAACCAATGGTGTGAGTTTGGGGCAGAGCTATCTGTCTATCTCCAACCAATGGTGTGAGTTTGGGGCAGAGCTATCTGTCTATCTCCAACCAATGGTGTGAGTTTGGGGCAGAGCTATCTGTCTATCTCCAACCAATGGTGTGAGTTTGGGGCAGAGCTATCTGTCTATCTCCAACCAATGGTGTGAGTTTGGGGCAGAGCTATCTGTCTATCTCCAACCAATGGCTGACAAGGGGCCCCTTAAAATGATCTCCATCAGAAAGGCATGTTAATTTTTTTCCACACTTACAAGGAGATGCTTTTCGGCTCACATACACCCAACAACCAATGTCCACATTTAAAACAGATTTATATACAAATTACAATTACTATGGACTATGTGTATGTGTGTCTGGAACTATAGATTATTTACTCACCCCTTGTGCGGACACTTCAATTGCAAAGTTGTTTATGTCATTTAAGTCATTAAGTCGCCCAGCGACCATGATCTCCGAGCCGTTGAATAGCTGTTTAAAATGGCTTCTCGTCAATGAGTTAACAGTGTTGTCCGGATAGTGAAAATTCACCTCTGAAAGTAGTGGACTTGACACTTCTTCATAAAACCCCTTGGTAGAAAATAATAATAATAATGGGAATATATTAAAATATTCCATAACGGAAGGTATTGCTAACATGTGAAAAATGTATCTTTACGTTTTTAGAAATGTATGATTCTTAAAGTGATTTATGAGATTGTTTGTATAAAGATAGCTGTTAACTGAATAAAAAAAAAAAGTACTTTAATTATTTAAAAGGAATCAATATTGTGCAAAGACCCCAGTTTTGATACCTGTAGCTGAAGCGGAGCATCAGAGTCCTCATAAATCCTGCGAACAAGGCCATTGTTCTGCTTGCTCAATGTATCCAAGAATCCATAGTTCGCATCGTAACCGAAGGCCAAACTGAACAGAGTGATATTCCCATTAATTGCATTACAAATGCTCTCTTGGATCTCAGGAAGCGATCTTTGCCCTAAAAATTAGTAAAAGTTATGATTAAAATTAACCATCACAGACGACAACAGGCGACAGAAATGACAGCTAAAAACTGATTAGTTAATCTATAGTCTGCTCTCTTGAGTCCAGCTTTTTTGACCTTTCTTAAGGCCCTTGCACACTCCGAAATTCGTGTCTGAATTTTTTGCACGTTAAAAAATAAATACGACCTCACGTTATGTCAATCATGCTTACACACTGCCTCCGAAATCGATTTTTTGCGTTTTTCGCATCTGTAGCAAGCAGTTTGAATGGTGTTTGAATGGCGTTTTGACAATTCAGAACCACTGAATCGCGAATACGAAAAAATGCATACGAAAATTTCGGACTCAGTGTGCAAGGACCTTTAGTCTGGAAACATTAAAGGGTTGTTGGTATGTGCATACATACATTGGTTTGGTTCTCCATCAGTCAGCAGAAGGATCATCGGTACCATATTCTCTGGGGATGTACCGTTACGCTGTTCTTCATACAGCATCTCCACACCATGAATAACAGCATCATGCAATTCTGTACCTGAGACAAAAACAAAAGGTGCGCATGTCACACATTTGATTAGTGATGTAGAAAGGGTGCAGAATATATTTTATCTTTAAAATATGATGTATTTTTTTGTGTTGTCATAACTTTAATCTGAAAAAAAAAAGGAAAAACTTTACTTCCATTGTAGACGTTTGCAGGTCTAAAATAATGACACATTTTTTAGGCTTATAGAGTATCTTTGCCGATTTTCAATCTGCTTTTTTTTTGTTACAATGTCGGTAGTAACTGAACAGTGTTCACTTGTTCTCCTCATTACCTGGGCAGAGGCATTCATGTTTATTTGTCAGTAAAAGTCTGCTGGATGATGCCAAATGCTCCAGGGCTTTCGTGACAACTATAGATTATACTTCCGCATTTTGTATCCCTGTCCACGGACAGTCAGATCGACAGAGGATTATTACCATGATGGTTATTGTAAGGGTAGTTTATCACTGAAATTTGTATTGTAATTTGTCTACACTTTAAACAGCAGTATGATAAAAATGGAGCACTTTATTGCAACAGCTTTCTTACGTGTACACAATGACGTTTTGCTTCGGGGCATTGCGAGTTTCTTTCAGTTTTTCCCCTCCGTTTGGCCTAAAATGAAATCTGTGTTTGAAATCGCCCCCTATACCCTCATTCCCTATTCCCTACATTACTCCACTAATATAATTCACTTGAATGAGTGAATGAAATCAAGTTAGTGAATGCCGGAAGCTTATGTAATGAATAATGAAAATGAAAAGATTTATCTTGAACTCTGTCATGGAAACTAGCATGTACACTCTAAAAAATGCTGGGTTGTTTTAACCCAATTTTTATTAAAATATGGACAAACCCAGCCGTTGGGTTGAATTTTTAAAGTACATTTTTAACCCAACATTTGGGTTTGTCCATATTTTACTCAAATGAACAAACAACCCAGCATTTTTTTAGAGTGTATAAACCTTAATTGAACAATTTAAAAATCCTATTAACAGGAATTTATACCTTAATAAAATTGGAAAATTGGAAGGATGATTTAGCTGTGGGAATTCATGCCCTCACAGTTCATCATGGGTATTCTCTAGCTGTTGAGTGTACATCAGTTGTACACTCGTTATTATGGTGCATTATGGGATTCAATGAGTACACTAAATAGTGTCCACTATGGTTTTCGACACCACTACACAAGGCGGTTCCCTCAAATAGTGCTCTATTTAAGGGTATAGGGGGCAATTTAAGACACGACCACCAATGTGTTCGTGGTCATCCAGACCAGTTTTAAATATTGACTACAAACATACAGGGCTTTCAGATTTTCTTTTGCGAAGATTTATCTGCAGCCTTTAGCCGCTGCCTACAACATGCTGGATCCTTCACTGGAAAGCGGAAACCAAAAGTAACTCACTTCTGTTAAACGTTTACTCTATTTTTGCGCCCGGGAACAATTGACACCACCATTATGACTAAAAGTTTGCCAATAAATATTTCTTACTAAAGCAAGGGTGTTATTTGACTCTGGTAAACGTATTCATAGCAGACTGGTGGGAGTGGCCTTGGACGGCAACATGCCCAGTGCATTATGGGCGTTGAAGTTTTCCTACATATTTGGTGGTGAAGTACACCTTTAATGTAAGGTAAACTATATTAAGTGAGATTTGCTGTTCTCGGTGCATAGGCAACTTTAGTGATTCTTTCACCAATTTAAATAAATATGAAATTCTATACATTTACATATATTGACATTCCTAGTTAGTATAACATGGAGCAGCAAAATTAAAGCAACAATCCAGGTTTAATATGAGTAAAGCTCTGTTGAGAATGTACATGAATTACGTATTCACAGAATACATGTACGGTACTATGTATTATTATGACGAAATATTAGAACAAATCTGTCTAGTACAGTAGTTCCACCCCTTTGCAATTGATTTAGCATATTTGTAAAGGAAGAATTAATGTTCTTTAACAAATACAAGCTTACATTTTTGCTTTTAACCCTCAAATGGCTCCTTTCCTAGTCACGGTGCATTGTACTGTTGTGCTTTATTGAATGTTTTACTTGTATGGATTGCACCCAGGGTCCGAAATTAACTTTTTGGGTCACCTGCCACGGGGACTGGTAGATGAAAAAATCCACCAGCCAACCATATTTTTTACCGACCAAAATAATAAAAAGCCTTTTTGTGTCAATTAATACATTTACATTTAATTGAGATAATAAGGTATTATGTTGAATACAAACTAGGGCTGAACGATACATCGAATTTTCATCGTCATCGCGATATGAACTCCCGCGATGAACACATCGCACCAGACAGCCTGACACGATGAATAATGCCTGGTTCAGATTAGCACTAACTTACACGTGTTTGACTCCTAAAATCTTGTCGTGGACAAGAAACATGTCAGACAGCACGTTGCTTTCCGACCAGTCATCGCGTGCCGTCACACACATATTCACTCGCAAACATTCACTCGCACGCACAGACACACAAACACACACACTCACTGTCCCTCGCTCACTCACTCACGCACGCACGCACACACACACACACGCTCACTGGCGCACACACCAGTGTTGCACTCACTCACGTCTCGCCTCGCTCACATATTCAACCCGTCGTGGAGGACCGTTAAAGAATTAAACATGCTATAGTCTTTCTGTCGTGAAGCATCGCAGACGCGACGTCGGTTGTCACCCACTATGACACACTATACAAGATGAAACGATCGAATCTTGCGTCCCGACGCCCGTTGTCGTTGTTACGAATCTCCATGACACCCATATGTCAAACGGATCGTGCCAAAATCGCGCTAAAATCGTGTATTCTGAACCAGGCAGGTAATAAACGTTTGACCTATCACGCAAAGAACCTATTAAAGCACTAAGATGGGAACAGTATTAACAATCACATTTATCGCAAGTCATATCGTCATCGCAATATTAAACAATGTTATCGCACATCGCAGCTTTTCCTCATATCGTGCAGCCCTACAAACATAAAAAATTGTCCAGAGCAAAATTTGAAATGTTGGCTATAACAAACTTTTTTTTTTTTTTACACACACACACACACACACACACACACACACGCACACACACACACACACACACACACACACACACACACACACACTGTCAATCTCTCTCTCTCTCTCTCTCTCTCTCTCTCTCTCTCTCTCTCTCTCTCTCTCTCTCTCTCTCTCTCTCTCTCTCTCGTTTTTATGTTGAAAGGAAAGGAAATCATTTTCTATCTGAAGCTATTGAAAACTCCGGTCTCTTGTGTTTAGCGCGAAAGCTCACGTGATTGCCGCCGGACAGTCGTGCCGTGTACCAGCTGCTTTGACGCGATTATCAGTTTAACTGACTCGTAACGTGTGCAATATCTCACGACCTCCCGAGTGTCCGAACATTTTATTTTATTATTTACCCGCTAAACGGAAAATCTACCAGCATTTGGCGCTTGGCGGGTGTTAATTTGCTGAAGATTGCGGGATGCTGAAGACAGCGCTTAGGAGACTGTGAAGCCTTTATACTTTCTTCTGTCTCCACTGAGAGAGAGAGAGAGAGAGAGAGGGAGAGGGAGGGAGAGAGCGCGCGCGCGCGACCGGGGCTCGCTCTCTCTCTCTCTGCTCGTTCTTCAGTTAAACATGCGCCCTGTCACACGCGCAGCAGTTCGTCTACATTCGGCTACTCCCCGATCAGATAAGACTATGGCGGGACAAACATTTTATTACATTACTATTTTGGTATGAACATTCACCCGCCAGTGTGGCGGATAGCCTTTTGAGATTTACTCGCCAAACGGAAAATCTACCCGCATTTGGCGCTTGGCGGGTGTTAATTTCGGACCCTGATTGCACCAAATTAATCTTGTTTATAATTTGTTCAGTGATAATTTCATTTTATATATTTCATATTCATACTTACTACCAATAACTTCAATTGTTCTGACATATTCCTGGGCTGCATGCACATTTTCCTTTGTTGCTTTACTTAAATGTGGCCGCCATACAACAAAGGTGCTTGAAAAGACGATAATCGCAAAGTAGTCATCCTCCGGGAGTTCACCCAGGATGGTCACTAGGGCCTCTTTGGTCTCATTTCGGAAACAAACAGACAAATTAACTGTCCAAAGTACTGACAATCTATTGAAAACAGTATTTTCATACCGGTAATTCATAACTCCGACATCATAACTCACCTGACTCATTTTTTTCCCCACCATAGAGTAGCTGTTGTCTATCACAAAAACAACCATCTTTGGT
The DNA here is from genome assembly GCF_949152265.1 of Phoxinus phoxinus. NCBI lineage: Eukaryota > Metazoa > Chordata > Actinopteri > Cypriniformes > Leuciscidae > Phoxinus > Phoxinus phoxinus. Next base: position 4,845,940 of record NC_136897.1, read on the forward strand.
ACTCGTGGAAGATTGGCTGGTGCAAAAAAATGCACAAAGTGACCATTGACAACCTGTAGATGACACACACACACGTACACACACACACACACACACACACACACCCACACACACACACACCCCCCGTGGCTGCCTGGTCATGTCAATGCAAGTAATATATTTTTATTCATTGCATGCAGAATTAAAATACTATTGCTATGTATGTGTTACGTATAATTTGTATTATTACATAAAACAGAAAAGTAAGTAAATTAAAGTGATCTGGTTGTTATATTCATGTCATGTGAAATCAACGGCGCTGCCAATGTATCTATTCACAACATGATTTTGCAGCGTTGAGTATTGTAGCTAATCACAGGGATTTCTGTTGAAAATAATGACCAATCAGAGGTGTTTAAATTACCGGTAGTGAGAATCCGCTTAGTAGCTCTCAAAATGTCTTTCTTGTCATTCATTCGTCATCTTCTCTTTATTTTTTCGGAAGCATTATTTTTCTGGTGGAGCATTATTTTGCTATTTGAGAGCATTTGTGTGGGTGCAATGATTGTTGTGGTGCGACCTGTTTTTATTTCTCTACAAAACATTCGCTAATTATTGCCTTCTGATACAGTGACCGGTCCACCGTTCTATTCAACTTTACATTTGTTAACTTATTCTTAACTTTAATGCTGATTTTGGTTAATATTAGCCGTCAATCACTCCCTTTCGCTGCGCTCTGACGTCACATGACTGGGAGCTAATTACCTCAAAATTTTTAGTCGAAGAGAGAAAATGAAAAGAACAGTTAGAGATTTCTTTTGTAAGGTGTGTAAAGTTACAAATAATGTAACTCGCAGAGTTGGAGATGCTGATCATGTGGTGAATGTGGATCCACCAGTGAAAAGAAGGCTTACAGTTTCGAAAAGAGTGTCTGAAAGACTTTGAGTGGCTCAATAAAAAAAGGCTGAATGAACAGCGTTCACTGTAAAGCCTGTGGGACAGAGGTTGCAGGTAACATTGCGTTAGCCACTGAATCCACAAAGATTTAGGTTCGATTATATTCGATTATTCATCATCAGGATGCTGCCGATTCAGTTGTTGTTTTACTTTCTTTTTCATGCATGTCTTTATAATCATAATGAAATCTGACCTGAATGTCACCAATGTCATGAGCACGGTTGACATCATACTTAATGAAGAAATCTCCATCAATGAGTGTACCGTCACACTCAGAGCATTTCCTCTGTTGATCCAGTGTTGGAGAGAAGGACACATGGGCCTGAACAAAGGTTACAATTTTATGTCATTATTATTGATTCTCTTTAGTTATTAGTTAGTATACTAATAATGCTGTACACTACGTGGCATCCATTCATCCAAAGTTTTTTGAATAGTCACCTTCTTATCACTGAGAGTTTTCTCCACTAGAGGGAGCAGCTCATTGGTGATGAATGTACCATAAGCATCCACAAATGCAATTCCCTGAGGCTCATAGATATCTGCCACAATCTGAGGATGAGAGACAGGACTAATTATTAATTTATTGTAGCTTTTAATTATAATTGCATAATATGAATTCAGTCAACAAAGTCATTCATTGTTTAAATGCGAGGTGTTCAAATTAAGAGAGGAATTATTACTACTAAAAAATGTGGTAACTTTACAATACGGTATCATTTGTTAACATTAGTTATTAGTTAACATGAATTAACAATGAACTATACTTCTACAGCATTTATTAATCTTAATGTAAATCTCAGCATTTACTAATACGTTTTAAGATCAAATGTTGTATTAGTTAACATTAGTTAATGCACTGTGAACTAACATGAACATTTTAATTAAATAAAAGCATTAATAAATGAGTAGATTTTAGTTTTAAATTGCAAGACACTTTAACAATGGCATGCATAATAGATCTATGTAATCATATAGGCAGGTAGTTGACAAGTAACATGACCATTACAAATTTTTAAGTTTTCCACCACTTCACTTATTAAAAATATATCATGTGGCTTCTCAATTAAAATCTGCTGAAGTCAGTTAACAATGAACCTCAAAGTGCTGGACCAGCTGTTTGGGTTTGACTCTGATCATGAGCTCATATTTGCCAAACTGTCGCTGAAGAAGTTCCTCGTGGGTGAGAATAAATATGACACTGCTGTCTGCTGCGACGTTCACAGAAACAGAAAACTTCTCCATTTTTCTACCTGAAGCCCTGGAATACCAGAACACCAGTTAGTTAGTAGGATTTGAGCAAAAAGCAAGTTCATGTTGACTTCCTGTTTTCTTCTTCTCACTTGACTAAACCAGCAGTCTGGCCAGATGACACAGCCTTCTGATACTGCTGCTTGGCCTTCTCCTTTTCCTTCACCTCACCTGTATATGTCTTGCCATCAATCTCCCTGAAAATCCAAAAATGTCACCACATTAGTTGCAATAATTGTAAAAAATGCAAACATAAAACCGAAATGCAGTAGATTCTTTTGGCTCATGCTGAGTTCCAATAGGAAAGGACTGACATGCTAAAGTTGGTGATGAAGGACTTCTTGGGTAACTCCACCTCAAAGGACACTTCATGTGAGACGTTGGCCTTATTCAGAGCTTTCGTGGTCATGACAGTGTGGGCGAAACGTGATGTGACTTTACAGTCCACCTTCACGCTCTGTACCTCTATCTAAAATAAAAAAAAAAATCAAATAAAAAAAAACATGCAACGAAAGGGTGATATACTTTGTAATTTCAACTAAAACCCTTTTTGCACGGGATAGTATTACCGGGTGTCCTCTAGTCATTTGTAATAATTGCGGAGGTTGTCTAAGATCTTAATCCCACGTAAATCGGCCATGTCTGTAATTTGTAAAGTAAAAATTCCCCCGCAAATGACCTACTATATTTCGCCGAACACCGAGGTCCTGTGATAATATTAGTTCTACCAGAAAGACTCGGGAGAATAAATACTGCGACAATTAACATTTATAAAGAGCTCAGCAAGCAATCAATCAAGTTCTTTGGCGTAGGCCCAGTCCGTAGCTTGCAATCCTAGGGTTCTTACTCTGCATATCCTGCCTGAAGACGAAGGCAGGAGCGCAATCGACCCCCTGCGAAGTAAAGGAAGGGGTTATCTGGTGGTGGTGGGGTGGATGGAGGAGAAAGACATCTTGGTGCTATGTGGAGGATGGAGGGAAGGACCCGTCTTGGTGGTGTTGGGGAGGGTGGAGGTGAATGGAGCGACAGCATCTGCGAACTCAGACGTGTGTAAGTACCAACCTTTTAAACCAAAAGTATTAGGATATGATTGGATAGATGAGAAGGTAATAAGTTACATAACAATTGAGTCTTCCCGGCAGAACTAGCGCTAGAGCTTAATTCCCGTGCGAATCGGCAATGATTTGGCGGGTCGTATATAATTTTTTCAAGGTTTTTGTTTCCTGTGCGCTTTTTTATCCATCTTTCGCGAAGAATGGAGGCTGCGTTGGAGTGTTTTGATAGTATTTTGGGTGCTGGGTAATATCGCTATACACCATACAACTATACAATTTGCAGAAAGAGAAAGCTGAAAACCATCAGAAGAGCAAAAACAAAAAGAATGATTAGATGGAGATGGATGACATGTATAGCAGAATGCGGTAAGGAACATTCTTCTGTTTATGTTATATCATAAGCCAGACCTATAACGACAAGACATTTCCAAGCAATAACCTATTGACATCATATCCGCGAGATAAGACCGTAAATTCGAGGCTTCATTTATCTCGTGCGAATGCGCCACACGAAATTCAGATGTGGGTGGAATTATATTTCGGACATTATTCAAAAGGAATTGCAAATACAATTTGCAATTGTGTTTTCAATCTGTGGACGCATAAAATGTGACATAATCCAAACGCAATTGCAAATCGCGCATTAACGTTTGCATTTTCGTTTAAGCGAACGCACACTGACAGCCACATTTCAAATGGAAAAGCAAAGTCCGTGGGTGGGTAATTTCTAAATCACACGAGGTCCCCAGATTATACTAATCCAGTGCGAATAGGGCTAATGACAACAATTCTTTCCTATGGTACATTGCTTGGTAACTGATATATAAACTTCTTGTTGCAACAAAAGTATTTTTTATTACTGAGTAGTTTAAGCAGTCCCTTTCAAATAACCTTTCTAAAACTAGCTGAACTCCACAAATTACAGAACTTTTAGTGAAAGGGCAAAATAGGACACAAACATATGTTGCAACCGCTATTGTCTATTAACTTAGACTGCGGTCATTTCAGGATAAAGGTTGAGCTTGTTGAGGTCAGTGTCAGCTACACTACAAAATGTCAAATAACAAATTTTATTCAAGTCGAATGTTATGAATAACCACAGTAAAATGGCATGCAGAAACATGCACACACAGCAAAATTAAAGGGATAATTTACCCAAAAATGAGAATTCTGTCATTAATTACTCATCCTCATGTTGTTCCAAATCCGTACAACTTTTGATCATCTTCAGAACACAAATAAAATCTGAGAGATTTCTGTCCCTCCATTGAGTCTATGCAACTTTGTTTTTCTGAAGAGACACAATTGCTTTATATGATGAACAGATTGAATTTATGGTTATGGATTGGTTCTACGATCTTTTTATGAACTTTTTGAAGTGTCAAAGTGGTAGTTGCGTAGACTGTCAATGGAGGGACAGAAATCTCAGATTTCATCAAAAAGATCTTCATTTGTGTTTCAAACATGAATGAAAGTCTTATGGGTTTGGAACGACATGAGGGTGTTTTTGGGTGAACAAAATTAATTGAATAAAATGTAATAAAATATAATTCATTACCTTTATATAAATTAACTGTATCATTAGGCAACAAAAGTATTTTTATAAGAGTCAAATCGGTTAAAGATAGCTCATTAACTGCCCACATTAATTTCAAATGGACTTTCAAATCAGTGGATTGACAAAATTGTGTGAGATATAATGAACAGTTCCCACCTCAGCACTGCTCACACTTCGCTTCTGTTAGGAGGCAATTGGAAAATTTATTTTGTATGGCAACTATTTGAGGTTGTAAAAGGTTAATATAGTCAAGCTAAACACATGCACACACAAAACAAATAGCCTACTTCATGTATTGTGAATTATTTGACTACTTTCTGTACATCAGTGGTTCTCAACCTTTTGACTCAAAGGCTTTTCCTTATTGGCTTGGATATTTACTAATTTCTGCTGTGATTATGACATTGCTGCTTGATTTTGAACAGACAACTGACATTTGTTGATATATTACATTCATTAAAAGTCACGTAAGCAAAACCGCGGTAGAGACGCTATATAAAATCTCTACCAGTTAATCGTGTCTACTGGTATATCGCCCATCCCTAGGATTTATGTATGTACACAGCAGCGTGTCTGTGCATCTATTGCCAATCACAAGTCTGTATTTGCTTTTTTAATATTTGAAATTAAATTAATTGAAATGAAGTTTGCAGAGGCCCAGCCGCCTGATTGAGAACCACTGCTTTATGTAATATATTTGGCATAGCAGACTTTTAGCAACATTGTTGCAATACCTTTAAGAGTCTGGCCGAGCTGGTTACACTGTCCTGGAGGGGCATAAGAGGACACGTGACATTACTGTACATATAAACTATGATTGCTGAACTGGTTTCCCATTTTTTTATACTGTATTGACATACTGTAGCTCATAATGTTACTGATCACTGCTAATGTATGTGTTAATGATTATAAGGCACTCTATTAGTGCAGCAAAACATAAATTAGGATAGCAAAAGTAGACCTACCAATTGTCCATCGCCTTTTGTGATGACCAGGGTCTCAAAAGACTCTAAAGTAAAACATACGCACACAAACACACAAAATATCCACCCAGCAGACATGGTGCACTGTCTGTTCAATCACATTCAGGACTTTTGAATACTCTGAACCCTTGTGTACACTTTAAACCAGAGCAAAGACCTGTTTGAGTGGGAGTTGGTGGATTTGTGATCTTTGTTCCTAAATTCTTGAATTGAGTGCAGTATTGATCATTTGTCTCATGGTATTTTTGTATTAGACTTTGAGGGTGCGAATTACGATGGACTCCCCGATGGCAGCAAAACTAGATGTGGGGAGTCGGATAGAAAATGGTCTACATATGATATGGAGCTGCTTTACTTGTAGAAGCATTTCTGTAGCTCTGACTCTGATTTTAAATTGTAATTTTGGCAGCCCCTGAAATGGGTCATACCATTGACATTACCTAAGCAGTTGAAGTAAATGCGTTCATTCAAGGACGCTCATTTATTGCTTGGACAGAGCAAGTACTGTGCATAAAATAAAATGCATCTACTGTGTTCAGTTGAGTGATAAAGTTTACTTTCTTTAAATGAATGCTGTTGAACTAAATATATACGAAGCAAACTGTTTACTAAAATAACCACAATATTAACAACAACAGTAAAATAAGAGTGTTGTTTATCTATTAGTCAGATGCACATGAAAGTTACTATAACAAACCCTGCACACTTTCTTTCAGAATGATCATGGGTCGGTAGAAAGAAAAAATCAATACATAAAAGCGTTTTTAATTAAAATGAAGAAAAGCAAAAGACCCACTTGTTATGTGAGGTATGTCCAGTATAAATAAATATTTTAGGAATAATGTAATGACATTTCAGTCACCAGTGAATGAGCCAGAGAAAGAAAACAAACAGACCCGTTCTCTGACCCTTAATTCACACCCTGCTTGTTGTTGTTCTTGCTCACGCCACTTTCTTCTCTCAATGAGTTACTAAGTGATTTCATCTTAAACTTTGTTGAATCAATCAATATTGAAACAAAAGATGGAAACACAAGGAATGTTTAGATGGGCGTTTTATTTCATAGCCATTGAATTCCAATAAAGTATATATATAAAAATGACTATCATAAACAGCTTTGTAATGCAGCTTTGTCAAGTATGGCATTATATCCAAATAAAAACCATCACATCATGTACTTAAGACTACATGAAAGCTAACATGTACGTTGTCCGTAGTGCAAAGGTCGGTTGAGCAACAGATATTGTCTAGATTGTCTTAAAGAGACCAGAAACTATGTAATCTGTGTGAACTCCATCGAGGAGTCCGGTGCCATTATTGTGAATGAACCAGCAGGGTACATTGTCTCCATTCTTTACGTCCTTTCTGAAATCTCTCTGCCAGCCCCTGGAGATTCAATGAAAATCTGCATGAAAATCTTCAAGTGTGAATTCAACATTGCATATTTACATTCAGTTTCATTTACCTGGTAACCGTGAGCGTGTTTCCTTTCACAAACATAATGGCATCTTGTTTATCAGAGTCTTTTCCTAGAAACAAGTCACTGACCTCAAAGTTAACACCCTGGTAGAACTGACCTGCAGTAAAAATAGAGACCAAAAAGCTATTGTTTACGTTAAGAATAGTGGAGTGAAAGTCTAGTGAGGTTGCAAGTAAGAGCAGTATTTTAGTAACTGTGTTCTTATACACTCAAAACTGACTCTGACTCGGTCCATCATGAGCATTTCCCCTACTTTTACATTTAGATGATCTGTGATGTCATCTAATGCTCAAGGTTAATCTTTAAAAATGTTAATCATTTAATGTGTTCAGTATAAACTATAGCATATCTCAACATGAATATCCATTTTACAGTTCATCATACTGTACCTTATAATGTTATGTTGCCCAAATTTATTTAGACAACATAGTATAGAATTTTAATATCAGCCATTTATCAGTTATCGGCGTTAATATATATAGTCGGTATTGAAAATGTGCACTTAAATTACATAGATAATGCGCATAATTATTAACCCCCCCTCCAAAAACCCCCCCTCCAATGCCAGATGATAAAATAACCTGACAAATTTCATACACTAAACGATAGAGTAATGCTTAGTAAGTGCATTGTGTATAGGATGTCATTTGGGATTTTTTTTTTAGATAGACCGCAATAAAAAATACAAAATGTTTAGTGAAACTAATAAAGAACAAACTTGACTTGACCAAAAATCCATAGTTTAATTTTAAGACATCACTAGTTTCATCACTAAAAAAAACTAAAACAAAAAACATAGGGTCCCTTATGTTAAAGTAAAGCTGCTATACGTTTTTCTGCTAATATTTAATAACATCTAATTTTACCAAGCAGGCCGTGAACATTGTGTGAAAGATGGTGACTGTCCAAGGTGTAGAACCCTAGGTAGTCTTGATGATACGGGTGATTCTGCCATATTTTGTGCAGGATAATAAGAAACTTGACTGAGTTTCTCAGGGTCACTGTTAAACTGCGATCTTTGATCACATGCAGATCCATGCTAGAGAAAGCATAAGACAGAGAATTGATCTCAATTTGATTCTCATTAAAGAATAATAGTTAATAAAAAAATTAAATCACGGCCTCAGCACAGTTTAATGTAATTTTTTTGTCACTTACTTCAGTCCTTTTATAGTCCTGTTGTTAGTCCAGGACAATTTTGTCTGTTTTCCCTCTTCAGAAAATGAGATCTCCTTTGTGCTCACCATCAATTTGATACCAAACTTCTCATGAGCAATCCCAAAGTGCCCAAAATAAGTGTGCATCTTGCTCCCTGGGATGACCTTCTTATCTCCAATGATCTGGCCGTTCACTATAATGCCTGAATATATATATATTTTTTAACACGGATATGAGTAGAAAGAGAAGATGGAAAATAAACCTAGTTCCAAATGCCCACATCAAAACAGATGTTTCTGGGTTTTTTTTTGACAGAATGAATCACCTGTAAGTGGGTCGCTAACCAAGTTGAAGATGGTTCCAGGTTTGTCATCAATGTTGAAGCACAGAGCATCATTCTGATCTGGCAGCTCAATGACGAAGTGTGGATCTCCATCGACTGCCAAACACAAAGACCAAGAGACAAACATAAGTATCAGGTAAGATTTTTTTTTTTCTTTACTAAAGTAGTTCTCTTCAAAATGTATTCAAATTCACACCACAAAAATTACATAACTTCTCACCAAGATATGAAGGGAGTAGATTTTGGTGGTTTTTGGCAGAGAGTAGACCTTGGGCTCTTCCGGCGAGGAGTAGACCTTGGGGTCTTTTGGCGGATAGTCTGAGCTTTTTGTGTCCATTGCCAATCAACTGAGGTGGACCATAAAGTGCACCTATATCTTCAAGGGTAGAATTGTGCGATGGAGATAGAGACAAAAGTCTTCATTCAAAAGTTTTTGCCAAATCCATTGTATAGTAAGACATGACAAGATAAGACACCACTTAGGGCCTGTTTACAATTTTGTGGAATTTAAATCCATTTTGCAAAAACAAATTTATGTGACCAGGTGTAAATGAAATCGTTTTGATAAATCAGATAGCTATCCGATCTGAGAAAACGCATGAAGTGGCCAGGTGTAAACAGCCCCATAATGTTCACAATGATGGTTAAATCTAAGGTTAATTCCTCTTACCAGGTTCTGTTGTGTCCTCTCGCTGCTCTGTGGATCAAAAGAATATAGTGTTAATGTGTCACATAATTGTAGCTTCCAACGGTCACATTTTTTGTGGGCCATCAGTGTTGTAATACTAATATTCAAGGCAGCCTAGAGAACTCATAATTTCTGTATTGCTTCTCTCCTTGAATTTTAAAACCACTTTATTGTGTAGAAGTCAATCTGATTGGCATCTACACAACTTCAGGGAGTTTGAGGTGGATTAAAAGAAAGGTAGGTTTAGTCGGTACTAGGCTGGTACAACAAATGGTTCCATGGAAGATCTAGTTTTTGGATTTGTTGAAGTTAGTGAGGTTTGTGGAGGTTACAGTTTGATATTAAGAAATTATTATGGCATCAGTTTTAAATTTACCCTACTGTAAACTACACTACTAGTCAAAAGTTTATAACACCTAACAATCTCATTTGGCTAATATCTTTATGTGGAAAAGCAAAAGATACTGAAAGGTTAGTTCACCCAAAAATGTAAATTCTGTCATTAATTACTCACCCTCATGCCGTTCCAAAACCGTAAGACTTTTGTTAATCTTTGGAACACAAATGAAGATATTTTTAATGAAATCTGAGTCAGTTTTGTACTGTCCATTGACAGCTACTCATCTTTGCCACTTTGCCACTTCAAAAATTTCTTGAAGAGAATGAAAAACGAATCCATATGAATTGAGTGGTTTAGTCCACATTTTCTGAAGAGATACAATCGCTTTATATGATGAACAGATTTAATTTAGGGTTTTATTCACTGTGGCGAGCAGGACGAGGTCGAGGGATGTGAGAGAACGGCGCTAGACCGGTGGCGTGATTAATAATGAGTGACACCTGCGCAACGCACCGGTCTCGTATCTCTCACAAGAAGGAGCGACGACAGTAGCCGCGTTTCCATTACAGATTTGCGCAAATGTTTTGCGCTTTTATCTAAATATCGATACAAAACTATTGCGAAATGACGGCGTTTCCATTAACCGATGTTATGCGACTAAAACGTCCTTTTTTCTCTCGCGATAAAGTCATTCTAAAAATCACGGCAGCGGACGTTGGTTTATATAATCTCACAGCCACCGCATTAGACATTATTATTATTATTAATGGAAGGAGACGTACGTGTTATCCAAGCATTAATGGCAGGGAAAGACCCTTATATTCCAAACGAAATATAAGGAGTTTCTGGGTGTTTCACCCTCATTTCTGCGCTGAGGTTTTGATTGTGGCATTTCTTTGAAGTTTAGAATCCAGTATTCCTAGGCTAATTATTGTTTCTTTTATGAATTTAATAAATAACTCTGTCTCCTATTCCAAACGATCCATGTAGGCTATACTTTTGTGTCCATTCGTTTTTTCCTTTTTAAACCCGTAATTGAAAAACGAAAAATAAACGGTTGTCTTTTTAAAACGCAAAGTTGAACACCACAATTTTAATTTAAACTGGCTACACCAACTGCTGCGCAAAAAAGTAAATATCGACGAATTTTCAGATGTTTGTTTAATGACTTTTTTCCCCTTTATTAAACATGTAAAATATTCACAAATTAATATGGAAAACTTGTCGATTTTACTGGTTTTCTAAGGCCAAATTAGAACCTGGAATTGACATTTTCCCGCAGTGCTGAATAAGAAGAGCCATTAATATTATTAAACTATTGTTTTCTAACTCGGCTAAAAACATCTCCATCTCCGCTGTTAAGCAGATGCTCTTTTAGAGAGAAATGCACCTTTCATACGGATTACTTAATCAGAACAAAATGTATTAGCTTTCGATTCGAATTTGTTCGTTTTAAAGTGGACATTTCAAGCTTTAGCCTACATAGGCTATATTTTGTTTCAGTTCTCGCGCTCCAGTTCACGGAGATCATGAAAACGCGCCTGATTGTTTTATTTTATTTTACAAAAGCACAACATTTTCTTGTTATTGTTTACACAAATAAAAGTAGTTACAAATAATGTATTATTATTTTCTGTATGACCAGAAATTATAGAGTAGCCTAGGCTATATTAAGTTGTTTCACTGTTAATAGGAAAATGCAAGTGTTCACGCCCGCGCCTCCGTGCCATGTAGTGCGCGCTCCACACTCCACACATACCCTTAGATATGCGTCAAAATATTGTTTATTTGTGATAATCTCAGCTCTGTATTATTATTGTCTAACCCGTATTATGAATGACATTTGACGAATTGCTTTGTTCCTTTTTTGGATAAAAGCGTCATCTAAATATGTAGCCTAGTAAATAGGGGTGTCACGATTCTCCAAATCCTCGATTCGATTACATTTTCGATTCTAAGGTCACAGTTCGATTCGATTCTCGGTTTTTACTCTTTTTTTTTTAAAGCACAGGTTGCTATGCCATTTTTAGACCAAACTTTTATGCATAATATCTGACCTTTGTTCGCAATGTACCACACTACATTGTCAAATTTATTAAGAACATAATGTAACAATACTTATATCTTCAGTCAATTGGAAACTTAAGTAAAATAACCTGCAATCTAGTTTCTCTTTTGTAACTGCAGTCTTCTTCACAGAAGATGACATTCAAGTTCACAACAAAACAAACAAACAAACAGTTTAACAGATAAATCTATGCGTCGCGCAGAGCCACGTCTTTAAAATTCTAACACTTTATTCTCTGAGTGTACACACACAAACAACACACACACACACACACACACAGGCGGCGCCATTCGCCGTTTGTCCGCGGCGCCAGCAACGGCTCAGGACCTTGTTCAAAATTAATCCTGCCGCGCCAGAGAGCGCCATTCACATAGTTTTATATTACATTTATTATAAATGAATACATTTTATATAAATTTATTTGTCTCAAATCGTCGTTATGACTTTGCTGCAATATACATGTTTTACATTCATTTACAGAAATCAGCTGGTTGAATGAAAATGGCTGATGTTATCGGATTTTCAGGATACATTCAGTTAACGGACGCTCTCTTAGATAAAGTGCAAACTAAGCAACGTTGTACAGTAGCCTCATAACATAGACATGATCCCATGATTCCATAATGTCCTTAAACATAATATTGCAGGCCACATGAAAGTGCGCGTCCGGTGTACGATACCTCGAGTTGTCATAGACGCGCCGCCCGCGGCGCTTCTCGACCGGTGTGTGCGATACCTCGATTTTTAATCGAAATCGTGACACCCTTACTAGTAAATGTTATAATAATGATGATAATTATTATTATTTGCGTACACGGACCCCAAACACACCACGTCTTCTAAGTCAGGTGACTGTAAATGCGCAAAAACTGTTTCCATTGCAGTTTTGCGAAATATTCCTTTTTCGAATTGGCTGAAAAACCTCCTCATGCGAGCGTAAAAACTTGTTTGCGATAAATGAGAGTTTTTGCGAAATTGACGTGTTTCCATTGAGCGTATTTTCAATTCGCAATTTCAATTTGCGCAATTTGAAGGGTAATGGAAACGCGGCTAGTGAAGTTCGAGAGAGGAACAGGCCTGAGTTTTTTTGTTTTGTTCCTGTTTTGTGTGGCTTATACTTTTCATTTTTGTATTTGTTTATTTATTTAAGTCTTTGAATGTTCGCCAGTTCCCGCCTCCTCCTTCCCATAACAACGAACCTCGTTACATTCACATATAAACATTAATCAACGCACACATCAGTTATGGTTAACGAAAGCTCAAGCATGTTCGGTTGACGTACAAAAAACAATGAGGTTCATTCTCGTGTTACGCAGCACGTTTGACCATGCAGATTTGAAACGATGAGCATAAGTAAATGATGACTGAATCTTCATTTTTGGGTGGAATATGGCTTAAAAACATTACAAACACCTTCAGTCAGCTTGTCAGCAACAAGTGTTTCTTCATCCTCGGTCTGTGGTTTGGTGACCACCATGGATGTAAGCGGTGTGACAAAGTTATACCTTAGAGAAAGGTCTAGAGCTTCAGCTGTGGCATTCTCCTTGTCCTCCGGTGAGCATTTCTCTCTGTCAACAAATTTTATTGGACATTGTATTATTTTTTGTAATTCTCAGGTTAAATAGGTTTAATTATTTGAGCGCATATATGTCTCACGCTGACATTTTATCCAAGAGCTGCTGGATGGTCAGATATGCCCACAGTCGCTCTGTAAAATCACCAAAGATGTACTCCTGCTCAGGGAACACACTGTCCCACTCTTCAGCAATTGCTAGACTCGTGACCACAAACTGGTCCTCCAACTGAAATTGGATGTATGGCACTTATGGAACAGTACAATCAAACTGATTTTTATTAAACTAATAGTGCTTCCCTTACCCCATTTGCAGATACTTCAGTCAGAAATTGGTCAGTCTCAAGTTCTTGTAGGCGTCCGGCTACCACTATCTCAGAGCCTTTGAAGAATTGCCTGAAGTGACTTTGTGTCAAGTCAGTTACAGCGTTGCCAGGATAATTTAGGTTCACCTCAAAGAGAAGTGGGCTAGCCACCTCTTCATAAAAACCCTATAGAAAAGGAAACTATTCAAGACCCTGCTATTATCTGGATCAGGCTGCATATATTAAATATAAGGTATGATATTGATTGAGAGTATACGGTTGTCGGTTCTACCTGCAGTTGAAGGGCAGCATCTGAGGCCTCATAGACTCTTCGAGCGAGTCCATCATTTTGCTTGGCCAACTTATCAAGGAGACTGTAGTCCACATCATAGCCAAAGCCCAAACAAAAGAGACTAATGCTTCCATTAATAGCTTTATGGACATTTTCTTGGATTATGGGTAGATGTTGCTGCCCTTAAACACATTATTCAGTGCAGATTGTTAAATCTATATAATTGAAGTTTTGTGTTTTCTAAAGCAGGGGTTTTCAAACTTTTTGTTGTCATGGACCTACAATATAATAATCCACTTTGTGAGTTGCAGCCTTCCTAAAATATAAAGGAAATCAAAATTTTCATAAAACCAATTTACACTACTGGAGAAAATTAACATGATGTTGTATTGTTTCCTAAATTAAATAAATGTCCTTTTTATTAGGGCTGGGAATTGCCGTAGACCTCCCGATTCAGTAATACAAAAATATTTAGCTGCCGATTCTGTATGTATGGCATTTTTGTATGTATTGAAAGTTGAACTTATTTTAACTTGGCACAGAATCTTAAAAATGTGAGCTGTGAGCTCATCTGTTTTTCCAAATATTTTCCCCTATAAAGCCATAGCACTTCTCGGTACCCAGTTTGAAAACCCCTGTTATAAAGCATTTTGAATACCCAATAAAGACAACACCTTTTGAGCTAAGATTACTTGATTATTACAAATTAATTAATTTAGATATAGTAATTATTACCTAAGAAAAAAAAGACTTGTATTCTCAATGCAAAGCCAATACACACCAGAACTGGGTCGGCCATCAGTCAGTAGGATGATCATAGACATATCTGGGAAGAAGTCACTTTTTTCTGAGGTAAGCATGTCCACGGCATACAAAATTCCTTCATTTATATCAGTCACTGATTGAAAAATATGAGAGAATGTTTTAATACAGCAGCAGTGATTTTTGGCATTTAATGTGTGGAATGCTATGCACTGCAGTGAAGATTTCCCTCAATAAAACCAGTAATTTACTGTAAAATAGAGGTGTTATACTGTGTTACATGAGAACCATGGCTCTAATTGTCAAGAGTACTAACAGCTAAGCCATGATTTCAACCTTGTGCAGGGTTTACAGTATGACGTTTCGCTTCATACTTACTGTGTCTTGCTTCAATAGTCTGGACGAATTCTTTTGCTTCCGTCACATTTTCTGGTGTAGCTTTGCTAAGAGATGGTCTCCACGACTCTATAACGTCATCAAACGTGACCAGCCCAAAGTAATCATCTTCATGCAGTTCACTTAATATGGTCATCAGAGCTTCTCGAGTCTACCAACAGATAATCGGACGATTATTTTTGTGTGTGAACTAGGAAAGTGGATGAAAATTTATGGAAAGTATTTGTTGGACTTGCCTGTTTCATCTTCTCTCCTTCCATGGAGCCACTTCGGTCTATCACAAATACCACATTCTTAGGCATTTGTGGCAAATTATCTGGAGCAAAAAAGTGTACAAAGTAGCCATTTACTATCTGAAACAGAGAAACACAAGAAAACACCACCATCAGAATAATGCATGATTAGTAAGAAATTCATTGTAATTTTTTTTTTGCTGATATTGTACCTGAATTTCACCTATATCCTGTGGGTGGTTCACATCATACTTGATGAATAAATCTCCATCAATCAAAGTCCCTTCACAGTCTGAGCATTTTTTCTGCTGATCCAATGTAGGAGAGAAGTACACATGTGCCTGAGGACGAGTATAGAGGATCAGTGTTATGAGGATAGCAGGAAGTGTTTAGACATTACAATTTTTTTTTTTTGAAACTGAGGTGTTTTTAGACTCCTTATTAGTGAAATGAGATGTAGTTGTAATCACTGGATCAAAATGCTTATTACTAGAAACTGTCGCTTGGTTAGGACACAGTGTAAGGAGGAGCTAGTCAAACAAACTCCAGGGGCCATTATTTTCACTTTACACCTACCTTTGACTAGATACATAGCTAATTAGTGCAACAGGTATTAATTCTGCACAGAACTTAAAATGCATTTTAAGTCCAAACTAGTCTTACAATTGGGTGTACGTCCAGCTGCTGCAACCGGATCCAGGTAATTTGATTAGGTAATTTGGTTTCGAGATAAAGTTGCAATTACAAGAAATTAAGTAGAGGTAGCAGTTATGAGATATACTCAGAATTGTGACATATAAAGGCACAATTAATAAAAAAAATGTGCGATATAGTCACTAGATGGACTAGATGGACATCCTTGACCGTTGCGCCACATCTCGTTCGAGACTCAGCCTTCTTTTCCTATCATCGGCGTTGTGACTCTGCAGTTGGATACTATAAAGCGCGTCTCCTGTTTTTAAGAGCAAAACAGTGTTCTGTTTGATCATCCCTTAGCCTGTTGGATTAAACAGATATGCGGGCTGATGAAGACACCGGCGCAGCGTTTAAAGATCACTTCTGACTGACAACACAGAATTGACCGGCATTTTGGTGCTGATGGTGCCAGAACGCTGTTGTTTGTGTGAACAGAACTGTTCACTGTGAACATTCTGTATCAAATTTATAGGCAGGACAAGTAGTTTGTATAGGCTTGGTTTGTAGAGAATTACAAACATGCGCACATATATTCAAACACGCATAACTAATGAATTAATTCTTGATGCGCACGTGAGCGCCATCAGTGTTTATCACAGGTTCACGTTTAAAGTCTGTGTAGAGAGAACGTTGTCGTCTTAGCGGCCCCTAATTTAATAACAAATTATCCTTTCGACGGAAGTGAATCAATCAAAACTACCTTTAGCTGCAGAGTAACATTATTCAAGAACCGCTATAAAGCCAAAACAATCTGTTACCTTAAATTATACGTTTATCTCTGTAAAGCAGCTTTGAAACAATCTAAATTGTTAAAAGCGCTATATAAATGAAGATGACTCGACTTGACTTGACAGCATATTTGTGTATTTACCCGTAAAGTCATTCTGGTCATTTTACGGTAATTTACCGGGATTGCTGTGTGAAAAGAGGCCATTGTCTAAGAGACATATATATATATATATATATATATAATTTCACAATGGTTGTATTATAAGAGGTAGTTACAAAAAGTTGCAACTGCCTTTTTATTTTATTTTGTTGTTTTGTGTATCTATTTTTTTTTTTGACTAAGATATAAACAGCCTTACATATCAATCCACCAATGTTGGGGGATTGTTTGAGAGTTTTCATTCTAACCTTTTTATCAGCGACGGTTTTCTTCACTAGAGGAAGCAAATCATTGGTGATGAATGTACCATTGACATCCACAAATGCAATTCCGTTAGGTTCATAGATATCTACCACAATCTGTTGATGAGAAGACAGGACTGATATGACAGTTTACAATGTTTAAATATTTCCACTGAATATGTTTTGTAAAAGAGTTTGAGAGAGAAACTAATGATGAACCTCAAAATTCTGAACCAGCTGTTTAGGTCGGACACCTATCATGATCTCATAGCTGCCAAGATGGCGCTGTAGCAGCTCTTCGTAAGTAAGAGTGAATGTGACGTGGCTCTGGGGTGAGATATTCACGGAGACTGAGAACTTCTCCATGTGCCTCCCTGAAGCCCTGAAAAAGCAAAAACAACTCTGATATCTGATCATTGAGATTAGCAAATACCGAAAAGCAAATATGTGTACTCTGTCAGCATTCCAGAGCTTTGCCGTTGACCTGTACTCACTTAACCAGACCAGCGGTCTGGCCAGAGGACACGGCGCTCTCATACTTCTGCCTGGCCTGCTCCTTTTCCTTCACTTCACTGACATATATCCTGCTCTCAATCTCTCTGAAAACCAAACACAAAGAATTTCATTAGGTCATAGGGGGTTTTGGGCATGATGCAAGTGTAATATATTTATAGCTTGTGTAAACAAAGGAGGACTAACATGCTAAAGTTGGTGATGAAGGCTGTTTTGGGTAAGTCCACCTCAAAGAACACTTCCTGTGATGCATTGGCTGTGTTCAGGGCTTTGGTGGTCATGACTGTGTGAGCAAAGCGAGACGCGACCTTGCAGTCCACTCGCATACTTTGCACTTCTATCTGTGAGAGAGACTGAAAGATAGTAAGAGAAAGTTAAGGAATCTGTTGTAACACACACACTCACACACACACACACACACACACACACACACACACACACACACACACACACACACACACACACACACACACACACACACACACACACACACACACACACACACACACACACACTGTTGCTTTCAATGCTGTGCAGTTTTATGACTAACTTTGCAAAACCACGTCGACTATTTTTTGCTTGTAATTGGAAATAGGGGCATGTGTGAGCTATGACCAAAAAGTCATTGTTTATGTCTGTTTACTCCAAGATGAAAGCTTGACACGCAAATTTGACTGCCGCCAATGTGATTTTTTTTTTTTTTTTGACACTGTGCAAATAAAGCTGGTCAACTAATACGTTTTGTGCTTTTGGTCACACACCTAGAGCTGCTCCAGTTACATTAAACTACGACTTGGTGCTGCTCAAGTATTTTGCTAAGCAACAGTGTATATTAGAGGAGGAATGCTGAACTCTTATTCTGTGTATTCTTGTATTTGTTGTGTGAAAAATACATTCAAACTTAACAGCTGTTCGAAAAACAGGGGTTTTCCTGCTTTTCTAACCATCTCATTTTTTGATGTGTATATAGTGGGGGCGGCCATTTCGGTGTCTGTGCCAGCCGCTTCCAGTTATTTTAGCTGTACAAAAACAGCCTGTTATCCTGCTTGATGTTGGGTATTTATGTACACCATATTATAAACACCATTGGTCTTTTAATGTAAAATATTTTTACTGTTTATGACACTGTTAATAGCTTACTTCCACTCTGAAAAATAAGGTGGATAAATGTCACCTACTGTCAGAGAGTCAATTTGCATTTTCATTCAACCCCACGTGCCATTTTTTTCAGCATTGGATACATTTTTCATACATTTGTGGTGACGTGAACTGGCCCGGTTTAGCCCAGGGTCTAGAATGTTTTTATTTTATTTTTTAAAGAGTTAGGGATATTTTCCATAAGCCCAATGACCAGACCATGTATCATAGATAATGGATCTTAGTGAGCCCCCCTTATTTCAGGTTCCAAAACAACATTCACACTTTTTCAAAGGAGTATGTAAATCACGATTTTGAGCTTTCAATAGGATTGCTGATTGTTAATTGTTTAATTCTCTAATTAATTTAGTTTAACATTAATGACCCTAAATGGCACTGCTGTGAACTACTGTACTCTTATTTGTCAACGTTTTACATCAACACAAGGTGTGAAATTTCACATGTAATATGTTTAAAACTAAGTGGCTAGGACCAGGGGCTGTCAGGCTCCAAAATAGCATCAAAGCGTCATAAAATTAATCCATTCAAATTGTGCACTATTTTTCAAGTTAGGGTTGTCACGGTACAACATTTTCAGTAGTCAGTACTAGTGTTGTCACAGTACCAAAATTTCAGTATTCGGTCCCGATACCTGTGAAAATCCACGGTTCTCGGTACCAATTTCGGTACCAAAGCTAATTTAGATTAAATTAGCATAATATTAAAGTGTATATCCATTTGTTAGATAACATTAGATACAATGACCTAACAATAGTTACAGTATATACACTGAAGCAATTATTCTCCTTATGGTAATTTAAAAATGTAGCCTACTAATAAATTTTTTTAAATCAAAAGTTGTATCTGTTCATGAACAATCAAGTGTTTGTATTAAATAACATTCACAAACATACATTAATGTTGTAAAAATATATTGTTCACTCAATGTGTTGATGTTAGATGAGGCATTAAGTAATGTTAATGAATGATATCTTATTGTAGTGTTACCAACTAAACGGGAGAACTTGTTTTATTTGACTTGACTGTCCTTTTATTTAATTCAAAACTGCGGTCATATTTAAAAGGCCTTTTAAACTAGATATAACCGCACACGATACCACTTTAGGGGCCGTTCACATATCGCGTTTTATGCGCGTGCAAATTCGTTATTTCAAATGTAGGCACGCGGCTTATAATAGAAGCATCTCAACAGGTCATGTGACAAAAACCAGCGGCCTTTCCGTAACAACATGGAAAGTTCGGCCGAACAGCTGATCATAGCTGTACAGGGCGGCTTTTTATTTCTTATCTCAATTAATATATCTAGTAGTAAAGCTAATGCAAGGTCTAGAAATCAATAATTCTTTGATGATACTTCCTCGTCATCATGGAGAGCGCAGTTTGCACCGCTTTCTCATTTCCACAAGCGCGTGCTTTCCCGTTGCGTCTGCCGTTGCAACCATGAACAGAGGCGCGCCTGCCGCCTGGAAAACTAATTTGCACGTGCAAAAAACGCGCTATATGAAGTGAACGTCTCTTTCCTCCTTCAGAGCCACCGCATTAGTAGCGCCGCCGGTCGCCATGTCTCGGTGTGTTTATGAAGAGTACGCAACTGTGCACCGTTCGGACATCGAACTAATAACCGGATTAACCCGATACTTCGGTACCACCGGTACTTAAGAAAAGCTGGTACCGTAACCATTTAATTTTTTTAGTACCGAAATGGTACCGAAGTACCGGGTCTTTTGACAACACTAGTCAGTACCAATACCAATAACATTTTACGGTTCTCTGTACCAGTTTTGGTACCAGAGCAAAAACTGTTGAATGAAAAATCTTGTCCGTTTTGTCTCGTCTGTTGGTTATCACTGTCAATCATCGCAGTTTATGATTCAATCGACAATCTATAAACTTTGCAGTGTACTTAGCAGCATGAACAACTAAACTTGTATTCAGATTGTGAGTGGGTAATAAACAGAAAGCAAGAAAAGAGCCTCCCTTTATAATCACTAACTATGCATTCACACCGCCGCCACCGAGAGCGGCAAAATTCGCTCTGGCTGCCCTGCCAACAACGCCGTAGAAAGATTCGTGGACGCTCTGACGTAGATCGAATGCTTGATATTTTTTGAAATGTGAAAGTAAGAAATTAAACGATGGAAAGAACTTAACAATTATAGTGACATGTTTGCTAAGGAAACAAACCAATTAAAAGACATATTTTGTGTTCATGGTTAAGTGCTAATCTAATTTGCATTCCCACTGAAAAACAAGTGTTCTAGCGCGAAAATGTTACTTGACTGCGTTCTCTGGAATCCTCTCAAGCGGAGGACTTCTACATTCCGATTGGTTTCCGCCGAATCGCGTCATAGCTCATTACCATAAAGTTGACCTGACTTCAACTCTCCTCACCGCTCTCACCGTCTAAGGGCCTGTTCACATATCGCGTCTTTTGCGCGCTCAAGTTCGTTATTTAAAATGTAGGCGGGCGGTATGCGCGCTCATATTGGAAGCGACGCGTTCGCGGTGCGATGCGCTCTCGGTGCGATGCGCTCGTTTTTTTACAAACGCGTCCGTGCCGCATCGAGATAAAAATATCTCAACTTTTCAGAATGCCGCAAGCGCACCGTAGGTCACGTGACAAGAACCAACCAATCAGCTTCCTCACCTTTTCTGTTTACGTTGCAACCTCAGCAGACAGGAGGAGCAGCTCATCATTGCGGTCCAGGGATTTCCTGAACTTTATGACTTGTCATAATTTATCCTTGCTGTAACGGAGAGCGCAGCTGATGGGTGCTTAGCAACGACAGACGCCTCCGGAGTGCAACCGCCCTAGTGCTTTGGAAAAAGGAGAACGCGGCGCTTAGCGTTTTCTATGCGTTTTTAGGTGCGATATGTGAAATGGCCCTAAGACGTGCCGCGCCGACCCTCACCGGAGCTCGCTGCCCACTCACATTGAAAATGAATGACTTCTGGCCACTTTGATGGTGCGTGGTGTGAACGCACATTAAGGTTGTCTCCACTAAAGGCTGATATTTTCTCCCAAGGCCAGGATATTTTTTCAGTTATTTTCAATGGGAATGCCTCACATTTTAAAACGCCAGCAGTATGACGATGCGCTAAGCATCTTTTTTTTATGCTGAGTGTTTGGCATTTTTCCAACTTTGTGTAAAATGCAGCACTCATTACTGTCACTTTTTACCCAGCCGTCCAATCACAGTGGAGGAGGGGCGGGGCAAATACCACGTCAACCAACCGCTACATCCTGCTTATACAACGGCAACAGACGACAAGAACAAGAACAACAATAGAACAAAATCATTGTTCAAACAAGACAAGACAATCAAAACAACAGCCAGAGCAAATACTTGTATTACATTGTATTTTTTACATTGTATCTGCATTTTTATATTCAGAAACAAACTATCTGCGAAGATCAGATACTAGCAACACTTCCGTGAATATTCTGTATCGTAGCAACCAAAGCCCTGCCAAAGCTCTCTCAAATGCCCGCAGCAAGCTGAATAAAAATGCTTTGGTAGACATACAGCCTAAAGGCCCGTTCACACCAAGTACGATAACTATAAAGAAAACGATATGCTCCAGAAGGAAGGAAACACGATGCATTAAGAGCAGGGGGCTGAAAACTTTTGAACAGGATGAAGATATAATTTTTTTTATTTAGTACTGCCCTTCGGAAGCAACAGAAGATACTTGCATATTTCCCGGGAGACAAATTACGGTAAGTACAATTTACCCCGATCTTCAAATTCAAAAAGTTTTCATCCCCCGTCTCTTAATGCACCGTGTTTCCTTCTGGAGCATCAGTGAATGTTTGAACCTTTTTTAATAGTTGTGTATGAATCTCTCGGTTGTCCTCAGTGTGAAAAGATGGATCTCTCAAAATCATACAGTCACTGCTGGAAAGGATTAAAATATGCAAAAGATGCTGGAAAACTGAAGAATTTTCAGGACCTGGAGGATTTTTCTGAAGAACATTGGTCAGTTTAACTATTCGGGACAAACAAGGGTCACAAGAAAAACCATCACAAAAAAAGAAGTTGTTGTGAATCATCCAGGTAACGACGCACAATATGAAGAATCAAGGGTGCATAAACTTAAGAATGGGTCATTTTTATAAATTCACCTTTTTTTGTCTAACATCTAAGATGTAAACATATTTTATGTAAAATATCTTATTCAGGACAGTACTAAATAAAAAAATATTATTTTTTTATACAATATACAATTTATGATTCACATTTTTCACAGATTCTGCAAGGGTTCACAAACTTTCAAGCACTACTGTATGCTCTTTATGTAGATTTGAGAAAACATGAAAGTTTTGAAGCACATAATGTAAAATCTTACCTGTTTTGCTGAATTATTGTTTTGATCTCTGATGGCCGTAGTGTCTTGAGCTTTAGTATTAAGAATCACACAAATACACAAACACAGCCACAGCATGACTTTCACTGCAGACATGGTGAAGCCTGGTCTGATCTGACTTCAACTCTGCCTGTTAATGTTCTTAAACGAGAGTGAGAAAGAGAGACAGATGAATGAGTGCCTGTGTGTGTTGTACGGGCACTGTAAGAGTTGCCAAAGGGGTGTGTGAATGTGCCCAATAATCTAGTACATTCTCCACTGCCTACTCACTCCATCCACCCAAAACAGCAGAATTCACCTAATAAACTAAATTATTTTCTAGATCACGATTTAAATATTACCCAATCAATAACGTTCACAACTTATTCCAACATCCACATCTGTTTGTATCCTAACTTTCTATCTATATACAGTATACAGTTGGTCAAAAGTTTGGAAACATTACTATTTTAATGTTTTTAAAATAAAAAGTCTCTTATGCTCATCCAGCCTGCATTTATTTGATCAAAAATACAGAAAAAACAGTAATATTGTGAAATAGTATTACGATTTAAAATAATGGTTTTCTATTTTAATATACTTTAAATTGAATGTATTTCTGTGATCAAAGCTGCATTTTCAGCATCATTACTTCAGTGTCACATGATCCTTCAGAAATTATTCTAATATGCTGATTTATTATCAATGTTGGAAACGGTTGTGCTGCTTAATATTTTTTTGGAACCTGTGAAATTTTTTTTCAGGATTCATTGATGAATAAAAAGTAAAAAGAACAGAAATATTTTCTATTAACAATATAAGTCTTTACTATCATTTAAAGGGGTCATGACATGAGAAACCAAATTTGCCTTGATCTTTTGGTATATAAGAGGTCTGTGTACCATTAAAACATCCTGCAAGTTTCATAGCTTAAGACGTCCTCCCCATTATAAACAAATCATTTATTTAATCAAGCTCTAAATACAGCTCGTTCTGGATCCATGGTAAGAAGTGACGTCACGGTGCGAAGTGACGTACCAGCGTTTGCATATGACCGCCTCCAGAACAAGACAACTACGCTTTAAGCGCAAGACAACTACGCTCATTTTCGTATCGTTGTCGCCCCGCGCGCCTCACAAGTGTTCAGTCGACGGACAGCGAGTGGGTCTGTGTACAGTAAATTTACGATGCCACGCAGATGTGCTGTTCCTGGCTGTGGACAAACAACATCTTTGAATACGCTGCAGAAAGATCCAGACGTCAGGGAAAAATTGATGCACTTTATTTTTTGCGGACGTCCCAGTCACTGCCAGTTAATTTAAGCGTTTGTTCTATACATTTTAAGGATGACTGTTTTGAGAACAAATCCCAATATGATGCTGGCTTTCCAGGAAAATTGTTGCTCAAAGATAAGTCCGTGCCGACTATTCTGGGCTCAACAACGACGACGCAAACTTACTTTTTATTACTGGCTAATATAAACACATTTGTATAAGAGAATCTTGAAAATATGTCGCCTTTCTAGTAGGCCTACATGTGATAGAAAATTAAAAATGTTGCCTTTATCAATGCTGCATCTATAAAGATGGCCTGTTTTTTGTCATTTTTGTCCGTCGTACACCCTATCATTTCATTGGAATTAGTTAAATAATGTTAAACTGTTAGCAAATTAAGCTATAGGATAATTATGCAACAATAATCCGTTTTCAAGTGTCTCGGGTTACAATTTTTTTAATAATTCAAAATAGTTTCACGTTCCATGTGGACACGGGCTGATCCAGTCTTCGTTGTTGTGGTGATGGTTCATTTTCCTCTGATTCTGGCTCAAACATAATAAGGTTTTATCATTGCAAGAGCCATCGCTTCGCATGCATCACGCGCTATTAAACAGTTGCGCTGAATCCGCAAATGTTCTGGCTGGGGGCGTTAATAATTGATGCATAGGCACTGACGTTAGCCAATCATAACAGTGGGCGTTAACACTGAACTCTTAAAGGGGAAACACCCCCAAAACAGACTGTTTGAATCAGAGGATGAGAAACAGGGTGGGAAAAGGTCATAAATCACTACATTTTAAAAGTTTGTTTAAAAAAAAACTATAGTAATACTATAATTGCACCTAAGGGAACATAATAATAAAATAAATAAAACCATGTGGATGGAATGGCATCTTGAAAAAGACGCAAACGCACCCGTGTTGCTCTGTTCGAAATAGGACCCGTCACCAGTGCCGAAGCATACAGGGAATGACCGCGGCAACGCTGAATTCAGCGAACTGAACTAGTGAAGCACTCACGTTTCCGCCCTCAACCAGTCTTCAACACACACAAATACAAAGAAATTTGTTGCTGTTATTAAAACAGCAGTTGAGAGCTCAAAGCTCGCGATCACCGGTGCACTGCACTGTAGAACCACCAGCAATGAAGTTTTTTAGCAATTTGAGCTAGCTTTTCTGTGTGATCTCCACACATGCATCAGTGAGCCTTGGGTGTCCCTGACCCCTGGTTCACCGGTTGAGCTTCCTTGCACCCCTTTTGGTAGGTACTAACCAATGCATACCAGGAACACACCACAAGACTTGTATTTTGGATATGCTCTGACCCAGGCATCCATCACTATTTTGCCCTTGTCATAGTCACTCAGATCTTTTCACTTGCCCATTTTTCCTGCTTTCACACATAACATTTAAGAACTGACTGTTCACTTGCTGTCTAATATATCACACCCCATACAAGTTGCCATTGTAACAATATAATCTGTCTGTTTGCATCCTATCCATCTGTATGTCTGTATCTTGTCTGTATATCTTGCCTGTGTCCTGTCTGTCTAAGAGCTATTGTTGGTGTTTGCTATAAGACAAAACATATTTTTTCCCATTCATTTTTCCATTTATTAAAATAATAATAATAATAATAATTATTATTATTATCAAATATTTAACCCTAACTTATGAACTTTGCATTTAAGTGAAAATGTAAAATAAAAATGCTGTTAATGTATAAGAAATGTATATATTGAAAATAAATTATCCTTGAAACACAGAAGCTTTTGAGTACATTCAGTACAGATGTCTTTTGTGGTGTGACGAGAAACTCTTTAGACCCTCAGTTTGCTTGAATAACTCACACAGAACCTCTCATTTATCAGAAGTGCCTCTTACAAACTGCTTTTATACAGCATGTTCAGAGAGTGAGAGTTAATTTGCCGTAAGTTGTGTGGAACAGCGGCCAAATGTCTAGTAATCAAACTGCTGAGAGAAATAGAGAGAGTGATCAAGTGTGTCAATGAGTCTGTTCATGGTTTTCGGGACTTCAGTGTGTCATGTCTGGTCATTGCTAGGGTGTGAGTGTTTGTGTGTGTTTTGCTTTTCTCTCCACTCCCTTTTTAACAAGACTGAAGTCAGATATGATGTAATTTCTCAAAATGTAAACATTAAGTCAGCGCTTCAGCAACACAGCTCAAGGGTGGCTGCAAACGTGCCGTCACTGTGCGTCAAAAATATCTGCATGGGATCTACCTCTAGTTCTACTCTTTTTTTCTTTTTCTTTTTTGCTGTATGTAGCCAACATCATATAGGCCAGGGGTTTTAAAACCCACAGGGGCCACAAGGGGTTGCTAGAGACTACAAAACAACTGAAAGGAAAAATAAATAGAATATATAATACTGTTGAAGTTGAGATGTGTACTAGTAATATTATACTGAATATAATATACAATTATATAATATAATACTGTTATAATATTTATTACTGATATTTGATATTGCAATTTAATTCTGTTTTCTAAATATTAAATAATGTTGGATTAATCTATTGACCACAACAATCTGTATGTAGTGTCAATTTACAACATTAAAGCAATTCTTTATTTTTTGTACACTTAATCACACTTAATATTTTCTTATATAATAAATTGTATTTTTATATGTTAAAATTCAGCTGCTCTTATATTTTAGGAAAAACTTTGCAAAGGGGTCATAAAATCTGGGGTTAGGCTGGTCTTTTCATGTCAAAAAACAAATAAACTATTCAAAACTAATCAATTTTATTTTTTAAATGTGGATTCAAATTGCTAAATAATAAAATCATCAGCAGTTGTTTAAGATCTAAGTATAGAAGCTTATTTCTGCCACGGAATAAAACAATTAGAAAGTTAATTGCGACTATTTATCACACAATTCTGACTTTTTCTCACAATTGTGAGTTATAAAGTCTGAATTTGCGGGATATAAACTATAATTTTTACAAATTTTTTTTGCAATTCTGACTTTTTTCTCATAAATCTGACTTTTTTCTCGCAATTCACCTTTGGCTAAGCCCCGCCCCCCTTAGTTACTGTTGCTACCTCCGACAACTTCATCTGGGCTCTGGTTTGGTATCAACATGGCTTATGCTGTTGCAGCTCTTCCTGCTGGAATTTTATCAAACTTTTATAAAGCAGCAAATAAAGTGTCCGCAAAAGTGGCTGCAATATGCGTTCGAAGGCTATATTCAAGACATACCGGTGAAACGCAAGCAACAACAAGGCATCCAAATAGAGGCAAAAGCATAACGGTCACAGTTAAAAAAATTAACCACCGCATATCTTAATCGAGACGGAGGCTGGGACTAACAATATCAGGAGCAACACTGTTCATGCAAAGCTGGGTAGGTCTCTATTCACTTCTATAATCGTTATTACAAAGCAAACGGACTACGCGAGTATAAAGTTGTATTTATTAGCAGCGTGTGCTAGCGTATCAACAATTAGGGTAGAAAACATATAAGTCATTGGTGCGCTGTGAACAAGTGTCGGACCTCTGTGGGAGCTCGTTCTTGGCTGCGCTGTGATTGGTCAATCTACATTCTTGGGGCGTGGCTTAGCCAAAGGCGAATTGCGAGTTAACAGTATATCTCGCAATTCTGACTTCTTTTCTCTGAATTGTGAGATATAAATTGCAATTGCATTTGTGAGTTATAAATTCTAACTCAGAGGAAAAAAGACGAACTTTATAATGTCACAATTCTTTATAACAATTGCGAGTTTATATCTTGCTATTCAGACTTTATAACACACAATTGTGAGTTTATATCACGCATTTCTGAGTAAAAAGTCAGAATTGTGAGTTAAAAGTTGCAATTACCCAGTGGCGCCTCCAGAAATGTTTCATAGGGGTGGCCAGATGGGGCCACTTAAAATCTTGGGGTGGCACACCAAAACTATAAACCATAATTTCAGAATTTTATTCTACTGTTGTAGTAAACCGGCCTGTAGAAAACTATCAGAAAGACTTAAGGAAATTCCTACTGATATACTTTGGTTTATTGTGTGATATTTAACGGACAGTGCATCACGTTGCATGAATTTCTTAAAGGGGTCATGACATGACATTTATTTGATTATTATGTTCCCTTAGGTGCAATTATAGTATTACTATAGTTTTTTTTACAAAAAACTTTTAAAATGTAGTGATTTATGACCTTTTCCCACCCTGTTTCTCATCCTCTGATTCAAACAGTCTGTTTTGGGGGTGTTTCCCCTTTAAGAGTTCAGTGTTAACGCCCACTGTTATGATTGGCTAACGTCAGTGCCTATGCATCAATTATTAACGCCCCCAGCCAGAACGTTTGCGGATTCAGCGTATTTAAAAAAAAGTTTTAAATACATTACTTACAGTTTGCGTCGTCGTTGTTGAGCCCAGAATAGTCGGCACGGACTTATCTTTGAGCAACAGTTTTCCTGCAAAGCCAGCATCATTTTGGGATTTGTTCTCAAAACAGTCATCCTTCAAATGTATAGAACGAACGCTTAAATTAACACTGCCGTGACTGAGACGTCCGCAAAAAATAAAGTGCATCCATTTTTCCCTGACGACTGGATCTTTCGCAGCGTATTCAAAGATGTTGTTTGTCCACAGCCAGGAACAGCACATCTGCGGCATCGTCATTTCCCTGTACACAGACCCACTCGCTGTCCGTCGACTGAACACTTGTGAGGCGCGCGGTGCGCGGGGCACGGGGCGACAACGATACGAAATGAGCGTAGTTGTCTTGCGATTAAAGCGTAGTTGTCTTGCGCTGGAGGCGGTCATATGCAAACGCTGGTACGTCACTTCGTACCGTGACGTCACTTCTTACCATGGATCAAGAACGAGCTGTATTTAGAGCTTGATTAAATAAATGATTCGTTTATAATGGGGAGGACGTCTTAAGCTATGAAACTTGCAGGACGTTTTAATGGTACAAAGACCTCTTATATACCAAAAGATCAAGGCAAATTTGGTTTCTCATGTCATGACCCCTTTAAATGAAATAAACAGAGCTCACAAACAATACATAGGCCTACACACACTCCATTTCATCATTGCAAATAACACGTATGACTCGACTGACAGAACTAGGGACTAACAGACACATGAAGTAAACTTGTGTGTAGTTTATAAAGTCCAACCTTGCACTTGAAAACAATCTAAACTCTGTTTTTATGACGCAGCTCTTATTGATAACAGCTGGTGGTGACGTAGCTCCGCCCGCAATATCACGCACACAAATGCGAGTGACGCAACAGCCAATATCGAGTTTTCCCAATTAATGCATGAATTTAACAGCATTATTTAAACTCTGTTACACATATACATGCACCAGCTAACGACGTTAGCTAGGTAACTCTTGTCAAAACGTGTCAAAGACACATCAAAAAGCTGCTGTAACAGTATACTGTAACGGTAACCATTTGGCACTTAAAAAGCACATGTCACGACACATAATTCCCTGTCTTCTTTTACTAAAGAATATTTTGACTTATTTACTTACCGGTAGTCTTCGTCTTCTTTCTTAACTTCTTTTGAAATTGTTGACCAACGGGCACGCGCTGAGCTGTTGCTGTCTGAGCGCGCAACAGCGGCATGTACGGAGGGGCGGGGGAGGGGCGGGCTCATGTGTGCGATCGTCCCCTGTGCATTAGGGATGAAATGCATAACTGATGCTACTAAAATTTATACTGGCCAGTGGGGTGGCCAGGAGCAATTACCTTTTTTATTAAGTGGCAGAAACAAGCTTCCACATCTAAGACCTGTTTTTTTTTTTCAGTTTAATTTTTTACAATAAAATTGTTATGCTGATATGATAATGAAACAATTTGTATTAAATTAGAAAATGCTTAATTGAGGGGGCTGGTGACCACAATACTTTTTTCATCTATGCTCTAAATCTCCCTGTCTCTAAATTTATTTAGGACATTCTATTGGTCTTCGTGGCTGTTGATATTTTTAACCCAGTAAGAGCATTTTGAATCAGTGTTTAGTCAGTAATGCATATTAAGTCTGTGGGCTTTAATGAAGATTTGAGTTCTGTCCTGTCCCGTGGTTCACACTGGCACATACTGGGTGAGGGTGTGCTGGCAGAATCTCCATTTATGAGGTGACATCATCGCCATGGAAACAGTACAGGCAATGATGAGTTTGATTTTACTGAATGTTAGGTCCTTTTTTAACAGGACATGTGTAAAAAAAAAAAAAAAAAAGCTAGTCTGAGCAAATGTAAATTATTATTATTTTTTTTCTTCAAAAATGTGGCACTCATTTTTTTCACTCACTTTTTTGAGCAAGATGCTCAAAAAACACTGACTGCCAAATATGTCTGCAAAACAAACAGAATGTGTCTCGTGTAAACGGCCTGTTGCTTTCTGCCACTTGTCTTTTCTCTTCCCAGAGCATGAATATTAATGAGTCTTTTCAGTTTGATTGTCAGTGCTCTCCATTGAATATTAGTTTGTGTGTGTTGAACCCTCTAACTTGTGTTTTGCCGCTTTAGCCTTGATTAGATGTCTGAAGTATATTTCCTCGAGGGCGAGGGCAGAAGAATTGACCCAGATCATGTCGGAAGTTCAGGAGTTGAGCTGTATTTGAAGGAGTCTGAGAGGCCAGAGGGAGATTGGGGCGGCTGAGGCCTGCTAACTCAGAACAGATGTGCTTTTCAAAGTGAAGAGAGGGATAGATGTATGGCGTCAATAGATGTATGCTCAGACCTGTTTTATAGAGCTGCTTTACATTGTGTGAAGCGCTATGAAACCTGTGTCAAGTGTCATTTATCTAGATAAACCCCACAGTAACGGCTTCCTTCATGTCATGGATGCATCATGGCTGTCCGGTGAAGGTCCCGGCATTAAACACAGGGTGGCAGCAGAGCCACAATATTGATCTAGATGTGTTATCCACTAGATGGCAGCACAAGCTGAGAGTTGACATTTGAAAAGATTTATCTTGGTTTTCTTTGGTTATGTGAGTTTTTCTTATTTATTTTGACTGATTTTCTTCAGATACTGCAACGTTTATTTATGTTTATTTTATTTTTATTTCTTAATCTCTCCTTATATAGCATTATATAAATATAGCCTAATTAACAATATAATCTATATATAAATACTAATGAATACATCTTGATTTTATGCTTATATTTATTTAATCATAATTAACCAAAATGAATGAAACATCTATTTCCGGAAATAAGACCATTGTACAGACAATATTTAATAGTAAAATTATGATTTTTAGTACATTGCATTGGGACAGGATATTTATGTTCCAACCAGACATATATATATATATATTTATTCTTGTTATACTTTCTTCACAGTGTTTAATATTGTTTGACAGGCAATACTTTTTAATTGTGTCGGCTTGAAAACACGACACACATCCAGCTCAGATGAATATGTGCGCTGTGTAATTATGTAGATTAGGCTTGTTCACAAAAAAACATAAATCAAGGTCATTAACCGCACATATTGCCTATCTCTGTTATCACAATTCATATTCTAATTTTAATTTAGAATAATAATAATAAAAAAACAATCTCTAAATTTTGTTTCAGTTATCATGGTATCAGTAAAAAAGCCTTTAGTGTTAAGATTATTTTCTCTAAACCTCGACCTTAAGTGACTTTCATTTTTTTATCCCATTGTATTCAATTGTGTGGTTGAATTAATATATACAGTAATAAAAACTTGGTTACATGTCTGAATGTTAAAGTTGAACCTTTCGAATTACCATGACCATGTGTACATCACAATATAAGCACAATCTAAGATGTTTTTCTTTGGCAAAGGAGGTCTGGTGGATATGGCAGATTTATCTTCTTTATTCTTATAATGTCCTGATTTAACACTTGAATGCAATCATCAGTATAGTAACAGTGATTCATCTTTTTACTTACTCAAAACACACATAGTCATTGTAGCAATTAGGGGAGAAATGGGCTTTTTAATAGATGCTTTATTCTAGTGAATATTTCTAGTGAGTATGATTTACCTTTAAACCCCATTTCTTGGTATAGACCCATATCTTGTCCTGGCTGTAAAAAAAAAAAAAAACCCACCAGTGAATATTTCCACTGTTCTATACAGTTCATGTTGGCTGTATACCACACTATATTGGGTAAGTTGTCACAGTGGGCCTGCCATTAAATGGCCTTTTGTATGCTTTTCAGCAACTTCTAAGCTGTAAAATAAATGTGAAAAAAAAAATAAAAAAAAATTCTGGCCCAGACATATTGTAAATCAGTCAATTCTATATTTTCAACATATAAAACAACCTGAATTTTTATGAAATAACGTGTCTTGAGAATGAGCGTACCTTCATTTTATATCTGACCATTGTCTGAATGAATGTGTGGTGTTATTGTGTTCACCTGTTTATCCAAAAGCAATTACAGCAGGGTTAGGTTAACTCTAACTCTATTACAACAATATGATAGGACAGAATGCAGAAAAATGCTGCAATTAAAATGTGGTCCTCTGTATTTGAAACACTGAACAAAGAATTTGTGTAAGCTGACGTTTGACGCAAAACTTTACTTGGATATAGCCCATGTACCAACTCTGTGTGACTGACAATGAGTCTTTTTTCAACTTTTAAAATGGTTCTCTAGTCCGTCTGTACTGTAATAATGCTCCAGTCTTTTAGATTTTTAACGTTGCTCAAGTCAAAATGTCAATATTATATTAATATTGCTGTTGTCTGACAGTATACTGTATTAATTGCTCCTATAGCATCTTGCTCTTGTTAGTATTTTAATGTCACTCTAGTCTTAGTATGCAAACTATCCCTTAAATGTTGCTCTAGTCTAAAAGTATTTGAATATAGTTTTTATAGCATTTTGCTCTGTTAATATTTTGGCGTTACTGAGCTATAGTCTGAAAGTATCTTAATGTCGGTCTAGTCTGTCAATATTTTAATATCAGTCTAGTAAGCCTGCACAATATATTGACAAAAATTGTAATATGCGATAACTTGTTAAATAATGCGATTATGCTTTAAGTGTGTAAATTTATATTAAAATATATTTAAAAACTGAAAATGGTATAAGCAACATGCACGTTTCACATTCTTTTTGTGAGAAGAAAGCATCCCTACAACTTCTGAAAGTGAACAGCAGTGTTTTGCTGTGGCATTACACAAAAAGTAAGTGTCCTTTTAACGTCAGTGTAAACCAGGGGGGTTCAGGGAGGCCTACATTAGGTTTATTTAACAACAGAAACTGAATAAATATCAAAATAAAACACTGCGTAGTCTTCACTGTATGATTCTTATTGAAGTTACAAAAGTTCTTCAGTGAGCAGTTTCTCTTAGTCTCTTGTTGTTTAACAAGCACACAGATATCGGCAGGTTTATTAGGATGCTGTCACTTTAAGAGCCGCACGGATCCAATATATTGTTACACGCACAATTTCTTTCTTTCTGAACTGTTTACTTCACTTAAGACATAACTGACTGTGTTTACACGAATACTCACCAAGACAGGCATTTCAACATCATTTTGTGTGTATTTTGGCCATAATCTGCAGAAGAGAACTGAATTCAGGATCACGTGCTCGTCGTGCTGTCTGAGAGGTGGCTTTCTGTGCGTGTGGTGCGAGTACTTTGCTTATTGCATTTAATAACATTAAGCATGCACATGTATGTAACGGTTTTGTGTCGAGTCTATTCTATGCTGTCTGCTTTGACCTTAAACTTAGATTTTTTTTAATATTTTGGAGTATTAAAATCATGCAGTTATTGCAAGCCATTGCGGTATGCATATATTTGTTGTAATATTTCGATATATCCGATATATCATGCAGCCCTAAAGTCTAGTCTAGCTCTAGTCTGAAAGTATCTTAATGTGGGTCTAGTCTGTCAGTATTTTAATGTCGCTCTAGTCGTTAATGTTTTAATGCCACTCCAGCCTGACAATATATTTATATTAATATTGCTCTTTTTTATTTTTGTTGCTTATGCACATATAAAATAATGTGATCATCAAACATTAAACGGCAGATAAATCAAAACGGCCTTACATCACTGAATGAAACGCTGACCCAGGACGAGGTGTGAGACTGTAAAGCTTTGGGGTGTTGATGGACTTGTGTTTTGATCATCGTTCTGAATCCGATGTGGATGTAAACATTTGTCAGATATTCATACAACAAAATATTCTTGAGTTTTATGGATAAAAAAAATGCTGGCGGTGCCTGGCAACTTTTTGAAAATACAGGGAATGAGTTAATAATGATCTTTTGATGTTGGTCTAGTGTCAGTAATTTTAATATCGCTCGAGTCTGTTAATATCTTAACGTCACTAGTCTGGCAGTATATTAATATTGCGCTTATAGAATTTTGCTCTTGTTAACATTTTAACGTCCGTCTAGTCTGTTGGTACTCTGTCTCAATGTAGTCTGAGCATATTAATATTGCTCTACCCTGTCAGTATAAACGTTGCTCTAGTCTGTCAGTACTTTGTGTCATGCTTGTCTGCACATGTCATATGTAACAGGATCTGTTTCATTATCATTCATCCGGCTGAAATACTGAATGTAATGAAAAATCTAAACACGGCGTGTCACTGAACATGACCTATGACCTAATTTCTCTTGAACTGTATCTAATGATCTTGACCCTAACCCTTAATGGTCCCAACTCCATCAAAGTTGTGTAAAGTTGCTCCACTGTGATCTCCGTGTCCCGGTCTCGTCCTCACCCCTCGGCGGGCCGCCACGATCCCCTCACACCCCTCCTGTGCTGTACCTTTGTCCCTGTTTGAATATTTCACATTGCTGTTGCCGCTGGTGCGTGATGCAGGACTGAGCTCTCATTGTGTACATGCGTGTGGGAGCGCTGGTATGCGGGCCCTTGGCGTGTGGTGCGACAGGGCATGCGTGTGGCC
Organism: Phoxinus phoxinus; assembly: GCF_949152265.1. Classification (NCBI taxonomy): domain Eukaryota; kingdom Metazoa; phylum Chordata; class Actinopteri; order Cypriniformes; family Leuciscidae; genus Phoxinus; species Phoxinus phoxinus. The sequence continues at coordinate 4,881,385 of NC_136897.1, forward strand.
GCTGACGCCAGTCTGCCCGCCTGTGCCCGCCTGTCTGTCTCAGCACGCCGTGTTTGGACACACCTGACCGAGGCTGGAATCACCCACATGGCCGCCCGGGTTTTTTATCTCTTTCCCGTCTCCTTCGTTCTCCGGTCGTACATCGACTCTGTCCTTGTTTCTCCCCGTGCTCCTTAGTGTGCTCTTTGTATTTTACTGTCTCCCTCTTTCACTAATTTTTCTTTCATGTCTGGAGTGGTAAAGAAAGAGTTCATTTATTTCTCGCGTCTCTTTCTGAGCCTTGTGAATCGTATCATGTGATTTTGGGCTTCATTCAATCAGATTTGCTTGAATTGCTTATGCTAGTACCTTGCTTCAAGTTTATTTTCGAACATGCCCATGGACGTCTTAAAACTTGAGCCTTTTAGAGGTTTAGGTTTAGATTTTTCCAAGATTTGAATATCTTGTTTTACATTTCGCACCCTAGAGGAACATTTAAATATGAAATCTCTTTACCCAATATGGAAATTAGTGTTGCTCCATCCAACCATGATTGGTTTCTTGTGTGGGGATTATGGGGGTTTCACACTTCCATTAACTGACATAGTTCAGTTATGTGGTCTGAACAATGAGACACATGTACATTTGGATTTTGTACGCATGATCGAATAGCTATCAATCTAAACCGGCTCAAATATGTCTTAAAGGGCATTTACACATACTCTTTTCATGATCAGATTGCTATCTGATTGTGTTCAGTTCACTTTTTTTTTTTCGTAAACCTATTGCCTTAAAATGATTAATAACTAAACTTAATGCTTAATTGAAAAAAAATAAGGTATGTGAACATGACAATTCCACATTACTTAATTTTTTTGATTACGCATGAAGTTTATTTACTTAATAATTTTAAGGCAACAGGTTTCCTAATTTTTTTTTAAGTTAAGTCAACTGAGCAGATTTTTACAGTGTAAAAATACATGATGTGACCAACTTTATTTTAATTTATGGATTATTTTTTTATTTTTTTTGGGAGCTTGACAGCCTCAGGTCTCCATTTACTGTAATTGCATGTACCGGTAGTATGAAAGTCATACAGTAAGTTACTTCATAATACAACATAAATAAGAGCAGTACTTGACATTCATGATGTTGAATGAAACGTTGCACCTCTCAGATGACCTTGGCGAGAGTGGTTCGAGTGTAAAGTCACGATCTGTTCATTGTTTCTTGATATGTCTCTCACACCTCACTATAGGGCAGCTCTGCCAGTTTTGCACATTTTTTTGTTTCCTGTGATGATAAGATTCTGTACATATTTCAGACTTATCTTATTGATTTGTTTGTTTGTTTTCACATGCTGGGAGTCTTGTCCTCGTACTGTCATGCCTGTCAAATCACAATTCCATCTGAGAATGTGAGAGAGAAGGAAAGAGAGAAAGAGAGACAAAGTGGTGCCCCATGTTTATCAGAACCATGGAGTTGAATTCCAGATGGCATGATAAGGAGAGAAACAAGCAAACAAAAACTCAAAAATAGAAAGTATGAAAGTAAAAGAGAGGGCAGACAGGCTGACGACGGGAGCCCTGGTGCATTCTGGGAAAATAGTTTGAGAGTGTTCTGGTCGCCGCTCCTTTGATTTGCTCAGACGGAGCGGATTAAAGTTTGTCATTTCATATTCATCCAGAGACACAAACTGAATCAACAAGATGATTTTAGCAATCTATGGCAATTAAACCAGGAGGAATATGTGCCTTCTTTAATGTAGTTTCTGCTTTTCATTCTCTGGTCTCCTGTATGTGAAGAGTCATGA